>NC_138060.1:63086874-64286874 GCF_964194185.1 Rhinolophus hipposideros
ACGCTGAGCCAATCTCCTCTCCTCCTGTCAACCCCATTCATTCATTCTCTCAGTGAGTTCATTCAACAAAAGGAAATTGACCGCCTACTACGTGCCAGACACGGTCCTCATTTCAGGCGACTGCATAGTCCCTGTGATAACCACAGGCTCTGAGACCTTGGAGGGGTCTCACCCCAGCAGGCCTGATCCGGAATAAGCACCTGGACAACTGGCAGAGTAGGACGGCCCAGGGCTGCGACACCCACGGTGGGCAGGAGTGGAGAAAACCTGGAAAGGACCAGCCCTGGGAGGAGAGAGCGGGCCCTTTAAGAAAGCTTTCCAAGCTGGGTGGTGACAGGCGCGGAGTGAAGCGGCACGTGACTTTTCCACTGGGGCGGGTGGGAGGCGGAGCGCTCCTTTATAATCGGCTCTCTTTCCCCTACCTCCTTCCCAGTACACCCATCAACTTTCGCGGTAGGCGGGAGTGCGACGCGAAGGTGGCCAATCGCAGCCGAAGGAGACAGTGGGGAAAGGAGGCGGGGTCCGCCGTCGGTTCCACCCAGCGCGGGAAGTGGGCGGGGTCTCCGCGAGAGGGCGGTGCCCGTTCGAGGGTGGGCGGAGCAGAGGAGGTGAATGGATCCGCAGGTAGCCCTGGAACAAAGCGGCTCGACTCCGGCGGCGCGCGTGCGCACGGCCTGCCGCGCTTTGCCTAAGGAGCCACGGTTGTCCGCCTGCGCTGAAAGCTTGCGGCTGGGTCCTGTGGTCCTACTCATCTGTCCCCTGGCCGGGCGGAGTGACCCCACCTCCTTGGGGTTTACCCCCCCTACTCAGCCCGAGGCTTGTCGGCGCACAGCTGGCTACCCTGCCTCTACCCACAGCTGGAGAGAATCAGGGTCAGAGGTGGGGGTCTGTGGTACTGAGATTTGCCTAACGGAGGGCCTCTGAAACGGAGGATTTGTGCTTTCCGCCGACCCTAAGGCAGGAAGAAAGGCAGCCCTGGGGCAGTCTGCTCCCTGCAGTATTCCCTGCCCAGCAGTCTACTTTGAGGGTTTCATCCCTGGCGGCAGGGCTGTGTCCCAAAGGAGCGGGGGTCTGCCCCAGCCACAGCCCAAAGAAGACCCCAGCATCGCAGCCAGAGAAGGTCTTATCATCCAGGGTTGCCTGCGGTTTGCTAGCAGAGTCTACTTCCCTGGGGTCCTAGGACCTGTGGCAGAGCTGTCAGGGCCTGAGAGGCCCAGCAGATTCTGCCGTGTCACTTGCTGATGCGTTGTGTGACCTCTCTGGTTCTCAGTTTTCCTCATGTAGCAGAGTGCTGCCTTGGACAGCGCCCAGCAGGTCCATCACAAACCTGTCTGGCTGGGAGGGAGCTTCCCTGAGGCCAGGCCCCTTGGCCAGCAGTCCAGGTCCTGGTTGTCAGGAATGGAGGCAGCACTCAAAAAAGACGGCTGAGCAGACCCACAGGGAGGGGACCGCGGGCCAGTGAATGTTTCCTGGGAGGCTGGTTGGAGAGTTTCTGCTATAGCGGTGCTTGATGAGAAGTTAGCCCCTGCTCTCGTCAGTGGGGGCACAACGGAAATGAGAACCTCCCCTGTGCTCCCACAGTCCCCGTCCCCCATGCATAAGAACATGGAGAGAGGAAAGGAGGCCTTGCCATCCCTCACGTTAGCTTGGATGGCCCCCTTGTCTCCCAGGTTCTGGACTGCTCTAGAGGGGACATACACCCTGGAAGAGGCCTGTGAGGATGTGTGTGTGGCATTGGAAGAACTCCGGGGGTGGGGGGCCATCCTCCATCAGGGATGTAAAAAGAGGCAGGTTTGGGATGATAACAGGAGAAATGAGAGCCCATGTGGAGAGGGTGACAGTGGAAGCAAACGAATGGAGAAGAATTAACCTGGCTGTATACGCGTGTAGTGCCAGTGGGGCCTGGGCCCCCATCACCCGGGGTTGAAGGAGAGGCCCAAAGCCTTAGTTCCTGAGTGGAAGCCCTGCCTCCAGCCTTGCACAGCTAGGCCCAATGCATGAAATGGATCACAGAGGGCTGCCCTTGTATGTGCAGGGAAGGGGGTGCATGGAAAACAGAACCCTCTGACTTCCAAGGCCTGGAGCACAGCAGGAACTTGCCCGTGGTCAGACGGCAGGAGGCCAAAGCTGTCCCTGCCGAGGGCCTCACCCTGCTACTGTGAGCCTCCCTTAAGGATGCCGGTGCCCTGGGGGAGGTCTTGGGACCAAAGACACCCTTCCTCTTCAGGAACGTGGCCTGTCCTGCCGTCAAGGTTCAGGCCTTCGCTCACCTGTAGCTCCTAGAAGAGATGTCCATTCACCAGGTCTCCCCGAAGGGTAGGTGTGGGGTCCCTGGGGATGAGCTGGTCTCAGGAGGGGACGGCAGGTAGGCTATGTCTGAGGGCCATACTCCTCTCCCACCTCCAGGCCTTCGCACACTGTACTCCCTCAGCTCGGACAGTTTTTGCCCTCACCCTTTGCCTGTCTTCTAAGATCCCAGCTCAGGGGTCACCTTCAGGGAGGCCTCCCCTCGTCCTCCAGGCTAGATTAGCCCCCCTGCTCCATGCTCCCAGGATACCTGCCCCCCTCTACTTTGTTCTGGACTCTTATCACAGTCACTGTTCAACACCCTCCACCAGACTTTCTCCCTTTGGTCACCCAATGTCCACGTCCCCTTAAGCCCATTCCTCCTCTTGCCATCTCTGTCTCATTCCTGTTTACACAGGTGCCAAGCCCGAACCCATGAGGCATGTTAGGAGTTGCCCTCTCTGTTTGCACATATCCAGCCCCAGAACCACACAATGAAGGGAACTTCCCAGCAGGGCAAACCTTGGCCGTGGTGGTGGGACGTTTGATGTAAACAGAGCAGATGTGAACTGGTGTGCACCTTCCCCCCCACACACATGTCCACATGGCATACAAGCGTATGTCACCAAGGGGCTGTGTCACCAAGAATAGTTTAAGCATCTTGGAAGCATACTTCCCTTTCCCACTAGTGCCCCTGGATTTCTTAGAGATGGGCTCCCGTGTTTTGAATGACCTATGCCACAGAGGGAGGAGGGGAGGTGGGTCTGTCAGCGCGTTGCCCTCCTATCCTACGTGCTTAGCACAGATTTAAGGTGAGCTCCTGCTTGCTTCCAGACAGACAGCTTCTTCCAGTGGGTCTATTCACATCCTACTACGAGAGCCAAGCAGGGGCAGGGGCATGAGCCCAGCCCTCCAGCCCATGATGCCAGCCTCTGCCCACGGCAGATGCACCCGGCTGGGGGCAGTATGCCATCAGAGCCCCGCCCGAGACCCAGACTGGGGGGCGCGCTGCTTGCCGCCGACCCTGGGGACAGCTTCTTCCCTGTCCCTTGGTGAGGTGCCTGCCTGGGGTGCAGTCAGGTCACGTCTAAGCCAGGCAAGGGGTGGACTGTCAAAGGCCTGCGAACTTCCCTGCCGTGGATCGAACCCCTGGCATGTACTCCCACACATACGTAAGGACACACACAATACAGGCACACACACACACAGACCTACCTATATACCCACATGTGCTCCCAGGTACATATGTGGCTGTGCAGAAATACACAGACCTATGCAAAAGTACAGAAATATACATGTGCGTACACACAGTTTCATGTACACACCCAAACACACGGTATACTGGGGCACTTGCCACTCTTGTTGGAGGGGTGCCCACAGACAGGAACCCCAGACAGGTTGTTACAGGAGGGGGGAGTCTATGCCCCCCTCCCTCGACCTTCCAGTCACCTGGGCTCACCCTGCCCTATTGGCTGTTGCTGGAATTTTGTGACAAGCTCTGGAAGGACCGATGGGGGCGACTAGGCCCTGGGTGATGGCAGTACAGCATGGGGAAGCTGTTGCCTAGAACAGTTCTGGTGCTGGGAACTCCTGTGCCTGCTCATCCTCCCTATGCCGTGCCCACATCTATAGGGCAGAGGGCGTAGGAAGACAGGACCCTGGGGAGCAGGTGGGAGACAGGGTAAATCTGAGAGGAAAATCTGAGAGCAAGACCTGGCAGGATGGAAGCCAGGGTTCGGGAGACCAGGGACTCCCCAAAACAGCCTGGAGAAGGCGGAAGGACAGCGTGAAGGGAGCTGGGTGTTGTGGGCACCTCCCCTCCATTCGTGTTCAAACATTTTCTGAGCACCTTCCCTGGGCCAGGGTGTGTGCAGGGCAGTGAAGTGGGGCCTCAGACGGGGATGAGACCAATATAATTCCTCCCTCTCCCAGCTACCCAGCCAACAGTGAAAGAGCAAGCCCTTGGCCAACCTCCCCACAGTGGGTTCCCTGTGGCCACTCATCATTGAGAGTGTGCTTCTCCCAACCACATATCCAGCCCCCTGGGGCCAGCCTGAGGATGGAAAAGAGAAGTCTAATGGTCACCACTCTTCAATGCTTTGCCCCTGGCAGACATTACTAGTCAATCACAGAACTTTCTCTCTTGCTGACCATCCGCTGGCCTCAAAACTCTTCCGAGCGGGCATGACCAGTTGGTTAACTGTGGTAGACAAGGGCGATTAAACCTATTTGCTAAGTCCTATTTGCTAATTCATAGCCAGAGCAGCTGTGGCCTCTCTGTCCCCACCCCCAGCTCCTTCACCCCGACTTCCTCCTGCTCCCCACTCTGGGCCCCAGACACAGCACCCCTGACTCATTCCCTGCCCCCACCCTCTAAAATCATCTCCGGCTTCTGAGGGGCCCCCACGTCAGGAAGCCTGCACTGTCGGACCTCAGCAGGCAGCTCCTGCTCTGAATCCCCCCTGTGGGGTCCAGAGGGTGCTGCCCTCTACCCATTTAAGCACAATTCAGCCTGTGGGGGTCTGGGGTGGGGTGGCCAGGCCTTCCACATGGCCCCATCCTCCCTCAGATCCAAGCTCTTGCTGGCACAGGTTCCCCTAGGAGGGCTGGGGGTCTGCTGGGTTGGTTGACCTGGGCAAGTCAGCCTTTCAAGCTCTGCTCAGAGCTGACTTGGAACTGGTTTCTGTCCTGGCACAGAGGCCGCACCCTATGTTGCTCTCCCCCCATTGCAGCTTTCACATCTTCAGCCTTGCATTCACCCTGGGTTCTCCAGGGAGGTCAGCAGAGCAGGACTTGTCTGTCTGTTCTACAGATGGGAAAGCTGAGGTCTAGGAAGGGAAATGTCTTGCCCAAGGGCCTGGCTCCAGCCTCAACCGGTTACTCACTTACCCACTGGGCCTGGGCTGAGTCATGGTAGCCCAGGTGATGGGAAGGAAACACATAAACACGGGAAAGTGGGAGGGGTGGCTTGAGGGAGGATGTGCCTACTTGGGGCTCTCAGCTCTGAGCTCCCCCACACAGGCCCCTGTGGGCTTCCTGGACAGGCACAGGCCTGACCGTCTCAAATCATGTTCCAGATCCAGGCTTTGCATCAGCCCTGAGAGGGCTGTCAATCCATCTGACAGATGGGGAAACTGAGGCCCATGTTTACAAATCAAGCTGTGGCAGGGGTCTGGGCCCTAGACTGAGAACCCAGAGCTCCTTTCCCTCAGCCCAGGGGTGCCCAGCTGGCTCTCACGGTGGCTCCAGGCTTCTGCAGGAGGAGGCCCAAGCACGACCCAAAGGGAGCCCCTTGCTCTACCAGCTCTTCCCATGTCTGAGTGGGGGGACAGGCTGACTGGAGGCACGGGCAGCGAATCACCCCATAACAGGAGGGGACTATATCATGCACACCTCATACGTGCTGTCCAATGCCTTTCCCACTTTCCATAGCACACCTGGTTCGCCCATCCCACCGCTCCCTGGACCATTCCACCAGCCTCCTCCTCAGTCCGTGGCCCACACAGCAGCAAGAGGGATCCTGGGAGAACATGAATCAGACCTGACCTCCCCTGCTGCAAAGCCGCCCATTCCCCTGTGCAGTCCTTCTCTGTGGCCGGCATGGCCCTGGGCGCAGGATCCACTCCCCCAGTCCAGCCCCTACCTTGTCCTGCCCGCTCTCTCTCCAGGACCTTTATACTCATTGGTCCCTCTTCTGGGACCCTCCTCTCCCAGTTCTCTCCTTTGACTGCCTTTTTATCCTCCTCCCAGACCCACCCATCCTCCAGAGCCAGAGTGGGCACCTGGGAAGCGACTGAGCCAGAACTGGAACCCCAGCCACTCTCTAGACTCTGTGTTGGCAGCACACGGTACTGTAATTTAAAATGCCATTGGCTCATCCCTGCCATGATGGATGATTCTGGAAGCCTCTTACTGGCATTCCTCAATTGGACTTCTCAGCCTGTCCTGCACGATCTGCCGAGTCGCTCCACGAGATTCCCTGTTGCCAGAAGGCTCCTTGCCACGAAGGGACGGACCCCTGCTCCCACCATGCCTAGCAGGGCCTCCTAGGGGCCTCAGGGCTGTAGGCCGCTATTTCCTGCTTTCCGTGAGGACGCCCCCGCCCCCCATCCAGCTGCAGCTCATCCTTCCTCCTCAGATTGAGCCGAAACTCCCACCTCTTGGTGGACCCAGGGGTCCCTGGAGTCCAAAGCCTGGGGTCTAGTCCTGCACACCACCACCCTGGGGGGGGGTCTGGACTGGGTGTGAGGCTCTGACTTGGCTGGGAGCCCTATCCACTGGCACTGAGGGCCAGGAGAAGCTGCTTACAGCCCCTGGAAGCCAGGTGGGCTGGCTCTGATTTCCTTGGGGCTCAGAGCAAGGTGGAGAAGGACTCAGGTAAGCCCAGGTGGGCCAGTTGCCTGCCCCCAAGCTACCGCTGAAGGCCAGAGCCCTTTCCTCTTGCATGCCCCTCCCCCAGAATCTTTGCCCCGGGCTGATCTCCCCTCCCTCTATGACACTCCAGGACTTGTGGGAAGCACTTCATGGCTCTGAGGGATGGAAGCCAGGGCTTCGGGGAGCAGGGTTCTTAGCTGCCTGCACATCTGGCCACCAGGTCATGCTCGGCCTCCACCTCTGCCAGGAAGGGCCTGGAGCCCTGTGGTTTGAGCAGGGGGTGGGAGGCAGACAGGCATTCCCAGCCAGAGAAAAGGGAAGGAGAGTGACAGTCGGGAGGAGTGCCCAGGGTCTGCCCAACTAGTCTGTGTTTTCTGTTAGGAGAGTCAGCAGTGGCAGCAGGCTCCTGACAGTAAAGCCAGTCCAACGTTTGAGGCTGGGCAGTGGAGGAGGCTGGGGACTCCCAGGGCACCTGGCGGCGGATGTGCCCCTGGCCTGGGCTGGGTCTGCTTCAGGTTGGCCGAGAGGCGGTGCTGGTAGGCTCCCTGTGGCTGCCAGGCCTGATTGCCTTGTTAGCATCGGCCTGCTGCCCAGGCCTGTCGGATCCCTCCCCAGCAGCCCACACAGCCGTTTTTCAGGAATACCCCCTCTGAGGCATCGGTGGTGACAGTGATGGTGACCATGTGATGAAAACAAAGCTGGGGAAATGGCCTGGGAGCCAGTTGACCTGATCCAGGCATGAGATGCTGAGTTGAGACCTCGGTGCCCAGCCCCATCCCACACGGTATCAGCTGGCCAGCACCTGCCTAGGGCTGGATGGGCGGCCTTCCCAGGAGCAGCACCCGGAAACAGTCTGGGGCTCCCCTTCCTGGCCGGGCCCTCCCAGCTCTACTCCTCCCACAGGGGCACGTGCCCCCAGGCCGGGGAGACTCCCTCCCTGCAAAGATGCCGGTCTCCTGGGAGAGAGAAGAGGGGTCCGATGGACTCTGACTCTCAGGGCTGCTGGCGACCCTCTGAGGGGACAGGGTGGACCAGACGCCAGCTCTGCCTGAGGTCCCCTGCCCACTTCCCTGCCCCAGGCATGGCGCATGCCAGAAGACAGCACTGCCCTGACCCCCAACTCCAGGTGGGACAGCCCTCTCGCCTGAGCCCTAGCGGCAGCTCAGAGTCCAGGGCTGGGGGGGCTGAGGTGTTGAGAGGATAGTTTGGCTGGAGCTGGAGCCCTCTCTAGAAGTCGTCCTAGAAATCTCCTTAGCTTCTCCAGAACCAAGGACTCAGGCTGGGGAGTGGACTGGATTCCCAGGCCATGGCTTTACCAGACGTGGAGCCCCAACAAAGCTGGGGACCCAATATGCCACCTGCTATAGAATTGGGTGATCCCTGGAGATGCCTCAGCCTCCCCACCTATAAAGTGGGGCAATACCTTCTGCCTACCCTAACTCCCAGGGGTGCGGGGCAGCCAGGCAGGTTCTGCACTGGAACTGTCAGAGGGAAGGGTCTCTTTGGCCTAAGGTACTGGGCACAGACGCCCAAGCACCCCATGCACTATAGGCAGCAGGAGTGGCCTTGGCCTGGCACACCTGTGCGAGACAAGGTCCAGTGCTGACACCTGCTAGGCCCTGCACTAAACAGAGCAGGACAGCCCTCTGTGGCCCTCAAACACCCAAGGTGTAAGTGTGCCATGTGTGTTGGGAAAGGGCATGGGTGAGATGTGGAGGGCAGGGGAATGGAGATTGGGGAGCCTGACCTGACACCTGGTCCTAATACTGACTCAACCACCAGCCTCCCCTCTCTGGGCCTGTTTCCTCCTCCATAAAGTGGGTGCTGTACACCATGTAAGATTGCTGTGAGGCAGGGGAAACACACCATGTGAGGGGCCCAGTCCTGCGTTGACTACATGTCCCCCTGCTCAGCCCTCTTGTGCCTGGACAGTGGGGAGAGGGCCCTGGGGGCAGGCAGTGACCCCCATGGAAAGGCCAGGCAGTGTGGGAAGAATGGGCTCTGAGCAGACAGTCTGGCTCCAACGTGGAGGGAAACAGAGAGGGGACAGAGCAAGTCTTCTGAACCTAGAGCCGGTGGCTGCCCCGTCCTGAGGCTCCCATGGTGGGGGCGGTAGCATGGACACTCCCAACACCTGGGATCTGCCTGTGCAGGTCCCATCCCACGGGGCAAGGCCCTGCCCGCCAACCTCGCGCCTGACTGTGTGCCCATGCTTGTCTACCCACCTGCCTGTCCTCCCATGAGGAAGGGGAGGGAGGAAATCAGTCACCAGGGCCTTGGCATGGTTCAAGCATGGTCCTACCTCCAAGCCTTGCCCTTGCCAGCCTTTGCCGCCTCCTGCTCACCCTTCCTTAGCTGCCACCCCTATTCAATTCCCACCCTTTGCTCAGACCCAGCTCTGGCCTCAGGGGCTGTCCCGGCAGGGGGCTTTGACCCCTACCTCCTGCTTCCTCAGGGCTGTTCCTGCAGCACTGTCCAATGTGGCGTCCATGGAACACCAGGCCCGCCAGGTACACCTGGATGTAAAAGCTCATGCTCAAACATCTGGGGACTGCTGTGAACTCTGTGGCCCCAGCTACATAGCACAGGCATGTGTTAAAGGTTCTGAGCAATCCCACAGGGACACCGGCGGCTTTACTTTGTTCATATGGCATATCCCAAACTCTGCTGACGAGTTTTGGGTATAACCTCCAAACTCATACTCGTTTTGGGTATGAGTTTTGGGCCCTCAGTGTGGATCTGAATGATCAGGGAAGTGGCCTTGTGTTGCCCACTCTAGGGGCCCTGAGGGGGTCCAGCTGCCCCAGTGGGGTCAGAAGCTCTCCTAGCCTGGATCCTGGGAAGCTAGGATGATTAGCCGGGCACTGGAGAGCAAGCTGGAGGAGATGAGCCGGGCGCCTGGCCATGTGTCCTGCGACCAGCATCCGCCATGCCCAGCTCCTGTGGTCTCCAGCTCGAGGCTGCAGAGCTACCCAGGGGCCAGACAGGGAGGCCGCTGCTCTCTGCAAAGGGCTGTGGACGGGGCCCTCCCCACGCCAAGCCTGAGTTGGGTTATGAGCCCCTGAGGGTCTCCTAATGAGTTCCGTATGCAGTGAATGCCTCCAAGAGGAAATGGGAAGGAGCTGGGGAGGGAGAGGGGGCCTGAGAGGGGATTAGAAACATGTGTTTTGGAGGAGGAAGGGAGGAGGCAAGGGGGCAGAGGAGGCAGGAGGAGGGGAAAATTTTATCCTCCAAAGTCCTGGAGCCCTCCCACCCCCAACCCCCTCAAGGTTGGCTGCCAGGCGGCCCGGCCCCTGCAGAAGGCCCCAGGCCAGATGTCTGTTGGGGGAGTGGTGGGAGAGACCCCTCAAAGGGCCCACTCCTCCCCTTCAGGTAGAAGCCCCCAAATCCCCTTAGGGGCAGGACAGAACCAGGTGGGTGGGAGCTCCTGGGCGTAGGAAGCCCAGCACAGCCAGCCAGCCAGCATCAAGATGCTCCTTCAAATCCAGCTTCCAGGCCTCCAGAGAGCCCTGAGCGCAACAAGGCCACTTCCCGGGCCAGCCCCGACTCCCGCCTTCGCCCTCTCGGCTAGCAGCTAGCGGGTAGGCTGCCCTACCTGCCCACCCTGTCCGGTGGGGACTGTGCATGGGCACCCAGATTGGCCTGGCAGCTGGAAGCCTCATTAGAAATCGGCTGTGTGGGAACCGTGTCGGCAGGTGTGTGTGGGTGTCCAGTGAGAGACCTGTGGTGGTTAGAGAGCAGAGCCTGAGGGCCTCACGGGGTACAACGGGTCCCCCTCCCAGGAGCATTTGTGGAGTCCCAGGTTTCCAACTAGCTGACCAAGGCTGAACCGGTAGTGGGCCTTGTAGCCAGCTGGCTGGCCTGCAGGACTCTGATGTTGGGGGCCCAGCCCTTCAGCCCCCGTGGCCAGCCGCCTCCCAACTCATGGATCGAAGGCCGGCAGGGATCAAGCCTGCTCTTAGAACTTCGTGTGTCTGAGCCAGTCTTCCCGGCAGCCCTATAAGGCCACTCCTGCTCTTATTCTACCTCCTAGATGAGGAGGCTGAGGCCCACAGAGGGGAAGCCGGAGCATTCCCGGCAGTATGAACAGCAGGTGCAAAGGCCCTGGAGCTGGGATTGGCTTGGTGTGTCCAAGGAACAGTCAGGAGGTTCGTGTGGCTGGAGGGGCATGAGCAGAGAGTGGCAGGTGGCAGGAGACGGGGAATAGAGACAGACAGGATCCAGGAGGGCATCATGGCTGTGGCCTGTACTTGAGGGAAGCTGGGGAACCACTGGAAGACACTGAACAGGGATGGCATGAGTGATCTTACAAGTTTTCTTTTTAACACTTACTTTTTCATCTTACAGCTCAGCAGACTCAGGCTGCTGTGGAGAACAGATGGGGCGGGTGGAGGGCAGAGCAGGGCAGGCAGGAAGTGATCAGGCAGCACCTCAGCGGGTCCTGGCTCCTGGGGGGCTGGCTCCCCGAAGGCCCGAGTGGTGGGCAGGTCCAAGCTTCTGGGGGAGGCTGGGAGCACCCTTACCTGATCTGCCCCAGCCTGACGCTCCCTTCCCTCACCAGAGGGGCCCACAGAACTGAGGGTCCCCCAAACCACAAGCATTTGTCCCCAACAGGAGACTTCAGGACATTTCAAAGGGCACGGGCGTCCTTGTGGGGCATCACATATGGCAGCTAGAGCACCCCAAGTACTACTAGGGGAGCTGGACCCCACTCTGGGGCCAGGGCAAACCTGGGCGCAGAGGCCAGCGTCACCGTTCCAGCCAAGAAGTACCACAGCAGCAGCCTGGACACGGGCCAGCCCAGGCCTGTGACAGAAAGCACCTTCTGTTTCCAGTTAGCAGCACATGTGAGCTGCTGCCTGGAGGGTCTATGAGGACTAATTACACTGCTTCTCCTGCTCCAAGTTTCAGAGGCTTCTGCGGAGCCAGACCAGGAGCAGTTGTCATGGGAGGGAGACGCGAGGGGCTGAGCTAACTCCCATCCCAACCTTGGCACGGGGACACGCCTTTGGGGTGGCTCTGGCTGGGGTCAGAGTTTAAGGAGCTCAGTGCAGTGGGGGAGGGCACTATAGGAGCTTCTGGGAGAGCTGGATGGTTCTAGAGACCTGCCAGGTCAAGGCAAGGCCCTGGGCTGAGCAGAACCTCTGCAGGGTATGTGTGCCCTCGGCCAGGCCTGAGACTAGAACGTGGGCTGGATCAGCGTGGGCCCAGGGTGCTCAGGGACGTCCATGGCTCCGAAGGCAATCTTGATTCCAAAGCCGAGTCTAGGTGGCCAGCTGGGGAAGGATAGGTGGAGAAGGGCAGAGGTGGAGTAACACTTGATGGCACGGCTCCTGCAGGCCATGTCTCTGCCCACTAGGTACCCACAGAAGATGCCGAAGTTCCACTTTCAGGAACACACACTGTGCCTACAAGAGAAGCTTAGGACCTTGAAAGAGAAGCCTTAGGAGAGCCTGACGTCGTCTCCTGCCCAAGTTCTTTGTCCCCGTGCTCAGATTTCTCATGGGTGGTAGGAGAGTGGGTGGGGGCCAGGCAGATGTAGTCCCAGGCAGACCCAGAGTGAAAGCTTTCCCGGCCTTGCTCTATAAATAGGTTCTCGGGAGAGTGTTTCCATACGGCTGGCTGTCTGAAAAGGGGCTGGCACAGAAAGCTTCCTAATGGCTCTGCCCCAGGCTCTCTGGCCTGCCTCGTCTCAACCTGAGCATGGCTGTGAGGCCCGACATCCTGGGCCTCCGTGGGTCAGGAGGCCGGGGTGAAGCCAGGGAGGCCAGGGTGTCCAAGCAGCAGCTGGGGTGGGCTGAAGTCTGGGCCACGGTGCGCACAGGAAGTGAAATGATGCCTCGGGCACTGGGCCACGGCCGCTGCCTTGGCAAGGTGCTTCCCCCCTCAGCAGCCTGGGGTGGGGTGCAGTGGGGGTGCTTGGTGAGAAGCCTTGGGTGGATTTCTGTCCGCTTACATGGCCACACACCAGTGAAGGCTGGAGCCATCAGGCCCATCTTGAGGAAATCATTTCGGAAAAGGAGGTTAATGACGGAGTGGGACAACAGGGCCATTATGACTCATGGCCCTCTCTGGCTCAGCCGGCTGGGTTTCCGGAATTCTGGGCAATCACAAACACCCACTCCCAAGCTTGTGCTGGCTGCAGTGCGCTTGTCCCCTCAGGTGGGGAGGGGCTGCCCTGAGCCCCCTGCCTGCCAGCCCAGCTCCCTCCTCACCACTGGAAATGCCCGTGGCAGAGTCCTGGCCACCTTGAATTTCAGAGCTCGAGGGACCCTGCGACCACCACCCCTATCCCCACTGAAACACAGGCCAAGTTGCAGGGCAGGGGCCTGACCTGCCAGAAGTTTCCCCATAGAGCCACACAATGACCACCTGTCATTCAGGAGAAACCACAAGGCCCTATCACATGGTCCCCAACCTTCCCAAGTCACCGCGAGCCAACCCAACCCCCACACTCAGTCCTGCCTGCCACCAGCCCAGACAGACCATCCCTAGAATGGTCACAGAGCCCTAGGGTCCTGTCCCCTTTCCCTCAGGAGCAACAGGGGCCCCTAGGTCCTCACTCAGAGCAGTGAGGTCTGGGTCAGGCCCACATGAGCAAGAAAATGAACTCTTTGGGGGGAAGAACTTGGCCCACATGAGAGCCTGAGCCCCACCCCCGAGCTCCGCCCTCTGATGCACACTGGCTTGGAAGAGGCGGGTCTCTGTCATCGTAAAGACAAGTGCAGCTCTCCAGGAACCATCCTTCTGCCAATGCAGGTCTGGCTGGTAGCCCCGTCCAGGCAGCAGAGCACTCCCAGCGGCCCATGGCTAGGTCTGACCCGCCTGCACCTGGGAAAGCCTAGATGGGCTTCCTAGGATGCGCTGATGTCGGCCCACAGACAAGGAGTATGGTTTTGGGGGACGTGCCCCCGGACTGGTTACATGTGCTAAGTGTGGTGTGGCTTCCAGGGACAAATACCACCCCCCACCCCGGTGTGGGCCCCTTCCCAAATCCTAACAGGCCCTCAAGCCCACATTTTCTCCTGCAGAGAAAGGTGGATTTCAGAAGTTCAAAACTTGATCCTGATCCTTCAGTACAAACTGAAAACGGGGGCGATGGCAAGCCTGGCCTGGCCTGTGAGCCACAATGCCTTGGAGACCCCGCTCCTGCCCCTCTGTCCCCACCAAGAGGCACCATCTGTGTCTTTGGAGGTGACCTCATCCTGGGCTGGCTGTCCCAACTCCTGGGAGTTCCAGGTCCCCACAGGGCAGCTGATGGCTCGTCAATGTCAGGACAGCCAGCACAGAAGGGGATGACAAGGCTGGCCCCACAAGCAGTGTCCCCTCTGAGCAGGCTGACGTTGGGTTGCCCAGACTCTTCCTAAACGCCTCCAGGGATGGGGAGCCCATGAACCCCCAAGGCAGCTGAGGGCCTTCCCTGCCAATTCGGATCAGCAGGCCTGTCGGATGCTGGCAGGGCCATGTGGGAGGACTGCAGCAGGCCTCGGGGACCTTCGGAACCTCCTGGGCCGGTGCCTCTTCCCCACCTACAGCTCCTGGGAGCATGCCAGCTACAGCAGGCCCCGCTGTCCTGGTGGGACTGGTGGGGGTAGGGAGGCATGGGCCCCAGCTGTGCCGGGTTAGCGCAGGTCTCTCTGCTAAGCACCCGGAGGGGTCGTGATCACCACCACTTAACACACGAACCTGAGGCTCAGAGAGGTTTTGTCACCATGTCAAGATCACACAGCCAGTGGGCCAAGGGCAGAGCCGAAAGCCTGACCTGGACTGCTGCGCTCTCCCCACCCAGCTGCAGGAGGCAGCTTCCCCGTTCTTGCGTTCATCAGGACACAACACAAGCTGCGTTGGCCCAAGCTAAGCATTCAGGCTCTGCTCCACCTGGAAGCCGCAGAGGCTGGGAGCCTCATTAGCAGAGTGGTACTGACAGCTCCCGGGAAGATCTAACTGTCCCCCCTGGCCCCCAGGGCAGGGCAGGTGTGTTGGAGAATGAAACCCTCCCCGGCTGGCTAGGCCCCAAGAAGCCAAATGTGGAAGGCACGGACGACACCCAGACATATGGAAAACACTTGCTTTTCTGCTCAGATGCAGAGGGAGGAGCCTCTGGAAACCCTCCTGAGCCAATGGGAATGCAGGTGCCTGCAGGTCCCAATCGAAGAAGCCAGCGCGGGCCAGCTAGAGAAGGGGGTGGTGTGTAGCGGCTCTGGCTATCCTTGCTCCCCCAGCACCCTGAAAGGCTGCAAGCAAGGGCATCCTAGGACTAAAGAGGTAATCCTGGCAGGGGCCCTCCCAAGTACCATTTTCATTCTCGCTGTATGGGGTTGGGGGTTCTGATTAAGCCTCACTCAGAATGAGCCATTTCTACGACAAGCTCAATAAAGTCTGTTTTAATCGTCAGACTCCTTTGCCTTTGCACACGCAGAGGAAGCCACCAGGCCCTGTGGGGAGCACAATCCAGACCCCTGCGAAGCCAGAGTGCTTGTTCCTGGGTGAACCTCGCTCAGATGGGCCCACACCGTGACTTCTGTCAGATTTAGCAAAAACTCCTGGTTCATCCATCTAGGAGCAGTCCCTAGGCTGTGGTGGCTGGGAAAGCAGTCACATGGCACAAAGGAGGACAAACCCCAGCAAGGCCAGTGAAAAGCAGGGTGGTGGGGCTACCTCCTCCGGGGGGTGGGGGGGGCGCTGTGATCTCAGGGCTCCTTAGGACTCTGAGGCAGCAAACATTTTCAAGTGGCTCCTTCACATTAAACTAAATGTGGTCCACTTTGCATGTGTGGGCCTGACGACTGGGTCCCCACGCTGGGCCGAGCCCTCTAGGTGCGGACAGCAGGGTCGGGGCAGGGCGCATAACCCCTGGGCTCGGGGATGGATGGGATTCCCCCAGAGCTGAATCCCTTTTATTTATTTACCTGAGTCCCACAGTACAAACCCCTGGCCTGCCATCCCCCCAAAATCGACTGAGCTCCTGATTCTTGCTCCCCGATCACGGAGTAGTTCTCTGCATGATTAGCTGCTGGTTCTCCAGGCACTGCTTTAACTTATCTTCCGTCAGTGTCAACCGCTGCTCCAGGATGGAGACTGTCTGCAAAATAACAGGTGGTCAGGCTCAGAGGGTGCAGGGGCCACCAGGCTGCTCTGGGGATCCCCCAGCTAGTCCTGCTCAGCCACCCCCACCCAATTTCCAAATGCCAACTCTCGGCTCTTCCCACCCAGGGTCCTGCCGGGGCCCTCATCTCTGGTGGCTTTTGGGACAGCTCTTGCCGTCATGTCCACTCCTCCTGGCTCTGGATAGTTGTTCTCTGATGTGCAGGAGGAAGCGACGCTGAGGGAAAGGAGGTGGCAGTCCCTCGGGTCTTTGGTCATTCCCCAAGACAACCGGGGTCAGGAATTCCTGGCTCTGGTAGTCTGACATTTAGACTGGAGTTCGGAGCAAAACGACCTCACTGGGGCCAGATTCTGCCCATAAACTGGACACTATCCACCATCTTCATTCCAAAGGTGAGAACACTGCACCCACAGACGAAGGCATCCCACCTGGGTCCTCATCTCGAATTCTTTGCCTCCATACCTGGAAGGGCTTCCAGACTGGGAGGTAAGTCCCTGAGCACGGGAGGCCCTCTGGCTTTCCAAGTGCAGTGGGGACCATGGCAGGAATGTGCCACCGGGGCTCAGGCCCTCATCCGTCTCTAAGCCCCTTTTCTCCTCTGCCTTTCTGAGTGCAGTGAGGACCATGGCAGGAATGTGCCACCGGGGCTCAGGCCCTCGCCTGTCTCTGAGTCCCTTTTCTCCTCTGGGATGGGAAGCATAATGCTAAGCTCACAACAATCCTGGAGACTCAGCATGGTGCTCAGCTTGGCCCACGTTGGCCACTGTGACGAGGAGTGGTGTCACGCTGACTTCCGGAGGCTGAGCCCTTGCTCCCCGGCCTCTGAGCACACCTAGCACGCTGGCTGGCCTGTGAAGCTGGCCATCTGGGCTGCCAAATGTGCCAGCTGCTGGGGCTGCATGTCCTTTGTGGGCCAGGGCCAGTCTTGCATTAGGGCTCCAGACAAGGCAGAGAGAACCTACACCCCGTGTGGCTTCGGACAGAGTGTGGCAGGGGGGCCGTGGTGTCTGGGGGCTGTGCGCTCCCCAGAGAGCGGCTGGCCCACTGCCCTCAAGCTCTCGCCCATGGGCCCACCCCAGCCCTCACTCAGCCTGACACACGCTGACTATGATGGCTGTGTTCACCATTCGCTCCCCTCACAGACGGCTGGTTGAGTGCCTGTGTGTGCCAGACCCACAGCGGGCACTGGGCAAGTCTACTGTGAACAGGCATCAGAGACGGGTCAGATAAGAAACAACGCTTTCTATTAATTCCCCCCACTCGTCTGTGGGCTTTCCCAAGAGGTTTTGCAGCCTCCCCTGAGGCTCCATGGAGGCTCTGGGCCTTGGTCCAGTGGAAAGTTTCCTTCCATCCACTTAATGAAACACTGAAACATTCTGGGATGGAGTTTCCCGCTAAGGCTGCTATAAATTCTCGAAGCATCGTGACTAATGTCAGCCGCTCATGGAGGCCACTCCTTCTGGGGGCCGGCCTCTTCTGAGCTGGCCAGGGCTACCCAGGCTCTGGGCCCCGGGCCACCGGACAGGGCCTAAGAAGCTGCTACCCCTGGAGCAGGAACTGCACCCTGCGTGGCAGAGCTGGGCTGACAGCCCCACACCCCCTGCGCCAGCAGCCCATGGAGGGGGTCTGCCTCTCATAAAAGTGGTGGTAGAAACAGCCCTGGCTGGCCCAGGGCAGCATTCCTGGAAGTTTCCACTGGCTGCTGCAAAACTCACACTGAGCCAAGCTCCAAAGTCATTCTTCATCCAGACTTTTTCCGATGGCCATGGACTCCAGGCCACGGTGGGGGAGCCAGGCTGCTTTCCTCTTCTGGCCCCGCTCCGTCCCCTTTTCCAACTTTTCATAGGCACCGACCTTCCAAAAGTAGAGGCAGTGGGTACTGGGCCAATGTCAATACCAGGGGGCCACGCATTTCACGAGGCCTCTCTAGGGAGCCCATAACTCAGCTTGGTAGAAATATGGCGATTATATTTGTCAATATTAAGTTTCTCTGCACAGAAAAGCATCAGTTATTTCCCATCCAGCCCCCTGAATCGAGGGTGCCGAACTAGCTGTGGGCCTTTCCTTTGGGAGCTTGTAGGGGGTGCTTCATTGCAAGTTATAGACAAACAGGTTTTTAAAAAGTCCCCACCCTTTACCCCTGCTGCCCTCCGGCTTCTCCCCTTTCCAGCCAATCTTCTGGAAGAGTCCTGTCACTTCTGTTCTTGGTCCCCACCTCTCCCCTTCCCCTTCTGGCCCCAGCTTACTCTGCCAAGGTGCTGGGTGGCAGCCCCCAGCCAGGGATTAAGCCCACCAGGCTCCTCCCAGCCCCACTTGAGTCCCTGTCCCCAGATCCGGAAGGATGGGCCAGGGAGAGCAGCGCGCCAGGATGTCTGCAAGCTAAGGCTGTCTGGCTTCTTGGCTTCTCAGATTGTCCCTAGTAACCCTCCGATGCAGCAGGACCTGGTTTCATGGAAAGCGGCACTCCCTCATGATAAAGTGAACCTCAAACTCCTGGGCTCTGAGCTGGCCATGTGTCTCCCCTCCACCAGGCAGGGGAAGGCACAGAGCTGCTGGTGCGAGGCCGCTAGGCTGCGGGAGGCGGGGAGAGCATCCAGGAGAGGGCGTGGGTTGGCGAGCGGCGGGGCGATCCCCAGCAAGGGCTGCTTCCGGGCCGTTCTAGTGGGAGCTCCCCACACCACGTGCTGGGCACACAGCAAGCCACAGGTCTGGGCGGCCTCGCCCTTCCCTCCTGCTGCCCAGGGCCATGCCAGGCAGGCTGCCCACTGCTCACCCACCTCATACTCTGGGTCTGGCCCTGGGAACGCTCCTTCTGCCACATGGTGCCGGACTAGGAAGGCGAGAGGGACCACTGAGCTGCCTGGCAAACACCTCCGCCGTCTTTCTGGGTCCACACTGCCCACCCAGTCAGCTCACCTTCCTTTTGTTCAAGGGCAAATGAGAACTGACCTTGCCAGCAGCTCCTTGACCTACACAGCCTCTCATCTTACTCTGTCCCAGCCTCTCAGAAAGGCCCCAAAGAGGGGCAGGATGGGCCTAGTGACAGGTGCCACTGAAGGAAATGGCCCTGCCTGACATGGGACAAAGGGAAACTGGAGAAAGGGCTGGGGGAACCAAGACCTAGCTCCTGGGACTTGTCCATTCCGGGCTCCAAACTCCCACAGAGTGGCTCCTTTGGTCTGTTGACCTGGGGGAATCCGGGCTGCTCATTCTCTTCTCCCCATGCCATCCAGGTAGCTCACTCCTCAAGTCCCCCTTGCACCTGGGGTGTGGAGCCCAGACTCGAGGCGAGACCAGTAGGAGGACTCAGGAGTGGGCTTTTGGTTCAAGAACCACCCTGGTGGCTCTTGACACTCTGCCCCAGGGGTGCTCTTGGCAGCTGTCATTCACAGAGCGCTCACGAGGTGCCAAGCCCTCTTCAGCAACCCTCAGTTCAGTGAGGAAACCAAGGTGCACACGCTTCTACATGACAAACCTGGGCTGTGAATCCCGGTGGGCTGGCTTCAGAGCGTGGGCTAGGTGCTGGGGACCCCGTGCCTTTGTTCTGTCCCCATTGAGCACATAGAAGGCGAGGCCTAGCCTGACTCCCTTCCCCCCACTCATGGCCACGCGACCCCAGGAGACTGGCATGTCCCCCAGCCCCATGCCCACACTCGAGCAGCCTGAGGAGGAACCCGCACATCTGTTCTAACCTAGTGGCAGCCACCGTCTGTCCTGCCCAGCTCAGCCCACCTGGCCTGATGGCTCCAGATTAAATGAACAGAAGCAGTGGGAAGGGACCCCCAGGGTCACCATCTTCACACCAGCAGGCCACTCTCAGGCAGTTCCCAGGCCTCAGACAATCCCATCTCCATAAAACAGAGTCTCTTACTTGGCTAAACATTTCGGCTTGGAATGATCACGGAAGTCACAACTTTGAGCTATGAAAAGACAGTATTATAGGAACAAAAGGGACACACTGACAAGAACCTTTCATTGCTATGCAACAAGAAACCACCTTACCACCTTAATTTTAGATGCTTTCCTTCACTGGGGTTGACAGCATTAGTGATCGGCCCCATCACACTCTGTGGAACTTGCCCAGCTCACTGCTGGGGCCCCACCCCTCACGAGGCTGGGCTCGACTTTCAATAAGGTACCTGCCTTCCTGAAGTGGACCCCACACCACTCGCCCAACACTGTGCCGTCCAGGGTCACAGCCTTCACCTGCGAGCTGTGGGGTGGCAAGGAGGC
Source organism: Rhinolophus hipposideros (assembly GCF_964194185.1). Lineage (NCBI taxonomy): Eukaryota > Metazoa > Chordata > Mammalia > Chiroptera > Rhinolophidae > Rhinolophus > Rhinolophus hipposideros. The sequence continues at coordinate 63,106,874 of NC_138060.1, forward strand.
CTGTGGGGAAGGTCCTAGGGGATCCACAAGTTTCAGCTTGAAAGTCACTCCTGTCAGAGGGTTGGTTACCTGGGGGGCTTGTTTCTGAACCACCTTCTGAGTCACCGGCAATTTCCAGGAAGTCACAGCCCTTCTCATGGAAAACTGAGCCCTTGGAAATACTCCCATTTGCTGTCGGACATATTCTGTTGTTTCTGTAGACCCAGGACTGGCCTACGCGGCCTGTTGCCTTATTTGTAAATGCCACGCCCATTTGTTTACAATCGTCTAGGGCAATTTTCAGCTACAGTGGCAGGTAGACTAGTTGTGACAGAGACTCATATCCACAAAGCCTAGACCATTTCCTGTAAAGACAAGCTTGCCGACCCCTGCTTGCCCTAGACGCCCTCTACTCACTCAGATCCAGGTGCAGTAGCACCTGCCCGTTACGGCCTGTGCCAGGCCCAGGGTGACAATGGTGCAGACAGACTCAGCTGGGCCTGTGGGTGTGCTGGGAAGAATGGAGGGTCTGGCCTGGTCAGGGCCCCAGGAAGTGAGCAGTGAGCAAAGGTTGAGAAGCTCACCAGGCCAGAAGGGCGCTGGGACAAAGGGCCGGTGTGTATGAAGGCAGAGGTGGGATGGAAGGCACAGAGCAGGCAGGATGAAATAGAGGCTTGTGCGCAGGAGCGAGGGTGGAGCTCTGAGGAGGCAGGAGATGGGGGGGGGCCCTGCAGCCGTGCTGGCAGCCTCAGAGCAACGGAAGGTGCTGGGGTCCTAGGCCGTGGGGGCGAGAGATATCTCTGGCTGCAAAATGGGGATGCTCTGGGCAGCGGCTGTGGAAGGGTGAGATGGAGGCGAGATAAAGAGGGGATGGTGGCGGCTTTGTCCGGAGGAGGGGGCTGGGGAGAAAAGGGGACAACCACAGGTACCCATGAGGCATGAACCACCACCACCCGGCAGTGAGACAGATGCGGACAAGAGAGGGGGAGACGTTCCCTGAGGTGAACAGCACAGACCAGGCCTCGCGACAGGACAGGCGGAGGGCGAGGCCCTTCTGAGCGGGTCAGTCAGGCATGGGGTGGCTGCGAAGAAGCCTGGGCCAGCAGCAGGGTTGGTTTGCATTTCTGTGATCATCCCCACCCCTGGGAGCAACCGGGGGAGGGGAGAGGGGGGGCCCGGGGAGAGGAGGAGGGGCAGTGAATCCACAAGCCCCGGACACCAAAGGCGAGCTGAAGACCCGGATGATGTCATTATGCCACTGAGATCCACTGGGAAGCAACCTGGGTGGGCAGTGGGGAGAGACTGCCCAGGCCAACAGGGAGGGTGATGGACGCAAACGGTGGGGACCAAAAGCAAGAGCATGGGCCAGGGCTTTCCAGCATGAGTGGTCCCGAGCTCTCCAGGGAAATGCTCCCAGGAGAGGCGGCACGAGGTGACTCACTGACATTGTGACCCGTCTCCCACTGGGCAACATTTAAAGGGTGAGCGGCTTCTCACGCACAGTGCAGGGCCTGTGAGACGTTTCCTGTAACACCCTGAAGGGCCTTCTGAGTGTGGCAGAAGAATAACCAAGTTTATTTTTAGTCCCCAAAGAACTGTAGTGATGCCCAAAGAAGTTGCACCAAATGCCAGTCCCCAGCGACACGTGGCAGGCAAGGCACCAGCTCTAGTGGGAAAGCACACAGCGCATGGGCCGTTCCAACAGACCCCCACCCTGAAGCTCGCTGCCTCAGACGCCTCTTTTCTCTACCGGCAGAGTTTCCAGGTGTCGGCCAAAGGCCGCCTAGGGGCCCGGGGCCTCTGGGCCCTGGAACAGTCGAGCCCGGCTCCCACACTGTGCCCCACCCCCACCAATGGCAAACTGGCCAGTTCAGGTGCCCTGTGTGGGACAGAGCCTGGGTGTGTGTACCTCTGCTGGCCTCCAAGGTGGCCGAGGCTGAGCCTCCACTCCTGCTGTGTGTGATGGGGACTCAGGCCTCTGTGGGCCTGCACAGCCGCTGTGACGTCCTTTGGGCTCCGTGTAAGGCCCGGGAAGAGTGTGCAGGGCGGAGGTGAGAGGCAGGTGCCGAGAGAAGGAGCCCTACCGGGAAGTGGTGGCACAGGTCAGGGCGAGGGCAGGGCCCAGTGGCGTCCTGGAGCGCTGCACAGTCCCTTCTCGCCATCCTGGCCCATCCAGTTCTGCCATGGAACCATCCCTGGGCTTGGTGGCCCTTTCCTTTGTCCCCCCTTTCTTCTTTGACCACCTATTTCTCAGCACCCCACTTCCTCACAGCCCGACCTCCCCCACTTCTTTCAGCCTCACAGGAATCTCTCCCCAGCCCTGTTTCCTCTTGAGGTGGGCTTGTCCCGCATTTTCTCCCAGCTCTTTTCTTCCAGTTCCCATTTCTGTTTCTCTTTTAGGCCTCTTTCTCGCCCCCTTTTCACTTTGTGTTTGGGGAGAAGGCGAGGAGAAAAGCAGTGGCCCACAGGGACCGAGCTCTAGGTGAAGTCTGGCCCGTTGAGTCTCACCTGAAGGAGCGCCCCAACTCTGACCTCTGACAGGGGTTCCGGGAGGTTCTTGCGAGACACAGAGCTCATTCGTATTTTTCAAAGATTTAAAGAAAGAAGAAAAACCCATGGCATCCAATGCTTTCCTAGATGCTTTTAAAATAAAATTCAAATGATAAGTTAAAAAAAAAAAAAAGACAATATAAGCCGGCCAAAGGAAATGCATTTCAAGTGCAAGACACAGCAGGTGCAAAGGCCCGGAGGCAGAGAAGAACATGGCACACTCAGATCTGTCAGGAGGCCAGAGTGGTTGGTCTGGACTGGCTGAGCAGGGAAGAGAGTGTGGTGGCCACAAGGGAGGTAGAAGGGGGGCCCCAGGACCCTCACCCAAATGGGACAGGAGTGGGGAAGCCCCCACTCCCTGGCACTGCCTTGCGACTCGCAGGTCTGAGCAGGTATGGCCAAGGACGGTGGTCCCCCTCCAGGCCTGTGGCCAGTTGTCAGAGTGCTGGCTCCAGAGTGAACTCGGGGAGAAGAGACTAGGCCTGGGAACTAACCAGGGCTGCCTGGTGCCACAATAGGCAGTGAAAGGAAGGGAGAGAACGGGCACTTGAGGACACAGACCAAGAGCATACCCTCCAAACCAGGTCCCTTCCAGCAGCTGCTCTTCCTCCCAGAGACACACTGCTGCTGCCACTTTTGCTGAAGCCTTCCTGCATGTACTCCACCTGCAAATGTAGCGGGAAAACCGGCACTCCTGGTTTTCACACATCTGACATCACACATCTGTCAGGTGCCCGCCACGTGCAGCCAACAAGGCTCTGGCCTACAGGGGCTTCCAGGCACCAACATAGCCACAGTACAAGGGCTGTCTGGGCTGGCTTTTGGCAAAGCTCTTCCGCCAGGACTGAATAACTGAATAACTGAATGAGTGAATAACATTTTGGAGGAAGGGGAAAGAACAAGGGTGATTAGCCAGCCATCCTCTGCATTTCCCAGACATTTGACTAGTTCCTTACAAAATGCTTGCACTGTGCAGGCCTCACTAGGCTTCTCCACGGCACTCCCCAATCCCGGCTAGCTCTGGGGGCAGCTCGTCTTCCCAGCAGCCCCACTTCCCAGACAGGGCACTTCTCCATGTCCACTTCCTGCTCTTAGCAGGGCCCTAGGTGGTGCATGGGGCCCTCTTAGGTGAGTGGTATTAGTTCTATGGACGATATTCCCTCCTGGGCCTCCTCAGAACCAGGAAGACAGGAGGCACGGAGGTGGACAGGGTGGCTGGGCCACAGACAAACGATGGAGGCAGAGAGCTTCTGTCCAAGCACTCTGCCTGGGCTGGGGGCACAGCAGGGAGGGACACTACAACTGCCCTGGATGGCAGGCTAGCAGGGAAGCCAGGAGACTGGGCATCAGTATCCCAGAGGGGCAAGATGAGGAGTGGGACCAGAGGCCTGAAACGGCCGGGGGTCTGCTGCATGAGCAGAGGCTGCCAGGGCTGCGGCATGGGCACAACCTCAGACAGAGAGGAGAGGTGTGCTGGGCAGAGGCGGCCCCTGGGTGAAGGCCAGGAGCGGGCAGGGGGGATGGGGAGCGCAGCAAGGGCTGACGGGGCTGCAGAAAACAAACATCAGGATGAGACTCGTGTCCAAGCCACCCCTGGCTGCCGTGTGGGGCTGGCCAGGCAGTCACATCAGGGCACGAGACTCAGGCGGCAACCCTCCCCAGCGGGGTTCCCTCTGCCCCAGGCCCCCAGCATGCGGACAGTGCTGAGGCCCCAGGCACTTCCCTCCGTGGCCGCTTCGCAGTCCCCTCCCCACGCTCATGCTGTGTCCCTGTCCTGTCCAAGAGTTCGGGAATAGCAGCATGGCATTTCCATGGCTCAGGGCCTGGGTTGCCTGTCACTAGGCCCTTCCTGCCCCCACTCCACCTCCCTGGAAGCCCCACCCAGCCCTCCTCCCCCAAAATGCCTTCTAGTCCCGGTCCCAGCACTCGGACACCTGCCCGCCTTGTCTCCCAGCACGTTACGGCTGTAGCATGAGTGTGGCCCCTTGGAAAATGCTGTCAGAGTGATTCCCGGTCCCCACCTTTGTCCTGTAAGGTAAGACCACAGGTTCCAGAACTGTACAGCCTGGGTTCAAATCTGAGCTTGACCACTAACCGGCTGAGTGGCTTTGGGCAAGTTACCTGACTCAAGGCTTCAGATTCCTCACGTGTACACTGCATGTCATGTGGAGTCACTGTAATACTGTATTAACAGCCAATACCTATGTGGTACTTGCTCTGTGCCAGGCTGGGCAGAGGCGTGCACTGTGGGCAACATGACACCCCCAGCTCTTGCCCTCACAGGGGCCATGGCTGAGCAGGACGGTCGGGAGAGCGCTGGGCACAGATGGGGTTGATGAGGTCCTGAAGAAGCCAGCCTGTGCTCAGGCCTGGGAGGGTCTGAGCCATCGGGGCACGTGGTGGTGTGACTGCTTCTCCTGTGACAGAAGGTTCCTTTTAATCATTTCCAAACTTGTGGCTGATTTAGGCTCCCCCAGGCGTTTCCCAGAAGGACTGGGGTGCCCCAGCCCCTTGCCTCCCAACATAGAAGCCAGATTACTGGGGGACAGAGGGTAGAAGCTGTCCTGAGTCTCAAGGAGAGGGCACAGTCACTGAGCCATACCCCCCTGGGGCACGTGTGCCAGGTCGTGGGAAATTTCCTGGGGCCGGCCATTGGCTCAGTGCCAATCTCAACTGTGCCACACAGAACGTCTAACTTTCCTTTGCTTTCATTGCAAGATGGAAAAATGTGGAATTAATCTCCCCTGTAGCATGGTTTTGACTTCATCAGATTCTAACGATCTAAAACACAGGCAACAAAAGGGGATCTCTTTGCTGTGGGGTCTGGTGAGCTGTCAAAGCAAAGTGGGGCTGCTGGGCCCAGCGCCTACCCGCTCTGCCTTGTCTCCTGCCAGCTCCAGCTCTGTCTCTTGCTGTCTGTCTGTCTGTGTGTGCACGTGCAGGGCCAGTCCACTGCCACATGTCAGGGGTGACTGGGGGCTGGAGGAGCCAGCCCAGCTCCCTGAGGACAGGCGGTGCTGGTCTGAGCTCAGCCCTTCGCACACCCCAGGCTTTGCCTCTCAGCCCCAGCCTCTGCCTAGGCTAATGGTCCACAGCACGGGGGTGCAACTGCCCGCCCTTGAGCAGCCTTTCCCATCCGTCAGTCTGAACGCTGACACCATGGCTGCAGGGGTCTTTGTCCATTCCTTCTCACTACTGTCCTCCTGCTTCCAAGCACAGGTCCTGGCATATACTGGGTGCACACGGAGTGCTGGACGAACAACTGCCCAGCCCTGAGCACGGGGGGACGCAGAGCCGTAGCCAGCTCAGGTCCCTCAGGGTGGCCCTCCTGCTGCGTGGGGCATACTCCCCCAGCTTGGGCCTTGGACCTGGTGGGCTTGAGGGGACAGCGAGGGCGGGAGAGGAGCACGGGCAGGCGGGAAGGGCCCCCACCAACGGGCCTCCAGGCGTCAGCAGGAAGTGGGGGTGCACCAAGGGGGGCAGGAGTCCAGGAAGCAGGGAAGTTCCTCCCCTTCCCACCTCAGGCCTGACATGATGAGGGCTAACACGCTCTAAGGCCTCAACTTCCACGGGGAAGGAGTGGAGATTCCCTCTCTTGCCACCAGCCGCCGTCTGACATGCTAACTTGCCCAGGGTCACACAGAGCTGATGTACAGAACTTTCTAAACAAATTCTTCCCAATCTCTCTGGATTCATCAACTGTCTTTTTAACCACAGTCTGCTGCTCACAATGCAAAACGAGCTTTTGTCCCCTGAGCCTACAGGTCCATGTTTCTGTTTCACATTATCTCAGGGGTAGAGGGTTTTTCTGCCGTTTCTGCACCCCCAGCCCTGCCTCCACTGACGATCAGCTCTCTTCAGGAAGGATGGGAAACACTTTCCTATTGCTGGATTAGCCACGGAACTCAGGGATCTTGGCCAATTTACCTTCCTCGTGGCTTTACAGCAACTCCTTTTCAATATACTTGTACACAGGTTTTTCCATATTACTGCTCACCCCCAAAGGAGAAGCTGTAAAGAGTGGGTCCACTCACCACCACCCATAAGACCAGATGCTCCTGAGACCCGGGGGGCGCTCGCCACACCAGGAGGAGACGAGGAGGGAGAGCGGCACAGCCCCACTGAAACTGGCGTATGTTCAGGCTCATCTGTGTGCCAGCCACAGGCAGGCCAGCAGGGAGGCCAGTGCCCGACAGGGACAGGCCTCACGGCACAGGACGCCAGTCACTGCTCAGCCACAGGCTCTGCGGTGCTGACTCCAGTGTGCGTCCAAACAGGGCTGAGCAAGGGGCGGGGCCGCGGCCTCGGCCGCCTTCCACGTCCCACTTCTTCCGAGGCTGACTTGTCCAGTGACCCACACACAGTGCTTCATTTACCAAAACCCGGTAACACATAATCGTCCCAAGTCAGAGAGACAGTCTGGTAGCTCATTGGAGGCCTGGAAAACCTCAGGACAGCCTGGTAGGTCAGGCTGTGGCCCAGCTGACGGGACCACCTCAGGGACGAAGATGGGCTCACGGGCTCCCCTGCCGGGCGAGTGCCCGCTGACCATGGTGGGGGGCCTGTCCTCTCACCTTGGCCAGTTTTCTGGACTCCCAGCTGGGCCCAGACTGCTCCCCCAAATGCCATGTCCTTTTCTCCTTTATCCAGCTGTGGCTACTGTGGGTACAGTGAGGCTCTGTCCCAACAGTCCAGGCCTAGACAGGGCCCTCCACAGAGTGGGCAGAGGGAAGGGGCGGGCCCGACCGTGATATCCCCATCCCCTGCCGGCAGCACTTCATTTGGGAGAGTGCCAAGTGGCCAGCCACAGGATCAGCCGTGATGGCTAATCTCGGAGCCACGCAGACCTCAGAGCCATGGGGCTGCCCGTCACAATCACAACACTCACGATACCTCTTCTCGTGGCCTGGGCATGACACTTCCTTGAGGGCTCTTGGGTCCCCAGAAGAGTGAGAGCAAATCACCTGGAGTCCCCCCTCCCTCTCTCAGAGCAGGCCCAGAGTCAGTCTAGAGAGGTGCCTCTGCTTCCCCCTCCCCAGCTCCAGGCCTGCTGGGGCCTCACAGGAGAAATCGCATACCACTGTGACCATTCCCAGGCCCCAGAGGTAACCGCAGCCACCCTCGGCCCATCTGCAAGCGGCAGCTTCTGTGGGGAGGGAGTGCTTTCTGCCACAACCACAGACTGGATGGAAGAGGAGCTGCTGCCATCCAGCCCCTCCCACAGCAACAAACACGAGCTCCTTGACCTTCCCTGTGCCTCTGCATCTGCAAAGCCAAAGGAGCCTACGATAAACTGCCAAGAACAGGGCTGGGAAGGACCAGGGCCCAGACCCTCTGCAACCAGCTGGAATCAGACCCCAGGTGTGCCTCTGGTACAGGCCAGTGTGTGTTGAGTCCCTTGTCCCCCAGGAAGCAGCCTCTTAACAGAGGACAAACAAGTCCCTTGTCTCCTAACCCAATGGCAGGGACTCAGGCTGTCCCAAACTCAACTTTGGTTCAAGGGCTGCCCTTCAATGTCCATGAAGAGAGGACGGCCAAACCCACTGCGGACCATGGAGGCCAAGGGGCTAGATATGCTGACATGGAGAGACGGCCCTTTTGAGAAAAGCAGCAACAACCCTATGGCACGGCCTGTGTGCGAGTGACATCAGAGGGCTGTACATGACCTACCAACAGAGATCACAGGGGGCAAACAGGCGACTCACTCTACCTTCCCAGCACATTCGGTCTGGGCACACCTGGGAGGACAGGCCCCCAGGGAAAATGGCATAACTGCTTTAAAATCTGGAGTCTGTTTCCATAAACAACAGCTGGTCTACCCAGGAAGGCGAGCCCCCGAGGGTTATCAGGCAGCTTGGCCCACGTGAGGGCGGGCCCAGGGTCCCCACCTTCTCCACCAGCATGTAACCAGACACCACACCAGAGCAGCCCATCAAACAGGGAACTGTCAGGACCGTGGTGGGGCGCGGGGGCTCCAGGTGTCTTGAAGCAAATGGGCCATTCTCCCCAACTCCCCAAAGCAAACAGGCAAAAATCCTTAGCAGTTACAACAACCTGGACATTTAACAAACTCAAACGCCAGACACCCAAACTGGCAGGGCTGGGTCTGCTTCCCACGGTTCGTACGGTCCAGTTCAGGAGCCAAGCACCCGCCAGTGAGTCCCAGGAACCAGAATGTGACATCACGGCATCGCTGTGCAGCCTGAAGTGTGGGTGCCATAAAACAACATGGCTGGAGCAGGAATTTCATGGCTTGGTATTTTTAAAAAGCAGCAAGATGTGAATGAAACGAGTCAAAAATAACTTTGCTGTGGGCTTCTGAGGCAAAACCACCAAGCTACCGGTGGGCCCAGGCCCCTCCCTGCAACTCCTGGGTCCTGTCCTGGACTCCATGCCCCACCCCCTCGACCTTGAGGAAGACCCAGGGCTCTGCAACTTCCAGACATCACCTGAACCCGTCACTTAGGGGTCTTGAAGGAAGCGGAGGCAGCCAGTGTGGGAGGTGAGCTCATGCAGGAGTGCTGGCTGTGGAACGGCCTCTCCCCGCAGAGCCCTAGTAGAGCCTGAGAATTCCCAGGAGGGGTTCTGAGGAGCAAAATGTCTCCTCAAGACAAAGCTAAATTCCACCATTAGGAAACACATTTTCCCCCACGACCATTATGACAACTCGACTCAAAGAACAGCTGTCACAAGACGTATACATCTTTCGGGCCGGCCCGGTAACTCGGGAGGTTAGAGCTCCGTGCTCCTAACTCCGAAGGCTGCCGGTTCGATTCCCACATGGGCCAGTGGGCTCTCAACCACAAGGTTGCCAGTTCAACTGCTTGACTCCTGCAAGGGATGGTGGGCTGAGCCCCCTGCAACTAGCAACGGCAACTGGACCTGGAGCTGAGCTGCACCCCCCACAACTAAGACAGAAAGGACAACAACTTGACTTGGAAAAAAGGCCTGGAAGTACACACTGTTCCCCAATAAAGTCCTGTTCCCCTTCCCCAATAATAATAAATAAGAGTATACATCTTTTGAAGAGCTTGGCCCCTGATGCCTGGGTCCAGGTTCAGGGCTCCCGTCTAATGGGCCCCATGACTCATCCCCAATTTTCAACAACCGCCAGTGCACCCCAGTCCGCCTCACTGCTGGACCCTCCTCCTTCCTGGACCTGGGGAAAGACCTGTCCTTTCTCCCCCTCTCATCCTATTGTCCAGCCAGACCACTAGTGTCTCACTGGTGGCTCAAAAGCACTCCTGGGACTCGAGTCCAGCAGTTACAGGCCTATGGAACGTCCACTCCTGCCACTACGGCAGGGTCACCTGGCCACACTGCCCCTTGGAAAACATGGACAAAATAGTCGGCACCAGTCTAGCACATCGGGTTATCCAGGCAGGGCTAGACTTATCACTTAGCAGGGGAGGAAACTGAGGCTCTGGGGAGCAGCATCACCTGCCTAAGGTCACCCAGGTGATAAATGGTGGACTTGGACCTCAAATCTGGGAGGGCAGACACCATGTTCTGAGCAGCCCAGGTTCTCTCCAGAGAGGGAGGGCCAGTGGCTCACTGGGCTCAGTAGGGCTACCTGAAACCCAGCGGGGACCTCTGCTCCCCAGAGCTGCTAAGGACACATAGACTAGATAAACCCGGGCTGCTCAGAACATGATGTCTGGCTGGCATCAGGGTCCCGAGGAACTCAGTGGAGGAACCAGGGGAGCCCCAAACAGCAACCTGACAGGGGTTAAGGAGGGGTCTCTCCCACACAAAGAAGGGCCAGGGCAAGGGGCTGTGCTCTCTGGCCGGCAACCTCAGGGGCCTGGCCCGCGGACTCTCTGATCACAGAGCAGTGAGCAAGGTCTTCTGGCCTTAGCTTTCAGGAAGGTCAGGTTTGCTTTGCAGATCAACTTCTTGATGAAGCCACCCCCTCCCCAACTACACCAAAACTGTTTCGCCAGGGGAGCTGGGGAATGTCTGACCTGTGCTGGGTCGAGCTCAGGATTGCCTGGCATCCTGAGGAAGCCCAGACCAAGCAGCCCCCGAGGCTGGTCCCGCACAACAGCTGTGACAGACGCCTCCCTACACGTGGCGGGATGCTAGCTGCTGGCCACCAGGCGGGAGCATAACCTGGGGCTCTACAGTAAAGCCTTCGGAAAACTGCAGGCCTCAGACAAACATCAGGAGGAGGGAAATTATGAAGAGGACGTGATCCCCAAGCTCTGAGGACTTTCCTGAGCACCTCACAGGCCGCACAGACCCAAGGGCGCACCTGCTCGGGGGACAGGCGACGTCTATTTCCCCAAATACATACATTTTTGAAAATTAACATATGCACTTTATAAAAAAGGTGTCCTCCCCAAAACAAAACAGCACAACCCCAATTCGGGAGTTAAAGGGCTGGGTTTCAGATGCTGCACACGCCCCAAGGACAGTGTGTTTTCCTTGGGGTCTGAGAGGATTCTGGGCCGGGAGGGCTAGCAGAAGCCGCCTCACTTACTTGCTTGGGGGGCCAAGAGCCTCGAAGAGGCCAGCTGCGGTCCTGCCCACCTTTGAATCCTCCTGCAGTGAAACCTGGCTCCGAGCTGGTCCCAAGCCAGGGCAGCTGCAGAAGTCACATCCTGGGGATAGGACCATAATAGCTCTGCCCCCTGCCCAGGTCGCAGCCTCTCTGAGTCCCTATCTCCACTCAACCCCAGACCCTCAGCGTGGGTCCGGCCCTAACTCCGCCCTGCTCAGTGGTCCCAGCAGAAGCACAAACTCCTGTGCTGCTGCTGTCACCCCCCGCCCCCCACAGGACTCATGGCCCTCTTGACTTGGCCGCTGAACTCCCACCTGGCGTGCTATTCCCAGCTGTCCTGCTGCCAGCCCCTCCTCGGACGCCTGCCTGACATCGTCAGTCAGTGCTGGGACCTTCCTAAGAGTGGGACTGGGTCCCGCACAGAACCCCATACACAGAGAGGGCTGAACAAATATGTGTCCTCGGCGGGAACCCACCGCCCATTGTGAGGGCTGAAGACTGGCTCTCCTAGGCAGGGACGCAATGGGGAGCTGGAGGAGCCATTTCTGGTGCCATCGTGAAGACCCTCCCCCACAGCCAGGCCCTGAATAATGACAAGGCATTGCTGGACACCGTCCAATGGGCTTCACACAGGCTGGCACTTCTAATCTTCACAAAAGCTGCATGAAGTGGGTGTTAGTAACAGCTCTGTGTTCCAGATTTGGAAACTGAGGCACAGAGGTAAAGTGACTTGCCCAAGTTCACTGAGCTAGGCAGTGAGAAAGCTGGGATTTGCGCCCAAACAAGCTCTGAGCCCCATCCCTCCAGAGCCTCGCGTAGCTGCCTGACCCCTGGGCCTTCGCATTGCCCAGAGGTGCCCCTGGACAGCACTGAGACTGGGTCCCTGGTCTTCAGCCTGGTGGCAAATGGGCCACAAACATCCAGAGAGGAGGACTCGATCTCTGGGCCGCACCCAGCCTGTTGAGCAGGAGGGCAGGCTCTGAGGACCGTGAGCCCCTGAAATATATGTGGTGCCCCACTCATGTCTCCCAGGGCCCAGAGGCTCTGTGCCTTACCCGGTAAACATCCAGCCACTGCCCACTGCAGCCCCCATGGCTCTTCCGTGAAAGGGTGTTCTGCAGGAGGGCGGCCCCAAGGAAGGCAGAGGCCACTCTTAAGTCAACTGCCTTGTCGGGGAGGAAAGGGGCAGCGAGAGGGGAGGAAAGTGTGATTCAGATGGGCGGCTTTGAAGTAGGAGTTGGTGCTAGGGTGGCTGAGACACCCATCCCTCCAGAGTACAGGGGCACGTCAGAGTAGTGAGGAGCACCCACTGAGGGGACGGCATCCGAGGCCGACAGCCACAGACCACGGAGGCTCAGGGCCCGGCTGAGCTACCCACACAGGAGAAGGACGGTGGTGGGCGCCCAGCTCCAGGCCTCAGGTGAGCCTCCAGAGAGGGGGCTGCCCTCAGCCTGGCTGTCCCAAGGGTGTGGGGAACCAACCCCAGTGGGGACAGCTCTGGCTATGGCTGGAGCACCCCAGCTAGAGCCTTAGCTCCAGGAGGTGGTGGGCCTGGAAAATTGCCGACAACCGAGAGTCAGAACCAATGCACGGCCCCCTGCTCTGCCACCGGCTGCACTCTAAGGCCTCACGGGGGCTTCAGCTGTGGAACCCAAGCTTGGAACTCAAAGAGCCTGGAGTCCGTAGAACTTCAAGAACGCACCCTGCTGGGCACAGCAGATGGCTGGTGACGGGTTGGGCAGCAGGTGGGTGGAGTGGCGGGTGGGTCTGCACAGGGTGCCACTGAGTCATCCGGACCCCAGCCACAGGCCAGCCTTCACTTACTGCCTGTGATACTAGTTTCTTACAAAGTTACTGTCGTGCTCCTAACTGCTAACACATAACCAACCCTCCACGTGCACCCCGAAAACACTGACACAAAGTGCTTTTAGTATTATACGCCTCTGGATCAAATGATGCTATTTTTAACCATCTTCTCAGACTTAATTTCCAATTTTATCCTATAAAGTTCTAATTGATTCCACCCCCCGATCTCCCACTTGAGGAACTGAAGGTATGAGGTGGGTGTGGCAGCTTCTGCCAAGTGTGAGGTGGGGGCAGTTTTAAGTCTTTGCATGCTGCTCACATCTCTCAGCACATGCCTTCTTCTCGAGGTAACAGGCTTTCAGGAACATCTGCACTGTGTGCCCATAGCCAGCATCCCCGTCACCGATGCCAGACCTTTCCCTTCAAATGCCCTTTCCTCAGTGGGTCCAAGGTGTGCAGTCCCAGCTGGGGTGCTGTGACACACGTGAACCACATGACACAAGGTGGAGGGGCTTTTCTCCGAGCCCCAGGCCCAGGACACCACACCACTGCAGCTCCATTTCTGCCAGACGCAAGCGTCCTTTGTGTCCCTCCTTCACTCTCACTTTACCCGAGCTGCCCCAGAAGAGGGGGGTCTGCACCCGGAGTCAGGGAGAGAAGGGGCCTGAGGACCTTTAAATCCTGCCTTGTCCCACCTTCATGCCACACGTCAGCCACGCTGGGCTGCGCCTGTGGCCTAGATGTGCCCAGGGCCTCCTCCAGACCCGCAGGCAGGTCACTCCTTCTGCCAGCACTGTCCTCCCACCCCAGGAAATGCCCCCACTGGCACCCCTGCAGCGCTGGCTGCCACCTCACGTCAGGGCATTTTGCTCTTACTGACCCTGCTACACCCCCAAGTCTGCGGTCTGAGCATGCACGCTCCACAGGGTGGGCCCACATCTGTCTCAGGAGAGTGCTCAGCACCCCAGCTCCCGAGGGCCAGGCACAGGCCACACTTCCCACAGCTTCACCTCCTTTAATCCTCACCACGATGGGGAAAGGAGGAGCCCACGACCTGCACATTATAGACAAACACACCAGAGCTTGGAGAGCCCAGGGCATCTCTCCAGGTCACTCAGAGGATAATCAGTGACAGTTCAGACCCAGAGCCTGGGCTCCTGGACGCCTTGACTCCCGTCCCTGGAGTGCCCACCCCGTGAAGAGTGGGATGAATGGACAGTGTTTCTTTCAAAGAGCTGCTGTGGCCCAGGCCCACCTTGCGTGGGCACACCCCGGCAGGACCCAGAGCTGGTGGTCTGGGGTCCAGTGGCTTAGCCAAGGCTTGCATAGCCCTGAGAGCCAGGATCCCAGGGCAGGCACTGCCATTTCACTAACTTGGGATGAAAAATAGGTCCATTATGTTTTTAAAAACAGCACCTGATGGTCCAAATGGCAGGCCAAGTGCAGACAATGGCGAACTTGCATCACACCTACCTGGGTAAGCACGTCCAGCTGGCCCACGATATGCTCCAGCGTGCTGGTCAGCGTCTGGGGCACGCTTACGGGCTCCTGGGGCTGGCTCCGCACTGACTCCTGACTCCTGTCTCTGTCTGCTGGGACGGGGAAATCCACCTCTGGCTAAAGACAATGAAAAAAAAGACAGCCTTCAATCTTAATTGAGTGCTCGAGGAAACCCTGACAGAGGAACAGCCCTGCCGAAGGAGCAAGTGGAAAACCACCAGCAAACTCAAGAAAACAAGCTCCAAATGCTGGTCAGCAACAGCCGTGTGCCGGGACTCCCACAGCTGGCCCACACACCCTCCTCCAGGCCTTCCTTTCTGAGCAGAGGCTATTGAGTGAAGAGTGGAATCAGAGCACCTGGCAGTTGGGCTGGAGGGGCCTGGGAGGGAGGAGCAGACGGGCCAGAGAGTGCCCTCCGGCCAGCTCCTGGAGGCCCCGGGCTGCCTAGACAAGACTCCAGGAACGTGAGGGGCTCGGTGTTTCTGCCTAAGATCTTCCAGTTCCCAAATACAGGAACCACTCCCCCAGCACCCAGCCCACCGAGAACTAGTGATTTCCTAAGGGGATTCATTCCAGTCCATGTGTCCCTCAAAACTCAGGCTCCGTTCTGCGCACAGACGAGAGCTCCTCCTGTCCTAGGAAGCACCAGCATCCTGAGGACACGGCCGGCAGATGCCCAGTTTTGGCCTGGGAACCGACAGGTCCTCTGTGGACTTATTCCCTGTGGGAACGACGAGCTTGGTGGGGCCCAACAGCCCCAGTAACCAATCAGTGAAGCCAGACTGGGCTATAAACCACAAGCTCACTCACAGACATTCCAAAGGTTACCATGCCACTCTCGGCTTCGCCAGTCCTCCAGGGCTCGCCTCTGCCTTCAGGAGAAAACTCTCGCCCTGGACAAGGCACCCTGTGCTGGTCCTGCCCTCTTCTGCAGCTCCCTGTGGTCCTGTCCGCTGGGAAGGCTCTCATCCACCTCGCATTCCCTCTGCCCCGAGCAGCCTGTCCTCCACTCACTTGGCAACCCCAGTCAGAAGCTCCTCTCTGCTCCCGCACACGTGGGCCTGCCCCACTCCTGCCCCGCACCTCAGGGCCAGGACACCTGCGCAGGAGAACCCAACGCCACCCACCCGCGTGTCTGTGTCTCTGTCCCTGTGTCCTGCCCGCACTCATCACCCGTCGCGGGTAAAACCAGGACATTGCTGGGCTCAGAGCTCGCCAACTACCCATGCACCACAGAGCTGAGGTGACAGCACAGTTTTCTTTATTACAAAAGTGTTCTGATCGCACAGATAAACTCTCAGGTGCACGTTGATCTGAACTTGGGAAAATGCAGGCCCTGCAGATTAAAGAGAACTTGGACGTGAGACCTGGCCAGACGGTATTCTTGAGAATGAAGCAGCACATTCCCACACGGCCACCATGGCACATGTGCTGTGGCGCCGTGGCCACCTGGCAAGCCCTCAGCCCACCAGAGCTGGGCTCTTCCCGCCCCCCAGGAAATCAGTGCAGTTCCAATCTCAATGCCAAAAGGAAGCATTTCAGAAGCCTCGACCCGCCTTCACCTCACTGCGGTGGCCCTTGGACCGAGGAGGTCCTCTTGGAGACACAGCTGAGTGCTGTGGGGAAAGCAGTGCGTTGGCGCACATCCGAGCTCCACCGCTGACCGGCTAAGGGGCCGTGCGCAAGAAAGAGGCTGAACCTCTCTGGGCCTCCACTTCCTCATCTGTAAAATGGGGGAGGTGACTGAGCCTGCCCTTCAAAGGGCTGGGCTGTGAGAAGCGCTCATCTGAAATCCCCAGCAAGCCTTTCCTCTGACACGTTCCCAGTCCTGAGCCCACTGTTCCAGAGGACCCCAATTCCAGACATACATGCCGTTCCTCTGCACACCGAGTCCCCACGGCTCCCTCAGGAAGGGCCCATAGGAAGGGGGGAGCCGGGCACCGATACCCCACAGCCGACATCTTCCAGGAGTGGCCCGACCGGGAGGAGGGAATGGAAATTCTGTTTCTTTAGAATAGCCCTGCAACTGTACCAAGCTGAGCCTCTGAAGCACAGTGACAATGGGCATGGTGAGGAGGTGCGTGAACACTGAGGACAGCAGACGCGTGCCCGAGCCAGGGAGATGGCCTTTGGAAGAGAAGTCACGGAACCACCATGTTTCCCCATCTATTCCCAGCTTCCACGGGCTGTGTCCATTTTACAACAAAGGAAACAGGCTCAGACGAGAAGCGACTGTGGGAAGGTGCCCAACCTCGAGCCTCATGCACAAGTCCAGGGTCCTGCCGCTGGCCTATGCCTCTGGCCACGCCATCTGGTCCCCGTCTTATCTTCACCACCAGGATGAGGCCCCTGTCAGCTTCCTTGTCCATTCCCATCAGCACACATGACAACACTCAATACACTGCAGTCTAGCATAGAAAGAGGATATTCGCTGCTGTTTACTTGTCACCTATGTGCCAACGTTTTACACATGTCACTTCATTTAAGCCTTGCAATGGCCCTTCCCAACAGGCATTCTTAACCTTATCTTTCAGATAGGGAAGCAGGCTCAGGGAGGTTCAATAACTTGCTCTAGGTCACCCAGGAAATGACACAGCCAGGATCTAAACCCAAAGTACAGCAGTTGTATCCCTTTACATCCCCATGGAGGCCCCCAGCTCCTGGGTCTAACACTTTCTACGTCATTCCCCCACCCCACCTGCCCTGGAATGCCTGTCTGGCCCAGAGCAGACCCTCCACAAACACTCACCACCTCAAAGAGCCAAGCCTACCACGGTGACATTCCTGGGTAATGAAACCTTCCCAAGACCAAGCGCTAGCAGCCCTGCCCCACACAGCATCGCAGCCAGTCACCTGCATTCCAGCACTCTGGCGACATGGCATTTCCCCAAGAGCTTGGCAAGTAAGCAACAAGACAGAGATGATGGAAGAGACACATGTCCCAGGCTGAGTAATGACCACGGCGAAATAACTAGAGTAGTGTTTAAGGGGAAAACCGTACGAGCGTTCTGTCTGTCCAACATCGAAAGGTACTAGGGGCCCTGCCTGGTGGTTCTCAGACGTATCATGAGTAAAATCCCAACAACATTAACTTACACAAACCCATGGAGCTGCACCAAGTTGACAACTTTCATTTCTGCCAAATATAAAGAGCTTAACATCAAAAGAGAGAAAAAGGTGAAACTCAGAATAGATGAACCTAACTTCGTGGAAATCTCACCTGGGGTCTTAGGTATCCCCTCTCGCCCCGGTCCCCTGTGGGGTCCTGGGCTCTCACAATGATTAGTTTCTGCCTGCCTCAGTTTCTGTTGCTGCCAGCCTGTCATATGCCACCAGGAGCTCAGCACTTCACACACTGCAGGAATTACATAAGTATCTATGATTGATCTCAGCCACTCAAACACATGGGTAACCAACTCATAAATTTTCATTAAAAAAGATGAAACAAAAAAGCTTGCAGGTCTTCCTGTGATAAGAAATCAACCCATCGGGGGTTAACTTCTAGACCAGTCTCTGGATTGACTGTAGTCTCACTTTTTCATCATCAAGATGCAGGTATGGATAAGGAGCTTCCTTCCGCCTAGGATATAGAAAGTTGGGGAAAGCATGAAACCCATCCTCACAAGAAAAAGACCGACAATCAACAAGAATCATAACTTTTCTTAAATCAGAGAGTGAACAACTAGCCTGAAATCTAAGGAAAGACAGACTCTTCCTCCAAGGAAAACAGGAAGTGAGCACGGCTCACCTTTGGCAAAGCATGGAAGAAGGGACGCCAAGTGCTTACAAGTGGGTATGAAGAACTGAATTCTAAGTTTTAACAAATGGCTAGAGGCTGAGTGTGGAGGGGGAGTGAAGAACACCTGGGAGCCACAGACACAAGGGGTGTTGACACCCACTCACAGGATCTCCTCCACAAACCTCCAGAGGGCTTTCATGAGAAAGACTGGGGGCAGGGCAGTGGATGGGAGCAAACCATCCTTGAGGTGTGCAGGCCTGGAAGAGGGGAGTCGACACAGAAAAGGCATGAAGCCTATCAGGACCTTTCTCCCCTACAGAACAAAATCTTAAATTTGGGGGGAAAAGCAAAGAAAGATAAAACCCCTCTGGTCTTGGGGGATAGGCAGGAAACCATCCTGAGCTGAGATCACTAAGCTCTCCTATGGCTGAGGAAGGGGCAGGACTCCAAAACCCAGGGTCATAGGGCCTAAGATGGAACCCGGGCCAGGGCAACAGAGAATCCCCCCCCCCCCGCCCCAACACAGCTAGCAAGTACCAAGTAACAAGCAGCAGCAGCCTGTAGCTGAGGGAGGGACGACAGCATGGAGACAGACACCCTCTGAGGGGCAGGCCCCCCAGGGAAGACCAAAAGCTGGGGGTGGCACAGGAACAGTGAAAAAACCCTCCAACAGCCAGACCTCACTTTAAGTACACAGGAACACTAAACTAAGCTCAACTCCTGATAAGACACTATTTACCTCAACCTCCACTGTCCGAACTGCAAGGTCTGCCATTCAATCAAAAAGTATCAGGCACACAAAAAGGCAAGGGGAAAAAACCCACTGTTGAGAGACACAGCAATCAGCAGAATCAGATTCAGATGACTTAGATAGTGGCACCATCAGATAATTTAAAATAACTATGCTTAATATGTCAAATATTCTACTGGAAAATGTGGACAGCACACACGAACAGGTGGGGAATTTCCGCAGAGAGGTAGAAATGATAAGAGTCGATGGAAATGCTAGAAATGAGAAACCCAGTGACAGATATGAAGAATGGCTTTGATGGGCTCAACTCAGTGAAGGAAAAGAATTCAGTGACCTTAAAGATAGATCAATTCCTCACACCGAAGCATCCTTGGGAAAAGAACAGAGCGTCCATAAGCTGTGGGGCAATGTCAGATTGTCTAACGCATGTATGACTGGAATCCGAGAAGGAAAAATGAGACATTTCTTAGAATGCAAGTTTGCTGGTAATAAATTCTCTTATCTGAAAAGTCTTTATTTCTCCATTTCTAGAAGACATTTTTGCTTAGTATAGAATTCTGGGTTGAGTTTTTTCTTTGAATATTTTGAAGATGTAACTTCAGTGTCTTCTGGCTTGTGTAGTTTCATGAGAAAAATTCTGTAATTCCTACCTTTGATCACCTCTGTATAATGTGTCTCCCTTCTCTGTCTATCTTCAAGATTTTCTTTTAATCTTTGGTTTTCAGAAGCTTAAATATAATTTGTATGGGCTTTTGTTTTGTTGTTTTTCTTTAGCCTACTTGTTATTTCTCTGAGCTTGGATCTGTGGTTTGATGCCTTTCATTATTTTTTGAACATTCTTGGCCATTATCTTTTCATTATCACCAGAACACCTTAAATGTATTATTAGTTCCCTAGGGCTACTCTAAAAAGTTGTCATACTTAGTGGCTTAAAACAATAGAAATTTATTCTCTCAGAGTTCTGGAGGCCAAAGGTCTGAAATTACGGTGTCAACAGGGCCACACCTCTGGCCATACTAAGGTCATTTTTCGCCTCTTCCAGTTTCTGGTGACTCCAGGATTCCTTGGCTTGTGGCTGCATAACTGACCTCTGCCTCCATCTTCACAGCTGTCTCTTTTCTGCATCTCTTATAATGACACTTGCCATTGGATTCAGGGTCAACCCAATAATCCAGGATGAGCTCATCTTGAGATCCTTAATTACAATGATAAAGACCTTTTCCCCAAATAAGGTCACATTCACAGGTTCTGGGGGGTAGGACATGGACACATATTTTGGTGGGGCACCATTCAACCCACTACAGAATGCTTAGATATAAATCAAACAACATATGTACAAAATCTATTTGCTGAACACTACAATGTAATGATGAGAAAAATCAAAGACCAATATCAATGAAGAGAGATATTACGTTAATGTATTGGAGGCTCAATTGTTTTAAGATGTCAATTCTCCCACAAATCACCTACAGGAATCAAAAAGCTGATTCTAAAATTTATATGGAAAGGCAAGAGAACTAGAAAAGCCAAAAACATTTTGAAAAAAAGAACATTAGAGGACTCACATTACCTGACTTAAAGACTCTGGACAGTGTGGTGATGCTGAAAGGATAGCACATAGATCAATGGAACGAACAGAGTCCAGAAATAGACCCACAAGTATCTGGTCAATTAATTTTTAATACAGATACACAAAAAACTTAGTAGACAAAAGAGTTTTTTCAACAATTGCTGGAACAATTGCATATCCACATGCAAAGAAATGAACTTCAGTACATACCTTGCACTAGGTACAAAAAGTATTAATAACTCAAAATGGATCACAGATCTAAATGCAAAACCTAAAACTATAATATCAGCATACGTTTTTCTTCTAAAGTACAGGAGGAAATCTTTGTGAGCTCAGGTTAGGTAAAAATTTCTTAGATATGACACCCAAAGCATGATCCATAAAAGAAAAAGTTGATAAAATGAACTTCATCAAAATTCAAAACATCTGTTCTTTGAAAGACTGTTAAGAAGATAAAAACACAAACCACAAACTGGGAGAAAATGTTTGCAAGTCACATTTTTGGCAAAGGACTTGTAACCAGAATATATAAGAACTTACCAAACTCAGTGAGAAGACAACCTAATTTTCGAAAATAGGCAAAAGATTTGTTCGCCAAAGAACATATAAAGATGGCAAACAAGTACATAAAAAGATGCTCTACATCATTAGCCATTAGGAAAATGCAAGTTAGAATCACTGTGAGATACCACTATACACCTATTAGAATGGTCTAAAGTTAAAAAGACTGGCCACACTAAGTGCTGGTGAGGAGGTGGAGAAACTCGACCTCTCATATACTGCGAGGGAGATTGTAAGATGGTACAACCACTTTGGAAAACAGTTCGACAGTTATTTAAAAGGCTAAATATGCACATATTGCACGTTCCATTCAACTCCTACGTCTTTACACCCAAGAAAAATGTTTTAATTTTCTTAATTTAATAAATGTATATAATGTTTAATTTTCTTAATTTAATAAATGTATATAATAAAAAGATATGTACATGAAAGTTAATGGCAGCTTTATTTGTAATAGCCCCAAATTGAAAATAACCCAAATGTTCACCAACAGGCAGGTAAACAAATTGTGGTATATCTATTGGATGGTGTACGGTGCAGTTATATAGATGAATGAACTATTGATATACATAACATGAGTGACTTTCAAAATAATTAGGCTGAGTGAAAGAAACCAGACCAAAAGAATATGTAATTATATGATTCCATTTATATCAAATTCTGAACAATGCAAACCGTCTACAGTGACAGAAAGCAGATCAGCAGTTGCCTGGGTCTGGAGATGGAGGAAGTGGACTGACCACAAAGGGGCAAAGGGGACTTTTGGGGATGATGGAATCGTTCTGTACCTTGCTCATTGTGGGGATTACATGACTACGTGTTTGCCAAAACTCAGAGAATGGTTCACTTTTTGAAATGGTGAATGTTACTATTTACACATTAATAAGTCTGATCTTTTAAAAAATGCAGTTACAATTGAAATGCTCCTGGGAGCCCAAACTACCCATCACATGACGCTGCAATTGACAACACCCATTGGCGGCACTCAAGATGCAAATCACCATCTTTCCATGGGACATCACTAATGGGCAAAACCCAAGGCTGAAGACCCCAGGTGAGGCCTGTGAAGTCTACCACTGGTCTGGAGATTACAGTTTCCAAAGGCAGAAGGCCAGCAGCGTCACACTTCAGTGAAAAGCCTCAGTTCCCAAAGCCTCAGTTTCCCCGATTGTCAGCAGATGTCCCCAGGCAGGGTTTCCTCAGCAGCAGCTGTCCAGTCTACGGAATGTCAGGCCTCAGCCGCTTAGAGATCTCCATACACCTTGACAGTCGTGAGCGAGCAAGGTCTGCACACACCTGGCCAGCAGCCAGGAATGGCTGGAGTTTTCCCGTGAAGATGTCGTGAGCTGACTTGACAGAATGCCCCCCTCTAGTGAGTAGTCAATGATTAACACCTGCTCAAGGGAGAAATTTATCTTTTTCTTTTAATGTCTAACACTGGACCTTGCCCCCAGCCCAGCCTGCTCTGGAGCCTCTGTAACAAACAAAAACATCCAGAGACTGGCCCACAGCTTGAGTCTGAGCCAGAGAGAGGACAGGGAGGTGACCCAGGCCCGAGATCTGGGCTGCCTCCCGGGTACCCTCCTTGTGTAGACCCAGGTGGGCAGCACATCTGGCCACTGCCCACTTAAAACACCAAAGCATGTCACTGTTTCCGAAGCGGGGCTGAGTACAAAACTGGAAGAAGTGGACACACAGTTAAATCTTTTCAGCTGCATCGTTCATCGCATACATGGCCTGCTAAGTCAGGGTGTAGGGATCACGGCCAGACGTTTCTGAGTCTGCACCTCAGGCCTTTGGCTTTGGCAATTTGCCCTCATGGAAAGTTAAGAGGCGTCCCTGTCTAGCCACCTCCTGTTTGCTAAGCCCGGCCCGGGAGGAGAGCAGGGAGCAGGGCAGAGCTCATTTGGGCTCACCCTCACCGCCAGCATCTCGAGTGGAAAAAGGCACGGCTGTTTCCTCAACTCAAAGCTCCAAACTGGCCCTGTATTCCCCACACATATTTGTGGACAGATATACTACAGTCTTGTTTGCCCTATAATTTAGGGTTCCGGCCTGGAGTCCAACAAGAGAGGAAACTTCTAGTTCTAAACATAGCCCTGAACCCAAGAGGAATTCTGGTTTCTTAAAACCATCTAATTGTTCAGCAGTCTTACCAAAGCTTTTGCAAGCCAGCTGAGTCTGAGTATGGGGCTTGGTTACTGCTGCTGGCTTTGGTATGAACGCGTATGAAGGTGAAGGGTGCCTGTGCACGACCAAGGCCTTTGTGAGAGCATTCCCGCGGAACACCACCCACTTCCGTGAGGGCTGGCCCTTGCTCAGTTCAGTTCCACAAACATGTCCGAGGGCGCACCCCTGGCTGGGCACGGAGTACCCTAGGGTTACCTACCCACTACCTGGAGACAGAAACACCTCTCTTCCTACAGCAAACATTGCAACTGTGGCCCCCTGGGACGAGATCAAGGCTTCTGATAAAGCCCAAGTGTTGACTGTGGATTAAAAAAAAAAAAATCTGAAGTGCTTTGAACTAATTTTAGACTGAGAGAAAAGTTGTGAAAAATAGAACAGAGAATTTCCATCTATCCCTCCCCCAGGTTCCCCCAGTGTTAACACCTTACGTAACCATTAGAACAACGATCACCAGGAAATCAACACTGGGACGATGCCAGTAACGAAACTAAGGACACCACGGGACTGTCACCAATTTTTCTACTAACGTCCTTGGACCTGATGTCCCAGAATCAGATGCAGGGCTCACACTGCATTCAGTTACTTCTCCTTAGTCTCCTGCAATCTGTCAGCACTGAGCCCCCCCCCCCCCCCCGCAGCCCCTTCACGACCTTGACACTTTTGAATAGTACTAATCAGTTATGTGGTCAAGTGTTCCTCGATTGGAGCCTGATGTTTTCTCATGACTGGAATGAGATTACGTGTTTTGGACAAGAACACCACTGAAGGCGTGTGTGGCACCATCACGCTGACCTGCATTGCTGTGATGTCGGCCTCTCTGCCATGTCTCCCTGTGTAGCTAATCTGGGGGGACTGTGGCTTTTCAAAAGGAAACGCATTGCTGTCATTACAAACTCCGTGTGTCAGCCCAGCCTGCGGGTGGCTGCAGCTGCCCCACAGATGAGAGGCGTCTCATGAAGACGAGCCATAGAGCGACATCTCTGGAAGACGCCGAAGTTCTCCGTGACAAAGAGGAACAGTAGCAGTTTATTTATAGATCCACTTGAAGACAGCTCATTGTAACTACTGGAGTTGAATTTTTAAAACCCGGGGAACAAAGGCTGGCTATTTTAAACTCTCCTTGCACTTAGCTCAATGGAGAGTGTTAGAGGCACGGACCACACCCGGGCATTGCTCCCAAGCTTGGCAATTCACATTTTGTGCAGTATCTCAGGACACGAGCAAAGTCTGCCAAGACGGGTAACGACGGGCTCCGCCTACACAGTAGAGGCGCTTGGCCTTAGATGGGCCAAATCCTCACATGCATGCTGTCGGGGCACAGCGGGGGAGGCCGCATCCCACGGGGTCCCAGGACCTCCTGTCCTGGAAAAGGAAGTTGCACACTGCTGTTGTGAACTCAGGTTACAGCACGTTTCCCTCCCTCCCCCCGAAGGCTGCGAAGAGGGACAGCGCCCCCCAGCGGATGCCTGTCCCAGGACAGCTGGCAGTAGTTGGCCCACCTGCCCCAGGGCCAGATACAACTCCAGGGTGGAACAAGGGTGTCCTGGGTGGGGCCCAAGTCACAACTTTCCCTGAGGACAGAGAAGGGAGAAGCCCAGAAGCTCCTCCTGCCCCAGCCCAGCTGCTGCTCTACGCCCAGGCTGTACGGTCTCCACACCAGAGCCACTGTGGGGAGGGAGACGTGGGTGTTCTCGAAGCCCCCGTCCTTATTTGAACAGAAGGCATCAAACTGCCTTCTTGACACAATATGGAAAACTGTGACTATGGACTAGGCATTTGGTACTAAGGAATGATTACTTTTGTTGGATGTGATAAGAGCACTGCAGTTATATAACCAAAAACGTTTTCACTTAGGGCAAAACATATCTAGGATGAAATACAAATACTCCAACTCTTCTATAAAAATGTGTGTGGGGGGGATGAGTGAAGACTAGCAAAGTGACAAAGCGAGGTGACAAGCACACGGGTTCGTTGTTATTCTCTCTAATTTTTGTGTTAGCTTGAAAATTCCCACAATACAAAGGCTTTTTGTTTTGTTTAACAATAATAATAATAATAAAAAGCTTCCAAGCGTTGGGAATGGGCTGTGGAGCTGAGGCCAGGCGAGTGGGACCCCAGGAGAAAGCTGAGGTACAGGGTTCCCAACTCGGTGTTCTGGCGTTTTCAGGCGCAGGAGGCAGTTTGGCCTGCATCCACGAATGCTCATAGCAGCCTTTGGCACTGCCACAGAGAGGGCGCCTGATGGCACTGAGGGCATCCAGCGAAGCTGCAGCAACATCCGGACTGTCAAAGAAACTAATTTTAAGATAATCTCCATGGAAACCATCTATTCTGATTTTTTCCATGGTAACCGGTAGGAACATAAACACGGCATCATCTAACACGTTTATACCACACGGGTGATGCTGCCATCCAATCTGGAAGATACAAGCTGGTGAGAGGGCTTTGCTCCACGGAAAATGAAAAGAAGTACTGAAACTTCTTGTCCAGGCGTCCAGGCTCTACTACCCTCCATTGCCCAGTCACTGTCACCTGCCCCAAAGTGACAAAGCAGGCCAGAAAGCAGTTCCCTTTATTTAGCCTGGGACCATCCAAAATTCAAAGGAAAGAGCCAGACCTGCATCTAGCCTCACACACTCCACCCATGCTGCCCACAGACATGTCCACTGAACCCTGACGTCCTGACCATTGTGTTCCACACACAAGTAGGGCCCACGGGAGGCCAGGACCCCAGCTCTCCAGGGATACAAGTGAGGCCTGCAAATAACTGACTCCGGGAGAGAGGGGCTGCCCCAGCAGGCAGACTGCTCTGGGTGGGTGGAGTGGGAAGACTTCACGAGCTGCTGGCCTTCCGGGGAGACTGCATGGAGGAGGCACCATCTGGGCAGGAGGAGTGTCGCTCTGCTGGGGAACAGGGAGTATGGCCCCAAGAATCAGAGCCAGAGTTAGGCAACTGGCTCTATTTCTTCTGGATCATTTCTTCCATTTTCAGCTTTTTGGGTTTGAAAAAGTAGCACGGAAAAGGAAGGGAGGGAGGGAGGGTGGGAGGGGAAAGATTCAGAGGCCAGTGACCCACGCTCTCTGCTTTGCACTGCATACATGGCCACTGCTGGCTCTCTGTTGGAGAGGGGACTTGTCAGCACGGTCAGACCAGACTGCAGATGCTTGCATCACTGTCAGCAAAATGACAGTGTCACAGCAGTGGCCACGGGACTGAAATGAAAGGCAGTCTGAGGCAGGCAGCCCCTGCTGGGGACCAGAGGACATGGAACCTTGTAGTAAAGACCCACAATGTCAGGACACACTGCCCACTGTGCTGTGATTTGGGCTCATTTCCTCATGTGCAACTGTGGAATCTCCACTGGCCTTGAACCCACCTTTTGGCCGCCAGGGGAAAAGGAAAACCCAAAACAGTTCTGAGGCCCTTGAAAGAGGTAACCGAGCTCTCAAAGGTATGTGTGCGCCCTGAGGCGTGTCCCGATCCACGTGGAGCTGGACACGAAGGCCACGAGGCTTCGTCTGGACTCGAGTCAGGCTTGCCCATCCCCAGGATACTGTGGTACCTTACTACGCCTGCCCTGAAGCTCTGCAACCAGGCCTCCTGCTGGTTTAAGCCACGAGGCAGGCCTTCTTCCTGCGTTATGCCACTCATCTGGATAGGGCTCAACTTGTCTATAGAATAGATGGGAAGTTTCCAGTGGCAGGAAACTTCCAGCAGCCTCTGCAAGGGGCAGCTCGGAGAAGGGAGCTCAGCTCTGCCCCATTCCACAGCCCACCCTCTGCCACCACTGCTGTCACCACGGTTTCAGGGTATGTTCTGAAGCCCAGTGGTACCTGGAGCCACTACGCCAAAAAGCTTTGCAAAGAGGACCCAGGGATTTAAATATTGAGCAACAGGCACCTGGCCCCCTCAAGCTCAGCTGTTGGCTTCTCTAAAGGTCCAACAGGCTCTGGAGTGTGGGAGCTGGCCGCGGCGTCCACATCTACAGGGCAAAAGGCCTGTGGGCTCTTCCTGTAAGTGGCCTGAGGTGACCTCGGAAAATGGTTTGCTATTGACTTGACCCAGAGAACCCCACAAAATCATGTAAATCGAGAAGTTCAAATCTTCGTGTTCATTTTAAGAACACTCGTGAAACTGCCCAGGGCATCAAGGGTATGCATATCCGAAAAGCCACCAAGTATCTAAAGGATGTCATGTCACAAAAGCAATGTGTGCCATTCTGTCATTACAACGGTGGAGGTGGGAGGTGTGCCTAGGCCAAACAGTGGGGTTGGACACAGGGTCAGTGGCCCAAAAAGAGTGTAGAATTTTTGCTACACATGCTTAAAAATGCAGAGAATAATGCTGAACTTAAGGGCTTAGACGTCGATTCTCTGTCATTGAGCACAGCCAGGGAGCAAAGCTCCCAAGAGGCAGCGCAGAACTGACAGAGCTCACGGCGGGTTAACCCCCACGAGGGGGTTAACCCTGCCACACTGAGGGGATCTTAACGAGAAAGAGCAGATTGTTCCTAAGCCAGAAGAGGAGGCTGCACAGGAGAAAAAGATCTATCTCCCAGAAGAAACTAAAGAAACAAAAACTTACGGCCCGGGAGTAAATTCAGCATCAAATAAATGCCAAAAAAAGTAAAAGCAGGGAAAAACAAACAAACAGGTGACTGGACGCAGCCGCCCTAAGGGGCAGAAGCCGAGACGGGAGCACAGACCCAGCAGGGCTCACACAGCGCTGCACGGAAGCCCTTGGCTGCAGACACAACCATGCCAGTGCCTGCCCAGGGGGTGCCTTTGGGTTTACGAAGCCCACAGGGCAGCACTCGCATTTAACGCTGCACTGAGATCAGAACCCAGGCCACACCACTTCTGGAAAGAGGCAGACTACAGTTTCCCGAGGGCGTCTCCCAAGCCGTAGCCCTCGGGAGCCACAGAAACTTCCCGAGGTGGACAGACTCCCTTCTTCCCCCGCCCTCTCTGGTCTGGATGCCACGGGCACAGGGGCCAGACCACGTCCCAGTGGACCGGTGGCTCTCCAAGTGGCTCCCTAGCCTGGCGGCATGAGTGTCCACATCACCTAGACACGTGTCAGCAGCACAGATTCCTCACCGCGCCCGACACTGTGCGGATGGGGCAGGCTGTGTTTTGACAAGCCCTTGTGGTGATTCTGGTCCACGCTGAGGTCTGAGAGCCACTGCCACCGGCTTCCTGCAGTGACGTCCTACATGAGAAGGCCTGTCTCTTCACTACAGCACCGGGAAGCCCAGCTAACTCCTCGGTGCCCCCGCTTGGTAAACACAGTAGCTATTTACATGAGCCGGCTAGCGGCCTCCACCCAGCTCCCGGGGCAGTCCGCTGTAGCCTCTGGGAGGAAACGAGAGGGGTCCTGCCTGCTTCTCAGTAGTGGACAGACCCTGACGGAGGGCCCAGCCCCCCGACTCTGGGGGCAGGGACCCCTGTGCCAGGAGCGTGGGGACCCTCGGTGCACCTAGACTGGGCACAGCCACCCTACCCACCAGCTCCGGTCCAAGGACACGCTGTTTCAAGCAGGAAACTTTCTTTAAAACTTATAGTTTGGTAAAAAATACTGAATCTTTTTAAATTCTAGTCTCCTGTCTTCCCACCGAAACTAAGAAACCCAGAGCACTTTCCATGACTTCTCTCTAGGTGGGGGGGGCGGGAAACGTAACCCGTTGTGAAGTGAGGCGTGCTGTCTGAGAGCCTGTGCTGGGCCACCCCTCGCCCACGCCACACGGTGGTCTTTTGCAGAGTGAGCCCATAAAATGGAACCTGCCCAAAGGACGTGAAGCAGGCTGCTGGGGAGAAATGAGGGTACAGAGGCTCAGGATGCCCCGCCCGGTGCCCGGGCTCGGTGCACAGCGGCAGTACGGCTCTTACTGCCACCGAGTTCTGACAGTGGCTCCGTGGGCCAGAAGCTTCCAGCGTCATCCACTTCCTCGGAAGGGCTGCCTGAGAATCCTCTCCAGGACACCCATCCTGGGAAGATCGCCATTCCAGCCCATGAAGGTGCCTGGCCAGGCCATATCAGGGGACAGAACAGGAACCCCGGGTCCTGGTGGGGAACAACAGGGATGGGTACCGGGGGTCAGATTTCACCAAGGACGATGGGCCCAAGGCAGTGCTGCAGGGGTCTACATGGGGGCTCGCGGGGGGACAACTGTGCTGAGTCACCGGCGTCTGTCCCGTGCTGGGCTTGGGTATCTGTCCCAGGGGCTGAGGACGCTGGGCTCCTTTTGCCCACTTAGACATGGGGACAATCCTTCTCACTCTTTTCCAACCTCTTAGTTTTATTAGCAAAGGGGCCAAGACCTGCACCTTGATCCCAGCGCCACGGGCTTGCCTCAGCAGGTAAGCCCTGAGCTTAGGATCCTGCTCTGTGCAGCACAGAATGTGCACCCGAGAAGTCCCAGGACACATGACAACAAAGTCCCCACTGTCCCAAGTGAGCCCACAAAGCCAGGCCCCCCCAGGCCCCACGACGGGCCAAAGCAGGGGGAAGGGCTCCTCAGGGAGGGTCTGCATTCCCGTGGTTCTCACCAGACTCTCCTTCCCGCCGATGAAGGGGTCTGTGGACAAGGCTGGCTTTTCAGCCAATGTGAGCAGAGCTAGGGCTCCAGCACGTCTTGACCCCACAGATGCCCTGAGCCCAGGGACAAGGGCAGCCCATGTGCTGGGAGCCTGAGCCCCATGAAAATGACACCTCCAAGATGCCCAAGCGCTTGGGCATCCACGACTCACGTGCTGCCAAGAGCCCCTTTGAATAGCCTTGGAAAATTTGGAGCCAGAACTGGGGTCAAGAGGAGAAGCGAGAGGCTACCTCCTCTCTAAGACATGTCAATCTGGGGTTCATTCCTGCTCTAAACACCCACAACGCCCATCTGCCAAGCATCCCCTCAAATCCACACTTCTCCTCACTATGGAAGGACACGCCAGCCAGAAATCTGTGTTGTTAGTGAGAGACCCAAGTCCTCCATGTTCCCAGGTGATTCCGAGGCAGGTGGACAAGGGCCGTCCCTCACCTTGACCTGGACTCCTCAGCTCTGGGTGAGAACCCAGACCTTCAGCGACCACCAGCCAGGATGCCCAGAACCTCAGCGTGGGGCAAGATCCAGGGCCAAGACTCTACGGGCCAGGAATCGGGCCCAAGGACACCTACGTCAAGCCCATCCCTGTGCAGCACCCCAAAATAGAAATGTGAAGTAAGGGTGCAGGAGGTGGCTGGGCCTCCACCCTCACAACCAGAGGAAGTAGGAAGAACAAACGGGCCATCCTCAGGGCAGGCTGACGTGTCAGGGCAGATGTCCTCGGCTAACCCAGCCTCCTCCTCTAGGGGACAGTTCCAGCACTGGGGCTCTGCGGGGCCCGGCCACCTTGCCCAGAGGAGTCATAGGGAGGGGGCAGGAGAAGAGCCTGTTTGCACCCCTCCTGCCCACCAGCCGTCACCCTGCAGGTTTTGAACACATAGCCACCCTAACTGGGTGGGGGACCCATCTAGCTCTCGGTCGAACAGAGGAAGGAAAAGGAAAATTTTATAAATAGCTAAGGTTTGCTGAGTACCCGCCTTGTGCCAGGCACGGTTCCAAGTGCCTGCTGGCATGTGCCACCTCATGAGATCTCACCAAGAAGGACCTGGCATTTCCCATGTGAGTGGAGAAAAGCCCTGGGCCTTAGAAGTCACGGTTACTGTCTGTACTGGAGGGTAGCTGACCCTGAGAACTCAGGAAGTGGTTTTTCGGTTTTACTGAATTACCTAGCATTCTGCATTCTCCCCTGCGCCCAGCACCACCTTCCGTCCCAACTGCATAATGGGTTCAGGATTGTGGAGGGAGGGCAAGAGTAAATCAGAATAAATGCATCTTTGCTATTCAAAGTAATTTTCAAATGTTCCTGTGGTTGAGACAGAAGTCAGTCCTATGGCAGCTGGCACTCGAGGGCCAAATGCCAAATCCAAGGTCAGGCAAGACACAGTGGTCCTCACACCTCAGGGACAGGCCCCAAAGCACAGACAGCGGATGGAGTGAGAGCCATGAGGATGAGTGAGGAGGGTGACATGACAAGGGCAGCGGCAGGGAACAGAGCTAAGCACTAGGCCCCTGAAAACTCCCACACGAGACGCTGCGGACAGCTTGAGGGGCCCCACACAAGCCCCCCTGGGAAATACTCATCTGCTCGAAACCTTCCAACCTGCCTCCAGCCATACAGCGTCCTGCTCCCCCTCGGCCCAGCACTGGAGTCCTACCCCTGAGCCCTCCAAGCAGAGACAGCTCCCCAGTCACAACCCGAAAATCCCACATCACAACTCGGCCAAGAATAGAGAGAAAAATGGATCCCATTATTCTCATTCTGAAGGGCTGGGAAATGGCTTTTGCTTTTCAACATGAAATGTGCCTAAAAATAAGCTGTGAATTTCAAGCAGAGGCTGAAAATAGCTGCGGCAGTGAACAGAGCTCTGTTCAGAGCGGGCTTGAGGACAGCCTTTTTCCCGAGAGTTGAATGCCACAGTCAGAGCCGGGGTCCTGGGCGGGGGTTTCCAGGGCAGAGGGGCTGTCACAGGCTCACAGGGATGCCCTTGCCCTGCTCTGGCCCTCTGGCTTTAACTATCACACTCTAATAAGCACATGATCAGGAATTCAAGACCAAGCACCTGGCCCGCTGGGCTTCCTGCAATCCCCAAACGCCCAGGCGTGCCTCAAGGGGCCGAGGCCCAGTGTGTATGCAGAGCTGGGGGGCGGGGCCTCAGGTCCAAGAGCCCATGGGCTGCCTGAAAGGCCAAGGGCCCTGGCCAGCCACCAAGCCACTCACAGGTCGTATGCCAGCACCAGAGCAGGGCCGACGGGAAGGGCAAGGACTCTCCCACTGTAAGTGAAGAAAACCTAGTAGCTGAAGGTCTTCATGAACATCACCTCTGGAAGATTCCAAAGTTTGACAAGCCAAACATTTCTACCAAATGGGCTTTTAGAAGAAATCCAGGCTGAGAGGTCTGGCCCCACTGAGCAGGAGCAGGAGCTCCAGAGTGTGCACAGGCCTGGGCAGCTGGAATGGCTGGCTGGCCCCTGCACCGTCCCCAGGCTCCTTCCTCCCATATGACAGCCCTGCCCTCAAGTGTCACATCCTCCCACTGCTCCATCAGCTTCCTTTCTGGGCTCACTTCCCGGGGAGCTAATGCAGTGATTCTCACCTGGGGGCAGTTCTGCCCCTCGGGGGACATTCGGCAACACCTGAAGACAGTTTGGGTTGTCACAACTAGGGGTCAGGAGACGCTACTGGCAGCTAGTGGACAGAGACAGGGACGCTCCTAAGCACCACAATGCCCAGGACAGCCCCCCAGCAATGATGTGTGTGGCCCAAAGGACGAGAGTGCGGGGGCTAAGAACCCGAGCTGCGGAAGGGCCATACGCAGACGGAGCTGGGGCGAGCTCAGTGGCTTCCGCCGCTCCCGGGCTCCCGGAGGAGGGCACAGCCCAGTCAGCCCCAGAAGCAGTCACTGGGCACCATCCCAGCGCCAGGAAGCCCTGGGGCAGGACGGGCCAGACCACACTCATCAGCTTCCCTCCCCAGCGCAGGGGAGACCTGACCACTGAGCGGTGCGACACCAATTGGCCCACCCCAGTCTGGGGACACGGAAACACTTCTGTGTATGACAGCAGGGGCGGTGGCACAGTGTGAATGTACCTAATGCCACTCAACTGCACGCTGAAAAATGGGCAAAATGGTAAATGTTATGTCATGTATATAAAACAAAACAAACAACTGCTCATGGCCTGGGAGCCCTGATCAAAGGCTCCAGAAGGACAGCACGTGGTGTGCATGGGCTGGCGTGGGGACACATGACAAGTCAGAGCTCACCGACACCACACACGGGGTGCTCAGGTCCCACCGTGGACGTGGAGGCTGAGGAAGACGGGTGCTTTGCCTGGGACCATACAGCCAGGGTTCAGACCCCAGCGCCCATACCCTTCCCCCTATTTGAGTCCCACGTGGGGACGTGCACTGGGCAGAGCTGTGGCCCGAAGGCAGTGCAGGAACAATCGATTTTCCCGAGCCCCACCAAGCGTCCACCCACCCTGCTCTGTCCTGCCGGCTCCCCCACCCCACAGGCCTCTGTCCTAGATTGTCAGGCTGGGAAGCAAGGGTGCCCCACGCCCCTGAGCCAGGACTGAAGAGAGAAGAGGCAGCTTGTTCAAATAACTTTCCTGGTAACTCCAAGGAAAGGAACATGCGGTTCTCCCCTTGCTGGTGATTACCAACCATTCCCGAGAGATGGTGGCGGCGCCTTCCCCAGGGATGGGGAAGGACAGGAGTGTGGGGTCGGGGGTGTGAGAAGGGGTCCCTCTTCCGGAGTCAAAGGCTGGATGGACTCAGAGGTTTCCTGGTTCTATTCTGGGCCAGCCTTGACTCACGGGGGGGCCTTGGGCAAGCGCTTCCTGTTGTTCAGGCCAGTTTCCGCACGTGGGAGAGGCCATGCTGCCCCTCAGGGCCAGGAGGGAGAGAGTTAAACAGCCTGTGGCCACCAGGAATTAAAACCCTCGAGCCTCTCGGGGCTCCACATCCAAGCCTGCCCTGTTTATTTCAGCCAAAGCTGAATGCGACCTTATTCAATAGGACTTTATCAGTTATCAATGTTTCCCCCAAAATATTTGTCCAAAGAAATATCGTTAACTATTTTAATTCAGGAACAGTGACTGCCCTTTTACCAACAAAGGTACTAAAAATGGCTTGTGGCTGAGGAACTTCCTTTCCATGTTTTTGGTTTTTTTTTAAAAAAAAGGAAGTGAGAGCAACAGGGCCAGGCTTTGCCACCCATCCCAGCTACGGCTCCAGGCCCCGCACCCTCTAGAACACGGAGCCTGGCTCACGACAGGGCCTCCCTTTCCCCAGGCCTCAGGCAAGCAGATGTGTGCCCTGGGCAACACCCTCACAAACGGCAGGCACGGGTGCAGACACCCAGCAAGTCTGCGTGCTCACTCTCAATTCAAAACAAAGCACCACAAGGCCGAAAATATTCTTTAGTAAATGACAAGCTCTTACCAGGTCCCTTCCCGTGACCAGCCTAACCCTCCAGCCCCCTGTCTCTGGGCCCAGTGCTGTTCGCCATGACCCAGGACACCAGTCAGGGCTCAGACACAGCTGCCGGCCACCTACCTGATTCCCCGAGGAGCTGGCCAGCGTGGCTGGGGGCCTCTGCACTTTCGTGACTTCTCCATAATCCACAACATCAAAGTTACTCCTCCAAACCATCACCTGCCGAGACCAACAAGCACACAGATTCAGGGGAGAAAACTCCTTGCCAGTCCTTCACGGAGAACATGGGCCCAGAGGCGGCCCCCAAAGTTGTGGGCCAATGGCAGGACATCCCAACTCAACTCTGGGACCTGCCTCCCCCTCCAGAGAGCAGGCCTTCTGGGCAGGCCTCCAGAGGACCTGGATGGGCCACCAGAATGGATTCACTGCCTGCCACCACCAGGCCTGTGCACTTGCTGGTCGCTCTGCCGGGCTGTCCCAGGTCCGAGACCCATGCAGCTGGCTCCTTAGGCTGCAGTGTCCGCTCCAACGCCACCTTCTCAGACATGCGGACCCTAAGCTCCTGCTGATTCTTACCATAGCTCTCTGTTTATTTCTTTCAGAGCATCAGAGTCTCTAATTACTGACGCCTTTTGTTGCTTGTCTAGCTTATCATTTGTCCCCCCACTAACACAGACGCTTCTGAGGGTGGCGGCCTGGCCTGTTCCACTGTGAGAAGTGGTCAACATACGGATTCCAGCCCAGACCACTGGACTTAAGATGCAGGCTCCACCCCTTACTGTGTAGCTGCAGGCAGGGTATTCAACCTCTCTGGACCTCAGTTTCCTCATCTGTGAAAAGGGAATAATCCTAGTTCCCGCCTCACAGGGCTGCAGTAAGGCTCACAGGGTACAGCTACACAGACTGGCATGCAGGGAGCTGTCAGGAACATGCCCTTCATCCCGTTCTGCTCAGGATCTTCACTTCCTGAGGCTGCCCCAACTAAAGCTGAGAGGGCCCTGCTGGGCAGCGAGAGCGCCCCTGCTGGCGGGTGTCAGCCATGTGTGGCTGCACCATCTCGGGCCACTACCCAGATGGCAGGAATTGTGGAGCGTGGCCAGCGGTCAACTGAAAAACCACAGTATCCACGTAAGCTAGAAACTCAGCACGCCCTGGGCGCTTTCCCCGCCAGGACACAGCCACAGGCCTGGCTCTCTGGGAGGCTCCTGGCCACCCCACAGCAGCACCACTGTTCACTGCTCCCCGACACATGGACACATAGGGGATCCCATTCGTCCCCATTCCACACAGAATGTCAGCACACAGCCATTTGGAGGGTCCTTGTGCAACTGGGCAAGTGTAACTGTGGAATAAATGCCAGCGGTGGAAGGGCTGCCTGGGACGTGAAGGGGTGCTGTCAGACGCCACTCCAGCGGGCTCTCAGAGCTGACGGCAGTGGCTGCCTGGGACGGGCCAGAGTGGCTGGAAGCCCTCATTTCCAGCAGTGTGCCTCCCAAACCAGGTGACTTTCCTTATGATGTGAATTTACTCTTCTAGATCCCTTGTCTTCTAAGCAGTAAGCCAGGCCTCCATGCCCGGGGAAGGCACAGGGGTCCCCTTTGTCCTCTTCCCCCGTCTGGTTAGCGCAGGAGCTGGGACTGGTGTGGGAAGACGCCTGCCATCTCTCATCCAGTCTGTGCTCACAGGGCCCCCACCCTCTGCTTTCCTGGCAGAGACTCAACTAAAACCAGTCCTTTGGGCTGGGGCTAGGCTCCCTGGGAGGCCAGTGGGACTTTCCTGGGCTGAGCAGTGACAGCTGTGAAGCCAGGCATCAAGGGGACGGACATTCTGGGCGACCACCAAGTCAAGAGTGGCTCAGAACCTGTCGTTCTGGACAAAGTGCTGCACGGGAACCTGGAGGGACATTCCAACAGGTGGATTCTTCAATGGCCCCGAGGCCTCCCAATGCCAGGCTTCGGGCCAGACCCCAGAGTCAGCGTGCCCTCCAGGAGACCGGTCGTTGGTGCTTAGCAGTCCAGGCAGGAGGCACCAGGGTCGACAAACAGAAAGCCTCAGCAGCAGGGTGACAAAGTGGGACGGGACCTCCTCACACATGCCTCTCTGTAGCCCTGGAGTCTGAAAACGCTGATGCCTCAGACTACACGTAAGCCAGAGCAGAGGGCACCAGACAGGGCAGCGGGTGAGACTCAGTTTCCCCGCCCACAGAATGGGTGATAAGAGGGCCTGCCCCACAGGGCTGTGAGGACTGAATTAGGTGTGAAGCTCTTGCCAGTTTGCCCACACCACCAGGGCTGCATAATTATCTACCGTATTTTGCTGTGTATAATGCACACCTTTTTGCCCAAATTCGTGAGGGAAAAATAGGATGTGCATTATACATGGGTAATACCAATTCCGTATCTATATAAATGTTTCCAATTCTTTTATTTATGCTTATGAATTAAAAGTGTAGCTCTAGAAGTCAATAACGATATCTGTATGCAAATTAATACCCTGGAATACAATCATTGGTTTATTGAACTTATGACGACCTTGCAAATACAAGAGTTCTTTGCTTTCTATGATGTGTAAATATCATAAATTTGTTACCAGTATATCAAATTTCTTGTACCTTGTATCTGTTCTTATGTTTTGTAATTATTTCTTACATAAAATTTCTTGTACTGTAAGTTAAAAAATAAATGCTAAAATTCCTTTTATAATACAAAAACCATGCACCTAAATATAAACAAATGAAAATTTGAATTGAAAAAAACAAGAGATTTGTTTCCCCTGAAAGTTTGGGCCAAAAACGTGGGTGCACATTATACAAGGGAGCACATTATACACGGCAAAATACGGTAATCATTCATTTATCATTAGGAGAAAGAAGTTGCTAAAAAACTTCGCTTTCAAAACTTTTTCATGGTAACAATAGCCCAGACTCTTTGCAACCCACGCTGATGAGCAGTGAGGGCTGTGAGCTGCGGTCCCAGGGTCAGCACCTGCAGACCTGCTCTGGGGGGGCCAGGGCCCTGGGGCTGAGCGACCCCACCCCAAGCTCCAGCCTTCGCAGTCGCTGAACGCCACCAAGGACGCCGGGCAAACCTGCCCACTCCCACGACGCCTTGGCCTCCTGTTCTGTTCTGATCAGTAGGAGCTGAGATCCCTCAGGTCATTCTTTACTTACCTGTTCGTCAGAACCTCCAGAAGCAAAATACTCGCCCGTTCTTGAAAAGGCAACAGTAGTGGCTGCACCCTATCAGAACAAACAAGAAAGAACACCAAAGGTGACTCTAGATTCTAATGCACAGAAGACACCAGAAGCTCCCAAGTGAGATCAGCCGCAGAACAAAGGACTGAGTCCTCCCCGCCTTTGGCAGAGGAGCCCGCGGGTGCCCAGGCATGAGCGCCACCACTGCGACCTCCGGTCCTACGCACCACTGACAGATCAAAGGCCAGGCCATGGGGCCGTGGGGGGCAGACAAGAATGAGGGCTGGCATCACTGCCCACACTTCTCCAGGAGAAGCCGGTGGTCAGAGGCACACTGATCTCTCTGAGGCCCAGCGTCAGGACGAGCCAGGCCACGCTTCTCCCCACGGCACCCTGAGCTGACTGAGCCCCAACGAGGGGCAGGGTGCAGTCAGAAGGCTGGGGAGGGGGTTCCTGAAGGTCCCTGGGCACAGGAGCAATGGGACGCGTCCTCAAACGTGCATGTCACTGTCCTTATGGTCAGGCCCTGGGAGGAGATGGGCCACTCTGGCTTCCCAGGTGCTGAAGGTCCCACAACCATTGGAAGAGGGATGCTAGGCCTGTGCCAGGCAGTGCTGAGGGCCAGGGGGCATGTCCAGGCATGGGCGGGGGCACGATTTGGCAAAGGAGGGCACCCCAGTGCCCACACGAGACATCTCTAGCACTGGGGCTGACAGAGGGCTGGAAGCGCGGACAAGAGAACATGGGGAGCACCGTCCACTTGGTGCCAGGAAACACCAGACAAGTTGTGGGCTGGAAAAGGGACCCGAGATCACAGAGCGAGGGTGGCAGGCTGAGAGCTGTGCCCTGGGCCCAAGCGCACTGGGTAAGAGGGAAGGTGTCTGCCCACGCTTCTAGAACCGACCCTCGGCTCCTCCTCTCCGAGGCACCCGTAACGGGGTGCTGAAGAGAAGGTAAGTCCAGGCCAGTGAACACTGAGCATGTGGGCTGGCTCGGGGCACCTCCCCTGCGCTGGCCAACGTAGGCCTCAGAGATGGTGCCTTCATTTACCCTTCCTAAGGGTGACTCCTCAGAGGGCAGAGAAGCCTCCAGCCTGTGCCCCTCCCTGTCTTCTCTCATGGGGGGAGGGCAGGAACAGGAGTCCTATGCGGCCATCAATAGGACAAAGGAAATCCATTCTTCCCTGATGAAGGGGACCATGTCGTTACACCAGTGAGTGTGACGCCACATGCAAAGCCGCCCACATGGGGCCCATGTGTGGGAGGGGGCAGGTCGTGCGCCACTCAGATACCCTTCCAAGTGAGTCACCGAGGGCTAACAAGGTTCAGAGGATCCATAGGGGGTGTGTGTGTGTGTGTGTGTGTGTGTGTGTGTGTGTGTGTGTAACAATTTCAGATGGCTTTTACTTGATTCTTGGAAATTTTTGTAATTTCCCATACTTTGAATTTTTAACAAGTGTGTGGCATTACCACATCAATAAAAAAAAAAAAACCAACTATTTTCATTTTGAGGAAAAACAAAGAGGGAAGAGGGAAAAGGGAGGGAAACCAGTACAGGGAGTGTCCAAGAAACTGGGTTCCTATCCTGGCCAGAGCTGGCTGAGAAATGGCAGGTTTCCAAGAAGTCACAGCAACTAAGGAACTGAACAAATATTCATGGGCCAGTCACTTTTCCTGCCATCCCTCAACCACCAGATGGCAAGCTGGGGACAAGGTGCTAGAGACCAAGCAGCGGCAGCAGCAGCAAAGAAATGTGGCTGGCAGTGATTCAGGACCAGAAAGCAGGTGCTGGGAGTCCTCTAGGCAGGAAGTGCTGGAACGTTCCCTAGAGCCCAAGTACCAGGAGACTCCAGGAATGGCACGAGTGACAGTGAGCTATGAGGGGACTCTCGAGGGGTGAGGCCTGCTTGGCTCCCATACCAGGTTTGTCGGTGTTCCTGGAAACAGGCCTTCCACAAAGGCCCCCGCCCGTCCGTCTGTCCGTCTGTTAGGGGCTCAGGCAAGCAGCCCAGGGCACTCAGAGCACAGCCCAGAGAGGCTGGCCCGGGCTCTGCTGTGGGCCCGACTGGAATGCAGACAGCCCCCCCCCCCACCGCTGACAGTCATCTTGCCAACCCCTCAGTCAGCCTCCAATGGCCTGGGCCTCCGACCCTCATCCCGCCCTCCCCGACAGCTGACCAAAGCTGACCACTCACTGCCCAGCAGACACGGTCAGCTCGAGGCCTTCTTTTGCTCTGCATTTTTTCTGCTCTTTCTGCATTCAGATCTTAATTCAGATCTTGGCTTTAAATAAATTCACTTAAGGCTACACATATACCTCTGACCACCTTAGACCCCAAACATTTCCAATATGCTACATTCTCACGATCGTTCATCTCCAAGTGTCCGTTCCCACTGGGATTTTCTCCTCAGTAATTCCAGAGTACGTTCCAGTTTCCAAACCATGGGGCTCGGGGCATCTCTTTCATCATGGACAGTGGTCAGACAGGATGCATGTTCTCTGAGATCGTTTTGCCTTTGTAGCGGCTTACTCCTCTCTGTTAATTACTCGGGGCTGCAGTGTCGCCAAGCTGTTCCTCCCCTAGGCTAAATCCAGGGACCTCTGCAGTCACCCAAGTGTGACTGAGCAGTAGCACTTGGCTGGGCCCTCATCAGCGTGAAGTCCAATCTTCCCCAGATGGTTGGAGGTGCCCATCTGCCTGGGGTGCTCGTCCCCAGGCAGCTCCTAGGCCCCACCAGGTCCTTCCTCGCACCTTCCCTCTCCGGACCTGGACAGCCCGAGTCTTTGGTGACACGAACCTGCTTGATCATCCTGAGCACGGAACACAGCCTGGCCTCCACCCCCTCTGCCTCCTATCCCAGCCACACGGCCCTCAAGCTTAGCTGGACCCACACTCAGCCATTTCACCACACGCCGCCTCTGTCTTGCCAACCTCCAGACCCAAGAGAACCAACTGGCTGGCTGTTCCACTTTTAAACGGCAGAGCATCAATGGAGAACATTTACACACAAGGCAAACCAAAGGGGCCTGTGGGGTGTGGATTCCACAGCTCCTGGGGACTCATCCACAAGCCCTGCAGCTTGTCCAGACCTCCCACTCTCCTCGCCACCCCCACCTGACCCCGTGCCCACACTGGCTATGCTGGCAAAGGCCCAGCCAGATACCCCCACCCACCACCACCTCTCAAGGGTTTTGAAGTTTTTCGGTGGCTACCAGGGAACAAATAGGAATGTCACACCACATGTCCCAAGTCAGAGGTGAAAGGAGTGTTTATCTCACGGAGGCCCGAGAGGCTGTTGGCTCGGGTGTCCTGGTCTGACCCGCACGCTCAGGCTGCGTCTTCCACAAACCCCTGCCAGGAAGGCTCCTACACTCGCTCACCAGCGTCTGCTGTGGGCTGGCTCTCGTGTTGCAGCAGTGGCCCCCATGGACCAGAGCAGCCTCCGGGAGGAGCTGCTGCCCAGGAATGCCCAAGCTCTCTCCCGACCTTGGCCGGGGACACCACTCCCAGCCACCAACCTGGGCTGCTTATATTGGAACAAATGAGCTGTTCTCCCTCTCGATGTCCCCTCACCTCTCCTAGGAGGTGCTCCTAGGAGGCCAGAAGGTATGAGCTTCCGTTCCCCTGGAGCAGCCCGAGAAGCAGCCCACGCGCCCCAGCCCCCTCCATCCCGCGGCTGCCGTTCCTCCTGCAGGGTGAGCCTCCCGCAGCTACTGCCCCAGCCCCAGCGAGGCCCCAGCATGGCACAAGCTCCCGTCACATCAGTGGGCCCACTCTGAGTCTCTGGTTTCATGACAACGTAGCCTCCGAGCAGATAGCAGCCGTGGGTTGGGTTCCGGACCCTCAGCAACAGCTGCTTGCCCGTGGGCCAGCTGGGCGCGTGGAACCATGTGTCCACTGGTCTCTGCAGCTCAGTCACTCCACAGTCACATGAACACCAGATTTAACTCCCCACCCACGTCCCGCCCACCATCCTCTCCCAAATAGATCTGGGACTTAAACTAAATGAGCATGGTTTGAGATTATGTTTCGGAAAATACAGAAAAATAAATCTCTATTTCTAGCACACTGCCCCCACGCTTGCCACACAGAGCTATGGGGGCCTTGCTCGGTGTACAAGGCTTCAAACCACAGCTGTGGTTGGCGGGAAAGCCCTTCCCTCTCCTGGTCTTCCTGCCGCATGTGGGGTGAGATGGGGTGAGGCGGCCTATCTCACCCCACATGTAGCTGGGAGACCCAGCAAGCAGCAGGC
Source organism: Rhinolophus hipposideros (assembly GCF_964194185.1). Taxonomy (NCBI): domain Eukaryota; kingdom Metazoa; phylum Chordata; class Mammalia; order Chiroptera; family Rhinolophidae; genus Rhinolophus; species Rhinolophus hipposideros. The sequence continues at coordinate 63,148,503 of NC_138060.1, forward strand.
ACTCCCTTTCCTCCTGCTTCACTGGCATGACCAAGCAGATTCCACAGCAAGACTCTAGAGCCTCAGAGAGGGTACTGGCACCCCCAGCCAGCCCAGTGCCCTCAGATACCCTGCCTGTCCTCCAGGACTTGGGCCTGGACCTGATGGGCGGGACTAAGAAGGACACTGCAAACAGACCAAGGGCTCCGCAGGCCAAACCCACTCAGGGCGCGGGGGTAGGCGCTGTGTCTGAGTCAGGGGAATCACCACAGTCCACCCACCAGGGGACGGATTTCAGGAACTGTGTGACAAAAGAGAAGACAAAGGAATAGGACGTTCTGGGGGAGATGAGAACAACCTTAAACAAAATAAAAAGCCAGATAAACCCTTGCGATTCAGTGGGTGGGTAGGAGGAGGGGACACAGGCGAGCCCCTTGGGGTGGGGGGGCTGACGGCTATGGCCCCGTGCCCACCACCAGGGACTCATTTTCCTAACAACAATGCCTGCCCGCCCATGTGCCAGGACCACGGCCGTAACTTTAAATGGCCTTGTAAAGAGCTCTCACCTAGAGCAGCATGGGGTTGTATCCCAAGAACTAAAGTGCACAGGGGCTGACATCTATGAGGACCTCCTGTGTCTTGTGCTGGGCAAGGCAGATACGTCCTTCCCAGAATAAGGCAGACCCAGGAGTCATTTACAGACCAGGAGACTCAGCAAAGTCAAGGTCTTGCCCAATGTCACAGGACAGAGGCAAAGCTGCAATGGTCTGACCCCGATGCCCAAGCCCTCTCCTGCCGTCCACAGCCCCCAAGGCGCAGGCTTTTACAACAAGATAGGAGAGCCTCTGGTTTTTCCAACCCAGAAACAGGGATTACAAGCTATTGGTTCCTGGAAATACCCGGGTGTTTCCTTAGAAAGCTGGGCATCGTCACCCACCAGACACGGTGATGTGACTCCTCCCCAACCCAGAGCATCCCGGCAGTGGGCCTCTGTCAAAACTGTCAAGGGTGACCGTGCAGGCTCTTTACCAGCCCAGCCACCGAGCAAGCAATCACCCAGTAATCCCAGGGTGAAGGCAGAGGAAGGAAGGCCGTGTGCTATATCCAGGCTGGCAGCGCCTGCCTGCCCTGTCCACTCTCCACCTGGAGGGCATGTGTAGCTGGAGATAACAGGGGGAGGTAGAGAGGTGCCTTACCCCTCAGTCCCAACAGGCTCCTCAGCCTGGCCCACACCTCTGCCTGGCAAAGGCGTCGTGTCCGCCTGGTACCCGCTGCCTCGTCATCGCTGAGCCCCTCATAGCTGGAGCAGCAGGGCTGTCGAGGACCCAGTGTCCACACAGGTTGCAGCCAGCAGTCTGGCTCGCCTCCCAAATCACTCGATGACACTCTTAAGAGCCACATGGGCCCAAGCGCAGCCCGGTAGCCGTCCCCAGGTACAGCATGCATGTGTCAAGCTCCCGAGGGCAGGACCTCTCAATCCTCCAACACGCTCCCTGGAGGCCCTTTGCAGCTCAGAGTCCCAGAGCCAGGACTGCAGGAGAAGCACCAGAATCCCTCAGGCTCGCTGTAACTTATAACTGATGTCCACCCCACACCCACGAAGTGAGCCATCCTCACATGGGCCAGTGGAACCACCAAACTGCCGGCCTGGTGGGACTCCTGGGCTGACGCGCTGCCCTTGGGCCCAACCCAGGAGACACCGCTGCACTGGTGATCGTGATCATAACCTGGCACTTGGCACGTGTGTCCATCCTGGTGCCCTTGTGCCTTAAGGGGCAACTGAATGGCACTTCCGGCCTCAACCCAAACAAGGGAACGCCAGCCCAGTAGCACTGCCTCCCCTGACCCTTCTTTCTCCATCCGGACCCTCCCTCACTGTGTGTCTTCACACAGGCCACTTCCCGGGCACACACAGAGCGCCCTCTCTTGGCCAACGTCTTTGACCGCGTCCCTTCTCACAGGTGTGGCACTGGAAGCCAGAGGGGGCTGCAGCTCCATCTGACAGAAAAACACAACAGTCCCTTCTCTGGGCTACGCCTGGGGACTGTCATAAGCAGGTCCTCTAAGTCCAAACCAAAGTGTCATGGGGTTCCCTCTTGCTGGACCAGAACGGGGTCATGTAGCAGCAAGGCTGGGACACCGGCAGCCACAGGCCTGCGGGCCTCCCTACAAACCAGAGTGAATGACAACTTCTAAAAGCGGTACATGTGAGGCAAGTGAGAGTGGTGGGAACGGTGGACTCAGGTCCTTGTCCCAGCTCTGCCACCCTAAGCTGCACAAGGCCCCACAAGTCCAGCCCACTCTCCAGGCCTCAGTTTCTCCACCTGGACTTAAAAGTGCCTTCAGATCTGCCATCCTCATCTGTAGGAAAGAATCCTGGGGCACCTGGGACCCATTGGGACTTCCCCACCCCGGAGCTGCTCAGCCACACGCTTCAGGAAGTGGCTGGTGGCAGCTGTGCTTGAGGAGGCACTAGCCACTTCCGGAAAGAACGTGAAAGCCCAAGTCACCAGAGCCCAGTGCACGTCTTCCTAGAAGGACGGAGAGCCTCTGACGACTACACACCTGCACTGAGCGCCCGGTGGAGCTCCAGCCCACCCCTCAGCAACCCCGTGACATGGCCCTGCTCTGTCTCTGGGGCTCAGCGGAGGCCATACATGCCCCAAAGGGGTCAACACAGGTGTCACAGATCTTCTCCCACACCCGCAACAGCATCTCACAAACCCTCCAGTCAGGACCGTCCCAGAGCACAGCGGCTCCCAGGTGACAACACAGGCCCAGCCTCCACACTCCTCCCCAGGGCCGAGCAAAGCAGCCCCGCTCCCGGCCACAGGTCTCCACAAGCCCTAGGTATTTAGTCTGGCTGGCGGGCTGTTTTAACCAACTGCCCAAATAAAGGCTGCTCAATCGTACCACCCTCCCTCAGGCAGGCACTTAGCTGACTCTGAATCGCCTCAGACCCAGGGGCAGTGCCAGGCCCGACAAGAAGCCACAGCAGGCCCTGGCAGACCTGGGGGCACCGAGGGCGAGCGGGGCTTTGCTCAGGGCAAACAGGCTGTCTTGGCAGCCCTACCCCACACGCACCCCACATGGGCGCCCCATCAGCCCTGGGATCAGACACTCGCTCATGAGGCTGCTTCCACGTCGTCAGGAAGCACCCCAAAAGAAAGTCCAGGCAGGTAGAGAGGGCAAAGGAAGCAGGCAGGTCTGCATGAGTGGCAGCAGCAGAACCCCCACCCCGAGCGGCGGTCACCACGCAGGTCTCACGGCAGGTCTTGAGGAAGGGGAGGGGGAGGATGGAGAATCAGCTCCCTAGGGAGAGGCCAGGCGTTAAAGCAAGTGCAGGGAGGGAGTGGAGTCCGGGCAAGCCGGCCCCGGGGCTCCCATCTCTGACAGCCCACAGTGAAGCTGGCGGCACGGGTACCCCAGGAGGCACACGGATCCTAAGTTTCTGTATTTGACAGGGACTTTGCGGGAACAAACAAATGTGAGCCTCACCCTCTGACTCCCACTTTCATTTGAGATGTACCCTGGGAGAGAAGCCCACCCACCTTCACCCAACCCTCCGAGGACCGAGTAAGACTAGACGGCCTCTCCTGGTCTCCTAACACATCTCAGGCCATGTCAGCTCTGTTGACACCCCCAAAAGTCCCCCTCTTCCCAGGCCATGAGCCCCCGGGGGTGGGACCATGACACCCATTTAGTATCCCTGGTGCCCAGTTCAGCAGGCTGGGGAGTGGATGGTAAATAGACACACAGATGGCAAAGGGAACAGAGGTGAGCTCGCTTCCCTTTCTTCTCCCTCCCTCTGGGCACTGTGAGTTTGGTGCCCTGAGGAAGAAATAGTTCTGTGGAGCCATTTCCCGTCCTCCATACGCCCAAACTGCCAGCTGTCCCTCAGCCTAGTCCCATTTCCAGGCTCGACACCAGACAAGCAACCGCACAGTTTGACTTGGCCGGTTCCACTTCTCCAGAACGTCAGCACGTTTCCTTTACGTGCCTGGTGCTGGGCCTGATCGCAGGAAGGGCGTCTCAGACGCCGCATTCGAGGGTTCTCAGGTGAAGAGGTGAGTCAGCTGCTTAGAGCCCTCACAGAGAAAGAACAGGGACCCGTGGGTAGGCGTCTGTTTGCATGGTGTGTCTGCGTAGGGCTGCTTCTTTCTTTTTGTGGGGAGCAAGAGAGCAAGCAAGCGTTGCTGTGGTTTTCAAATGCACTCGTGGCTGTAAGATCCCAAACTGGTGACACGTGAATCCAAATGACTGACTTGCCGGAGGGCTAACCGCGGTGGCTCCTCCACACTCCCTCAGGAACAGCAGGCAGCCCAGCCTCAGGGCCGTCCTTTAGGCCTACGTGTGCCAGCCACTGGGGGCACAGGCCCGCTGGTCTTCCCGCACACCAGACACGACTCCGACAGGGAGGGCCAGGAGCCGCCACCGCTGAAGGCAGCACGCAGCAGAAGGCCGTGCCCCACCCCAAGCCCTGGCCAGGGGCCCTACGTGTCCCGCCTCTGACGGCAACGGGCTCCAGAAGGCCCAGGGCTGGACACCTCACAGCTGGCTGCTGGCCCGAGATGGATGAGGCCTCTAGGGCCTCGCTCAGCCCTCCGCAACCTGTCCCCTCTCCATCCTGCCTGCACGCTGCTCACAGGTGGGGAAGGGGACGAACTGAAAAGCTCTGTGTGCGCACCTCCTGGCCCACTTGGGTGTGGTGCCTCTGCCAGGACATGAGATGTTCTTTCACCTGCTCTGCTCAGCAGGAGACAGCTCAGCCACAGCTCCCTGTCTGGGGTATGACAGGCTGCGCCTAGGCCAGCTGCTGGGGCCCGCCGCTGCCATCCCCTCACACAGCCGCCCACAGGGCCCACACAGGGAGTCCAGGAATTCCCAAAAAATGTACAGGAAGACTTCCCTCCTGCTTGTTGTTGTATCTCCAAAGGTGTCCATGGCTGCAGAACCCTGGGAGACCCCAAAGCAATTCAGGGCATGGGCTCCAGGGCTCCACTCAACCACTGGACCAAGGGATGGGTGCCTGAGGTCATGAGGGGACGGGCTACATTCAGCCCCCCGGGGAAGTCTGCCAACCTCATCCAGATGCCTCCCTGCCCACTCCCTACCCCCGAACTCCTGTACTCCCTTCTCAGCTGCAGGGCCAGGCCCCACGGAGGTCGCACGTCTTGTGGGGCCAAACCTTCTGCATCTCACCTCACTGCCCAGGCCACAAGGGGCCCATAGACACCCCCCGCAGTGGGCAGCAAGGGAAGGGCTGACTCAGGGGGACCCAGCCCTGCTCGGGTGCCAGGCCCACGCCCTCACCTGATGCCCATGGAGCGTGTAGAGCAGCCGGCCCTCCATGAGGTCCAGGATCTTCAGGGTTGAGTCACTGGAGGCTGTGACCAGGTAGTTTCCCGACGGGTGAAAGGACAGGGCGTTCACCGCTGCGCTGTGCACTGGGGAGGGACACTAGTCAGGCGCCGGCTGGTGGGCCAGGGGCACAGCTGAAGCCTGAAGACAGGCATCGAGGCCAACCGAGGCTCGGCCCGGGGCTGCGCTAGGGTGGCCATCGCTCAGAGGAGCTGTGGGGGGCCCCACAGGATTCCCAGGGGAGCAGCACGATCCAAGGAGAAGAGGAGACTCATCCGAGCCAAGGGCAAATGGCGGGTACGGCCGAGGGATGGAGCGACCCCTCCACCTCTGCCCCCACACGGAACTCATGTGACCCACTGTGACCCACTCCGTCTCCACACGGCTGCTTTAGGGAAGGCAAAGGGAAAGCGGACCCTGGAAATGCCATCCGGTGTCCCTGCCCTGTGGGAAAGGGTGCGGGGGCAGGCAAGCGGACAGCTGCCACGCTATGGGGAGCCAGTCAGGCCTGGGTTCCCATCCTGGCGTCCTCACTGGCCCACCTCGTGGCCTTGAGCAAGCACCTCGACCCTGAGCCTGTACCTCCTGCATCAGAGGACCCACATGCTAGGGATGCAGTGGGCACGCCACCAGGGCAAGCCTGTGAGGCTTCTGCACAGTGGGCCCCAGCGTCCCCTGCCATTGCACCCACTCAACAGCTCCACGCCACCCACGACTCTTTCCCCACTGCCCTAGCCCGAGCCCCACCATCCATCCTGGTGTCCGTGGCTCTCCAAGGTCTGGCCACCCGTCCTATCCTGTCCGCTCCCCAGCCTTGCTCCACATGGGCCCAGGAGACTTGCCCGCCTCTTCTCCTGACCGTGGAGCTCACTGCGCAGAGTCCCCTCCTGAGGGAAGCCCCCGACCTCCCCCTCTGGTCACCCCCTGGCTTGTCCTCTGGAAGCACCCTGAGTGCCTGGTCCATGCAATCTTCACAGCAGGGGTTTCCCGTTTATGTGCAGCTGGGTGATTCACCACTGCGTCTCCCATGAGGCCACATGCTCCGTCAGACGGGATGTGTTGGGTCCTTGACTCAGAGAGTGGTTGGTGAGTGGCTGAGTCGGAGCTGAACAGGCCACATGGAGACGGCGATGCCTGGACCAGCTACGTTACAGCTTCTTAGGAAGAGCTGGGTGCCTGCACACCCATTACCACGGACCTGGTGAGGGAGCTAAGAAAACCATGACCCCGCCAAGCCACAACGGCCCTGAACGCAGCCACAAATTCAAAAAGCGACCACTCACCATGGCGCTATACGGACGCCTGCAGAAACGTGACTGGGTCAGTCAGCACAGCCACCAGGGAACAGCCCTCGGCAGAGCCCCCAGGGTGCACAAGCCCCTCCGACACCAGCCCGGATGATGTACTAAGGTGCCTGGGTGTGGACACAGGTTCCCAAGCACTGAGGGGACAGAGGCAGGGCTTCCCGGAAGACGATATTCACGGCTGAACACTGTGGACGCGCGAGGCCAAGGGGAACGGGCCAGCACCCTTGGTGTTGATGGGAACTGGGGCATGGAGGGCAGACGGATGAAGCCACAGCCGGCTCCAGCAGGAACTAAATGGCGCCAGCCACAGCGGTAGCAGAAATAACATCAGCATCGCAGAGTGTCACCATCCTAACCACGTATGCAGGGACACACACACACACGTGTGCACACCGGAGGACGCATGTGAACAGAGGCTTGAAAGGGAGGCTGGGATTATTTCTGGGGAGGAAAGCAATAGAGGGACTTCTGATTTTTGCTCTGCATACCTCCAGGATAATTCTTTTAACCACCAGAATAGTCACTGTGATTATACAACTGAGTGAATGACAAAGTGAATCCTTGTCACATAACCTTCGCGGAGGCAGAAGACCGAGGCCCAGCTCGGTGAGGGCCTGCAGGCTCCCCGGTTGTGCACCGATAGGGTGTGCGCCAGGGCCCCGCACTCCTGAGGGCCCGGCTGTGCTCAGCACAACGCTGGTTACACTGGCGGTGGGGTGGGGTGGGAAGTGCGCAGAACACTGAGAGACCCCCTGCCAGGAGTCCTGTCCACCTGTGACCCCTCAGCCCCACGGGGGACCACCCTGAGAGGCAGCCCGCCCTGCACCTACCTCAGCACGCCCCAATCTCCCCTTAAACGCTGCTCCTGGAACATCTGCCTGAGCCCTGGATTAGGGTGCGTCTCTTGTTTCTGCAGCTCTTGGCAGCCTGCACTGGGATGAATGCCACCCCGTCCCACCTGAGACAGAGCTAGCAGAAGAGTAGCCGGGGGCAGGAGACTGGGTCAGGGGAGGGGAGCTCAGGGAGACCCAGGCACCCCAGTACCACCATGGGGTCAGGGTATGGACATCATGCCAGGGCCTCCTGCCTAGTCAAGCCCTCTCACAGGAGGAACGTCCTATAGAGGAAGGGAACCAGACGCTCTGCTCCTCTACAAATGGCAGCGACATCAAAGTCCTCCTGACTGGGGGTTGGGGGAGACATCTGGAACCGTTCACTCCAGAAAAGAGCGCACTTGGCATGCCAGGCTTTGGGGACGCACCAGACCCACGACCGACCGCCTTTCCCCACCCGCTCTCCTGCCTGTCCACTGGCCCTGCCAGCCTGGGGCAGCCTCTCCGCTCCAGAGAGGTGGTGAGGCCGCCCAGGGAGGCCTCATCAGATTCAATAGTCCCTGCACAATGGCTCCCACAGAGGCTCGCTGCCCCCAAGGGGGTGAGCCTATCATCACAAAGCCCGAGCAGTGACTGTACAAACCGCCCATTTTTCTTCAAGACCAAGCTTGCAGGCCCTCTGCTTGGCTCCACGGTGGGGCCTGTCAGTGGCACCTGATGGCAGATCGCTACTTAGACACAGTTGGGGGCTCCTGGCTATTATCCCCCTGATGTCTGCAAGTCAGGAGCCCAGAGAGGGTAGCACCAAGGCCAATGCAGAGCCTGCCCCCAAGCACCAGGAACTGGCCACAGCCTGTGGGCAGCAGGTGGCTGAGGGAGAAACCTGGGTACCCACATCCACTCTACCCACACAGCTCTGCAGGGAGAAGCCCTCAGCAAACCTGCTCCATTGCTCGCTGAGCTCCAAACTGGCCAGGGGGCCCAGAGAAACCCCAGGTGCCCAAGCAGGAGGAACCTTCTGGGGCATGCCCCACCCCCACAACCCACCGCCACCCAGGGTAGCTTCTCATGATGAGTAGCTGGCAATACCAGGGACCCGGCAGCTCTGGCATCACTGGGCCTCTGAATTCATACCACGAAGGTGCTCTGATCCCAGCAGCAAAGGACACTGTGAACACTCCTCTCTGCGAATGTCATGTAAGCCTCACATGGGGGTGGCGGGAAAGTGCCACTGAGCTAGCCAGGTCAGCGGGGGATATGATCAACCTTTTTGGTCTCAAAATGCCAAGGGGAGGGTGCAGGCCTGCCTGCTGGCTGTATACCTGCTACAAACCCTCTGGGACCACACCGTGGGGGAGGGGGACCGGGGCATGCTGAGGCCCCATGGATAGAGGACCTGGGACTCTGAGCTCTAGCTGGAGCTTCCAGAGGGGGCCAAGCCAAGTCCTCCCAGGGGCCTGGGCAAGTAAATGACTAGAATCAATATGGTACAAGGAGCCCAGCATTGGACGGTGGACAGACACCAGGCTCAGGGGCCCTGAGTCGGAGACCCACATTCTCAGCTTCCCAGGTGCGTGTACAAGCCTCAAACTTCCCCCTGTGAAATGGGGAGCAGCCCAGCCCTGCTGACCACCCAGGCCTGTCACTGGATGATGGACCTGCACATACCGGGAAACCAGGACGGGGGTTGCTGCTCAGATGTCTGAACAGTCCTAGCGTGGGCTCGAGCATATGGAACCCAGCCCACCTCCGGGAACGGGTACTCCCAGGACTCCAGCAGCCCCGCCCACTCGGGAAATCAGGGCTGCTCCCTGCAGGATCGGCAGCAGCCACCCAGCTCCCTGCCTAAGACAAACGGCACCAGCTGCCTGCTGTAGCCCAAAGTGACTCCCACCACCCAACACAGCCGGGATGTGCCCTCCACGGAGCACGACCGTAGAGTGGCAAGCCACACGCCACTGTTTCACAAACCAAATTCTCTCAGAGAGCCCAACAGCCTCACGCGCCCAAGCCCACTCAGGAGTGCCTGCTGTTCATCCAGAGCCACCAGGGGAAACAATGGATGTCACTGTGTCCTTAAAAACTCTCCCGTGGGTTTCCTAGGAATCAGGGACAGAAAACAGCTCAAGCTTCCTCTGCCAGAGGGCTGAGAGCCCATCTCAGGGAATCAGCTTCCATCCAAACAGATCCCCCTGCACCTCTGGGCGTGGGGAGCAGCTGCTGCTCGGGGGCTGGGGAGAGTCTCTCAGGGAGAAGTTGCTGCCGCAGAGCTCTCTGGGGGCAGAGCTCTCTGGGGGCCACTTGACCTGAACAGACCTGGCCTGGGCCCTCCGGCCCCAATGAGGGGGAGGGGTATTCCTCCACCCTCCCATCACCCATTTCTCCCTGAGCTCCGGAGGGGAGTCTAGGGTGGTGGGATGAGTTTGCTGCCCTGTGAACACCCATCATGTGCCCTGCATTGTACAGGGCGCTCAGAAGGAATCTAGTTGTTTATGGGGTACTCCAAGCCCCCGAAGCCTCTCATCTGTAGTAAGGGAAGCTTGAGAAAAAGATGCTGCAGGCCATGGAATGGCTCTGTCACAAGAGGAAAAAACAGCAGCAACAACAGACTGAAATCTCCCCACAGGCCCTGACAGCCTCATGCACCTCAGGTCCTCAGGACTCACCCAAGGCCACCTCGAGTCCCCAGCCCTGCCAGTCGCTGACCTCCCAGCCCCACGCACCCCCAAGCCTGCGCCCTCAAGAACCCCGGGGACCTCTCTGCAGCAGCCTCCTCTCTCCTCCACGGCCCTGCTTCACCCCCTGCTGACCATCTCTGCACGAGACCCTGGCTCTGCCCTCCTCAGCCCTCCCGTGTGGCAGAGGGGCGTCCCAGCCCTCACACTGGACCTTTCTCTTCTGTGGTCCCTCAGTCACAGGGACCCAGGATATGGCCTCAGCCCTTTCATGTCCCAGGTCCCTGGGCCCAGCTGGCCCCTCCAACCACCATCATCAGCTTCTACCTCTGGTCAATCTCTAAAGCCCATCCCCTGGGCCTGACCCTGCTCCACTCTGACGCCCGGGCCTCACCCAGACATCGGGCACAGACTGCCCACCCACCAGTCACCCAGGCTCGCCAGCTTCCTGCCCAAGTGGACTCTCGGCACGGCTGTCCTCATATGCCCCTCATCCCTTCACTCCTCGAGTGACCAGCTGGTCCCACACTGCCAGCCAGGCTGCACCTTTGGACTCTGGGCCAGAGCTTGGCGTTCAAGGCCCTACCCAGTGGGTACCTACTGCTGCACCCCACCGACATCAGGCCTGGGCTCCCAACCCATAGGAGGTGGGCCTGGCGGCTCCCAGTGTGAAGACTTCCGTGGCACCACCCACTCCCTGGCACTGTATAATCCTCAAACCCCATAAGGAAAGCACTATTCCCGCCCCTGCACAGGCAGTGCTGCTCACCACCGCTCAGCCTCGCCAGCTTCCCTCCCCAGCTCTCCCATCGAGGCCCTCCCTCCTCACCCCACACTCGGGGGCAGCCTTCCCGCCGAGCACTCCTCTGCACCTGCCCACCGTCCCCATCTCTAACTCAGGTCTGGCCTGGAGCAGAGGAAAGGCTTCTAAACCTGAAGGAGGGGAGGGAGAGGCACGGCCTCCAAGGAGAAGGCAGAAACCCGTCTGGCTCCTGCGGAGGAAAGAGCCTGTCCACACGGCCGGCCCCTGCCACCTGGTGGTGCTGTGGGGTACCGCAGGCCTTGACCAGCTGGGTGGGCGGGTCAGAGCCACTGGACCTCCTGACTCCAGATTGCGACTCCGCATCATCAGCATAACTGTCATGGTCACTAACACTATACCTGGCTCCTGTTTGTGCCGGGCACTAAGTTCTTGACATGGACCAACTCAATACCTTCCCAACAGCTCTGAGACAGGCCCTATCACTGTCTCAAGGGACCCACTCAATGTCTCACAGCTAAGAATGCTGAAGCTGGCTGCAGAGCCCACCCTCCACTCCGCTTTCCAAGACTGGGGGCCACTCCCCCTGCTTGAGAGGTCTGTCACCTTGGTTACCCTAACAAAGTGCTGTTCTCCAGCATCTGAGAATCCGTTAAGAAGGGCTTGCAGGGTGCTAGGGGCAAAGCCCTGAACCTCAAGGCCACACCTTTGTCCAGACATGTCCTTACCATTTCCAGGTGTGACTACTAGAAGTGAGCGCATGAACTTTAAACTTAGTCCCAAGTCAACAACCACAGTTCTTCCAACAACTCCCACTCTGTCCCTCCGGGCCTCAGCCCCCAGCCCACCTGCCCGCCCACCCTGGTTCTGCCTCCTGTGCCCTCCCCACAGCCGGGGGGACTCGTGGCTCTGCCCAATCACACCTGCTCTTGGGCCAGTTCCACACCCCAACACCTTCAGCTATCACACCCAAATCACACCCTAGTCTGTCCGCGCCCCTCGCTTCCACCTAGAGCCTGACCCAGCCCACTGCCCTTTAGTTACAAGGGCTGTAACTAAATAGGGGGACATAGCCCCGGGGCTGGCTCCTGACCTTGGCCCCAAGCTAGATCGACCCGTCCATATGGCTCACGGCTCGACATCTGTGGAGGACACCATTGGTCCAGAGATGACCAATGTCCCACTAACACTGACCACTTTTGACAGACCTACCCCCTTTAGCACACATCAAGGGTTGTCACCTTGGCCCTGGAGGGCAGAGCCTCCTTTACAGGGGGAGGTGAGTGGTATGGGCAGTCCGAGAGGTGCCCCGAGAGGAGCCCTGGCGAGAGACCCATCAAGGGTCCCCCATCTGGCCCTGCAGTGTGTGTGCAACTCTGCCACCTCATCAGCGGGCACCAAAGGGCTTAGTGGACGCCAGGTCGCACCACACTCATCTCCTGGCCCAGGCTCCCAGGCAGGATAACCACAGCAGACTGCCCAGCGCTGGGAAGCCCAGCAGACCCAGGACCCTACTCACAGCCAGGGTGTCCTCAAGCCCATTTAAGCACCACAGCAAAGAGCAAGACCCAGGTACCCAGTCCCACGGCGGCTGCTCGTGGACACTCACGCTGATAATGCTGCACGAGCCGGTGGGTCCGCACGTCCCACACCTTCACTGTGTTGTCCATGCCGGCGGCAGCAATGCACGTGCCGCTGGGGTGGAAGTCCACGTAGGTGACGAAGCTGGAAAGACAGGGGCCATCACAGGCTGTAGGAAGTCTGCGCTGGCTCAGGACAGACCCCAAGACACCCAGCACCGTCCCATCCCTGCACATGTGCTCACGCCATCCCTCAGCCCAGAATGCATCCCTCCCACCCTGTTTCTTTACCAGATAGCCAAGGGAGAGCAAGAAGGAGAGGATGAGAGCAGTGACTATCGTGACCCAGGAGGATTCCCCAGGGGGCAAGTCCCAGCATCCACTTCTACATATTAATACAAGTAAAGAAAGTCGCCTTCAGACCAGAGGTCGGCCGGGGCTTTCAGAGGTAGAGCTGGCGCCCTCACCAGGGTGGACGCAGGCAGGCCCTGCCCGCTGAGGCCCAGACAAAGGGCCAGCACGGCCCCTAGGCCCTCAATATACCCATCGGGACACCCAGGCAGGTTTCATGGCCAGCTTTCTGGAGGGGCCCTTACCTGGGGCTCCCAGCCTCACGGAAGGGGGCAAAAGCCAGGGTTCACTTAGGTGTCCAGAACAGGTGAGTCCCTGCCCTGAAGCAGGCCCCTCCCTGTCCCGATGACACGGCACAGTGAGAACAGCCACCACCCGCTACAAGACCACAAGGTCCTTTCACTTATACAGCCATCACATAGATAACACACTAACGTGCTTTTTAGGTTCAACTGCAGTCAGACAGCTCACAATTCTGAGAATTAGAAGTGAAGGGAAAAGAGAGGCGCCAAGAATGACATGCCTTGAGATTCCCCTTATTTGTAGCGATGGGGATGAAACTGAAGCTCCCAGCCACACAGGAAAAGACGTGGAGACAGGGAGCAGCAGAGACGTGGCAGCCACACAAGCCCATTGGGCCTCCTCATGCCCCGGTCTGTGCTTTCCTTGGGCACCCACAGTGTCGGAGGCCTGGGACTCACCCGCCGTGCTCGCAGTACGAGTGCACACACTCGCGGCTGGTCTTGTCCCACAGCTTGACGGTCTTGTCATCACTGGCAGACACGATGAGCCGCCCATCGGGGGAGAACCTGAGTCAGGCCGGGCATGGGTCACACCACCAAGTAACAGACATCATGGGCGCTGCACGCCACCTCCCACAGCCACCTTCCTGCCCTGACCCCAGGAACCAGCGGGGCCCGTGCCCTGCTCTAACCTGTGACCCTGAGCAAGTGGCTTCCCCTCTGTGAGACGGGGCAGGCAAAGGAGGGCCCGGCTCTGCACGTGGCCTGTGAGTGCTGACTGCTGGTGCCATTAGCATTAAGGTGGCCCAAAGCCCACCATCGGTATCACTGGCCTATTCCAGGTCCCCCGAGTCTACATGTGACTCTGACAACGGGTCAGCAAAACACAATCTGCCAACAAGGGGGAGGCCTGGGGACCCGCCACCAAGTGTCGGTGTGCGCTTGATGCTCATCTGCTGGCCTGGCCCCCCCTCTTCTCAGGAGCCTGATGGTGAGGCCTCTGAGAGCAACAGGGGCCTCCCAGGACAGGGAACAGGTGCCCTGGAGAACAAGTCATTTCACGGGGTCCCCAGGACACAGGCCGACCTGTGATTTGCATGCTTTCCCAGTGTCCCCAGACACCCCCAGCCTCTTCCTTTGGAGCATAGAGATTTAACAGCTGAGATCTCCATAGAAAGGAACAGCATAAGCCAGAAGCAGGCACATCTGTGTCTGCAATTCTCGGACCCTGAAAGGGCCTTAGGGTCGCCCCATCCCCACAGGACTGCCCCGCCCCTAAACAGTTCTGGAGCAAAATCAACCTCTGAGGAGCAGAACACCCCAGAGGAAAATAGGCAAGGCCTAGTGCCAGAGTCAGGGTCCACCTCATCCTACCACGTACCCACCATGCTCTGGGGCAAGCCACTGCACCACTCTGGCCTCAGGTTTCTCATCTACAAATGGGAGCGATACCACCGCGCTTGCAGGAATGCCAGGAGGAATTAGAAGGCCCTGTGTAGCAGCAGTGCTGACATGACCTCCTTGTTACGCTTGCTATTGCTACTAAGTGGTCCCTGTTGATTGGCTGTGGGCAGCGTCAGCACAGACGTCGGGTCGGCATGGCTGGCAATGGGACGACTTATTTGTCCGGCTTCAGCTCAGTGAAGCTTCTCAACAGCTTACCATGGCAGAATGTTATTGTTCCCATTGCACAGATAAGGAAGCCGAGGCTCAGGAAGGGGAAAGAGGAGCTACCTTGCCCAAGGTCATGACGTGGGTACCTGGCAGTCCCCGTCAGGTCCCTCCAAGGCTCCTCAGGAAGGACGATGCTCACCTGGCACAGCGGACCCAGTTGATGTGTTGGCTCAGGGAGAACAGGAATTTCTGGCGATGAGTCGACCACACCTTGACTGTCTTGTCGTCAGAGGCTGTCACGAGGGACTGGCCATCGCTGCAGAAATGGACGCTCCTCACTGTGGCCGTGTGTGCACGAAACACAGTTGACTCGCCTTTTCTGTGGGAACAGGCGTCCCGAGTCAGGAACCCCAACAGACATGTGAGGGCCCACAAGCACGTTGAAGATCTCCTCACCCCTCGGGGGCCCCTCGAGTCAATCCAGGCCTGAGCACCCGTGCAAGCATCGGGCAGAGTCGCTTCCAGGATGGCTAGGGTCAGCCCAGAATCCCTCTCCCAACCCCGAGGGGAGGGCCCCAACTGAAGCCTCAGCTTCTGATGGCACCTTCTCAGAAGTGGGGTAGATGTGTCACTGTGACCAGTACAGGGTCAGGATGGGTACCTGGGTGGGGACAGCTCTGGCACCAGGACCCCAGACTCAGGCCACTCAAAGTCTATAACTTACACATTGGGTACCCAGATTCGGACAGTCTTGTCGCGGGAGCCTGAAGCAAGCAGGTGTCCCGAAGGGGAGAAGTTCACACAAGTGACGGCATCCTTGTGACCAGCAAAGCGGTAGGCACGTGACTGGGGCTTCATGTGCCAGACCATGAGGCACGAGTCCATGGAGCCGCTGGCTGAGGAGAGCAGGAACACTGTGACCCTCGGCTCTAGCAGGCTTCGAGTCCCACCAAGACTTAGGGGCGACGGGGAGGGGGGAGCAGCTTCCCCACGGGGACAGATCACACCTCCAGTGAACGGGGACCAGGAATTTGGAGAGCGTAAGGTGTGCCAGCTCTCCCAGCGGCAGGCCCACATGGGAACCAGCCCAAGAAACGTCATCCCTGGGCAACCCAAAGGGGCTCATGGGAAAACTCATCCCCCGTGGGGTCCCAGGTCTCCCCACAGACACACCCTGAGGACACTGGAGAGCAAGTCCTCCCAACACTGGAAAGCCAGCCCAATCCAATAGGCTTTGTACCACTCAGAAGCCTAGAGGAGGTCCCCAAAAATGGACCAAAAATGATTTCAGTTTCCTGCAAATCTGAAGTGACACAAGGCCAGCAGCTTCTGGCAGGGTACCTTGCCCATAAGATGAAGGGGGAATCTCGCCCATAGAAACAAGGAAGCTGCAGCCACGTCGTCGGCTGTGTATGAGCTCCCAGGTGGCCAAGTTGGGGGGCACTCCGCTGCAGTACAAGGGCAGTGGGGAAGGGGAGGGCCGGGCCCTGCTCCACTTCCTTCCCATCTGACAAGGTGCTCATGTTACTGTGGACAGCAGAATCAATAAAGACCCGAGGAAAAGGAGCCACTATTTAGGACCCATTTTGCAGGTCAGACCTAAGAGGTAGCTGGGGTGTATAGGGAAAAACCCGGAACCCAGTTCCACCCTCAAAGGGGCGGTGACCTTGGAAGGCCCTCAGCCGCTCTGGAACTCACACCTGGCATGTAGAATGGAGCTCATAAAGCCCAGTGCTCAGAGCTGGCTGCCTGAAGCAAGATGCAGGTCTAGACAGAGCACGGGGGTCCTCACTGTGCCCTGCCTCCCCCACACCACACCTCCCAGGGGGAAACTTGGCTTTCTCAGCTTATAACCTCGTGCCTAGGACAAGATGCCTCCTCTTACCCAAGTGCTTCATGTTGAGACTGAAGTCCACACAGGTAACTGCATCTCGGTGGCCCTTAAAATGCCTCTCCAGCGAGGGGTCCTCCTGGGGGAGACCAGGGTCAAATGTGTGAAGGCTGGATGAGAAAAAGCTTTCCCAGAGCCAAGACTCTTCCTATAACAGCCAGGAGAGTTTAAAAATGCTCACGGCATGGTCTTGTATGTAGAAAATCCTAAGAAACTCACTAAAAGACTATTAGCACTAACAGACAAGTTCAGCAAGGTTCTAGGATACAGAATCAATATACAAAAATCAATTGTATTTCTGTACACCAGCAATGAGCAATCCAGAAGAAGTAAGGTAACAATTCCATTTATGATATATTTTAAAAACGTAAAATACTTAGGAATAATTAACAAAAGAAGTACAAGATATATCCAGCGAAAACTATAAAACATCATTGAAAGAAATTCAGAAAGAACAAGATAAATGGAAAGACATCCCATGTTCATTGTTTGGAAAACCCGATATTTTTTAAAATGCTACTCTCCAAATCGATCTACAGATTCAACAGATTATCCCTATGATAATCCGAAGTGTATCTTTTGGCAGAAATTAATGAGTTGATCCTAAAATTCATATGAAAATGTGAACACAAAGTCTTTTTTAAAATCTGAAAAAAAGAAAAAGCAAGAAAATAACTTCTGTACAAAAGAGTTTGGCAGCTCCTCAAAACGTTAAACAAAATTATCAAATGGCCCAGCAATTCAAGGTAAATATCCGAAAGAATTGAAAACATGCTCACACAAAACCCTGTACACAAATGCTCAAAGCAGTATTATTCTAATAATCAAAAAGTAGACAAACCTAAATGCCCATCAATGGATGAATGGATAAACAAGATGTGTTATATCCATACAATGGCACATTATTCAGCCATGGGAGGAATGAAGCACTGACACACACTACGACATGGATAAACCTTGAAAACATATTCCTAGTGAAAGAAGCCAGACACCAAAGGCCACATTTTGTCTGATTCCATCTATGTGAAATGTCCAGAACAGGCAAATCTATAGAGACAGAAACAGACTGGTGATTGCCAGGGGTTGTGGGGAGGGAGGAAATGAGAAGGAAGGGGAGTGACTGTGTTAATGGGTTCAGGGTTGTTCTGGGGTGACAAAAATGTTCTGGAACTAGATAGTGATGATGGCTGCATGACACTGTGAAATCACTAAAGACCACTGAATTTTATACTTTTAAAAAAGTGAATTCTATGGTACATCTCAAAGTTATTTTTTTAAAAGGCGAAAGAAAATGGGGGCCTTACAGCACCCCCCCACTTCAGGAATCAGATCCCACTGCAGAATGGTTAGTGAACCCAAAGGGCAGCAGTGGAGAGGCCCCTGGCATCACCACGACCCACTCCATCCAGCATCAGAGAAGTCCTAGTTCGGGACCCTGCTTCAGAAGCCATGCAGATGGTACGCCCAAACCTCAGCAACCTCAAAGAAGCATGCCGGGGGGAACCAGGAAGCCCAGCAAGGTCCCCTCTTGGGGGAAAATGTCCTTGGGGTGGAGCAAGGCCAGTGCCACGCCACACAGCTGTAACCAGAGCAAAGGTCCCCGTGGCCCAGTGCCCAGCTCAACTCCCAACAGACCAGCCTGAGTCCCCCTTTCAACAAGAGAGGGAGTGGCAGCTGGGCGAGGGCCCCCAACGGAGCAGCAACTGCCCCACCCGAGCCCCTGGGAAGAGCGAGAGTAAGACGACGCCCACTGCAGGCGCGCTGGGCGAGGACGCTCAGGCCCACCCCTAGGCAGAAGCGCCCGGGAACCCCCCAGCCCCTGGGCGCTGCAGTCCTTGCCTGCGGGCTGCGTCTCGTGGGAAGCGCGCTAGGTTAGGGATCAACAGGCCCGGATCCCGGTGCGCCTCTGCTCACGTCCCCAGACACCTAAGGGGACAACAGGCCACCCCGCTGTCGGGCACGCTGCAGGCACGAGCCGTGCGGGCCTCCCGGGCCTGCGGTGCCCCGACGCGGGCGCGGTGTCTCCCGCCAGGCGCCCACCGAGCCGCGCTCTGCTCAGGACGGCGAGACGGAGGCCAGGGCCCGGCGCCGGGCTCGGGGGCGCTTCCCCAGCTGGGTGCGAATCCCGGGGGCAGGGACTGGGGGGCCGCCCCGGGAGCCCGCGCGAGGCCTCCCTACGTGGCCCAACTCAGCCCCCCGCACAGACGACCTCCGGGGCGGAGAGGACGCGCTGGAACCCGAGTCCCCCCGACCGCCGCCCGCGCAGACTCCGCCCCGGCCGGGCGCCCACTGTCCCCGCGGGGAGACGAGGCCCAGGCGACCGCCGCCGCAGGAACTTACCGCGCAGGGCGAGGCCATGGCGGGGCCCGGGGCGCCCCAGGCGCCGGAGCAGCCGGAGGCGGCAGCGGCTACCGCGGCAGCGCGTTCAGTTTCCGCGCCCCTAACCGCCGCCAATAGCAACGCGAGTCGCGTCCCGGCGACCCGCCCTCCGCGATTAAAGGAGACGCGGCGCCTCCGTTACTTGCCTCCCGATGGGAAGCAGAGGCAGGGCCGAGTCCACGGTCTCCGCTCCCAGCTTCGCCAGGATTGGCGACCTACGGAAGGCGCCGCCAAAGGCCTCTCTGTCCACCGTCTCTCATTGCCCGGGAGAAATTAAAAAGCCCAGGATGAGGGGTTCGCCCCACCCGCCTGTAGCCGGGCTACGGAGACGGCGAGCACAGCCTTCTGGGAAATGCAGTTCCAAGACGGCGGCCACCTTGTGTCTGCCAGAGGCAGGGGGAACTACATTTCCCAAGATGCCTTGAGGGCGGGATTGAGGGGCCCGCGATTTACCACCCGCAGCGAAAACTTGAAGAATCCCGGAAGTGGAGGGCCGCTAGGTCGTTTTCCTTGGGTTTTCTTAAAGCGTCAGGGAGGCAAGGTTCTCGCTCAATACCTTATTAAGAACCAATGCTTCGGCCCTGGGGACCTGGTTCGCTCCTCAGAACGCGCTTAAATCAAGTGTCCATTTAAAAGAACACTAGTCTGTTGGAATCACATCCGTGGAGTGAAGAAACCTGAATTTGATTCTCGGTTCATGCCCCGCTTCGCTGTGGGGGGGTGGGGGGGGGGCAGAGAACACGTCTGTTCTGGGCCTTAGTTTCCCCATACGACGGAGTGTGGCGCGGCCTGGGCCTCCCCGGACTCGTCAGCCCTGGGAAGCCCTTCATCAATTGTGTGTCGGAAAGAGGCGACAACCTAGGGGCCTGGCCACCAGGGGCCGTCCCTGCCCGCTGTCTGCGCGGGAGGCCAGGCTGTGTGTGTCCCCACCTTTCTGCGCCACCGCCACCTCACGCGGCGCGTCTTGACCACCCGGCACTGACCGGGGCCTGATGTTTCGCAAGATTCGAGAAACTTCTGCCCACGCGAGAAGATCCGGGCTAGAAACGTTGTAGGAGTTTATCTGAGCCAACATTTTGAGGACGTGCCCGGAAGCAAAATGTCAGGTTGAGAAAATGCCCCGGAGGACGGAGGTTCTGCAGCGTCTCTTCCACATCAGGATCCAAGGAGAGGATGGCAGGGAGGTGGCGTGAAGTCCCCTGGTGGTAGGAGTCAGGAGGCAGGAGAGAGCAACGCCGGTAAACCTCGGCTTGGATGAACCACAAAACGGAGAGACGCACTTCTACTTGGGATGCGGGACCGTTGTCACCAGCAGCCTAACCGTCTGTCCCCTCGTGCCGCCCCCGAAAGAAAGAAGAGTCTGTGAGACTGTTCCTTTCAGGGACTTGGCTTCCCCTTTGTGCGTACAGCGCATGTCTCTGGTCGGCCCCCAAAGGATGGTTGGTCAGCCAAGGGCGGGTAAGGTTCCTCTCGGGAGGAACGACCCAAGCCAGGCGCAACCGCGTGGGGACCCGCAGGAGAACATCCAGGCCGACAGAGGAGGGCACAGCCCCCGGCTTCCCCCGGCTTCCCCCGGCTAAGGAGAACCTCTGCCGCTGTGGCCATATTCCTTCCCACAACCTGCGGGGAAGTGAGTCAGTGATGTGATAACATCAGCTCTCCTTCCATCCTTATCAATAAGTTTCAGCGTAAAGTTTTTGTCCCTGGGGAGGCACATACCATAATTGTTAAGACATCCTGGGACTTTCAATTCCAGCTGTTTGTAGGCAAGGGGGATGGTTTGAATCAGTTTTCTGGTATGAGCCTCACAGACCGTGGAGAAAACAATACTACTTCCTTGTATGTGTATCAATAAAAGACACAAGGTGGCCCGATTTGGGGCTCTCAGTCCTTTGAGGCTGGAAGACCTTTAGCCCCCTGTTTCATAACTTTCTTGATTTCTGTTTCTTAACTCTTTGCCGCCCCTTCTCGTTCTCTTACTGCCTGTGTTGCACTGAACACGACATAGGATAGTAAACGTTTACAGTAAATAGAGGTGGTATGTGGGCAACAAGACAACAGTGATGGTGGCCTGGTTTTCTGGTGCTGGTGACTGTGCCTTAGAGGGGTCTGGAAAAGAAAAAGACTCTGACATTTTGAAAGATATGTTATCCTAGATGCATAAAAACAATGGACAGGGCTCCCCTAAGATAAAGACTGACCTTTGCTAAGGCAGATAGGCCTGAGACGTGACCAGCCGACCCACCGTGGCCTGCCTAGTTGAGAATTTATGATCAGACCATTCCGTATGGTTGCTTTTGGTCACTGAGATTCTCAGGCCTTCCATGTGGTCCCACTCACCGCTTGTCACAGCTATGACATAGCTCCTTTATCCTTCACACTTCCATCACCTCCCCTGGGCAGGTCTGCTTGGCCAGACCCCATCACTTGTTAGGACCTGACCAGGTTGTCCGATTTCTCACTATATCTGAGACCTAAGATGGTGTTTACTTGGACCTGCAAACCAGAGCCTGATTCAATAAACTTAGAAGTTGACTCATGCAGGGAGCTGGCATATGGGGGAGTGGGTCTCTCCTTAGGACTGGAAGGTCTGGAGTGAGACACAAGAAACAGATACATTTAATCCCATCTTCACTGTGATTTGGCATAGAATCGGTTCCTTTATGTTAGAAATAGTCAGGCTCATTTAACTTAAGATACTATGAAATTCTCTTTGAAACAACAAATATAGTACCACTCAAACCCTAAAATTGTTTAACACTGTTCAAAGGATGATTTTTCAAGCTATGGAACACGCCTGGTCTATAGGAGCATGTAATCTACAAAACTGAATTTAGAGAAATCCTTCTGTAAATGATTTTCAAATGTCAGCTTTGCTCAAAGAGAGAGGCGCTGGAAGCTTTACTCATCCTAACTAGTCCTTCCAGATTCCACGGTCTTCTATCCTTACTTATCAGGGAAGAGGAGCTGGGGCTGCCCCACCCCACGTCTGCTCATTTATTCTCCAAAAACTGCAAAGAGGTCGACTGCCAACATCACATAGACAACTTAGGACCTACCACTGGCACAACCTGCATAAGCCAAGATTGGTGCCTTCACTTTCTGACTGAGCAGCCCCTAACCCGTGCCACCTCCATCAGACCAGACTCCATTTCGAACTATGGCCTCCATGTTGGAAGGCGGGAGCCTCAATGTTGGGCAGACCTCCATGTTGAGGGGGGCTGGAAGACAACTTTTTCAATCCCCCTTGTGGCAGGGATATCTCCATCCTGGTACAAAGCCCACAGATGGCCCCTCTATGAGAGCCTCTTTCCCTGTCGTCACTCCCAGATCCCGCTGCCCAAAGGCCAAGACTACCTTAGAGTGGATCAGTGAAAAAAAGAGGCAGGGGTTACACCCACCCCCATAGCCCGGCCCAGCCTGGGCCTGGAAAGTCCCAACAATGCTATCAGTCTGCACTACACCTGCCCTTGGCCTGGGTTCGAAACTCAGCAGGGCAGCTCAGGCTTGTCCCAGGATCAGGCAGATCCAGGGGTGAGTCCAGTGCCACCTCCAGGCTGCGTGACCTAGCAGGGGTCACAACACCTCTCCGAGCCTCCCTGTCCTCAACTGTAAAGCAACCATGATAATCCCGCCACAGCGAGGGAGTGTGGAGTCCATGAGCTATTAATTCATGTTGGAGCCCGATGTCGAGTTGCCCCTTAACACATGTGACTTCTAACTTGACCTCAGTCACATCATACCTCTCATCTGCTTTGACGATCTAGCCGACACCTCTCTGCCTCTGTTCCCACCACTCTCCCTGCTCTCTCTGCTCCAGTCACATTGGTCTTCTCGCTGCTCTGAATAAGGACGTGCCAGGCACACTCCCATCTCAGGACTGCTGCACTGGCTATTGTTTCAATGTCCACGTGGCTCAACCCATCACTTCCATCATGACTTTGTTCAAACATCACCTTTTCAGTGTAGTTTTCCCTGACCACCGTACTGAAAATATCAACCACCCTCCCCTTTTCTGCTTTATTTTCTGCCAGTGGCTTATCACCATCTGACACACTGGACTTGTTGGTTCATTGTCTTCTTCCCCCAGAACGTGAGCATTGTGAAAAAGATGTGACCATATTCCTGCACCCAGCACAGCGTCTGGACAGAGTGGGGACACAATAATATTTGTTGAATAAATAAATGAATCATGACAAGATTGCTCATAGATTGTAATGAGGTATGTAATGGGTAGGATTTGTTCTCAGCTGGAGAGAAGGGAGAGGGATTAAGGTTATCAGGAAAAGCTTCTCAGAGAGATCTGAACTTTGAAACATAAATAAGGTGTAGGTTGATAGGAGAGAAGAGAGAAGACAGTTCCAGTACAGGGAGCAGCCTAGGCAGAGGTCTGGTGACAGGGCTAAACATGGAGTGTCTGGGGAACAGGGACAGAGCCAGTGGGCTCAGGAATAAGTCTCAATTATAAGGCCACAAATTAAATAAGACGCATGAGGATCAGTCTCAAAGGGTCAGAGGGTCACACGTCACCTCCTGGACTGAGGTGAGACAAAAGACACTCCTCACAGATGGGGTTATGGTACCAGGTCTGCTTGTTTGGGGAGTCATCCACTCAAATAAAATGAAGGATAAAAATCATATTATCATATCGATGGATGCAGAAAAAGCATTTGACACAATCAAACATCCATTTATGATAAAAACTCTCAGCAAGGTGGGGATACAGGGAACATACCTCAACATAATAAAGGCCATATATGACAAACCCCAGCTTAGATCATACTCAGTGGTGAAAAGCTGAAAGTTTTTTCTTTAAGATCAGGAACAAGACAAGGATGTCCACTTTCACCACTTTTATTCATTATAGTACTGGAAGTCCTAGCTACAGCAATCACACAAGAAAAAGAAATAAAAGGTATCCAAATTGGAAAGGAAGATGTAAAACTCTCATTATTTGCAGGTGACATGATACTATAGAGAGAAAACCCTAAAGATTCTACAAAAAAACTATTAGAACTAATAAATGAATTCAGGAAAGTAGGAGCATACAAAATTAATATTCAAAGCTTGGTTGCATTTTTAGACACCAATAATGAACTTTCAGGAAAAGAAATTAAGAAAACAATCCCATTTACAGTTTCCTCAAAAAGAATAAAATACCTAGGAATAAATTTAACCAAGGAGGTAAAAGACTTGTGTTCAGAAAACCGTAAGATATTGAAGAAAGAAATTGAAAAAGATACAAATAAATAGAAGGATATACAGAGCTCTTGGATAGGAAGAATTAACATCATTAAAATGTCCATTCTACCCAAAGCCATCTACAGATTCAATGCAATCCTTATCAAACTACAAGTGGCATTTGTCACAGAACTAGGACAAATAATCCTAAAATTTATATGAATCCACAAAAGACCCTGAATAGCCAAAGTAATCTTGAGAAAGAAGAAGTTGAAGATATCACACTACATGATATCAAACTATACTACAAGGCTACCGTAATCAAAACTGCATGGTACTGACATAACAACAGACACATAGATCAATGGAACAGAATACAGAGCCCAGAAATAAACCCACACCTATATGTTCAATTAAACTATAACAAAGGAGGCAGGAACACACAATTGGATAAAGACAGTCTCTTCAATAAATGCTGTTGGGAAAACTGGACACATACATGAAAAAAAATGAAACTAGACCACTTTCTTACACCATGTACAAGAATAAAAACGAATTAAAGACTTAAATGTAAGACCTGAAACCTTAAAACACTTAGAAGAAAACATAGGCAGTAAACTCTTTGACATCGCTGTTAGCAATATTTTTTTAGATATGTCTCCGGGCAAGGGAAACAAAAGAAAAAATAAACTAATGGGACTACATCAAACTAAGAAGTTTTTGCACAGTGAAGGAAACCATCAACAAAACAAAAAGACAGACCTATGGCTGGGAGAAGATATTCGCCAATAATACATCCAATAAGGCGTTAATAGCCAAAATACATAAGGAACTTACACAACTTAATAACAACAACAACAAAAACAATCCAATTAAAAAATGGGCAGAGGACCTGAACAGACTTTTGTCTAAAGAGGACATGCAGATGGCCAATAGACAGGAAAAGATGCTCAACGTCACTAACCATTAGGGAAATGCAAATAAAAAACAAAATAAGGTATCACCTCATACCTGTCAGAATGGCCATCATCAATAAATTAAACAACAAATGTTGGCGAGGATGTGGAGAAAAGGGAACTCTTGTGCACTGTTGGTGGGATATAAATTGGTGCAGCCACTATAGAAAACAGTATGGAGGTTCCTCAAAAAAATTAAAAATAGAGCTATCATATGACCCAGCAATTACACTTCTGGATATTTATCCAAAGAAATCCAAAACACTAATTCAATAAGATATATACATCCCTATGTTCACGGCAGCATTTTTACAATAGCCAAGACATGCAAGCAACCTACGTGTCCATCAATAGACAAATAAAGACAATGTGGTACATATATACAATGAAATATTACTCAGCCACAAATAAGCATGAAATCATGCCATTTGAGACAACATGGATGGACCTAGAGGGCGTATACTAAGTGAAATAAGTCAGACAGAGAAAGACAAATACTGTATAGTTTCACGTATATGTGGAATCTTAAAAAATAAACAAAACAGAAACACACTCATAGATACAGAGAACAAACTGATGGTTGCAGATGGGAGGGTGTCTGGGGGTTGGGTGAAAAGGGGAAGGGATTAAGAAGTACACATTTGTAGTTACAAAATAGTCACGAGGATGTTAAAGTACAGCCTAGGGAATATAGTCAAGACTATTGTAGGGAGGCCGGATGGCTCAGTTGGTTAGAGCGCGAGCTCTCAACAAGTTGCCCGTTCGATTCCCACATGGGATGATGGTGGGCTGTGTCCCTTGCAACTAAGATTGAAAATGGCGACTGGACTTGGAGCTGAGCTGCGCCCTCCACAACTAGATTGAAGGATAATGGCTTGGAGTTGATGGGCCCTGGAGAAACACACTGTCCCCTAATATTCCCCAATAAAATTTATTAAAAAAAAGAAGAATATTGTAATAATTATGTATGGTGTCAGAGGGGTACTAGACTTATCGGGGCAATCACTTTGTAAGTTACATAAATGTCTAATCACTATGCTGTATACCTGAAACTACTGTAATATTGTATATCAGCTGTACTTTTAAAACTGCAAAAAAGGTACATTCTTGAGAAGAATCAGTCCTGCATTCTTAGCCTCTGGATTGGTTCGAGATGATAATCTTCCAGATGTCCTGTGGTCTAGATAATGGATGTCAGGAAGTGGGGATAACCTAGGTACATGAGGGAGTAATCAGAGGGTTATCTATAGGAGAGATATACTCACACACGTATTTCCATGCAGAACTGGGGAGTTCAAAAGTTTAAGTTCCCAGACAAGTTAAAGCAAGACGAACCATTTCCTCATGCCTCAGTCTACTCGATTTTAGTAATTTAGCAGGTTGAGTACAGTGACTCCAGCTTCCTTCTTCACTGTCCTTAGCCGTGTGTGGGGGACTCCTCATGCATGTACCTGTGTTCATATATCTCATTAGTTGAGGTTCCTCCAGAAGCTGACCCTGAGAAAAGATTCAAGAGTAATTTGTTTATTTGGGAGGTGATTCTAGGAAACAGCAGTAGGGAGTGGGAGAGACGGAGGAGGAAAAACAGCCAGTGACAGCTGTGATATCAAGCAAATTACCAGTGTGGGTGACCAGGGCCCAGTCTCACTGGAGCGCTCTGGAACACGCCACAGAACACACCTCAGGGTCACTCCACTCGAGGGTGAGGAGCCACCCATTCTTGACAGCCATGGCTGAGGCCTGACACTTCCAGCCATGTCCTAAAACAGGACTAGGGGCTTTGGGGACAAAGAAAGCCCTCAGCACAAGGTCTCCAGCAGTGGCAGTAGGAAGTCAGGCTTGTGTCCTCAAAAGTGGTAACTGGGAGGGAACTGGGTAGAGGGCCAACACAAGCTGCTACTCTGTGTGTCCTGGTGTGTGTGCCTGCGCTGGTGCCGTTAATGCCACATGTACATGGACTCGTGACCTCTGCTGTGCAAACCACTGCTGGTCCAGGGGAAGGTCAGCAGAACACCAAACAAGCTCTGGCCTTCCCTCCCCCAAACAGGCTGGCTCAGAATTTGCTAAATCATGCCAGACCTGCACCAAATTTAGCCAAACAGACGGGCAACTGCTTGGGCAGTAGCAGCTCCTGCCCTTGGGCCAGGGTGGAGGTGGGGGGAGGTTGGCAAAGTGGGGTGGGGACAGGGAGACGGAAGGTCCTGCCGCAGAGAGGGTACCAGCACTACAAGAGCCAGGGCCTCTTCTGTCTGAAACTTGCTGCCCATGGAGTCTGCACAGTCAGTAGCCGGGGAAGGCCCCAAATGCCACGCAGGGGAACTCAGCCTCCGTCCTGTACACATGGGGAGTTCTGGAAGCTCAGTGTGCCAGCGAGGGGCACAATCAGCCATCTTTAGAGGGACCACTCTGTGAGCAGGACTGGAAGCTGAGCTCCTGGGGAGAGGCTGGAAGCCCTGCACTCAGAGGTGTTTCGCTGCACAGATTGGGCAAAGCCATGTGTGTGACAGGCGACTTGCCCCGGGCAAAGGGATGTGCCACGGGTGACACTGGCCAGGGCACTATTCCTCTCTGGGGAGGTGTGGTGGCCAGTTACTGTCTCAGCAAGGTTTAGGAAATTCAGGAGCAGTGGGACAGGGCTGAGCGCAGGAAATCATGGGAATGAGGAAGGGGGTACTGCCTTGGTCCCATTCCTGTGTCTGATCGCCATTGTGAGGGGGAAGGGTAGACACAAATTGGAAAGGGGGCCAGGGAGCAGAACGGGGCAATGCCAACTGAGACAGGAGGGTCTGAGGTCCCAAGAGCATGTCCTTGGCAGAGAGAGTGAGCTTTGCAAAGATGGGCCAGAGAAGCCCCTTTAAGAGGGGAAAGGTCTGGCAACAGAGGCCTGGGCCATGGAGACCTGGGGAGCAACAGGAGAAAGGGGTTCAGCCAGAGGGAGACCCTGACTGCACAGGCCGGCAGGATGCCAGGCTTGGGGGTACCAGAATTCTCACATGGACAGTTCGGAGGAGCATCAAGGACTGAGGCCACTGTGGGGCCTGGAGGGACGTGAGAGCCACCCCTGAAGCATGCTGGGGAAGGAAAGGAGGGAACTGGAGCTTGGGGAAGCCTGGACACTGGAAGAGTCTAGGGGCTAGCAAGGAAGACCCCCAACAGGGAGGGGATGGGGTCTCCCCTGAGGCTGTGTGTGGTAGGTGGGGGTGCTGTAGGGTCAGGGGATGGGGGCAGGGGAGCAGGTGAGAGGTGGGGGGCCCTGTAGGGGAGAGGCTGGAATTGTGCAGATCTGGGTTCTAATCCAGGTAGAATACTGACTTGCTGTGTACCTGTGGACAAGAGCTTACCCTCACTGAGCCTAATTTCCTCCTGTAAAATGGAGATCATGGGGAAATCGTAACAGAAGTTAGGTGTATCAGTTTTGGGGGGCTGCTGTAACAAAGTACCACAAACTAGGTGGCTTAAAACAACAGGAATTTATTCTCTCACAGTCTGGAGGCCAAAAGTTAGTCAAAGTGTTGGCAGGGCCTCTCTCCCTCCAAAGCGAGAGGGGGGACCCTTTCTTGCTTCTTCCAGGTTCTGGCAGCCCCTGAGTCCTTGGCTTGTAACAGCATGACTCCAATTTGTGCCTCCTTCTTCACGTGGCTGCCTTCTCTAGGTGCCTCTGTGCCTTGTAAGGACACCAGTCAGGAGGTTAGGGCCCACCATAATCCAGTATAACCTCATTTTAAATGGATTGCGTTTACAAAAACCCTATTTCCAAACAAGGTCACATTCACAGGTACTGGGGGTTAGGGCCTCAACGTATCTTTGGAGGCCCTGGGGCGTAGGGTTGCTGTAAGGATTAAACCACAGGCCTGGCACACCGTGAGCTATCAGTACATCGTAGCTCAAAAAAGAAGGGCTGGCAGGGGGAGGCTGTGGGAGCTCAGACCGGCAGACTTGTCCTGCAGGTACCCACATACTCACACGTGCACACATGTGTGCAGATACGAGTGCACAGGAAGCCAAACACCAGCCAAGGAGTCACACCCAGGAGGGCCAGGACAGGTGACCCAGGAGCCTCAGCCTGCAGCCCATTTGCCAGGCGGAGCCGCTCAGAGCAAGGCTGAGGGACTACTGTCAGCTCCCTGGGCAGGAAGACCCCAAAATCAAAGCCTTGCTCGTCAGAAAATTCCTTGCAAATCTTGAGCAAGGTCACCACTGACATCAAGCACACATTCACAACAGTCCCCACCCCCAAGGCTACTCAAACCCACAGCCTTGGTGTGATGGGGGAGGGTTGGGGGGGGTGCCCACAGCACAACCACCGTAAGGAGAGGCAGGACACAGAATCAGCCAGGCCCCACGACCCCAGCGAAGATTCTGGGCGGCCAGCCCCCACCTCACAGTGGCAGAGGTGGGGAGGCGTCTGCCACGCTCCCACCCCTCCCCATGACTCCTATGGACCTGGCAGTCAGACAGGTCTAGGCTAACCCGCCTTCCCCAGGGTGCCCACTGGGTCACCCCTAGGCCAGGCCTGCCACAGGACACCCTATGAGCTCATCAGGGTCACTGTGGGCAGCTGGCTGAGCTGAGTGCATCTGCACTGCCATGACCTCTGGGGAGCTGCGTCAGCAACACGGAATGTTCCAAGGATAGGATGCAAGTTCTGATAAGGTTCATCAACCAGTGACACAGTCTGGCTGCTCACAGGGACGCTCCCCACTGCCCCAGCCTGGCCACCTCTCCCCTCCTCCCCACCCCCACCCAGGGCACCAGACCTGGCATCAGACCAGAGACCCCATTCCACACCCTCCAGTGTGAGGGCTCCCAGCTGCTCAGGCCTGGCTGGCTTGGGACGGCCAGGTCTCAGCCCTCGTGGAGGCCCCCTGGGCTGCTCTGGGATCCGTTCATTTAAGGGTACCCCCAAACCTTCCTCGCCCACCTTTGCCAAGCACTGTGCTGGGCACTGGGGATGGAGCGGTGAATAAGATGGCACGGCCCTGGCCTCATAGTGCCGACACACATGGTCATGGAGGGCCTCTTGGAAGAGCAGGGCTACAAGCATGGGTTTGGGGTGAGAATGAAGGGGAGGGACGGAGGGCTTGCCCCACCGAGATCTGGAGGAGCGTCACAGGGAAGAAGGGACAGCAACAACATAGGCTGAGGTGGGTTTAGGGACAGAAAAATGGGTGTGGGGGGTGTCATCTAGGTGGGTGGGTCTTGCAGACTCCCGGAGCTTCTGTTCAGTGAGAGGGAGCCGCAGGAGGCCGTGGGCAGAGGAGGAGCCCTCTCTGGCTGCTCTGTGAGATGAGGGGTTTGCCAAGTGTGGCCCGAGAGCAACCCTGAGAACTTGGAGCAATGCAGGTTCTCAGGTGCCCTGGGCGTCTGGAACCCTGGGGTAGAGCCCTCAGGATGGCTGCAGCCCCTCAAGCAGCATGGCTCAAGCACTCCCACCACTGGAGACTCTGAGAAGAAAGCAGGGAGACTGGCTGGGAACGAGACTCACACCCCTAAACGCTCAGGCAGCGCACAGCCTGTGAAAGGCTCTGCCAAAACTTGCAAACAAGAAACCGTCACCTTTGTTCACCTCAGCTGAATTATATAATAGGCTTTCCTAACTTACTTGGCCACAGGACATTTTTTTTTATAGAGAACACCTTTTAAACAGGTAAACAACCCCCCCACCCTGCCCCTGCACTGCACCTGGCACTCAATGACCACTCGACTGCCCTTTGGAAAGTGCACAAATCTCTAGGTGCACAGGATGGTACCCCTAACTGGACTTGGGTGATTTGCAACCCATTAAACTGTCCTGAGGTCTGAAGGGACATACTGAGCCTGGGCTGCCCTGGGACCTTGGGGGTCTGGGAAGATCAGGAACAAGAACGGGAAGAGGGGGAGGGGTCGCCGCCATGCTTTTCCTGAAATATTGACCACCTCTGGTGCTGACTGCCCACCTTCCCTGAGCCTGTGGCTGTTAGAGAGGCAGCTTCTCTAGAAGGTTCTTTTTGCTGACGTGTTGCTTGGAGAAGGCTTGGGTGGGTTCCTGGTGGTCAGTCCTGCCACCCTGTATCCAAGCTGAGCAGCCCCTCCTCTGGCCCTGCCGACAGCCAGGCCTCAGGCCTGCCTCCCAGAGTTCCCTCTCCAGGGCAGGCTCCCGCTAATGCCCAAGCAGCCAGTTGCTTGGGTAGTGACATCACTTTCCCTGCCCATCTCTGGGCCATGTGCTGACCAGCAATCTGCTTCCCACTTTCCACACCAGCCTCTTTGCTGACACAACCTGCCCACAATGAGCCTTATCTCTGGGGCCTGAGAACCACCCCCCTACACATACACGTGCATTCACACAGTCCATAGAAAACCCTGGTGTATTTACTCAATCCATGCATGCATGCATTTGCTTGTTTTTTTCATTCATTCATTGATTCATTCCACAAACGCTCACCTGTGAGCTACAAGCACTGCTGCCCCCCGCCAGCCCCTCTTGGTCAGAGCAATTAAGGCAAAGTCCCAACGGACCTTGATGTGTGGGAGGCCCAGAAAAGAGGAACCTAGGGCCTCGGTGGGTTGGTGGCTGTTAGCTGGAGGGAAGCTCAGCTAGTGTCACAATGAGGCCGCGTGTGGAGCCAGATGGGGGCTCAGGAGGTTGGGTAAATGTCATGGCTGCCCTCCCCCCACGCGTCCCCCCTGCCTGAAGTCCAGGGTCTGCCTCAGCTGTGGTGGAGCCCCAAGGCCTCAGAGCTGTCCCTCAATGCCAAACCACAGAGCTAGGTCCCTCTCTCGCCTGGCTCTGGGGGCCCCCTCAGTCAGGCCCAGACTGCCTTTGTTGCCCCTCATGCACCCTCCCAGCAGCTACACCAGCCTCTGTGACTTCAGCGAGGGCTTGGAGGACTTGGTGGCCTTCCTGTTCCTCCCAACTGCTGCTTCTCAGGGGCCTTGAAGGCCTAGAGAGCCTGGAGCCCATCTTCCAAATGCTGCCCATTTCCTCTGCCTTCGCGCCCAGGCTGCCTTGCTCGTATTTTGGTCACAATAATAGCAATACAATGAGACGTATCCAACCCCTCCTTGGTGCTGGACACAATTGGGTGTGCCTGTCTCCCCCCTAGACTGTCCACTCCATGAGAGCTGGACTACATCTGTCCTGTTCACAGCGGCCACCCCAGAACCTTGTCCAATGCCTGGGAAACGCTAGGTGCACAGTGAGTATTTGCTGAATGAATAAACCTCTTTTATCCATTTCCTGAAAGCTACCTCATTCCATCAGGGATCTGCTTATAAGAATACATGCAATTCAACGAGAGGAAAACAAAGCTGGACTCAAAAGGTTTTGACCTTTGAGCTAGGGATTTCCTTTCTAAATACCCCACAGAAGCTCTCACCCCACATGAGGAGGCATGTCCAAGGACATTTGCAGGAGCAACCTATTGGAAACCAGTAAACAACTGCTAAGGGGCTAGGTGAGTAACCCACAGCATCACTGCAGCGGAGTACGATGCAGCCATGGAAATAAAGGACACTCTGTTTGCTTCAGGGGTCTCTCCAAGCGACAGTACTAAGTACAAAGAGCAAGGAGCAAACAAGGAGCAGCACTATGCTTTACCAGAACAGTGCTAAACACTTAGTAGGCGATCAACATAAACACTGAACGAATGCGTGGATCTTTCTGGAAGGACCCATGAGATCTTGGGAGCAGTGGCTGTGTCTGGGGAAAGACCTGGGTGAGGGGGATTTCTTTGTTCACCCTGTCATACATATTTGCATTTTTACCATCTTCAAATATTATCTATTCAAAGCGTTATGTTTTTCTTATTAAAAAACAACCAGAATTCAGTGCTCACATAAAAATCTCGATGTGGGGCTCTTCTTGAAAAATGGGAAGAGGGACTGGCCCCACCAGGCTGTATCCCTAGTAACAAAGGCCGGAGCTGAGATATGGCTGCCCCTCAGCTCAAGGCACCCACTGCCCTCTGGCCTCTGCGGGCCTCTGTGCAACTAACCCCAGGTCTGTACTGCAAAGAGGTACACCTGCGAGGTCTGCAGAGTGGGGAGCGGGCTGAGGAAGCTTCCCCAAAGTGAAGCGGTGGCTACTTAGCCATCACTCCCCGCTAATTTCTCTCGCACTGATTCTAAGGGCCAGAGCAGGGCCTACGGTTAGGACTGATAAGCGTTGGCGTGTCACAAGCCTGCGAGTCTTGCACAAGATCAATACCCTCGGGGCCCCAACCGCCTTTCTGCTCTCACCTCCCCCACCACAGCTTGAGGGCTTTAAGCCTGAAGGGAAGCTCTGGAGAAGAGGGAGCCACCAGTGGCCCTCGGGGACCTTGACCCCCAGGGCTGGGAGGTAACTGACAGGGAAGGACATATTGACAGAGGAGAGATGGCAGGCCTGGCTCGGACCCTGAGTCCAGCGCTGCAACTTTGGACCAGTCACTTTTTTCAGCCTCGGTTCCCTCATTAGAAGCCACCAGTTAACAAGTGCCATCTCTGGGTGCTGGTCCCTGTCCCAGTGTCCCAGTGAGTCCTCACGTCAACCTCGTGTATCAGTCAGGGTTCTCCAGAGAAACAGAACCCCTTTCTCAGTACACGTGGAGATGAAGACTGATTTATTTTAGGAATTGGCTCACGTGACTGTGGAGTCTGAAGGGCAGGCTGGGAGGCTGGAGACAGGCAGGATTTCTGTTGCTCGCAGCGGAAGTCCTTTTCCCAGAAACCTCCGTTTGTGCTCTGAAGGCCTTCAGCTGGCCATATGAGGCTCACACACATTATCAAGGAAAATCTCCTTCGCTTAAAGTCAGCTGATTGTAGATGGTAATCACATGTACAAAATACCTTCACCGCAGCATCTCGTTTCACCAAGCAGTAAGCGCCATGGCCCAGCCAAGTTGACACATACCCTGTTTCCCCGAAAATAAGACCTAGCTGGACCATCAGCTCTACTGTGTCTTTTGGAGCAAAAATTGATCTAAGACCCAGTATTTATATTATATTATATTAATTATATTATACCTGGTCTTATAGTAAAATAAGACCACGTCTTATATTAATTTTTGCTTCAAAAGACGCATTAAAGCTGATGGTTCAGCTAGGTCTTATTTTCAGGGAAACACGGTACTATTTAACCATCACAGAAAGTACCTCCCTTTTTGTGCATGAGGAAATGGAAGCTTAGAGAGGCTGTACCAACTGCTTAAGACCACATAGCACACACAGGGTGGAATCTACCTGCAGTCCCTGAGCGGCGCTGCCCATCTCTACTTCACAGGGTGACTGTGAGAACTGGGTAAGAAAAGGCAGAGAAGTGTCTGGGATGTGCCTATGGTAGGGACAGAATTCAATAAGGCAGTGGCTGTTATTACAGAATTACGATGAATACCGGAGAAGGATGGCGTGGCTGTGGGAACTGGAAGAGGAGACAGGATGGTAGGAGACGAATTCTGGAGTGGGCGGAAAACTTACAGTCCTCAGGGCCCCTTTCCTCCTTCCAGAGGACCCCAGGAGAGAGGAGGAAGGCAGAGGAGGCCCCACTGCCCCCCGTGCAGGGCATACAGAGGGAGCACACTGTCCACCAGCGTGTGGTGTCTGGGAGGACTCTCGCCTCTGGAGGCGTGGCTGGCTGCCCAGAGGTACTTTTAAGTGGCAACTTCCACTAAGAGAGCCTTGGCTGGGCGCTCCCATCTGCCCGCCTGAACTAGACCTATCACCCAGAAGTAGAGAAAAGCTTCCCTTGAGACCTGAAGCCCCTGGTGCAGCTCCAGCCCCATTCCTCCGGTTTCCTCAGCCTCCCTGGGGTGCAGCACTAGACTAGAAGGCAGCAGGCCAGCAGATCAGCCACACTCTCCACTGGCTGTGTGACCTTGGGCAAGATACTTAACCATTCTGAGCTTCTGTCCCACACATGGCTGACCTGGAGGGCTCCTCAGGGACCTGAGAGTGTACATGCGATCACAGTGCCAGGCCAAATGTCTGACTCGGGCTGTTGTTGTTGACATACGTGTTCACTATACGATTATCTACCCTCCCTGGCCTTCTCCTATTGCCCCTGTCCACCCAACACACCTCTCTGAGCCTCACTCACTCTCTCCCCGCTCCTTTTTTCCAGCTCCCCCATGTCTGGATAGAAGGGGTGCTGAGCAGCCCTGTAAATACCTCAAGACCAGAGAGGAAGGAAGGTCCTTGCCTTGGTTGATAATTACATTATAACGCTAGGACTCTGATCCCAAGGAACAATGTCAGCCCGAGGCCAAGGCCCCAAAAGCATCTGCACAGGCTGGAGGCTTTGTCCATTTTCAAAACTGTCCCATGTCCATCCGGGTCTCCTTGAAGAGAAGGCTGTAGAATGACTTACCTGGCTGACAGATGTGGAAACTGAGGCCCAAAAACAAACAGTTAGCTTGCCCAAAGTCCCTCAGCTAGTTGACCCTCATAGAGAAGCACTGCTAAAAATAGCTTCTGGTCCCAGAGTGGGAAAGGATGGAATTCTGGGGCTGAAGTTGACATTTTCTTCCTGACGATGATGACGCAGATTGTGGGGGAGGAAGGAAGTAGGGGAGGCCAGGCCCCGGCATCATCCCCAGAATGGGGCCTGACCTTGCCTGAACTCCAGCAGCTCGGCCTCCCCTGCCTAGGGTTAGGGTGATG
Organism: Rhinolophus hipposideros; assembly: GCF_964194185.1. NCBI lineage: Eukaryota > Metazoa > Chordata > Mammalia > Chiroptera > Rhinolophidae > Rhinolophus > Rhinolophus hipposideros. The sequence continues at coordinate 63,184,229 of NC_138060.1, forward strand.
AGTTTGTACTGCAGCTCTTAGGAGGGAGGCAAAGCAGGAGTGAGGGGGAGAAAAGAGAGGGAGGGTTGATGGAAAGGGAGGGAAAAGAAGGGAGGAAGAAGGCTGAAACCAGGAGAGGGATCACAACTCTGCCAGAATGGGACCCACTCAGACTCATCACCGAGGCAGTTGCGGTATTCCCATTTCACAGATGGAAAAACTGAACCTTAGGACAAGAAGCAATTTGCCTAAGATCTCAGAGTCAGAAAGTGGCAGAGCCAGGATTAGACCTCATGGCTTTAGCCCTTGCCCTTCAAGCTCTCAAAGTGGAAACCACTCAGGCATTTTCTAAAATGTGACCCCAAGATATCCCATCCCACATTACCAGGAGAGGGGCCTAGTTAAAATGCAGATTCCTGAGTCAGAATCAAGTGGGTGCGGCCCATGAGAATGCATTTTGACCAGTGCCCCATGGTGGTCTCGAGCACTGACACTCAGATGCTCTGTAGCTGCTTAATAACCTTTCTAGTCTGACTACCTGGCCCCCACATCTTGGCTGCACCCCTGCGCCCAGCTGTTTGGCTGACTCATACTGCCCCCCCAGGACAGGCCTGGCCCTTTCCCACTCAAGGCTTCACCCACCAGCCTCCCGGTCCATGTAAACCCACCCTTGCAGCCAGCACTTCTCTGGAAACCTTCCTGGTGGTTGGGATCCCCCTCCTTCAGCATCTGTTGGAGTAATAGCTTCGTCCTCCATCTGGAATTGTTTATGGTCTTATTTCACTTGCCTCTTGCTTCACTTGCTGTATGAGTTTGCTTTGTTTCCCAACCTTTCCCTGTATTAAACAGGAAATTCCCAGAGGCTTGGAGACTGGTTAGTTTAAACAATAAGTTTCTGAAATCCATGACTTCACCTGACCCTCCTGCCAACCACAAGTGGCAGGGCTGGGAGAGCTTAACAATGAGGAAACTGAGCCTCAGAGAGGAGGTGGCCTGCCCGAGGCCCAGTGAGAGTCAGAATCAGGTTGGAACCCAGGTCCAGTTCCAATGCTCAGTTCTTTCTGCTCTGCTTTGCTTCTGATCACTCCAACAGCACTGTGGGGCAGGCAGAACAGGGATTATGATCCCATTGCTCAGTTAAGAAAAGCAAGGCCCAGAGATGGGCAAAGCATTCACCACCATCTTTACCCAGTTTCCACTCCTAGCTGTACTTGGGTCTGAGTCCAAGTGTTGACCTTTCCTCTTGACCCCCTCTGGTTGATGGGCACTGTCTAGGGCTCTTAAGGAAAATGGGGCAGAGCTGGGTCTTGGTCTCCCAGGCCAAAGGACTCATCCTGGGTCCCTGGACTGGCCCCAGCGCCACTCTGGACCCAGATGCCTTCTCTGCTGGCTGGAGACTCAAAAGAGAGGGAATGGGAAGTACCTGGACACACCTTGGTCACCATCACTCTGGACTCTGTCCCTCTCCATGCCCAGCTAAGGAAGGAGCAACCTGAATGGCCTTTTCCCCGAGAGTGGAGGAGGGCAGCTCTGAGCCTGGCGCAGGCCCAGACCAACCCAGCCCAAGTTAGGCTGGGAAGGGTGTGGAGCAAGGAGACCAGGCTGGGGTCCCTGAGAGGGCTTTGCCAAGTTCTACTCTGCCTGTGTGGTCTGGGGGAGACTGAAAGGGGGCACGGCCCACTCTTAACTTTGGGATGGAGTCCGAGCCACCCAGCTGGTGCCTAGGGTGGCCAGCAAGGGACTTTGGACAGCCACAGTGGAAAATAAAAAATAATAACTAATATGTGTCAAATCCTAATTATACAGCAGGCCCTGTGCTTACCCCCTTCTCGGTGTCCCCAGGTGCTCTGAGCTGTGGCGTGTGTGGGTTCCATCCAGCCCTGTTCCTTTGTATCAGGTTAAGTCCCCACGTCTCGGCCCAGAAAGGGCCTCGGCGAGGTCTCCTTCCTCTTCTGCTCCTCTTCCTCACTGAGGTGTCCCGTCCCCCCCCCCCCTGCACATCACCCCCAGGAACTGTCCATCCTTAGGCAATCCAGCCCCACCTCCTCCGGGAAACCTTAGGTCACAGCCTTGAAAGCAAGCGGGGGGTGGGGGGGGGGTCTGCTTTAAGACCCTGGTGGAGAGTCCCTGTTTCCCTCCCCTCCTCTCTGTTCAGGGAGCCCGGTTTTAGAGCCGACGACCCGCCAGTAGGTCCTAGTGGCACGTCCCCTCCGACTCCGCCCTTTTAAGCGAAGGGGACACAGGGCTCGGGAGCGCACAGTAGGAGGTGGCGCAGCGGGAGGGGGTGCGGGACCAAGTCGCCCGCCTGCCGCCTAGCGCCTCCTGCCCCCGGCGGGGATCCCGGGAAGGTCCCACCAAGCCCACGCAGGCCGTGCGACTCGCGGGGCGGACGCGGCGCGCGTGCGCGGGGCTGGCGCCCAGGGCGCATGCGCAGCGGCCCGGCTCGCCGTATATCAGGACGGTGTCCGCGGCCTGCGGCTTCTCACCGGCAAGGGCAGCAGTCGGCTCGCCTCCTCCGCTCGGGTGCCCGCCGCCGCCCCCGCGTCTCCGCAGCGTTCCCGGCGCAGGTGAGGCCCGCGCTCCGCGCCCCCCGCGGGTCCCGCCAGCCCGCGCTGACCCCGCTCCCCGCCCCCCGCCGCCGCCGGCGGGACCCCATCCCCCACCGCCCCGTCACCTGCCGCCTCGGGGTCATCGCTCGTCCCCCAGACCGTTTGCCGGTTGGGCCGGCAGCCTCAGTTTCTCCCGCGCGGCTCCCTCCCGACTGTCCCCGTTGGACTGGCAGCTTGAGAGTTCCCGTCTCAGACCCCCCCGTGATTGTCGAGCCCTCGCCCCCCGGGGACCGCTGCCCCCCGGTGCCCAGGACGCCACCCTCCGCCAGACCCAGCGCCCTGGAGTCCGCAGCCCCTGCTCCTCTGCAGTCAGCCCCGATGGCGCTGCCCCTCGGACCCCTGCCCTCCGTCACGCTCCCTCCTCCCGCAGTTCTGCCCGGTCCCCCGGGGAACCCTGGCCTCAGGGACCCAGAGCCCCCCGGACGCCTTCCTCGGGTTTGGGAAAGTGGGGACGGGGCGGAGGTCTGGGTCCCGAAGAGCCCTGTCTTCCCGGAAGGGTGACAGTGGCTCGTTCCCCGGCCTCACTTCTCCGCTTGGGTGTGTGCTGAGAGGTGTCTTATCTGCACGGTGCATCGTCCTCCAGGAGCCTCTGACCTCCAAAACCTGTTCCCAACTTGTCCCTCACTGTCCCACCCCCTTGGGTACTAATCAGCAGTACTCACTTCATTCGGCGGCGGAGTTGCTTTGTGGGAGCTTTTGTATAGAGTTGGGGAATGAAGGAGGAGCTGGTGACATGGATAGAGTGTGGTCACCACTCCTCAGTTGAGCCCCATATCAATGCTGTTCTTGGACATTTTTGCCCGAGACTTGTGAGTATCCCAGAGTACCCTTGTCATAAAATGGCAGATGACACCTGAACCCCACGAGCTTGCAGTGTATTTGCCTATTAAGTGTTGATGTCACTCATCTCTCTACAGGATCAGTGTACCTCTCGGATATGGAGACTGTTGTTCGCCGCTGTCCATTCTTATCCCGAGTGCCTCAGGCCTTTCTGCAGAAGGCAGGCAAATCTCTGTTGTTCTATGCCCAAAACTGCCCTAAGATGATGGAAGCTGGGGCCAAGCCAGCCCCTCGGGCTCTGTCTACTTCTGCAGTGTGCTGCCAGCAGGTCAGAGAAACCCCTCCGGCCAATGAGAGTAAGTGTCCTTCGCAGTGAAGTGTAGGGGGTGCCAGTGTCTGCATTAATTAATGGATCAAAAGCAGTTTAGCCCAGTGGTGATGAGGGTGATGGGGGTTACTCTGTGCCAGGCTCCGTTCTTTCCATGGATTATCTCGTGTGATTGTCGCCCTAACCCCACAAGGTAGGCATTTTCAGTTTTCCCACCTTTAAAGGTGAAACAGTGGTCAGGGCTCCACCTTATAGGTTTCAAGACTTCATGTCAGTATCTTTTGGGATTATCGGTGTTTGACAGTGGCTCATTCACGGAAATAAAAAGTTGGCATGTTCTGTTCCAACCTTTCCTTCATTAAATATTTGGACCTCTGGCTTTTATTTATTTATTTATTTTAATGAATAGACTTTTTTTTAGAGTAGTTTAAGGTTCACAGCAAACTTGAGTGGAAGCTTTTGGCTTAAAAAAATTTTTTTTTTAAATTATTTTTTAGTGTACAATGTAACATAAAACTTACCATCTCAACCATTTTTAAGTGTGCAGTTCAGTGGTATCAAGTGCGTTCCCATTGTTGTACAACCGTCACCACCAGACATCTCCAGAACCCTCGTCGTCTGGCAAAAATGAAACTCCAGCCATTAAACACTTAACTCCCCATCTCCCTCTTCCAGCCCCTGGCAGCCACCATTCTACTTTGTTTCTCTGAATTTGACTACTCTGGAAACCTCATATGAGTGGAATCATACAGAATTTGTTAAAGTAGGATTATTTAACACACGTATCTTTATTTCATGAATTTTTTAAATTTTGTTTTTAGTAAAGAGATCAGAGTTGAATTCAGTTTTGGTCTGGCTCTGCCGGAAGAGGATGAGGCTTTTCAGATTCCACTTAATCCTAGATAATAATTTACTTTACAGACTCTGTTAGGTGTGTTCTCTGGGTGTGGACTTGTAAGAAAGGAATGTGTTTTTCTTTAAGTAGGAGGATTTAGTCCTTTGTAGGGTTTCTTTTCCACTTTATCCTTGTTCGGGCATTATTTTTCTTACTGAACAGTCTGTCCTTAGTAATAGGAATAGTTGAGTAACGTGGGCTTGTCCACTTGATAGATTACCATGTAACCGTCACAAATGATACTCAGAAACTATTTACCAGCCGAGGCAGATCTTTATAGTGAATAGAGCAGAATAAACAAGCATCTACTGAGTAAGAAAACTTTTTCTAAACCTGTACATAGTGAAAAGAAGACAATATACCTAGATGTCTGCAATGGTTATGTTTTGAACGATAGAACCCTTTATTTCTTTAGACTTCCTGCAATGAATATGTAGAAGGAATGAAGTGAAAGGCAAAGCAATTTTTTTTTTTACTTTATAGAAGATTTTAATAAAAAGTATATTACAACACTTTAGCCATGTTGTGGGAGAGGCTAGCCTCTGACTCAGAAGAGTCCTCCAGAATGATGAAGAAAGACTTTTTCAGAAAGTGAAAGAATTTCCTCAGGGGGAGAGGGAAGTCCTTGTAACGAGAAGCATGATTACCAGCCCACTGTGTTATTAAGTCGGTGAACTTCTTTGATGCATTTAGATGAGAAAGTAACTGATGAGTGTGCCTGTGATTCCCCTGTGGTTTTTCCTTAGCACACTTATAACTTGAACTCTGTTAGACAACAATCTAAAGTCTAAAAGACCTTACTTTTAGCCTCATTTCTTCTGTTAAGAAGAAAACCAATTGTGTACATGTTAAGAAACAGCAAGCTGCTTTGTCAAGAATCTGTTCAGAAAACATTGGCAGAGAAAAATTTGTGTGAACACTTCCACTTACCTTCAAGGGTGTGTTCTCTTGTGAAATACGCTGAGTGTACTCGGGATAGACATACTGGAAATAATCCAACTCAAGAACCTTGGGCTGTCTGAAACTAGAAAACATGATTTTTTTGGTTACATAAGTGAGAACTATTATGGGTTTAAAAGGTAGCTAGACTGTGCCAGTTAACTCTTCACAGGAACATTGTTTCCCGTAAGGCATATGATAAAACTGCTAGATTCGCAGAATCTGATCAAAATGAATTTGTATCTGGACTGTGGGGTAGAGTAAGGTTGAAGTTTGTCTTTGGAGCAAGAAGAGAAAGAAACAAGTGGTTTTCCTGTGGGCCATGCAGCCAGATCTGATGCTTCACTGTTTCTGTTTGCCCCCCAGAGGACAAAACTGCGAAAGCCGAGGTCCAGCAGGCCCCGAGTGGGTCCCAGCAGGCTCTAGATGACACGCAGCTTCCCTCTGGACACTCCTCCCTTGCCACGAGCCAGGGCGCTGCAAGCAAATGCCCTTTCCTGGCAGCCCAGATGAGTCAGACGAGCAGCAACGTCTTCCGCAAAGCCAGCCTGGAGCTTCAGGAGGATGTGCAGGAGATGCACGCCGTGAGGAAAGGTAAACAGGGGCATGAACCAGTGATGGAGTCTGCTCAGCTCTTTTTGGATCCTGAGATTTATATACGAGCTATTATTAGGATAGTATTTGTGTAAACACGTTCCTCTTTTAGAGCCAAGCAGGAAGGTCATAAAGATACAGTCAGACTGTGTTGCACAATGTGGGACTTCTTTCTGGTGTGTGTAGGATGTGACCAGCGCTTACAGTTGCTGCTCAATTTCTGAAAACACCCTGTGGGCATCAGCTGTTATCAACTCCCCTTCAGTGCTTTCCCATCATCTGGTGGGATAACAGTAAAAGGTAGTGTTACTGCAGGAAGTGAAGGTCTTAGGTCTCCCGAGCTGTTTACCTTACTGATGGTTATTGAGTGGCGATCTTAATCCCAGTTGTGGCTGTATCACGGAGCGCCCCGGGTCCCCGAGAACCGTCACTAGCAGAAATGATGCCTTTGGCTGGAATTGTTTTCTGTGAAAGAAACTGAGGGTAGGGTCGGGGAGAGGTAGGGTGGGGAAGGCATGCCAACCAACTAGAGAGCTTGGGACATTAATGTTCTTCGAAGCTGACTGGTACCCCCGACTTTGGCCATCACAGTAACTAAAAGGGAAGAAAACAAGTTTCATACACTCAGTTACAAATACCTTTGTTCACGATCAGCTTTTTCTCGTCAGCCATTTTTGACAATATGTCTGGAAGGTATTGTGAACTCAGAATAGAATGTTGGTCCCCTTTGCCTCTTGTTACTTTTGTTGCAGAGGTTGCCCAAACGTCAGGGAACCCCAGTGTGATCAGTGTAAAGGCCGACAAAGGGGAGCCAAGCGGATTGCTGAAGAACTTGCAGGACATCATGCGAAAGCAAAGACCGGAAAGAGTGTCCCATCTTCTTCAGGATAACTTGCCAAAATGTAAGTGTCATTGTTAGGTGTCTGATGCTGGAGAGAGATGATAACTTAAACATACATTAGGTTAAACATAATATTGCATGTGAAGTGTGGGCTGAAGACCCTGTCCCTTGCTCGATGCCAGTGGGTGCTCTTGGCCATGGAAAATACAAATCCTGCCGTCTACACAGTGGGCCTGTGCTAAGCACGTGACATATAGTCTCTAGATGAGGGCGAACAGTAACTTGCCCAGATGAGTGCCTCACGGGTTTGCCCAGAATTTCCCTGCTGCTAAGTGACTGAGCTGGGATGGGAACCCAGGTCTTTCACCAAAGCCCAGATGTGCTTCTTAACCATCAGACGGTACCATCTTTTGTTTGTTTTTTAGCTGTTTCCACTTTTCAGTATGATCGTTTCTTTGAGAAGAAGATTGATGAGAAAAAAAATGACCATACCTATCGCGTTTTCAAAACTGTGAACCGGAGGGCCCACTTGTTCCCCATGGCGGACGACTATTCCGAGTCCCTCATCACCAAGAAGCAGGTGTCCGTCTGGTGCAGCAATGACTACCTAGGGATGAGTCGCCACCCGCGGGTGTGTGGGGCAGTCATGTAAGTAGCCACCGAAATTATTTGTAAGACACTGATCAATGGCAGGGGTTGGATCTTTCACAGGGCAGTGGTTCAGCAGCTGAAAGCACAATATTATTCTTAACCTTTAAAAATAGCAGCAGGTGACTTTTAAAGGCACTAATGTGCAAGTAGTGAGTTGGCGAAGCCAACTGCTGGGCGGTGAGGGGGTTCATGAATGACACCAATGCTCACTTCCTACCACCCCACTGGAGAGGACGTCTAACACCAGGCAGCCTTGCTCATGGCTGCAGGTGAAGAAATACAAGCCTAGCAGCACTGGAGAAAAAGATACTTCAAAAAGACATTCAAAAGGATGGTAGATCCCATCATTCATGTCCTTCCAGAGGTTTGCTGTGGTTAGGAATACTCGGGAGAGTTGCTCACCAAAATCTCCAAGGAGGCTTGATAAAGAGAGCCCCATTTGAGGGTCGGTGATAGATACATCCCAACGTCACGTGACTGGTTTGCAGAGGGTTTGGGTTTAGGTAACCACCGTCCCATCTCTCTGGAGACTGATGCTGTGTTATTAGCGTGATGTCAGTCAGGGAAAAGAAACCTTGGAACATTAACTCGGCCAATATGAGTACTCAAGTGGCTGTTAAATGAACACTTGTTCTTGACGATCCCTCGCGGTGGGGTCACGCTGTGTTGCGACCTCCTCCGGCCTAGTCTAACGATCATGTCGGGGAAACGTCTGGCCGCACGCTTCACAGTGAGAGTTGCTAGATGAGCAGTAGGTTCTGTCTCCTAGATCCTGGAGGGAGGAATGGTGCACATAGCAGCGTGCAGACCATGAGACTTATTTTCCATCTGCCCCTTTTTTTGTTTTTAAGGGATACTTTGAAACAGCATGGTGCTGGAGCAGGTGGTACTAGAAATATTTCTGGAACTAGTAAATTCCATGTGGACCTGGAGCAGGAGCTGGCTGACCTCCATGGAAAAGATGCAGCCCTTTTGTTCTCCTCGTGCTTTGTGGCCAACGACTCCACCCTCTTCACGCTGGCCAAGATGATGCCAGGTGAGCGGGCCTAGGTGGGGGGCAATAAGGCAGTAGTCCCCCAGGTTCTGCTTTCTGCAATTTCAGTTACCTGCGGTCAACTATAGTCCAGAAATACTAAATGGAAAATTTCAGAAATAATTCATAAGTTTTAACTGTAGGCCATTTTTGAGTAGGGTGATGAAACCTCTGTGCTGCCCAGGACATGACTTATCCGTTTGTCCAGCTCTCCCGCCCGTCGGTCACCCGTAGCCTGTTGGTTATCAGACTGACTGTCTTGGTGTCGCAGTGCTTATATCTGTCGCCCTTACTTTACTTAATAAGGCCCCAAAGCACAAGAGTAGCGATGATGGTGGTTTGGAGATGCCAAAGAGAAGCCGTAAAGTGCTTCCTTTAAGTGAAAAGGTGAAAGTTCTTGACTTAATAAGGAAAAAAAAAAAAATCATACGCGGAGGCAGCTAAGATCTACAGGAAGAACGAATCTCCAATCTGTGAAACGGCCTAATTTATAAATTACACTTTATCATAGGTGTGCATATACAGGAGAAAACATACACGTACAAAGTTCAGCACTACCCACGGTTTCAGGCATCCACTGGGGGTCTCGGGATGTCTGCCCTGCGGATAATGGGAGGTTAACGTAGCAGAACTACTGATGACAAACAGGCTTACGAGAAACGGTCCATTACGAGTAAGGGGGGTGTCTGGGAGCATTTGTTCCTGATTTGAGTGTATGTGCTGGCTGCATCGTAATTTCCAAGGGAACGTGACACCAGGGAAGAGTCTGATTTGAAGGGCTGTCCTCAAGCTCACTGCTTCCAATGTGCTTTGTATTCTAAGAAAACCCTGTGGAAAATTCTCTTAATCACTTGAAGTTGTCTTTTTTAGATAACATCAAGTTTGGAGTGAGGCAGCCAGATTTAAAAGCAGATGAATTGCCTGCCTCAGGATCATTCCATTCCTGGGGGCCCTCTCAAAGGAGCAGGCCTGGTTACTTCCTTTGCCAGGAAGACACTGCCGTGCAGTGTGGGAACTCCCGAGCAAACGCAGCATCTTCAGGGCAAAGGCTGCTGTCCCTGCCTATCTAGGAGGCCATGTGTGTCTGATGCAGATGGCAGCAAGTAACATCTTTGTCGCGTTAGGCTGTGAGATTTACTCTGACGCTGGGAACCACGCCTCCATGATCCAGGGGATCCGGAACAGCCGCGTGCCGAAGTACGTCTTCCGCCACAACAGCGTCGGCCACCTCCGAGAGCTGCTGCAGAGATCGGACCCCGCCACGCCCAAGATTGTCGCCTTTGAAACTGTTCACTCAATGGACGGTAGGGCTAGATAGAGGCCCCTCCAGAAGCTTCCATGAAAAACTAGGCTTGACCTCTTTAAAAAACTGTGGTGTTTTAGTTTGTGCAATTTCTTTTCTTTTCACTCTCTGTAATGGGTGGACATTGTATAGATTTGGGTCAATGCAGATTTTCTCGTCTGGCTTTTACCAGGCTCTCAGACCCCCAAGATAATCTAGACACTGAGGGAAGTTCATTTTTTTTCGCCAACATTAAAAATAATACCTTAGAACGTAAGTCATTTTGTTCTGACTGACGTACCCGAAACAGAAATCTGTGAAATGTCAAGCTCTTCAGAGTGGTCTGTGGTCTCTCCCCAGGGGCGGTGTGTCCGCTGGAGGAGCTGTGTGATGTGGCCCATGAGTTTGGAGCCATCACCTTCGTGGATGAGGTTCACGCAGTGGGGCTGTACGGGGCCCGAGGCGGAGGGATTGGCGATCGAGATGGAGTTATGCCAAAAATGGACATCATTTCTGGAACGCTTGGTACGTAGAGTCTGCACGTTCTGTAATCTACACTAAAATTCCACTGGCCTAACGAGACCAAAGACGAACTGGTCTACCTGGGACCAGGTGAGGAGCATATGAAGCCTGGGCCACTTTTGAGGGGGACTTTGTATTTTCTCAGTGAGTGTTGGTGCGGCTTAGCAGAATCTCCTGACTCACAGAAGCATGGCTGCCAGAATCAAAGTAAATCTCAGCCGAACGCAGCAGCAACACCATTTGTTGCCATCTGAGCTCATTCCAGATATTGCTGTGGCTCCAGCCACACGCGTTGGCACCAGCTCTTCCTCTGTGCCTCGCATCGTTCCCTTCCACCCAGAACAAGACTCTCGTGCTGCTCGAGCGCGGCTGTGAGGCCCTGCGGTTCAGGTGTTGGGATGCGCCGAGCTCTGTGCCTGCCCTGTGGGAGCCGTGGCGGCCACGTCGCTGCTCCTAGTGGAGAGGCAGTGTCTCCTGGGCTCTGGAGCCGTGCTGCCTGCTGCCTGCGTCCCTCGCTGGCTGTGTGACCTGGGCAGGCAGTTAACCAGTTGGCGCCTCAGTTGCCTCATCAGTATAATAGCGATAACGATAGCACCTACCTCAGTTTTTGTGGCGAAAGTCAACGAATTGTGTGCAAACGGTTACTGCAGACATTCTCTTTGCCCATGAGACTCCTAAGAGAGAAAAATAGAAATTGTACAGATTTGAGGACTTCACATTAGTGAGGCAACGGGAAACCCACGTAGCAATTACCTAAAATGCCAGTTGACGGCCTGCACTTGGTAAAGGAAGGGCAGGCCAACAGAACATTCTTAGCCATGCAACGGCATGAGGACCTCGTGCAGACGGAGCTGGGCTCGCAGTGAGCCCTCCCGGGAGGAGGCACTTGTTCATGTGTCTGCAGCTCTCTTGAAGAGCTCTCATGACGTGGGCTTTGAGGGTACGGTCACTTGAAATGGAAAGGGCCAGAGAGAGAGATTTTCCATTGTAAGAGCCTAGACCAGCCCAGCCCTGCTGGGGTTTAAGCAAGAATGTTAATCACAGAACATAATGTTAAGATCTCGGAGGACTCTTCCGGGGTCACTAATCTGGAAACTTGAGATACCAATTATGTAAAGAGACTTAATAAGAATTGAAAAACGAGACTGGCCCTAAATCAACTCAAACAGGTTCTGCGTTTTCATATTTATCTGGCAAATGCTAATTGTCAGGGTTTTGTGTTTGCTTAAATAGGAAATAATACCAGTGACAGCAGAACAGCTAAATGCCTTGGCTGGGTTCCATTTCAGCCCAAGGGGGTACTCACAGTGAGAGGAGGGCTCAGGCGCCACAGCTTAGCCCCTGGCCCGGAGAGCACGCACACTGGGGGGTGTGGGGGGGCATGGGAGACAGCGCCTGCCTGAGTGGGACCGGCTGGGAAGAGAGGCGGCAGCTTGAGGTGCAGGCACACTGCAACCTGCCACTCGGGTGTCACAAGACCTACATTTTGATCTTTGTCTTACATCCGCTTGGCCATGTGACAAAAGACCCTTTAGGAAAGACCTTTTAATAAGCTTCCTCGGTGTTTTCCTGTTTCAGAAATGGGTGGGTACCCCTTTACTTCAGCCTGGGCAAATGACGGTGATAAAGAGAAAAGTAAACACTCTGAGGCTTGCAGCTACTTGCCGTGTCCTTTCAAGGGGCTGTCGCTGTCATAACGAGGCTGTCTTCCGCAGGCAAAGCCTTTGGCTGCGTGGGCGGGTACATCGCCAGCACGAGCGCGCTGATCGACACGGTGCGGTCCTACGCGGCTGGCTTCATCTTCACCACCTCGCTGCCGCCCATGCTGCTGGCGGGGGCCCTGGAGTCCGTGCGCGTGCTGAAGAGCGCCGAGGGCCAGGCACTGCGCCGCCAGCACCAGCGCAACGTCAAGCTCCTGAGGCAGATGCTCATGGACGCCGGGCTCCCGGTGGTCCACTGCCCCAGCCACATCATCCCCATCCGGGTAATGGCCTGTCTGGGACTGGACACCTGCTGTGGACATCCTGCACTTGGGCTGGGCAGGGTGACTTCCGGGTCAGGGGCTGGAGCCAGTGGCTGACTCCACAGTGAGCGCGAAGCAGAGCTTCCTTCTCCAGAGCACTGGCTTTAACAGGGTAAACACAGAGCTTGTATCTGGATCATTCCGGAAGCCTGAGCTTGGCTAGCTTTCAAGTATGGCTTCCTGTTCAGTTAATTTCGAGATAGGTCTTACCTTTCCTTCTACAAATAGTAACCCTTTTGGTGTCACAGTTCAATCAATGTAATTAACACGGCTGGTGTCACCCAAGCTGCCTTTATCCCCAGGGTACACACATTCCTGGCTTTGAGGACCGGCTGGCATCAACGGCGATCACAGAACTGTCGCTTTTCCCACACGAGCCTGGGAGGGAGGTCACTGAGTTCACTTCTCGTGTGGTTTAGGGTCTCTGGTCTGTACTGCACGATACCAGGTCCTTCATGGAGGCGTCAGGATAAATCTCACAGCCTAACACGACAAAGATGTTACTTGCTGCCATCTGCACCCGACACAAATGACCTCCTAGACAGGCAGGGACAGCAGACTTTGCCCTGAAGATGCGGCTGTTCGGGGAGTGCTTCACTTTTCCCCCCGGCTGGCAAGGGCTCCCTATTCATTAGAATCTCCGCTAAGAGGTGGTCCACTCTGTTCTGACCTTCACCTTCTGTTGTCACCAAACTCAGGTTGCAGATGCTGCTAAAAACACCGAAGTTTGTGACGAACTAATGAGCAGACATAACATCTACGTCCAAGCCATCAATTACCCGACGGTGCCCCGGGGGGAGGAGCTCCTGCGGATAGCCCCTACCCCCCACCACACCCCACAGATGATGAGCTACTTCCTTGGTGAGAACTGGGGGGCCTCATTGGTGACGTGTACAGCTGTCTTTGCAGTGTTTATAACTGAAGCTCTTCCGAGGCGTTTAAATTTTTTACTTTTCCCAAGTAATTGAGAATGCTTAGATGATACAAAACTCTAAAAGACATTTAGTTGTTTGCTTCACTGCAGCAGGGTGCAGGTCGTTCTGGAAGCTCTGAGGGAGCCTGCCAATCCACCCATGGTGCCAGTGTCCCCTTTTGGGGATGACGTAAGATACACATTGATGGCTGTGGCAGGGGAGGAGAGCAAGGCCTCCCAAAGCTGGCGTGTGTCCTGGCCTCTGAGTTGGGCTTTGCTCTTCTCTCCCTTCCCTGCCAGTGTGTTCCCTGAACCAGCCCCACACCCACTCAGCACAGTGTGTCATTTAAAACTTACGAATTGTTTATTTCTGGAATTTTCCATTTAATATTTTCAGGCTATGGTTGACTGCAGTAAGTGAAAGCATGGGAAGTAAAACTGCAGATGGGGGGCGGGCACGGTACATCATAATGTGCAGCCGTCACCACTGTCTGACTCCAGAATGTGTCACCACCCAAAGAGAAACCCTGTGCCCGTTAGCAGCCACTCCCCATTTTCTCCCCCCATTGCTGGCAACCACTGGTCCACTCTGTCTCTGGATTTGCCTACTTTATATTTCATGTAAGTGGAATTGTACAATATGTGGCCTTTTACGCTGGCTGCTTTCACAGCAGTGTTTTCAAGGTTCACCCATGCTGAAGCGTGTAAGCACATCATTCCTTTTTCCTATGGACATCGCACGTTCTTTGTCCATCCATTCCTTGGTGGACATTGAGGTGGTTTCCACCTTTGGACTTGTGAAAATGCTGCTGTGACCATTCGTGTTCAAGTCTTTGGGTGGACGTATATTTTCATTTCTCTTGGGTATATACTTCTTTTAATTTTTTAAAACTGTCTTCACAGAGAAACTGCTGGCCACGTGGAAGCAAGTGGGGCTGGACCTCAAGCCACATTCCTCAGCTGAGTGCAACTTCTGCAGGAGGCCGCTGCATTTTGAAGTGATGAGTGAGAGGGAGAAATCCTACTTCTGGGGCATGAGCAAGCTGGTATCTGCTCAGGCCTGAGTGTACCATGACCCCAATCATGCCACTTGACCCCCGGCCATGTCGCATCCAGACAGCCTCCACAACCATCTTTATATGTGAATTAAATTATATTAAATTTTAATCTACAGTAAAAGCATAGTCCTGAAAATAAACTCTTGTTTCAGTGAGGGGTCCTCCTATTATTGGCTACTGAATCAAAACACCGTTTTTCTTCATCTTTTTAAGGTAAGTCTGTACTGTTGAGACGTATCAAATGTGTGACAACACACTGGTCCTCCGTCATGGCCTCAGACCCTGCTAGAATGGTAGGGCCTCTCCCTGCTCGAACCCAGCTACCGCGGGAAGTGTGCCACATCCAGGGACTCACCCGCTGCACCCCAGAGCCTCAGCATTATGGCCAGCAACTTCTGCAAGTCACACCACCGTGGCGGCCGGTCTCACTTTAAGTCTCTCACCTCAAGTCTGAAGGGGGCAGGCAGCGCTGCTAGCGACCCTGCTGTGGCTATGTCCCTTCCCTCTTCAGCCACTCCTGGTGACCACCACCATGTCCTCCAGCGGTCTGCCCCCGCCCCTGTAAACATGTCCCCTCTGGTGACAGTGGAAGTGCTTGTTCCCCTCGTGTCCTGGGCCCCTTGTGGTGTGCACATGCCAGCTACCACTCCCACCTCTCTCATGAATTGCTCCCCTCTTGCTTATCCCCATTGGCCTGCAGCAGGCTTTGTCACCATCTTAAAAGTCACCATGCTCAAGTGTCCTTCAACAGATGACTAGACAAAGATGTGGCACATTTATACAACAGAATACTACTCAGCCACGAACAATGAGATACTGCCATTTGCGACATGGATGGATCTTGAGAGTATCATGCTAAGTGAGATAAGTCGGAAAAGGAAAAGAACCGTGTGATTTCACTCATGTGGGACAGAAAGCAACAAAAGAAAAATGAACTCGTAGACACAGCAGTATGGTGGTTACCAGAAGGGGAGGAGGGTGGGAGAGGACGAAGAGGGTAAAGGGGGTCAAATGCAGGGTGACAAAGGAGCCTAGACTTCTGGTGGTCACCACACTACGAGTGTACAGTTGTACACCTGAAATCCTATGTTATTAACCAGTGTTACTCCAATAAATCAAAAAACAGACCCAGGCTCTTCCTCAGATCCTGAGGGAGTCCCTCCCTCAGCTGCTGTTCTGCCTGCTCTACTGAGCCCCTCCCCCCTGACTTGGTCTTTGGTCCCTGTTCCTTTAAGCCACTCTTTTCTCACCATGTCTCACTGTGCCCGGTTCTGATTTCCTGCCATCAAACAAACTCCTCCAGTCACACAGGTCGTCATGCAGGGTCTCTGCTCCCGCTCCCCACATAAGAATGCAGGACATGGTGAGGCCAAAAAGGAACACCCACGGAGCCATTCTCGCTGGCGGCTGGGTTGGAGACACAGGAAGCAGGAGCCACACAATCTGCAACCCACCTTCCGCTTCTCTGCCAACCAACCAACCAACGTAGCCACGGCAGTTGTATCAGTGGCTAATGGCTAACCGGTAATAGCTGATGGCCAACTAGTCACAGCTGATGACCATCTGCTACCCAAGCCAGCACCTTTCCATGTGAGGCCAAGAGCCTGGAAACTGCTCTCTGGGACTCGGTCCCCACACAGGTCCAGAGGGCACCCTGGGTCCACCCACCCCTCCCCTACCTGCTCCTCCCATCTTGCCTCAGCCACCCAGTCCCTCTGGCCTCTTGGGTGGAAGATAGCTGACAAATCTTGTAAGTTCTACCTCTAAGATACATCTCTGGCCAGGCCACTTCCCGTCACCTCCACAGCAACCATCCCAGTCATGCCACCATCATCCTGGCATCAGCCCCAGCCTTGAACCCCACACAGCGGCCTGCGAGCTTTTAAAATATAAATCACCACATCCCCTGCAGAACATGGTCCTAGGTTTTCCAGTTGCACTCAGATTAAATTCTAGATTCCTCGCACAGACTGAAAGCCATTCTCTGGGATTGGGGTCCCGCCCACACTTCCTCACTGCTTCACATGTTGGAACATGCCCCTGGGTCACAAATACCCCTTGCCTGGGTGTTAGCCACTGTTTCTCTGCCTGGATTTTTCTACCCTGGATCATGGTGTGGTAGCCTCCCTTCACACAGGACACGGGTCCCTGAGGAGGCCTTTCCTGAACCCCAGGCTAAGGCAGGCCCCCTCGAGTTCTCACCATCACTTGACCTCTGTGGGGACAAAGCCCCAAAAAGCAGTTTCCAGGCTCTCGGCCTCACATAGGTGCTGGCTCAGGTAGTAAATGGCCATCAACTGTGATCAGATGGCCAGCAGCTGTGGCTAGTTGGCCGTCAGCTGTAACCCGTAAGCCATTGGCCACCAATATAACTGCTGTGGCTACGCTAGCAGAAGAAAAATGGGGGCTAGCAAGAGCGGATTGCAGAGAGGCGGATGCCGCCGGTGAGAATATAGTGATATGACCCCCCTACTTATGGCTCCGTGGGTGTTAACGTTTTGGCCTCACCATGTCCTGCGTTCTCATGTGGGGAGCGGGAGCAGAGACCCCGCACGACAAATGGCGCAGCGAGCAGGGTCCCACGCACGACAACCTCCTACTGTGCCGCCCTTCAGGGCACTGGTCATCACCAGGGATGTGTGCCTGTTGATCATGTGCCTGTCCTTCTCACTTCTGTATACTCAGTGGGGGTGCAGTACCCAACACACAGTAGGCACCAAGCAAATGTGTGTTGATCAATGGGAAGGACTGTCTCAGCTCAGGCCGCTAGGATAAAACACTACAGACTCGTGGGCGGCTTCAACAGCAGACATTGATTTCTCACAGTTCGGGAGGCTGGGAAATCTGAGAGCAGGTGAGGACCTCTTGCGGGCTGATGGACAGCCGCCTTCTGGCCCTGGATTGAATTCACATGGCCTTTCCTCAGTACGTGTGTGGACAGTGTGTGGACAGAGATCGCTTTCTTCCTCTTCTTGTAATGCCACTAATCCCTCATAAGGGTCCCCACTTCATGACCTAATCTAAATCCAGTGACCTTCCCAAGGCCCCACCTCCACATGTCATCACATCGGGGTTGGACTTCAACATGCAAATCTGAGGGGGACACAAACATCCAGCCCATAACAAAGACCAACGATAACACCCAAGCCTACTTTACCAGAAAGAATTAGGTGAACTGGAGAAAAAGCAAGCTGCGGGAGGACAAAGAGAACCTCTCGGCCTTTCCTTCCCGCTCTCAGCTCTAGAAGGGGCAGCTGTGCTGGGTCCTGTCTGGACAGAGTTGTGCTGGTGCCCGTGTTGGTGCCCGTGCTGGTGCCCGTGCTGGTGCCTGTGCTGGTGCCCCCTGCTGGCGCGCGCACACATTGTCAGGCCAGCATGGCACGAGCTCGGCTGAGTCCTGGTCCCATTAGATAAAGCCACACACCTATGCTGGCCCCGAGCATGATGGACATAGCAAATTCCCTTCTGCTCAGGAAACAGGCCTCACTCCACTTTCCCAGCTCTGCCCCTCACGACTGACTCTCTGGCTTTCCCATTGTCCTTCACGTTCCCACCTGGAACTCCCTATGGCTCTTTTCCTTCCAATGGGCACCTTTCTATGAATGCTTAGCAAGACCCACCTTCCTCCTCATGAGACTCAGAGCCAGCCGGGTGCCAAGGTCATCAGCTACACTTTTCTCCTCGCTGCTACGTGGGGTTACAAAGGATGATGGAATGAGCTGCAGAAGTGAGGGGATTTGTTAACTGCTTCAAAATGAGAGGCTTGGCTTCTAATAAGAACTCACGTGTGAAAATAAATCATGTCATGGAAGTTTACCAAGAATGTTTAGAAGCCTAGGACATTAAATAAAGTGTCTTAGAGGGAAAAAGGTGAAGTGTACTTAAAAAATCTTAGCAGGTAGAATTTCCTCTCAGGGTTTCCTAAGTCTCTGCATACCTGGTACTCACTGCTCCCCAATAACGAAACTCAGGAGGCTGCAGCAGCATCGGCAGGTGCCTGGGTCTTGCTGCCAGCTTCATGTGCCACGAGTCAGCACGTCTACCTCTGCTCCCTGTTCAGTGCTCTGGGCGGGGTCCTTGGCGTGGAAGGATTGTTCCCTTCACCCAGAGATTGATCCTTCAATCGAAGCCTGTCAACTGGTGTCCTCAGAATAAGCCCTTTGCCTAATGATGACAACCGAGAACCTGCTGGGTTTCTCAGACCTTTACACGTATCACCACAAATCCTTATAACAGCTGTGGCCAGTCCCATTTATAGACGAGCAAACTGAGGCTTCACAGGAGAGATCACCTGCCCAAGATAACCCAAATGGCAGAGCTGGTAATTACCCCTGGTAATGAGTCCCATCTCTCCCCTGGCCTTTGCAGGCAGTGTTGTTAATGGTCGAGCATGCCTGGCAGTCAACAGTGAGCTCTCCTTCTGACCACAGGTCCCCCAGCCTCTAAGCCCAGCTCCTAGGCTTCCTGCAGGACCTGGGAGCGTGGAGCCCCGTCCCTTCTCATCCTGCAGAGAGGAGCTCCAGACTCACAGAAGCGCAGCCCAAAGTCACACCACAGCCCCCATACTTCATCTCCACACACTTCTTCTGAAGCCACAGCCCCCAAAGAACCAGGCCCCTGAGCTTGTGTTGCTGGGGGACTAGCGGGAGGTTTTACCTGGGAACCACCTGAGGGGAGATCAGCTATTCTGAGACAAGTAAGCTGTGCTTCCCACAGGCAGGGCTCTGCTTCCTGCTCCTGGATGTGGCTGGCAGGAACGGAACCAGAACCAGCTCAGAGCCACTTAACAGGGGCTTTCTGCGAGACTCCAGCCTGGGGGTGGGGTGGTTGTTTTCTTTTCTCCCAGGCACAGGCCAAGGAAGAACATGGGGCCATGCTATGCCTGCAGTCTTCTCCCCCAGGAGCCAGACTGGCTCTCTCAGGACAGAGCAGAGCCGGGGGTGGGGGGGTTTCTGATCGCTGGATCAGAGACCCTCCTGTCTTTGAGGCAAGCAGATAACAGGGGCCACCAGCCCACCACAGAAGCGCCTGTGCCCAAGTGTCATGCAGGGTCTCTGGTCCCGCTCCCTGCATAAGAATGCAGGATATGATGAGGCTAAAAAGGAACACCCACGGAGCCATAGATAGGGGAGTCATACCGCTATAGTCTCGCTGGCGGCTGGGTTGGAGACAGGAATCAGGAGCCGCAGGAGCCGCAGGAGCCGCAACCTGCAGCCCGCTTCTCTGTCAGGCAACCCCCCCCCTGTAGCCACAGCAGGTATATCAGTGGCCAACCGCTAACTGGTTACAGCCGACGGCCATCTACTACCCGAGCCAGCACCTTTCCATGTGAGGCCGAGAGCCTGGAAACTGCTATTTGGGACTCTGTCCCCACACCAAGTTAGGAGGAAGGTGGCCTGTACTTGTCTCCCAGCTGTGAGAAAAAAGCAGCCAGCCTCCCCACCCCCCACTTCCCACCCTGGCCCCAGGGCTGCCCACAACCAGGCCACAACAGTGGCCAAGTCTGCAGCCAGCTCCAATCTCCCAGTGCAGTGGCCCTGAGGAGCTGAGCTAGCCTGGGCCAGTCAAGCTTGTTCCACTCTTCTGGCCACCCCAGGCCCCAGCTCCAAATGTCAGCCTACATGTGTCTCTTCTCCTCAAAGGGCGGGTTTAGTTGTGGGGATGGGGAGGCTGCTGGCCCGGGACAAAGCACCTCGAGGGCTCCAGGCCTGACACGGCCCATGACTCCTCACATATTTGTTGAGTATAAACCCTGAACAGGCTATCTCCAAAAGCAGTTGTCGGGGCTCCTAGCGGTGTTCTGAAATTTACACACACACACACACACACACACAGACACACACACACACACACACACACATTGTCTCTCGCCCCACCCTCCATCCTGGTCACCTGTGGCTGCCTGGCGCCCAAGGGCAATCACTGTGAGGGGCAGGGGCAGGGAAAGGGGGCCCAGCTTTGTAGCCAGTGAAGGCTCACCTAGGTGTCTCTTTGATGTCAAAACAGAGACCCAGCATGTACTGTAGGTGAAACAGAAGAGGATGGATTGTGCGCTACCTGTAGAATCTTCTGTGGCGCCCTGCTCCTTGCCGCAGTGATCCTGGCAGGCCTTCCTGTGCCCAACTTCTGCCTGCGGGCCTCCTGGGCGCCTCATAGGCATGGACACCAGAGGGCGCCATCTCCCCCCTGAACTCCCCACAAAGCTTTCCCCATCCATCCTCTCGGGCCAGGACTCTGACCTCTCAGGACTTTTCTGAGCGGCAGAAATGATGTAGGCGCAGATTTTCTGCCCTGAAGGCCTTTTCAGCCCAGTAAGTGAGGGAGGCAGATCCGAGACCAATGCTCAACAAGGGGTGCCGACCCAGCCTCTGCAGGGCGGCCTGGCACCCCCAGAGAGGAGAAGGGTGGGGTGTGCCAGAGGGGTGGACGGGAGACTCAGCTGCTTTCAGTGACCTCCCTCAGACTCCCCCGAGAAGACGCCCATGAACACAACTACCCTTAGCAAGTTTCCTCCCCTGAAGATCCACAGCCTGGGGGCCCTCCCTTCTTCCCCCTGGCAATTTCCCCCAAACCGCCTCTAGTCCCTCCTCACTTTAGGAAGCCTGGAGAATTCTCCCTCCTCACTTTAGGAAGCCTGGAGAATTCTCCCTCCTCCCCTCCCACGCACACCTCCAGTGAGCTCAGGGGTCGCCACGGGGTCTGCAGATAGCATTTATTGAGTGCCTGCTATATGCAGGGTGGGGGTGCGGAGACAGGTGGGGGCAGCCCAGGCAGAGGGGCGTGGGGGAGGTGGGGGGGAGTCGGGGCGGGGGGTGTGTGCTGGGCAGCCGGAGCCTGCTATTCGGCTGTCGTGGGGCCGCGGCAGAAGTTCTGGTTATAGAAGTGGTGGTTGTCCCTGGTCAGGGCGGTGCCCAGCTGGGCCCAGAAGCTGCGCTGGCCGCTGGGCTGGTGGGGCCAGAGGAGGACACTCTGGCGGCAGAGGCGCTGGCGCAGCCGCACGTAGCGCGAGCGGTGGGCGTCGGGGCTCAGGATTACCAGCACCACGACGTCCTTTCGGTCCTCCAGCAGGCGCTGTTGGGCCAGCAGGAAGCTGGCACGCAGGAGCCCGCTGACCCGGTCCGTGTGGGCCAGCACAAACAGCGTCTTGCGGCTGCTGTAGACTGAGTCCCACAGGTTCTCGAAGAGCGTCTTGCCAGGTAGCCAGTCCCGCTCCTCCAGACACAGGCGGAGCGCCCGGCGCCCACGGCGCTCCTCCAGCCGCACGCGCAGCTCGTTGTACACCCAGTCGGCCACCGCGCCCTGCTCCTTGTTGAAGACCACGAAGGCATCATAGGACAGGGCGTCCGCGCCCCGCCGGTGCCCCCAGCGGGGCAGCCAGGCCAGGCCCAGGTGGAAGCAGTACCAGAGGTCCCAGCCGCAGAGGTGGTGCAGCATGGGCACTGCCAGGCCCAGGGCGACCGCCACCAGCGAGATGCTGAAGCAGACCCAGGAGAGGGCCTCGTCCAGACAGAGGCGCAGGTCCTGTGCAAAGATGCTGCGGCCCAGCAGCTGGCCTGGACTGCCACACTTGACTTGGCTGGACAGCCCAGGCACGGCGGCCTGCACCTGCAGCAGGAAGTCCACGAACGCCTCCCCGCAGGCGCAGTGCAGAGGGTTGGCGCTCACATCTAAGACTTTCAGGGTGGCCACTTGGGCGCCAAACCAAGAGGGCTCCACCGTCTTGAGGGCATTGGCACTGAGGTTGAGCTCTCGCAGCTTCGTGGCCTGAGCAAAGAAGCCAGAGGCCACAAAGCTGATACTGTTGCCACTGAGGTCCAGCCTCTGGAGCCCGGTGCCAACAGGGAGGCTGCCGTTGGTCAGGGCCTTCAGCAGGTTTCCTGCCAAATCCAGGACTTCCAGCTTGGGCAGGAGAGTCAGGCTGCTCCAGTTGAAGAAGGCCAGGTAATTGTCACGGAGACGCAGCATCTGTAGGCTCTTGGGGAGTTTGTCTAGACTGTGCGGCAGGAGGGCATGCAGGTGGTTCTGGGACAGGTCCAGGCGCACCAGGTTTCTCAGATCTTGGAAGAAGTGGAGGTAGAGGTCCCCCTCGTTCCACATGCGGCTCAGGTCATTGCCGCTGAAGTCCAGGGCCTGCAGTGAGGTGCTGCAGAGCTTCTGGGACACACGGCTGTGGATGGCATTGTGTGCCAGGCTGAGGTAGCGCAGGGAGGGCAGTTGGGCCACGAAGCTGAGGTTGTGGCCCACGCCCTGCATGCTGAACGGCTGGCTGTTGTAGCTGAGGTCCAGGGCCCGCAGCTGCGGCAGCTCTGTGAATGAGCGCCCGTGGTACAGGTCCAGCTTGTTGTGGGAAAGGTCCAGCACCCGCAGGCTGCTCAGCGGCACAAACTCGGAGCCATTGACCGCCTGGGAGATGCTGTTGTGACTCAGACGCAGGCACTGGAGGCGCGAGAGCCCGGTGAACATGTGTGGCCGGACTGTCATCAGGTTGTTCCGAGACAGGTCCAAGGTGAACGTGGGGGTCTTGCAGCTTGGCATGAAGGCATCAGAGCTGGGGGCATCCAGGGAGGCGGCAGCAAGGCGCCTGGGTGGCAGCCGGCCCAGCTTCCCAGCGTCGGTCTCCCCAGGGGCGGCCGCCAGCCCCGCGGGGGCCCCGCTGATGCGGTTATTGGACAGGTCCACGTGGCACAGCTTGGGGAAAGCCCCGAAGATGCTGAGCTGGGCCTGGTTGATGAAGTTCATCTGGAGACTCAGGTTTTGGAGCTCAGGCAGGCCCGTCAGCGGCCGGAGTGTGTCCTCGTTGAGCGAGCGGAAGAAGATACCGTTCATGTTCAGCTCCTGCAGGGAGTGCAGGCTCCCGAAGGAGGGCGCCAGCGACAGGTGGGCGTAGGACACTCCCTTGTGGTAGTTGAAGGACAGGTTGAGTTTGCGCAGCTGGGTCAGGCTCTTGAAGGCGGTGGTGCGGGTGATGCAGTCGTACAGGAAATTCTCGCTCAGGTCCAGCACCGAGAGGTTGCCCAGGCCCCGGAACCAGTTGATGTCCAGGTGGTGGAGAGAACTGTCCTTCAACACCAGGCCTTCCAGCTGGGTCAGGTGGCTGAAGGTATCTCGATGCAGCTTCGGGAAGCCCCTCGGGCACTCGATGCAGGGGTTGCGGGCATGGTCGCAGCGGCGGCAGTTCCCTCCCACATCAAGCACACGCAGGGCTGTGAGATTGGCCAGGTCCTCGGGCCCCAGGGACACGATGCGGTTGTAGGACAACAGCAGGTTCTCCAGGCTGGGGGGCAGGCTGAGGGGCACCATCGTCAGGTTGTTGTACTTGAGTGACAGATGGGTAAGGTTGCCCAGGCCCAGGAGCGCGCCCGGGGCCACTTGCGGGACCTGGCCGCAGGGGTTCTTATAGTAGCAGTTGCCATCCATGTACAGGTGTCTCAGGGCATGCAGGCCCTGGAAGGTGGTAGGATCCAACTCCAGGATGTTGGTACGGCTCAGGGACAAGTACGTGAGGGAGCTGGGCAGGGCGGGCACGGCCGTGATGTTATTGTAGCTCAGGTTCAGCACCTTCAGGGTGGGCACGGCCAGAAAGGTGTGGGGCTCGATGGTCATGTGGCAGCGCCAGTGCATGGCGCTGAGGGTGCTCGGCGGGCAGTTCCACTTGAGGTCAAGATGCTGCAGGCTGGACAGGTGGACAAAGTCAGAGTTGTGCAAATGGTGGATGCGATTGGAGCGCAGGGACAGGCTGGTGATGTTGCCACGGGGTGCCGTCGCCGAGAAGTGGGGCACAGATTTCAAGAACAGCCATTCGCAGTTGACCTGGCCGGGGGCCTGAAGCTCACAGGGCAGGAAGGCAGGCAGGGTGCCCTGGGCCAGGGCCACGGCCAGCATGGTGGCCTGCACCAGGAGAGACTGGGGGAGCAGGGCACCGCGGCAGGGGCCCTGTGGGGATCGGGTGGTGAGTGTAGAGCCCTAACTCCACCTCGCCCGCCTGGCTTCACCTGGCTTCACGGAGTCCCCCACCAAGCCCTCCCCAGGGAGGCTCCTGCCTCTCTGCCCAGCCCCCATCCCACCTCCAAGGCTCATGGGGAGCCTGGACTTGGGTCTCAGACCCGCCTTTGACTGAGGACTGCTTCTGAGACCTGAAATCCCGGCTCATGCCCTCGAGCTTTCACTCATGCTAAACCCTGGTTGGACAAGAGAGCCAGGCGGGTGGTCATCGGGCCCATCAGGGTCTCGCCTACCTTCCCTCCCCTGCCTCAGAGGCCACTTGGCGTTTGGCTCCCCTCTCTCCACCACCCTCTCCCTATCCCCTTCCCTCTCCCTTTGGAATGAGGGTCCCCTGCTGGGGTCCAGGCTGGGTGCCACCCAGGGCCCCGGCTAGGGTAGGCACTGCCCAGCTCTTTCCCCCTCTGCCCACATCACTCATCCTAAGAGCACTTGCCCTGCTGTGGGTCAGAATGGGTTGGAGGAAGGGGTGGGCAGCAAAGGGTCCGCCCGGGCCCAGGCCGGACGCCCTCCATGTCTGCAGCCCCAGCGCCCCCAAAGAGCGCAGCCGTCAGCCCCAGCCTCCTCATCCCTGCGGTGGGTTTGGGCCTCGTGCTCAAAGAAGGGCTTCTGCCCTGGTGTCTCCACGGTTCAGAGAGTGTCCCCAGGGCCATGTGGGTGGCAGCCCCTTTCACTATTGTCTGCAGCCTGCAAGCCCACCTCTCTCCCATCGCTCCCCACGCTGTACCCTTCCCTGGGGGGCTGAGGGCTGCTGTCCTACCATGACAGGGAGTGAGGGCTTCTCCAGAGGGTCTTTTTTGGTGCTCCCGTCTCTCTCTGCTGCAAAGCTCAGAAAGCAGAGGAAGTGAGAATTTCACAACAACCTAGTAGCCCCATCCCCCATTTGCGCAGGCATGGAGGTGGGGTACTCAATGAGTCATAGGTCATTTGCATAGTCAGAAGGCAATCAGCCCCCTGGCTCCTTCCTCTTTCATCCCCCCACCTCTTGCCCACAGCCTGTCCTCACAATGCGTCACTCCTGGGCCTCACACCTGTCCTCTGGGAAGAAGGCCCGGAGCCCAGTCTAAGCTCAGTGAGAGAATGGAATTAGGGGCGGTGCCAGACCTTGAGGGCATGCTGACACCCAGGCCAGGGCCATCCCCTTTCACCCTCATGCCTAGGTCCCCTCAGCCTCTGCTCCACAGGGAGCTGATGGCTCCCACAGCTGCCCCTTCCTGTCCCCAGAGCTCTGGCATAGCCGGAGCTGGGGCAGCATTTGGCCTCACCCCAACTGCACCTGCTTCTACCACAGCCTGCCACTTCCTCTAGGAGCAGGGCCTCCCCTTCTGCATTTCCAGTGCGTCTGGTGCCTGGCCAGGGCACAGACCACATGTTGGGCCAACTGAGACTTCGGCTTATCCTCCCCAGTTGGCTCCTCCCATGCTCCTCAGGCCCAAAGCCTCAGGGTGACCCAGGCGCTCAGGAAGTCCCATTGTCTGCACCTTCAGACTCTGCCCAAAATCTGCCCATCGCCCACTACCTTCACATCCACCAGCCTGGTCTGAGCCACCATCACCTCTTGTCTAGGTCAAAGCAGTGGCCACCTCCTCATGGGTTGCCCTGCTTTTGTTCTCACACCCCACAGCCTGTTCACATTTGGCTTCCAAGTCACATTAGGTCCCTCTGCTCAGACACCTCCATGGCCCTTTTCAGAGTCGAAACCACAGTCCACATAATAGCCAACAAGCTCCCATGGCATCTGCCCTCCCATTGCCGCCCTGACCGTCTTCAGCCACATTGGTCTCCCTGCTATGGCTTGAAAACACCTGCTGTGCCCCAGGGCCTTTGAATGTACAGTTCGCTCTGCCTGGAAGCTCTTCGTTCAGAGATTCTCGTGGTGTCTCCATCGCCTCTTTTCTATCTTTGCTTACATGTCACCCTGTCCACGAGGCGTTCCCTGGCCTTCTTATAAACCTCCCACCACAGGTCTGACATTCCTGAGCCCCTTTTCCTGCTGTTTTTGTCATAACAGTTTTTACCTGCTAACACACCATATCATTGATTTTTCATGGTTGGTCCTACATTGTATTGTTGCCCTGCTGGAATGTCAGCTTCTAGAGGGCAAGGATCTTTTCTGTCTGTATCCCCAGCGCCCAGCACAGCACCTTGCACATAGTCGGTGCTCAATATTTGCTATATCCATGGCTCTCTGAGCACTCAGCTCTGGGCAGGCACATAAAGAGTGTCTGAGTGATGGTTGGATGGCTGGATGGATGAATAGGGCACCTGCTGGGAGGAGGCAGGGCGGGACATCTGGGTGGCTATCATGGCAGGCATGCTCCAGGCTGCCAGGCATCCAGCTGACTCACAGGCGCAGGGGTGAAGGCGTGGTCTCCTGCCCACTTGGGAACCTGTGTTTGGGGTGGGCAAGGACAGCCCCCCTTCTCTGGGTACGCTCTCCTCCCTACAATTCTAGGGGCTGTAGAGCCTGAGAAAAGCCCCAAGGATGGGCCACTGACTTGAGTCCAAGCCCAGGATATGCTCACGAGAAAGGACAAGTGCCCATTTAGCAGCCGAACCCCACAGATCCCATATGTCCCCACTCCTGCACACCTCCTGCCTGGGATGGGAGGGGCCTTCCACCCACTTATCAGAGGCATAGACAAGCTCAGGCTCCTGCTGGGTTCCAACACTGGGGGAGACTCTCCCAGAGTGGCTGGGACCAGAGACCCAGGTCCTCCCCACGTTCCCAGCCTGCCTAGGGATCAGGAGCGCAGGTACCAAGAGGGCTGGGAAGTCGACAGAGAAGTCTGCACGCTCACGCATGGATTGGACACACCCGTCTCGCCTCAGCCCCATAGAGGCCAGGAAAATAATGGCAGAGCTTGCCCAGTGTGGCAGGTCGAAAGAGGCCCCCAAGGAGACCCACCTGCTAACCCCCACACCTGTGAATGTGTTCTCTTCCACTGTAAAAGGGGCTGCTTTGCAGGCAGAACGAAGGATTTTGAGAAGCGAGTGTCCCACATTACCAGGGAGAGCGGAGGTAACTACAGCCACAAGCGTCCTTACAAGACAGGCAGAGGGAGACGTGCCTACAGAAGGCCCTGTGACCACGGGAGCAGAGGAAGTAGAATCAGAATTAGAACATGCTATGTATCTGGCTTTGAAGGTGGAGGAAGAGGACACGAGCCAGGCGTCAGAGGGCCCCTGACCGCTGGAAAGGCCAGGAAACGCATTCAGCCCCCGGGCCTCCAGAAGGAACCAGCCCTGCCAATGCCTTGGTTTTCACCCTGTAAAACTCGTTTCAGACATAGAGCTGTAAGAGCACAACTCTGCGTTGTTGAGAGCCAGAGTTTGGGGAACTTAGTTACAGCAGACATAGGAAACAAGCACGCCCAGATCCTCATGGCACGGGGGGAGGGGCGCCTCTCGGGGACCTGCCTGAGGCTGTGCCCTCACACACACGGGAACGGACTCGCCCAGACACTGGTAGCCAGGGGAGCTGGGGCTACATCCAGCAGGCCGACAGGCCCTCCTGAGTTAGCAACAGGCAGTTACGTGCAGGGCCCCCCAGTGCCCAGTGCTAGAGGTGGCCCCTCAGGCCAGACTCAGGCGTTGATTTAAAAATATTTTATTCTTTAAAAAATACAGCATCCAACCATCTTGTGTTGCAGTGACCCGTGCCCCAGCCCCGACTGACCCCACCCCTTGTGGCCAAAGGCTTCTGGGCTACGCTGGGGCACTAGTCTCAGCTCCCTTGGGGGCCAGGTGCATGCCAGGGGGCCCATCCAGCCCCCTGAGTCAGCCAGGCAGGGTCCCCAGACACCTGGGCACACAGATGAGAGGCAGGGAGAGCTATGGCCGAGGGTCACAAATGCCAGCCCAGTGGCCCTCAGAAGCTGCAGGAGTATTCAATCACCAGCCCTCCTGCTTCACAGGAGGCAACTGCCCTGGAGCCCAGGCTGGGAAGGAGGGAGGTGATGAGCAGTGAGGCAGGCCAGCACGGCGCAGGACCCGCCTCCTAGCTGTCATCCCCGTTCTCGCCGGGGCCGCGGATGAGGCGCTTGTGGCCCCGCTTGCCCCCGGGGCCCTGAGGCTTGGCGAAGGCCTGCTTGAAGGCATGTTGCTTGGGGTGTACCTCGTCGTACAGGAACTCGGCCGTCAGCTCCGCCCCATCGTCGATCTCAATCTGCATGGGGCCAGGCAGTGGTCACCCCACCCGTGGGGGTCCCAGGCATGCACCACCCTAGCTCTCTCACACCGCAGCCTGGGGTCTCCTGCCAGATCCCCACCTGGAATGCCACCCCCAGGAAGGCAGAGCCTGGGGCCTGCTGCCCTGCACACGCTGCTCCCCCCTGTCTTCCAGACCCGGGCGCCAGGGCTAGGGCTTATCCAGGCGCCCTGTCAGCGGGGCAGCCTCGGACAATGCATGCTACCCCTTGGGTCTCAGTTTCACCATCAATCCACCAGGCAACAGTGACCCCTGCTCTGCCAGTGTCTCGGGACTCCACTGCCCCACTGGAAGGGGGCGACGGCCCCGGGGAAGGGGCTCCCACCTTCTTGGAGATCTCCAGCTGGAAGTCCTGCTCCACAGAGTCGAGGAGGCGGCTCTTACAGCTGGAGTAGAGCATGCGCTCCTTGATGCTGCACTTGTAACCCGGCATTGAGTAGATGAACACTGGGGGGGACGGGGCAGTGAGAGGCGGGCCTGGGGAACCTGCTCCCCCCCCCCACTGCTGGCCACCACTGAGGCTAGCCGGCTCCTGCCCAGCCATGGGTGTGCGTGGGGGCCCTGCTGCGGCCACTCACCCACAGATTCGAGGGGGTCGCCCTCGTGTGTGTGCTTATAGAGGAAGAAGTGGTAGCGGGCGGCTTCTCGGGGCACCCGCGAGGGCAGCTGAGCCACGTCTGTGGGCTCCGTGTGCACCAGCTCGATCGTCTCCCGCTCCAGGTCCAGCTTCTGCCAAGGAACAGGGACACGTGAGGGTACCCCACAAGGGAGGGCGCAGGCCCACCCACCGCACAAGAATTCCCCGAGGTGGGTGGGCTGGCAGGCAGGAGCCTGCTTGTGATCACCCTCTGCCAGGACACCCCTCCCCAGCAGCCACCCACCACGGGGGTCCCTCTGCCGAGGCCACTCCTGGGCCCAGCCTTATCTGCCCCTTTAAAAGCTCTGTTGGACGAGGCAGTCCCACCAAGGGTGATGGACAGGACAGTGGGAAGGGCCTGGACCTCAGAGGAACCACATTGGGCCAGCCCATCCTCAGAGGCGAGGCCTCTAGGGGAGTATGTCTTGCAAAGGAAGAGCCATTCTGCTTGAAAGGGGGGCAGCCTGGACCACTGGGGCAGAGGGCCCTTCTTGGGCAAAGGGGTGGTCAGGGGAGCTGCAGAGGGGGCCTGGGACAGGAGGGGGCTCCGGGCTGAGGGGCAGTGTGAACCCAGGGGTGAGTATGTGTATGCAGTGTGGAGGGCAGAATGAGGGACAGTGTCACAGGGGGCCCTGCCTATAAGCAGGGCAGGGCAGGAGAGCAGAGTGCATTCACGATACAGGGCAGCTGCACCTGAAATGGGGCGAGGGTGGGATGGGCAGTGTGTTCCCACCAGTACACAGGTGAGCTGCGGTGGGCAGGCTGGGGGGGTGTGTACGAGCAGGCAGGAGCACAACGCAGCCCTGGGGGTGCCGGGGTGGGGAGCACACCCACCAGCTGGATGTAGTTGACCGTCTTCTGCTTGAGCTGCTGAAGTGCCCGCTGGGCCTCGGGCTGCAGGGGGAAGGCGAGGCCCTGCAGCGTCTGGTGCTTGCTCTCCACACTGATCTCTGTCTTTACCTGGGGCAGGTGGACAGTGAGCGAGGCCCTCACCTGGTCCACCCACCACCCGGGAGCACAGGCTCAGCCCTCTGGGCCTGACGTGACCCCGAGGGCCCGGGCTGGGACGTCGCGCAGACCCACCTCATTGATACGGATCTGCTGCAGCTCTCTCTCGGCCGAGGTCAGCGGGGCGGGCGCTGCGCAGGACGACAGGTGCTTCTGGTACCCGGCAAAGGAGAGGTCGTCCTGGCGGGGACGCAGAGGCGTCAATGGGCAGCTCGGGGTGGGCTGCCAGAGCCCTGAGCACCCCGGCTTGCAGCCCCTCACTCTCCCAGCCCTCCCCACTCATCCCGAAGCCTGGTGCCCGGTTGCTCCGTGACCCTGAGTCACATCCCACCCTCTGTGGGCCCGTGAGCCTGGCCTAGGGGGTCCTGGCCTGGGGCGCTACCTTCACAGTTCCGAAGAGCTCGTCCTTGACGTGGCCGCCCCCAAACTCCTTCTTCACCGTGGCCCGTGTGGCTGCGTACAACATCTTCAGCCGCACCTGTAGGGCCCGGGTCCAAGCCGTGAGGAGTCTCTCTGGGTGGGGGCCCATAGAGCGCACAGCATGGAGGCCAGGGGGGGCGCTCGGACAGAAGGGGGCGCCCTCGTCCAGCCCAACCTCTACCTCCCAGAGCCCTGCTGATGTGGCCAGGAGGGCTTCAGGCACCCCAGGGCCTTGTCCTGTCTCAGACTCTCTGGAACTGGACTTGATATCTCACCCCTCAGACTCCCCAGGGAGAGCCCTGTCGTCTCGCTCAGACTCGGCTTCCCCTTCCCCTGATCTTGGGATTGGGGAGGGGGTCCTAGGACTCACGGGGGAATTATCAGGCGACCAGGCGAGGAAGAGCCACTCAAAGCCCTGGGCGTTCTTGGAATCCAGGCGGTACAGCAGGTAGCAGGGCTGCTGGGCATCCAGCAGTGGCAGCACGGCCCTGTCATAGTCCTGGTCCCAGCTGCCCACCGGCTCCCGCGAGGCACCCAGCACGAGCTGCTCTGGGGGCAGAGGTCGGGTGAGCCAAGGAATAGCCATGTCCTACACCCACCTCTGGATGTGGCTCGGACCTACTGGCCACCCCACCCAACCTTCCCGTGGAGCCCCCAAGTCCCTGAAGGACAAGGCTGTGTGACTGCTTCAGTGAGCAAGTGAGTGGGTGAGGGAATGAATGAGTGAATGAGGGAATGAGTGAGTGAATGAATGAGTGAGTGAGTGAATGAATGAATGAGTGAGGGAATGAATGAATGAATGAGGGAATGAATGAGTGAATGAATGAATGAGTGAATGAATGAATGAGTGAATGAGTAAGTGAATGAGTGAATGGATGAGTGAGTGAATGAACGAATGAAGGCACAAAGCTGCCAACTAGAGGCTGCTCCCTTTGCATATGCAGAGACGGTTGCGAGAAGGTGCCCACAGATGACCCGACACACAACCACACAAGACACACAGATGTGTTCCCACAGCCACCAACAATGCACCCCCTCACTGACACCCACACACGGGGGCTCGCTCAGACCCCCCGCACCGGCACAGCTGCTCAGCGCACAGCCGCCTCCTGCTCCCCGCCCCCTCAGCCTGGGCTTCCAGCAGAACCTCTAGCACAGCTTGCTTAGAACAAATGTTCTGAAGGAGGTGGGGGGGGGTCACAGCCTCAGGCCATGGGGACCTGCAGAAGCAAACGTATGTGGGAAACAGGGAGACGGGCTCCCACCAAACGCTGCATCAGTAGGGATCCTGCTGCCACCCACCAGCTGTGGGCCCCCTCCCCCCCTTTGATTTTAAGTAACAAAAGCAGCCATGTCCTCAGGCCGCCACCTCCCTGCCTGCGGCAGTGGCTGCACTTGACCCATCAGCCCATGGGCCTTAGCGGGGCACCAAACAGCAGCCCAGCTGTGCACAGGTCCAGGCTGGAGGAAGAACTGGGGCAAAGGGACAATCACCCCCTGGCCAGGGGGTCCCGGCACCTGAACCCCAAGCCCTCCTGATGGGGGCACAGGGCCCCCACATGCCAGGCCCCGCAGCCCAGCCACCTCTCTGCAGGCCTCTGCCTCCTCACCTACCCTCCCAGAACTCAGATGGGATCAGGGTTATACACCAGAGTCACAGGCTGGGTCTGCTCCATAGTACTGTCGACATTGTTTAATTTGTTGCCATCATTTTCAAACCGGAAAGTTCAACACAGGAAGTGGAATTCATGACTTCTCTAAGAAAATTAGGAGCTTGTCCACACTCAGTTGGAGATGGGCAGTGGCTGCCCGTCAGGGGACCTGGACCTTCTGGGCATTCCAGCTGTCCCAACAACTGTAAGCAGGACTGAGACGAGCGAGCTCAGTGTCTGCAGGGACATCGTGTCTGGGGGGCGACGGGGAGGCTGAGGACGAGAGGCAGAGTCTGTCTCTTCCAGGGGCCTGCCACCCCACGAAGCCTTCACTCATGACTCACCACAATGACCCCGACCCAGCCTCTGAGGGCATCTGAAATTTGGGGACCCTGGACAAGGCCCAGCACAGCTCTGGCCCTAAGGTCTGGAGTCAATTCTGGGTCTGGGAAGACCCTGCTTTGAGCCAAATCAATGCGTGAAAAGTCATCTGGGCACAAGCCCATTCGGGGAGCCCCCTAAGGAGACACTCCTGCAAGGCAACCAAGGAGCTGTGAGGGGCCCCGCCTACCCTGTCCCAGGGTCTGTACTCCTCCAGGGACAGCCTGTCAGCACAAAGGAGAGGGGGAGGCGTCCTCTGCCCCGCCCCGCCTCCCTCTCCCCACCAAGCCTCAATCTACTCCTCTCCCTCCTCAAGCCCTCCCCCTTCAGGCGTCAGCTCAAGCTCTCCCACCACCCCCTCTGCCCCTCCCCCTGCATAAGCCCCAGGTCCCCAAGGTCCAGGCCCAGGCCAGCCACGCCTGGAATTCACCCATCTTGCTCTCAAAGAGAGCTGGACAGCAGCCCTTTGTCCCCATGGTGGGGGCACTTCCCAAGGGCAGGGTCCCGGCTTCTCCTTAGCACTCCCCTGGCCAGTGGCCAAGCCAGCCTAGGCCTGCCAACCACAGATGGAGGTGAGCGGTACTAAGGTACTAATCGCTTGGGGCAGTGCCTGGCCCCACTCCCAGGCCTGCCCACACCTCCGTGGCCTCTGGGGGCTGGGCAGTTCCCCAGGGCCGGCTCTCCTTGCGATCCCCCAAGCTTCCGTTTCCCATTCTCTGTAACAGGGGTAATGATCAGGCTTCCCACAAGGCACCTGCTACTCCCAGACGGGGAAACTGAGGTCTGAGGGGTGAGGAGGCCAATGTCCCCCGCCTCCCAGAGAAGCAGCTAGGTGCAGCACCCCACCTATGCTCTAGCTCGTAGTGGACACTCACCGTCCTCAATGACGACTTTGATGAGCCGGACAGAGCCAGCCCGTGCCTTGGCAAAGAATTCCTTCAGCTCCTCCGTGGCTATAAGAACAAGAAACATGGTGGGGGGTGAGCAGGCAGGGTGGGCAGGGAAACGTTCGGGGCCTGCCTGGCCTGTGGGGTCTAGTGGCTAAGCTGCGAGCCGGGTTAAATACGGCCCCCCATGTGACTGGGAACCTGAGATGGCCGCTGAACATAAGCTCCCAAATTTAGCCAGCAGAGGTGGCAGGCGGGTGGCCTGCTGGCTGGGGTAGCTCTGGTGACAGGGCGGCGGGGATGGGACAGCCCATCCGAGGATGGGGCGGGCTCTGGGACAGGCCAGGCCAACCAGAGTGAATGGCCCCAGAAAGGCCCATCGCCACGCTGGCCTGGGACCTCTCTGCACTGTCATAACTACAGACAGAAACACATGAACAGATACCCCCGACGAGCACTGACCACTATGCCCATTAACACACACGTGTGCACACGTACACATGCACACACACACAACACACACACACTGAGTGTTGTTGCATGTGCCAACAAACAGGTACATACCCAGCCTTGCATGTGTGAACATAACGCGTCACCACGTACAGGTGACAGAGAAAGCAGCATGAATGCAAACACCCTCGTCCACAAGCACACGCTCAGCTGGTGTAACAAATGGACACATGCAGTTAGACATGCACACCCCCGGACACACTGACCAGGGTGCTCACACACACATACAGACAGGCAAATGCAGGACGTGGCAAAGACACATCTGTAGTCAAAGGATGTACGAAGTATACACAGGAACACACAGGCGTGCACGGACACACGTGCACACATGCTTAGCTCCAGGCCACCAGCCAGGCTGCCTAACCCTGAGAGGCCCTGAGGGGCCAGCCCCGCCCGGGCACAGCCCTGTCAGGGGACAACAAGCTCCCAATACCTAGGCAGTCGGGAAGGCTTCCTGGAGGAGGAATGACTCTCAGGAACTCCCCAAAACAGATCCTGTCTTGGTCCCTGGGCCACAGAGCTGGAACGTGACAGTTAACCAAGAACCCAGTTGCAGAGATAAGGGTCATGGTCAGCACAAGGGACCCACAGGAAGTCACAGACCACTGTGGTTCAGACAGAGAAACCAAGGTCCAAGTGGGGAAGGACCCAACTTGGGTCTCTGCGTTCACACGGCTGGCCAGCATGACCTTGAGGCTGCCCAGGGGTCAGGAGAATTCTGCAGGAACACAGCTGAAGAGCTGAGGTCAGAGAATATTTATAGGGCCAAGACTGAGCAGCTCGGGTTGGAGGGGCTTTAGGAAAACAAACTCTGGTCATGAGGTGCCCCTCACGTGGGGTGACCCTGAGCCTGAGACCTTCGGCTGTGTACCACCCTCCAAGACAGCCGGGTGGGCAGGGTCCCAGCTGAGTCCTGCAGGCTCAGAGCAACATGGCATGGAGACAGGGCCCAACTATCAACCTGCAGAGCCCAGGCAGGTCCTGACGGATACCTGGCCTCTGAGACTCCACCTTTCCATAGCTGTGTGTGACCCCCCTACCCCAGTGAACCTCAAACTCATCTATAACGTGCAGCTCATACTGCCAAGCTGCAGAGGGCTGTGGTCAGGAGTAAACAGGTTTTAAAAGGGCTGGGTAATGGGGTCTCTACGAAGAACATACTATTACTGTAATGACAGTACGGCCAGCTGTGCCGAGCTGCCCCTTCCACCTGCTCAGACCTTCTGGGAGGAAAGGCCAAGAAGCTCCCCCAGAGAGGCTGACACGCCCATTCTAGTATTACCAGGGCAGTGACACTCCAGAAGGGGAAGAGACAAGCCCCCCGCCCCCAGGCCTCCTCAGCCACCATCAATAATCCAGAGGCCAGGCCTGGGACACCTGACCTTCTATCATCAAAGATTCATGTTGCCTGCCCCGCCCCCGCCGCCTTGCCTACCTACCACCCTGCCTGTGAGCCTCGGGTTACAGGTCCCTCCCCTGCCCTGCTCTGAGGTCAGCAGATTCACACTATGGCCAGGACAGGGTTGGCACCTGGGTGCCCAGGGCAGAAATGAGAAGGCATGGGCTGCGTACAGGCAGGGGGTGGGCTGGGGCCGCCCAGTTCCCGGTGACCCCCTAGGCAGACCTGTCTCGCCATATGGGAAATGAGAGTGAGGCAGGTGTCTGACCACTGGACCTGTCAGCCTGGAGCACGGAGGAGGAGCCCTAACTTCTGATCCCCTCCCAGTTGGAGGCAGCAGCAACACCAGACAAAGGGGAAGGAAGGGGCAGGTCCAGCGGGTGACTGTTCCTTCCTGTGGGGCTGAGTCATGAAACAGCCTTTCCAGCTCCTCCTGCAGAGAGGCTGATCCTGACCCAGGCCCATGGTTTTTCTGGTCCTGTGGTGTGCAAACCCCCCAGGAAACCCTCTCAGGGCTGTCCAGCCAGCAAGTGTCCACAATCACCAGCCAAGATCCAGCTGGTCAGGGCGGTCGATGGTGGTGGCCCGGTCGATGGTGGTGGCCCACGGTGGGAATCCTGGTGTGGTGTGAGCAGTGGCTGATGGCCAAACCACCAGGCTCCCTGGGCCAACAGCCTGGGCCTTCTGCGCAGGCCAGGCAGCCCTCCCAGGCCAGTGGAGGGGAACACTGAGACCCAGGTAGGGTCAGGACATCTGGATCCCAGCCACTACTTCTCTCCCAGCCTATCTAAGGAGGAAACCAGGGCCCTTGGGAAGTGGGGTGGTGCTCTGGTTTAGAGAATCTTGGGGGGTGGGGAGCTGGCCAGGAGGCTTTAGGGCCAGGATGATCCCCACAGACCCCATATTTGGACCCTCTTCTCTGTGCCCAGCCTGGAGCTGGAACCATCCTACCCTAGCTGAGACAGACTCAGAAGATCAGAGTGGAAAATGGGAGGGAGATCTGAGGTCAAGGTCAGACTGGCAACTCCTCCCCATCCCACTTTGGAGGTCCCGTCCCAGGTTTTCCCCAGCGTAGCTTGCATGAGTGTGTGGGGGAGAGAGGGGGAGGTGGGGGAGCCAAAGGTCAGCACCCTCTCCTCAAACAGACACAAACCCATACAAACATACTCGTCCGGTACAGGCACCCATGATAACAAATGCACACGGAGACGCACCCACATCGTGCACACACAGACACCCACGGACGTGTGCACTCGGAAACACTGATGTCTAGATGGTTCCATGTTACTGTGTCCA
Source organism: Rhinolophus hipposideros (assembly GCF_964194185.1). NCBI lineage: Eukaryota > Metazoa > Chordata > Mammalia > Chiroptera > Rhinolophidae > Rhinolophus > Rhinolophus hipposideros. The sequence goes on from NC_138060.1 coordinate 63,221,075, forward strand.
TTCAATCAGCTACTAGGACGTGTGTACCGAGATGAGCAAACACCGGATTGAGCAGACAAGTGCACACGCGTGCACTCTCCCCCAGATGTGCGCATCCGGGTACAGCCACCCCCAGAAGGCACAAAAACCCATAGATGGTCACACAGGCACATGCAGCCGAGATGGGCGCACAGATACCTCCGCCCCAGCTGTGTCCGCACATGCACACCTTCTCCCGACTACGCACAGCAAGTCCGTCCCCCACCCAGAGGTGCCCACCCCAGGCGACCTGCAGCTGCAAAAAGAGAAGAGGAAGCTCCCCCAGGCTGGTGCCAGGGAGGACACAGGACCGAGCTGGGGAGGGGGCGCAGCGGCCGGCGCTGACCGCCCACCCCGCCGCCCTCCCTCCGGCCTCACCGTGGATGCCCGTCTGGTGCGCCATGGCTCCGTGCCCCGCTCCGCCCGCGCCCTCGGAGCCCTCGGCGCGGCCCTGGCCCGGCTCCGCCGGCTTGGACCCGAAGGAGGAGGAGGATGTGGCGGGGGCCGCCCAGCCTCGCGCGGCGTCCCGGGCGGTGTCGCAGGACCCGCCCCCAGCGCGCCCCGCCCCCACGCGCGCCCCGCCCCCACGCGCGCCCCGCCCCCACGGGCGCGGCCGGGAGGGGCGGGGACTCGGGGCCGCGCGTGCGCGCAGTGTGCGCCGTTTTCCGGGTGGGCGTTTAGCGGGGAACTGGTCGGCGTGTCCACGCGCCTGCGCGCGTGTGGCTGGGCAGGGGGTTTGCGTGTGGCCGAGCGTGCGTGGGTGACCGCTGCTGTGTGTCTGTGTGCCCGCATCCGAGTGGCGTGTGGCTGGGGCGGGTCCGAGTGTGTGCACGCCCCCTGCCAGGTGGGTCTGCCAGCAGGCGGGTGGGGTCCGCGCGGACCCCGCGTCCTGGCCGCGAAGGGTTCCGCGTGGGGATGGGCGTGCGTGTGTTTGTGCGGCATCCCTGGCCCCAGGACGTTTCCTGAGCGCCTCTTGCGGGACACTGGCAACCATGGAGCCGGCCCCGCCCGCACGCCGGGCGCCCAGACTGACCTGCAGGCCGCCAGCCAGGAGGAGGCGAAATTTGAGTGGAGGCTGGAGGTCAGCCTGGCAGAGCGGAGGGAAAAGTTTCCTGAGAAGAGGGAACTGCATGTGCAAAGCCCTAGAGGGTGAAGGAGGCCCAGAGCTTAGTGAGGGTCAGGCTCGGCCCAGCCCTTAAGGAACTGCATCCACACCCAGCACCTGGCGCGCGCTGGCATCAGCCTCTCCCGGGTTCGCCTGTCCACAGAATGTGTCTAACAGGCCGCTTGACTGTCTCAGGGATGATGAGTACAGGACCTCCGTCTGTGCGGTCAGACCCTGTCCCAGGACTAGTGCTGGGAAGATTGGGAAGGAGGCATCTTCTGGATTTGGGGTGACAGAGTTGATGAGGGAGCATGTGGCCTGCCCGGTATCTGGCCCTGGTTTGAGCTCCTTGCTCACTGTCCCACATTCCATCCTGATCAGGCTGCACTGAGCCCTTCTCTGCGGCCCCAGGCCCTGGGTTCTTCCTCTCCTGAGTACCCAGCACACATAGCATGGAAGGGTTTTCTTGTTCATCGTACTGTGTAATGTGCTCACCACGTCCACCCCGGCACTCACAGTGGAACATAAACACCCTGTGTGGCCCTGCATCCTGACCTTGGAAGAACCGCTCATAGGTAGGTCCGCCACCCCCAACTCTCAGCCCTGCCACAACCCAGATGGGGCCAGCAACATGGAGCCACTGGTTCCGTCAGCAGTCAGACCTGGCCATTGCCACGGGTATTTGGCAGTGCCACAGAACTATAAGAGCCAAGAAAACAGATTAATTAAAAATAATAAGGGTATGTTACCTGTAAAAATGTCTGTCACTGGATGAACTGTGACCACCTTAACTGCAGAGTCTCCCCAACTCTGAAATGGGGATACCTTACATGGTATCCCCATTGTGAGAACTAAATTAGCTAATATAAGCAAGCACTCAGAAGAATGCCCGGTGCATACAGAACAAGCATAGGTCATGCATTCTTAATGGGGACAATTTCACTGAAAGGGCAAACATGGCTCTTGGAGGCAAGAAAATAACATAATTTTTATGTACAAAGCACAGATATATGTGCAGTACATAAACAGATATGTAGTATATCTATGGTAGTAAAATTTCACGGTGAGGGGTTAGGGAGGATTAGAAAAAAAGTCTAAAAGGGTTCTTAGGGGGCAATAACATAATAAAAGTTAAGAAACACTGTCCTAGGTGGAAGGTAACTACTGCCATAGTGGTGCCAGAACCCAAACTGCTCCAAATGGCCAAAATACAGAAACAGACTCTTAAGTTACTTGGACAGATTCCTAATCTAAGGACTGGTCAGTGCAGATTGCTTTTCCAGAGCCCTCACCCCCTTCATAGGCTGTCAGGATGACCTGGCCGGACTGTTCTGGCTGGAGGAAATGCTCCCTGTCTCCCCAGCTGGCAGCACATGACTGGCAGAGCCTGGCAGTTCCCTCTCACCTCTGCCCCTGTTTTGCATATTATTAAAACCAAATCATTTGGATGTCTGGGCTGAGAGAATTTTACTTTCCTCCTCGTTGAAATCTATTTTGAAATTGATGGATGTGCAAAAATCACATGTAATGTAAGTTGGCCTCAGAACGATTGATTTTTCTGTAATTCAGAGAAATGAGAAAGCGTTGCCCTAAGAAGTTGTCATCTATCGGCATGTGATTTGGGTTAGAAAGAGAAAATCCTACCAGCACCATATACAGCTTTGACTCAGCCCCCAGAACAACTATCATTTGAGACAGTGAACATCATTAATGCTATGAATTCAATGTAACCTTTATTGAGAAAAGGAAACAGGTCTCTTCTGGTCACATGTGCTTCTTTGAGGGTGGCCGGGGGAAGAGGGAGGGAGAGCATTGTGCCATCTGGACATGTCCTCCCCGTCATCCAAGAAAAAACAAATAGACCGCTTCCCCTCCCCAGTCCCTCCCACCCAACACTGGACCCTGGCACCCTGCTTTGCTCTTAACATGTTTTGACATCACACCGGAAATGTATTTATCTCTGCAAAAGCACAATCTTATCACTATACCCCCAGGACCCAGAAGCAGGCCTGGCAGTCAGAGCTGTTGAGTATTTGTTCAATAAAAGAGCGAATGAATCAGAAACACCAAGTCTGCCTCCTCACCATACACAACATACAGTTTAGGTGATGGGCATGTTAGGGGGAGAGTAAGTGATGGATGGCTCTAGGCGGGCCCCCTCAGGAGTATGGAGAACAAGCCCCACCTCTCAGGCTTCAACTGCAGAATCCCCTGGGGCTGGTGAAAGCCCAGACTGCAGGCCCTACCCCCAGAGTTTCCCTTTCACTAAATCCTGGGTCAGCCCGTAAATTTGCATTTGGAATCAGTTCCCAGTGCTGCTGAGCTTGGGGAGCACATTTTGAGAATGGAGCTTTCCTGCAGTCAAGGACATCCACAATCCACAATAATCCGCAATCCGCCTCCCTGTAATCCGCAATCCACAATCTGCCCTTGCTAGGCCCCCATTTGCTGCTAGTGTAGCCACGGCAGTTATATTAGTGGCCAATGGCTCACTGGTTACAGCTGACGGCCAAATAGCCACAGCTGATGGCCATCCAGTCACAGCCGATGGCCATTTACTACCTGAGCCAGCACCTTTCCATGTGAGGCCAAGAGCCTGGAAACTGCACTCCTGGCTCTGTCCCCACACACCCTTACTTAAATGTAAGGACCATGGGCTTGTACCAGAATATAATTCGATCCCTGACACGTACTCTGTGAGTTCTCTCAGAACCGGGCCTACAAACCAAGGCAGCTGATCTGAGGGTGAGGGAGGGGGAAATGGCAGGAGGATTTGCTTAGCAGAGCCACACACTGCGCTCCGAGTGCCTTATGTACAACTGCTTGAATCCCCACCAAACCCTACGAGATGGGTAGAATTAGCCCCATCTTATAGATGAGGCAACTGAGACTCAGGTTTACTCACTCTTCCGGCTAAGAAGGAGCAGAGTCCAGATTTAGACCCACAGTGTTGGCTCCAGACACTGCTTGCCTTCCCTCTGCCAACTCAGGAACAAACTGAAGGCAGGGCAGTAACTAGCAGAAGGTGAGGCTCCACGGGGACTGGCACTTCTCACACCCAGAGTGGATGCTCACAGTGAGAAGCTGCGAGGGAGGGGAGCCTCAGGAAGCTGTGATCAGGAAACTCCCAGCGGTGCACCGCTCTGTGGGGGCCCGGAAACACCCTCCCCAGCTTTCTCTACAACTACATGCCTACCCTATCTACCCAATTTCACATCAAGCTGACAGCGCCTTCGCCAGGTGAAAATTAAAACCACCCACAGGAACACAGAGGAAGGCCTGGTTCGCATCCACGGAAGACGTCTACACTTCCCCTTTCTCACCCCCTGTCCAGAAATATCACCACCTAACTGCACAACCCATAACATTTCCCTAGATTTACTCTCTGGAAAGCGAGAACAAGATGCACTGATGACCTTGTGAATTTTAACTGAAAATTATACATAAAAGAACTTGAACTTGGGGCGGTGGCTGGATGGCTCAGTAGGTTAGAGCGCGAGCTCTTAGCAACAAGGTTGTGTGAGTCCCAATGTTCAATTCCCACTTGGGATGGGGGGCTGTGCCGCCTGCAACTAAAGATTGAAATGGGCCCCTAGACTTGGGGCTGAGCTGCGCCCTCCACAACTAGATTGAAGGACAATGACTTGGAGCTGATGGACCCTGGAGAAACACGGTATTCCCCAATATTCCCCAATAAATCTTTTTTTAAAAAAGAACTTGAACTTGGGGGGATGACCCTACAGAGACGCCCAATGTCATTGTCATCGTCATCGTCTCTCATATTTCAATGAGCAACACACGCCGAGTTCGACATGAGATTCCAAAGGGCCATGAAATTACATTTTTTTTGCATACTGGGTGGAACACACACCTACACTTTTTTTCTGGGTCACTGGTTGTTAGAACTGTAGTTTTTTCAAAGGCACCGTTAGAAAAAGTGAAGCCATAGCGGTCTCTTGTGGACGCAAACAGCAAGTACAACAACTTACAGGACCGGAATCGCTCAGGAAATTTTGAAGCCCATTGGTGGAAAATGGCTCAATTTCAGAGTGGATGGTTCTTTTTTTGTTTGAGTTTTTAGGAGTTTATAGGAGCCAGACTGATGACATATACCGGGGAGCAAGATCCCAAATACTCCCCAGAGTGGATGGTTCTTGAAAGTGCATCAGAAAACCCGAGGCCGTACTTGGGAGCCTTCCCTCGGCTCTATGAGAAGTTTTATTTTTCCTCTGTGCTCCTCAGTCACTCAGGCAAGTCTGAATGAGGGGACACTCTGACATTCAGTGTTCCGGTGAGTTGCTCTGGCATGGTGTGGGGTACCAGTGTGTTGTCTCCAAGTACCACCTTTGAAGTGGGGCCCCGCTCCTGAAAGACTTTCCCTCCTGGACGCCCATTTGCAAACGGGCTGTCCACCCACTGATGACACCGTGTTCATGTAAAGACAAAGAAAAACTAAGGCTAGCAAGGGTATAACAGGACCGAAGGCATTGGAGGGGGCCCCAAATATTGGTTAGATTTCTCCTCCAGGTGGTGCACAGTTTTATTTTCTCCTGTTTTGATGGCCATTTTGCCAATTTTTAACACTGTACTGGAATGAACTAAATTATGACTTACCTTTCACGATTTGGGAACTGGTTTCACATACAAGGTTAACATTCATTTATTGTGCGGGACACTGTAACACCTTGAAACATGTGGACTGTATAAAGAGTAAAAAATATCATTTGGGTAGTTTTCCAGTTTGTCACTTGGGCAAACAACGCTGCTATAAACAGCCTCCAATGTCAACTGGTCCCCACGTGCAAGGGACCCCCCAGAGCAGAGGTCAGCAAATGTTTCCCACATGTGGTCAGATAGGACACATTTGGGGCTTACACTGTTCAGTCTCTCTCACAACTAACTGTTCAACTCTGCCCTTGTATCAGGAAAGCAACCATGACCACATGGGGCCAAATGAGCATGACTGGGCTCCAGCAAAACTTTGCCAAAACAAAACAAAAACAGACAGCAGGCCGGATTTGGACCGCAGTCCAGTGTTTTCTGGACTCCTGCTCAGAATGACTTGCTTGGGAGGACTGGCTGGACCACCCCATCGCAAGGGTGCGGGGCACAGGGTGCCGGGTCACAGGCCGTGTGCACATTCTCCTTTGCGGGCTACAGCCAAACTGTCCCCCAAAGGGGTTTTGCACGTTTGCATGCCCACCAGCCCCATTGCCGTGTCTTCTCACTCACATCCTTACCAGTGCTTCTATGTACTATAGTTTTGGCCAAACTCACGGGTTGCGATTTCTTTCTTTCTTTTTTTTTTTTGCATTTCACCAGTAAGTAGCTGAGTGTTGAGTGTCTGCATTTCTGACAGCATACTGCCTTTGTGTAAATGGAGGATAAGTCATTTTTTCCCGGGCACTTCAGTGGCATGCTTCATGCATGCTTCCACGTCTCCCTTTTGCCCATGCCCCCAAACCGTGCATACACATTGCTCAGTAAATTGTTTTGCTAATTCAAATCATGCCTTAAAACTTTGAAAAACCTTCCTACCGAGGAAAGGCAGGCAGCCAAGATTGGTGGTGGTTGTGGCTGAGGCCAATTTGGGGGAGAAATACAGACCACAGACACATTAAAACCCGACAAAATAAAAACCACCATATTAGTGAAGAAAGCAGAGGGAGGGGCTATCTCAAGGGTCTCCAGGGGTCCCTAGGTTGTGTAAAACAGGCCTGGCTGGGGAGGGGGACAGTTTGGGGTGGGATATGCCCAGTACACAGGGTGCCCGTTCCCACCCCTACTTCACCAAAGCTATGGGTTGGTTTTTTTTAATTCAACCACTACATAATATTTTATTTGAAAAATTTTATAAGCTCCTTAAAAAAGACTATAAGCTACTGTTCAATATTAATTAACTTACAGAGAGCCACTATAAGAAACTGCCTCGCATGGCGCATGGAAGATACAGCTCGTGGTTAAGATCTGGGGCTGCAGCCAGACAATCTTGTGTTCAAATCCTGCTCCATCACCTCCAGGCTGGGTGACCTGGGGCTGACGCTACACTTCTCTGAACCTGTTTCCTCATGTGCAAAACATGAGTACTGACCGATCCTCCCTCATTGGCTTAGTCTAAGGGTTCTTGAGATGATGCACAGGAAAAGCTTGCTATGTTTCAGACATAAAATCTAAGCAAATGCTGCTATTGGTATCTTAGTAGTCTTTTTTTTTTCTTTTTTTAATGCAATCAGGAATATAGTGGAATGTCCTTTATATAAATGCACATCAACTCTTCTGGCTCAGACCCACTTATCTTCTATTGCTATTGAAGAAATAGGCTTGGCCTGGCTGGACAACAAGAGGCCAAGAATCCAACCACTTTCCCTCTTTGGTCTAGCTGCTAGGAAGCTGAGGTTTTGTAACTACAGGGTTGACAGTGTATTATGGAACGAAGGGACATATAAAATGTGAGCCACAAAATCTACACATATTTATATAAGTACAAAGAGTAATCAAAGGGTAGGTAGCCAGAAAATGTAGGAACAAAAGAGGTGAATCAGGTCATTTAAATTAAAACATTGTAATTTTTATGGATTTTGTGTTATTGGGGCATTTGTCAGCTTTTTAATGTTTGTGATTTGCTGTGATTTCTTTTCTTATCCTAAATACATATTCACTTTTGCACTTCTGAAATTGCATTCATAATTTTATATTATTTTCTTAAAGAGGTCCCTCCAAAACCTGGATTGACTCCAAAACCTGGATTGATTCCTGTCAATCCTGGACAGGTTGACAGTGTCCTTCATACCGAAGCCATCCCAAGGGGCACATCGGTCCACACAATGTAAAAATATGCACTTGTACTTTTACCCAAGATGTGCCCACAGTGGGGCTTCTGGGAGGGCTGCGGTGCCAACCTCCTCCCTCCAGCCGTGTGGGAAAGGCCCTGTGGTCTCAGGCTCGGGCTGAGCAACTCCTGTGGAAATGGCCCAGGGTGTTCCCTGCAGTGAAGACCCCTTCTCTCTACCCTGAGATGAGAGTCACACTATTCACTCTAGTACTGGAAGAGCTTGAGGTCACGGGTTCCAGGTGGTTCAGCTGTGACCGGGGTGGGCTTGCCCACTGTCCTCAGCTGGAGAAACACAATCCTAGAGCGTATGTCTCAGGACTCTGGTGAGGCTTGACATGGTAGGTTTGAAGAAACACACATACACACGTGCACACACACAAATGCACACACCCATATGAGGGCACTGTCCATGCCATGAACCAGTGAGGAGCCACTGTGCCTGGAACCTGCCCACAATAGCCGGGCACAGGCCCTCACTTTCTGCGTTCTCAAGATGGAGAGAACGGCCCATTTCCCTGATGAAATGTCGACAGAAGCAGTGTGTGTAAAGATGTCAGCAACTGGCACTAGCATGCTGATGAAATGTCACTCATTTGCCCTCACAAGAGCCCTGGGTGTAAGGTACTAGTATGTCTGGTTTTACAAATGGGCAAATGGAAGGTGAGACCCCGGACCGGGGCCGCACATCCAGGCCTCTCTGTGCTGTCCAAGTCCTCACCCCTCCTCTGGGTCCCTGCTTGAAGACCCTGGGGCTGGTCCTGGGCATCACACCCAGCTTGGCCATGACTATAGGAAATACAGTGCCTGCTGTGTGCCAGGCAGTTTTAAGCACTTTACACATATTAACCCACCTTATAGATGAATATCCCATGTAACAGATGGGGAAACTGAGGCCTGGCGAGATTGTACAACTGGTGTGACTTGGTGCAGAGCTAGGACTGTACCCCACGCAGTGTGGGTCCAGAGTCCCCCCCACTGGTGTTAGCACAGGCTGCTCCAGTGCGCTGGCTCCATGGCTGACCACGGTCGCCCTGTTCCTGCCACCAGGGCTCAGCTTCTTGAAGAGGGAAAGCAGGGCTGAGGGTTACAAGCCCACAGGACTTCACACACAGCCACCGTGCCTCACGATGACCTGGGGTTAACAGCAGCAAGGGGCCACCAACCTCAGGGCTCTCTCCTTTGCTGTTGCAGTTCAGCTTTTACAAAATCGGGGCAGAATCTTCATTAAGATCCCATCACCATTTGGGGAGCAGTAAGGAGAGGCAGACCCCTGAAGCCCTTCTGGCCCTAGCTGTCCCTGCACCAGTGTCAGCTCCCCCAACCCCCATGGACCGCTCGGCGCCATTACCCACCTTCTCCTGTGAGGGGCTTGGAGAAACGAACTGCCTTGCTGATGACACAGGACTGGCTCCAGCACCGAGACAGACTTATGACAACAAGAACTGAGCAAGAGTCAGTCCTGGGAGAAAGGAGGCTGCTGTGGGGAGGAGGGAAGGGAGGGGACATAGGTCATTACAAGGGGCTGTCACCATCTGTGAAGGACAGTTAATGCAGGTGTGATGGGCAGAAGTGGGGCGGGATTACTCAGGGGTCAGCTGTTAAAAAACAAACTGAAGCTGTTATTCATCGAGTTTTATAGTTTCCTTTAAAGACGTCCCCCTTGTTTGTCCTGCATGGAATGTGTATATTTGAGTATGTAAAGGAGAGACAAAAGGACAACTAAAAAAAAAAGAATCTTTTAATAAAAATTATTCATAAAAATTCTAATAAATTTTAAAGAGCGAGACATTTCTTAGTACATTTATAAAAGAACATTTGGTCCTTTCACAAAAAGCTCCCTTTTAATTTAAATACACTTCTTATTTACAGATTAAGCATAAAACATCATCTATAGTTGCAGAGCACATTGCACATTACAGAGAAGCATTTGTGTATTTCAATAGGTTTTCCCCGAGTTTCCAACTCTAGATTTTTTGTGTGAAAACAGATTTATCTTTCTTGTGTATAATAAATAAAAATGCAGCTTGTGTTTTGCTCTTTAAAGCTACAACAAAATACTTTTAAAAATAGTTTCTGTGCCTCTCAGGATAGGGGTGGGTGGGTAACGAATCAGGAAGGTCCACAGGTACTGAACTTTGTCACTGGATTCACACGGAACGTAACCCTGAGCCCTGCAAATCCTGGGGACACACCGCCAGCCTGCCCCTCATTTTCACAGGAGCCCCGCCCTGCAGGGAGGGGCAGTAGGGTCCCTGGGGTGGAAGACGAGAGGTCAAGGTTTGTTTTCTAAAGTCCCAGCTCAGCCACTCTGGCTGGGGCAATCGGCCAGCCCTGCCCGTTAGCCTGTGTGAGACTGGAAAGCGGCAAAAGAGAAAGACCTCTGGAGTCCCACAGAAAGAAGAAAGGAAGGTCTGAGGCCACGTCTACAGAATTCAAAGTGAAGGATGGCAGTTTGCGATCATTCAGTAAACGGAGCTCTGCAAAAAAGCTGGGAGGGTGTTTGCTTCGGTGGGAGATGGGGAGGGGCGGGGGTGTCAGGTTTAGGCTCTCAGACTGTACAACTGCACCTGTCCAGCCAGGTACCGAGGACTGTCCTCTACTTGTCACCTGCAGATGCCACTCTGTGCAGAAATACACAGAAACCAATAGAAGCGACGTGTGCCCTCCCCTCCATCCAGGACAACCTCAGTCAGACCAGAGAACGTTCTGGCAAAAAAGCTCGGACAAATGGAAGGAAGGATGTGAAAACACGAGCTGGCTGTTCTGAAGGCCAGCACAGTCGGGGGCGAGCAACACGTCCCTGGTCACCTCGCCTTCCAGGAAGGGATTCTCAGTCATGTCACCTACAGCAGCGGAGCTGCCGTGACGATTTAGCACTTTGTGGGGAGACCGGGCCTCCAGAGGCCTAACGAGAAGTGGCTCCCACAACCGCTCCGCCAAACCCTTTCAATCGCGCTGACCGAAGCCGACTGACACCAGCCACACATGGGAACGTGAGGGTGGTGCCCAGCTATTCCAAAGGCGGCTGGTGGCCCGAGTCGGGGGCTTCCTCGGTGCCCAGCTTCTCTGCGCTCCCCTCCCTGAACTCGCCCAATACAGAAGGAACAGCCAAAACCCTGCCGGGTGCATCATGCTTGTTGGCATTCCAATTTCCAAAAGGAGAACAAGTAAGCTTTGCACTTGGCTCAAACAGCCTTCTTTTGATGACTGACACTGGTCAGCGTTGTGGCATGTAGTTCCAGAAACTCGAGACTGGGTGGGTCGTCTGGAAGCTCAACAAGCAGGGCTGGCGTGCACTGACCGCTCGCCCTCAGACCCACCAACTGGCTCAAGTCCAGTGCCTGGAAGTCAAGAGGGTCTGAGACTTAATACAGAACACGTCCGGTGCCAGCCTCTAGCCCCCGGGACCCCTCTGTGGCCCTGGCACATAGACCCATTCCAGAGCATGAGCAGGCTGAGGCCCAAGCGAGAAGGGATCTCCTCGTGTTGGAGTGCTGCCTGTCAGTGCGGTCACAGGGGCCAGAGGGGGGCCAGGATGGCACTGAGAGAAAATGGGGGCACGAGGGACTCACTTTCTTGCCTGATGGGCCCCATTCTCCCAAATGGGTCATGAACAGTCCCACCTCAATTTGCCTGGAGAAAAGGTACAGGGACGCTTCTGCCTGGTGCGCATGTGCACTTAAAACGAGACATCTTGGTTTCACTGAGTCAAACAAAACATTTAAAATATACACTATTCTCCAAGAAAATTTTCTGTTCAGTAGATGAGACAATGTTGATAAACAGAATGCTTCTGAAATGAAGAAAAAAGGTAAAACAGAAGCATTTAATTCTTTAAAACAATTTGCACAGTAAATGCTTAAAAGATGGGGGTGACACATTTATTACTGAAAATCCCTTTTTTAAGAATCTCCAAAAACTGAATTATACATCTATTTCAAAACACAGTAACACTTAAATTTCCAAGAAGGAAAATGTATCCCTTTTGATTGATAATGCAATGGCTTAGACTGTGCTTACTTCTACTTTTAAAAAGATGAAAATGGACTCATTTGAAGTGTGTGAACAACATGACAGGCGAGGCTGGAAGTTTTTAAGACACTTCCCACCCTTTCTATTGAGATTTATTTCAACCTCCGAGGTCACACAGAAGCCAGGGGAGGGGTAAGAACCCACCTCTGCTTTGCATGAACACTCAGCCCAAGTTCAAAGACAGACACTTCCGTTTTGGTTAAGGAAATAATAACAAAAGAGAAAGAAGGTGTTTTAGCACAACTTCCTCCTATAAATGCTTGCTTAAAACATCAGTTTCAAAGGCAACAACTGGCCAAGAAATGTCCAGAATCTTCTTAATATCCATCCCACCACCGTTCAGTGTGCTCCCACCATGTGGCAATAGAAAACAAGCCTGTTAAAACCATAGCAGCAGCTGTGACTTCCAGTGGCCCAAACTGAAATCACATAAGGCACTAAAGCCTGTATTACACCGACAAATGGCTCAAGGACGCCTGAAAGTCATCTGATCATTTTTTTCTCCCTGACTCAGTTAATTGGCACTAGACACAGGAAACAAAAACAAAACAAAATTCTAACCCAAATATGGTCAGAACTGAGAATCCTTAGTTAGCAAATATGAGACAAATGGAAGCTCAGACAATCTTAGGTATTTTTCTCTCCCTACAAGGCACCTGGTTCTAGAACTATAGGAGCTCCTCAGGTAAGTTCAAAATAAATGTAAAATACGTCCAAAGGATCTACCTGTTAGTCTCTTAAACTGTGATGTGACAACTTAAGAGACTCCCTGTCAGAATTTGGGTAACACCGTTATTCACAAGCAGATAGTTGATAACACTGTGAAGATTACTTGGGGTCAAAATGAATAAATGGGTGATTCCCCCCATGTGATCCAAAATCATGGGATGGCATTTGGGGGAGAGCCCAGTTATCCAATAGGGGAGAGAAAGGATGACAGAAGGCAATAAACAGGGCTGTCCAGTGAACCTCAGGCCCTTTGCACAGGAATTTCATTCGCGCCCCTCTAACAAGGGTGGCAGTGCTGCGGTCACAGTGAGTGACGACGAAGGGGCCTAATATCCAGTGTGAAGCTGGAGGCCCAGCCAAAGCTGCCCCATCCACCAGGCTTGGTCACATCAGCCTGCCATCAGAAGCTATTTCTACGACCGTCTCGCTTCAAACTTTATCCTTAAGAAAAACAGGGCATTTTATTGAACAGAAGAGAAACACTAAGGTATGCAAGCCTACTAGGTGTGCGTGTGGAGCTGGACAGAAGTTCCCGTGACCTCATGGGCGGCCAGGCTTCTGCCCTACTCCACCTCAGACTGGGCCGCGTGTGGCTGGGGCTCAGCTGTTTGGTCCGGGTTCAGAGGGGGCCCCCAAGGAGAGCAGCTCAAATCAGGCCAACCATCTGGTCAATCTGTCGCATGTAGATGCTCTTTAAGGGCAGGGAGTATCTCCTCTCATCAGGAACACGGCTGCACTGGAAGGAAGAAAGGAGGGGCAACGGGACTTTCGAATTAAAAATCCACATGCTGCCCGTCAGGAAATATAGCTGGATGACCAAATCTGGGTTCTTAGCCTGGGCACTGTGGACACCCGGGGGCCGTCCTGTGTGCTGCAGGGTGTCCAGCAGCGGCCCTGGCCTTTCCCACTAAACGACCCCTGCCCCACATCCCAGGTTGTGACAAACGAGATTGTCTCCAGACACTGCCGTTGAGGAGCAAAAGTACCCCAGGTGAGGAGACTGGTGTGCCGGGATAGCCTCACCGCACAGGTGGAGACATGGGGACCCGGGGAGGCGGAGACAGCCACGCAATGCGGACTGGCCAGTCTCCCAGCAGCATCCCCTGGGTCCTTAATCCACCCAGAAAAGCAGAGAACGCTTTAGCTATTTGGAAATAATGCGGTTTTTCTGAGCTTATGGTTTCTCTCGTCCACAGCTAAAATCTAAATGCTTGAGAGTGCTTTCTTCCTTCCTCTTTTTGCTTTGGTAATTAAAGGCACTTTTTCCCCCTTCAAAGGAGAACAAAATTGAGAACCCTCTGGCTTCTGGTCGGGACAGCCAACGAGACCCTCCTGCAGGTCAGAAGGAGGAGGGTCAAGTGTTTCCTCTGCTGGCTCCTTTCCTGCGAGGTCCCTGAAGCCACCTCAGAGCAGGGGCTCCTGCCTGGAGGCCACTGCCGTCCCAGACGCCTCTCTCCGTCCAGCTCCTGTGGCCACACGCCCCACCGGCCCTTCAGGCGGGAGTGCGCTGTGCCCCTGCTGCCGGGGTTCCCCCACACCTACGTGAATGGCATCTTTGTGTAACGCTTCTCAAATGACCCAATCTGAGTGTGCCACCAGTTTTCTGTCAGAAACTTTGGATGACAAAGTCATTGGTAGTATTTTCACTCTCTCCACATGCAAACCACCCCTGGAGAAAGCAACTTACGTTGGAGCTGGAGTTGATGACTTTTAAGTCTGCCGACTTGGGCCTGTGCACAGACTTCCCCTCTGGACCCTGCCCTTCCTCTTCAGGAAAGAACTCCTTCCATGGGGACTCCCGGAGATGCTCGTCCACAGACACAATGTGTCCCTCAGTTGTAAACATGTATCTGGTTCCAGATTTGTGTACTGGATTCTCCTCATCAAAGAGCTAGTGGGAAAGAAAAACAAAAAAGATACAACTGATAACTACAGCATGATTGGAACTTACTCCTCCAGGAGGAAAATTTGCTTGGCCCTCAGGCTTTTCAGTGACAAGCAAACAGGTGGAAAGGCATCAATTAATAACCGTGGTTCCCAACTTGGCTATACAAGCCACAATCACCAGTTTTGCTTACACTCAGATGCATGGACTTCCCACCCCCGAGGCCTAGAGACCCACACGTGGGCCGTCTGTGAAAGCCCTCTGGATGGTTCCCACATGTTCCCCAAGAGTTCTAGAACTATCTGCACCTCACACACTGTAAAATGCTGGAGGGAATAGGCACGTGTTTTATCTTTTGCAGTATCCCAGCTCCTGCGCCACCATCCAGCTCTTTCTTGTGTCAGGACATGGGCTGGGCTCTGAACACATGGCGCACAAGGCCGTCCTTTCCTTCAAGGTGGGTGTTGGCGGGGTGGGGGATGGGTTGTGGGGGTGAGAGAGGGTGGTGGGAGCAACTCCAACACCGAGCCTAGGAAGGGACAGGCTTGTAGGGAGAGAATTCAGGTGTGCAGTAAATGGTGAGTGAGTGGACACTTAGAAATCTCCGATGAAAGAAACGTTATAGTCATTTCAGGTATTTTACAGATGAGGAAAAATGAGATTCAGTGCTTGTCTGTATTTACACAGCAAACAGAAGTACGTGGCAGGCCCCGGGCTTCCTGCCCCAGACCCTGAGCGCTCTCCCCAGACCCTAGGGGTCTCCTCTACTCCCTCCAGACTCAGCCGGTGAACATCCTGACAGTACTGCCCCTTATGGGATACATGCCAGGCCCTGGCCAGCCAGTGTCAGCGTCCTGGCACCGCTGCACTGAGGGCAGGGGACATGGGCACACGGGATCTGGCTAGACATGCGGCTTTCTGTGAAAAGCGATGCCGGAGCCATAGCATCGTCTTAAAGAATGAGACTGGTACTTCCAAAATCTGGTTGTGTACAGTCATGAGCCACGTGTCAAAATGACAGGTTCCTGAGCTCACTTCCAAAGACTGACTCAACTGACGGGCGTGCAATTAACACAGGCCTGGGTGGCTGAGGTCCGGCTGGCCCAGCTTGGGAGCCACTGACCGGGACAACACAACCTGCTTGTTATCTGACTCTCAGCCACGCGCTGTCCCCACCAGGAAACCCCGCCCCTCTGTGCCTTGAGGAAGTGTCCTTTGTATGTAGTCATGCTGGGTATGGTGGCTGTGTGTTCCAGCTGGGTATGGACACCGTGTGTGTGTGTGTGTGTGGGGGGGGGGGGGGGCATGGCAGAGTTGCAAAGCAGGAAGAGCACTGGAGAAGGAGTCAGAAGCCCCAGCTCTGCCACGGTCACCCTGAGAACCCAGGCAAGTCGCCTGACCCCTCTGGGCAGAATGAACATTGACTAGAGGAACATTGACCCTCAGGCTCCTTCGGGGTCCAAACTCTCCATACACGAGAGTGTGCAGACGGCCCGAGCTGGGTGGCCACGGTCTCGCCAAGACCACACACACGAGAAGTGAGAGCTGAGAGACACCTCCTGAGCGAGGCTGCCCGACTGCCACATTTACACAGGTCCTCCACTAAGCGTTGCCACACTTCGCACAATTTGTAATCGGACATCTTTTTGTTTAGTGACGATGCGCCCTCCGCAGCGAGGTTAGCATCATGGAGGAAGGCAGACGTCCTGTTCTGACACTGCTGTGCCCTGAGCTGCCGCAATGCCCAGCAGAGAACAGCCCCCAGTAAGCACACGTCAGGCGGCAGACTGGGTGGCCTCGTGCTCCACGCGGCGCCGGACGTTTCCTGGGTTCATCTCGCACACCTACCAGGTACAAGTACTTGCAGGTCTCGCTGAGGAAGAAGCTCTCCATCCGGTCCTCCTTGGACTTGTCTATGACGTGATGCAGCGTGGCGTACCCACACCTACGAGACAACGTCCCCGTCAGTCCTGCCTCTGCCCTTTCCCACCTGCGCGTTAGTTTAAAAAGCGCGTCGTTTATTAACAGAATAATCAACCAAATTATCAAATGCCGTATGAAAAACAAATTACATTAGGTGTAAGGGCTGTCGATTTTTAGCCTACATTGACTCCAAATCCATTTAAAAATTGATTTGGCAGCTAAATCACCAGGTTAGGTGTAGGGGGAAAAGCGGGAGGTGGGGGCACTGGAGGGTGTTTTCCAAAAGCATAACATGACACCAAGAAAATGACTGGCAACAAATTTAGAAGGACTGATTTAAATCGTTTGTCCTAATATTTATGGAACTGACTTTTCATTTGGATAATCTAAAACAGTACTTTGTAAGGAAATATTGCTAAGTGAAAAAAGCAGCTCATAAAATTCAGTTTTATACACAGAGGGTGCCAAAAAAAATGTATACACATTTTAAGAAAGGAAAAAACTGTATTAAAATTGTAATATTCAATATATACGGATAACAAAAGATGAATAAAAGTCATGTTTGACTTCTGCAATGACAAGAGGTGCTCAGAGTGGTTCCCATCAGTGTCCAGACACTTCTGATGACGGCAAACTACTGCTTCAGCCACGCTGACCAAAGTGTCCACTGTACACATTTTTTGGCACCCCTGGTGTGTGTGTACACACACAATATAAATATATAAAATATATATATATATAAAAAATATCATAAGCATATAGACTTAAATGTTCTTGTGCTCATCTCTGCACGTGGACACAATGATAATATTCTACATCTATTTTTTATACTCCCTAAACTTTTTACTCCCTTTTATACTCCTTAAGCTTTTTAGTGTCATATTATTTGTATAATTTGGGGAAATAAGTTACTTAAAAACAACACACACCGTCTGCTGGAACATTACAGACAAAAACGGTAAAATAAAAAGCCATTCCCACTGTACTGGACAGGTTCCATTACACAAAAAGGAAGCAATTTCCCTACAAAATTAACATGAATGACCTGTTCTCTAAATTTAAATGCAAAAGACAATAACATTTCCCCAGAACAAATCAAAAGGGGCCAACAGAAAAAAGAAGGAACTTAGAACACTAACTTGACTTTTGTGTACTTTTCCAGACTCTGCAGAATATCCATTCCCACATGGAGGTAGAAGGGGTTCTTGGTTGCCTAGAGAGAACACGGGAGAATGTGAGCCAGCGAGGGCCTGGAGGACACGCCGTCAGCACACATCGCAGGGACTCCAGGCACGAGCGAGGAGGTGACTCACAGCCTTTGGAAGGCGCAGGCCAGTGGTTCACGTTACCCTGGAGGGCCGCCAGTGTCAGAGGATAAGGTGTCTGTCAGGTCACATCAAGTGCACCGACCATCTGTTCAAGGTTAACTGGCGTTGAGACGAGCTGTTCCAGGGCCGAACAGTACCCTGCTTTGGCACTTCCTGATCCCTTCACGATCAGAATGAAGCAACGCCTTGCTGACAACACCATATCCGAGAACAAATCCAGTTTCTGTCTTGCCTCAGAGCTCTCTAGAAACTTAAGCTTCAGACACAGGGAGACAGGACCCCGCCCCCATCCCACTTACAGCGCTGTGAGGAAAGGCGCATGGGAACAGGAGACTTTCACAAGTTCCTGAAGGAGGCCTCCACTTTCCTCTCTAATCGCCCTAAGAGCTCCGTCCTTGGGCGCTTCCTCTGCTGTCATACGCTCTTACATGGTTTTGTTAGGAACAACAATTCTCTGGGAAGATGAGGCTTTACCCCCCACCCCAAATGGTTTGAGCGTTGGGGGTCATCTTTAATTGGTGCCCAGTGCCGCGCTGCAGCCGAGAAAGCAAAGAACCACAAGGTGACTGTGTCTGGATCGAGAGCACAGGGAGGAGAGGCTTTGGAGGCCACGCTGTGAAGCGGAAGGTTACGCTGGGTTCTAAGAAAATAGTCAGCGTGGGGAAGAAGCTGAAAACAGGACAGAAGCAGAGGCAGACACAGAGAGTATTGACCCAAAGGCACAGACCTAAGCTTCTGACGAGGGAAACTCAGCACCAGACACGTCCTTCTCACAGCGTGTGCGGCCTGACTATCCTGAGCTCAGGGAGGCAGACTGGAGGGTACCTCTTCCCTCCTCTGAGCGGTTATCTGAAACGCCTGAGGCCTCTCTTTAGGCATAAGGGCCGTGACCAGTTTCACTGGATTTCTCCCTTTCTTCATCAAGGAGCAAATGACAAGGACTCAGCATGAAAAAGTCACTGAATACATCTAAAGCTCAGCACTAACCCTCCCTGCAGACCTCAGGACAGCCGGATCTACTTGCGGAGTCTTGCCCACAGTAGGTGCTATGACACGTCTCCCAAGCAGCACAGTGTGTGTGTCCGGCACAGGGCCTAAACATCGGCCTTCAACTACAGGGGAGAAGACTTCACAGGTAAAGGGCCATTCCCTCCGGCACTAAAGTCATTGCACGAAAGACGAATACTGTGTGTTGTTAAGATTAAACAAAAAGAGGCATTCAGATGAATCCCAGATTATTTCCTTTATAACCAAGAAAAAGAATTGTTTTGCCTGAATGATTATTAGAGAGATCGGGGTTCCAGTGCATGAACCCCCGCCCAAAGAGTTCTTTGGTCACAGAAACTGGGAAAACACTGAGCACCAAGTCAATCTCGATTATCTAGGGATGTGAAGAATGAGACCTACAGTAAGACACAATGCAGCTTTGCATGACGTTAGGTTAGGAAACGTGCTGTGACCACAAACGCCTTCTCTGTCCCGTGAACCACGAATGACACGACCTCTAGCAAGAGTATGGACGGGCGGTCACTCTGTGAGAGTCACCGCCACACAACACAGTTCTACATCAATCAGCAGGTGTTCTCTGAGAACGAACTGCGTTGAAATACAAGGCAGCATTTAACAAGCTGCAGCACCTGGTAGAGGAGATACGTAGACTCCACTAGCTCCGGCCTCAGTGGGTAGAAGAGCACGTCGGGGGCCTGTAGCTGCCAGTTGTACCTCTCGGGGAGGGCCCCGTACCGCTTCCATATGGCGTAGTAAAAGGCGTGCAGGCAGATGGCGTCTTCCACATCGCCCATCAGGACCTAGAGAGGAGGCACAGGTCACCAGGCGAAGACACTTTTCCGAGGGGCAAGACGTGACATAAAGCCCTGGGCCCTCCCTTTGCCCACCCACACCCCCACGCCCCAGGCTGGAGACAAAACCAACCAAAAGGAGGAACTCAGACCGAGAGATGGCCTCCCCGCTGGGCCATCCATGCCAGGTGGCTGTGAGCAGCATAGGACGGGGTTCATTGTGCTCGGAACGAGAAGAGACGGCCGAGAGAGGGTCATCCAAAGATGACACACGGTCACTCTTCAGGCTCTGTGCTTATTAACCATGGCTCCAGTCCACATCCTGGGCACTAACTCCACGAACAGAACAACGCAGACATACTGTGCTACTAACCTCCCCGTGCGAAGGAGCCAGAACGCACGGGGATCATGAAGAAAGAACACAAAAGCCCTCCCTTCCCACGAGAGCGTTCCCTTCGCGACACGAGTGCCCAGTACCTGCAGCCCGGGGAAGAAGGCCTGCAGGGAGTCGATCCACGTGTTCATCAGCTGCCCACTGAACATGTTCACGTTGACGTACAGCGGGGGGTCCCCTTCTCCCTCGTTGCAGGCTTCCCGACTAAGGGCCCAGCGCAGCAGTCAAAGGAGAGAAGGCAGATGCCCTGCGGGGCGCAGCTCCACCCTCCAGCAGCCACCCCCCCGCCCCCCTGTTTAACTTAAATGGAGTCAGCATTAACTTTCCTCCTCCTCCATCCTTCTGCAAGCCTTTGCAGACGACTGCCTCTGCCTGCCGACCGCAGAGTCTAGCACATGGGAACATCATGGGAACATTGTCGAACCTCAGCACCGCCGTCTAGCACATCTCACTGTACTTTGCAGAGCTTTCCCTTTCGGGGTGAGGACCAAGGCCACGCATGGGCCTACATGGAACCTGACCTGAGTGTGGAAGCCGGGTTATTTCCGCACAAAAAAGGAGGCTTTTCTCTAATAAGGCCTGACACCAGGGCCTGGAGGAAGGATCAGAGCCAGATGCTTCAGGGGGCTGCTACTCAATTCAGTTTGGGGTTTTAACATGCAAAAATGAGTAACTCCGGCCAAACAGCCCCTTAGAACAACACAGCACTCACACTGTGGTTCTGACAACAGCTAATGTGGAAATGGGTCCAGGGAAATTCCTGCCATGTAGGAGGCTCGGGAGCTATAAGCTGCACAGGCCACTTAATACACAAAAGTATAGAAAGAAAGGCCTGGGAAGGGAGAGGGTACAAGTCACTGTAACCACCATCCTGAACGCACAATTGAGGAGCAGCATGTAATGCTGTTTTAAATAAACAGAGAAGGAAAAAGGTGGCAGCTGTCCTTTCTCTCATCAAGTATGAACACTAATCTAACAATTTTTTGGAAAGTAAAAGAACCAAAATAACTCAGTGACTGTCTTCCATTATAGCTCCACCTGCAGTTAAAGCCACAGTTAAACACAGAGGTCCGTCACTCCCGTGGCAGCCAGTCTCCAGGACTGGCCCCGTGATCCCTGCCTCCTGGCAGACACACCCGTGGAGTCCCCTCCCACACAGTCAGGGTTCCGCTGTGTGACCAATAGAGGCAGGCAGAGTGTGGTTTGTCATTCTGAGATTAGGTGATGAAAGCATGTGGCTTCCATTCTGGTCCCTTTCTTTTGCTCTCAGATCCCTCACTTGGGGGGAAGTTGCCATGAGCTGCCTACAAAGAGGCCCAGGAACTGAGATCTCCAGCCAACAGCCAGTGTGGAACTGAAAACTGCCAGTGGCCTCAGGCGTGAGCCTCGACTGGGCTGCAGCCCCGCCGACAGCTGGAGGACAATCTTATAGGGCCCCGATAGCTCAGCTGCTCCTGGCTCTGTGCCCCTCAGGAACTGTGTGAGATAGTGTCTGTCGTTTTAGGCACTAAGTTTTGGGGTGATCTGTTCTGCAGCAGTAGACAGCTCCTGCACCTCTTCACCCCCCAATGACTGCTAGACAACTAGGAGGCAGTTAGGTGAGAGCAGAGACCAACAGACCCTGTGAATTCATGTTGAGAAAAACATGCACATTTCAGAATCCACTCTACATGCTTTCCAGGGCGACAGAAGAGATGTTAGAAACACGTACCCTCTTCTTAAGTAGTTCTGAATGCTCTGATATACAGCATTAAACATTTCTAGGTCTTCTTTTTCTCCAAAGAGAATGTATGATTTCAAGAGATACTCATAGAAGGAGTCCAGTCCAGCACCCAAGCCGCTCTGCTTGCCCACCCAGTGGCCCGTCTGGATGTCCACCACGTTGCCTGTGAAAACAAACCACGTACGTCAGGTCCCAATTACCCTGGGGGAGGGCAGGCCTCCCACGTCAGCCCCACTGCACGTAAGCACCTTTGTCCTTGGCAGGAAGAGAAGGAACGAAAGCGTGGCCCTTACATTTTTGTCAGTCCTCACGGCAGCACGGACAGCCAGGAGATCTTTCTGAATACGCAGTGTTTAACCACTGACACAAAAATGGGGAAAACACTTAACGCAAAAGAAAACTAGGGCTGCCATTTTGCTTTTCCAGACCGACAATGCATTTCACAGCTTTCTGACTCAGTACTGCGATTCTTGGGAATTTATCCTAAAAAAAAAGTTTTTAAGAAAAGGAATTATGTTGCTTATCAGATAATTATAAATTATGTAATTTAATTATCTGTAAAAGGGAAAACAAAAAAGCCCCACAAATAATCCAAGCGTCCAACATCAGAAGAGTGACTGGACACCACGTGGATTTTTAAAGACAATAACTAGGGAAGCAAAATAACAATTTGAAAACATCTGAATGAGTTGCCCAACGTAAGGCAGAATACAAATGTTTATATTATAATTTGAAAGTAAATAAAAGTTGCACATGCCAGCCTGAAAGGGTCTGTGGAAAATTTAAAAGGTAATTTGGAGTGACACTGGTCAACCATCTAATGGCGATGGGCGACAATTTGGTGACTTTTTTATTTCTACTGTTGTTAAATACAGGTAATCTGTAAATAAACTTAAGAACTTAAGGAATGATAAAAAAAAACACCACTTTTAAAAAAGCTGTGCTTTGGCAATGACAAACCAAGTTACTTCCCAATGACAAAAAGAAAATACTTGTCAGTGTCAGATAAATAGTCCCAGGAGGTAAAACCCATTTTTAAATCACATCTCGAGTTAGCAAAATACTGACCACTGCTGAAGATGATGATGAGTACACAGGGGTTCTTTATTCATTATACTTTCTTTTATATATTTGAAATTTCCCCCAATTTTTAAAATAACATCTTGTCCCAACATTCTCAAGGGAAAAACGAGCCCACCTCATATAGGTTTAATCTGTGCTTTCGATTTATAGTTGACCTTGAACAACACAGGGGTTCAGGGCGCTGACCCGCACTATAGTCGGAAAATCCACAGGTAACTTCTGACTCCCCCAAAACTTAACTACTACTGGCCTACTGTTGACTGGAAGCCTTACTGATAACATAAACAGTCGATGAACTCATATTTTGCATATGATATGTATCATACACTGTATTCTTATAAAATAGTAAGCTGGAGAAAAAAAACATTATGAAAATCATGAGAAAATATATTTACGCTATATTTATTGAAAAACCCCACACATAAGCAGACCTGCAACACTTCAAACCCGTGTTTTTCGAGGGTCAACTGTGCCACTGCGTGCGCAGATATTTTAAAAGGAGAAAGCCACTCTACCAGTGACTCGAAATCCCTCTATTAGAACCTGATATTGAAGCAGTAGCATCTGCCCCAGAGCAGTTATTTGATTAACGGTCCTTTATGGCTGGAATTTGCCAAGAGATTCCAATGAGAAAAGAGCCCAAGGAGCAGAAGCGCTTTTCTTCCCAGTGAACCTCACAGCCTCGCTCTAAGCCAAAGTCACAGAAAGAAACGGGACATGGTGGATGGACACTGAGGGCCGATCTCTGAGTTGTCCACTTTCAGATTCAATGGTACAAGAAAGAAGGTGAGAAGAGAGGGAGCATCCCAGAGAAGATGAAAGGACGGGGGGGGGGGGGGCAAAGGCACGGAGACCCAATGGCCAGAGAAGGTGCCACCACACCTAATAATCCTGTGTCATTGCTCCGGAGCTTCCAAAGGGCTTTCACTGCGCGTCTGGCCACCCACTCAAACGTGGGGTCCCCCAGCAGTCGGCTCAGAACCCCAAATTCCACCAGGAGGGAGCCAGCCCCTGCTGTGCACGTCTCGTTGTTGCTGTCGGGAGGAACGCCTGTCTTTAGATTCACCTGGGGACAGGAAGAGACAAAGGATTTATGGCAAAACTCAGGAACGCGCAGGGCGAGAAGGCAGGGTTACAGCTGCTATGCTCGGCTAAGGAACACATCAGCCGGCTGCCTCCCACTGTTCATGGCCCCCCCAGGTGAGCAGGGGAGTTTCAAAGACACAAACTAGATCAAGAGGACATCAGAGCCTTGGTTTATTAATGAGCCACTCTCAGGGGCATCATTAGAGGCTACTCTCTCACTAGCAGGTTCTCTTCGTGTTTCCATAGCCCCAGACTCTGGCAGCAGAGACAAGGGCCAGCTGTGGAGTCACTCCCATATTTTGAGTGAGCTACGACCTCCCCCATGCTCAGTGAGCATAAACAAATCTCAGACTAGGAGACAAAGGAGACACAGTGAGAAAGGGACAGCCGCTTTCATCTCTGAGGCGTGGTAGCCTGGCTGACTCAGTTCCCAGAGGCCTTCTGGGCCCAACAAATCAGACGTCAGAAGGATGTAATCTTATTCCAGATCTTGCATTTGAATCAGCAGCTGACTTGCTGGTCTGTGCAGGCTTTATTTCGAAGATCCATATAAAGCAATGAAAGAACATTCACTGAGCTCCTGCAACACCCACGTGAGGGTCTTTGGGGAAATGTACCCAACTCAGAAACGAGGACAAATGCCCCCGCCGCTTTGTAGCAGGGACATAAGTCCCACATGTGAAAGGACTTAATACCGAGCATGGGAAGTACCTTTTTCTTTAAGAGGAAGGACTGAGTTAGATATGTCACTGTATGCCTGGCAAACAGTAGGTGCTCAGTTAATGCTAAATGAATTAAAAATCATTTACACCCTATTTTGGGCCAAATTCTAAGGACACAGCTTTCCTCCTGTCCATCGGCCCCAGTCCTCCCTCCAGAAGACGATGAATGGTGAGGGCATGTGCCTACCCGAGGGTAGGGGATGCCTGTCTTGGTGTTCTCGAAGGCAGGGAGGAGCCGCACGGCCAGGTCGTGAGCCATATGCAACAGCTCATTGTCATAGTCCTTAATGGCCATGTCCCCAAAGGGCTGCTTGGAGTCCGTGATTATTCTGTGGGCAGAAAGGAGACTTCCCAGGACCCTGGTGACAGGAAGAACACAGACATAATAAAATCACGTTGGTTGTACACGCCACAGTCCAGTTCAGTACGACAGAAGCAGCCTCGAAGTCTGTACGGAAGCAGAGGGACTGGACTTAATGGTTTCTGGAAGTTCTTTGCTGCCCTGACAATAATGACCGATTCCTAAGCGCATCACTGAAAGGAAGAAGGGAGCCGTTCCTCTGAGGCTCCCGAGAATGAGCCCATGTGACGTAACAGCTAAGGCTTCTCATCTCAGCCAGCTCTTCTGAAGGGACTGCACTAATCATTCTCAAGGAAAGTGTCGCCTTTTAGGGTTAATAAATAACTCTGAATTTCTCTCACTTGGGGAAAAACAACTTAGCCATATAAGAAAGAGAAAAGGGCAAGACAGCAAATACTAAATAAATTTGTAGTTCTGGCTGCCAAGCAACTGATGGAATTCTCCGACCTCTGGTAGAGGCGTGGTGAGGAAGAGGAGGAAGTGATATACTCAGAGGCCACCCGCTTAGCTTTACGTCCCCGAAGAGCGATTAATTCATATCCCACTCCCATCATCTGAAGTGGATTGTGACATTTTTCAGAACGAATGTTTTCATAATTTTTAATTTTAAATAAATGTTAGCTCTGGAATGTTATTCAGTAATACAATTTTCAAAAAAGTTTAAATGAAATAGGAAAATAGCCACAATACATCAAACTAAAAAGGCAAGATACCAGACTGGGTCTGGAACAGGAGCCCGTAAATTAAAGAAACACACACAGGAGGAAATACACCCCAGAGGTAAGCAGTGGTCCTCTGTGGGGGTAGAAGAGATGGGAATTTCCGTTTCCTTCAGAAATTTGTAGGGGTTTTCCGAGGACACAGTGAAGGAAGGAAATGAGACCAGAAATAGAGTGAAACAGTGACAATCTGAATTAAAGGAACACCTATCCTTCACCTTCACTAAAGCGTAAGTGTGTCTTTTCATTTAGTTCAAAATGTAATTAAGTACTCTGAAATGTCAATCACTCCAGTTTCGATAAATTCAAGAATGAAGACGAAAAAGGGCCACTGTACCCATAAGGTCTGTGGGGACCCTCTGCCTGGATCTTGCGGCCGGTAGACCCTCACTCTAAGGAATTTTCCTCCTTACACACAAAGGAAACGCTCCATCCATTTATGTCCTATTTTACCTTATTGTGGCCTCAAAGACTTGGACGGTAGAATCTTTGTCAAATGAAACGGTGTTGATCACTAACTTGACTGCTTTCTGGAACTCCGATGAATTTCCCATTATCTTTAAAAAGAGGAACACAAACCATTACAATAGCTTGGAACGAAACACAGGCCACATGATTGCAGGAGCTGGGCCACGTCATCTAAATGTCGGCATGTGGTTTTGCGTCCCATGGAAGGACAAACACAAATGGTAGAATAGAGATGGCAAGCCATTTCCTCTATCTCCAGAATCGTATCTCCAAATGACAAAACGGTGACAATAAGCTCTCATAATATGATTGGCGCCCTGCATGGTCCCACCCTACTCTCCCTCACGCACAGCATTCGAATGCCCAGAACTCCTGAAATGAGTGAAAATAAATCCAAAAGGAACAAAAATAAGATTTCCCCTCTGCTCCTGAAATAAACTGACAGCTTGGGTGCAGTAACTCCCAGGAGACCACACATCTGGAAAATGACTTGTTGCCCTGTTACCCAGATGTCTAAACCCTTTGAGAAACAGAAGTAGTATCTTTTGGAGCACAGCATAAAACCAGTGACATTCAAAACAAACAAAATGTAACCATCAGATCTGTCCTTTTTAAAAAGTGATCTAGAACTACGATTCCTATTTAGGGTACACGGACACGATATCATACCAGGCTGCTCTCTCCGACAGGAAATGCAAATTTGGCACAAAATTTTATAGATCAACCTGAACTGAAATGCTTTCGCGCTGTTCAAAATGTTATGACAATCCTGTGACTATAACGACACCATAAGGACACACACAAACCAAGAAACAACAAATTCATTAAGACACTACCTCCTTCAAGTGTGTCTTATTTCCCAGTATTTACTGGTCGGGCGCATTGCCCCCCGCCCCCATCGTCACTTCGCTGTAACACGCAGGGCAGGTACAGACGTCTCTTTTCTGGCTTTCAGCTCTTTCTTTTGAAAAGATGACACAATAATGGTGCAAGCTGCATCCCAGGTCCAGGAGACTGGTATTTTCCAAGTGTTTCGGCAGCATATCTGTGAGAGCTTGTTTCAAACGTTCCCAGAAGAAAAGAAAAACCTCAACAGAAGTAACACCTGAAAAACGAGGCTGAAGTGCACAGTACAGGCCGGATGTCGTACAATGGAAACCACAGAGCTGGTCCGTTTCCTCACAGATGTGCTGCAGTACCAGGATCTGTTGGCAGCTGCAGAGGCTGGTCTGACCTCAGACCCCGTGGAGGGGGGAGAGGGAAGCCAGCAACCGGCAACCCCGTACTGTAATTTTCACGTTAGTCAGAACAGATAACCAGGCTATGAAATCACTCACTCAGGCTTAAGAAAAGCTGCCTTGGACAGCAGAGGTGAGTGGGTGTCTGTACCCTGGGACTCCTCAGAGCGTGTCAAAGGCTGCTGTGCGCTGTGGCTCTCCCGGAGTGCGAGAGATGTACAGAACTCCTCAAGTTCATTTGGGAACAGTATTCTACTTTCAAGGAGTAGAATGCCCTTGGAAGCTGTGCTGGCAAGTGCTGGATTAGTAGAAACAAATTTTTTGCACACATTTGCACTCCTGTTCCAGAGGCCGCTAGCTGTGGAGAGTGTGGTGGGTGAATGACGGAAATACGGTCCTGTACCTAATGAGCGTGGCAAGGAGGACAGAAAGACACAGAAGGGCAAAGAGAGTGCTCAGGGAGGAGAGGGGCCTTTCCCACCAGCATAGGAGTCCTGGGACTTCTTTAAAAGCAACACTCACAGGCTGAGTCAGCCTGTTATCTTGAACAAGTCAACTCTAATGGGCCGAACGTACTTGTCTGGGCACATTTTGATGGTGGATGATGGAAGTGGAGGAGATATTGGGAAACTAAATGGCTTTGCAGCTCCAGTCTGGCAGAGTGAAATCCCGTATTTCCCATTAGACCATGGGCGCAGTGGAATGTAGAATGACCTCTCAGCCTCCTCCCAAGTTCTAGTGATTCTGCTGCTAGTAAGTACTGGACAGTGAAGCCAACTGGCCAGCATTACCCAACTCTCACTCCTGACACTTGCAACTCTCCTAAGGAAAGTTAAGAGAGACAACAGTAAATTGTTAAAGGCAGGATTGGGGCTTCGACGACAGTGTGAATTTTCTAATGATAAAGGCTTGCTGGACAATGAAGGAGAGAGATTTCAAACCGCGATGCTGGCAGCTGGCTCCGCCAGTGGGGGCCAGGAGGCAGACGAAGCACAGGGCCCGGCCTGACAGTGAGCACCTGCTTCTTTCTGCAAACTTGGTCAAAGGTCTCCTGTTCCCCAGAGTCAGAGGGAGATGGAGCCCAGTGCAGAGGTGAAAGGGGTTTACAGAGAGGGGCTCCGCAGAGGGCCAGGCCAGGCTTCACACATGTTCGTGGGGGCCTACCGACCCTGAGTTCTTGTCTTTTCCTTCTGAAATCTTTGTACCGCTGTGAAGTTTACAATAACTGTAAACCTTAAAGGAATGCTCTTTTGACACTTCTAGGGAACCAAACAGTGGAAAACTGGGAGAAAAATAGGTTTCCCCCCCAAACAATCACACTTTACTCTCCACATTTTAGGGGAAATCACATTTTCCCTCATTTCACCTTCAATGCTTTTCCTGCTCTCGGCATTAAAGTCATTAAAATAAACAACAGTTATGAAAGTTAGGAATGTGTTTTGAGTATCAGGTTTCTTGGAATTCCCATCCCTGGAGGAAACCAGGGGAAACCAACTCCAAACTACCTTAATTAAAAATGTATAATAATAAGTCTGAATACTTACTGCAAGTGTGTCCAATGCATCAACCAGGGTCAGGGAATAATTCCCCAGGACATCGTTGATGTTCAGATTTGAACTGAAAAACAAACAAGTTAAAATTAAACAAAGGCACTTTATTTTAAAACAGGAAAAAGACAGTAAAACTCAACACCCATCAGAAAATAAGACTGCTGGCCACTCTCTAGTTCGGGGACTATTACAGTGGCAAAGGTCCCTCTACCTCACAGGTCACCGTTTCTGTAATGTCTGTAATGTCTGTAAGTAGAGCCGAGTCACAGAACAGCCGAGACACACTTATACTGTAGAGCAAAGGACATGTCGGCACATCGGGAGACGGTGAACAGGAGCCACCTGCCATCGCTGACATATACTTTCCTCACCACAAATGATCTCTCTGTCCAGCTTCAAATGGCTCTGATTTTGGAATCATTTGGAACAAAAAGGAGACCTGGTCCTATGAACTGCCCATAATACTCGAATACGGAAATTGACACTCCAGGTATCACACACAAAAATGAGCAAAGGCCTTCCTCCTCTCCAGTCTCAGTGTCACTCATCTCTTTTTTAGTTGGGGGAATAAATTAATGTCGGCCATACCCCCCACCATTCCCACGTCAACACCAGCTTCCTTTTCTGAAACCAGCGTCGGGACTGCAGTGAGGGTGAGGCCCCTCGTCACTCCCACAGTTCTTCCTGACACTGACACGACAACTAATACATCTGGGAAGGGCGGGGTGGGGGGTAGAAATAGTGAATGTAATCAAGTTCTGGGGAGTGAGGCCACGCCTCTGTCCCTGTTTAAAGACCCACGTGACAGAGCCCCCGTTTCATCTTCAGCAACAGAGTCACTGGCATTCTGGTGTCTTCCATCAGTGCCCCAGGCCACATTATCTACTCCCTGATCACTCTCAAGGGTCCGTCTCACTGCCCTGCCTGTGGGCAGCAGCTCCCGTGCTCGCTGTGCCTTGGCTGTGTCCAACAGGCCTTCCAGGAAGCAGCATAAACAGCTTCAACACCTCATTTTATTACCCTTCTAGTTGCTTTGTCTTACGCTTTGTTATGCCACTTAATCTAGGACAAAGAATGTACAGCAAGCTTTTAGACGTGTGTTAAAACAAGCGATAGAGAAGGAGCATCTAGGACCCAGGGCTATCTCATCTCTCCCAAGCCCTGAAGCCAGCACCCTGCGGGGCTGAAAAACTGCACCTGCATTTTCTGTTTGTCCATTCTTTCTAAATAAATTTACAGAATTGCAAAAGGTCCTCTAAAGATGAGAGCTGTGGGGTAAAATAAGCACTTCAAGGGCAGTGCCAGCCAAGAAGCACATAGGAAGGATGGGAAACTGGAGAACAAGGTTGAAGTAGGCAGCCCTGCCAACTCAGGAGCTCTGTGGGGTGTAAATATTTAACTCCATGGCTCTGCCTCTCGGAAACGAAGAGCGGCCTCCAACAACCCACCTCATCAGAAAATGGTTCTGTCATCAGTTAGCATCCAACCTGGATGGTGAATGAGCCACGTGGAACTGCTCTGAGTTACGCCTTGACCCGTCACATTCTCCGCCTGCACAGCCTGAGGAAGGGATCACTCACTCTGAGGGCTGCACACCTTCCCATGTTGTACTGTACTTTTCCTTTTAGGCTATAACCAAAATGGACCCCGTTTTAAAATACGTCTCGATACAATGCCCAAGCATTCACCAATAATTGGCAGTTGTAAGAGTTTCACGGTAATAAAAATGGTACTTGCAATGACCGGGGTGTTTCCTTGTCTCCACTCAGACAAATCCACTCAAAGAGAGCAGAAGTATTCATCAAAATACTTTTAATTCTTGTCTATCAAATAACTGTTATACACACTCTCAAAGTATGCCACAACAGAAAAAAGAAAAACAGAAATGGGCGTGAACTAAAAAGGAGACTCCATAAAACACTCCTGGGCCTAATAGCCCCAAATTATCAGGAGTCCATTTACACTGGCCCACCGATGGGTAAGACTGGCTTTGCTCTCTGTGGAGTCTCCCTTCATGACCAGCCCGACCTGATACCATCTAGGTGCCTCCAGCCAAGAACTCAGGCTTCTCGGGCCACGCTAAGGTCGAAAGTCCACCTCTGTCCATAAAACCAGCTGCTGAACCACGATGCCGCAGAATTCAACTCTCCACTTCATGACATTCACTCCACTGTGAATTTTTAAGGCTCTTATCACCCCAAAACAGAGAAGATAGAGAAAACCCTGGCCTTTGATAGAAATTTTTTGATTATGTAGTTAACGAAAATCAATCATATATGTGAAAAACATTCCCGTATATACTTAACCTGTCACAGCTGTTCAGAAATCTACCTGGTGCTGTGCAGGCACGGAGGTAATATAAGACAGTCCCTGTGTTCAAGGGACGGATACTCTGGGGAGACAAGACAAAAGGAAAGGAAGGTGAGTACAACAGCACTCAATTTTCAAACGATGGTAAAAGCTGGGGTTTTACCATCTCAAAGGAAAGCAACCGCAGGGAGACTGAGTAAATCGAGGAAAATCATCTTCAAACAGTTCAGTGGCGTCATAGAAAAAGACTTGAGCTTAACTCTTAGGGAGGACAGGATGTGGAAAGGAAGAGGAATGCAGAGGCCTAGGAATGAGTCCGTTTGGGGGTTTGTTAATTTGAGATTTGCTTTTCTGTTTGAATAGCATTATGTTGGGAGAAAGCAAAGAGGGGTCACGTGCCCAAGACCCGAACTATCACTATTCACAGGATTGTGAAATTGTAATATCTAAATTTACTTGAAGAAACTTTTGAATTTGGACCTTCCAACCCACATTGGGTATGTGAGAGGAACTGACTGCATAGTAATCTGTAGCTGGACAGAAGGATTTACTATTTTTAAAGAGTTCAGGTTTTATTTATTTCACGTTCACTGCTCACCCTTCCTCCAAACAAGCCTCCAGTAAATGTGACCAAAAAGAAGAGACGTTTAGCGCCATTATTTTGTTTCTGGACTTTTTTTTACATAATATTCTAATAGCTATGTCACTTTGTATTTTTTAAATGAATCCTTAGAATACATTTGACAACAATCACTAGAATACATTTGACTTTAAAAAATATCTGAAAGGTTTTTATTACAGGTTATTCATTTTGGGGATGTAAATGTACCCTATTGTTTCGGAGCCAAAATGACAAAGAGACATGTTGAGTGTTTCCTGGAAAACACTAAAGTCTGGTGGGAATTAAGTTAAAGGAATGGGAGTAAGAAGAATTAATCTTTCCACTCTTTGGAGGTGTCCATTGTGAGGGTCTACTCAAAGCCACCAAAGCCCAGGCTCTTCCACCTCCTCAGAGACACTAAGGTTTACCAACTACAAGCCTTCCGAAATGCTGTCCCTCCATATTTCTAACTCCACCTTTGCAACAGCAACCTACCTTTCTCAAGGTAACCTGACCTCATCCTACCCAGACTGTCACCTTACAATCAAACCAAAACACTCGTCATCTGACTTCACCCTGTACCACCTGGAACTACCACAGGGATCAGCGAGCGAATCACCTGCCACCTGGCCTCACCGGAGAGGACTTCCAACTCTCCAGAGGTTCTTAAGGTTCCTTAACAAACGCACAAAAGAGTCATCAACTCCTTCTCCACACCACCGCGGACCCAGCTGAAAGTGTTCTCTATCACAAGTCATGCAGCTGTGTTTCTCAGGTCCACACCTGAAAAGGAAACCTGAGGAAAAGTCTGCGGCACAATAAGGAAGGGCCTCACCCTTCTTGCAATCCTCTCCCTTCTTGCAACCATGAGCACTCGAGAGGAAATATTTAAGATCCACAACATGTACACACACTTTGATTTCAACCATGTGAAAAAATGGGTAGGACTATGGACAGGAGCTGACAGGTAGGACTACGGACAGGAGCTGAAACATAAATTAAAAAGAACCATCTGGTGCGATTTTAGGCTTTCTTTTTTCAAATTTTAATTTTTTTCTCCCCAAACAAATTGAGATCGAAAGAAAATACATCAAGTCTGGCAATAGTGAAGCGAAACAAATAACTCTGTAATTCCGACAATCTGGAAAGGCCCAGTCATTTTTTTCCCCCCAAAATTTAATAAAAATTCTTCTAAAAAAAAATGGAGATAGAAATTACATTTACACGTATGAAGCCTGATGTAATAAAGCGAGAAAAATAACTCATCAGTTTGCTACAATTTTAGAAAAGCCCAGTCCTTCGAAGGTAGCCTGGAATGTGACCTCGCTTCACTAAAAACAATGCTCTCAAACTGCAATTTAAGACGTGCATTTGTAGAGCAACCATTTTTAAAACTCTTCACGCCCCATTAGTGTTTGGGCATCCTGTTTAGAACCTAAGGATCGGCCTCTGCATCTTTTCACCAGGTGAAGGGAAATCCATGCCCCAAACACCCGAAGGCACCAGGTGTGGTCCCAAGGCCCTGAGCAGCCCAGGTCCCGCAGCCTCCATCCCGCCTGGCAGGGTCCGTGATAAAGCACACCCTTCCCTCTGGCTAGGAGGGCCTTGGCTGGGCGTGTTGTCCTCTTGGACTCTGAGGTCAACAGCAGTGACCCTCGAAGCTCAGCCTTCGAAAACAAGGCTCGTGGTCCGGGCGGGCTGGCCCACCTTCTCCAACAGCCCTGCCACCGTGGGGGGTTTACAGGACAGACACTGACAGGCACCTCAGCAGCCCGGGAATCTCACCCTGAGCGTCAGGACTGCAACGTGGGCCCCACGGCCTCCCTGTCTGCCCTCCACCTAAGAAGCTGCCCCGGGGCTGAAGCAGAAAGGCGGTCGCCCTGCTTTGCCTCACACTCACTGGGTGGCTTTAGAGGAGTCCTTTCCAGGCGCCAACTCCTGAATATTTAGATAGAAAGGCCCCAAGGTGGGGGTGGGGGTGGAGGGAGGTAAGGGCTTGTTTGGCAGCTGCGTTTCCAAGGCGTTTCATTTTACCGTAGTTCATCTGAAGGGGTGGGAGATGGGCGTCTAAAGCCCCCCAGGGCACCCCTGGCACTGCCACCGTCCCTTTTGGGACCTGGGTCTGTTCCCCCATCTGTAAAAGAAATCGTCCCGGACAGCGGTGTTGTAGTTCAGAGACACCGGAGAATCGGGAAGGAGGACGGCGAGCGGCCCCTCCACGCGCCTCAGACCCGCGGGGGCCTCCGAGGGGCCCGCCCCGGCCCCTAAACGCCGCGCGCCCCGGCGGCCTCCGCAGCGCAGCGCGGCCCCTGGTCGCGGAAGGCGGAAGCGCTACTCACGGGTCCCCGCGGTCGGGCCCTCGGCCGCGGCAGTGGATGGGGTTGAGCTCGTCCTGCGGAAAGGCGTGCGCCATGTAGTTGTCGTAGCCGAAGGCGAACATGCCCCGCGCCAGGTCGCGCATCTGGGCGCGCAGCTGGGGCGGGAAGGCGCCGCTGTAGCGCCGCTCGTACTCGTCGGGGCCGCGGCCGCCCAGCACGTCGCCCCAGGGCGCAGGGCCGCACACGCCGGGCCGGGGGCGCCGCGGGGCCCGCTGCCGCCCCTGCACCTCGGGGCCCGGCGGCTGCGACCACGACGGCCCCGCCGGCCCCCCGGGCGCCCCGGGCCGGCCCGAGGGCCCCGGGGGGAGGGACGCAGCGTCGTCGGGGGTCCTCAGACGCTGGAAGCCGAAGCTGATCGGGAAGCGCTGGTAGAAGCCCATGCTGGGCCCCAGCCCGAAGACGAGCCACAGCGCGCCGTGCAGGCCGAGCCGCAGCAGCACCAGCCCCAGGACGAGCGCCCGCCATTGCATGGTCGCGCGGGCGCCGCGGGCATCCTCCTCGAGCGCGGTGGCGCCCGCCGCCCCAGCGCCCGCTCCGCGGCCCCGCGCGCTTCCCCTTTAAGGAACTCCCGGCTGACGCACCAGGAACTGGCCCATTGTCCCCCGCCCCCCGCTGCTCCGGCCCGGCCGGCCCGGCCCCGCGTGCGCCCGCCTGGTCGCCCGGGATTGGCCCGGGCCGGCCGGCCTCGCGGGGCGCGGGGCCTCCTCCCGCGCCAGGGGCCGCCCCACGTCCGCCGCGCCGCGAGCCCTGGCCCCGCCCCCGCCCGAGGCCGCGCCCCTGGGCGGTCCCGGTCCCCACGGGCTGGCGTGGCGGGTCGGGGCTGCTGGGGCTCCGGGCGACGGAACTTCCAGCCAATGGGAGCGCGGCACGCGAGGGCCCGCCCGATGCGGGACGGACGCGGGGCCCACACCGCGGGCTCTGGGTGGAGCGCGTCTCCGGCGCAGCTGGGGCCGTGGAAAGCCACTCCGGCTGTAGGTCAGGGACGGTGACAGTGAAAAGATGCAAAGGAAGCGGGAAGAATGGGACCATTTAAAAAAACGGAGGGGAGGAGTCAAGGCTGCCGCCACCGCCAAATTATTTTTACCAGATCTGTTTCACCAGGCAGGTCCCCTTGGGCCACTGCCACCCTCCCGCGCACGGCAGCAGCGACCTGAGCTTTGAGGTGTGGGATCGATTCCTAGGCATCTCTCTTTAGTAACCTCTGTATCTACTTCCTCTAAGAAGGTTGCAAATGTCAGCTCTGAAGGGCTATAGCTTTTATGTAACTCAACAGTTCAAGGGTTTTGTTTTCTTTTGCTTGCTGCATTTGAAAATGTCTGCAAGGGTTTGCCCTCCACCACTTTGTCCCAAGGTTCCTGAAAAGCTTGGGGAGCAAGGCCTGCGGGGAGGCCCAAATCAGAGCTTGGACGGGTGACCAAGGGAGTGATTCAGAGTGATGAAGCTGTCACGTGGCACACTCATCCCACTCTCGGGGTCAGGGGACTTGCTGTAACACAGAGGAGCTGTAATGGGGCCTGAGCAGGAGCCCAAAGAAACAGTTAATGACAACACAAGATAGCTGGCACACAGGCCCTTTTTGTTGGCAGAGCCTTATTTCTCCCCCAAATCCTGAGAGAGAGGTCTGCTCAAGCTTTAAAAATATGAAGCTGGATAAAGATGTGGTACATACATACAATGGAATATTACTCGGCCATAAGATGAAATATTGCCATTTGCGACAATATGGATAAATCTTGAGATTATCAAGCCAAATAAAATGTCAGACAGAAAAAGTCAAGAACCATGACTTCATTCATATGCGGGATATAAAACTGAAAGCAACAAGCAAAGAAGACAAAGAAACAAAAACTCATAGACACAGACAACAGTTTAGTGGTTACCAGAGGGTAAGGGAGGAGGGGGTTGTAGATGAGGATAAAGGGGGTCAAATATATGGTGATGGAAGGAGAACTGACTCTGGGTGGTGAGCACACAGTGCGATATATAGATAGATGATGGATTACAGAACTGTACACCCGAAACCTATATAATTGTACTGAACAATATCACCCCAAAAACAGTAAAAATACATATATATATCAGTACTCATACTAAGAAAAAGAATATAAAGTGAGCTTGAGCCAGGGTTTTGTCTCTGAAAGGCACTTAAGCACCTGCTGGAAGCCCAACCTCTGCTTGATCCTGAACTTTCAGCTCTGCCTTCCTGGAACTTCCAAACTGAATGGGAATATTAAGTTGTGTGTTGTGTCCTTCCTATTTTATTGTAAATTTTAAGTTTTAAATTTGATCTCGTACCACCATCAACTATAGAGCACATCGATGACAGCTCCAGTCCTCACATTAGGGACAAACTCTAATAAAAAACAAATCTCTTCTCATAATCAGAGAAAACCATCCAAATTCTGCAAGATGCTTTTCATGGCAAAACTGACAATAGCTGCCAGTTGCATACGTCTTGTGATTTTCAAATTACTTTCACATGTGTTGTCGTTTACTCCTCACAGAAAACCTTGTAGTCTATTCCAAGAGCCATAAGGGAAGAAATCAGGGTGGGGGTAGGGTGGTGGTAGCTCCAGTTCTCAGAGCTAGTTGGCTGGAGGCAGAAAGCCGCTGCCCAGGTCTCCCACACTTTATGGTTCTGGGGATGTTTACTACAATGAGCTAGCCCCCAAAGCAGACAGTCTGGTCCTTCTGCTCTTCCCAACCACAGCACAGGCAACAGTGGTTGACTTGAGTGCCCTGCAAGGTACAGCCTAGGATTTAAGGGCCAGGTTCAGAAACATGTTTCCTGCTGGAATTACACTGAGCCACAAGAAAATGGAGTATCTTGGGCTAGCCCTTTACAACACACTAGGACTCCCCTTAAGGTAAATGTGGCTGGTAAGATTGGGATCTGATCAGAAAACCCAGCCTTAAATATCAACTCTTTAAGAAACTGTTTGGTTTGTGATAGGTTTTTCTGTACGTCATCTCACAAGAGCATCAGCGGGCTGACAAAAAACAAAACTGAAATGCACTATGGTAAAAGGGCTTTCCTGGGGGGGTGCCAGAGAGATGACAGCTGAGAACCCAGATTCAGAAGTCTGAGTGCCAGGTGTCTAACCCATAGCTCTGCCCTCTGACGTTGAGCAGTTCCTTTTCTGGACCTGTTTTCTCATGTCTAAATAAGGGTGACGAGAACAGTGCCGGCATGTGCCAGCTGTGAGAATTACTTAGTGTATACCGTGTATCTACAAAGGCGCTACGTACAGAGCCTCTTAGTACTACTCTTCAACTCTGTGAACTTGGAAAGACCGGAATCTACCAAAGTACCTGGTACACATACACTTGACGTCTGTGGAATTCAACGAAGTCTGGCCTATCTTCAAAGCACTATTTTAGGGGGGAAAAGTGTCTAAGGAAACAGTATAAAATAAGGCAAGGGCTAAAACGCCACACAGTCCAAGGGCAGCTGAAACAGCTTTCGAGTCCTCAAATCTAATTCCAGTTCTATTTAACTCAACCTTTTCCAGCTTCTACACATCATCGTCCTAAATCTCTGTGGTGTGGGGTTATATCTCGCAAGGTGATCCACATTCACTCTCCCTCTTATTTTGATGCTGAAGGAGGTGACCTGGCCTTTGAAGATATCCTCCACTGTAAGTAGGTGGACATTCCAGTTTTCAGAACCAGTCTTGTGAGTGAGTGCATGAGTCACTGCATTAGGTCCCTAAAACTGCAAAGCCAGAAAAAAGCTCTGGTTCTTTAGTGACTTCAAAGTGCAGTCCCAGGGCTTCCTCTGTTAAGTATCAGGGTTAAAACAGTCTATTAAAAGGAGATATTTTAGGGGCGGCCTGTTAGCTCAGTTGGTTAGAGTGTGATGCTCGTAACACCAGGGTGGCCAGTTCCATACCCGTATGGGCCAGTGTGAGCTGCGCCCTCCACAACTAGATTGAAACAACTACTTGACAGGGAGCTGATGGCTCCTGGAAAAACACACTTAAAATAAAAATTTTAAACTTAAAAAAAAAAGGAGAGATTTTACTACTGTAAGAAGATGTAAATGATTTATTAGCCAAAGCAATAATGTAAAAAAGAAAAAAAATCAAGTGATATAATGATTAAAAAATTTTTTTTTTAATTTTTTATTGGGGAGTATTGGGGAACAGTGTGTTTCTCCAGGACCCATCAGCCCCAAGTCATTGTCCTTCAATCTAGTTGTGGAGGGCGCACCTCAGCTCCAAGTCGCCGCCATTTTCAATCTTAGTTGCAGGGGGTGCAGCCCACCATCCCAGGTGGGAATTGAACCGGCAACCTTGCTGTTAAGAGCTTGCGCTCTAAACAACTGAGCCATCCGGCTGCCCAATAATAACGATGACTTTTTAAAATTCTGATTATTGCTTCTTTCTGAAGCAATATATACTTGCTTTATAAAAGTGAGGGGAAATAAACTTTAAAAAAAGGCGGGGATTACCTATACTCCCATTATTAGTTTGGTGAAGATCCAACTCCAGAACTAAGGTAATATTTCCCCTCAATTTGGTAAGCTAATTTTTCCTATTTGCTTTAAAATGGAATAGTGTATTATTGTTCCCACCTATCTGATGGGCAGAAATCCAGAAGTTTGTCAACACACTGTTGGCAAGACACAAGGGACAGAGACTGGTAGAAATAAACACTGGTACACCCCCCTGAAGGCCATGTGGCAATTCCTAGCTTAGGTACAAATGCATTTACCCTTTGACCTAGACATGCTTCTGGGAATTGCTGCAGGTGTACACAATGGTTCATTGCAGCACTGTTTATAAAAGCAAAAGATTATGAACAACCCAGATGTCTTATCAACAGGAGGTCAGTTAAATAAACCGTGGAACCTTCACAGTGACAACCACACACAATGAAGTGGGAAACAGCAGCTGTGAAAGGAATGAGAAACTTGCTCTACCGATGTGGAAAAAAGCCATGTCCAAATCAGTATGCGACCTTCAATGTAAGGAATTAAAAAAAAAAAACCAAAGTGCGCACGCGCGCACACACACACACTCACACCACTGGAAAGATAAGAAATCGGGAAAGGGTTACCCACAAGGCCAGGGTGGAGGGGGAATGGTGATTACTCAGTTATGGATGTGATCAAGAGTTCAGTTTTTAAATGTATTTTCAAGTTTTAAATCGTGTGACTTGCCTATCAATAATCAACTTATCCAAAAAATAAATGGAACTTAAGAAAAAAAGTGATGAGCTTCCTTTCCCATCTCTTCTAACTACTAAACCACTAAATCAAATACAGCGACTGTCCATCAGGAACTGATGCTCACCACCCATGTTGTACCCCCTGCCCTTCGGTTACTGATGCTTCCAGAGAAAAGTAGGACTTACATAAATTCTTAACCCTTCTCTGAAGGGTGAGGAAGAGCTAGTGCTTTCATAAATTAGTGGTAGGACAAATAATAGCAATTTCTCCGCAGAGAATGATACAAACAGAAAAAGGAGTTACCTAATTCATATACTGGGTAACAGCAGACAGAAGTGACAGGCTCTCTTAAAATGTAGGACAAGACAGTGTCGTGTGACAGACTACAAAACCGACGCGAGGCCAGAGCTGGAGGTTATAAAGAGCTGGTTGGAGGAAATACAACCATTAACGATCCGTTAACGTTCTACTTCCCATATTTAAAGGGAAAAACACTGGTTCTGTTGGTTTTCCCTTTCCCCTCATTCTTTTTAAAGGAAGTATTAATATCTCCTAACTGCTCGAGGTTTCTCCAAGCTCCAAATAAATTCTAGCAGAAACTAGCAATACTGCACATAAACATTAGCTCTAATACATTTACCCCCAGATTGGTAGTATATTTTTCCACATTGTATACCAGAATAAACATTTTTCTGCAGTTTGGGAGAAATGCTTTAAAAATTTTAAATGGCTTTCAAAATATAAGCCCGTGTTTATAGCATTTCCAAACAAAATGTTACTGTATCATTCTGGCAAATGTGTGTGATCTAATCATTAACTATGGTAAAATGTAAAGTTATAAAATGTAAACATTTCTGTGTTTTGGATTATTTTCAAGTGGAAGGAACGTGCAACACTAACATATTTACTAGGACAAATGGTTGTTTTCATATCTCTACTCTGCTGTTCACCACTCAAATCTCTAGGCTGCTAGAACCTCCACCTGTTAGTGGGGGAAATTCTATAAGAAATCCTCTGCCATTCGTTTTACAGATGGGAAAACTACCCAGCCAGAGAGGCTTCAGCAATTCACCAGTCACACAGTTAACAGCTCTGAGATGACCATTCTCTTGATGCTAATCCACCACTCTTGACAACCAAGACATATGAACATTTTAAACTGAGGATTCTTTCCCTATCACATCCCTTCCTTTTATGAATGTGACACCTGCAGGCCCCAGTAGAAAACAAAACAAAAACGAGGTATTGTCCCCCAACTCCAGATTCCTGCTGGGAAATCTGCATGGCCTAAGTCACCAGCTGCCTTGGGATTTAAAATAGAATGATTTACTGGAGAGAGGGCGTGTCAATGAACTGGAGAGATGGATGGCTAGTAATGTGGCTCCGATTGCAGACCGTCCCGTGGCAGTCCGTCCCGTGAGTTACTGGTCTACTTTTGTACACAAGTACCCATTTTTATTAATAGCTGAAGTTTAAACAGAAATTGTGTGGAGGGTATTTACTAATCAACAGGAAACACCTGCAGTGGGCCACCCATTTGTAGAACTGCAAACGTAAGGCAAGTTGGCAAGGCTAGTGTTTGCTTTACTAGCTTCCTTTTCGAGTCTCTGCACTGACATCCATGTTTTTGAGGACACAACCTTTCAAGTTTGTAACAAAACAAAAATATTTCAAGTACTAAAACAGGGTGGTTTCCCTGCAAGTTTCAAGTCACCTCACAACTGGACGTACAGTTGCAGTGCTGGCCACAGTGCATTTAAACTTCCACTCCAGTGTCAATGTGCCAGGTCCCGAAGGTTGGAATTACCAAATCCCCAGGACTTCAAGGGAACTGCGTCCTGTGCAGGTAGCAGATGCAAAGCGATTAGTTCCTGTCAAAACAATGAGCACTCGAGTCAATGTACTCGACACCATCGAAGGGACTAAGTTTAGAAGTCTCAATTTTTGAAAGCAGATATAAACTTAGAATCAAGGGTAAAGTAAGCTGACTTTATATTTCCTCCGCCCCAACTCCCTCAAAAATGGCTGGGATAGGAGGGTGGTGAGAAGAGGATCAAATTGATTACTTCACTACAGGGCTCCACCAATTCAACAAAACAATTGAAACTTGAATATCCTAGGGACTTGGCCTACAGAGGCTAAATTACACATCCAATTGGCCAAGAGGGTTGGGCCATACAGAATGTCAGTAGGGATACAGAGGAAAAGCCAAGTTGAACTTCTCTGAGTAAAAATATTAGGTTGGTGCAAAAGTAACTGCGGTTCTTCCAATTGCTTTTAATCTTTTAAACCGCAATTACTTTTACACCAACTTAATACATAAAATAATTTCTCCAACAGCTTTGATAAATGTTCACTTTTATTGTGTAAAAGATAACATACTGGCAAAATAGGCCAAACACATTATTTTAAAAATGCGCCTTTGCGGGAAAACCATCATGTTTAATATTTTAAATCTTTCCAGTTTGGAAGTGAATGAAATAAGCGTGTCTTGCAATTGCAGTGTATTAGTCGAGTTTTATGATATGTAGAACAGCTGGATTAGAACACGCCAACTAGTGCTGCCACTCTGAAAAGCCCGGAAGTAGGTGTGTCATGGCAGTTTACAGTAGCATCTCCCCCACCCACCCTCAAAAAAGTCGCAGTATCAGCCGTGTGGACATTTTAAAAGTTTATTGCAATTTTAACTAGCCCACAGACCCAATTCTTTGAGAGCTGATTTCTTTCTCTGTGGTCAAGCGACACTGCTCATGGTAACTTTCTTTCTACCCCCTTCCAAAAAAGTCAGCACCTTCCATCACGATGCACATTTTAAGTTAAAATTGTCAATACAACCCTCAAAATGCAAGTTTATTGAATAAAGCTGAGAAGAGCAGTAAACAGACAAATAATGCATCCACCGAAATAAAATCCATGTATTTACAAAGTTCAGTAACTGGTAAGTGTTCACATGCAGAGGTTAATGCACAGGAAAATGGTGGTGCTGTCTGGATGTCTTCTGATGCCAAAAGCAACACCCAGACACACAGACACGTTCAGGTAAAGCTACAGGTCACGGATGGCCTATGCGGTTCCCACAGCCACACATTCTAGTTCCGAGTCCTCTGTTTTAAGCACAAATTGCCACGTTCTTTGTTAACAGTTCCCAGCGACCACTGATGACACTGAACTACAGTAGCAAGTTTAAATGTCCCTTCACTTACAGACCTAGCCATCCCATCAAGGAAGTAAGCAACATGCTTCAAAGGGTAAGAACAGAATTCTAAAAGCCGAGATTCTACCCATAAAAATGTGACTGGAGAAAAGTAAGTAGTGCCTGGGCAGCACACTGCAGGATTTTGTACAGAATATTGTTAAGGCTATGGCAGTCTATAAATTAAAACTGGTATTCGTGAGAAGAACTTACTGTTGACTGCACTCTGAGGGCTCACCATGTTTGGAAACGCACGGTCCACATGAGTGCTGCTTAACAAGAGAAACAAAATCACACACAGTGTGAGGCAACACACAGGCAGGCGTACCACAGACAGAGTTTTATCTACGACAGTGGTCTATGTGAACAATTTACAAGTGAGCCAGTAGTAGTATGTCCCTTTATGGATATGGAGATCACTAAACTACAAAACGCCTTCATTTTCAGTTTATACATCTCCATGTCATAGAGGCCGACAGTGACCAGCCTCCGGTCCTCAGCTCTGCGTGATTGGTAATCAACCTGCAGCCACTCCGTGTGATTACATCAGATAAAGCAGGCAGGTCTAGAGTTGTCACAATAATCAAGATGTCTCATGGCACCAGGCAAGAGTGCCAGGCCTTCCATCAGGAAGAGAGGAAGAACTTTTCGGTTTGTAGGTACGTGTTGTGCTGAAAGTCAACATTAGGACTGGATATAAAAAGTCAGGAGTTGGAGAGTCGTGCAGCAGCACTGACTTAATGACTGGAGATAGAAAGAACAAACAGGTGTTTGAACAAAGTCTGACGTCCTTTATACGTTTTATTGTATTGGCTGGAATGCTCTAAATTCATGAAAGCTTTTGAAAAAATCTTCAGTACCCAACCCCTTAAAAAAGTGTGTTGAACAAGCAAAAAAGAAAGAAAAAATATAGAAATAATGACCTGGACAGATATAAAAGAGCACACCTCAGTTCCTCCCACATCCCCACTGCTGTCTCGTGATGAAGAATGCTCAGAAAGCAGAATGTATTTAAAATTCATCACGTAACATCTAACCAGTGTAAAGAACCCATAACAACACTGATCCGGTGTCTCTGTTCTTTCTTTGCAGACCATTTTTAAAATTCCTAAGGTGTAATTATACATTTCACATGCATCTGTGGGCTATGTAAACACTATGTTTATAGCCCACGTGAGTCAGGCTAAAAGTTTTCTAAATACTGTGTGTGGCACTAGAAACTTCATGCTGTATCAAGCCAGTATCAGTATTAAGCTACTGGACTCTAGAATGAAATACCATAGACAGACATTTACTGAAAACCAATATAAAAATCTGGTCCACAAAGACCAGAACAGAAATATGCAATCTTCTTGATTTAAGATGGTTGAAAGTGTTTTTTTAAAAAAGCTCTACACACTGTTTAAGACAAGTGTGTGTCAGAAGCCTTTCTGTGTGTGCTGACTTTATCGTGACAACTCTAGTTGATTCTTTATGAAGGATTAGGGATACACATCTTCAGCAGTGCGCATGAGAAATAAACTCTGAAAAAGGCAATTTCTTGGGTTTAGGAA
Organism: Rhinolophus hipposideros; assembly: GCF_964194185.1. Classification (NCBI taxonomy): domain Eukaryota; kingdom Metazoa; phylum Chordata; class Mammalia; order Chiroptera; family Rhinolophidae; genus Rhinolophus; species Rhinolophus hipposideros. The sequence continues at coordinate 63,265,278 of NC_138060.1, forward strand.
GGACCGTATTCTGGGAAGTACTTCAGAGGAACGGGCAATAATTTTAGGATTACAGCCAGGAAGGACTGGAAGACGTCAGGAGATGCTTTTCAGCTTCTTCTAGATTTTGAATGTTGAATAAGCCACTGAAGTGTGATATCTACAGATGGAGGGAAAAAAAGGCATTAGGGAACTCAACATCAGAGATAATCTTTAAAATGCAGCTACATCACAGCACAGCCGGGGCCTGCCCGCTTCTGCTTTTCTGTATCTATACTGCTGGTCCCCATTACCTGAGCTTCAAGAGGACAATCTGAGGAATTACGCGAGACTGAAGAGTCTCTAATTTCCAAGTGAAACTGTGGAAAGAACAGCTTATGCCATCTTTGATTTGTTCAAAACTTTACCGACTGCCTATAAGATCGGGCATTGAATACAAAGAAACAGGAGAACCGCTCTCTGCCCTTGAGGAGTTTTCAGCATCACAGTCAGAAAACATACAAGTAATCAATCATTTGGGGTTGGGGGGCCACCCCACAGAATTCTAGGCAAAAGAAACAAAATGGAGCGCTGGGCGGATCAGAAGTGATAAGAAGCGGCCAAAGCAGAGGGATGGGGAAAGGGTGCCACTCATGCTTAGGCCAGAGCAGGGGTTCTCAACCTCACTCTTTTGACATTTGGGGCTGGTTAATTCTTTGCTGGGAAGTGCTAGGGGGGGCCCTTACCAGTGCATAGTGGAATATTTTTCCACATCCATGACCTTTACCACTAGATGCCATATCACCATTCCCCGCTAACCTATGACAACCAACAATATCTCCAGACATTGCCGAATGTCCCTGGGGAGCCAAACTGTCCTCAGTTGAGAACCACAGGGCTAGAGGGAGCTAGATAATCTTGTATGCCATTCTGAGGTGCTAAGAGATTTGGATTTTATTCTCCAGGAAATAGGAAGTGAGTGGAGAATTCTAAGCAGGGAAATTACACTCATTTATTTTAGTAAGATCAGTCACGGCGAGAGGAGGACAGCCTGGGGGGTAGCCGACAGAGAGACCGTCTCCATGGGATTAGGAAAGTGAGCAAGGCTGCAGCAAGCCGAGTGCTGTGGGGATGGAGGGAAGTGAAATGGGAAGCACGATTACAGTGCAGAACTGAGAGGCCCGCTGACTGACAACGTGGAGGAGGCGGGAGAGACACTCTGGCCTGAGTGAGAGTGCGTGTTCCGGAGCTGTTGGATGGCAGTGGCAAAAGGAAGAACAGCCTTAAAAAACAGATTCCGAATTCAGCCGCGGGCACATGGAGTTTGGGGGCAGAAAATAATACATCATGGAGATGACCCACAGGTAGCTTTGGCTACATGGATCTGAGGAAGAGATGGAGACTGGCAAGATGCCCCCTACAGGTGGCACCTGAGACAGCAGTAACCGAGATTAGCTACGAAAAGCACGCAGACCGAGACCCAGACGTCGGCTAAGTCAGAACACTGAATTCCTGTCCTTGAGCTCTTTAAAATGTGCGAGCCACATAAAGCACACATGAGCAGCTCTCAGAAGCAGCCCTCCATTCTCCATGCCTGAAAGTCGAGTGCAAATTCCAGCCCACATTTGTCAGAGAAACTAGAGGCCACACACACAGCACAGCCTGCACGCCCTGGCTGCAGACGTGGGAACAATGATTTCGCGTCTGCCCCAGCAGGTTGTTTGCGCTTCACAAGGAGGACAGCAGGGTGTGTAGTAAGAGCAAAGCCACCCTTGTTTGAACTGAATGGGGAGAAAGGTAAATCTAAAATTGAAATAATCAGGTGTAAATATTTCAGAAATTCACTAAAAAAAGCAAATCTTGTGGACACTACACAGATGGATTCTTAAGATTAGATGAAAAGGCAGAAAAAAAAAAAAAGACAGTCATTTTCTATGACAAAAATGGCCACAGATATGAGCCATCTTTGCCAAGATCCTTCTCCAGAAGGAATCTGTTGTGTGTGGGTCTGAGGACACATTACTAATGAAATTAAAGTGTTCCTGATACCACATCAGGAAGCTGGAAGTATAACGTGTAAGCCATGTACACTAAATACATTTTGGAGCAATTTAGTAAGTTAAATTTAGTAAGCTAAATTTGACACTAAAATCTGTTATAAAAGCTGAAATTAAAGAGGATGTTCTGACTTGAATAGCCAAGAAATCCTATCTAAAGGATTTATTTTCTCCCTTCAACCCCTCCACCCTCCATTTTAGGAAATAGGAGAGAAAATGTAAGGGAGTAATGGATTTACACCATAGCACAATGTACTAAATAAAAATCCTGGTTAGTACAGAACAGGGTTTCTCAACCTCCCCCCCCCCCACAATTACTTGCTGGGGGGTATGCAGGATGTTTAGAATATTCCTGGTCCCTACCCCTGGCTGCCAGAATTACCCTCCTCACTATGACAACCAGAGCTGTCTCCAGACCCTGCCAACAGTGTCCTGGAATAAAACCCCTCACTGAGAACCATGGGAATGTAAGTACATGTTCTCTTGAAGGCACAACTTACAACTTGACAGGAGTTGCCCTCAACATAGGAAATATTTTTAAAAACTAAACAGTCACAGTAAATGCTTGAATAGTCTGTTCTCAAATTAACTGACTGCTCCCATGTAACCAGTCACTTCTATCCATTTAACAGAGAAGATGAGTGTCCATCAGCACAGTCTGAGCTCACACTGCTTTGGGTGGTCTCTAAAAGAAGCCCCAATTTAGCCAGAAAACAATGAACACTGAGCTCATCAGAACATGCCGGTGGGGAAAGAGCTGAGCTACGGAGGGGAACTGACTTGAGAAGAAGTTAAGCATGATGAGAACCAGCAAACACTGAATGAAGGAAGGCTAAAGGAAAACTCTAAAAATACCGTTTTAAATACACTATTCTGACACTATTTATTGCAAACAAAGACACTTCTGTTTCTGAAATAATCCCTCACCTAACTTTAGCTTAAGAGACTACAGTTCAGTCATACACACTATTCCTGAAGGACGCTGGATTGAACAGTGTCCCCTAAAAGTTCACATTCACCTGGAACCGCAGAATTTATTTGGAAATAGGGTCTTTGTTTTGCAGATATGCTTAGTTAAAATGAGGTCAAACTGGATTATGGTGGGTCCTAATCCAATGACATGCGTCCTTATAGGAAGAGAAGACACACAGACAAAGACACACAGAGGAGGCCCCACGTGAGGCTGGAGCAGAAACCGGAGTGACGTGGCTCCAAGCCCAGGAATGACGAGCACTGCCAGCAGTTTCCACCACTGGGAAAGGCCAGGAAGGGTCTCTGCTAGAGCCTGCAGAGAGAGCACGGCTCTGCCGACACCCTGACCTCGGGCCTCTAGCCTCCTGAACTTGAAAGAATAAATTTCTGCTGTTTAAAGCCACCCAGTTTGTGGGACTTTGCTAAGGCAGTGCTAGGGAATCAATAGAGGCATTAAGTAGATAAAGGGTATTTGGGGCTTATACCTCCAATAGAGTGCTAACATAGAGCAGTAACGTGCCGGTTCAACAAAAGAAAAATTATAGTGCCTATGGACCAATTTGTGTGAAGTCTTATTTCACAATGTCACTTTGTTATAAAGCACAGCTGGATACTAGCTCTGCAAAAATTAATACAATAAATTGGTATCTCATATACTTCACTTCATGTCTTTATCGCATCTACTTCTTTAAATAGCACAGAACAGACTCAGGATGTTTTATTTGTTGTCAAAAGGTATAATGTCTACTCTTTTTCCTGCGGCAAAAGCAATAGTACTCTATAAAGGAAGCCAGTCAAACAGCAAAGGAGATAACAAACAATACGAGTCATTAGACACCCCTTCCAACCATACCCGTTTCTTTCAAAAACTCCGGCTACTTCTTACCTATATTATCCTTTTCTTTGCAAGAAATTGAATAGCAGCAAATTTCTCTATCCTGAATAGCAGACAGATTCCTAGAAGAAGCAGAATTAAGAGAATAAGTCTGTGCTTAAAACAGCTGTCATACTTATCACTCTGCTCAATTTTACTTGTTTTTTAATTACTAAACTGAAGAAATTATTTTACTACTAAACATTTAGGGATTCACTTCTCTGGTAGGTCAAGTTTACCTACTTAAAATCATGGCTGTGATCATCACTGAATAATGCAATGATGCTAAACAAAACAGTGGGCAAAACACTATAATTTAGAACCAATTAAAAAAAAGTCATCATCCACTCTGAAGACATACATTTTTTCAATGAGCTGTTTCTCATCCAAGGCATTAGGAAGATCTCTCTTGTTTCCAAGGACTAGCACCTTTAAAGAGAAAAGGTAGTAAGTGTAAAATTACCATAAGGCAATGTCACAGGAGCGTGTCATATTCCTATCTGCAGACATTACAGTGAGAATGTGACCACATGCCGTAATATTAAAGCATCTGTGTGGAAATGGTGGCCTATCTCACTCATTTAGTCATTCAAATTAGCATTCGTTTTTACTTCTACATGTAGAGGCCCTTAATTCACTATTTGGCTGCCAAGTTCTATTAAAATATTCTAAGTCTACAGTGTGCATTCTGCTATTTCTTAATAAATCTTTACCAAAAGATATGAATATGATCTTAACAGTCTAGGGTAGGGGAACAATTTCTAACCATTTTCTCTCTGTAAGCTGTTATAACCATGTGAACGTGTAAATAAGCTTTTAAAATTCTCCTATAGGATTTCATGTATGAATACGCTCAGACAATGGAGAAGTCTGGGGAGCAGAAGAATACAGTAGCCATCAACTCTGGGAATAAATGTTGTTATCTGATTGCTACACGTGCTTTGAAAGACCAAAGCAGAGATGGGCTTCCTCACTACCACTCTTATTTTTCCCAGATAAATCCTTTCTGCCTCACAGAAAGCAGAGACTGTGAGTACATACAACGTGTTTGATAACATCCACATTCTAAGTCAGTGTTTTCTAAGAATTGTACCTTTGACCCATGCCAACAAAGAACACACCGCGTCTACCCTGTCATACCTATTCCTTTCACTTAGCCACCCCCCCTGGCCCACCCCCGAGTCTGGACACTAACCACTTCCATTCATAGGCCCTAGACTCTTATTCACTCAAAGGACAAAGACGAGGACGAGACGCAGAGAGAGCCAGGGGGACATTAGACCCCAGAGAGTTGGCGGGCCAAGAGCCAAACCTCAGTCTGTCTGCTCAGCCTGCCTTCTCTTCCCCAACTCTTACCCTTATTTCAGTTCTTCCAGGTTCTCCAGCGGGACCTGCCTCAGTTTCTCATAATATATCATGGTCATTTGTGATCAGCTATTGGTTATGGGGTTGCCTGGCAACTTAGGAAATCTCCCACCTCATGAATCTGCTTCCCAATAAAGTGACTTGTTCCTGTAGATGATTTCTTTCCTGGTTTTCCTTTCCGCTAGAGCATGGGCACATAATCTATGGTCAGTCCAAACTCTGACGGCAGAGCCAGTGATGTGGGCAGACATGGACAGAGAAGCCGTTCTGACAGGGAAGGGGCACCAGTTTCCTACTGCCTGCAACGACGAAGCCTGCAGTCACTGAGACTGGTTTTTACTCATGGTTTATAGAACGAGTTTTTAATGGAGAAGAACGAAAACAGGCTTCCCAATCAGACAGACATGGATCCAAACTGTTATCAAGAAGGGATAACATTACCAACCTCGGCACGTTGTGAGAAGTAACTAAGAGAATCATCTTCAAGTACCTGACACCCATGAACTTGTCATGAGGCTAGAGCCTTGGCCTTTTCCAGCATTCCTTAGCTCAACAGATGGCAGCACCTTCCATCGAACTATATACGCCCGAAACGAGGGATTCTGTTGTGTCTTCCTTCTAACGCATGACCACGTCTGAGGGCCTGCGTTCCTAACTATCGCTTGCTCCAGCCCGTTTCCTTCTCAGCCTAAGCCCTGATACAGCAGCCTGCTGGGACAGCTTCAACAGCTTCCTAAGGCTGTCCTGCTTCCAGCCCCTCTCGCCACTTCGATCCACTCTTAAACTGAAACCAGAATGATACGATAATAAACTTGATCATTTCAAATACTGCGTGGCTTCCTCCCCAGCCCAGCCTGCTCCAGCGTTCCAGCTGCCACACGCTGGCCACACTCCACCCCACACATGCGCTGGACAGCCCGGCCGCCTCTCAGTGCCCTGCTGACTCCTACCATACCAATGGCCTTTGTCTGGAATTCTCTTCCTCCGAGCATCGCATCCCTCACATCTCAGCTCCAGCATCACTTCTTGGGGAATCTTTCCTTCCCTCACACTTGATCAAATCTCCTATCTACAAGTCTCACAGCCCCAGGTACCTCTCTTGGGTGGCACTTATCAGAGCTGTATAATTGAGGTGATTTCAGGGCATCCACCCCGCCACTAAACCCTGAGCTTCGTGACCGGGAGGCGTCTGTCTCTCGGCCCTTGCTCATCACTGCCCTCAGCACTGTGCGCTGCTCCCGCTGCAGCTTAATAAACAGCTGGTTAAGAGATGGAGAAACAGCACCGGGCCCAGGATGGTAGGTGCTCAGTAAATGTAAGCCCTCCAGACTTTAAAACAGGCGGCATTTTACTGACACCAAACATCACTAACAGAACTGTGTAACATGATTTTAATAATATCATAGATATATTACAGATATAATAAACACACAGTTCTATGTAATGTAAAATAATACATCATCCATACTTACTGGAATTCCTTGTAACTGGGGTTTATCTAGAAGATTATGAAGTTCATTTCGGGAAGCTTCTATCTTTTCACGATCTGCAGCATCTATCATGTAACTATAAAAAATAAAATGATCTCAATATGCCTTCTTCATATTCTTTGATGATCACAGTTAATATTACCAATTTTTAATTTTCTTAAGATTTATACTACTGAAATTGTTCATCAGAATCAAGTTCTAAAGAAAAATTCCGCACCCCAAACTTTACACAGCCAGCTCTCAGGAACTAAGACATGATGGTGACACACTTATACCCCTCAGCTCAGAGCTGCATAAACAAAAAACAAATAAAACTCTCATTCTGTGATTAAGTTTTTTAAAGTCTCGTATAATGGATTATCCCAATCAGCCCGAGAAAGACTGTTTCTGCTGAAATCAGAAATGAGACTTGAGAAGCAGCAAGCCCGCTGACCCCTCCCTGCAGCCGGGCCTCACAGTGCTTACACGATGGCGTTGACGCCCCTGCAGTACCGCTCCCACATGCTCCGGAACCGGGGCTGCCCTCCGATGTCCCAGATCTGCAAGCAGGACAGACAGCTATCAGCACAGACATTTGAGTCACTCATCGAAGGACAAAGATCAGGTAGACATGCTCATTTTCACAATGTTAGAGCCGACGGCTCCTCAAAAACTTGAGCTCAAACAACCTCTTAATCTGGAAGTTCCAGGGCTCCTTCTAAACTTAAAGTTCATATTTAATATATTTATACTAAATATAATAAATTCTGCTTGAGCAAAGATTTAGTTTTTGTACAATACTTTCTTTGCCTGTTTACCAATAAATTTCCAATATTGAAAATACAGCAGTCCCCCCATATCTGTCAGGAATATATTCCAACACCCCTAGTGGGTGCCTGAAACCAAGAATAGTACTGAGTCCTGCATATACTATGTTTTTTCCTATTCATACACACCTATGATAAAGTGTAACTTATAAATTAGGCACAGTAAGAGATTAACAACGATAACTGATAACACAATAGAACAATTATAAGAAAATAAGGGTTACTTGAACACAAGCCCTGCGATATCATGACAGTTGACCTGATAACTGACATGGCTACTAAGCGACTAAAGGTGGGGAGCATATACAGGGTGGGTACGCTGGACAAAGGGATGAGTCCCGTGGGACAGAGTAGGGATGGCACAAGACTTCATCACACTACTCAGTGCACAATTTGAAGTTTATGAATTGTTTATCTCTGGCATTTTCCATTTAATATTTTCAGACCGTGGTTGACCGCAGGTAACTAAAACCATAAAGAAGGGGGGGAACTACTGTATATATCTTTAAGATAACACTTTCAGAATCTCCAGAATAATGCCTCTTCCAGATCTGAATGCCAAGGCAGAAAACAAGTTTGTTTAGAATCTATTAAAGTTTAATTGTCTGATTGGGCATACATTAATGCCTAATCATTTTTAATTATTCTGTAAATACCACCACCACCACTCTTACCCAGGTGTTTTTCTTGTACAAAATCATTTTATCCATATGAAAGCCGCTACCCACAAATATTTCATTAGTATGCCTACTGCGTAGGGTACTATTCTGGACGACGGGCTATATAAGGGTCTACAATCATGGTATTTATCTTCAAGAGGTCTCCGATTCAGCTACAGACACGGGTAACACGCATAAAAAGATGTACATTAATACCTGAAAAGTCAGGGGCTTCCTTAGATGGGCTACAGAAAGAATTTAGTAAACAGCTTCTGTGAGCCACGGCAACTGGGTGAAATGGCCGTAAGAGCCCAGGCTACATATAGAAGTAACTACCCCTCTGTTCAGTGGAGAAGTAACTCTCATGAACTACTGAATCAAAAACAATAACACAAACCCATAAAATATGGCCCCTAGTAAATGGTCCAACAGTCCATCGTTCAAACTCTTTCTAAAGACAAAACTATGTTAAACAAGTTAACTTTTCCCCATTTTATAGTTTTAATTTTAGGGCTTAGTAGTAAAGAAAGGGAAAACTGAGTTACCGTATTTGCTGCCACAAATATAATACTAAATAAATTACCAATATTATAAATAATAAGTTATTATTTCTCAATATAAAATATTGTTCATAAAATACCACATTCCAAATACTCTGAAAGATGGGGAACATCTTTTATTCCTAGGAAAAATCAAATCCCAAATATTACCTCTGCCAACCCATATGCTAAATTTTCTATGGGCACTTACCATTCAACTCTTATAATTAGAGAAAGCAAAAAACAAAGCTGATTTACACTCTTTTGGAACAGGCCCATTCATTAGTTAAGAATTACAAATACTCATGTAAAAAACAAACAAGCAAGCAGAAAAATTCCGAGCTGTACACACTAACAATTTAAACGCACTAGGCAAGATGACGTACCTTTATTGTGACGTTACCTTTGGTTACTTTCCTCATGTTGAAGCCCACCGTGGGTATCATATCTTCACTGAATTGACCTGACTGAACAGAAGAAAACATTTGAAGTTAGAATGATCAGTATCATCTAGACAAATAAAACTGCACAGACATCTAGCATCAACACTGCTTCTCTACCCATCTTAGTAAATAACTCCCTTTTTAGTGGTGGTACCAATCTGCTTTAAGAAAACATTCTTTATGCCCTTATTTCTTGAAGAGGTACATTGTTTTGTACATATAGGGACATATTCTCCCATTAAAGAAAGATATTTTTGAATTTAACATAATTTATTACATATTTCCTTAAGTTTGAAAAAAGAAATATTGTACATTAAAACTACATATGAAAATTTATTTGGGGCTGCCTGGTGGCTCAGGTGGTTGGAGCGCTGTGCTCCTAATGCCAGGGTCGCCAGTTCAATGCCAATGTGGGCCAGTGAGCTGTGCCCTCTACAGCTAAGATTGTGAAAAATGGCTCTCCTTGGACCTGGGCTGCCATGAGCAACTGGAGGTTGGTGTGAGCTGCCATGGGCTACTGTATGCTGCCATCAGCGGTCAGTGGCCAATATGAAGCGTGAGCCCGTGAGCTGCCGACCGGCGACCAACTGCCTCAGCTAGGGGAGCGCAAGGCTCATAACACCAGCACGGGCCAGGGAGCTGTGTCCTTCACAACTAGACTGAGAACCAACGGCTCGAACAGGAGTGAGGGGGGGCGGGGGGAAGGCGGGAGAAGGGGAGGGTAAAAAAAAGAAAATTTATTAATTCCCTCACACACACATTTTCACAAAATAGAAGAAAATCAGAAGTATAACTTCAAAGTTTTCCATTTTTAGCATTTGAATTATTTTGACAATATCTTAAAATCCACTGCTTAACAGCTCTTCTGAGTTTGTCTTTTAACAAAGCTTATAAAATATTCTGTCATATAGATCTTCCTTTTATGTAATCACTTCTGTTCTTTTGGTTCATGACCTCACTGTCGTAAGACTAAAATTAAATATTATCTAATAGCATTTGACTTTTTCAAATTTAAAATGCTCATCCACCTCAAATTTGGTAAGAGTAAAAATGTTTCATTTTTTCAAATGGATAACCAATAATTATCTCACTCCTCACTTAAAAACCCAATTTCCCAACTCATTTGAAGTGACATGCCAAATTCCATGTAGATAGTTTTATATCTGCACACTCAATTCTTTTCCATTAGTCTGTTTATTCCTAAATTAGGACCACATGAATTAGTACAGCGTAAACTATGTATTATTCCATGTAGTAGATCAAGACTTTGGAATGTTTTTGAAATTGTCTTGGTTCATCTCTCACATTCCAAATGAACTTCAGAAAGGCTATCCAACCACTATCAAGTCTCTCCAGCCAGACACATGGTGTGTCCACTCAAACACTCACATCTTTTATGTCCTTCAGTAACAATTTTCATTAACAGGTCTCCCATAGTTCTTGTCATATTCCTTATTTTGACTGCAATTACGAAGTATATATAATGAGTTGCAGTTAATACTGATTTTATATATTGCCATATTTATATATTTTATTTACCAAACATTAATTTCTGAGTTGACCCCTTACTTTTTCAGGTTAACAGCCGAGGGTTGTGATATATCTCAACAAGGGACTGATTATATATAAATAGGACTATTTTTAAGGCCCTCACACTGGCTGATGGTTTGCTGTGACCTTATGCTAGCCACACATGCATTCCAAAACTCTCTGAGCATAATTAATTCTGAGCAAGTCCTGAGCATAATTAATTCTAATTTTACAAATTAATTTCCTCTACATAACTCCAAAAGTTCTACCTCTGTTTTCCCATCTGTTCAGTGGAGTTTGGGCTGATTAAAAAAAAAAAAGTTAACACAACCATAATCAGTACTTTCATTTATATTAGACATTATAATTCTCATAACTTTCACATAATTTCTATGTGAAAATCTACTCATATCAAAACTACATATATAAATACTAGTCATGATACAACAAAAAATTAACCTGATTAAAAAAATGCGCAAAGGCATGTTCTTTGAAAGAAATAATAAGTGGGACTTCATTAAAATTAAAAACTTCTGCTCTGCAAAAGACAATGTCAAGAGAATTAGAAGAGAAGCCACACAGTAGGAGAAAATATCTGCAAAAGACACATCCAATTGGGGCAGCCGTATGGCTCAGTTGGTTAGAGCACAAGCTCTGAACAATATAGTTGCTGGTTTGATTCCCACATGGGATGGTGGGCTGCGCTGCCTGCAACTAAGATTGAAAATGGCGACTGGACTTGGAGCTGAGGGGCCCTGGAAAAAGACACTGTTCCCCAATATAACAAAAAAATTAAACACACAAAAAAAGAATCAAAATCCATTCATGTTATAGTTAAAAAAACACAACACATCTGATAAAAGGCTGTTACCCAAGATATACAAAGAACTCTTAAAATTCAACAATATGAAAACAAACAACCCAATTAAAAACTGAGCCAAAGACCTTAACCCTGACCTTACCAAAGAAGACACACAGATGGCAAATAAGCACATAAAAAGACGTTCCATATCATGTCATCAGGGGAATGCAAATTAAAACAATGAGATACCATCACACACCTATTAGACGGGCCCAGATCTGGTACACCGACACCACCGCATGCTGTGAGGACGTGGAGCCCCTGGAACTCTCACTCACTATCCTGGGGAATGCAGAATGGTGGCACCACTTTGGAAGGCAGTTTGGTAATTTCTTACAAAACCAAACATTCTTACCATGGGATCTAGCAATCGTGCTCCTTGGTATTTACCCAAAGGAGGTGAAAACTGATGTCCACACAAAACCCTGCACATGGGTGTTTACAGCAGCTTCATTCCCAGTTGCCCAGACGTGGAAGCAGCCGAGATGCCTTTCAGTAGACGATGGGTACACAGACTGTGGTCCATCCAGACAATGGAATATTATTCAGCACTAAAAAGAAATGAGTGCCGAGCCACAAAAAGACACAAAGGAAACTTAAATGCATTATCTAAATGAAAGACCCAATCTGGGAAGACTACATAGTGTGTGATTCCGACAACATGACATTCTGAAAAAGGCCAAACTGTAGAAACAGTAAACAGATCAGAGGCTGCTGGGGACTGACGGGACGGGGAGGGACGAACAGGCAGAGCAGAGGACTCTTCGGCAGCACCACACTGTACATGATACCACAATGAGGGATCCGGGTCATGATAATCTGTCCAAACCCACAGACTGTACACCGCCAAGAGTGACCCTGATGTGAACTGCGGCCTCCCGGTGACAGGCCGCGTCCTAAGTGCAGCAGTGCACCTGCAGGGCTGAGGGCATATGGGAGATCGCTCTACCTCCTCCTCAATTATGCTGTGAACCTAAAGCTTTTCTACTGGTAAAAAGAAATGGAAAAAAATAGGCAAAGGACTTGCATAGATATTTTCTAAAGGAAACACAGAAATGGCTAATAAACACGGGAAAAGATGCTCAATATCACAAATCACCAGGGAAATGCAAATCAAATCCAGAGACCGCATGCGCATTACGATGGCTGCTATCAAAAACAAACACCCACTCTCCCCGAAAAAACAAAAGAAAAACCAACCTAGAACCTAAATAATAAGCATTAACGAGCATTAACGAGGGCGTGGAGAAACTGGCCCTGGCCCACCGCTGGTGAGAATGTGAACTGGGGCCGCTGCTGTGGAGAACAGTACGGCAGTTCCTCCAAAAGTCACAGGTAGTATCACCGAATGATCCAGCAACTCCGCTTCAGGGTATCTACCCAAAAGAATTGCAAGCAGGGGTGAAGAGATATTTGTACACCCATGGTCACAGCAGGCAGCCCGAGTGTCCACGGGCAGCTGAACAGATAAACACAACGTGGTCTACTCCTATAATGTAGAAACCCATTCATGTAACAACATAGATGACCCCTGAGGACAGATACTAAGTGGAACAAGCCAGACACAGGCGTACAAATTCTATGATTCTACGTATAAGGAAATTAGAGTAGTTAAATTCATAAAAACAGAAGGTGGAATGATGGCTGCCAAAGGCTGGGGGGAAGGCAGGGAGTTACTGCTTAGTGGGTCTAGAACGCCAGTTTGGGAAGATAACGTCTTACAGCCGGTTAGAAAGTAATGTGATCGTACCTAACACTTCTGACCCACACACTTAAAAATAGTTAAGATGGGAGGGAAATTTTGTTTTGTGTACTTAACCACAATTTAAAAAAAAGAAAACTAGCATGATATAAGGAGAGGCAAATATCATTTTATAAAATAGGAACTAAATTCCCACGGTTACATACCTCAATAGTGATGGATCCTATTTTTCCTAAAGATTTCCACTGTAACTGTATGCACAGGCTTTGATCTCTGTGGAGAGGTCTACCGTGAAACAACGCCTCTTTTATTTGTTATCGGTAGGAAATAAGCACTTTACATAATGAAGCAGCCAGAAATGGTAGCTAAACGTTTTTTCATTATGTCATATTTATCATTATTTTTTATTATTAGTTTCAGGTGTTTAGCTAAACTTTTTAGGTACCCAAACTTTTAAACCAGCTTGCATAGAAAGCTTTGTAAATGCAATACATACTTGCCTAACTGCTCAGACATAATCCGTGGAATATGATTTTTTGTGTTCTTGGTGTTTCAGAGCTATTTTATCAATTGTAAAACAAGAAAACTAAATTAGGTAACCCTCGAAGGCCCTTCCGGCAATGATATTTTATGATTATGCACACCAGTTACAGCACCACCCAACAATAAAATGATGCGGGGTCTGCAGTACACTGGGGTGCCCATGAACTTGTTTTAGATGTCCACCTATCATTTTCTTCATCATTACTTCTCACTTCCCCTAATTCAGCTGCTACCGCCAACCTGCAATGGCTGAAAATTAGGTAATCAGTCCTTGTTTTTTTAACCCTAAAAGGAATGGGTACAACAAAACGTTCAATAAATATTTGTTAAACTAGATGCATGGATTTTGTGGTACAACTACTTTATAGTCTTAGAAGCATTTTCTACTTCTTTTATTAATAGACACTTTCTAGGAAGTGTCAACTCTTATTTTTTTAAAGATTTTATTGGGGAAGGGGAACAGGACTTTATAGGGGAACAGTGTGTGTACTTCCAGGACTTTTTTCCAAGTCAAGTTTCAATCTTAGTTGTGGAGGGCGCAGCTCAGCTCCAGGTCCAGTTGCCGTTGCTAGTTGCAGGGGGCACAGCCCACCATCCCTTGCAGGAGTCAATCAGCAACCTTGTGGTTGAGAGGACGCGCTCCAACCAACTGAGCCATCCGGGAGCTCAGCGGCAGCTCAGCTCGAGGTGCCATGTTCAATCTTAGTTGCAGGGGGCGGAGCCCACCATCCCTTGCGGGACTCGAGGAATTGAACTGGCAACCTTGTGGTTGAGAGCCCACTGGCCCATGTGGGAATCAAACCCGCAGCCTTCGGAGTTAGGAGCACGGAGCTCTAACCACCTGAGCCACCGGGCCGGCCCGAAAGTGTCAACTCTTAATAGTCACTTTTCAAAGCTTCTGTTGAATGAACAAACCACTCAGATGGCAGCTGTGCTCTAGATTACTGAGAATTTATTTCTATACCGTTGAAATGCCACTAAATTGAAATTTGCAACTTAAACAGATGCTGAAAAATACTACTTAATTGTGTGTCATTCTATTTATTTATTTATTTATTTATTTATTTAAAGAGTCGTATGTCATTATTACTTTTTATTAGGGGATTATTGGGGAACAGTGTGTTTCTCCAGGGCCCATCAGCTCCAAGTCATTGTTCTTCAATCTAGTTGTGGAGGGCGCAAGTCCAGTCACCGTTTTCAATCTTGAACCGGCAACCTTGCTGTTGAGAGCTCATGCTCTAACAGACTGAGCCACTGGGCCGTCCCTCTGGAAGCTCAGTGACAGCTCGTCTTTAATCTAGTTGTGGAGGGCGCAGCTCACTGACCCATGTGGGAATCGAACCGGCAACTCGCACTCTAACCAACTGAGCCATCTGGCCGACCGTCATTCTATTTATTTCAACAAATTTAACAAACACTTAAATAATATCACCCACTGTTTTAAGCACTTGGTATTAATATTAATTTATTTAATCCTTATAACAACCCTGTAAAATAAGTGGCATTATCCTTATTTTTC
The DNA here is from genome assembly GCF_964194185.1 of Rhinolophus hipposideros. NCBI lineage: Eukaryota > Metazoa > Chordata > Mammalia > Chiroptera > Rhinolophidae > Rhinolophus > Rhinolophus hipposideros. The sequence continues at coordinate 63,280,597 of NC_138060.1, forward strand.
AGATGAGAAAACTGAGGCATAGATAGGTGAAGTCACTTGCCCAAAGTCACATTATTTTTAAGATTTGTAGATAGAAATAAAAATATGCTTTCATGCCTGTCTCCTTAAATAGCATATAAAACAAACTGCCCTTCACTTAGTAACACAAATTCGTGGTTACGAGTGGACTCTCTGAGACTCTGTGATGCTGGATGGAACAGTAGTCATCAATGTTCACCCTATAAACCAAAGTCACAGGCAGCAGGCCTGGAATTTCTTGGTTGGGAAAAACTGATTTGAAGCAAAATAAGACAGTCAGAAAAAGACTACCGTGAAGCCAGGAACTTACGATCATTTATGCCACTTATGCCGCGTACTGACCACATGCAAATTACTCTGCCTTTGGCATTAAGGTACCTCATCTAGAGGAAGAGGGAACTGGGAGAATATCTCCTAAGTCACAAGGAACCTGACCGAGAGAGAGGGTCAGATGGAGAAGTGGCACCCGAGGGCAACATCTGCTATCAGCACGTCAGCTGAGAACGCACAAACTGCATTTAACCATGAGGAAACACCAGACAGAGTCTTTGAAAAAGGGGGAGGGATTTTTTAAAAATGTCAATGGCATAAAAGACAAAGAAAGGCTATAAAAATGCTTTAGACTGGAGGGGGCTAAAGAGACATGACAACTGAATGGTGTACCTCACCCTAAACTGCGTCTTGTACCGGAAGGAAAAAACGCTATAGATGACATTATTGGGTCAACTGAACATAGGAGTAGATAAAATCTGTGATGTACTATCATTTTTAATGTAATAAAGTTGGTCACTAAACTGGTCAGGCAGAAAAATATCCTTAATCTTAGAAAATACACACGTAAGTATTTGGGAATAAAGGGCCATGCTACACACATCTTAGGTAAAATGACAAACAGGGTAACAAATGATATAGCAAATGAGGTAAAAACAACAATAATTTGATCTCCATAAACAGGAAATGGCTGTTCTTTGCAATGCTTTTAATCCTGCAACTTTTCTGTAAATCTGAAATAATTTCCAAATAGAAAACATTTAAGAATAATTTTTAATGGGGATAATCACACATCACTTAGCCCATCTCACTGTATCAAGGACATCTAGAATTAGGAGATAAATCAGCCGTGCCACCACCACCTATTACCTGCATGAGTACAGTGAAATTCACGAATACACGCAACATAAGGAATTCTGACAACTAGTCCAACAACAAGTCATTGCTAACCTTGTCCCTTAATATTCTAAAAGAATACTAACTTTCAAATGTCTTCTGATAGAAAAATCTGTGTTTTATAGTTTTGGTATTAGGGACAAGCCTCTGGACTTTAAAATTGACATTATAAAATCGACTCCAATGTTTTAACATCTATTTATATGCTGGAAAATGAATGACATGTTCTCCCAAGTCCAAGCTCCCCTTAGTTTTTGGAAAAACAACACCACTTCAACATATTTTCCTCTTTTCACTCTAAGCACTTGATACAGTAGTCACCCGAGAAGATATGCATCACATCTGGGGATATCCGTCACGTCTGGGGATATCCGTCACGTCTGGGGATAGCCGTCACGTCTGGGGATAGCCGTCACGTCTGGGGATAGCCGTCACGTCTGGGGATAGCCGTCACGTCTGGGGATAGCCGTCACACCTGGGGATAGCCGTCACATCTGGGGATATCCGTCACATCTGGGGATATGCGTCACATCTGGGGATATCCGTCACGTCACACCTGGGGATATCCGTCACACCTGGGGATATCCGTCACACCTGGGGATATCCGTCACACCTGGGGATAGCCGTCACACCTGGGGATAGCCGTCACACCTGGGGATAGCCGTCACACCTGGGGATAGCCGTCACACCTGGGGATAGCCGTCATATCTGGGGATATGCGTCACACCTGGGGATATCTGCCCTACATCTCTTTTTAAGGGGCTACAAAAGATCCACTTGCTCACTACAGTAGCATTTCAAGGATCAGATAATGTTCATTTTCTCCCAATTTTTGAATACTTCGGACAATCTTCCCTTACATGATTTCCCAAAAGAAAATGACTTGTTCTCAGTTTTACGTGCAAATCTGGACTTACTTCCAACTACAGACACTAATTCCTTCCCACAGAACATCAGTTTAAAAGCAAATGTTAAAAAGATTCATTTGGGCAGTTAAACCTTATTAACCAAAGAATAACATCTCTCAAAATTCCAGTGTGTTTGTGTGTGTGTGTTTTGGGAGGAAGGGATTCTCTTCAGTACTAACCATACAGAATTAAGAAGTATGCAAAAATTTCAAATTTCAGATTCTGTCTCCTCTCTCCTTAAAGCTGCTTCTCCTAAGTGCCTATAGTTACTTCACCTCCTGCATCACCTGAGTGTTGAATACTCCTTTCCCTCTGCTTTTCTTCCTTCCTGAGTCTCAAAAGTTACTGTACATAGGCGTTTCGCTCTCAAACAGCTGGCCTTTAATACATACTGTATTCCTTTCATCTATGAGGCCCAAAGACCCACTCCCACCCGCAGGACGTCTCCACACAGCTCTCCGGCATTGCCGCTCTGCCCCCAGGGTGCTTCTGACCGACTTCCAGGCTAAGGACCACTCCTGATCGCTAAGGGTCCAGGAAGACAGGTCTCCAGGTTTTAGTGTTCAAACTGCGAGGGTTGTTGTTTTGTCCTTTTTGGATGTTGTTAAATTTACAGTAATTTGGCAAGCAATCAGGTTTGCCTTGGGGGTCGGGGGTAGACAGTATATTTTTCATACTAATTGTTGGTAGGTTTTATTTATGCTGCCAGGACATACAACGCCCTAAGCAGTAGCAATGTGGATTTTAAAATAGTTCTTTTTGGATGGCAACATTAAAACTGCGTGAGACTCACTGTGTTTTCTTTGACTTTAGGCTATGAAAACTGAATAGAACAAATGAAAATTGTCTAGATTAGAACTTTTTATAAGGCATAATGGCACAGGGAACTCTCTAACTACTAATTAAATGCCTGATTGTCATTCAGATTGAACTCATTTGTAACTAATTAACTCTTACTGCCTGCTACCACCAACAGTAACTTTGCAGCAATCTCCTTGACAAAGCCAACTCTTGAGGATTCCCATGTTCTCAAACCCACCATTTCAATTAGGAGCCTGAAAACTCACTCCCGCTAACCTCCATTCCTAAAACAACTCATTTCAAGCCGCCTCTAATGACTATTTCCTATGCTCACTATACCTCTCATCAACGCCACTCTATTAATGGTTTTACTAAATCAATCATATCCAAACTGCTGAAGAAGAAGTCGTCCTGCTTGTCTGCGGAACGGAACGATGTGCTGGCGACCACATGACAGTGTAGCATTTTCACTCGGATATTCTGATGAGGCCGTAAGAGATGTAAAAATGGACCTCCTGTTCCCCCCACCCCCCAAAAAATCAGTGGTGGAAAGCTCTAGCAAATACAGCATTTGCTAACTTGTCGAGTCACTCAGTGGATGTATTTCCCATGAACACCAAGGGTCTGCCTGCCATAACTCTTTAATCAACACCTGGATGTTTACAATAAAAAGACTACTGATCGCACATAGGTCGTAGGCCGCAGCTGGTTCTGAGGGGGAAATCAGCGTACAAGTCAAATTTCAGGCCGTAATACTACCTATTGGTTGGTCTCTAAACATTTCAACTAATTTTTTTACTTTTCTTTTGAACATAAATACTTTTTCATAAAAAAGTGATTTTGTTAATGTAAGTCTCTTTCCCTCTTTCTGTGAAGAACTGGGTATTTAGGGAACTAGAATGAGAGACTTATTTTTCACTGTATGCCCTTCCCTAGGTGCATATATAGCTTGCAAAAAAAAAAAAATCATAAAAAGCATTCTTCCAAATCCTTAAATACGTTTCTATTACTGAACTTAAAAAGGGGGATTCCTAAAACCACCCAAAAGCTACAAATCAATATGTTATGTGTGTAATAGAAGTCCTTTAGTCTTAAGAAAAAAATCCCTTACGGAAAGACCGAAGCATACGTAAGAGATTTTTAACCTACAAACAGTAAAATGAGTTTCATGCTCTTTAAAGAAAGCCTAGTCTTTATCAAGGTCTACTAAAGTAAGCCAGAATCAGAAAGACAATAAAAGAAAAATTTGAGTGTAATTAATACGGCCCATCCAAAACAAGTAAAATCACACAGCTGATTAAGTCATCTGCATCTCGTTTATCGAAACCCAGCAGCTGTGGAGTTGCCATAAGACGGCTCATTCATTGTCTCAGGTGATGGATGTTCAAACACAGTAACACAGAGGCAGCGGTCAGTCTGGCGAATGCCTGAGACTGGAGACAGTCACACTAGGTCATGACTCTGGCCTTACCACTTGCCCAGCTGTATGTCCTTCTCGCATGTTCCTTAAGTTTGCAATGCCTCATTTTCCCCAAATGTAAAATGGATGTAATAGCAGTCTCTACCTCAGAGTTGTTTAAAAATTAAAGGAATTAAACCATGTGGCATTTTGAGCAGTGGTAGGTTCAGGCACAGGAAAAGCCTTCCATATGTGCCACCACCATCATCACACAAGGCTCTGGTTAAGATCAGGAGAGCACACCCACCCTGCCCCTTCCACTGGGAGTAACTGAAAACCTCAGACAGAACGCATGTGCAGCAGCTACCTGAGGACCCTGAAAATAAGTGGTAGCAGGTAGATTAGAAAAGGAAATCAGAACTCAAATCACAAGTCATTTGGGGCTATTTCCTAGTTTGTTTGTTTCCCTATCCTCCTGATCTCTCAGCCCAACTGCGGGGGGTGGGGGGAGAGAGAATGTATGTACCAGGGGGTAGGTAACAGGACAGAGACAGGGGAAGAAACCCCCGTCTTTTCTCCCTTTCTTCTGCCATGGCCCCCAGACAAATCCAAACCCGGAAGCTGTGAGCATCTGTGGACAGGCCGGTACCCAGAGAGAAGACAGCCCTCATGCACTGTTGGTGGGAACGTAAATTGGTGGCCATACGGGAAACAGTACAGAGGCTCCTCAAGAAGTTACAAACAGAACTACCATATGACCCAGCAATTCTACTTCTGGGTATTTATCCAAAGAAAACAAAAACATGAATCAAAAATACACATGCATGCCTACGTTCACTGCAGCATCATTCACAACAGCCAAGACAGGGAAACAGCCTGACGGGTAAGTAGTGAGGAGTACACACACACGATGGAATACCATTCAGCCACAGAAAAGAATGACATCTGGCCATTTGGGACAACATGGATGGACCTTGAGGGCATTATGCTAAGTGAGGTAAGTCAGACCGAGAAAGACAAATACCAAATGATGTCATTTATAGGAAGAATCTATTTAAAAACAAAACACTAAACTCATAGATACAAAGAACAGATTGACAGTTGCCAGAGGAAAGGGATGGAGAAGTAGGTGAAGGGGTGAAAAGGCACCACCTTTCAGTTATTCTAAGTCACGGGGATCTAAGGTACAGCAGAGGGACTACAGTTAACAATACTGTATTGCATACTTGAAAATTGCCAAGAGTAGATCTTAAAAGTTCTCATCAGAAGAAAAAAAAATTGTAACTACATGTGGTGACAGATGTTAACTAGACTTATATGGTGATTTTATAACATATACAAATATCGAATCTTTATGTTGTACAGCTGAAACTAAGATAATGTTACCTGTCAATTAAACCTCAATTAAAAAAAGGACTGGAAAAACAAGAAATGGAATTAGTAATTTTAAGTCATCTTAAAAAAAAATCTCCAGGTCAAGATAGTTTCACTGATTAATTCTGATAAACATTTAAATAGAAATAATACCAATTCTACATAATTTCTTCCCCAAAACAGAAGAGACAGGAACATTTCTCAACTCATTTTATGAGCCCAGCACTACCGATACCAAAAAAAGTTTACAATGTCCAAGAGGTTGATACACTATCCTAAAAGGAGTACTATAATGATCGAAGTTAGACAGTAACAGGAAGTAAAAGAGATGGATCACTGGCTAGAAAATTTAAGCCAATCTACAGCAAAGTACTACCCTTATGAACTAATAGATTCTTTTTGTGACTTGGGAACAATAGTCCTTGACAAAGGGACATCTGTCATTTGCTAAATGGTCTAGATTGTCAGTTTTGTTCAAACAAATGCCAGTGGGTGGAGGGTAGGGGAGTTAGGGCAAAGCAACCTTCTCATCAGGAGGGTACTGGAGGTAACCCATTAGTGTTTCCTGGCACCACAGGAACCACTTATTCTGGCCTAAAATGGTCAGCATATAACAAATCACAGCTCCACACATAACAGCTGCCTCCCTCAGGCTGTCTTTTCCCTTCTGGTTGTACCCCTGATTCAGTTTTAAGCACTCTGGAAACCTGCTCCAACATTCACCCAATGCAGAACAAAAGACAAGAATAATCTGTGTTGGAATTTAGCCACGAGGCTTAGTTCCTGATGCACCAACAGGAGAACATGACTTTAAAAACTGCCAGGCATGGTCCCCAAAGCAAAGAACAGCAGCCAATCGAAGGAGGACGACGCCATGCCCACTGCTACCTCTGAAAGAGTATGACTAGGAAGGCCGACGGGAGCCCTGTGAGCTCGGCGTCGCACACCGCCCGCAGTTCTTTGAGACAGGACTCCCTATAGGAATTCAACTGACTCATTCAGAATTCCCAGGTCCAATATCATCCAGTGACTACTTTTGCTTCCTGTTTAGCTCCAATTCTTTAAGGGAAGTTATAGAAGAGTTTTTCTGGGCTGTGAACAAATATAACTGGTAAAAACCATCTTAGACAATGTTTTGAGTCCGCCTCATTCCACTTCCAGGGAAATGAACGTCACTGGTCACTGAGACTGTACCATCCATTCGTGGCTATTTAGATCTGCAATGAAAACGTCAGAGACATTACTGAGAAGTTACCCAGGAACTGTCTCCTAGTTTAGAATCAAACCCACGACTCTTACTGCTACTCGGAACTCTTAAATGGTAGAAGTGAAAAGTCCTCTAAATGTAACCACAGATTACAGCACCTCACGTCACACGACAGCATATGGTGACTTATCAGTTCTCTTTTCTATCTGTAAATTAATGAAGCTACTAAAACCCCGGTCCACAGAAGTGCCATAAATCAGGCAATCCTCCTTCCCTTATCTTTTAGAGATGAGTGTAAGAATCCTTGAAAGAAGTTGTGGAGGCAAGAAAATGTTTATAAACACAATTTTGATGTCAAACTCTGGAGGAAGCAAATGTGGCACCTTTCGTAAGGCTATGTAAAACCTAGGTTTTAATTTATTAGCCCTTTATCGCAGACTTGTAACATTTTTTCTGTCTCATTTGCAACTTTATCTCCTCCCCTAATATCACGGTGGATTGCTTTGTTTTGCCCCCATTGTGAAATGTTTAGTAACACTGGTTACTTTTTAAAATATTAAAGTTACTAATTCCCTAAAAACATTTAAAACTAAAGTATATAGATCTTTTAGCTATTGATTCATGTAGCGCCATCTCTGCTTCCACGCTTATCGGTTTGCCTCCCAGTAGAGTAGTGTGGCTGCAGAAAATGCCATGGTCTGAATATATTCTCTTTCAATGGCTATTGTTCACTTTAGGGCTCGCTTGCTCTGGGTGTCCCTGAAGAAACACGAAACACTCCATTAGCCTCGTCAGTTGCTTCACGCAGAAACTCAGCTCTTAAATGATAGACAGTCATAAAACACTGAGTCACTGTACACTGCTCAGGTTCCAAACGGCAGCGCCGTCTAGAAGCTAGCACCATTATTGATTCACTAGCTGTCTACAACCCCAACTATTACCGCCCGGGTGGCGAGCCCGGCAGAGGATTACGAGTCCAGGGAGAGTGTGGAGTGACAAGAACATTTTCCAGTAATATGTGATTCCTGCATCAAGAATACCTCATCGTTACCAGCTGGGATACATGTCGTTCGCTCACTTACACCATTAGTAACAACAATCACCATGACAGTACACGACACCATTCACTCTACTGGCCTATTTTACAGAAAAGGAAGCTTGAGGTCAAGGTCCCAACGTCACACAGCTAACTAGTTGCCAAACTGGGATCTGAACCCAAGTGTGAACTTTGAAACTCTAACGTGACTTTGTATTCAAGCACAATAATGCTTCAGGCATGTGAAGGTTATTTGGTGATAGGTAAGCAGGGTCGTTATCTCCACAGAAGCTTGAAGCTAATGTTAGGCCATTAGGCGGCTCCACAGCAATGACAAAAGACCTACTTAATGGTCAACTGAGAGGCTGCGAAAACAGGAGGCTAGTACCCCACTGGCATACGCAGTACAATACCAGCCGAGAGCAAGTACAATCTCTCCCTCCAAGCCCACACCGGCACCTACAGACAAATCTACCTCCGGGAAGACACACCAAGGAAAGCAGCACATTTTCAGCAGGTTGCCCTAAACATCCTAGCACACATCTATAGTGGAGTATGGCAAAGGACAGTCTATTACTTCAGTTTCTTTTCCACAGCGACAGAAAACCTTCATCAAGAATCAGAAACTGGTCCCTAGTGCCCAACACACCTCCCTCCTGAAACTCAGGAACCTTCCCTCCCCCTCTGAAATCAAATCCCTACTCGGCCCTCACTTGAGGGGTGAGGAGGGTTCCATTTAACTGGAGCACATGCTGGCGCCCTAACTCCCAAATATCATGACCTACAATGGTAATTCCCAATGGTGGGGCGGTCACTGTATGCCAGGCAGTGTGCCCGCTACCCTACCTCACACCGTGAGCCACGGGGCAGCTGTTCTCACTGCCACATCCCCAACAAGGAGACCAACTGAAGTGCTGAGGGGTCACAGAGCTCTGGCAGATCTAGAATTCCACTTTAGGCCTGTCTGGCCCAACACACTTAACTATCACCCTACACTGCTTTCTACCGTGTTTCCCCGAAAATAAGACCTGGCCGGACCATCAGCTCTACTGTGTCTTTTGGAGCAAAAATTAATATAAGACCCAGTATATAGTATGTTATATATTATATTACAATTATGATATATTATATTATACCAGGTCTTATATTATAGTAAAATAAGACTGGGTTTTCTATTAATGTTTGCTCCAAAAGATGCATTAGAGCTGATGGTCTAGCTAGGTCTTATTTTCAGGGAAACACGCCCAGTCAAAAACCACGGAGCACCTCCTGAACCAGGTCCAGAGCTACACTGAGGAGCATAAATAATAATAGGGACGAACTCTGCAATCTAGAAGTAGAACTCATAGACAAATAGTTGGCACAAATAAATACAATCTGTAAGCCAAATACTGTGTAAAGAGAGCAAGGGGCAATACGCTGCCTAGGAGAACAGCTGGGACGAGACCGCCCAGGTGTGGCACCTACACCCTGGGTAAGACACAGCCGTCTGGGAAAAGGAGCAGCAGGAGATGGAACACATACTGGAGACGATGGCAAATGCCCTGGTATCTTGGGTGCCTCACTCTCCATCATTACCACACTCTAACGTGCATCTCAAAGGCCTGCGTCCTCCAGCCTTCTCTTCACAACCGCCTAGCTCATCTTCACTGGGAAAATTAAAACCTTCTCTAATGCCTGAAACCAAAACCCAAAAAAACAAAAAATCCACTAAAATTTATATGTTCCTACATATAACTTCTGATACCATCGGGAAGTATTAAAACCACCACTAAAGTAGACTTATAGCACTTGGCAACAAAGAGCCAAAGAAAGCTAAAAATACATATGGATACCACACAAGGTCATGTCCAATTTCCAAACTAACCTTAGGCACAGCACTTGGGAGAGCTGTACTTATCAAACGGCAAAGCAAGATTCTAAAGGATTTGTCTGTAAACATGGATTCATCATACTTTTTTTTTATGAAAGAGAACATTCAGGGTGAGAGTTGGATTTCAGACCTGTATTAAAAACTGTGTCACTTAACCTTCCTTTACTTTATATTAGCCAACGAATATCTGCTTCACAAGGGGGCCAAAATAATCGGATATGTTGGTTATACTCAATCCAACAAAACTTCTTGCCCTCAACTGTGTCTTTGCTTCTCCTACTGTTCCTTCTTGAACCTCTTTTCTTTCCTTCACGATACTGGAAGCTACATAAGGGAAGGAACCATGTCTGTTTTGTTCTTCATTATATCTATGCTGCCTAGGAAACTGCTTGGAATACTCATTGAATGGAAGTAAACCACTCTGCTCTAAAAGCTCAGCTCAAAGGTCACTCCCACCATGGTCCCACCAAAAGTCAGAAAACTTCATTTCTAAAACTCCCCTCATGGCTTAGTGGGGTGAAGTAGGGATAGGACAGTCCTATAGCATTTTGTGCCGATATTAAGGCACTTAATATTTTTATCCTATACATGGCTCCTATGAGCGACATACTCTACCGGAAATAACTGGTATATTTATGAATCATCTCCTATCACAACACCTTGCACAGTTTAAGCATACAGAGAATTGATATATATTTTTGTTATATTCATTCATTCACTCATTCATTTATTCATTCGAGAGCTTATTATGTGCTAAGCACTGTTCTTTCTATTGGGATACAGCATTTAAAACAAAAAAGAAAAAAGACAAAGCCTTGCCCCTATAGAACTTACACTCATAAAAAGGCAAAGACAATAAACGAGGTAATTTCTGATTGTGGTAAGCGCAGTAAAAATCATGATGGAGGTGATATGATGAATCTTGACTTGGGAAGACACGTAGTATAGCTAGGATAGGAAAATTTAAAGGTTAAAACTGGTCAAACTGTTTGGCCCAGCATCTGGAACTCTGAAGAAAATCACAAAAATGAGTATTTTAGGGAACATTTCGATCACTCAACAGGGAAAAATAATGCCTGTCACCACAATATACATACAAGGGTTACTAAAAGCCTGTAACATCCGCTTGACTAGTATTTTTAGAAAAGAGGATTGAGGGAAGAAGAGATCAAGAGTTCCACCTTCTGCTGACAGGTGAGCTGCCTGGTGGCCGCCAGAGCAGATAAATCCAGTGGACTGCACGGGATCACTCAGTACGTACGGCACGATCCTCACTGTTACCCAGAAAGTCCATATTAGGCAGTATGCTAAGTGACGTCAGTCAGACAGAAAAAGACAAATATTCTGTGCTCTCACTTACGCGCGTGTGAAGAAACCAGCAAAATGGGGCTGATGTTACCAAGAGAGCATCCTGACAGGAGCAGGGAGGCCCCCAGGAAGCGGAGCTAACACACGCCTCCATGTGAAACTGAGCTGGTCAGCCTTTGAAATGGCTATATCCTGATACCGCTCCTGGAACGGGGTCTGCACCACTGAGCTCTCTATTAAAAATAAGTTTCCCACCCAGCGATAGACACAATTAATGATGTATGGCATACTATAAATCTGTTTGCCAGCACCAATCACAACCCTTTCAAAGCTACTTGTGTAACCCCTTTGGAAACCCCCCTTTTTCTGTCTTTATAAACTCTGTCCCTTTCTTTCTTCTTCAGAACACAGCTGGAGTTTCTACCCAAATCTGTGTCTCCTGGATTTGCAAGTCCTTAAAAGGCCTCTAAATAAAGCTTTTGTTTGTCTAGCAGTTCTTGGTCAAAAGTGATTGACACGTGGAATCTAAAAAAAAACCCTAAGAAACAAAAAACCCCTAACTTGTAGACAGAGGAAATCCATTGGTGGGTGCCAGAAGTGAGGGGTGGGTAAAAGGGGTGAAGGGGTCAGAAAGTACAAACTTCTAGTTACAAAATAAGTTATGGGATGTACTGTACAGCATGGTGAATATAGTTAATAATACTGTATCGCATTTCCAAAAGTTGTTGAGATCTTAAAAGTTCTCATAACGAGGAAAAAAATTAACTGTGTGCTGAAGGATGTTAACTAGACTTACTGAAGTGATCATTTAGCAACGTCTACAAATACTGAACCATACGTCGTACGCCGGAAACTAATATAATGTTATATTTCAATTATATCTCAATGAAAGTATTCACATATATAAAAGAATAGAGGAAAAACTGGAAGGACATACAGTTTAATATTAATAGTGATTAAATCTTAATGGTATTAAAGATGATTTTTTTTCCTGTTTGTATATTTTCACTTTCTATTAAACAACAAATATGGATTCTGTGTATTCTTTTTAAGAAATAAATGGGTTGTTTAATTCAGGCATTGAATGAGTAAGATCAAAATAAGGAAACCAGAAGTTAGTGGAGTTTAACAGCTAGATTTTGGAGGGAGAAAAGGGGGTTTATTCTACTTCCTAGCTTCTCTGATAAGAACTATTTAGAAATGATGACATCTCTGTATCGGCATTAAATCATTCTCCAGACAAAACGAGCTTTCAAGGAAAAAAGAAAAGAGGCCTGATGAGCAGCGTCCAAATCAAACCTTAAGCCACCCTGGGAGGAAACTCTTTCACCAACAGCTCCTTCTGGCCCAGCACGCGTGCATGCAGTCTGTGAAGCCCACTTCCCTCTAGGAGACAAGCACTAACACAGTTACAGCAGATTGATTGCCTATTGGGTGGGGCTTGTACATTTGCAACTGTAAACACAGTCATTAAACCCACTGTAATCTTAAGTCTACACGTTAAAACGTACATTAAAACATTACAACAAACACGTGCAAATGAACAACAATATTATGCTCTTATCCAAACTTACAATTATAATACACTCTACAGGCCACCTAAATTCTAGAGGGCAGGTACCACTGCCAAGGGCAGGTTTTCTTCCTGTTGGGGTCAGTCTACTTTTCCACCCTACCTCAAAGCTGCAAATCACCTCAGTTTTTCTTCTGGCAAGAGGCTGGGATTTTATAACTGGCATATTATACTGGAGTCCTTATATTTTTCTATTTTTCTTTATCTCTCATCTATGCTGAAGAGTTCTAATTCCAGGTACAAAAAAGCACTCACTCTCAACCAGCAAGGTTCTCACAACCTTCACAAACATCAAAACTGAAAAACAAAGAAGTTAAATGACTTGTCCATAGTCTGGCAATTAGTCAATGGTGGAACACGTAAAACAACAACTTGTGTTTCCAACTCTGTTCAGAACTGTTTCCACAACAAATACTGTAATTATATACCAACCAAGGAGAAGTATATCATATCTAATTTCATTTTCTAAAAGGAAGAAATATACGAATAGATCCGTTGAAAATTATTAGCCTTTCCTGGAGTTTAAATCATTTTTTTCCCACCAGCCCACCTCTACCTTCAATTACATTCAATATGATAATTATCACATTCAAAAATTTTCTAAGAATTAAGAAAAAGGCTTGCATCCTTAACAAAAGCTACTAATACTTAATACTTAAAAGTATAATCAAGAACCTGGAACTAATATAAAATAACATTGAATGTCAACTATAATTACATATATGGTCCCGGGATGTACAGCACAGGGAATACAGTCAATGGTACTGTGACAGCTACGTACGGTGTCAGAGGGGAGCAGACTTGGGGGGTTGTCACTTTGTGAGGGGTGTAAATGTCTAATCATTATGTGGTTTTGTATACCTGAAACTAATAAAAAAAGAATCTTTTAGAAAAAGTATAACCAAGAGAAATAAAATAATTGAATATAAAAGCAAATAATTTCACCAACTCTTCCTCCTAATACACCATTTATTGAATGCTTTCTATAGTTGCATGCTAAACTTTGCATACATTCATTATTTAATTCTTGCAACTACTCTACCAGTCAGCTGTATGAACATCTCCATTTTATACAGGAGGAAAAAATGAAAAACAGACACTAACACAAATGCTGTATGGCCAAATCAATATTCAACCAAATCAGCTGAACTCCAGAACTCTCATTCTGACATTATGCTACATTTTGCATTCTGGAATATGAATAGGGAGTCCTAGGAGATGGTTTCTTAATATTTGTCCATTGGACACTGAGCACCTAGCCCATGCCGGGCACTGTCTCAGGCACCCGGAACGTATCTGCGAGCAAAGCAGACAGAAATCCCTGCCTTCAGGGAGACCACATTACAGCGAGCCAGCAGCTACCTCCACGAAGCACTTCTGAGATGCCTCGTCGTGAACAATGCAAAGTGTTTTACAAGTATTAACTCGTAACAACTCTGAGGTAGAAAGAACTATTATTCCCATTTTACAGATAAAGAAACAGACATTGAGGGGTTAAATAACTTGACAAAAATAACACAAGTGGTGGAGTCAGGATTTGAACTTAAATAGTCTGGCTCTCAGCTCTAAACTTCTATGCCATTCTAACTCACGTAGCCACTTGATTTCAAAATACTTCAAATAAACTGAACCTTACACCACATTCACATGACAACAATGTAGGCTCAAAATATATTCTCATAGTAATACTTATAGTAATGCTCAAGGAATTATCAAGTCAATAGGCACAAAAGACATTTTTAGTATCATTTTGTCAATCATCATCATCATTTTTTTTTAAACAAATGATTACTTTTCTAATCCAGTTTAGGAGGAAAGGCATCAATTTCAACACAGAAATGTCACTATTTGGATACCTGAAATCTAAAATTATTTTGTCAGTAATAGAATTAAAAAAAAAACCAACAGAATTCTTAGAGATGATTTTTAAATGAACCCTAAAGCTGTAGACTTTTAAAATAAAATAAAAAGTTCCTTTCAGGAAATGAAATAAATGTTATTCTAGTGTATAAAACTGGGCAAACTATGAAATTAGATCCAAATACAAGATCCATTATCTAATTTAAGAAAAGTGTAACCTTAAAAAAAGTAGCACAATAGAATGTAAGGACTGCAGTTTTGACTTTGAAGGAAAAAATTAACTCAAGTCACTCCATCAGATATTTCAATTTTGGTTTGTCACATCTTAGAAAAACTAAATGCCTTAAATTATTTCATTTTGACCTATTCAGCAAATAGGTATTTTTTCCTTAGTTTTTCTCATATATGAGTTCAAAGGACACAAATTAACTTTTATAATTATAAATGATAGCAAATTATAAACTTTTTAAAAATTCATATACTATATCCTCAAAAAGTCTATTTGGCAGACTTTCTTAGACTCTGGTTTAGAAAAAAATATTTTTTGACAAGCCCTCCGCCTTGTGCCTAAAAAAGCACCCCACATGGTAAGGATCACATGGAAATATGCCAGAGTTTTGGAATATAAACTCCTAAAGCAATCCACCAATGAGTTTAAAATGAATTAGAATTAGAAATGAGTTGTTTTTATATGGCTTGCCTGCAAAGTTCAATTAAAAAAAAACTGGAAAAGGAATTATAGTCGCAGTCTTAGCAGTTGCTGAAACATAAATACAGCATTAATTAAAACATTAAACAAAGAGCAACTATCTAATAGGACAGTTTAAAAATACTGCTGCTGTACTTTTACCTTATCAACAACACCAAGTATGTTTTGCCCTAAAAATACCAAAGAATGAAATACGTAAAGGAAGTCCAACTTCGTATATGAAATCTGTTCAGAAGACGTTCTTAGTGGGAACGCATACTTTTTGGGCGTAATCTGGCCATCTGATATGAAACACATTCACATCCTTTGACCCAGTGATACCAACTCTGGAACCCATCCTCATAAACACAGCTCAAACTGATGCCGAACAGCAAACCCTGGACACCACTCAATGTCCAATAATGAGGAAATGATCAAATATATTGTGACACATACACAAGATATGCCAGAACAGAGTAACTTAAGAAGGCATTAAAATGGTTTTACACTCCTAAATTTATACAGAACCACAAAAGACCCAAATAACCAAAGAAATTCTGAGAAAGAACAAAGGAGGAAGCATCACACTTCCTGATTTGAAGCTATACTGTAAAGCTATAGGCATCAAAACAGTATGAGACTGACATAAAAACAGACAAATAGACCAATGAAACAGAATCAAGAGACCAGAACTAAACCCAAGCATACATGGTCAACTAATATTTGACAAGGGAGCCAAGAACACTCAACAGAGAAAAGACAGCCTCTTCGATAAATGATACTGAAAAAAACTGGCTATTCACATGTAAAAGAATGAAATTGGACCCATACCTTATACCATTCACAAAAAGTAACTTAATATGGATTAAAGAGTTAAATGTAAGACCTGAAACCATGAAACTACTATAAGAAAATGTAGAAATAAATAAAGCTCCTTGACGTGGGTCTTGATAACTTTTTGGATATACCTAAAACACAAGCAACAAAATAAAAAATGAACAAGTGTAACTAGATCAAACTAAAAAGCTTCTGCATAGCCAAAGAAACTATCAACAAAGTGAAAAGATAACCTATGGAATAATAATAAAAAAATTTGCAAACCATTTATCTGATAAGAGGTTAATATCCAAAATATAAAAAGAATGCATACAACTCAATAGCAAAACACCCAATAGCAAATACGACAATTAAAAAAACTGGTAAAAGACCTGAATAGACACAGTCAAGACACGGAAACAGCCTAAGTGTCCAGTGATGGATGAGTGAATAAAGAAGCTGTGGTATATACACACAAGGGAATATTTACTCAGCTACAAATCCATGCGTGACGGCGTCGAAGGCACTGTGCTAAGTGAAATACATTAGACGGAGAAAGACAAATCCTGTTATGATCTCACAAGTGGAATCTCAAAAACAAAACAAAACAAACAAAAACCCCCAAACTCAGAAAAAGAGATCAGACTTGTGGTTACCAGAGGCAGAGGGTGTGGGAGGGGAACTGGAGGAAAGTGGCCAAAAGGTAAAAACTTGCACTTTTTTTTTTTATTAAATTTATTGGGGTGACAATTGTTAGAAAATTTACATAAATTTCAGGTGTACAATTCTGTATTACATCATCTATAAATCCCATTGTGTGTTCACCACCCAGAGTCAGTTCTCCTTCCATCACCATATATTTGATCCCCCTAAACTTGCACTTTTAAGATAAATAAATACTAGTAAAGTTGTTGAGAGTAAATCCTAAGAGTTTGCATTCTCTAAGGAGAATTTTTTTTTTCTTTTTATTGTATCTATATGAGAAGATGGGTGTTATTTGAACCTATTGTGGTCATCATTTCACAACGTATATGAATCAAACCATCATGCTGCACGCCTTCAACTTATACAGTGCTGTATATCAATTATTTCTCAATAAAACTGGAAAAAAATAAACAGTGCCTTAAGAAATGAGAAAAAATGGTTTTAGATGTAGAAAAATGCACACCATAACTAAAAGAAAACAAATCACGATGCAAATATAATAAATAGTATCATCCATCTGAAAACTTTTTAAAAAGGTGTTTGTATATATACATTTAAAGAAAGGAATAACTTTTGAGACGCTGACAGTAGTTAACCTTGAATGGTGGAGATAAGGAGCTTCTTCTACTTTATACTATTCTTTTAAAATTTCTACTAATGACTGTATTATTTTAGTAATCAGAAAAGAAAATCTTCTAAAAATAACATTTAACTATTTTTTTATAGGTGCAAAACGCCTTTTGTATCTGTGTTCAGTGACCATCCACTTTATCTCTGAGAAACTTAAAAAAGTGCTTTAGGTTGTGAAATATCCTGGGTCAGTTATTTAAAATGCATTACTGCACTCTAACAGCTTCTTAACTAGAACATTGGGCTTTTGAGATTCTAGGTCTGCATGGGAAAAACATGGGAGCGGGATGGGATTGGGGAGGAGGGGCTTTGAAGAGATGGCCTCAGGCAGGATGACTCATGTTCCACAGCTCGTCCGTATTTGAAGAATTCCTCACTGGAAGACGCGCCTACAGTCAAGTTCCAGGTCTGTTAAACTTTAGACTTAGGTCACAGCAAATTTTCTTTCAAAACTGTTTTTGCCATTTCCTCCCCCAAATAAATAAGTACTCTGATCAAACACAGAACTATGTTTCTTTTTAACAATATTAAGTGTAGTTCCATAACCCAACAATGCCCATTAGCCAGTTCTTTAAATGTCTCAACATAACATTGTAATATTGTATGACTTCTATTCTTTGTAGATTATCAGCCCTTCCTCTAATTTCTATCCTCAAATTATATATACCGGGTGGTGGTGGGTGCCAAAAAAATGTATACACATGACACGTATTCATCTCTTGTTATCAGTATATATTGATTATTGCAATTTTAATAGTTTTTTTCCTTTCTTAAAATGTGTATACATTTTTTGTATATATATGTGTGTGTGTGTATATATATATATGTGTATGTATATATATATATATATATATATATATATAAATTTTTCTTTCCTCAAATGTTTCTCACCTGCTTAAAATGCTTGGATTTAAAATGCTATCCACAGTCTTAAGAGGAGAGAACATATTTATATATAAAAAGATTTTTAGAGGCCAACCCGGTGGCTCAGGCGGTTAGAGCTCCATGCTCCTAACTCCGAAGGCTGCCAGTTCGATTCCCACATGGGCCAGTGAGCTCTCAACCACAAGGTTGCCAGTTCAATTCCTCGAGTCCCACTAGGGATGGTGGGATCCGCCCCCTGCAACTAAGATTGAACACGGCAGCATCTTAAGCTGAGCTGCCGCTGAGCTCCCGGATGGCTCCATTGGTTGGAGCGCGTCCTCTCAACCACAAGGTTGCCAGTTCCATTCCCACAAGGGATGGTGGGCTGTGCCCCCCGCAACTAGAAAACGGCAATTGGACCTGGAGCTGAGCTGCGCCCTCCACAACTAAGACTGAAAGGACAACAACTTGACTTGGAAAAAATTCCTGGAAGTACACACTGTTCCCCAATAAAGTCCTGTTCCCCCTTCCCCAATAAAATCTTTAAAAAAACAAACAAAAAAACCCCCACTTTTCAAAAAAAAAAAAAAAAAGATTTTAAAGGATTAAAATCTCCTAATGCACAGCTGTATGGTTCTAACCTCCACTGGATCTATAGAGGCAGACTGGGAAAGTTGAAAATGTGTAGCTTTGTGGCCTTAGGAATTTCATTGAACCCTTCTGGATATCCTAGCTACATCTATAAAATGATGGCAAAATTAAGGTTTCTACAAATTCTTAAAAAATAATACTAGGGTGGTGGGTTGGCTCAGTTGGTTAGAGCACAGTGCTCATAACACCCAGGTTGCGGGTTAGATTCCCACATAGGCCAGTGGGCCGTGCCCTCCACAACTAGATTGAAAAAACAAAACAACGATTTGACTTGGAGCTGATGGGTCCTGGAAAAACACACTGTTCCCCAATAAAAGTTAATAATAATAATAACTCTAGGTTCAGATTTCTACAATCTCCCCAAATATCTTATTTTTCCAATTCTCAGGAGTAAGAAACTTATTACTGGATTAATCTTTGTGGTATCATCACTTCACAAAAAACGTGGACAAGTTTTTATACCACTACCCATTTCAAAAATACACAATGTTTATAAAATGTATCCTCTGACATTTTGGTAGATCCTAGTAAACATTTCTTAGTAACTATCCTATAACCCATCTAAGAGTCTGAGTTAAAAATAAACATTGCTCAAACATACATTACACATATAGGGCACATGATTTATTACGCAATTAACTGCCAGAATATGGCAACAGGCACTAATTTCATTCCCTAACAGGAATCAGAATGTTAAAGACTAGAGGTGTTTCTTTTTTAGTGTCCAAAAACAAAAAGAACACTGTATCTATATTTGTATCTATATACTGCTTCTACATAAAGTATCATGCTTCCACACGAAGCATCATTTCAGTTTTAAAACCATAAGAACATGAATTTTAGAACTGAAACTCTCTTTAAGTAAACTGCTTAATTGCAGAAAGGACCAAATGTTACATGTCAGCTTCACAAACCATTTGAGTAAATTAAATAACATGTTATTATTTTTTTAACTTTTAAAGCAGAAGATAGAGTCACAATTTGATGTTTACAAGAGTTGATTTTTCCCAAAAGAAAATTGGCTTCACCTGAAACTTTCATACCTGGGAAGTTACTTGCTGAGTTTTAATAAAAGTGACACATAGTGCTCAACACAACTGTATTTAATCTATAAAACAAACATTTTATACAAAATACAAAGAGTTGCACTATTGATTTTTTAAAAAGATAATGCTAACTTTACTGTTTTGGACACACCGTTTCTATCTAAAAATCTGTAAAAAATCACCTTTAATTACTAACCTTTAATTACTAACCTTTTCCTCATCCTCAATATAGTCTATGAGAATCACAGATTAGGTTCGACTCTGAATTTTAAAAAGTATGAAATTTACTGGTCTCTTTTTTCCAGCATCCTAGTCAACAAATAGGCAACTACAGTCCAGATTTTTTTCTTAAAGGTAGCTACTCACCGTCATTAAAATTAAAAAAAAAAAAAAGAAAAAAGTCTCACGTTAAAATAACAGTGTAACCCCTGTTTCACTTTAAATTCAATGGCTTTCCAGAGGTTTTGTTGTTAAAAGTAATCTAATGCAAATGAGAAAAAAGGGGGTGTGCGGCGTGTTGCTTGCTGCGACCCACAGGTCCAGTTCAGGAGGCCACATGTGGACGCGTACAGAGATTTACAGAAGAAACGACCCGGCGAATCCCCTCCGCAGTGTTTCTCAGACCAGCGCTGCACTGAAGGAGTTACACCCACGGCAACAGCAACAGCGACCAGCCACCCAGCCCCTCGCGGGCGGGCGCCGCGCCACCAGTCGCGTCACACCTGTCGTTTCCTGTACTCCTCAGAGCAAGCCCGTAAGAAACACGCTATTATCTCCACTTGACAAGCAAGAGAGGAAGGCCGAGAGGACACGCGGCTGCTCCGCGGCAGGGCCCGCCGCTCCGAGTTCCTCGGGGACCCCCCGCCGCGTTTCCCAGGCGTAACCGATTCTCCGCAGCGAACACAGCTGAGTGTAGCCAAGCGCCTGCTACGCTACAAAGTAACGCCGTCCGCGGAAAGGACAGGCCTTACACGGAGACTCCAATCCTTATTTCCGAGGAGTAGAGTTCACTGAGCTCGTCTGCACTCGGGCCCATCTTTTCCGTATCACGTAAAAACTCTGATATGGACACTTAGTCCAAACCTTTTCCTTAATTTTAGCATCAGATGCACATCCCACTCCACTGTACCTGTGGAAAGGAAGTCACGTCGAGCCCAATAAAACCGTCCTACGAACAGAGCCAAACAAGTAGACACGCTTCCCTTACACGCACGTGCCACACTCTTCACATTTACGTTTCTGCTGCACGTCCTGCCCCGCGAGTCTTATCACGCGTGTTGCCCCACCAGTGCGAGGACTCAGGCACAGCCACGCACGTGCTCGCACACGGGGCGGCGCTGGGCCCGGGCGGTGGGCAGACCGGTCGGACCGGCGGGCGGGCGGGCGGGCGGCTCCGGGGGAGGGTGGGGACCGCCCCACGCGGCCCGGCCCCGCGCGCTCCCGGCTCCCAGTGGACACGGACGGCACCGCGGTGCGCGCTCTGCTCCCCTGCCTGGCACAGACCCGCGGACCCACCAGCCACGGCCCCGCCACCCCGCCCGCGCGCGCCCCGCCCCGCCCGGAGCCCCCCACGAACGCGCGGCCGTCCCCCGCCTCGGACGACAGCGACCCGCCGGGCCGGGCAGGGGGTCCCGCCGAGTCCCGCCCCCGCCCCCAGCGCCGCCCCCGCGCGCCGAGCCCCAGGGCGCCCTCGTGAGCCCCCGGCCGGCGCCACGCCTCGGCCCCCGCCACGCGGGAAACTCCGAACCCTGCCGTCGCGAGGCCCGCGCAGCCCCCCGGCCCCGCCCGCCGCTCGGCCCAAAGCGCCGGGGCCGCGGGCGGTCCTCACCGCGATGACATTGACGAAGGTGGTCTTGCCCGAGTACTGCAGCCCCACGAGCGTCAGCTCCATCTCCTCCTTCCAGAAGAGCGAGCGGAACCAGTCCAGCAGGCGGGAGATGAGCGCCAGCATGATGGCGGCGGGGCCGGGCGGCGCGCGGCGGCGGCGGCGGCGGCTTCCTCACGAGCGGGCCTCGGCCCGGACCCCCAACGGCTGCTCGGGGCCCCGGCGCGACACTGGCGGACGCGGGCGGGCGGCGGCGGCCGGAGCCAGGAAGCCGAGCGGGTCATATGACTCGCCCTCCCCCCACGCCCGTGCGCGCGCCGCCGGCGGCGCCCACGGCAGGAGCGGCGAGGCCGGCCCGGGCCAGGCGCGCCCGCCGCCTGCAGCGCCCCCTGGTGGGGCCTCCGCGCGGCCCCGCGCACCGCGCACCGCGCACCGCGCACCGCGGGCCGGCCTCGGGTGCCTTTGTCTCCCACGCCCTCCTGCGCTCCTAAAGGTGTCAGTGAACTCATCATTCGTTCTTTCTACAGTTGTTTATTGACGGCCTACGCTGTGCAGAAGGAGTTCGAGACGGGGGCGGGGCAGGGGGCGGCGTTCAGCATAAAGCTCCCTGCCCTACATAGCCAGGGATGGAAAGCCACAGGGAGCTGATTCAATCGAATATAGTGTGTCAACGAGGATGGTCTCTCATCTGTAAACCGATTTGTAATGAAGTCCGGGAAATACTTTCAAGAAACATATATGGAAAGTGCAGACTATGTGTATAATGATATTTTTGGTGTAAGTTGGGAACATAAGAATAGATATGTAAATATATGCAAATGCGTGCACTGGAAGACTAATAAAAATGTTTGCCTATGGAGGTCGAGGAACCTGTATAGCTGGAGGCAGGAATGGGAATGAGACTCCTCTAGATAGCTTTTTATATCCTTTTGACTCGCAACCATGTAAATGAGTTGCCTGTTCAAAAGTTTCATTTAATTGAAAAGTTAAACATCTGCAAGGTTTTCAGATTTAAAAAAAAAAGTCTCTGCCCTCATGGAGCTTACATTCTAGTGAGGAGACATGTAATATATACCTATATATATATGGTAGTACTGAACTTTATAAAGAGAACCAAACAATAGGACACAGCAGTGGCCTCTGCTCTAGTGCGGGGCAGAGTAGGCCTCTGGCAGGGAGTGGTCCTGGTTTGGGAAGAAGTGACAAAGAGTGTCAGGTGCACATCTGGTGGAAGCACCTTCCAGACTGAAGGAACAGCAAAGACCCTGAGGGGGAAGGAGCACGGGACACTCTAGAAACAGAAGTACAGTCAGTGTGGCTGGCTCAGATTAATACCCACGGCGGGGACAGGATGTGGACGGAGAAAGAGGCAGGCACCGAATCAAGGAGGGCCTGGTGGCCCTAGATTGATTTTATTCATGCTGTGACAGGAAGCCAGGGGAGTGAACCAATTTATATTTTTAAAAGTTCGCTCTGGCAGCTCCATGCAATAGGCTAGGAGGCTTTGAGGTTTGAACTGTGTTTCCCCAAAAGAGATGGAGTCCTAACCCCAGGATCTTGTTTGGAAAGTGGGCAATTGCTATCAGTTACGGTCATACTGGAGTAGGGTGGGTCCTTAGTCCAAGTTGAGTGGTGTCCTTATGAGAGGAGAAGAGACCCAGACACGAGGGGAGAAGGCCATGTGGCATCAGAGGCAGAGATGGAGGTATTGCAGGTGCCAGCTAGGGAACAGCAGGGAACGGCCAGCAAACCACCAGGAGCTGGGACGAGGCATAGAACAGACTCTCACAGTCTCAAAAAAATCAATCTTGCCGACACCTTGGTCTTGGACTTCTAGCCTCCAGAACCTTAGATGATAAATGTCTGTGGTTTTAAACCACCCACTTGTGGTCCTTTGTTACGGCAGCTCTAGCAAACTTACACAGAGGGAATGAGCAGAGACAGTGATAGGTGAGGAGACTATTGTATCGCTTTAGAGGATGATGGAATCTGGGACCTGGACTTTGAAAGCACTTCGACCATTTATGAGTAAACAAATAAATGAGCTAAGTGCGAAGTGAGAAATGAATATTCCTCAACCTTTACACTCACTGTAATTGCCTTCACCTCTAAAATCATTAGTTAATGGAAAGTGACTTCTCACCCCCAGATTCCAGTTTCCCAAGTTAAAAAATTTAAAATTTATTTTTTTATCATAAAAGCACGCAATATGATGGTTGTAGAAATTCAAACAGGACAGAGGTGTGATAAGAAAAAGGTCGTCCATCTCTTGGCACCCCCAATATTCATCTCTGAAGTAACCCGTTTTAATAGTTTACTCTTTTTTGATCAAATAAACACATGCACATATATGGAGTGGGGAATTTTTGCATATATACAAAAATAGGAATATGTTGTAGGAATTATTCTAGCTTCCTTCTTTACTTAACTTGTAAAGATGTTTTATTAAAAATAAAGTCAATAAATACTCAAAACTCCTCATTTTCTTATTATTTTACTACTAATTTTGCTGTATGACGGCTGTGCAAAACAGATAAAATTCCATGGCTTCAGAGCTGGACCCATCCTGGAAGACCATTCTCAGTTAGCTATCAGAAAACTGAGGCCCAGAGAAGGAAATATCCCAATTAGGAACCTGATTTTAAGTGTAATCTCCTTAAGGACAGGGGCCATTTATACTTGGCAATAAACTTATTTTGAGTAAATGAGTCGGTCTGTATGGGGATCCTGAAATCTCACCTCTTAGGCATTTGTTTTGCTAGCTTCATTTTTGGACAAAGAATAAAATGGGTGTGACACATTCTGTAAGTTCCCACTGGCCTGATTATCAGCCTCCTAGCATCTTAAAATGCCAGCACCTGGGCCTTACCCACGAGACACTTCTGCATTTTGGCCAAGTCAGTCACGGGGCTGGAATTTTTCATTAGCCATGGATGTCACTCCAGGTCATATAGATAACCCGCCCACATCTGCAAGGGGCAGAATGTCAGCTCTGTCTTTTGGAAGGAGTGTTGGCCTCAGGAAAAGAGAAGCAAGGCTAGTTAGGGAGTTCTCTTTAGAAGGAACATGCCTCTTTATTCTAAAACAGAGGTAGTCAATCCCATTTTTTAAAAAAATTAAGGATTTTTAAGAAAAATTTAAGAAACTAAACATTCTTTGGAAGGTAGAAAACAAATATTCAGTGCAGTGTGTGGGAGTGCCAAGAGCACTGCCTGGAAGGAAAAGCCTTATCTTGAATAAAAAGTTCATATCCTGGCTTTAAAAATGAAATAGCTGTGTGATCTTGGGCAAGTCACTTCCCCTCTCTTTGGCTTTGGTTTCCCTATCTATAAAGTAAAGGGTTTGGATAAGATAAAATTTAAGAACCTCTTATCTCTGGGGGAATCAAACCCGCAACCTTGGTGTTAAGAACCTCTTATCTCTGAAACCTTATGATTTCATAACAGCTTGACTAAAATGTTCAGGAGTGGATTCCAGCATGGGAAAGGAAATCATTCTTTTTCAACAGCCCTTTTTTTTTTTTAGGGGAGTTTAAGTTTTACAGAAAAGTAAGCAGATATCTCCAATGATCTTTGTTCCATTTGTTCCAATTCATGAACCAACATTGCTACGTTATTATTAACTAAAGGCTATAGTTTACGTTACTGTTTATTCCTGCGTTGTACATGCCATGGGTTTGGACAAGTGCATTATGTCATGTATCTACCCTTACTGTATCATACAGAATAGGCCATACAGCAGGCCCTAAAAATTCCCTGCGTTCTGACTATTCATCCCCAAGATAACTTTTTCACCTTCAATAGTCCATGATTTTATATATTTAAAAGAAACAAAGAAACATCGAATGACTGAGACACACACACACACACAACCTAAGAGTCATCAGTGTAACTCAGAAACATCCGCATGACCATTTGACAGAGGAGAAAAGTGTCTAAAGGGTTTTGTCTGTTTGTGGGAGCCCCCTGATTCAGCCAGACCTGACGCTGTTATTCTGAGTGTTTCAATTCTCTGAGACAACAAATCGCTCTCCTTCAGCCAGCTGGATCTCAGTTTCTGTCAAGTACTCTGCAAGAATCCTGTCTAAAATCGATTTGAGAAATGAACACAACAACAAAAAAGTCTACCTATGATAGGAACAAAGAAAGCTAGGGAAAGGAAAGAAAACGTAACAAAGCAAAAGGGATGATAGCCAAAGAAAGGAACACAGAGTACGGGACGGAAGCATCAGGTTTTTATAAGTGTGTCTCTGCTTCACCCAGGTCATCACAGCTTTCGGGGGATTTGAGGACCAGTCAGCGCATGGTTTGATGGCAAAAGCAGGCATTTTGGAGTCCAGAGGGCGTAGGTTTGCACACCAATTCTCTCACTTCTGACTTTCGGCACATTACGTCGCCTCTCGGAGCCTAAAATTGGGTTGACATCTACCTCTCAGGGTTTCAGGAGAGTCAAATGGGACAATATAATCAGTCTCTTAGCCCAGCATTCTGCCCACAGACAGTGCTCATTAAACGGCACTTCTCTTATTTCTGATAATACCTCCTGTGGAAATTCCCAATTCTGAGTTCCTGTGACAGGCACGCTCCCCAGAAAATGATGACACAAGCCCCTCCGTCTGAGGGCTCACAGTGCCATCACATGCCTCTGGGCTGTCCTCTCGGGCACTGAGCAGCGCTTAGACACATCCTGTGGCTGCAATGTCAAGGCCAGGCTTTCTCAGCTCTGCTCTATTGGCCTTTGGGACCACATACTTGTGCTGTGTGTGGGCAGCAGTTCTCTGTATCTTCAGCAACATTCCTGACCCACTAGATGCCAGTCTGCCCCCAGTTGTGACAGCCCAGAGTGTCCCCAGACATTGCCAGAAGGTCCTGGGGGGCCAAATTGCCCTCAGTTGAAAACAACTGGATTTGAAAACGTTTATTCTGTTTCCCACTGCCCCGTCCTGTAAACTCACTCTGGGCGCAATGGGTGCCAACAGGCGGGAGCCCCGGAGTGGCCCCTCTGGGAGGAGAAGTGTGACCAACACTGACCTGGTGAGGTTTTTGTTTCTTTGTTTGCCCAGGTCTCCTCAGCCCACCAGGAGGCCCCCCGGGGAAGACAGCGGACCCCAGTTCTCTCCCGCAGCTGAGCCACTACCGGTCCCCTGGAAACGGTCACCATGCTGCTCCCCCTCCCCGTGGGGACCAGAGTGCTTCAGAGTGGGAGGTCCTTTGGCGCCTCAGCCCCCACGCCAGCCGCCCCTGCGCCACACGTTTAGGCCTCTCGGGCAGGCGTCCACTGTGCCCCCCGCCTCTCCAAGGGGTCCCTTCAGAGCCTCTTTCCTGGGGCGTAAGATGGGAAGGAGGCGCCTCACACCCCCCCTCCCGGGTGGGGGGGACCCCACCGGTGAAGCGCCTCTGCCAACGCCGTGGTTGCCTTCGATTTCCCCTCGGGGTTGCTGTCCTCAGTGGGAGTGAAGGGTCAGCATCTCAAAGGCCCCCTCTTGCAGGTCCCGCGTGACCCTCACGTTGACACGGGACATCCATGACGGTGGCGCTTCGGCCCAAAGTAGAGCAAACGGGTTTCACTGTAACCATAGTTTGGTCCTGTTGTTCCCGGCCAGGCCGGGCCCTCGGGAGGCAGGGATTGTCCCTCCACGCGCGTCCCTGCGTCTGACCTGGGGGGGGGGGTCTGTGAACGGGTCCCAACGAGCCGAGTCACAGCCCGGCCGCTGTCCTGGTGCCTCTCGGTGGGCGGAATAGCGAGGCGGGCGCGGGACAGCGCGCTGGAGGTGCGTTTCTGCCCGGCTCGCGAAGGATGCCGGCGTCGCCTAGGGGGGCTGGAGGCCGGCGGGGGCTGGGAAAGGCCGAGCCACGTCCGAGGAAACTGCCCCGAGCACCGGGGTCTGCTTCGGCCCGACTGAGCCCCGGGACAGACGCGCCTCGACAGGACTCCCAGGTGTTTTCTTCAAAACAGAGTTCATTATTATTGCATCGGTTGCTTGTAGGAGAAGAGAAACACATTTGGGGAAATAAATGTGGGAGAGGATTTTTAATAGACCAGTGTATACAAAATGTATAACTATAGCATCTGGTATAAATACTTCAACCAACTCAGATGTGTATAACGTAGAAACTACAAGTCACCATCTCCTTCCTGACCCCCCCAGTTGCACTCCCAAGAGGCAATCATTGTTGACAGTTTGGTGAGTTTTCTTTAGCAATAATGATAATAGCAAGAAATGGATCAGGACTTACTTTTCTATCAGACATCGTGCTAAATGCTTTATACAGACGATTTCGTTTAATCCTCAGATCTTTTCTCTGTGATGGAGACTTTACTCCTCTTGCTTTACAGATGTAAAAACCAAGGCTCAGAGAGGGCAGGTAACTTGCCTGAGTTTGCACAACTTTCTGCATAATTTTCTCAGACGTTTACAAACATGTATTATGTGAGTGCACATGCATACGTTTATGTATATTTTCTGTTAGTGAGATTAAATACAACATACTGCTGTGAAATTTGCCTTATTTCCCTGAAAATATCGTAGGTGCCTTTATATCAGGTAGGATTTATGATTTGGCCTTGTTCCCCTGAGCAAGACAGTCTCTCTAAACCTCATGTCCGTTATTATCAACGTGAAAGTTAAGCTATGTATGTAAAGTACTTGGCTGGTACCTAGTAGGCGCTCAAGAAATGACACCATTAATGTCACTATTAGCGTTACTAGTTAATGTGCAAGTGAACCACCAGGAAAGGAGGTGTGCTTTTTTGTTGTTTGTTTTAATTTAATGTGATTGTCCTAATGCAACTAAAATCTACTGAGTTTAAACAGCCTGCCCGTTCTTTCTGGGTGTTGGGCTTTGAGGGTTTGGCTGTTGCTCAGAAAGACAAGGAAGAAATGGACAGATGAGAATGAATTTTTAAGGTCAGATGAGGCTCAGAGAAGCAAACAGAAAAATGCAAAACAAGGGAAATCCCAGGAAGAAACCTGACAATGGGACATCGAACCTGAAGGCTTTCCCCTCAGCTGCAAATCCCTCTGGCCCCTCGAGATCAGGCGAGGTCTCCCCCAGCCTATCACCTCGTGAGTCTTTAATGAGGGCCTCTGTAGCAGAGCTCAGTGAGCAACCTGGAATAAGGTGGACACACTTATTTTTTGTCCATTCTTCAGGGTATTGCTCCTTCATAAAACAGTAACTTGAAGTTGGCCTCAGGAGCAGAGGTTGCAAATTGAAACCACTGATTTGTAAATTCCAGTGGAGGTTCCCACCATTGCAAAGGGTAGGGATTCTGGATGCTTCCATGTAGGAAACAGATTTGATATCCCTGTTAATTTCTTCTTGCCTCTGCTGAAGCAAAGCAACAATCTGGGAATCGTTTGAAATTGCGGTTTTAGTCAACAAACATTTACTGAGTACCTACTATGTGCCAGGCACTGTCCTAGACATTGAAAACAATATCAGTGAACAAAACAACAACAAAAGAAAACCTTCTTGGAGTGTCCATTCTAGTGGTCAGAATTCTCAAGGGGCCAGGAAAACCACAGTTTCTGATCATCTGTTTTCAGTAACACAACATCCCTTCTATCGCATCCTGGTAACTTAATAAAATTAAAAATTCCTTGTGCTTAGTTAAGCAGTATGAATTGCTTCATGATCCCTGGTTTAGTAGCAATGATAGCAGTTGCCTCCCTCTCCTTTCCAGAGTGTCCTTTAAGATTTGGGATGTAAAAGGCTGATCTCACCCTCCTTTCTGGGCAATGGCATTGACCCACCTCTTCTAACACAGCTCCCCCAACACCTGTGACACACAGATTGGGCATCTGCCCTACACATATACACGTCCTTTTTGAAGAAAGCTACCTGCATGATAGCGTTCTCAAATTTCCGTGTGCGTGAGGCGAGGGTCACCTGAGGAAACCGTTCCCATGCGGAACAGATATTTGCATTTTAAAAAAGGTATCTTCTCAGCAGGTGAATCCAATGCAGGTGTCAGATGGCAAGGACTTCTGCTCCATTTGTAAATCCCTTTGTTTTGCAAAGCAGTGACAGCTGTGCTGCCCTCACCACTGCTCCAGTGTTGAACAGAGAAGTTGTAAACTATAACGTTGGCTGTTATATTTCGCTCTGTTAGTCTGTTTCCTAAGTCATCCACAGGGAACATGCCCAGAGATCGCTGTCCACATTGGCGATTATTGCAAGGATGCAAGGAATTAGAGGCCGCACGGAACTTCTCCCCGGCAGTCCACTCTCCCTGCCTCCTGGTGCTTCCTTGGTGGATGTTCAGGAGACAGCCTGAGTCGGGGACCCACCTTTATGTTTGTTCATTTAGAATATATCGTCCCCACAAAAGAGGGTGATTGGCTCAGCTCTTCAGCATGCAAAGTGGAATGCCTCTTCTGAACAGTTTCATGGCCCCAGCAGCTTCCCAGGGTGGAGTTGCTCGTGTTCAGACAGTTTTGACACCATCTCTGATCCAACGGGATATGGCCCGAGATGTGAGTTGATTTTTTTCCAGTTACACAAACAACTCTTAGAAAAAGCCCTTCATGGGAGCGAAAAACGAAGTAGACCCTTGAGGCTTCATGGAGACCTCTTGACTTCTCCCCTGACTAGGGGGTGTGTGGTATATACACACCATGGAATACCATTTAGCCTTTAAAAAGGAAATTCTTCCATTTGTGACTACATGGATGGACCTTGAGGACATTTTGCTAAGGGAAATAAGCCAGTCACAGAAAGACAATTACTGCATGATTCCACTTCTATGAGATATCTAAAACAGTTCAATTCATAAAATCCAAGAGTGGAGTGGTGGTTACCAGGGCCTAGAAGGAGAGGAAATGGGTAGTTAGTACTCGACAGGCATAAAGTTCCAGGTAAGTAAGATGAATCTGCTGGACAACATTGTGCTGTCGACCATGTGCAATCATGGTCGACAACCATGATTGTTCACTTAAAATTTGCTAAGAGGATTGACCTTGTGTTAAGTGTCCTTACCAAAACAAAATAAATTAAAGGAGGCTTTTCGTACTTGAACCTTGCTTTCTTTTATGTTGAATGTTCATGTCCTTTCTAATTCTCGGCCCAGGGCCTCAAAATTCATGGTGTGTGATTGATCAAAAAATCCTCTTCGTGAAATTATTTCATTCCTCTTCTTCCACTCAGATTTTTTGTTCCATTTTGAAAACATACGTGTGTGGGTCTGGGTGTGTGTGTGTGTCTGTGTATGTGTTTTAGTTTTATGAGGCTTCCCATCAACTGAGCACAGGCAGCTCCAAAGGCCTATGAAAAAGACAATAAAAAGATATTTTTTTAATACTGAAACCATAACTGTAAAGGAAAACAAAATAAGAGAACCAGGAGCAGAGTAAAAAATTGGGGTAAATTCTACAAGGTGGAAGGGAAATGGAACTTGAGTGGAGAAAAGAGTGGAGGGAAAGCAGTGGAATAAAGAGCAGCCCTTCCCAAAGGGGCCGGGAGAAGCCTGGGAGTGGGAGCCCACAGGGAAGGGCTGTTTGGAGGCCGTGATTGGGGGTAAGAGAGATCTTCTGGTTATCTATTGCTGTGCTACAAATGATTAAAAATGTAAAACAATGACAATATTCACATTGCTTACAATTTAGGCAGAATTCAGTGGGGACCACTTATGTCTATTGCTGTCAGCACTGGAGCAATTCAAAAGCAGGGCTGGATCCTCAGGCAGCTCCATCTCTATGTGGTTTCTCCAGATGGCCTCTCCAGTGTGGTGGCTTCAGGGCAGCTGGGCTTCTTACAGGGCAGCTTGGGGCTCCAAATGGACACGTCCCGAGAGACAGCCGGCAGAAACTGTATTGTCTTTATGACTAAGCTCCGAAGTCGTATAGCATCACTTCCACAGCAGACAGACCCTCCCCAATTCAAGGGGAGGGAACACGGACTCTGCCTCTTGATGGACCAGTGTCAGCATCACATTATAAGGAGCGTGTGTGAGGTGGGACATATTCGTGGGGCCATCTCTGGAAAACACAAACTGCCACAAATTGCATTTAGACCAGCTGGACCAGATAATTAAGGAAAACCGAAAACAGTGAGGAGAAGGATCAAGGTGAACAAACACAACAACTGACCCAAGAAGAAAGAAAGAAAAATTCAGGGGACACAGATTTAAATTTTTTTAAATAAAAACGAATTAGGATCATCCAATTCCTTTGAGATTATTTTACATCCATTCACTAATATAAGCTGCTGTAAAAAAGGAATAAGCAGAATAAAGAATATGACCAAAATAGCCAAAATTCAATAATAAATTCAATAATGAATAGAACAAATTCTATTCATTCAATAATGAATAGAATAATGAATAGACTGAATAATAGAACAGAGGGAGGTGAGGACTGACACTACAAGCTAGAAGATAATCTTGAATAAATCCCTCATGATGTAGACGAAAAGCAAAGAATACAGAGAAAAAAAGAACAACTGTTTTTAAAAGTTAAACTTGGTATTTACCCAAAGAAGTTGAAAACCTAACGTCCACGCAAAAACTTGCACAGATATTTATAGTGGCTTTATTCATAGTTACCCAAACTTAGAAGCGACAAAGATGTCCTTCAGGAGGTGAATGGATAAGCAAACGGTGGTTCATCTAGACACTGAAATATTATTCAGTGTGAAAAAGAAATGAAATATCAAGCCACGAAAAGACACAGAGGAAATGTAAATGTGTATTACTAAGTGAAAGAAGGCAATCTGAAAAGGCTATATGTTGTATGATTCCAACTCTAGTACATTCTGGAAAAGACAAAACTGTGGAGACAGAAAAAAAGTCAGTGGTTTCCAGGGGTTGGGGGAGAAGGAAGGATGAATAGGCAGAGAAGAGAGGATTTTTAGGGCCGTGAAAATACTCTGTGTGACAGTATAAGGATGGATATGTGTCAGTCTACATGTGTCCAAGCACGAACCCTCAGGTGAACTAAGGACTGGGTGATTATGATGAATCAATGCAGGTTCATCAATCGTAACCAAAGTACCACTGGTGGTTGGTATTGATAATGAGGGAAGCTATTAAAAAGAAAAGTTAAAACACATGGAAGATAAGTCCATGGGGTTCCAACTTCTGTACTAGGACTGTCAGAAACAGATAACAGAGACAAGAGCGAGGAGGAAATAATCTCCCCAAATAGAAGAAAATGTTCTCAAGATGAAGAAACGTGTGACCCTTTGGAAGTCTAAAAGGCCCCTGAGTGCTCAAAAGGATGAGTAAAAAGAGGCTCATGAGTAGAAACACACTGTTAAACTTTCAGAATTCTAAGGATAACATGAAAAGGAAAAATTCTGCAAGAGATATTTATATCTCTTCATATCTCTTTCAGGTTACTTGAAAAACAAAGAACCACACGGTCACTGGACGCCTTGTCAGCAAACATGGATTCTAGAAGTCAGTGATGTAATTATGAATGAAAAAATTTTGATCCTAGGTTTCTGTACACAGCCACCATGAATCAGGCAACACTCAGATGTATTCATACATGCTGGGATGAATGTACTCTCAATTTAAAAATAAAATTCTAAAAGAAATACTCAACTACAATGAGCTACTACTATGCATACACCAAAATGACTGAAATTAAAAAGACTAGAACTATCAAGTGTTGGTGAAGATGTGGAGCCCCTGGAATGCTTGTATGTTGCTGGTGTGAGCAGAAAAGGCAACAACCACTGTGGAAAAACTCTACGGCACCTTTTCATAAAGCGCAACATGTACTTACTCTACAACCTAGCAAATGGCACTCCTAGGCATGTACACAAGAGAAATGAAAGCAGACATACACAATGAGACTCACAAATGCTCATAGCAGCCTGATTCATAATAGTCAAAATCTAGGAAGAATCCAAACACCCATTCATAGAGGAATGGGATGCCAAATTTGGTATGGTCATGAAATGGAACTCAACTGTAGAAAAGAACAAACTACTGATACCCACGAAAAAACATGAACAAATCTTGAAAACACGTTGAGCTAAAGAAGCCAGACAAAAAAAAAGAATACATAGTTCTTGATCCATTTAAATGAACTTCTAGAAGAGGCCAAAATAAATAATGGTGATAGAAGTCAGAATAGTGGTTAGCTGGGAGGGAGGGAGGGTAATGGCCGGCGGAGGAGCAAGAGGGAGCTTTCCAGAGTGACAGAAACATAGTACATCTTTTTTTTTTTCAGACCCTCCCTTTTTTAGAAAAACCCACATAGTTCAGTATATCTTGATCTCAGTGGTGCATGCATAAAAAGTCATCAAGCTGTATGTTTGCGATTTGTGCATTTCCCTATATGTCAATTATACTTCCATAAAGAACTGTTAAAAGAAAAAAGAAGAAACCAAGAGCTAAAATTCACCAGCTTCAGTGACTGGGTGTAAAAAGGGGAGAGATGGAAGAGCTGAGTTGGACACTCCAAGACGATTCTCAGGATTCTTCAGGGTTATAAGCTGAGGCTGAGAAATGAAGCTCGGTGAGCAAGAGCCTCAGCGCAGGAATTCTCAGCCAAGCACAGGATGGAAGGGTAGGCTTTGTTGCAAGAAATGCCTTACCACTGGAGGGACCCGAGTTGTGAATGGTCTAAGATTTTTAAATCAGCAAGTGTAAGTTTTAGATTATCCCTCTAATGAAGTCATTCTAACACACTTACATTCCAACGTATGATCTCTGATGGAAATCAAGGGGTGAAGTTCAGCCAGAAAAACAGGAATGGCATCATTTGCAGCTTACCTATGGCACAGTGACCTGCTGGAGAGATTAAAGCACTCACATGCTTATAAGACATCTTTTTGGCTACCGTGCAAAAAAATAAACCAAAGTACAGAACAATAAAATAAGTGAAAAGGGAGACAGTCTAGTGAGATGAAAAAGAAATTCAAGAAAGAAGATAGGGTCAGATAAAAAAAGAAGCAGTGGTGTCTAAGTATGACCCAGAAGAAGAGAAGAAAGCCAGAACGCAATGAAGGAAGAGAAACTTGAAAAATGCTCAAGACGTCTTCTTCTCAAGTGGTTGAAGTTTAAGGGCACAAAGTTACACTTCCTTCTTATTGGATCCAGTCAAACTAACTGGCTCTGTGGTAAACAGTAATTACATAATTGTAGTATTATAATAGTTTTCTTAAGTTTAAGCTTTTAGACTCAGTCTTTAGATGACTACGAAAGGAATTATAATCCTGCCAGTAAAAAATCAATAAAAATAATTAAAGGGGGCTGGAGATGAGAACTGGATAGAAATTTAATGTACTAATTTCCACTCCCTTACACAGAGGAGTGTCAACAGATAGCAGTCGAAATTTAAAAAATAAACTGAGGTTTAATGACATTATTTTAGGTCATAAAGATCACCATTATAAGAATTTGTGCTATTTGAAATAAATGTCAACTACTTGTAGAACTTAAAAATCATTTTTAAAAATCTCTAGGAGTGAGTGATGGATTCAGAGTGGAAGTTGGAAATGTTAACTTTTCAGTCTCTTCTGGAGTGCTACAATTGGGAACGTGATGGGGAAGGCTATTACCTTTATGTTTTGTTTGCAGTGGTTGATGGGAGCAGCAAAATGCCCCCTCACCCCTCTGCCCCCCAGGCTTCCCCTTGATATCTCCTGAGTCGGCCCTTTTCCTTCGCTTTAGCTTTTCTAAACTTCGTCAGGATTCAAACCACCAATGTTCCCATGTGACGGTCCCTGTGACCACACAACAAAAGTCCCCATCTGAGGGTAAGGAGCCTTTGAAGCAAGTCTGAAGGCTGGCTGGCTGCCTAATAAAGCTGCTCCCCACGTTCCTTGACGGGGATTGCAGGGAGGATCAGGATGAGGACCACTTGCATCAGTATCATTCTAAGGAAATAGTTTAAGAATGCACTGCTGATAGAAAGTTAATAATAACCAAAGCATTAACGTTAGCAAGAGACTTCCATCTCTGCCACTTTCTACTCCCCTTCCCCCATCAGCTTCCTGTTTCCGTGAAGGAACTTCCTCTAAAGCAAGGTTCTTAATCCTGTGGGTAAGGGGGTGCATTTGGAAATACAGGGGCATTATTTGGGCTGTTGAATAACTGACCCACAAGTCGAGGATGCTAAGATCTTACGGTGTGTGGGACAGTTTGACCAAGAACGGTTGTGCCCAGCATACCACTGGCAGCCGTTAAGAAACACCCCACCAGGGTGACGCTCTGGCCTCTCTGTCCCCCTCCTTCCCAGTTCCAGGGAAGGAGTGACTTCTCTGATTGGTGGCTTTGGCAGAAGGAGTGAGCAGAATCTGTCCTCTTCTCGACCCACCATCCTAAAGGGGGCAGAATTTGGACCTGCTCTTCCCTGGACAGTGGAAGACCTGGAATTCGTCCACACCACACCCTGGGTGGGAGGACCTGGCGGTTCCAGTGGAGTGTTCCCAAGTCACAATCTGCAGTCACCTTCACCGGGAATAGAGATCACATTTCCATCGCCCTTTGTCTGTCTCCTGTGTCTTATTTACTAGTTGTTTTGAACTGGGAAGGGTATCAGGAATGCTGTTTAACGGCTCCAAGATTTAAAAAAAGAGTTTGAGAGACTTCAGAGAAAATACTGTGAGATGTAAATGTCAATAGTCTTTAGATTTTCCAGTGATTTTAAATTTAAAAAATTCCATCACTTGGAATGACTTATGTTATTCATATGGATTTCAGAATATTGAAATGCTATTTTTATCTTTAAAATTATACCTAACCTAACTCTAAAACAGACTGGAGGCTGTTTTTTTTTTTTTAATGCATACTATTCCACTAGATTTCTTCCTTGCTTAAAAATCTACTAGAGTAGGGAAAGTAAAGGCCCAACAACAAGATAAGCTAATAAAGTGTCAGTACACAGAAATACACACTATTCTTTTTTTAAAATTAAATTTATTGGGGTGACAATTGTTAGTAAATTTACATAGATTTCAGGTGTACAATTCTGTATTACATCATCTATAAATCCCATTGTGTGTTCACCACCCAGAGTCAGTTCTCCTTCCATCACCATATATTTGATCCCCCTTACCCTCATCTCCCACCCCCACCCCCCTTACCCTCTGGTAACCACTAAATTATTGTCTGTGTCTATGAGTTTTTCTTTCTCATTTGTTTGTCTTGTTCCTTTGTTGTTTTTGGTTTATATACCACATATCAGTGAAATCATAGGGTTCTCTGCTATTTCTGTCTGACTTATTTCACTTAGCATTATACTCTCAAGATCCATCCATGTTGTCACAAATGCTCCTACATCATCTTTCCTTAACGCCGAATAGTATTCCATGAAATACACACTATTCTTGTGCCATAATTGAAGGTAGGCAGCAAAGTTAGCAGTAAACTTCCAGATAGCCAAAGCAAAACAGAAAACACAATTATTTTCAAAACTGATTTTGCCCATTGAATATAAGGTTAAAATAGATTTTATCTGACCACACACACACACACACACACACACACACACACACACACACACACAAGGGGAGGGTGGCTGACGTAATGGAGCTACCTCCAACAGCATCTCTAAAGAAAATGCAACAGCATCTCTAAAGAAAATGTAACAGTGAATTATGTTCAGCTGTTTCATATGGTTTCCTTCAATGCAAGCCACGAGCATCACATGAGAGCACGATTTGATAAAAGAGCTCCTTCAGGGACCAAGACAATCCAAGAAAACTGCCCTCTGACTGTCTGGCTTGATGCCCAAATTTACAAGCGACAGACTGTTTTTACCAGTTTTAAATATTTTTGAATAGTAGCAGTGATTTTCTCATGGACAGGACCAATATTCAAATTCTGTACAGCCCATGCCCCATCATCCAGGCAAGGACACAAGTCATGCCAAATCTTGGGCTTTTCCCCCCATTTAATTAAAAAGCACTAGGAAATCTAAACGCATTTCGGCTTTGGGTTATGCTGCTTGGATATTTGTAAACAGTAACGATTGGCTTCCTCCAGCATCTTTTTCTTGGTAGTCTGTGTTCTCTGATCTTCAGTGTGAATGCACCCCACGGGCAATGACGTGGAAGAATCTCCCCTGAGGCGAGACAATAGTCATTATAACTTCTGTTTATATTGAGTCAGGAAAGAAAAGGAAAGAAGGAAAGAAGGAAGGAAGGAAGGAAGGAAGGAAGGAAGGAAGGAAGGAAGGAAGGAAGGAAGGAAGGAAAGAAAGAAGAAAAAAAGGAAGAAAGGAAGGTAGGAAGGAGAAAGTTTTCCCTCACTCAGGATTCAAATGGCCAAATGGCAGGGTCGTGTGGGAGGCACTCAGTTCCACCATGATTAGGAGTTGAAAAGGCATTTTTTGGGGTTCATCTGTTGTACTGGACACTTCTGTGCACCATTTCAAAATCCTCTGGGTCCCTAAGGAGTATGGAGTAAGCTCCATCGCTGCTGGGGGGCCGCTGTCATTCTTGCTGGCACTGTCGTGGCCTGTGCGATGTGTCTCCCTCTTTCTGCTCTGGGACTTGGACTACATACGACTAAAGAATTCAGTAAAAAAAGGACCATGCCAAAGCTTTAAGAAGAAGGTTAACAGAGGAGTTACTTTCAACTATCAATTTAAAAAAATTGATTGTTGTCGTCAAAACGATGACAGATGACAAAATCGTCAAAAGCTAAAGCTTCTTGTTTTCCCCAATATTCAACATTTACCAAGTTTCATTCATACAAGTATCAGATCCATGATTTTTGTCAATTTCCATTTCGATATTAAGACTTTCATTCTCACTGTCTTTAGCTTTAATAAGTTTATTTGAAAAAGAAACTGTACACTGCTTCCCTAAGTAGAAAACAAGGATTACTTGCCATGAATTGAAAGTAACCATAAAACATTTATTTTTGAAAGTTACAACTAAATTAAAAGAATATTCATCATATACCTTTAGCATTACCTTTGGTAAATGAAAGGTAAAAGTGTAAACCTTTTAGAAAAGTTTAGAAAGCAGAAGTTTCTTAGGTCACAGAAAGCAAAATCACAAAAAAAAATTTGATAAGTTGGACTGCTTTAAAATTAAAAACTTCTGCTCATCAAAGACGCAATTAAGAAAAAGGTATAAGCAGGCTATAGACTGGGAGTTACGTTTGCAAAACATCTGCCAGACAAAGGACTTCTATGGAGGGTTTGCAAAGAATTCCTACAATTCAGTAATAGAAGACTAGTAATCCAATTTTTTTTTTTTTTGGTTGTTGAGAGCCCACTGGCCCATGTGGGAATCAAACCGGCAGCCTTTGGAGTTAGGAGCATGGAGCTCCAACCACCTGCGCCACCGGGCTGGCCCTAGTAACCCAATTTTAAAAGGGCAAAAGCAACACTTAAAACAGTACATAAGAATAGACGATAAGTACCTGGAAACAGTGAATGGTTTATTCATTCGTTCTACAAACATTCACTGAACATGAAATATGTGCTAGGTGAATACCAACTGTGCTTCCGAGGGCCTCACCGGTAGTGGGGGAGGCCATTGAACAGACTCCAAAAACAGCGTTCCGGGTGCTGTTTTGGAGATGAACTACTGCACAGCTTTTCATGTATGCATACATCCACACATCCACAGGCATATACAATATATATTACATATTAACAATATGTTATATAGGCACAGGTTTATCTAGGCTTATCTTTATGAAAATTTTTGTGTGCCACCAGGAGTAAGGGCGCTTCATGCATTCCTTAAACATTCAGTCAGCATTTCTTAGCAAGTAAACACAAATGACTGTGTGAAGTTACATAAGGTAATAAAACACTAATATAGTTGTATGATCTCATTTAGATGATATTCAAGAACGAGCAAACATAATTGATGGTGGCAGAAATAAGAAGAGTGGTTACCTTTGTCACCATTTGGACTGCGATGGAGCTCAGAAAATTCTTTGGTGCTGGAATGTTCTAAATATCTTGATTTGGGTGATCACACGGACATACACCTGGCAATTTGTGTTTGTGGTAGTAAGTTATACCTCAGTGAAAAATTTAAAAGATAAATCAGACTCAGTCGTGCCCATAAGAATGTTATTATCTAGTTGGAAAAGTAGGGTATCCTGAAACTACAACCGAAGGCAAGATGTGTTAAAAGCGATGGGTTTGGGGACAGGAGGGCTCAGAGGTTAGGGCTGCTGACTTCCACCGCAGGGGGTCTTGGATCTGAAACCAGCTCCTCATTGTCCAGCGTCCTGAACTTAGCCCCAGTGCAGTGACTTCGATTCTGTGAGTTCACTTCCGTGAAGCCACTAGTTCTGCTGCTCTGCAAAATGTGAGTCACGGTGTTTGCCTGCCGGGACCCTAGTGAGCATTAGATGAACGCCCTCACGTGAGAAACTCGCTTCGCTTAGGGTCTGGCACCTGAGTTCAGCGAGTCTCAGCTCACATTACAGTTATTCCCAAACACTCATACAAGATGGGGAGTATAAATTCTCACAGACACAGGAGCCCGCAAGCCTCAAGGGGACCTTTCTTTATGGGTTCACAGTTTCATGTAATCTCTGTTGCACTCTTGTTCTGTGGCATGGCAGAAAATAAAACCTCAAGTCCAGCTTTTCTCAGTCATTTCAGGTTTAAGCTCAGTCTCTTCACTGCTTCTGCATCCCGGGTGAGGAGGTGGCGAGGGCACTAGGGAGGTGGCTGGTCAGGCTGACAGCCAAGGACTTCTCACTCATCCCATCAGAGCCCCTCCACTCCGGCACTCAGCCCCCACCCCCAGCGCCCAGGCCCCAGCCATCTATCAGATGCTTCATTTATCACACTGGAAGATGGAGGCTGGGTTAGCGGGGCAGGAGCTAATGTGCTCATCATTTAAAGTAGACAATAGGCATTTAAAAATAACTTTAGGGAAATACGGCTAGGTCCTGCAAGCGTCTAACCGAGCGCTCACCGGTGTGAGACACTTAACTGATTTGAGTCGCAATACACACAAGGAATTTCATCTTTGGCTCCTTTTAACTTAAAGTGAAGTTAAAACTAGAGTTAGAGTTTTAATTTAAACACTTTTTTTTCTATAAAAATTCTCATGCATAAATCCAGACATTGGACTCACCAATTTTCACAACTGCTTCTCACTGGGAGAGTATATCATAACACAGTCTCCCAACCTGACTTCCATGGAAACCTGGTTCCAGGTGTTACATTAGCAAGTATCTGCAATGAAAAGGGGTTTTCCATGTTTTTATATTTATAGTTAGAGTGTATGTACTATATATATTTACGACAACTTTTGGCAATAATACAGATGCTCTCCTCACAGATATTCCCCTCACATGCCCAACACACGCACGTTAAAATATTAAGAATGATAAGAAGTCGGGCAAGAGAGCAATTGGCATAAACAGGCTAAACAAACTGGCCATGGCATCTTTGGGCAGAAATTCCTACCGAGAAACCTACTGCTCTGTACACACAGTTGCTTGGCTCCTGCCCTCCACCGGGTTTGCTGGATCCTTCTTCAGTGAGAACAGGGTCCTTACTTTACAGACGAGGAAGGTGTATGCTCCAGTCACCCAGCTGGCTGGAGCATAAATGACTCAGGTCTCCTAGTAACTTTTACGGAAAGTCCTTGTGATGAAATTGGCTGGACTCTCAAAGGTTGACACGTGCTCTGGTGTTGGCCAGCACACACCCGGTTCTTACGGTCAGCTCAGGCCGCGTAGTAACTCAGTGGACCGGGCAGGGGCAAGTGTCCCGTCTCCACAGAGGCCCAGCAGCCAACCCCATGGCCTCTTAAAAGGAAGGTTTACCTGCATAGGATGATGCCGCTTCGCCCATAAATCCTAAGGTTCCACGCTGTGATTCACCGAGAAGGGTCCCACCAGTGGCTTCACACAGCAGCTCTCTGCTGCAGACACTTCAAACACTATTTGGTCTGCAGCCTGTTCCAGACCCCGCATAAAACTGACGGCTTTGTGGGTTACGCGGTAAGTGGGTTAGGAATGAAGGTTTGGACTCTGGCAAGGAGCCGCTACCGTGTGCTTGCTAAGGGGAAGTGGAATATGGACGGCAGAGTGGAAGAAGGCAATTCTAAACGTCAGCTATGACCATGCAGCCGTGCAGCTGCAGAAACCAGGACTGTAATAGGAGTGTCTTCCTTATTTTAACACGAATATACTCGTACTTACTCATGTACAAATCAATAATTTTCTTCCCCTCTTCCCTACCATCGTTAATACATAACATAAGATGTAACAATAGTAATTCTATTATTTTATATTTCAGCTTTAAGTATTTTTTCAGTATTTAAGTCACAGGATATATTTTAGTATTTAAGTTACAGAATATTTCAGTTATTTACATTACAGGATATCACAGGGACAGTATGACTCAGTTAGACAAAAAATGAACATCACCCTAAAATGGGTAAAGGGACTTTGAGTCCTTCACTGGGGAGAAGTTTAGCATGTTTTTGGATGTATAAGAGATGCTTTTATTATGTTTCAACCTGTAGCATTTCTCATTCGTTAAGGTGCCAACAATCACAGAAATACTGTCAGATGGGAAAGAGAGTCGAAGCAGTCTAATTCAGCCAGCACTCACATGAGTTGAGACAGAACATTGCATTTGTACATGTGACATAATTCAGTACCCTTGAAGAGCAAGAGCTCCAGCAAGGTTGAGGGCATTTGACATCTGTGTGCTGGAGGATAAATCACCAAATGCCGCTTGGGGGAACTCAAGCTCTCTTAGCCTTCTTAGAATTCATAAGCAGTGGAAACTTTTCGCTGATACTAAGGGAAGGGTTTTGTGTGTGTGTTGGAAGGTTCCGCGCAGAAACGGCTTTTGGTGCCAGGTGACTCATTTTCAAACAACTTCCACATTCGGCAGATGGTGATAATGCCAGTGCTTAGCGATAGAGCTAAGTAAATCAGGACGGCATGTTTCCACACTTCTCAGATGCTTATTTCTAAACATTATATAAAAACCATGTCTTAGAGTGCCTCTGTCTCCAATGAGCCACAGAGCCCAAGCGCGTCTGCTGCCTCTGCAGTCCGTCTGCCCCTCCTGTTGGAATGCTGCAGTGGAGCCCCCTGACTGAACCATGGAAAGATCCAGACACTCACTCCTCAGATGCTGAAAACATCGGGCCACAGAGTGCACTGGCCACAGACACGGTCTGTCTTGGTCATTTCTCACAAGAGTATTACCATACTAAAAGGACTGTCAAGGCTTCATCAAATCCCCATGCATTCCAGACAAACTGAATTGTGAAATCATAGCACCTACGACAAAGAGGGAATTTGGGGATAGAAGGAACTTCTGTGAGATGAAAGATCGTCAAGGCGGGGCAGAAGTAGCTAACTTTTTACCCAACATTTTATGCCCCGTCCCATGGTGCAGAGTTGAAGCTGAGAAGTGGCTGCTAGGGAAGTACTATATTTCCTAACACCCCTTCATTTGTGCCAGGCTACACGACGAGTACTAGCCAGTAGAAAGTGAGCAGAAGTTGTGTGCGTCACTTCTGGGCCAGGGCAGTTAAGGAGAGGGTGTGCCATTTCTTCTCTGTCTCCTTGCTCCTGGATGCAGAGGTCTCCAAGGGGAAGGCAGAGCCATGAGATGAGACAAGCCTGGGTCCCTGAATCACCTGAATCATGGAGGAAAGCCACCAGGAACACATTCATTAGATTGTTATATGAGTAACAAACACATTTTTACTGTATTAAGCCACTGAAATTAGGGGTTAAATCATTATAGCAGCTAACACTTCCCTAGTTAATACAGAGGCCAATTTCCATCTTCTCAGCTCCATCTAATATTTTAATTCTCTTTACAGTTTCTCTTAGAAAGATTAGTAGGAGTAACCAGAAGCAGTCTGTCTAAGGGTAAAGTCATGGACATTGGTGTCAGGCAGACTAGGATTTGAAGTTCATTCCAAAACTAAACTAGCTGTGTGCTTTTGGGCAAGCTGATGAACTTCCCTGGGCCTTGGTTTCCTCATGTGTAAAGTGGGCATAATAATAGTATTCATGTCACACTGCTTGCTGTTCAGAGAAGTAAAGGAGCCCGTCCACGGAAAGCACTAATAATATTCAAGACCTGGAGGCTTCTGTTCTTATCGGCAGCATCCTACAACAGGTCATTCAACCTGTGCTGGTGGTAATATTAGAGATCGATGTGCAGGTTTTGGTTGTAATTAGTCACTTTCCAGAGGGTCAGAGGAACAGGGATACAGGTGGCTTCCCTAACTAGATACCAGAACCATAGAAAACTGGGTGGGGTGGTGGATTGGAAACAGGTCCTAGTAAACCGGGTACCAGGAGCCCAGAGAGAAAATGCATCAGAGTCTCTGGGTACCAGCACACCTTAGCAATGCCCAGGGCCCTTTGGTGGGGAGGAGATGGGAGCTGTTTACAAGACACCAGGTGGGGTTGTGTGGGATTGAGTGAGGCAAAACCTGTCAGCACAGGGGTCCTCTCTGACTGGGTTGCAGGAAACGGGGTCCTCTCCTATGGTCCCTAAAGAAACCCCAGAGATGCTTTCAGGTGACTTTGAGGAGAGGAAGCGGTAGCACCAGGAGGTATGGGAGGAACGCTGCTGAAAGGACGAGTGAGATGGAAGCGGGCAAGGGCAGGGCAAGTAGCCAGAGGTCCACTCTCCCCAAGGGAATCAGTGGTCCCCTGGCTGCCATCCCTATACCTGCGCCTCCAGTTATGCTTTAGGCCATGGGGCTCTCTCCCTGTGTCTTCAGCAGAAATCCAGGGCCCCAGGTCGACC
This sequence comes from Rhinolophus hipposideros, assembly GCF_964194185.1. Classification (NCBI taxonomy): domain Eukaryota; kingdom Metazoa; phylum Chordata; class Mammalia; order Chiroptera; family Rhinolophidae; genus Rhinolophus; species Rhinolophus hipposideros. Next base: position 63,325,027 of record NC_138060.1, read on the forward strand.
TTCTGATGACCCCTCTGTCACCTACCGTTTGTGAAAGCGGTCCTTATTTGGTGTCAGGAGTCTAAAAGAAGATTTTCCCTTTCCTTCCTTTGGCCAGAGGCTGATGGTGGCAAAAGCAAAAGCAGATGTTTAGCCCAGAACTGCTTCAAAGAAAGATAAAACAGCCTAATTCCTGCCACCACTGTGGGCAGCGATGGGAGGAGTGGAAACTCATACAGTGTTCCTGTAAGCAGCGACTTCAGGCCTCTCTGAAGAGAAAGGAGGAAAGAAAAGAAGAACACACAAGCAGAAACTCCTGTTCAGCACCTCGGGGGTCCCCACCGGCTGACACTACGGGCCCAGGCCACTTTCCTTTTTGGGGGGCTTTTGTTTTGCTGCCATGATTTTAAGTGCTTGAATTTGAACAGATTAGCGGACGGTGGGGGATGGGTTTCCACAAAGTGAGGGAGAGCCAAGACAATTTCAAATACAATGTATTTTCCAGATTCTTGTCTTTACACCAAAATAAAATATTGATGCTGAAACAAAGGAAGGAAGAAAGAGGAAATGAAGGAAGGAAGAAGAAAGGGGGTGGGGGGAAGGAAAAGAATGAGAAGGAGCCCTTCAGAGTAATAATGGTGTGCTTAGCTAGGACTCTGGTTTTCAGCACTCCCGAAACCGCTGAGCTTGAAGAAAATGAGGCCGAGTTAGTGCATAAGTGACCGTCTCTCCACCTGAGCGGCCCATTTCAGCTCTGGATGACACTATTGAACATAAACTTCATAGTGAGACAAAAATCTCTCTGCCTCTATTTCCCATCCCTGGTCCTCTCCTTGTCAGGCAAGGGCAGGGGGAAAAGGTGGGCTTTGTTGGGGGTAACACCCAGTAACCCACACAGTGGGGGACACAACAACACTACGTCATGGGTTTTTCACACTACAGAAGGGTGACATAACACTAGCCCACGGTTTTTGAGTCCCTACGTCATACGAGGCCTGGAGCTTTACAAGACCACACTCCTTTCTCCTCACAACCATCTGCTGAGGCGGCAGCGTCATGCTGTCTTTACGGACAAGAAGACAGAGGCTCAGAGATCTTAAGTACTAGCTCAAGGCCACACAGCGGGCAACTGGAGAAGCTAGAGCTTAAACCCAGATGTCCTGTCTCTAAGCCGACACAGTGAACCATTTCAAGAGAATGCCTCCTGTTTATCTTCACAGCATCGTAACCCCATGGTTTAAAATATTAACCTCCTCCATCGACAGATCCATGATTAGTTTAATTACATGGTATTTTGTGGTGTTTTCCTTAGTCACCAGTAGCCCTCTCCGAGAAGAAGGGAACCCCGTGGGAAAACAACAGAAGCCCCGATGTTGGCAGCACTCAGGACAGAGAGGCGTGAGCAAACATCTGTCCTGCTCCCAGCAGTGTCAAGGCTCATGCCACGGTCCTCTCCCTGAAACTTAGGCCAAAATCAGAACTTCCTTCATTCCCTGTTTCATTCACTTGGAACAGGCCCAAGAGAAGGTTAGCCAATCCAAGAGTCTGAGAAAACTACAACCAATTCCTTTGGAAAATATGCTAAGCCGCAACAGATTTCTTCAATGTGCCTGGTGGGTGGCTTCACAGGATGCGGGCCAAGAGCATATCTGCTTGGCTTTGCCTTTGATTATTCATTGACTGGAATGACTTTCTCACCATAAGCTGATGCAGACTCCTGTCTCAGAAATGATGGGGAGAATATCAAACACCACACTGATTGATTCATTTCCAACAGAAGGTTTTTAAGAGCGGCAGACCTGTCGTGCTAATGAATATCCCAGGTTTTTCCTTTTGAATTCACGGCAGGAGATTAAAGAAAAATGTAGAGATGAATTTAGTGATGGGTGGAGGCTTGTGGGTGCAAGGTTCTACTGATTCTATGGGGGTGTATATCCAAACCCACATCATAAGTGCCTGTCATGAGCCATGCACCATCCTAGATGTTTTCCCAAATTATCTCATTTAGCTTGCACAAAACGCATAGGTAGGTGTTGTCACCCCCATTGTACAGAGGAGGAAACTGAGTCTTTTGAACTACCTTGTCCAGTATGGCAATCACTAGCCATGCGTGGTTATTTAAACTTAAATTTGAAGTCATTGAAATGTAAAACGTCCGTTGCTCAGTGACACCAGCCACATTTCAAGGGTTTGACAACCACATGTGGCCAGTGGCTCACACACTGAACAGGGACGATATAGGACATTTCTGTCACCACAGAAAGGTTCATTGGACACACTGCTCTAGAGTCCAGAGGTAGAAACTTGCCATTTGCTTAAGCCAAGGCCAGCTTCAAGTCCGCGCTCTCTGCTCCAAACCCAGGGTCCCCACTATCCCACCACATCCATGGCGCTTGCGATCTTCTCAGTGAGAGACTGTTAGTTAGTGGGGCAGCTAGCTTGACCCTGATTTATTTGGTATTCCCATGGCAGTTCACACTCTTGAACTAAAAACTTCTTGCTGCCCAGAAGGGTGTGTTGGAAAATGCTACGAAATGACCAGCAGGTGGTGTGTGTGTCCCAGGTCTCACAGAAGCGCCCCCTCTCAAGTATTTGCAAAAGCTAGAGCTTGTTTTGTTGGAAGATGGAGCCTAGAGATAAAATTGGAATTGGGCTCTCTGTCATTTTCTCTCTCTCTCCTTCCCCTCTCCCTCTCAAAGGTCTTTTTATTATCACTCACAGACTTTGCAATAATGATGTTTAAAAACTGGAAAACACAGGAACCTTTCAATGTCAACTCCTTAGGCTTTAAATATACGTGGATTACTCTGAAATTTATATCTCCAGACAGACGTGTCCCTGAAACTCTAAATGTATTTATCTAGCTACCTACTTGGTATCTCACTTGGGTGTCAAAGACGCATTTCAAAATGGATTTGACCATAAAACAAATCCTCGTTTTCCTGACCCCTTTGCTTTCCTAACTTGTTCTTCACCTATCTTCCCTGTTTCTATACGTAGTACCACCATCTGCACAGTTACCCAGGTCCAAATGCTAGGCATTGGTCCTTTACTGGTCCCTTTCTTACACACACACACACACACACACACACACACACACACTCACACCTGCGTCACTTCATCAGCAAATCCTGTTGGATCTATCTCAGAAAGAGATCTTGAATACACTTACTTCTTCCCCTCTCCACAGCACCACTCTCTTCCAAGCGGTCCTCCTTTCTTGCCTGGACAACGACAATGGCTCCTCACTGGTCTCCATGCTTTGACCCTTGTCTTTCTCTCACTCATTGTCTAGATGGCCATTTAAAACCAAATCAGAACAAGTCACTCCCTTTACAATAAAATTCAAACTCCTTACCATGGAGTCCTTGTAGGCCTACAGGATCCTACAAGGTCTGGTCCCTGCCTGCTGCTCTGATCTCACCTCCCAGGACTCTCTTGGTTGGTCACTATCTTTTGTGTCTCCTGTAGTTCCTCAAGCACACAAAACCCTCTCCTACCACAGGACCTTTGCACGGTATGTGGTCTCGATTCAGGGGTCACCTCCTCAGAGAGGCCTTCCCCGATGATGCTACCGAAAGTGACCTTCTTCTTCTAGTCTCTATATCAGGGGTGTCCAAACTTTTTTCAATGTTTTTTTACCAAGGGCCATATGTGGTAAAATACACAAACAGCCGGGCCACTCATTCGAGGTGAAGTACGTATTGCCTTTCCTGGTTTATTTAAGTAAACTAAATATATTTTTGGAATTTACTACGGGCCAATTAACAATGGATTGTGGACCACAGTTGGCCCACGGGCTGCAGTTTTGACATCCCTGCAGTCTAAACCATTGCACTATTTCTATCCTTCGAAACATTTACCCCAATTGTAAATGATGTTGACGTTGTTTCCTTATTTGCTCACCTGTGTAGTGTTGGTCTCCTGCCCTGGAATATAAGCTCTTGTTCCCCACTGAAATTTGAACTCAAATCTACCAACTCCAAAGTTCCAGTGCCTTTCGAAAGAGGAGGAGAAATGCATTCATGAGAACTCATACATCAGAAAGCACACTTTCCATTAAAATTGTCCTCTTGTTTTCCCATCTTCAAAAACACCTTTGGCATTCTTGCTTTGAAATTCCCTTCTGAGCCAAACTACTCAAAACACTTGATCACACAGTGGTTCTAAATGGGCTGCGCACACCTTCGGTGGACACGTTTGAAGTCTGGAAGGATGCTCACGAAGTTGTTAACGGTGTTTCCTGTAAGGAGAGAACTTTCAAAACCCGCCATTGCTCCCAACAGTTCCCTCTGGCAGCTGGATGGACAGGGAGGAGCGGTGCCAATTTTCAACTGGAACGCACCAACGCGGGCTTCCCGCTGGTCACCACAGCGTCTACTCCTGTTGGAGTGTATGTACCCCCACTGTACCAGCTTTTAGATGTTTTCACTGATACCCAAGGAGGAGGCTTCATTTTCTGCTATAGAGCCTGCTTCTATATTACTCAAATGCAGTCTGACACACACACACATTGATTCAGTAATCTTACTCCAAGCTCATGCCGCACATTTGATCCAATCTGGCTCAACACCGAGCGTCTACTGTGTGCTACGTACTGTGTGGGGGAAGAGATGCAAAGATGGACGAAACAATCCTGTCACCTGTCTCACAATCTGTCACCAAGGATATCCTCATCCAGCTTGATCAGCCACCTGAGTCGTGGCGATTGGCTCTGAAAAACTGTTGGTTCTTTTCAAAAATCAAATTTTCCCCTCAATGAGCAGAACTCTAGAAAATTCTCGGGAGGAGAACAAATAAAATTCTCTGTTGCCTCTGAGGATAGTTCCATGAGAAGAAAATCAAAAGTCTTTGGAGCAAAAATGGCCAACAAAATAACTCCTTGGTCATCAAGGAGGCTTAGATAGGATTATTATTTATTTGGTGTATAAATTCTGGCATGAAAAAAAAGAGTCTCTTGTTTCCTTAAAACTGTAGTTCTTAGTTCCAGCACAATCCCTTTTTAAAAAAATATGTTTGTAACATTACCTTTCCTATGCTGAATTGAAATTCATAGATAGTGCAATCTACTGACAAATAATTTCTAAAAACCAATATATTGCTCTAAATGCCATATTTGCAAGAAATAAAAGATATAGTTTATAGTACAATATGTGTTTCAATATGAAAGCTCTCAGATGATTCAAGAAGACAGTGAGTAGTCAAAGGTCTGCCCCTACTTTTCATGACTGCACCTGGACTTCAGAGGAGTGAGACAATATTCTGCTGAACATAGTGGCCCTTTTTGCTTTACGTTTGCTATTTCCAATAAAGGCTAAAGAGGCATACATAAAACCTTCATGAATGAAGGAGCTCAGTAAACACGGACGCAATTGTGTGGCGCTAAGATCCCATGTGTGATCCTGCTATTAACAATGTCATTTTCCAAAATGGAGAACAACTCTTGGTCAATTGCTAGAGTTTTCCTTCCATTCATCACAGTAGTGGCATTTCTGGGAAGCTTGGTGGCTATCAAAACCATGCTGGTGTTTGTATTTATACTTAAAAAACATTTAGGATCTATGCTCAGTAATAAAAAATAAACTGAGTTTGTGTAAATGTCTGGTGGGACATTTCAAATCTTGAGGGGACACAAGATAACTCTTTGCCCTGCAAGCCTGTCTCACACTGGCCCCCAAAACAACAAGACACAAGATTTCCCGGTCTCTACCCTCGCACCCTGCAATCCTTGTGAGAATCAAAAGCACCATCACAAGGAAACATCCCCTAAGGGTGGTACCACCCCCTTGGACAAACACTTCCTTAAAGTCACAACTCTTAGGAGAACTTCAGGTTTTTCAGTCACTCTTTGTGTCACCGCAGCGCCTACTCTGCACCCTGTCACCCCGCTGGGAATCCAAGGGTCAGCGGCAGGCAAGTGGAGTAGACTGAGAAGAAATGGTGATAGTTCTAGAAAAGACAAAGCCTGCCCCTTTGAGTGACAGACAGGCTGGACCTCAGGCAGTAGGTGAAACTCCAGCTCCAAAGATCACACAGTGCTGTGACAGGGGGAAACTAGGCCACCAGATGACAGGGAATGTAAGAACAGGAAGGTGAGCTGTAGCCACAGCAGAGCATGGGGTGTAGAAAGAGCAGTCCACCCACAGGATAAGGCCCTGGTCATAGACGTCAAAGGCGAGCTCCAGAAATTCAGAAAGAGAAAGAGAGGGGGCGGGAGGAGTGAAGGGAATGGAGGGTACTAGTTAAGAACTTGGGCTTTGGGATCAGACAGGTTCAAATCCCACACTTGCCAAGTGCGGAGAAGTGTGGCCTTGGGCCAGTTGCTTAACTTCTCTGTGACTCAGTCTACTCATCTATAAAATGGGCACTAATGATAGTCCCCACCGCTTGGGTTGTTCTGGGGAGGAGATGGGATGGCAGGTAAAGTGCTTAGCATGGTGTGTGGGGGGCCTGTAAGCTGCTCAGGAGCAGGACCCTATCTTCTCCCCTTTGGAATCTGGTATACTTGACCCAATCAGTCACAACTCAACCCTAGTTGAATGAACTGACTAGGAAGGGCTGTGGAAATTTGCCATTCTCACTATTATGAATGATAATGAGAGAAGGAACCAGATAATGGAGCTGCGTTGGAAGTGGCGACTTGGTTTCTTTACTGGGACACAAGATCCCAGGCAGCACCGGTCATAAGAAGAACTAACAGATCACCTGAGTAACTGAGTGAAGATGCCTGAAGTCTCTGAGGGTGGACAGCACTGGTCTCGGTGCTTGGGGGCTGCTGAGCGCCCAGGAAAGGCCGTGCAGCCCCACCATGGAGAAAAGAGAGCTGAGGGGCCAGACAGCCACGGGCACTACAATGCACAGGGAGGAGGCCTCAGCTGGACCCAGAGGAATGCCCCGCTGGCCCGCAGACCTGTGGCCGCACGACACGTAGGACAGGCCAGCTCTGTCCCCTCTAGGAACCGGACACACCACAGCTAAACATTAGGAGTGTGCAAAGTGAGAGAAAAGTAGGCCAGCCCTGGCTCCTTCCCCTCACCAGCTCCACGTCATGTCACTTTCCCCTTTGCGTTCTGAGCTCCAGCCACACTGGCCATTTCCTTGTTTCTCAAAAACCTGAAGCTTCCCCAGCCACATTCCCACCACCCACGTCCCCACCAGCCACTCTGCCTGGCTAATTTCTGCTCACCCTTCAGGCCTCGGTTCAAATATCACTTCCTCAGAGAGACTGTCCCTGAACCCTGGCCAAATATGGTGCTCTCTTTTACCCTCATCGGCTCCAGCCTTGCCTTCTTAGCATCTACTGCAATTACGATGATTGTCCATTCGTGTTTCTCTCTCCCACTAGGCTGGACACTCCCAGGGGCAGACATTAGGTCTGGTGTGTGGCCTAGTGTCAGGAGCAGGGCCAGACTTCAGTAGATGGCAGTGGAAAGGAAATGGATGAGAAGGGAAAGGGGCCCTATGCACAGAGTGGTGTGACTGTGTTTGTCCTAAAAGAGAATCAGATCCATAGACAAATTCAACTCTTAAGGAAACCAGGCCATGGGCATTCCTGGTTGAATATGCATTTTGCAGCTATTTCTCACCCTATTCCAAGTACTGCCTCCCAGCAAACATTTCTGTCCTCCTCTCCTCTCCAGCCCAGGGGTTGTAGGAGCAACTTCTTTGATTGATTTCCCCATCCTCCCTGCTATCCAGCCATGTCAGGTGTGCAATCCCTTCGATTCTACTGGTGAGAGGTGTTCGGTACCAAATCCCAGACAGAAATTTAAACTGGAAAATAGATCCCTCCCTCCCTCCTGCGTCCTCCACCATCCTATCGCCACCTCGCAAACCCCCGCCAAGCTAAAGTCTGCCAAGCAAGACACCCAGCACCATTTTCTGGTTCTTGGGCAAGAAATCACACTTCGTTTGTAGAGATCATTTCATTCTGTGTTTTTCCTTCTGCATCCTCCCTAGTGGGAAGTGCAGATCCCATTAGATGCTTACGGGGTACAGGCAGAGAACAGTTGGCCCCAGAAGTCCAGCTCTTCTTGAAAGCATGGAAATGGCTGTTTCGCAGGATTTCCTGTCTAATAGTTAATCACCTCCAATCACAAAGCCATCACTCTGAGCGACAACTAAGCTATTAAACGGTTTACACACACGACTCTGTTTAATCCTCCTGACAGCTCTATGGAGCAGATGCTATTATGGACTTCATTTTACAGATAAGGAAAACTGAGGCCTGGCAAGTTGTAGTAATTAAGGAATGGAGTAACAATAGCAACACCAGTGAGACTCACCAGAGCAAAATGTTCAATGAATGTTAGCTATCACCATCGCCGTTATTTTATTATCCCTGATTTAGTAGTATCTCGAAGCGGGGAAAGACTATCCCTCAGAAGAGTCTTCTCTGCTCTTTGCCCTCTGCCTGGGGTCTGGTCACAAAGCGTGTATGACTCAGGCGTCTGTCAGCTGAGGTGGCCTGTAGCCGAAGTGCTCAGTTCCCCCCGGGTCAAGGTTGCACCATAATATAGGCCCCAAACGAGCACCCAGTAGATTTGAGATGCACCCGTGAAGGTGACAAACCCAGCTTCTATTACGGCTTCCTAGAACTAGGCTGTGCCCCCACGTAGAGCCCTGTCATGATTCACACAAAGTGAGAGCCAAGTGACAAGTTCAAGTCTTCTTGTTTTAAATATGCTGACCTGAAGGGACCTCGGGAGAATGGATGGTGCATTTTTAACAGCAGAAGACTCCTTTAGAATACCTGGAGCTGTTTCAAAGAGGGGGGAAATTATACACGGACATATCTCAAAATGGGCTTGTCATGTCAAACATAATCCTTTGTGTGTGATTTTTTTTTAAATGTGGCAATTCCTTATTATCAAGAAGCTGTTGCCCGGGTGAGAGGTCAGTTGAGAAGGGGGCATGCTAGGATCAGCAGTTCATGTAGAGCGGGAGGCAGTTCATGGATGGAGGGAGCTCTGTTGTGGGGCCATTTAGACCTGGGTTCAAATTCTGGTTCCACCACTTACTAGCTGTGTGACGTGGGGCAAAGTTTATGTAGCTTCTCTGAACCGATATGGGAGAGCCATGTCCACATCCACCTTGTAGACTTTTCATCGGATTTTAAAATGAAATCAAGATCTTTAGGTGGACAGAGGAAATAGGGTATAGCAGTTAGGAGCATTAACTTTGCAACCAGACCTGAGATAACATCCCACTTCGGACAGGTCATTTAGCTTCCTTGAGCTGTTTACTCACCCACCTCTGAGGGCTGGAGTAAGAATATGTGTGATGACATAAGCAAGTGCTTCACTGAGTGTCTGGCCCTTAGCAGGCTGCCAAAAAGGGTCGTGCCACCTGTCAGGTGTGGTCAGGACCAGGCTTCTTTATGATGTGGCCAGAGGTCTGAAGTCGAGTGCCCAGCCTGGAGTCTGATAGCAAGCCACTCAGGGAGGGCTGCGGGTCCAACGTGGAGGTCATGTCACGTGGCATTTCACAGCTCTCCCCCCGACCCCCCAAAGAGCTGCTTGCCCCATCTCTCTCCCCCACCAACTAGATTCTTAGATTTGGGTTCTTAGGACATAATCTACATGTCTATCAGCAAAGGCTGGGGGAATGGCTGAATTTTAAATCAATGCCAATTTTTCTTATATCGAGACGAGGCTAATCAAAAAGTTGGTGGGTGGAGAGTCACAATAGATTTTTGCCTCTGTCCTGGAACCATGGAGAGGTGCCTCAAAGACAACTGGGCCACATTCCTTTCCTCGGTAAATTTAGTCATGGATAAAGTTGCTGATGAACACACCTGCTCTTTTTGCCTTGCCCAAAGCAGGCACTGCCCCTAGTTAAAAAGGGATCTCGGGTTGACGTCAATAAGGGAATTCAGCGATGAGCCAGTGTGATCACGGAAATCCTTTCGGCTGATGAACCGAAAGCCGGGATTTACCTCTTCCTCCTCTGCTTTTCCCAAAGGCCTTGTTAAAAAATGAATTCTGGGGCCGGCCCGGCGGCTCAGGCGGTTGGAGCTCCATGCTCCTAACTCCGAAGGTTGCCAGTTCGATTCCCACATGGGCCAGTGGGCTCTCAGCTACAAGGTTGCCAGTTCAATTTCTCGAGTCCCACAAGGGATGGTGGGCAATGCCCCTTGCAACTGAAGATTGAACAGGGCACCTTGAGCTGAGCTGCCGCTGAGCTCCTGGATGGCTCAGTTGGTTGGAGCACGTCCTCTCAACCACAAGGTTGCTGATTGACTCCTGCAAGGGGTGGTGGGCTGTGCCCCCTGCAACTAGCAACAGCAACTGGACCGGGAGCTGAGCTGCGCCCTCCACAACTAAGACAGAAAGGACAACAACTTGAAGCTGAATGGCACCCTCCACAACTAATATTGAAAGGACAACAACTTGACTTGGAAAAAAGTCCTGGGAGTACACACTGTTCCCCAATAAAGTCCTGTTCCCTCTCCCCAATAAAATCTTTAAAAAAATGAATTCTGGCATTCTACTCTGTAATTGTACTTGATGGCTAAATAACCAGGCCAAGTGTAAGAAGCATGATTTTGGAGTCAGGCAGACCTCTGTGTGTCTAATGCCACATTTCTTATCTGTGAAACAGGACTAGAAAACCTACCTTATAAGCTCAATGAGAAGGTTCAATAAGATCAGATGTCTAAGGCAAAAGGGTTTCCTCTCTCATCTCCCCACACTGACCTCTCCCTTCCTGGAGCCGGGGTCGGCAGACACGGTTAGTTTTCTACCCAACTGTGATTCCATACCCCTTCTATCTTAGAAACAGAACCCCAGCTTGGTTCACTCTAAGTGACCATGTCCTTTATTTTGGGGGCAGAAGAACTGGCCCGTAGGCAATCCTAGGGAATAAATCTTGTTTCATTTAAGCCAGTCCTGGCAGTCCCAATCCTCCTGCCAAGTAGGCAGTTGCACAAGAGGACATGATACAGTTCTGGCCAATGAGATGGGAGAAATCTGCTGGGGGGGGGGCGGGGCGGGGGAGCCTCTGGGAAGGTTTTCATTGTTTTAAAAATGGGATATGAGACAGACAGATTTCCTTTTCTATCTCTGAGTGTTGTCATCTGTATGCTGTTCCCCAGGGAAGGCAACCATCTTCAGACCAAGGAGAGAGCCATCCTGTGAGGTTAGGGCAGCAAACCAAAGCTGGCAGGGCAGAAAACGGAAGGAACCTGGGTGTTGGATGCTGACACTCAGCCAATGAATGAACCAAGCCTGCAACTCTGATATTTAGGCCCCTTGTTATGCACGATAATAAATTTCCTCATTGTTTTGGCCATGTCTAGTCAGATGTTTTGCGATACACAGCCAAAAGTACCCCCATGGTGGTGATCAGGGCTGTTTGCAATTATTTGCTTTTTCTTTTTCTGGGTATATGATAGGGTTGTACTTCCCTACCTTCTTGGACATAAGGTACAAGTATTTGGCTTGCTTCAGCCAGTGAAATGTAAGTAGAACTGCTGTGTGTCACTTACAGGCAAAAGCTAGTTTGTGCCAGTGCCGTTTTCCACACACTCTTTCCCTGCCTGAACCATCAAGGAAACACGGATGGAGCCTCCATCAACTTGGGTTCCCCAGGGACTAACAGGCTCCTGCAGCTAACATCACACACATGGCGTGAGTGAGAAATAAACTTGGTTGTGTCAAACCAATGAGCTGTAGGGGCTGTTTGTTACTGCAGCACAGCCTAGCCTTTCCTCACTGATACACATCTGAACTGATACATTCAACTAATAGAATAGAAACTTTAGCGGAGAAGGAGATGGGAGGTATAAGAGATTTTCCAGAGAAGATTTATCTTTGTGGTGTGAAAAGTCAGATTCCTTTCTAGATAATTCACTCTAAGGCCAGCCTACTGTACAGAATTCCTATCTCTTCCCCACGTTGCCTTTAAGATCCAGGTCCCATCAGTCAATAGAACTAGACAGAGAAGCCACACTAGAGATTAAATGAAAAAAGAGGCCAGACCCTGGGTGGAAGGAAGAGAGTAATGAGAGTGAAGGTACTAAGGGAGCTTGGAATATGGAGAGAAGGAAAGAAAAGATTCAGGTGACAGAAAGGGAGATCTACATAAAGCCACACGGCCAATACTAGGAGACATAGCAGATCTACCTAATACATAGAAACAAACACAGAGAGGCAGCCAAAATGGGGAAACAAAGAAATACATCCCCAATGAAAGAACAGGAGAAAACTTCAGAAAAAGAACTAAACAAAATGGACGTAAGCGACCTACCAGAGACAGAGTTTAAAACACTGGTTATAAGAATGCTCAAGGAACTGAGTGAGAACTTCAACAGAGAGATAGCAAGCATGAAAAAGGACATCAAAACCATAAAAAAAGAACCAGTCAGAAGTGGAGAATACAATAACTGAAATGAAGAATGCCCTAGTAGGAATCACCAGCAGACTAGAGGAAGCAGAGGATTGAATCAGCAACTTGGAAGACAAGGTAGTAGAAAACACCCAATCAGAACAGCAAAAAGAAAAAAAGAATCCAAAAACATGAGGAAAGTTTAAGAGGCCTCTGGGACAACATCAAGTGTAACAACATTCACATCATAGGGGTTACAGAAAGAGAAGAGACAAAGAAAAGGATTGAGAACCTATTTGATGAAACAATGACTGAAAACTTTCCTAACCCAGTAAAGGAAATAGACATACAAGTCCAGGAAGTGCAGAGAGTCTCAAACAAGATGAACTCAGAGTCCCACACCGAGACACATTATAATTAAAATGGCAAAGGTTAAAGATAAAGAAAGAATCTTAAAAGCAGCAAGAAAAAGGCAACTAGTAACTTGTAAGGGAGTAGTTACAACTAGACTTGTAAGGCAGCTCCCATAAGACTGTCAGCTGATTTTGCAACAGAAATTTTGCAGACCAGGAGGGATTGGCACAAAATATTCAATGTGATGAAAAACAAGGACCTACAACCAAGGGTACTCTACCCAGCAAGGCTATCATTTGAAATCGAAGGACAGATAAAGAGCTTCCAGGACAAGAAAAAGTTAAAGGAGTTCATCACCACCAAGCCAATATTACAAGGAATGTTAGAAGTACTTCTTTAAGATGGGGAGAAAGATCAAATTATGAATAATAAAATGGCAATAGCTACATATGTATCAACAATTACTTTCAATCTAAATGGACTAAATACCACAATCAAAAGACATAAAAAGGCTGAATGGATAAGAAAACAAGACCCTTACATATTCTGCCTACAAGAGACTCACTTCAGATTGAAAGACACACACAGATGGAAAGTAAGGGGATAGAAAAAAATATTTCATGAAAATGGAAACAAAACAAAAACCAAAAAAGGTGGGGTAGCAATACTTATACCAGACAAAATGGACTTTAAAACAAAGGCTGTAACAAGAGACAAAAAAGGACCCAGTAATCCCACTTCAGGGTATTTATCCGAAGAAACCCAAAACGCTACTTTGAGGGGACCTGTGCGTCCACACGTTCACTGCAGCCTTGTTTACAATGGCCAAGATGTGGAGGCAGCCTGGGTGTCTGTCGATGGATGAATGGATAAAGAGGAGGTGGTACATATGTACAGTGGAATAGTGCTCGGCCAGGGAAGGGAATGGGTTCTTGCCATCTTCAGAGGCGTGGATGGACCTGGAGGGTATTGTGCTGAGTGGAATATATCAAAGAAAGACAGATGCAATGAGATTTCCCTTTTATGTGGAATCTAAAGAACAAAATGAATGAACAAACAAAACAGAAACAGACTCATAGATACAGAGGACATTTTTATGGTTGCCAGATGGGAAGGGGGTTGGAGGTGTGGGTGAAAAAAGGAGAAGAAATTAAGAAGTACGGATTGGTTGTTACAAAGTAGTCATGGGGATGTAGGGTATAGCATAAGGAAGATAGTCAATAATATTGTAATAAATATGTAGGTGTCAGATGGGTACTAGATTTGTTGGGGTGATAGATGGGAGGGGAATGGGCGGGCAGGGTGAAAACATGAAGGGATGAAGAAGTGCAAATTGGTAGTTACAAAATGGTCATGGGGATGTAAAGCATAGGGAATATAGTCAATGATATGGTAATAACTATGTATAGTGCCAGGTGGGGACTAGACTAGTCGGGGGGGGGCGGTTCAAGTCTTAAATTATGTAAATGTCTAACCACTATGCTGTACATCTGTAATATAAAATAATATTTAATGTAAACTGTAATTAAAAATTTTTAAAAGAAGGGAAGATGAAGGGGGCTAAGAGGGCTAAATTTCCAGGGATAAAACAAATAAGTCATGGGATGTAATGTACAGCATGGAGAATATAGTCAATAATATTGTGATAGCATAGCAGAGTGTCAGATGGTTGCTAGACTTTCGATGGTGAGCACCTCTTTAAGGATGTAAATGCTGAATAACTGTGTTATACCCCTGAAACTAATATAATATTGTAGGTTAGCTATATTTTTCATAAAAATCTTTTAAAACATAAAATTCAAAAAAATAAATAAAATAAACGATAGCTTGGGCAAGTCACTGAAATTTTCTATGGCTGTGTCCTCCTCAGTAAATTTGGTTTGTAATGCCTACCTACATTAGTTTCCTATTGCTGTTGCAACAAATTACCACAAATTTAGTGGAGTAACACAAAAGATATATGCACATTTCTGTTCATTGAAACATTATTTACAATAGCCAAGATATGGAAACAACCTAAGCGTCCATCAATAAAAAAGATGTGGTCTAGAAAAGATACATACAATGGAATATTACTCAGCCATAAAAAGAATGAAATCTTGTCACTTGCAACAACATGGATGGGCCTTGAGGGCATTATGCTAAATGAAATAAGTCAGACAGAGAAAGACAAATACCACATGGTTTCACTTATATGTGGAATCTAAAAAACAACATAAAACTCACAGAGAACAGAAAGGTGGTTGCCAGAGGGGAGGGGGGTTGAGGGTTGGGCAAAATTGGGGAAGGGCATCAAGAGGTACAAACTTCCAGTCCTGGAGGTGGAATGTACAGCGTGGTGGCTGTTACAATACCGCATTGCATATTTGAAAGCTCCCAAGAGAGTAAATCTTAAATATTCTCATCACACACGAAAATGAAATTTGGTAACTTTATATGGTGATGACAGTAACTGGACTTATTATGTTGATCATTTTGCAGAGTGCACACATAGGAGTCATATTGAACACCTGAAACGCACACTGTTATATGCCAATTCTACCTCAGTAAGCGCCCCCCAACACACACACACACACACTTATTACCTTCTGGTTTTAGAGGTCAGAAATTCAAAATTAGTCTCACTGGGATAAAATTAAGGTGTCTACAGCGCTGTGTTCCTTCTGGGGGCTCTAGCGGAGAATCATTTCTTGCTTCTAGAGGCCACGTGCATTCCTTGGTTCACGGCTCCTTTCCACCTTTAAATCCAGCAATTGCGTCACTCCAAACTCCTGTCTCACACCCACGTATAAGGACCCTTGTGATCATAGTGGGATAAGTCAGAATCATCTCGCAGCTCAAGGTCAGCTGATTAGTGACCATACTTCCATTGCAACCTTAGTTCCTGTCTGCCACATAACTTAACACATTCCCCGGTTCCAGGGAGCAGGATATGGACATCATTGGAGGCTCGCTATCTTGCACACGACACTACATCTCAGAATTGCCACGAAAGCCAAATGCTTATTAGGGTTAGGACAGTGTTTGGCACAGCGAGTGACCCATAAACAATGCTCTTTGCTTCTTAAGAACTCAGCCTGTGAAGTTACTCACCGAGGTCCATATCGTATGGGAACATAAGGGCCTGTGCAAATGAGAGTTACTTTGCAATTCAGGCAGAATTGGTTTTGGCATTGCGATGCCCAGGATCACAGCATCTTCTAGCAAAAAAAGAGATGCTATGTGTAGAACATCAAAGCCAACTCTCTAATGTGACCAGGATTAGCTGCGGCCTGAAACTGTCTCTAAGTGGCAGAGCCCAAAGAGGTTCAGCAGTGTGCCCAGGGGTGCAGGGCTAGTGCAGGGCACAGGGAGGAACGCGAGCACAGCTCACGCCAGAGTCTGATGTACAGGTGAGTCCAGGCAAGCACTCACGCACTGCAGACCTAGGTTCTTTGTGACAGCAAAGCCTCCAAGGAGCCTGTCTCTGCAACACAGCTGGAGCCACTGCCTTGCTCTCAGCCCGCAGGGTCCAGACTGAGCCAGTGACATGGCACACAAGGGCCCAGGCCTGCAGGCAACACTGGATTCTTCCTGCTCTAATTTCCCTCAGAGAAGCCATTGGCAGTTCTCACAACAGCTCCCCTCACGTGGCAGCAGTGGCAGCAGACTCTGAATACCAACCACACTTAGGAGCGAGGGATGGAAGCATATGTCAGAGCCGAAGAAAGGAACCGAGTGACAGCCTTCTTTGGGGAGGGAGAGTGTTTTCACAGGCAGGGCTGCTTTTCCAGTGAACTTCTCCTCTTCATTTTTGACTCCACCTGCTACCAGACCAGATGGCCCCAGCTAGCCTTTTCTTTCACAGGCTTCAAATAAAATGCAAAACCCTCTGAGATGTAACTAAATTCCACCCACTGACACAACTCTCTCTTTACCCAGGTGCTCTGGAAGTCACAGAATTTGACACCTACACAATCTGACATCTCCGACTGGGAGGAGGGGGCCCCGAGTGGGTGCGCAGGCTTTCACTGAACCTTTTGATAAACACTTACTGGGCTCTCCCTAGCATCACGCTAGGTTTGTGGATTTGGCAGCAGGGGCCCCTGCCCCCTCAGGAGCTTACAGTCAACATAGGATCATTCCTTTTCACTGAGAGGTGCTCTGAAGGAGGAATAAGCGTGATGGAGGGTTTTATCATAGGCAATCAGGGAGGACTTCACGCAAGAGGTGATGCATCAAAGCCGCAACGGGAAGGAAAAGTAGGTGCTGTCTCCAAATGGAGAAAGAGAACAGCTACTACAAACACAGGGGGCAGCATTTGCAAAAAAAGCCTGAAACCTGTCAGACTATCAGTGTCTTGGGGGGAACAGAGGTACACAGCAGCTACAGAGAGAGACAGACGTGCTGGAACTCCTGCCCGTGGTGAGAG
Source organism: Rhinolophus hipposideros (assembly GCF_964194185.1). Taxonomy (NCBI): domain Eukaryota; kingdom Metazoa; phylum Chordata; class Mammalia; order Chiroptera; family Rhinolophidae; genus Rhinolophus; species Rhinolophus hipposideros. The sequence continues at coordinate 63,342,098 of NC_138060.1, forward strand.
ATCAGGAGGTGCTCCTGAGGATGCAGAAACATTGTGAGCAGCGGAATGACACAGCCGGAGCTGCATTTTAAAAAATTAAATGTATTGGGCTAATAGTGGTGACTGACACTATTTAAATTTCAGGTGTGCCACTTTGTAGTATAACACCTGTACACTCTATTATGTGCTCACCACCCAAAGTCTAGTTTCCTTCCATCACCATATATTTGACCCCCTTTACCTTCTTTGTTGTCCCTGCACCTCCCTTCCCTTCTGGTAACCACTAAACTTGTCTGTGTCTATGAGGGTTTTTTGTTTTTTGTTTTTGACTCTTCTAATGGACCTCTAATCAGGGGCAGAGGCAGAGCTAGGCCTCCAACTCAGGTTTCTGTCTCCCTGTCCAGTGCTCTTTTCACCAGCCTCAGGGCATGTGCGTGGTCGCACCATCTGTGTTTGAGGAACCTGTTCCATTTGTGTCCAAACCCCTTTACCCCCTTCCCTATCTCCCGCATCGTCAGAGGGAAGGACATCTCAAAGCGCAGGCAGGCCCACTCAGAGGGCCTGTGCCAGTCCCAGCTCTCTTATCTCTAGCTGTGAGTCTCGGTGAAATTAATTTAACATCTTTGCGCCTTGGTTTCTCATGTGCAAAATGATTTTAAAAAAAGGTCCACCTCCGATCATTGTTATGTCAATTTAAAAAGAACAACGCATGTAATGTGTTTGACCTCAAATCAATGCTCAATAGGAAGTCTTTTCATTGGAACTCCTGGGTGGGGGGGATGGTCAAAGGTTTTTGCTGACGTTTTCTGTACACATTTTCTTAAGGACTCCCAGGCTGGAAGCAGCCACTGCTCTTTGCTTTTCGTTTCCCCTGCGAGCCTTCTGTATTCTGGGACAGGGAGTGTGTAACCCAAGCCTGACAATCATGGTGCTGCCCCTGGTGAAGGGGTGGGTTATGTATTCAAAGGAGGCCGATTGTAAGCCTGGCCTGGGTCCATATGCAGATGGTGGGAGCCAGAAGTCGTCTCTTTGCCACAGTGGAGGCTGCTGTCTTCTATGTTCTCCAGAGGCCAGCAGGTGGGTGAAATGAGAGACAACACAGAGCTGAGGGGCACAGGGACAGAGGGAGCTTGGGAGCAGCACCGAGACCTGGGGCCATGGGTGGCACAGCTGTTTTTCAATTCTGTGAATTACCTCAACAGCCGGGCAACGTTCTCACGCGACCAACTGCCTGTCTTGCTTTAGCCAAGCTGAGTGGAGGTTTGACACTTGGAACCAAAAGAGTTCGGACAAACTGTACGTGTCAGGGTCACAGGTGATTCTGAGTCACCAACTTAGAGCCTCAGAGTTCAGAGGCTCAAAAGGTCATCCAGGACAGTGACTTAAACAAAACAACAACAAAAAACCACTTTGGTTTTAAGTAGCAAAATCTTTTTTGCAAATCTTCAGGAACTCAACCATATAAAACATAAGAGAGGAAATACTGTTGCAGCCGCAAGCGTGTGGGAGACCCTCAGCCTGGCCCACGGCCTCCTGCGTCTCCACCTGCCCTGCATCCATCCGAAAGTTAATCAGCTTGTCCAGCTCCCTATGTCACAATCACCTGGACCTGCGTCTTGGACATGGGCTCATTGAACCTCAGTTGCACACGCCCACAAGGGGTGGCTGACAAACCCCGAGGCGTCCGCTTCCGTCTGCAGACGTCTCTGCTGGTAGTAGTTCCTCATCTGCCTCCTGGTAACACTACCCACGGCCCGAGTCCTCTGGGGTGGAACAGAGCTAATTAAATAGGCCTTTCCTGAAGACCATTTCCATGCCTCACTTTGTTCCTGGCTTGCCCTCAGTTCCTTCTGACAGTTCCTTATGGGGCCTCATGTCCAGCTGGCGAGATGCCTAAGAGAGGCAGACTTCTGCACCAGGTGTGACTTAAGGAGGGAGAAAAAGCAGGAGACTTACCGACAGTGTTTACTTACAACACACACACAGAGGCTTATGGGGACCCTGTTACTTCCTGTGTGTGGCCTTTTCCTGCTGCCAGGTACTGCGCTCAGGGCTATGCACACCTCTGGTCTGCCTCTTGGCCTTTGTCTTTCAGTCCTCACAACACACCATGAATTTAGGGATGATTTTTATCCCCATTTAAAAGATGAGGCCCAGACGAGTTAACAGAACTGGCTGAAGTTCAACAGCTCATGTGGGATGGGTGGGGATTTGAACCCAGAGCTCAGCTGACTCCAATGCTGGAGCTTTTAGGTGTATTTCTATCAGAAGACGTGGCTCTCCTTGCTCTGGAAGAGGATGAAATGGAGCACAGGGAGGATAGCATCAAAGCAGATAATATGTTGCAGAATTTATATCACAGTGGTCAGGACACAAGGCAGACACAAGGTAAGCCTCGGAGGAACTTCTTGTTAAACAGCACACAGTCATTGCGAGTGAGAAATGATTTAATCTGTTATTTGAGCGAGCAATCGAGGAAGGCGTGGGTCTCTGGGGTTGGAAGGATGAGATGGAAGTGGGACCAAATCGCTTGCAGTTAACCCAGCTTCCCTTTCCTCCTGCCCATAGAGATTCTTTCAGCTCTTTCCCAGCCCGAACCCCACTTCTGGCTGCCACTGTGCTCGATCGAGGAAGAGAATCTGAGGAGCAGCGAGACAGAGGAAACTGCTTTGTCCACCTTGGAACCTGATGTGTCACCAGACAGGCAACTTGGTCTCTGTTCCCAGCTTCAGTGTCACATAGGTGTTCTATGTTTTTTTACAATGTGCCATGTAGGAACTGTGACAGTAATAATAGCAATACTGTACCTGATGACTTTCATTGAGCAATTCTAAGTACAGGCACACACACATCTCGTCCACACTGCAGCATGCCTCCCAAGCAGACATTGCTACCATCCCATTTTAGCAGATGTGACTGTTGAGGTCTGGGGAAACTGCTATCATGGTGAAGCTTCTTGCCCGAGGTCATCCACTTGTAAGCAGCATGACTGATAGTTGAACTCCGGCAATCTGACCTCAAGCCCAGCTATTTTGATATATTAAGTGAAAGAAAAAAAAAAAAAGCAGATTTCCAAACAGTACAGGATATGACTCAGCAATGGAAAGGAACCATTGTTACATGCAACAAGGAAGAATCTCACAATAATTATGCCGTGAAAGAAACTAGATAAAAGTGTACACGCTGTATGATTTCATCGACATGATACATTCAGTTGACAAAATTCTAGAAAATGCAAACTGATCGATAGTAACAGAAAGCAGCTCAGTGGCCGCCAGTGGTGGGGAGGGGTGGGGGTGGGGCTTTTACAGCATGAGTAACCTTGAAGGGTGATGGCATTCATCCTCTCGGTGGTTTCCCAGGTATGTAAGAATGTCAAAACTTATCAGACTGTAAACTCTTTTCTTTCAGACTGTAAACTTTAAATGCACATAATGTATTGTATGTCAATTACGCCCAATAAAGCTTAAAGAACAATATTCGGCAAGATTCTGTTTTTTTCTTTAAAAAAATTAAAACCTGTATACATATGTGCATGGATATGGATATGGATATATGAGCCCTGTTTGTACATGACTTAACATGACTCACAAGGCCCTGTGTGACCTGCTCCCTGACCCCTCCCCACCAGCCTTTCTCACCACTGGCCCCTTAACCTTCCTGCTGGGCCAGAGCACCACTTTCTCTTGCTTCATTGCTGAATGCCCTCTCTCTCCTGGTGGTCTCGCTTGCTCTTTATTCTCACTGCCGAGAACTCACGGTGCACTATCTCTCCTCAGTTCACTCCCCTGGACTCTTTAGACTAAGAATGTCCCTTCCTCCCTCAGACTAAACCTTCCCTTTGGCATGTGGTACTGTAATGGTTTAATACTTTTTCTCTACTGTTGCCTTGTAAGTTCCATGAAGGCGAGAGACCTCTTGTCTCTTGTTCATGGAGGATTCTTAATACGTAACACCAAGCCTGGCACACAGTAGGTTTTCACTAGACCTGTGTTTCAATGAATGACCGAAACACTATTTAAAAATCTTAATAAATACTACTCACTAAAACTAACATATTATGAAAAAAAAGCACACAAGATCAATATTCTCCAATATGCAGCCAGCATGATGTTAAGAATGATTACTAAAATAAGAAGGCACATAGCAGTTGAGAATAGAATACTTAAGAGTCGTTCAGACATCGTTTTACCAACTGCCTGCCAAGTTTTCTTCTCTGTATGATGGGGACAGTGCTATTCCGTCATTGTCAGGCCGTTTTAATCAGGTAAATAGCATCGTCCTCAGACCAACTGAATATCAGCTGTCACCGAGACCTCCCACGTATCTGGTTCTCTTCTTTCACAAAGCATTCCTCATAGTACCTCACTCACCCCTTGTAGGAACCTTGCAGGGAGGTGACACAGATGTTATTATTACCCGTTTTAAAGGCAAGCTGAGGACCAGAGAAGCTAAATGACTTCACTCAAATGGCAGATACAGGGAACAGTGGTACCAGGAGGAGATCCTGCAAAGGGTCAGCACCAGATGGAGGGGATCTATTGGGGTCTTGCCTGCTCCTTAGACAACAAAGTGACTGAAGGCCCCTGCCTGCCTCCCCAGGCAAGTCCAGGTTTTTCTGGCGGTTCCTGGGACTCTGTTCTCTGAGCCAAAAGGCGAGTCCTGTTCCCACCATTTTATCTCAATTGCACCTCCCCTCAGGCGGCTGATAGCTTCTGTGTGCTCAGTTCCAACAGCAGGTACGACATAGCCTCCTTTCCTTGAGTGCCTGCCTGAACCCCTCCACAAACTCCCTGACCTAACAGGGGGAGAGCCCTCCCTTCCTCTCACCCCTGTCCCCCTCCCACAGTTACTCCCCTTTCTCTCCCTCACATTTTCTGTTCCTCAGTTTCACCTCTCTCTGGGCTGCTCTTTCCCCACAAGAAAACGGAAATCTCCTTTGATGGGGCAAAGCATTTTACCATCGCCCTCCTTTCCCTTTGCTCACGCACTGTCTAGCTTTGAGCTCAGCCAAAGAAAGCCCCCCATAACCTGGGTCCTACCTTGTTTATCTCAGTGCTGGTTGGCCCAGCACAAAAATCTGTTTAATTGTTTAATTTTATTTCTGACATTTTAGAAAACCAGATACATTTCACATAATACCCTGGTTTCATGCTTCTCTCAGAAAAAATGGGAAGATTCAACAACAAGGGGTCCTCAATCACACACAGGGCAGTGACCAGCTGGAGTGGAACAATGGCTGCCCCTTCAGGAGGCTGGGCTGCTAATATTCACCAGAACCCCTCAGGCTCTGGGTTGCTGTGACTCACCTGGCCTCTGGAAGCTTTTGAGTTTGTAACCCCTTCTCGGTGGTATACCCAACTGGCAGAGGTTTTACGTCAGTCTTCTTTCTTCCCTTCTGTAAGTGGAAAGACCCAGTACAGAGATTCATTTTTCCACTGATGTGAATTATACTACTGCCCCAAATTAGACAGCAGAAGCAGTTACATGCAATTTGGTTTTAAATATATTTTCCACCCCAATGCAAAAATGTTATATGGCATATTTAGAATCCTCCCCCCTTTCTAAGAGAAGTTTTTTTCAAGACAACTAAAATTCCCATTGTTCAACTCTCTACCCTGTGCTTTGAGATTTGAGGATGATTCTTGCTGATGGCAGAACTGCAGCCGAAGAAGCATAATTCTATATTATGAGTACCTTTCAGCAACGTAGTCCCTAGCATATCTGAGTTAATGATCACTAATTCAATCGCTTTTTACTGTTTGAAGCTCAATGCATATTTTCAAAGGCAGCTCCAGCAACACCTGTTTGTTTTTTACCTCTCCCGATATGCAAATGACTGACCTCAATTTTTTCCAGGGGTCCTTAGCCCCAAGCAGGGAGGAGCTGGTTCTCACCGTGAAGACTTTCTCTCTCTCTGCTGACACTGAACACCATCTGGTTTGTTTTCACCCGAGGGGTCCCGGGCAAGCACCACCTGAAAGGGCCAGAGCAAAGCCTAGAGCAGCGGTTCTCAAGGTGTGGCCCCTGGACCAGGCAGCATGAGTAGCACGTGTGATCTTGTTAAATGCAGACTCTCAGCCCCACCCCAGGTCTACTGAACCCAAATTTGCATTTTAACAAGATTCCCAGTTGACTCATATATAAATAAAACAAGGTAATTTCTTTAGTGAAAAGGACTGTGAGGTAAATAAAAGAGCGTGATACGACAGTGACTAGGCAGCGGCTGCTTTACGTACAGCAGCTGTTCTCACGGTTTTTTGGTTTCAGGACCATTTACATTCTTAAGGATTGTTGAGGACCCTGACGAGCTTGTTTATGTGGGTTATAGCTATCAGTATTTGCCATCTTAGAAATAAAACTAATGAACTTTAAAAATATTGTTAATTCACTTTAAAATAATAAACAACACAAATTAACACATTTTATGAAAGGGGTCGTATTTTCTAAAACAAAACTAATTCACAGGAAGAGCGGCATTGTTTTACATTTTTGCAAATCTCTTTAAATGCCTGCGTTAACGGAAGACAGGTGGGCTCTCAGGTCTGCAGCACCACACGTGCTGCGTCTTCGGAAACGTCCACTGCACGCGGGAGAGACAAGTAGTGACAAATGGAGCATTGTTAGGCAAACCGTTGTGACTTTGCGTCCGTCCTGAAAGGGCCAGGGTCCCGATCCCAGTCAGGACTGGTGGTGGTGTGACGCAGTGATGGACAAAGTTCTCACAGGGAGCGCGTGGAATGCGAACCTGCTGCAGGAACCCGCGGTGGGGAGACCTCGCTCAACAGCGTGGAGACTGCGCAACGCAACTTCCGCTCGCCACGTGGTCCTGGGGCAGCTGCGGGACTACGGACAGGTCCCTTGTCCTGTCGGAGCCGGTTGCCTGGTGTGCTTTCTCAGGAGGGTGATCCCTCATATTCCAGCCCCGCCCCCCTCTCCCTCCCCGCCCCCCTCTCCCCCCCCCCCCAGTCCCCGGGAGGTGCCCGCCGGAACGTCGGAGCCACTCTGTCACTTGCCCAGCAGAGGGCGATGGCGACCGGCGCTGGCTGGACCACTTCCACCCCGAGGCCCTCGCCGCCACCCCACCAGACACCCGGTGCCCTCGTGATCCGGGCGGTTTCCTTGGCACCGGCCGCCACCAGGTATCTCGGGCAACCTAGGCCGGCCCGGGGAGCGACTGGGAGCCCGCGGGCCTTCGCGTTGACCCTAACGTGGTCTGGTTGGAACGAGCGGACTCTCCTGCGAAGTCTGGGAAAAGTAGAGGAAAAAATGGGTGTGGGTAAAAACATCCTTTTCCCGCTCGGCCTTTCGGGGAGGACCTCCCCAGGAGCGGAGGACTCCTCCCGGGAAAGCCGGGCGGGTGGCGGGAAGGCGACAGCACGGAGCCCTGCGCCTGGCCTCCCCGGGGCGCCCGCCCGCTGCGCGGAGCGTCACCGCCTTCCCAGGAGAATCCCACCGCCGGGCCCGGCGGGGCCGGGGGCTCTCGGTGTCCGAGGATGACACCTTCTGGTTCACCTCTGTTGTCATGGGGACGATAGCATCCTGGCAGCCTGGGTGAGGCCAGCCCGCCCCCACAGTGACGAGGAGCTCGGCCCACTCAGGAAACCAATGGCTCGAGGGCGGCGGCCCAAGGAAACGGGCTGCGGGTCCACGATCCGCCCCTGGGGGCGCCCTGCCGGGCCACCTGCCTTATGGTACCGGAGTATCAAGGTCTCAGCACTCTGGCCCCAGGGTCTCAGAAACAACCCTGAAAAATATGGAAGCCCACAGACAGCAGGTGCCTGTCAGAACCGACTGTGTAATCCGCTAAGATTTTTTTTCCCTTATCTTTCTTTCCATGGAGCACTTACTTATGATTCTCTTCAGAAGATTCGCGGGCTTCATCACTTTTAGTGGAGCAATGTTTGGTTTAAGTCACTTGGGCCGGCTTATATTGAGCACCTGGACTGTGCCAGGAGAGAGGAGATGCGAGTAACAGTAGAGCCCTCGGAGCTAAACACCTTCCGCGTGTCCCCCAAAGGAAGACCTAGTCCAACCATCAGCTCTAAGGTGTCTTTGGAGCAAAAATTAATATAAGACTGGTCTTATTTTACTATAACACCCGGTCTATAATATAATATAATATAATATAATATAATATAATATAATATAATATAATATAATATAACCAGGGCTTATATTCATTTTTGCTCCAAAAGATGCATTAAAGCTGATGGCCTTATTTTCAGGGAAACACGGTAGTTACAAGATCGGGCAGACATGAACCCATTTAGTCTTCACTATAAGTTTAGGAGGTTGATCTTATCCTATTATACAGAGAAGGGAACTCAATATCTAGCTAATCTGAAACCAGCCACGAAGTTAAATCAGATCTGACTCCTAAACTGGAGTTCTTAACCATTACCAAGCAACTGCTTAACACATCAGTTAAAATGGCAGAGACCCTTGGTCTCTGACATCGATGCCTTTTTACTACTCTGAGACCATTTAATCTTTAATTATGTGTTAACAATTGAGAAGGTCAGGGCAAAAATACTCCTAAAGAAGGAATAAGAAGTGCATAAATAATATAAACGCAGCTAACATTGATCGAATGCCCGCCATATGCCAGGTGCTGTGCTAAACCTCCTAGGATCATGACCACATTTCGTGCTCACAACAATGCCATGAGGTTGGTTCTCTAACTTTGGTCCCCACTTTGCAGATAAGGAAACCGAGGCACAAAGAGGCGAAGTAGTTGCCCATGCCCCACAGCTAACAGATGAATAATTAGTCATCAACAGAAGCCTTTCCTGGTCATAGTAGGCATTCCATACAACTGCACTCTGCTTTGGAGAGAATGGAGACAGGGAGTTGTATACAAACACCCCCAGAAAACCTCACCTATTTGGACCATTTCCATCTAAACTGCATTATAATTTGGAAGCAGGCTAGGGTTAGGGTTTCTTTTATCTCCCTGGGGAAAAAGTTGCTAAGCTAATAGTATAAATAAGGTGAGAACATTTTTACAGGACATTTTAGAGTTTTGAAAGCACTTCTCTACGAAGATCTAATGCCATCTTCACAACACTTGTGGGAGGTTGTAAAAACTGGTCATCTTAGTCTCAATGTACAAGTGAACTCCAAGAAGAGAGGACTTTTTAATTACTAAAAAAAAACAAAGGTCTTTAACCACCCACAATAGCCAAAAGTAGAAACAACCTAAATATCTATCAACAGGTGAATGGATAAATAAAATATGTCATATACACACAATGGAATATTATTCAACCTTAAAACGGAATGAAATTTTGACACATACTACAACATAAAGGAATCTTGAAGACATTGTTAAGTGCGATAAGCCAGCCACAAAAAAGACAAAATTTGTCTGATTCTACTTATATGTGGTCCCTCGGACAGATGAATTTATAGCAATTGAAAGTAGAATAGAGATTACCAGGGGCTTGGGAGAGAGGGGAGAGGGAGTTATTGTTTAATCGGTACAGAGTTTCTGTTTGGGATGGTGAACAACTTCTAGAAATGGATGGCGGTGCTGGTTGCACAACACTGTGAATGTGCTCAATGCCATTGAATTGTACATTTAAAGATGGTTCAAATAAATTTTGTGTATATTTTACTATGATGAAAAATATTTTTTAAAAAGAGGAAACCGCCTTAGCCCTCTCCATTTTTATTTAACTTTTTCTATTAGAGAGGAGTTCTCAACGTAAGACCCATTTTTGGCTTTGCAGGGTCACTGCCTCCATTTGAAAGTAAGGAAACGTCACACTTTTAAAAATAGCTCACAATCATGTGTTTTCGCTAAATACAGGAGACTGGTATTCCCCTCAGGTATTCCACATGAGCAAGATCTGACTAGGAGTGGGGAGAATCGGGGCTGAGTCACTGGTTTGGCAGGTAAGGTCACCATGGGGTGACCGTCTGCGTGGAGCAGGCTCTCCACCGCCCACATCTCCCATCTTCTCCCGTCAGGGGTGACCAGGTCACCAGCCAGCTTAGCTGGAAGTCTAGCTGCTCTGGTGTGATGTTCAGTGGGAGACATTCAACTTTATGACTCAGTGACTCAACATCCCAGCAGATGGGTTCATGAAGCTTCTGGTAACCACAGCCCGTTCTGAGGTCGAGACCCTGAACTTCCAGGCCATGTTCTATGAGCAGGAGAGGGAAGACATACAGCCTCAGGAAGGGTGAGGAGGGAGCTTTCTTCTTTTGTTGGAATGTTAAATATCTAAGAAATGGAATGATTTGACTTATCTTGATTATCCTGAGTAAGACAACTTAGGAGAGTGGCACACAGAAGGAGACAGTCAATATTTGCTGAATGATTCTTACCTTGGAGGAGTTGAACGGCAAGAACAATTCTCAACTATGAATAGAATAACATATTCCTAATTAGGTTTCGCCAACTCTGGTTTTCTCAAAGAGACACCAGAATTGGAGCTTGATGTATTTTCATGGAACTGATACAGTTGTCGTGTGGACAAGGCTGGTATTGACACAAAGAATCAGGATGTTTATGTAGGTAAGCAGGTTATTAATAAGTGGTAATCAGAAGGGACTTTCTTGAACATGTTTGTACACTCATCCAGCAACCATTAACCGAGGTACCGTATTTATAAGGTGAAAGAAAGCAAGAAAGAGAAAGTTTTTGATTTATTTGTTTTGCCTTTTTCCTGTTTAGTCTCTACACAGTTGAGTCAATCTGGTCTGGTTTAAGGTACATGAGCCTTAGAAGCAGAGAAGCCTTGTATTAGTCAGTCAAGTACTCTTGCAAGGGACAGAAACTGAATTCAAATCGGCTAGAGAGGGGAAAAAAACTCCAGGGGACGGCTTCAGGTACAGCCGTATCCAGATGCCCAGATGACAGTGTTAGGAACCTGTTGTTCTGTATTTCTCAACTCTGCCCATAGCTGATATCTTTGAATTACAATGGGGACTTTATTCATTTTTTATGGTACTCACCCTCATAAATATGACTGTCACCCCAGAGGACCTCACTTGAAGGAACTCTTCTTTTTTTTTTCTGAATATTTATATATATATATTTATATTTATATATTTTTTATATATTTATATATATTTAAATTTATATTTATATTTTATATATATTTATATATACATAATATATAAATATATATATTTTTAATTAAATTTATTGGGGTGACAATTGTTAGTAAATTTACATAGATTTCAGGTGTACAATTCTGTATTACATCATCTATAAATCCCATTGTGTTCACCACCCAGAGTCAGTTCTCCTTCCATCACCATATATTTGATCCCCCTTACCCTCATCACCCACCCCCCACCCCCTTACCCTCTGGTAACCACTAAATTATTGTCCATGTCTGAGTTTTTCTTTCTCATTTGTTTGTCTTGTTCTTTTGTTGTTTTTGGTTTATACACCACATATCAGTGAAATCATAGGGTTGAAAGAACTCTTCTTTCTCAACAAAAATATCTCACAGACTGAGAAAGAGATAAATGCTGTTTCCAGAATAAAAGGGCAGGCAAAAACAATAAGTGTGCACTCCCTGTGTGTAAATGCATGCCTGCGGGAGAGAGGGTTTAGAGTTTAGGTGCCACTTGCCTGGCTCGCCAGTGAGTCAGCCTGGCGTGGTGAAATGTGTGTGCCCAGACTCAGCAGACCTGACTCGAAACTCTCACTCTTGTAGAGCACTATGGCCTCTAGCAACTCACTTAAAAGTAATCATGCTAATAACTAATCGGGTTTGGAGACAAGTGCTGGATTCTGTGTGTATTACGTCCATTACTTGACGGCTCTGAAAAGTTATCTATAAATTACCCATCGGACAGATGGGGCAGCTGAGGGGTTAAGTGACCTAAGATCATCAAAGCTAGCAAGGGGCACTCCAGCCCAGGGTCCTCTGACTCAAAGTGGCCTCTCTGGGCCTCACTTTCCTTGCCTGCAAAATGGGTATGAGATAAAGGAGAAAACATACCTTTATCTTTACATAAACATACCTTTACCTTTATGTGGCCGAAGACAAAAAGGAAAAGGAGAAATAACAGTGAAATGGCCATGACATACTAAGCATGCAATAAATCTAATTCTCTTCATCTGTTCTTCCACTCTTTTCTTGCCTTACTTCTTTCTCAGTTTTTTTCTTTTCCTTTTTTTAGTTTTTGGTCACTTATGCGGCCCTGGCTTTTCCTCCCTCCATCCCTCCCTTCCTCTCTTCCTCCTGTGCTTTTCCCCCTTTTTCCCTTTTTGGCCTCTTTTTAAAGTCTTCACCTGGTACAGGGTGATATTTCCAAATCTCCACTGCGGCTTTATTCACCCTCATAGATATGGTCATGTAGATATGACTGTCACCCTAGAGAGACCGACCCAATGCAGCCCTCTTGCTGTTCGGTGGGAAGGGGAAACCAAGGAGAATGGGATTCCCTTCACCCCAGCCTGCTGATGTCTGCATGCAGGTTGTACTCAGTGGTTTACTCTGAACTCCACTCTGCCTGGTGGGATAGCTGTGGCTTCAGTTTTGGCTTCAGCCCTCTCCTGACCTCTTCCCGCCTGCCCGGGGAGCAGGCCCACAGGCCTGATGAAAGGGAAAGGAAGTGAGCCCCAGGTGAAGACTGCCTTCAGATTGTGAGATAAGCATCTTTAATTTGGACGTGTTGTAACTAGAAATGAAGAGGAGCTGAGGTGCTTTACGTGTTTTCTGGGCTGGTGGTAGGGGACAGGGGAAGGGGCTGGGCCCTGGGCAGATACAGAGTGAGACATAGAAGGTGGCCCTCCTGAGGAAGGACAGGGGTGAGGGCAGGAAAACAGGGAACCCGTAGCTCCTGAATAACCATTTTATAATGTTCTGGCCTTGGGGACAGAAGTCCACACAGGTAACAGAGCCAAGAGGGCTTTGCCCCCCCACCTCCACCCTGTAGCCCCCACCACACACACTTCCCCACGACAGCTCATGAGTGTGTGTCGTGTACACACCCACCTCCTGGTTTGGAGTGAGGGCCTCACCACGGACCCAAGCCCCTCAGGCCACTTGTCCCCTACCTAGCAGACACTGCTTCCCACTCACCCCTCCCCAACCTTGGGGGGAGGCTCCGTAAGTCCAGGGGAGTCTGGGCAAGGAGGAGACAGGGCACGGTAAAGCTTGCACTTAGTAAGTTCTACTCCAACCCCAAGAAAGAGCGTTAATAATCCTTATTCCATTGTCAGGAAGCTGGGACTCACGAGTTAGTTAGCAGGAAGATACAACGTCTGCTAACTGAACTAGAATTTCATTTCATGGACTCAGTCACCCCCACCCCCACTGGAGATGCTGCGTGGCACCTGGGCTCTGTGACTTCCTGGTCCAGGGCTTCTCAAGCTTTAACGAGTCAGCAGGTCTGGGAGGGGCTGAACCCGCATTTCTGACCTTTCCTAGGCGACAGCGTTGCTATCCACTGGGACCACACTTTGAACAGAGGTTCCAGTTTCAGACTGTCCTGATGACTTGGGAACAGAGCCCGGGGAAATTACCACTCAGGCTGCAGTGGTGGGAGGCATCGCATTGCGCTGCCCGAGTTGACATGTGCTGTGGGTATAAAATTCTCGCCAGATTTTGAAGACCTAGTAAGAATGAAATGAAGTAAAACATCTCTTTAATAACCTTTTGTATTAATTACATACAGAAATGAAAATACTTTAGATATACTGGGTAAAATAAAATATATTTTAAAATTTATTTCGTCTGTATCTTTTTACATTTTAAAAAAAAGTTGTATTGGGGAACAGTATGTTTTTCCAGGGCCCCTCAGCTCCAAGTCATTGTCCTTCAATCTAGCGGTGGAGGGCGCAGCTCAGCTCCAAGTCCAATAGCTGTTTTCAATCTCGGTTGCAGGGGGCGCAGCCCACCACCCCACGCGGGGATTGAACCGGCAACCTTGTTGTTGAGAGCTCGTGCTCTAACCCACTGAGCCATCGGCCGCCCCTCCAGCAGCTCAGCTGCAGCTCGTTGTCCTCAGTCTAGTTGTGGAGGGTGCAGCTCACTGGCCCATGTGGGAATCGAAGTGGCAACTCTGTTGTTCGCTTGAGCTCTAAACAACTGAGCCATCTGGCCGCTCCTCTTTTTACATTTTTTTTATGCGAGTACTAGAAAATTTAAAATTATGCATGTGACCTGTATTATGTTTTCATCAACTAGCTCTGGACTGGAGCAATATGACATCAAACAAGCACAGGAGATATTGCTCCCCAGGGGATATTTGGCAATGTCTGGAGACGTTTTTGGATGTCGTATCTAAGGGGATTGCTGCTGGTGTCTAGTGGGTACAGGCCAGGCATGCTGCTAAACACCTTACAGGGCACAGGACGGCCCCTCACAGCCGGGAATCATCCAGCCCCAAATGCCAAGAGTGTCAAGGTTGCAAAATGCTGGTCTAGAATCACACCAACTGTCTCTGCAGCAATTTTATTACTTGTCTGTTGTCATGTCCCCCTACTAGAATCTGAGTCCCAGGAGACCAGGGACGTCACCTGCCTGTGGCTCCTAGAACAGTGCCTGATACGAGGCAGGCGCAGCGTTCCGTAGTTACATTGAGTATCTCTAACCAGCTGAGCCAACACCAAGGTGGTTTGAATTCATCCATGCAAATTAGCACAGGCCACCTGCCACGGCCCCGCAGAATAATGCGGTGAGACCACTCCACCCTGCCAACAGGCTAGGACAAGACAGACTCCAAACATCTTGGCTGCATTGTCCTCACAGCTGCACGCTAATCAATCCATCAGCAGCAGAGGTGGGAACTGTCTCTGAAGGGCTCCTCAGACCTCTGCAGCCAGCCCGCCCCGCCCCAGCAGGCCTTCCACAGACCAGACTGCTTTGGTTTCCACTGCCTTCATTTACCACCCAGTGGTGGCTTCAAAGGGCTGGCTCCAACCCATCTGAGGGGCTGCCTTTCCTCAGTTGCTGGGCCCTGGAAACCCAGACCCAGGGTTTCTAAGGAAGAGTCATCTCTCAGCTCTCTCCCTTCGCAAGAGGCTGGTGGGTGGGGAGGGTGAGGCCAAAAGAACAACTTGGGTCCACCCAGGGCGTGCAAAGCAAAGGAATTGGGCAGATTAATTTCTCTTGTTCAGATAACTCTTTAATCTTCAGTATGAAGTCTTAAAAGCCACGGTTCTGGGTCTTCTCCCTTTCCCACCCTTCACAGCCTGGGGTGGGGCCCTGTGTTGATGGGAGTTTGTGTTTGCCCCAGAGCTGGGCTGTGTGACCTTGGGTAAGTGAGGGAAGTGCTCTGGGCCTCAATTTCCCTTCTATAAAATGGGGGTGGGGGAAAGAGAGGAGTTTGAGTTGTGCAGATCTTTAAATCTTTCAGTGTTTCCCTTGAGTCTTCAAGAAAAAGCCCAAGCTCCTTAGCAGGGCCCAGTTGTATTCCTGCCACCTTTCTGCCTCCTGACCTGCAAGCCAGTTCCTTGCCCTGTGTCATGAGGACCGCCCAAGCTTCCCCTGCAATGGCCTGCCTTCGGGTTTGTTAGTGTGCCTGTTCTCCATGGCCTTGCAGTCTCTGGACATGCCATTCTGCTCTTCTGTGGAGTTTTCTAGAGCAGGGCTGAAGAACATGTGTGGTGGGTTTCATGACACGTGCTGACTGTGTGCCCTTGGGCAAGTTACTTATCTTCTCCGTGCTTCTGAAAAATAAGAATAACAGTGCTACCTGATTTATAGGGTTACTGTGCTGCTTAAATGAGATGATGCTTGTAGAGTTGTTAACAACCGTGCCCAACACCTGGAAAGCAACCAGGAAAAAAGTCCTGCCATCATTATTAACATTTCTGGGACCCATTCCCACTCATCTCTCAGGAACCAGCTCAGTTGTCGCCCTCTTCCAGGAAGCCTTCCCTGATTCCCACCTGCCAGCAGAGGTAGCTGCGCCTC
This sequence comes from Rhinolophus hipposideros, assembly GCF_964194185.1. NCBI lineage: Eukaryota > Metazoa > Chordata > Mammalia > Chiroptera > Rhinolophidae > Rhinolophus > Rhinolophus hipposideros. Next base: position 63,357,967 of record NC_138060.1, read on the forward strand.
TGGGTTCTGACTCACCCGGGACTAACCTCTGTTACCACCCTTATCACTTGTGTGGTAACTGCCTGTTTACTTGTCTTGCTCCCTCAGTAGATTGTCACTTCCTCTGGTCAAGAGGTTGGAAACAGACCACCTGCTGGGCCAAACCACAGGTATGCTTTAGCTGGACTACAGGGCTATTGGGAAACATTTTAATGGGATGCTGAACTTTGGAAATAGCGTGATTCACTAAAAACTAAAGTCTATTGAAACAATAGGATGATTTCATGCAAAAACCTGGGTTTCCAGCTTTTCTTGGAAAATCAGGAACTGCTAACACAAACCACTATCACCACAGGCACCTGCAGGAGTGTCACTTTCAGGCAGGCAGCTTGCTGCAGGCCCAACCCAACCCCATTTACTCACACCCTCTGCCCCAGAAATAAGGAGACGATATAAGCCTAGCATCTAAATAGGGACACTTTTGAGAATGAAAGGAGAATGCAGTTTATAAAGACAAATCATCAGGACGACCCAGGAAAACAGGGGCACACACTCCCCTACTTATAGGGCAGGGTCTTGGGCATCTTTCCATCCCAGGTCACACACTTCCTGCCGCAGAAGTGCTCAATAAGTGATAATAACTGCACTGGCGTTTTTTGAGCATTTGCTTGATGTATTAACTGATGCTGTCCTCCCAAGAACCCTACGAAGTGGGACTATGGTCTTCATTTTGCAGATGAGAAAGCTGAGGCATGACATGTCAGTAACCTGTCCCAACTGCACAGGTAGGGAGTGGGAACCAAGGCAGTCTGGGTCTAGAAACCATGTTTTGGGAAACCAAGAACTCGCTTTAAGATCCTTCCCAACTGAGACCCTCTGGCTCTCTATTTTTTTCCTGTTGTTTTCACTTTTCTGCCTGAGTCTGCCCATTCTGTGGCGCTGCCCTTTCTGTGGAGGACCCTCATGTCTCCTTTGCTCTGCCTCTCTCTCCTCCTTGTCTTTTTCTCACTCGCGTTGCTGTCTGTCTCCCCCGCCTGTGTCTCTCACCGTGCTCCTTCTCGAGTGTTCTCTGTTTCTGCCTCTGCACTTCTCATGCTCTCTCTTACCGTCTCTCTGCTCTCCCTTTTTCTCCTCCTCCTCCTCCTTTTTCTTCTCTTCTTCTCCCTCCTTCTCTCTCTCCTTGTTGTGCGCGCTCTTACCAACCATGACGACACAAACACTTCTGTGGTGGACGAGTATGTTTGCAGTAACTCGTGGTGGGTCTGGGCCTGCAGAACTCGGACGAGCTGGGCGCTGTGCTTCCTACACACTGTGCTGGGCACACCTGTGGACAGAGGCACGAAGCCTGCAGCTGGGTGATTCTGGATCCAGGGGATGGACACTCCCTGCACACTCCCAGCCCGTGCCACTGTCCTACTGGGGATGACTGGCTGGGCAGTGGAGGGCTTTGAGCAGACAGGCCTGCAGAGACTGACAGGTAAGTGGGACTAATGGAGCCTCTTTCTGTTTGGCGAGAGGAAAGTAGCTAGAATACATTTTCCACAAAAGCAAACCCTCCAATGTATATGATCCAAGCACGTGAAACAAATGTGTTTTGAAAGGAGAAGATAGCCTTGGAATGTTATCCTGTAGCCCAGGACAAAGGCCACTGCTCCTTAACAGATAAACAAGGAGAAAGGTGATAGGTAGGGGAAATGGTTCTCCTCCACCCCACCAAAGAATGAAGGGAAGGCAGGCCAGAGGGGGAAAGAGAGAGGAGAAGGGGAAATAAACAGGAGTATGGTGGCTGAGGAGGAGTGGGTGAGAGAGCAGAGAGGGGAAAGGAGGAAAGCGGGTAACAGAGTTTTAAGCGTTTGAGGTGAGATTGCAGCTTCAGGCTAGGGCAGCTACCTGTTTGGCTCTGCCCACGTGAAAGCACACTCACTGAGGAAGGTGGAGGAGACAAGTAGAGAGACCACAGAAAGGTAGGTCCCCACGCGCAAATCCCAGACTGCTGGGCTCCGCCCTCTTTTCACCTTGGTTTCCAAATGGGTGTTCCCAAGGCCAGAGGGGAAGTGTTCAGACAAAGCTCTGCTGGTGGTGGTGAGTCAGGGCCCCACCCAGCACCGCCCCCCTCCCAGGGGGGCCTGTCACCCATGGGTGTGGCAGCTGCTGGGTGTTACCGATGTAACACAGTGAGGCAGCAGGGGCCTGGAATACATTCCCACTGAACTGTGGCCATAGGGTCCAGCTCCAGAGCCCTGCTGCTTGGTGGCTCCATCCGTTCTGGCCATGAAAGGTGACCTGGCTGCTGAGCATTTGTGATGTCAGTGTCAGCAGTGCAAGGGAAACACAAACAGCCCTGCAGAGTGGGATCAGTCATTGCAAAGGCCTGTCACCCAACAGTTTATTACCCACCCCCCTGCCATCGTAAGCCCTGAGAGGGCAGGAGCCGGACTGTGGACCCCACTGTACATACACACCCAGCACTTGGCATGCAGGCTGGTATACAGTCGGGGCTTAATAACTGAGTGAATGTATCAGCATGGATTCAAATCTCCCTCTTGCCCCTGACGAGCGGTGTGACCTGCCCTAGTCCCTTAACTCCTCTGACCTCCTGCTTCCTTCCTCAGTACAATGGGATAGCGCCAGCAAAAGGGTAGACTAGATGCCTTGCCCCAACTCCGTAGGGAAATGAGATAGCGGGGTGGGGGGCACCCAGTCTGTGGCTGTCACTCAAACATGGCGGGGATGTGAGTGGAGCAGACATTTTCCGATTCGGAAAGTCTGCAGCCTCTGTCGCTGGAAGGTCCAGGTGTGTCGTACAGATGTCACTTTTTAGGAAGGCAGTGTGGTGACGTGGCAAAGAGTGCCAACACCTGGGCGTGAATCTTGCCTCCAGCCCTCACTCCCTGTGTAATCGTGGGCAAGCCCCCTCCTCTCCCTGAGCTTGTTTTCCTCTGTGTAAAATGGAGGGGTGGTGAGGTTTGAAAGAGATCCATCTCGTGCTGACCCAGCACGTAGAAGATCCTCAGTTCGTGTTAGCCAACCCTGTGAGGCAGACATAATTCTCCCCAGGGTGCAAAAGAGGAAACCAGAGCTGGCCAGGTGGAGAGGCGTAGCTCGTGGCAGAACCAGAACAAGACACCTCGGCCCCAGGGCCCACCACAGCTGCCAGAAGGAAGGACGCATCGCCACCCCTGCCCCCACCTTTTGCCTGGTGGAGAAGTGAAACTCAAACCCATCCGTGTCAGAAAGAAGAGAAGGAGCCAGCTGAGCTGAGGAGAGTCGAGTGGCCCCTGAATCCTGTCAAAGACAGTCTAGGGGAAGGTCAAGTCCAGGGCGGCAGAGGGTGGAGGCGGTGGGAGGATAGTGTGACATGAGGGGGACTGGTGACTGAGGTGGCGAGGGGTGGAAAGCTGGTCCTGAGAATGAGGAAGGAAGCCCTTTATCAGCATTCACAAGAACAGAGAGGGAAGTTGTCTGCATCTGGCCAGATACCTCAGCTGTGACCTCCTGTCGCTATGGAGAGGGGTCCCTGCAAGATTCGTTTTCAAAAGTCCTTAGGGAGAAACCACGTGGCCCTCATTCTTAGACACTGCCTTCATCCTAATCGAATAAACCTCTCTGCGGCTTGTTGACCAGCACTAAGGTTGGCCTTCTGCCGGGTGAACCTTCAGCCTCTCACGAGAGTTGGCATTGCTCATGCTTTCAGCCTACCCATTTTACAGGAAACTGAGGCTGGAATCTGGCCTCTGGTCCTAGCTCTGTCATTAGCTGGCTCTGGGATCCCAGTGGTTTCCCCAACTGGACCTCAGTTTTCCCATCTGTAAAGTGGAAGTGTTTAGGCTACATCTTCCTTTTAGTCCCTCTTCTTCCCTTCCCTCCAGAGCAAACTGTGTGGAATTCTAAGGCAAAAGTCACCCTGATCAAATGCTGTGGATTAGCCAATAACCCAGTGCTGAGGTCAGCCTCTGGAAGCAATTTAAAGCAGCCCAGGGATCTGAGATTCCAAACCTCCATAAGCAAGCAGAAGTGTTCCCTCCCACACTGGCCGCCTCCCTTCCTGAGCAATTCTGCACCGGTTCTGTGGGTGAAGCAGCTGGGCTTTCCGCAGAGCTCTGAGGCTAAGCACGTCATTGGGTCGGAGGCTTAGACCAGGCAGGGCACTCCATTGGTTGTCATGGTTCCTGCCTGTACTGAGCAGCTACTGTGGGCCAGGCACCAGCCAGCAGTGACCATTGCTTTCCTCCCCACAGCCCTAGGCCAGGCACACACACTGTTATAGTCGTTTTAATATCCATGGAAGCTGAGGCTCAGAGCGGCAACTTGCTCAGGGTCGAGCAACTGCAGGTGACAAAGCGGACACCCAAACCCAACTGGAGTGACTCCTTTTGACAGAGTCAATCCATTCAAGTCAACACTGGGTGATCGGAATATGGGTAATTTTCTGTCTACTTTAATTTAAAACATTTCCCCCTTAGAATTAACATGGATTACTTGCGTTTTAAAAGGGAGTAACCAGCCAAAGCATTTGCAGATAACACGATATATTGTCTGGAATCTGATTTAAACTAATCCTGTTTTTTTGGGGGGGAATATAAATAAAGCAAAATTGTACATGAATTGATCGTTCTTGAAGTTGGGTATGAGTTTCTTTATACTGTTCTCTCTCACTGTGAACTTGTTTGAAAATGGCCATGATCATTTAAAACCGTAATCTAAATTTTATATTTAGAAAGTCACGGATTCAGGCGAAACGAATTGGCCTCGGGAAGGCCCTGTCGTGGATTGGCAGTGCGTCACCCGCCCCCCAGCTGACAGCACTTTAAGGTCACCTGGAGAAGGCATTCATTCTAGCCTCCTGGTTCTGCTCTCCCTGGACACAAGGGCTCTCTTTGCATCCAAGAGAACAATCTGCCCCCAGACTGTCGGCCAAGGGCAGACTGCGGGTTAGGCTTCCCGAAGCCGCACTGTGGTTCGGAGATGGCATGTGGACAGGGACGTGGTTCATGTTCGCCTGGTCAGGACATTTGGAGAATCTCTCATAAGTGTTATCAGCAAAAGCACAGTGGCTGCCCACGTGCCGGGACACCCAGAAAATGGGGAAGACGAGACCTCTGACTTGCACGTGCCGGCCAAGTGTCCAGGAGTGGCCCCGGGGGCCCAGGCCACAGAGCTTCTGCCTTCATCCAGCGTGTCATTGTCCTTCCAGACCCGTCATGTACAGCCGTGCCCGTCTGCAGTGCTCCTTCCTCAGACAAAGAATCACCTCTCGACTGGCCTTCCTAATGCTGAGTTACCATCATTCATTTATTCAATAATTATTTATTGAGCAATGACTCAATAAATAGCACATAGCAAGCAGATAGATAGATAGATAGATAGATAGATAGATAGATAGATAGATAGATAGATAGATAGATGGAAGTTGGCATAGATAACATACAGCACATAACAGATGTGGTCTCCATGCTCCAGGAGCTTCTAATTTCCTAGCAGACAAATCAAGTATTAATACTGTTAATCATTTAATTATGATTCTTACAAGTGCTTCAGAGAAGGAACTGTGAGGGCATATAAGCAACACTGCGATCTGTTGCGAGGGGTTTGCCAACGATTCAAAAAGTCTTCTTGGAGAGAATCGTGTCCAAACTGAGAGCTGGAGATTTGAGGCATTCACTGGTCAAACAGGGAAATGGGATTATTCCAGACAAAAGACGTAGCACGTGCAAAGGCCAGGGGGTGCCTGGCTTATTGAAGGGGATAAAGGACTACAGTGTGGTCTGTACAGAGTGAGGAGTCCGAGGGGGATGGAGCTGGGAGAGAAGGAGCTGGTGGCAGAAAACAAAGGAGCTTGAAGGCCAAGGTAGGGGTGTGTGTGTGTGTGTGTCTCTGTGTGTGGGGTGATGCTATCCTCTTAAACTTAAAACGAACACTCTGGTTGCTGGGGGTCCGAGTGGAGCAGAGCAGGGCACAGGCAGCTTCTGCAGGGCTTGGGCTAGCCCATATGGCACATTTATGAGAATTAGCAGAAGACACCCCTCTGGGGAGACACAGCCCCGTAGATCCATGCTTAGGGAATGGAGTCTGGCCTGAATTTCAACCCCCACTAACTCTGAGCCAGTATCTTTGTGCAGTGAACTACGTATACAACTGTACATGATGGCCATGGGATTCTGGGGAACAGAGAACTCAGAAGACCGTAGAACATTTGTTAATCTGCCTCCTTGCATTCTGAGTTCTTGAGGTCCATATTCATGTTTGTAAGCTCAGTGCATATAGGAGATGCTGCAAATGTTTGCTCAATGCATTATTCTTTGGATGTTTTTCCTTTTTCTTTAGATTTGCTGTCTTCTCATTCTTTTCTTCTAAATTCATAATGGCTTCCTTTTAATGTACACTTCAATGTTATGAAGCACCGTATTAGATATTTTGCCCTTTTATTCTCCAAACACCTTATCCCCTGTCCATTTCACAGAGACTGGGCCCCAGTCACATAGCTAGAATGGCAGGCAGGGACCTTTCCCATCCTTGCCAGCTGGGTCCTGCCATGTGTGAATCTGTCAAGTTCTAGGGACATGAGTGTGGAGGGTGCATACTGTATGGGAAGGATTTTTGTGCATGCCTCTTTAAACTTTGAATCCTAGAATGTCAGCGCTGAAAGGAGGCCTCATTTTACAGATGGAAACCGAGGCCCAGTGAAGGGTTGGAAATAGCTCCAAGTCACTGGGTAAGTCAGAACCAGAAAAGGACTAGAGACCAGGTCCCTTGAGATAGAGATCAGGAGTGGAGATTAGAAGAGAGAGCCGGAGGGGGAACAGCTCCCTGGGGAAGGTATCTGACTGTGAAGGTGTCAGGGAGGCTGCCAGGGGTTAGGGTAGGGCACCAGAGAGCCTGCGGTGACTGTTTGAAGGGGAAGGAAGAAAAGGCAGAGAAAACAGGACTTCCTCAGGGGATGGGTGGGTCCCTAAACTGGAATCCCTTTGGATCTAACCTGGCCATAGACTTTTCCAGACACTAAGTGGAATTTCTTGTTCTGGGCCTGGTCGGTCTCGAGGCCCTTGGCCAATAACCAGGACGGCCTGTGCCGACAGCAAGCCACTGCCGGCCTGGGCCCTGGGTGAAGTCCAAGAGAAGGCCTGTTCCCCTTCCCAGGGACCTCTGTCCCAGGTACCCTCTGAGGGCCCCACTCCAGCTCTCTGTTGGTGCCTGCCTGGGGTTTTCCTGATTCTGGGTATGCATCACAGCTCTTCTTAGGTCACGTTGCCGCTGGTCCCACCAGCATTGCCTTGTGCTGGAAAATCCCTCAGGGCGCAAGCAACCGTGACCATAGAAGCAGGAAACTGTGACACCCAAGGCATGCAGGGTGTGGGGTTTATTCTTAGAGTGTGGTCGGGAAGGGCGGGGTCGAGTAGGGGTGGAGTGGGATGGGGTGGGATGGGATAGTCAGGAGAAAACAGAGAAATCCAGAAAGAAGGAACCCTCTGAATTTCAGACTAGCTTTCTTTCCCAGAGTGTTGTGTTTGCTTCTGGCCCCAGGACTGTCTCCCTGCCTTGAGTTGCCATGGTGTCTCTTGGAGGACATCTCAGGATCCAGGGTTCAGACCCTCAATTCAAGGACCCTAACCTATGAAGTTTAGTAATAGTAGCAATGATAATAATATAAGTAATAGTTGTCATTAATCCATACATCCACATTGAGACTAATCTTAAATAGGTATTAATCCCATTTTACAGACAGGGAAACTGAGGCTCAAAGAGCATAAATTGTTTTCCTGATGTCATACAGCTATGTATTTGTCCACTGATTCAACAAATATTTATCGAGTCACTGCCATATGTGGCCATTGTTGTAGATGACAGGGACAGACCCTGAGTGTGGTATCGGCTCTCAAGTTTCTCTGTGTCTGTAATAGTGAAGAGATCCCACCGGGAGCAAATAAGCAAATTGAAAAGGGAGGTAATCACAGATTGGGATAGGAAGCAAGCAGGGCGAGGAGGTGTACGGTGTGAGTGTGGTGGTGTCCTAGAAAGGGTGATACGGAAGGCTTGTTTTCAGAGGTGACATTTGAGCTAGGGTTGGATGGGTGAGAAGGTGCCTGAGAAAGGCTGGTCCCAGCAGAACCAACAGTGAGGGCAAAGGGCCTGGGGTGGAAATGAACCTGTGTTCCAGGAGGTCCAAGGACAGACTGAAGGGAGCAGGGAAGGTGGGAAAGCAGGTCAGCCTGGGTCACAGCCTTTTCTGGACCACAGAGAAGGGGTGGGGTTGTCAGGGGCTGTCAGGGTCACAGGCTGAATTTTCATCTGTAAATCCAGGCCTCCATGGCCAGCCTAGACTCTGCCCCTTTGACCCAGGTCTGTCCTGACTCTGAGCTGGGCTTGGGCAGGGGTGACTCCCCTGGCTCCCTGCTGGCTGCAGCCACCTCTGCTCACAGAGTGCCATAAGACACGTAGAGCCACTTCTGCTTTCCAGCTCAGGAGCCTGTCTGAGGCAATCAGACAATCAGCCCTACAGGAAAGAGCAGCCGTGCAAACCCCGGACTCTGCCTTCCCAGCTCCCCGAGGCTTCTCCCTTCCCCCACCTTCTATGCCCTCACAGTAGAGCCAGCATCACCTGACCTGGGTTCAAATCCTGTAACCACTTTAATCAACTCTCAGAACCTCACTTCCCTCACCTGTGCAATGGGTAACACCTTCTTCTCTCACAAGGTTGTGGGTGAACATGAAACATGATAGGAATGATATCAGCTGACACTGAGAGCTTGCCCTGGGCCAAGCACGTGCCAATTGCCTTATGTGCATTAACTCACTTTGTTCCCAAACCGACAATAGGGCACGGGGACTGTTATCAGAGCCAGCTTTGTGGACATATGGCCTGTGCCCTCATGTAGGGCCCTGAGATTTGAAGGGCCCCATACTTGGTTTTATGCTCAGCCATTGCTATTCTGGAATACTTAACAATTTTTCAACGAGCCCCCCCCACCCATTTTCATTTTGCACTGGGCCAGGCAAATTATGTAAATGGTCCAGATTATTATATATTCAAGAAATGTTTAATGATCCAGGCAGTGTTTAAGGCCCTGGGGAGATAAAAGTGAACAAAACAGATTTCCCCACCTCGTGAAGTTTACGTGGCGTCACTTGCCAGACGAGGGAATGGAAGTTCAGAGAAGGCAAGTTACCTGCTCAAGGACACACAGTGATTAACGGGTACCCAAGTTCCAACTCAGAGCTCGTAACCACAGTACCACCCGCCCTTCAGCGAAAGGTTGGAAGGTGTTTAACAGCAGGTAAAGAAATAATCAGTACTCTTCCAAGTGCTTTAAATGTGTTACCTCATTTAATTACAAAAACCTCATTTTAGAGACGAGGAAGTGGAAGCTCAGAGAGGTCAGGAAACTTGTCCGGAGTTACACTGCAGGTAGGAAGCAGAGAGGAGGGTAGGAACCCCGAGATCCTGGCCACTCCAGCACACTGCCTTTTGAAGCAATCATTCAGGAAATGGTGAATTTTATATTTTAATCATCCTTGTTTTCATGTTTGTCTCAGGACCTCCCCACGCACAAGGCATGACCCAGATCACTCTGTGGGGAATGGAAGAACTAACAAATGAAGAAGGAGAGTCATTCAAGCTATGCGTGACATCTAGAGAGCCCCCTCACCCCCAACCACCCCAGATCTGACATGAGTTATCACTGGGCCTTGACACCAGCCGTCTCTTTCTTGCCTTGAGCCAGTGATGAAATCTCTCAGCGCTCAGGATGTAGAAAAGGGTCGTGTCTTCCAGTAAACAGGCCGGGGCTTGAAGGGAGGGGGTGCTGTGGGGAGGAGCAGTTCACAGAGATGGTTATCACTGAGTAAAAGCTTTCCTTTTCCTCCCCGCGTGATGACAGGGCTCCCTCCCCTAGAGGCGGTCACTGCGTAGAGGGTCTCATCTCCCGTGAGTGGGCTGCTCTGAGGAATGTGGGCGTTCCTAGGGCTCTGGAACAGACCCCTGCCCAGTATAGCACTTTGCATTATCCTCCCTGACGTCTGACGTCCCTGTCATGCGTTTGTTATTCAACAAATGGTTACTGAGTGCCTACGATGTGTCAGGCACTCTTCTAAGACCTGGGGATACAGCAGAGAATAAAACAGGCAAAGCCCTGTGATCCAACTCCCAGATGCATCGCGGGGAATTCTTGATTGGATGGCAGACATTGGGAATTTTACCTCATTGGGCACTGGATGTTTTTTCACTCTTAAATATTATTGAGTTGTGTCTAGGACATAGTTAGGGTACTTTTTGACTGTTTCAGTTTAGAGAGGAAATCTGGCCCCTGTTGGCTGTGTTTTGGCCAGAGTCAGAAGTTTTTCCTTTTACGAAAAGGCCTCCAGGCCTGGGAGAGGCAAGGCTTGAAAGCTCATTAGTTATTTATACCTTCAGGGGGATGAGTTTCTGAGAGCCTATCTGCAGCGTTGTCGTAACAGGAAATGCAGAACTGGAAGACACTAAGCAGAACACAAAACGAGGAGGCAAACTCACACAGCCATTATTTCATCTGAATTCATCACCTTCTTGCTAATCTGCTAGCAAGTCAACTGCTTTTATCTGCATTTTATGGGTGAGGAGAGTGAAGCCAGGGGAGTTTAAAGGAGTGACTGGAAGTCACAGAGCTAGTTAAGACTCAGAGCTACTGACTTACCCTGGAGCTCCTTCTAACACCCCGTGGGACAGGGATCACCGTCCAGGGAGGGAGGGCCAAGGACATCTGTGATCCCCAACCCTCATGCTGACTTGGTTGTTTCACACACTGCTGGCCTTGCCCCTTCTGTCTCTGAGAAACGGCTTTGGCCTGCCAGGGGCACCAGTCAGTCCAGTCATGTCCCCGGGGCTGCAGCTACAGGTGAAGGAACAATCTGAGGCAATCTGAAGAGAAGGTAAAGTCCCTGAGGGCAGGGACTGCATGTGACCCGGTTCCCCCTGGGTCACATGTCCCAGCACCTAGAACAGTGCCTGACCCCTAGTAGGGTCTCAGGGAATGTCCACTGAACAACAAAACACGAAGCAATGGATCGGGGGTTAAACAGACGACAAGGAACACTTGTGTCACTTGCTTCATCTATAAACGGGGGACAATCGCTACCTTCTGATGTTTCGATTTCGTGGCTGTAACGCACGCTCCGTGAGGGCAGGCGTTTTCGTCTGTTTATTTATGCCTGGCACTATCCCCAGCACTTAAAACAGTGCCTGCCACTGAGTGAGGAAATATTTGCTGGATGAACAGGTGAGAGCAAAGCATGTAGGTTTCGGTGAATGTGTGCCTGAATGACAGCATCGTGGTCAACAGCAAGGACTTGCATGTCACACCTGTGTTTGACTCCTGGCTCTGCCACTTAGGAGCTGTGCGGCCTTGAAAAAAGTCTCTGAGCCTCAGTTTCCCCAGTGAGCATGATGAGGAGAGTCGTGGTATCTCCATCAGGGTGTCCTGAGGACCAAGTGATGTCATGCATATAAAGTGCTTACCAGGGTTCCAGGAACTAAGAAAACGTTTCAGTGTTATTGAAGTTGTCATGTGTCTAATAGTGAGGATGCATTTTGTGTGTGTTTTTTTTTCACCCAAGGGCCGTTTTTCGCCAAAAGGACTTTTATCCCTGGGCTTCCCCCAAAAGACCTCAGCAGTTGTTCTCCTGAAAGGTGAGGCCATATGGAAAATAAATTCCTGTTAAATTCCCCCCACTGAAACGTAGACACCCCTTCAGCCTACAGGCCGGTGCCCCAGCGTGCCTTGGGCGGCCTTGATCCTGACACAGCTGGATTCAGTGTGGAGGGGTGGGGATGGGGGTGGGGAGGGCTGTGCTGGCGGCCCTGGTCTTCAGCAGCTCTTTGAAGCTGGGATGTGCCTTTTCTTGTCTTGTGGTTGGCAGGGCCTCAAAGCTAACAAGCAGTTCGTTCCCTCACCAGGGTGAAGTGGGTGCTCCAGAGATCTGAAGTGCAGATAAGCGAGTGAAATCTAGTCGTCCAGCAAAGGCAGCCAGCAGATAAAGTGACCGCCCTGGGCTCTGCAATCCCCACTGAGGCCTGTCCACCCTCATTGGTGGACCTGGTCCAGGTCTGGGTGTCAGCCAACTCACAGGCCGGAGTTCTGGGTCCTTCTGGCCTCAACCGTTGGGGCTGGTGGACGCCACAAATATATGTCAATTTTTGCCTTAGAAACTTGGGTCATTATCAAGGGAAGATTCTGTGGTTTTGAAAGAAGACCGATGACGGCAAGGGCAGGGGGGCAGTACAGAGGCATGATTAGATAGGCCTCTGACCCTGAGAGGCTGGGAAGATTCAGAAGATAAAGGAGGTAAGGTGCAGGGCATGCACGGAAGCAATTAATGTGTTGATTTGATAATAAGGAGAGTCCAGACCTGTGTCCATCACTTTCTTTTGAGCTTCAAAAGTCCTACCCAAGTTTAAGGCTCATTTATAGCCCTCTCCTTTGTGGAATTTTCTGGGGTTGACATTTCTGCAGGCCCCACTCTTCCATGGCTCTCCTCCCCATCGGCTCCTCTTCACTGCAAGCTCTCTTTCAGCACATGTCTATGTATGTGTCTGTAGCTACCTGGTATGCTGTCATTCATTCGTTCATTTGCAAATAGGCAGTAAAGTCCAGTGGCTGTGAGTGTTCATAGGCAACAGACAGCCGGGGGTTGTGCTGACACCAGCTGTGTAAGGCTGGGTAAGCGACCCACCTCCTCTCTCTGCCCCAGCCCTCTCCTCTCTAAAATGGGCATAGCGGTACCCGCCTCGTTAGGCTGTGACAGTCTGCTAAGTGAGTACCCACAAAGCACTCAGGTCAGAGCCCGGCACAGAGTAAGCCCTTGATAAGTAAGACACTAGTCTTATTCTTTTCCAGCAAACATTTATTGAGCATCTAATTTATGCCCAGCACTGTGTGTCTAACTATTACTGGGATTTTCAAGATAAAAGATGGTGCCTGCCTTCCTGAGCTCACTCTTTAGACTCCATACCAACCTTTGGTAATTGCCCTTCTGTATCCATGGGAAAATGTCCACTGATGAACTCGAGAGAGAAGGACGATTACTGCTTCCCTAATCAGAGCTTGAACTGCCCAGGGTTACCGCTGTCCTGTGTACACCGTTTGAAAGACCAAGGGCCTACGAAAAGCTCTACCACTTACACACAAAGTTATTTCTCCTCCCCTGAGCCTCAGTTTCCTCATCTGTAAGAGGAGAGGTGGGGGGGGGTGATTTCTGCCCTTTAGGGTTTGCAGAGCAAAACAAATGTAGCAAGGCTCACAGAGGCAGCGTGGAGTCTCAAATGCCTTGTCAAGTACAGACTGAGGACTGCCTTCCTGCCTCCCTCCACCCCACAGACAGTTTCCTAAGAGGACAGGTCACACAGCTCAAACTCCACTCCGGGTCACCTGCCCTGTGATTTCTTTTTTTCCCCTCCCCTTCTTCTGCCTGCCCCCCCCCCCCACTGCAGTTCAAGCAGTTGGTTCTCAGTCTAGTTGTGTAGTACGCAGTTCCCTGGCCCACGCTGGTGTTATGAGCCTTGCTCCCCCCACCCCCACCCCGCTGAGGCAGTCGGTTGCCAGTTGTTAGTGGGCCGCTCATAGCAGCTCACAGCTGCTCTCACTGGCTGCCGGTAGCCCACAGCAGTACACAGCATCCCATGGCAGCCCACAGCAGCGCACGCGGACCTCTGGTGGCTCATGGCAGTCCAGCTCCAGAGAGAGCCATTGTTCACAGTCTTAGCTGTGGAGAGCGCAGCTCATTGGCCCATGTGGGAATCGAACCGGTGACCTCGGCATCAGGAGCACGGTGCTCCAACCACTGAGCCACCGGGTCGTCCCTTCTGCCCTGTGATTCTCTCTCTCTCTCTCTCTCTCTCTCTCTCTCTCTCTCTCTCTCTCTCTCTCTCTCTCTCCTAAAGTCTCCAGTCTTCCTCTCTACAAGGAAACCTCCTAAGAGCCAGTCACTTCCTGCCTCCCCAGGCTTAACTCATACATTCTAAACATCTTCAAGGTGGTTATTATTTTTATTGTTATTTTTATTGTCGCCTGAGGCGCCCACACTGGTCCACTTCCCTCTCATTAGAGATAAAGGCATTTTTGACTCTGCATTCCAGCCAAGGTAACCTTCTTTCCCAAATCAGCCTCCCCGCCTCACCTCAAGCTTTTTGCATTGGCGGTTCTGCTTGGAACACTGTACTCATTTACTGGGGCTGCTGTAATAACTGGGTGACTTAAAGACTAGAAGTATATGGTCTCAAGTTCAGGAGGCTGCAAGTCTGAGAGCCAGGTGTCAGCAGGTTGGTTCCTTTGGAGGCTGTGAGGGATGAACTGTTCCAGGCCTCTCCCAGCTTCCGGTGGTTTGCTGCCTGGCGATCCCCAGCGCTCCTTGGCTCGTAGATGCAGCACTCCCCATCTTCACGTGCCGATCTCTGCCCCATCTTCACGTGCCTTCTTCCTGTGTGTGTCTGTGCCCAAACTTTCCCTTTTTATAAGAACCCCAGTCACATTGGATGAGGGCCCACCCTCACGACTTCATGTTCATGTGATTACCTCTCTAATGACCCTGTTTCCAAATAAGGTCACACTCTGAGGTATTGGGGTGCTGGGACTTCAGAGTCTTTGGGGGCGGGGAAGACATGATTCAACCCAGAACCAAGTTTATTCTTACCCCCTTCCCGGCCCCAACCAATCACCTCCTACTAATCCATCCCATCTTGAGCAAACCTTTCCTGGACACCCCAGTCCACACTCAGCCCTGCTGTCACCCTCAATACTCTCCTTCACATTTTTTGTGGTTGTGGTTTCTCCTTGTGTGATTATCTGGTGAGCAGCTGTGTCCCCCACAGACTCTCCCCTTCATGAGGACAGGAGCGTGACTGTTCCGTGCACCACTGCAGCCCCGAAGCCGAATGAATGAATGAATGAATGAATGAATCATGGAGACATTAATCTTTGCTAATCACAAAGATGAAGGGGAGATTCTAAGCAAGGGCCTCAGAGGCAGAGAGCCTAGTGTTCCCTCCAGAGAGAGGGAATTTGCTCCAGGGTCCACCCAGGGCCAACCTCCCGCCCTCGCACACCCTTGCCAGCCTTTGACTAATGGTCACGGCCTCTCCCTCCCACCAGTTACACTGGGAGAATCCATCTCAGCACCGCCCTGCTGGGAAGGCCTCGCCAACCTCAGGGACAGTGGAGGTGAATCAGAAGGGACGGTAAAGTGAACAGCTCTGAAACCAGACCCCTGGCATCAAACTGAGGGGCAGGTTCACGGAAGGTAACGGCGCCCGAGGGAGCATCGTCTTTCAGGAACGCACTCTAGTTGGTAGGGGGCCAAGTGTGCCCCAAGCTCCAGGTCCCTGGGGGAGCTGTGCCAGCACTGACTATGAAAAGTGACAGGGGGGCTTGTTGGAGGCAACCCTCCCCCAGTGGTTGTTCTGGGATCACTTGTGTAGAAGATTTAACCTTTGTGGCTGGGGAGACCAGGTGGACATTTTGAGGGACCTTCATCTGGCTCAACGGAAGCAACTCAACCTGTCTTTCCCCTAACCCCCAAATTCTAGTTCCCATGCTTCCCAGGACCCCTCTGGGACTTATCGTAGGCAGTAAATCCCAAAGGAAAAAATGAAGGCCTCCCAACACCCAGCCCAGGGTGAGGGCCAAGCTGGAAAAAGTGACTTGCAGGCCAGTCACCACGTTTTTCCCCAGTGAAAGGCTGACTCATTGCAACAGGCCTGGGCTGGCTGGGACTCGAGCTGGTGGCTTGGAACATGCCTGGACAGTGAGCGCCTTGTCTGAGAGGCTGGTCTGTGGGAAGCCAGGGGCCAGGGGGGCAGAGGCCACTGCCTGGGGACACCTCACGTAGTCTTGGGAGCCGTGAAGGAAGCAGAGGGTGTGGGGGTGTTGGGGGCCCTATCCTCCCTCCCCTTGGACTCTTGGGGGCCTGCACAGCACAGGCTTGGCAAGGTCTAGACAGCCTGGGGTGAAGGGGGAAATAAGCCTCAATGACTGGAGGTATGAGTACTCTTGTCTCCTTCCCCCTAGGAAATGCAAACAGAAGACAACACTAAACTGAAATAAATGTTGAAAAACCCAATAAGGTCTTGATTTTCTTCATGAGATGGTCTCAATGTTTTTCTTTGGACTATCAAAAAGAAATAATTTTCCAATTTGAAGGGACAGAGGGGAGCGGAGGTTGCTTTCCTGGTCTCCCGACTACGTTTAGTCTGCCCACGGGGTGGTTCACACAGTACAGACCCTCTTCCCTCCTCGTGCTGACAAGCAGAGCTCTTCAGCAAGGACTTTGAGTCACACATTGGTTTAAATCCTGGCTGTGCCATCTGCTTGCTGTGTAACCTTGGTAAGTCACTTGGTCTCACTGAGTCTCAATTTCTGTACGTGTACAATGGAAATCGCATAGGATAATGCACGCATGGTATCTAGTACGGGAGTTAGCATAGTCTGGTGTATATACCAGGTCTCTTCTAGCTTCGCCCTTTATCCGCTACAAAGCTTCTTTTAGGAAAGAATGGCATGTCAGTCATTACAGTTTAGTGTGGATAAGCTCCTGTCTCAGTCCTTCTTTTCATTCACTTATTCAACAAATGCGTGTGCCCCTGCCATGTATGTGAAGGGAGCTAGCTGCTCTGTCCTCCACATACAGATTCTTCTTTCCAGCCTCACGACGGTCTCCACCACATCATGAATCCTCCATCCGTTGGAGGAGGAAACTGAGACTCAGGGAGGTGAAAGAACGTTCCCAAGGTCGTATAGCAGAGCCTAGATTCACTTATTCATTCAGGAAACATTGACTGAATTTCTTCTCGTCTCAGGCTGGGTATTCAGGACACAGCAGCGAATGAGTTAGGCCCTCATTTTAAGACCCTCGTGGGCTACTGAGTGTATTGGCACCTTTTGGTCATTGCTCCAATTGTTCAAGTCCCTGATAAAAGCCTGTGCATGTGGGCAGGGAGAGGCTTCCCCAGACCCTTCCATTGCCTGTTGAAATGAGCTGCTCTCTCCCTTGTGGGCAGGGCTGAGCTGGCAAAACAAAGAGCCTACTGCCCTTTCTTCTCACATCCTCCCCTGGGCTCTGCTGGGTACAGATTTCCAAATCTACCTCAGAATTCCATTCTGTCCTTTTTATGGCTCTTCGTGATATAATTCATATTGCAGAAACAATACACATTCATTGTAGAAAAAGAAAATACAGAAAAGCTAAAATTTCCAGAGTAACAGTAATTCTAAGTCTGGCTAAGATAGTTAAAATTGTGTTGTATTGTCTGCCAGACCTTTACCTTATGCAAGCGTAACATAATTAATCATCATGATAATAACGACAACACGGATTTTAGCTGGCCCTGACGTGGAGCGTCCTCTGTGCCACACACTGGTCTAAGCATCTCAGACACTTTAACTCATTTAATCTTCATGGCAACTCAACGAGCTGACATTACTGCCCTCACTCTATAGGAGGGACACCAGAGGCAGAGAGAGAGGACATTTAAACGTAAACATGTGATTCTTTATTTAAAAAAATAGGATCATTCTGAACATACTGTTTTGCGACCTACCTTTCCCTCCTCTTAACAATAAATAAATAATAATAAATATACTTCCCCAACATAATGTTTCATGACTTTTTGGTATTCCAGCATTTACACATACCATAAATTACTCAACCAGTCTCCTCTGGACCATTTTTCTGAATATATCTATATCTATATCTATATCTTTCTATCTATCTATCATCTAAATATCCCAGGGGTGCCAAAAAAATGTATGTCAGTGGACACTTTGGTCAACGTTGCTCAAACAGTAGTTCGCCATAATCAGAAGTGTCTGGACGCTGATGGTAACTGCTGATGGGAACCACTTTGAATACCTCTTGTAATTGCAGAAGTAAAACGTGACTTTTATTTTTTTATTTTTGTAAAGATTTTATTGGGGAAGGGGAACAGGACTTTATTGGGGAACTGTGTGTATATCCAGGACTTTTTATTGGGGAACAGTGGTGTGTTTTTCCCAGGACTCATCAGCTCCATCCAAGTCAAGTTATTGCCCTTTACAACCTTAGTTGTGGAGGGCGCAGCTCAGCTCCAGGTCCAGTCACCGTTTTCAATCTTAGTTGCAGGGGGCGCAGCCCCCCATCCCTTGTGGGAGTCGAACCCGCAACCTTGTGGTTGAGAGGACGCGCTCCAACCAACTGAGCCATCTGTGAGCTCAGCGGCCTCTCATTGACTTCATTCTAGTTGTGGAGGGCACAGCACGCTGGCCCATGTAGGAATCGAACTGGCAGCTCGAGCTCTAACCAACTGAGCCACCTGTCTGTCCCTCAAACGTGACTTGTATTCATCGTTTGTTATCGGCATATATTGAGTATTACAGTTTTAATATCATTTTCCTTTCTCAAAATGTATACACATGTTTTGGCACCTTCCGTATATATTTTATTTATGTATGTAGTTTTTACGAAGAATGACACAGTGATGTCTATCCTTGTAGCTTAATCTTTGCAAACCTGAACAATAACCCCTTAGGATGACTCCTGGAAGTGGAATCCTTTCCTCTTAAGATGTACAAGCTCTGAGACTTCTGACATCTCTTGCAAACTCCCTCCCAGACAGGCACTCTCCTGGATTGCTAAAGGAATGGGAACCATCAAGGGCCCGTGGACAGCACCCATCGGAATGACTGATGCTCACGCCGTTGCCTTAGGAATTCCACTTCTGGGAGTTTATCCCGTAAATAGTCTTATACACAAGCAAAACGACATATGCATAAAATTAGTCACTGAGGACCTGTCGGTCATAGCAAATGATCATAAACAATCCAAATGCCTGCAATAGGGAACTGCTCAAATAAATGATGGACCATCTAGACAATGAAATACTATGCAGGTGCCAAAAAGAATGAAAAGCTCCTTTCTCTATGTATTCAGGGGAAAGCTCCTTAAGATATGTTGTTAAAGACGAAGTGCAGAATAGTATAATAACATGCTACTTTTGTATTAAAAGGGTAACAAATGATAGCCCACATTTACATTTGCATGTATAAACACAAATAAACTCTAAAAGAAGTTAAAATGGTACCCACCTGCCTAGTTTTGGGTGACTGGTGGGGCACGAGGGGCCAGCATGAAAGGATGAGTCAGGATAAGGGAACAGTTTTATTCACCGATCTTATTTTATTTTAGATTTTGAAACCATTGTGTACTTCTATTCAGAAAATCAGTTTTAAAAAATTGCCTTCCAGTATTGGTAAAATATTTTTAGGTGTGAGGATGCTATTGTAGTGCTTTTTTAAGAATACTTACCTTTTAGATATGTACATATTGCAATATTTACAAATGAAATTACATCGTGTTTCGATTTGCTTTAAAATCACATAAGAGCAGGGGAAGCACGTGGGTAAATAGATTCCATATGATAGTGATTGGGCATGAATTGTGACTGTTAGAGCTAAGAGACTGATGGACAAAGCCTCACTATGCTACTTCTTAACAAAACAATTCATTGAGGTGAAATTCACATAAAATGAATGATTTTTAAGTGAACAATTCAGTGGCATTCACGATGTGGTGCAACAATCACCTGTATCTCGTTCCAAAACCTCTGTCACTCCAGATTAAAACCCCTGCACCCATTAAACAATTTCTGAATACTTCCTACAAATGAAATCATAGAATATGTGACTTTTTGTGTCTGGCTTCTTTTACTGGGTGTCCTGTTCGTGATGTTCCGCCATGTTGTAGCACAGATTGCTGCTGCTTCATTTTTTTTTTTTGAGCCTATTGTCTATATAGACGACATTCGCCCCACCCCCCATTCATCCGTTGATGAAGATTTCGGCTGTTTTCATCCATGATGACAGTGCTGAGCATGCATGCACGTTGGAGCACCTGTTTTCTATTCTTTTGGGTGCATACCCAGGAGTGGAATTGCAGGTTATATGGTAACTTTATGTTTAACTTTCTGAGCCACCTCCAAACTGTTTTCCACAGCAACGGAACCATCTTACATTCCCGCTAGCATGTTCAAAGTTTCTAATTTCTCCATATCTTCGACAACACTTATTTTCCGTTTTGTTTTTTTCTTTGTGACAGCCATCCTAGTGGGTGTGAGGCGATATCTCACTGTGGTTTTGATTTGCATTTCCCTGATGACGAATGATGCAGAGCGTCTTTTCTTGTGCTTGTTGGCCATTTGTATGTCTTCTTTAGAGATGTCTATTAGCTCCTCTGCCCATTTTTCAATTGGGTCATTTTTCGTTTTGTTGTTTCTGTCAACTTTTGTATATATTTTCAATTCTCCAGTAAAAAGAAAAGATACAAAGATATTATATATTTTATTAAAAACTTTAAAAAACACACTTTTTTTAATTAGAAAAGGAGTAATTTTCCCCCACTTGAATTCCCCAGAGACCTTGCATAACTCCCACCTCCATAGAGCATACATAATGCAGTTTCAAAACATGTATCCGCTCTTCCAACAAATAAATAAGCACAAGTTTCTTCCCTTTCACCCCTCAAAGGTGAGTGAGGGTGGGGGAGCAGGCCCAGGACTTAGGTGCAGTAGAAATTGGCTGCCCCCCTCACTTTGGCTGCAGCCTCAGGCTGACCCTTTCCCCCCTCCCCCCAGCAGCATGATGATTCAACCTGATGTCCCACCTCAATGTCTTTGCTAAGATTCCTCCAGGAAGGGAGGGCCCGTCTATAGCGGAAGAAACCCTTGGGCCCAAATCCAGCCACATCACAAGACTGGATGGCCCAAGCGTGAGAGAAGCATGTCAGTGGCTTCCACGGCCAATGGGAGAGGCTTCGTCCGGCTCAAGTTCTGCTGCGGTAGTCAGGCCAAACAGATGGCTTGGGATAAACAGGGGGGTGGTGCTGAGGGGGTGGCTTTGTGTGGCCTCACCCTCCCTCTGGATCCTGGAGAAAGAGGCGGATGAAGTGAAGGCTGTGCCGGAGGAAGGAGCTGTAGTTTTTGGTGCCTTCGGAACTCTTGTTCAAACAAACCGTTACAATACATAAGGCAGAGGAAAAGGGAGCTGCTCCAGCCGAAGGGGTGAGAAGCCCAGAGTCTTCTCTTCCTCCATGCCACGTGGCACCTTGGGGACTTCTGGGTCTCAGGAGAACACGCCGATCCTGTTAACACATAGTCTTTATGTGAAACCACTTGGGAACTCAACACATTCTGTCTCTGTGAGCCTCACCGTGGGATGCTGAGGAGAGACCTGGCAGTGTGTCAGGCTCCAACCTGAGATACTGGCCCTACTCCACAAAGCCAGGCGGCCTCTTGCTTACCCCTCACCAGCCAATACTGGGGAGATGGCCAAAAGCTGGAGAGCTGGGCCAGGGTGTGGGTGGGCTGAGGGAACCTGGGAGGGATGGGAGCAGCAGGGCCTGGTCTCCGAGTCACCCAGGTTCCCTTCCAGCAAGGGAGCCTGAGAGCCTGAAACTCAATCTCGGCTTCCCGCCCTGCCTCCCTCCCTCCCTCCATCAGAACTGCCTGGAACCTGGGCTGTCCATATGTAGCTACTGCCCCCGCCCCTCCCCCTGCACCTCTCCTAACCTTAAGAGAGATGCGAGAAAAGCAGTGCCCCCGCCCGCACCCCAGAAGACTTTGACATAGAATTTCCTCAAACCCAAATTCTGGTTCTCAGCACAGTAAACCTGTAAGCCTTCCCTCTTCTACCCCAATAGTTCTGCTGGGTTAGTTCTTTAACTAGAGAAAGGGCCTATCTTGGAACATGAGACGGTGTGTGGGGGCATTTGTAAGTTGGGCAAAAAATTTTACTCTGAGCTTCAGTTACCTCAACTGCACCCTGGGGATCATAGTAACTACTCCACAGGCCTGTTTGTGGATTAAATGAGATAATGAGTGTTCAACTCAGTTTAGAAGCAAAGGTATGGCCCTGTCCTTTACATATGTGTTGCCTCAGATGAGGTTATTTCCCCAATCTGAGCTCGTTTTCTCATCTGGAAAATGGGCATATTATTTACCCTTCATGGTTGCTCTAGGAAGTAGAGGTGATTTACATAATGTGTTTAATAGTGCCTGGCATAGGGAAAGTACTCAAAGTATGATAGTAATAGTTGCAATTATTACTACTTTTAATACTACCGCTATTATTACTGTTACTACAACTATTATTCAGTGAGAAGGGCAGTGTGGTTTTGTAGTTAAGCACAGACTCTGGAGTGAAATTGCCTAGGTTTAAATTCCAATTCACCACTGGAGCTGTGTGACCTTATGGAAGTTCCTTAACCTCTCTGTGCCTGTGTTTTGTTACCCATATAAGGGGAACATTAACTACATTCTTCCTCATGGAATTGCTCTGAAAATTAAGATTTTGTATGTGGAGTGCATTGAAGAGTGCCTGGCAAATAGTAAGTGCTACGAACGTGTTGTTATTAGTTGTGGTTGTATCAGTATTATTATTATTATTATTATTATTATTATTATTAAACAACCTGACTCTGTGAAAGCCTTCACCTTGGATCTCATTAAGGAGAGCCACAATCCAACATATTCACCATCCCACGAATGGTTCAGTGACAGAAGCTGTGTGACCTTTGGAAAATTACCTCCCCTCTCTGAGCCTGCTTTTATTTATCTACAAAATGTAAATTATAATAGTACTCCTAATGGTACCTCTAGGTTGTTAGGCTTCATTAATGAGCGCCGATCCGTGGGAAGCTTCCAGCTTCTCGTTAATTAGGCTCCTGTCCCAAAGCCCTGCCGAAACCCAGCGCCCTACCCCACCCTTGCGGACGAGCGCTTGGATTCCCTCCTGCGGGGCGCGAGGGGTGGCTGCCCGGCGCCGCTGCCAGGCCCTATTCCGGGGGCCGAGCGATCCCGCGGCCGTGCCAAGCTTCCCCGGGGATCAGGTTACTGCTGACGCGGTGCCAGGCACGTCTGCTTCCAGGAACCAGCAGCCGCATTTAGCCGCGGGCCGCACATGAAAGGGCTGCAGTCGGAAACGTGACGTTGTGTCAACAGGCGAGGCAGGTCAGCGCTGGGTGAGACCATCCCGGCAGGCCCCGTGGATCACGCCCTGTCTGCAGGCGGCCAGATCTCCAGCCTCGGCTCCCCTGCCTCCTGCCACCTCTCCTGGGCCTCAGACCAGTGCTTCACCCCCTCACACTCACACACCCCGTTTTAAACAGGATCCTCTTTGTCCCCAGTGGGCAACAGGCTGGGGTGCCAGCCCCTCCTCCCATCTCCCTCTGAGCCAGTTGGAACCTGCCGCACCAGGGCTAGAGGAAGGTCAAGGGCAAGCTAGAAGCAGCAAAGAGGCTCAGGGACAGCTGCCATTAGGGGTGTCTGATAGGCGCAGACGCCAGGAGGGGCATTCTGGGTTGGCTATGTGTGGAACCCTCAAAACTTTTTTTAGTGCAGCTTGCTCCAACCACTTCCTTCTGTCCCCACAGCTACTCCTTGAGTGGTGGCCCTGGAGAGAGGGGCATGCGAAACGTGTTTGGCCTAGACTTCAACCCTGTGCTCCATCCCCAGGGTAAACTTGACTTGTTCAGGTTTTTACCCAAAAGAGTCTAGCCAGAAAAACCCAGCAATTCATGGAGAAATCCAGGAGCTTATCAGGCAGGAAACCTAGACTCCCAGGCCCCAAAGCGCTGGGAGAAAGAGGAATTTACAGAATTTGCCAGCTGCCTGCTATTGGGCATGTGAGGAGGCTCAGAATCCGGTACTTTACCTGGTCAAAAACAGGCGTGTCACCATAGGAGGTGACAGACACCAGTTCGTCTCCTGTAACTGTGCTGCCTGGGGACGACTGTCCCTTCTAGACCCTGCACAAGCATCTCGCACAAGCCAGGCAATGTTCACTCTTGCTTGCTGGCTCGGAGGAGACAGGGAAGGTGACATTTGAAGCCAACAGTCATGACAGGCAGGTGGTGCCTTTGCCTGGTTGATTGCTTCCCGAGGGCCTGGGGCCAGTTCCTGCATGGACTCCAGACAATCGAAGGTTCTGGAAGCCTGGGATGCTGTGGGGTCTGGAGCACGGTGAGCCAGGCACTGTCCTTCAGGAAACATTGGGACACCTCTGGAAGAGAGATGGGGTCAGGCGGGAGAGGTAAAAATATTCAGCCAGGTCATTTCCCACGGAATTTTTTTTTTTTTCATAAGAGCACTTGACGAAGGAACACCAATATTCATTCACGCACAAACACACCCAGTGAGAGGAAGTCCAGGAAGGATGTAGAAAATAATTATGGGATGTTGCCTTCAGCAGCAATGAGACAGGATATGGCAAATCCATTAGACCTTGCTCTACTCGAAAAAGTCTGACTGCCTTGGCAAAGAGCTGCTATGCCGGCATCCATTATTATTGCCTAATAATCCATTAAATCTTTTCTCAGTGTGCCTACACCTCCACCAAGCTCCCCAGACTCTAAGACCCACAATTTTACACTTTGATTTTCTGTCAAGTTCCAAGGACCACGACAAAAGCAGATTCGGGGGAAAATGTCCTTTTTTGCTTAACTCTGGAATGAGGTATAGGACGATTGTAAACTCTGGCAAGGGTTAAAAAAAACCCACTTAAATATTTCCCTACTAAATCGACTAAGCTTATTCGGAGCATCCAAGGTACAGGAGAGGGGCTGAATGAAATGACACCGAGATTAACTAATTGTTGCCCTCAGACAAGAGGGGAGGGCAGGAGACAGGCACATCTCACGATCGAGTCAAGTTATTTTTAAAAAATGCAGGAGGCCATCTTTCTCTTCCACAGGAAAAGGATTATTTTATTAAGTACTTTAAAACAACTACTTAACATTGACTCATAGATAAAAATATTTACAATTTCACACCTTCAGGAAGGCTCCAAAATATAAACACTGTACCTCTCCCTAGAGAAAAAAAAAATTATTCTTCTCTTCAAAAACAGGAATACATTCATTTTTCTCACTTTGTAGATCAAGTAATTATACAAATAAACATCTGAAACACTTTTCTTTGTAATATATTTATATAATATATAACAGTTTTACAAATAAAGGCAACGACTTTATCCCAAAATAAAAACAGGAAAAGAAAGAGTTAGAACGCGATGGACGATCAGGCATAGTGCATTTTGAAAAGCTGGTGCAGGGCTAGCTGGACAAGTCAGAAAGCAAGGACTCTGGACCGAAAAAGAAAACTTCTCTGAAGGAGACAATCCTTCTCAGCAATAAGGACACTCCATATGCCGTCAGGCGAGGGGAATTAGCCTGCAGAAAGATCTTGTCAAAGGGTTGGACGTGGCCTTTAAGAAGCTAAGCTTGGTTAAGAGGAGTTTTAGGGTAGAACTGAACACCGAGTCTAGCTCTGCTTATTGAAAGTAGAATTTTGTTGCTCAGCTTTTTGCACTTTGGGGTACTCGGAATTTCGGTGTCTGCATCTCTCACACCCTGGTGTGGTTCCCTGGACAGCAAGGCTGTTTCTAGAAACAGGTGCCAGAGGCCCAGGGGACTTCTCCCTCATCCCCTGGCAGCTCGGCCTGTACCAGGGGACCCTTTCAGTTCCTTAGTAAGCTAATCAGTATGAGAGCCTGAGGAGGGAACTACATTCTCTTTATTCATCGAGGCAGGGGTGGGGGGCAGACCTGCGGAAATCTCCCCAAACCACTGCTGTGCTATGCCAGTGTCTGCTACCTCACCACTTTGCAGAAAGCTCAGTCTGGCTGCTCTCTCCCTCTACGGTGAGTCACAGCGACAATAAAAGGGAGAAGGGTGGGGTCAGAAGAGCTGGCTGGGAAGGGCACTCTGGAAAGCCCTCTTTTGAAAGTACCTTTTTCTCAAAGCCACAGACCCAGCTCCCAAAGTGAAGGCTGACTCACAGACCAAGACTTTGAAGCTTTTGAAAATCCAGCTGACTTGTATCAGAGGGGGCTATTCTCTGGGTGGGGAAAAGCCCAGAGATCTGCTACAGTCTCCCTAAATCTCCTGATGGCAGGCAACCCTTCATGTCTTCCCTCGGCCAAAAGGAGCTTTAATGTCCTAAACAACACACAATGCACACGCACACACACCCCACCTCTGCTCTCCATGCCTCAGACTGTCTTGGCACACACACTGGAACAATCTCGCTGCATTCACAAACATTTTTTTTGGGGGGGAGAAGGTAGGGAGGATGGGAAGCAGGGCAGCAGGAGCCCCCCTAAAGAGTTTAGTCTTTGGTTTCTAAGTTTAAAGGGGGGATCTGCTTCAGAGCTTGGAGCAGGGCAGAGGAGTCGATGGCCGGATGGGACGGTAAGGGAGAAGGGAGTCTCTGGGGCATGAGCAAGGGGGCCGACATCTTGTCTGGGTTCATGAAGCCGGTGAGAGCTGCAGTGGAGGCACTGAGGCCTGGGTATAACATTGGGACGGAGGTGGGGTACCAGCACTTGTCCAGCATGGGCAGGTAGGCAGTTGCTGATGGTGGGATCAGATAGAAGGGTAGGCAAAAGGGAGGCTGGTGAGGGTGTGGGCCCAGGAAAGGGGAGCTGACCAGGTCACTGCTAGGGAAATGGCCTTCGTCATCTGAGAGCTGCATTCTGCTCTTTTTTGTGGGGGGTTCTTCGGATTCTTGCTTAATACCACTGATCCTTTCTCCCACGGTGAACCTGCGTCCATGGTCACTTTTGAAGTACGCTTGCTCGCTGCGCAAGTCTCCCTTCTCCGATTCTCCTCCATAGCCGCTGTCTGTGTCTGTGTCACTGCCGCTCTGCTCCCCACTTGAGTGAGCGAAAGTCCGCTGGATGACCGGCACACAGTTTTTCCCAGGGCCTTCGGAGCCTTTCACCAGGGAGCCGGGCTTCTCCTTGAAGTCCATTGCTTTGGGAGCTGGGTCTGACGGCTTCTTGGAGGTACCACCCTGCAGCAGCTCCGAGACCACCCGGTGGAGGTGGGAGACAAGCTGTGAAGACTTCAGGTCCCGAGTATTCTCGTGCTTGGCCAGGTACTGTAGCACCTCCCGGGCACACGTCTGGAAACCTGAGCAGAACATCTCTTGACCTGCTTCGATGTTTCTCCCCGACAGCTCACCTGGATCAACAGACACACAGGAAGACATTTCAGCAGGCCGTGAGGTTTACCTGGACACCTGTGCTCCCAAGACTGGGCGCTCCCCTCGTTGCTAATGTATTTGCTCATCTGTGTGCCTGACTCCAAAAGTAATACGACCAGGGAAAATGTAGATCGCACGGAAAAGTACAAGGAATAAAATTAAAATCTTCCAGAATCCTACCACCCAGAGATAAAATGAGTGTAATGTCTGCATAGTAGCCCAACATAGAAATAGACCATAATTAATATTGACTTTTTTTCCTGTTGTTGAATTTGCAAGTTGTTCCTGAGTTTTCAGTATAAGTGACACAGCAGTGAACATCCTACTTTGTTTACAAACCAAAGAGTCAATTTATAGAACATCAATCTCATCATAGCAATATGAACAGAGCAAGATGGACAGAGATAGTCATAAAATGAGAAAGAGTGAGGGAACAACGTCACCTTAAGTAACCTTATGTTCAATGACTTCTACCCTTTGCAGTCATGCAGTCATCTTGAAATGGAGCTAATCACTTTCTAAACCTTTTCCATGTATTCGATCCAGGACCCCCAAGACACTAGGTACGATCATCTTTCTATTTTCAGTAGGGGACCTGGCAGAAGCACATGCTAGATTTTTGTGATTCTCATCCCACTAGGCTTGGCAAGGAGGGCAGAGAAGAATGGAATGAGGGAGTGGGCAGGAGAATTTCCCCAGTCTGTAGAGTATTATCTGGAAGCAGGGAGATGAGAAGGTTAGAAGGTGAGTGTGATTCTCTGGAAGAGAGTAGAAACGAATGATGAAACTTCAGTGGTTTCGTTAGATTGTGCAATTCACCAAGATACCTAGTGGCTATTCAGGGAACCACATGAAATGCAGGAAAAACTCCTGCTGTCATCCTGCCAGGATCATACCACACACCGAGAGATAAGGAAGTACAGAAACAGGAAAACACTGGGGCATACCTCTGATTTATTCTCCATTGAAAGAGGGCTAAGAGGACCAACTAAAACACCCACGATGCAAATTATAGGTGCCTTGGCATTTTAAAAGGGAGGGGGCAAATCTCCCAGAACCCAGAAACTCTTAAGCCAAAATGCCACAGTAATATTTTATCATCTGACTAATGTGTATTCATGCCAGGTGGCACACAGCAGCATTCCAAATAAGAAGTCTGACCTTTTAGGAACGATAAAATGGCATCTCCCCCAAACAAACGTGCACAAGCCATTCCTTGCAGCACTGTTTCTTATAGCAGATGTTGAGCCCACAGGCTCTGTTTGTGCGACTAGAACTCCCCAGAGATGATAGCCAGACGCAGGCACTCACCAGCTTGGAAACCACTCTGCAGGGCCAAGAGTTTCTGCTGCTGCTGATCAATTAGGTTGGTTAGTGCTTTCACATGCTTCAAGGTGAGTTCAAGAACCACTGCTTTCTCCAAGTGACCCAAAGTCTGGAATCAAAAGAGCCTCCGTCAGCAGTGAGCTCAGACAAGTCCCACCTCTCAGACACTTATTAGCAATGAGAAATGTCTCTAAAGGAAAAAAAAAAGAACTAACCTTTCCTGGCTAGTTAAATTTAATTACACATACACACACACACACACACACACACACACGTCGGATTAAAGAATAAAAAAACGAGTGCCACCTATCTTTGGAGGCATTTTAGAAGCAGCGGCTACCTCAGGAAAAAAGCTTTGATTGATAAATTTCTCCAGCAGTGGCTGCTGACCTTAATTCCGGAATCAAGTGAACATTTCTCTGCAGTGGTGTCAGCCGAGGAGGGACTTCTACTGTGTCTTACAGCCAAGAGGTTTTCCCTCGTTTCTTTCCTGACACCCGTTCATAACTCCCAACTCATCCAGTCTTTTTTTTTTTCCTCCTCAAATACTATTTTTTTTCCTTTCCCCAACCAAAGTCTGCCAAGTTAGTAAGCTGTAGGCTACTGCCAAGAAAGGACAGGACGTCAAAAATCACACACCAAAACAAGTCCTATTATTTAAAAAAAAAAACACAAAAAACAGGAAAAAAAGGGGTAAATAAAATCTGTGTGTTGCTTGGTTTGCCCAAGTCAGGAAAACTCGAGAACCCTGAAAATCACCACACGGGAAAATCTAAAACTCTGGAAAAAGAAGGCCAGCTGGTGTTGGAGGCAACTTGGAGACGTCCACGCGGTGCTCACCTCCTCTGCGTGAGGCTGCCAGAAAATCCCAGGGCTGGGGAAGGGTACCCCCAAACAGAGCCACCCGGGCTCAGATCCAGCTCTCTGCTCGGCGGTTCCCGGAGGGGCCTGCAGTTCCCGGCTGGGCCTGCAGGCGGCGAGTGACCCCCGCCCGCCCTCTGGGCACAGGAGCCAGCCTGGAGAGCCGCCAGCTTCTCACTTACTGTAAGTTTGAGATGTTCGGGTAGGAGATCCTTCAGCTGGGCGATGCACTCGTTAATCCGGTCACGTCTCTTTTTCTCGATGAGCCGGTGCGGCAGTTTGTAGGTCTCCTGCAAGGCGCACGGGCAGGCGGTGGGCACCAAAGGAAGGGGGTGAAAAGCCCCGCTCCTCCCCACCCCGCTGCGCGAGAAGAGTGGGGGCAGCGTAGCAGAGTCACACCCAGAACCGCCTCATGCCCCCCTTTCTCCAAGCCACTCGGTAGAAGCGCCGAGCCCGCACCACGCATACCCCTCCAGCCTCAGAGTGAGAAAACTTTTCTTGGAAACTCAGCGCATGCTAGGGGTTGGGGTCCCCAGGGGCGCGGGACTCTTACCTTGCTGTCCTCGCTCCGCTTTATTCCTCGCCTCGACTTGTACACTTGGTACATGTGGGCGAAATCCATCCTGCAGGGAGAGGGGCCAGGAAGGGTCGTGAGTTTGTGTGAGCCGGGGCTGCAGAGCCTGGAGGGCAGGAGCCCCCGGATGCGCCAGAGCTGCTCCAAGTCGAGAGCGGAGCAGAGCGCAGGGCTGGAGTTGATGCTTGAGGGGCCAGGGGTGCCCACTTACCCTGGTAGGTCTCCTGGTTCCAGTCCTGGCGCCTTGGGCAGGCAGGCGGGGGGCGGCTGCGCGCTGGGGATCCGCTCCATGGCTCGGCGAACCGGGGCCACAACGCGCTCCCGTCTGCAGGAGAGCGTCGGGTGAGGACTGTCCTGGAGGGGGCCTCGGAGCTCTCTCCGCAAGGCTTCCTCTGAATCTGAGCTCCCTGAAATCCGCTGGCTGCCGGGAGCTGCGGCTTCGAAATGCTGCTGCTTCAGTTGGGGGCGTGCATGGTGTCCCCACGGCCTCTGGCTCCGACTCTGCGCACAGCCTGGCGGTGTGTGCTCCCTGTGCCGTCTGCGCCGTGAGAGCCAAGTGAATGAGAAGTGGGGCGGGCGGGGCGGCGGGAGGGAAGCGCGGGGGGGGGGCAGTGAGGGCGGGGAGCCGTGGAGTAATGGAGAGGCTGCGGGCTGGGTTAAATGGGAGCGAGTGGGTGGGTTGGAGCTACGTGTTCTACCCTGTGACTCCAGGCACGTCTGGCCGCTGCCGGGGAGGGAAGGAGCGACCTGCCCGCCCTCCCCCGGCTGCATCACATGAGTCTCACGTGTTGGACAGCGCTCCCGCGGCGGCGAGGGGCCCCCACCCCCAGTCCCGGCCCCCAGGTGTCTGCGGTGCGGCTGCCTTTCCCCGAAGAGGGGGTGGCGGCGCGGCCTGGGTCCTGCCCAGCCGGGTGGGGGGCGCGGAAGCTGGAAGGGGAGCCGGGGGGGAGGTGTGTGGTAACGTGGGCGAACCTGCCCCAGGGAAATGAAGTAAGTTCCCGTCTCCTGGGAGGGGACGGGGGAGGACGGATCCGCCCGCGTCTGACTCAAGCTGGGAGAGGAATATCCCCTCGCTCGCTCCAGCCCAGCCCTCTTCCTCCTCCCCCGCCTGGCCGCTCGCAGGAACCCGCGCGCTGCAGAGGGAGTCGCCCGGCCCCATGCCTTCCCCAGAGGCTGGGGTTTCTTTCCGTCTCAGCTTCCCTGCCCCCACCCCGCTGCCCCGCGTCCAGGAATTGCCCGCCGTGGGGAGGGGCCGAGGGGCGGGGCGGATGTCACCCCATGGGAAGCCGGCTGGTGGCCAAGCGCAGGGGCAGCCGAGGCCGCCGGCGTGCACGCTGCGCGCACCTGACCGCTGAGCGTGTGCGTCGCGGGCCCTGGCTCCCACGAGCTCCGCTGGCGGGCGTAGCCTGCAGGCCGTGGGCACCCACGTGCGCACCCCCCGGGTGCCCCCCACCCACTTCACTAGTCAAGCACAAAAAGACACCCGGCGCGGCTCCCTTCTTTTCCTCCCCCCTCGGCCCCCCCGGGAGCAAGGCTCCCGGGCCGCCTCCCCTCCCGCTGCAGAGTTACACAACCGCGCCGGTGACGCCGGCCTCGCAGCGGCCGGAGCGGGACGCTTCACGTGGCTCGGGCTCGGGCCGCAACGTCGCGGGCTGCACGGCCCTGTGCGCGGCTGGGGGAGCGAGCCCGGGACGCCGTGTGCCCGCCGGCCGGCCACGCCTCGGGCCTGCCAGGGGCTTGGCGGCGCTGCGTGCGGTCTGCGCGCACGACCCGGGGGGGAGACGAGAGGAGACTGCCCGTCGCCGAGAATCGTGGCTTTTACACGCGGCGCCGAGCGAGCCCCCTGCGCTGTGCCCGGCGTGGTGCCCGTTGTACAGGAACTGGGGGCATCAAACACAGATCCTGCCCCTGAATTTACAGGGAAGCTACAGGAACCTGTGGGAAGAGGACAGATTGGGCAACGAGGGGAGGGCAGCCTGGGAAAGTGATATCGGGGCCGCTGGCTGGTAGAGAAAATAATGATCCCCCCCCCCCTTTTTCTTGCGGCGTTGTGGTTTTGGTGTATCATTTTATTTCGTACAAACTGAGATGCGTGGGTCGAGGAGGAGGGGAGAAGCCCGGGGTCGAAACGCCCCCTCCACGCGCCCCAGGTCGCTGCCATCCCCCGTAGGCCGCTCGCCGAGGCCCCCACCTCGGCACCTCCCCCGGAAAAGTCCGGTCTCGGTGACCTTCTCACTCGACCTGGAGCAGGGAGAACCGCTCATAGGCCGAGGCAGCCGCGCGCGCCCCGCTGCTGCAGCCGGAGGAGGGAGCCAGTGGAAATTCGTGACTAAAATAAGGCCCGGCGGGGATTTCACTGACCCCCGCGCGGCCCGGCCCCGCCGCCCCCCCGGGACTTGAGAGATGACTGTCAGCCCTGCCCCCGCCCGGGTCAGTCACCGAGTGACCTGGCTGTGGGAAAGGCTGAAAAGGGGGGGTCACTGCTGGGCTGGGTCCAGATGCGCCTCGGGCGCGCGGGGGGGGGCAGGGGGGAGGGGGAGGGGGGAGGATGTCGGTCTTAATTGGCAATGACCTTGACACCCCAGAGAACTGGGCTTCACACGTTGACCAAACTGGGAGTGGATTTCCTTCAGGCCGCTTTGGAGAACTCCCACTTCCTGTTTATGTTTCACGAGCGTCAGGCTCACCAACAAGTGTGAGAAATGCCTGCTCTTCTAAGTGCTGACTGGCATGACCTCACTTGGGGGCTCAGCGATCCCGCCCTCCCTCTCGGCATGTACTTCTGCTGGCTTTTGTTATCGGCCATCTCTCTGGAGGGAATGACTGCACCGCCACTTCCTGCCAGGAGGTGGGCAGCAGAACCACAGGCCGAGAAGGCGACCGGAGTCCTGCGTTTGTGCTTTCTCTCTAGGGTGACCTGTTCTGTTGTGCGACCTTAATGAGGAGGAAGAGTTGTCATGACCGCGTCAGAACCACAATTCCACCAGGAAATAAGCACAGTGGGGAGGAAGGAACACATGTCCCCTCAGCTGTCCCCTGCTTCCCCCGCGAACCCCCCCACGCCAGGATTGAACCCAGAATTCTCTGCTTCCGTGGTTCAGGGCTCGTGACAATATTCTTAGAATTCGTCGAAGTTATCAATATTTCTTGCCCTTACTGGATCTACAATTGAAATAACAAAATATATGCACTTCCTACTTTTTATTTGTTTCAGATGTACTCTCAAGCTTCAAGAATTATCCTCACTCTACCAAAGTTCTACCATACCCAGATTTTATTAATTTTTAATCTGTTTTCTTCTATCAATAGCTTATGATTATTTTTTTTTAACTTTTATTTTTTAACTGTGTTTTTCCAGGACGCATCAGCTCCAAGTCTACTAGTTGTTTCAATCTAGTTGTGGAGGGTGCAGCTCACAGTGGCCCATGCGGGGATCCCGCAACCTTGTTGTTAAGAGCGCAGCGCTCTAGCCAGCCTGAGCTATCTGGTCGTCCTATGATTATTTTTTATCAAACCAAACAATTCCTTCCCAGCATGCACCTTTCCATCCTGAAGAATCTCAGTATTTCAATTTGTCATCCTTTATAGATGTTTGTACTGTTGTGTGCTAGTTTTCAGACTGTACATAAAAACTTTGTAGATGTTAATTCATTTACTCCTCTACCACCTTAGAAAGCTCATTTTTACATCTATAGCACACCTACTGATTGGGAACCACTGTGTGCCAGGTACTGAACTAAGTCCTAGGAATATAGAATGTGTTCCCTTGGGCAAATTGAGGCTTGGGGCCGATAAATAACCTGCCCCAGGTATACAACCTGGAATTAGTATTGGAATTGACCCCAGGTTTGTTGGGCTTCAAAGCTTGTGCTTTTAATCACTACACTCAAGGCTGCCTGGTAGAGTTGTTTGGGTAGTGCACTGCTCAACTCCAGGGGGAGCAGTTCACATTGCAGAGCACCCTCTAGAGTTGTGCAATGTAGCACTGACCAGCTGCACTGGGTAATCCTGACAATTTATCGCCCTCTCTCTGTTTTGTCTCTTCCAAGTGTGGAGAGAACATAATTTTGTACAAAGCAAGGACCGATTTTTCTTTTCTTTCCTTGTGGGGCTCAGCATTTTGGTTGGCTATGCTGTGTGTTGGGCAGTCTATACCATTACTCTTACAGCCCCCTGAGTGTACCCACACTTCTCTTGCTCAGATATCATTTTTTGCTTATTTATGGAACCTCAAAAAATTTTTTAACCCCTTAATTTCCTAAAGATTTTGTTAATGGACTCAGAGAATGTAACTCATTCGGTATACCTGATCTAACATTGTTACGATAATCCTTGTTATGATTTCATCCCTTTTTAGAATTTGCTGAAATGGCTTATACTGGTTAAATTAGCAAATGCTAAAGAAGATTTATTGATTATAAAACAAGGTTCTTTAGAGGATTTTAAAGCATTGCAAAATATTTTGGATTTTAAGCTATTGCTAGTAGTAATGTGGTGAGCTTCTTTTTTAAAAAATTTTTTATAAATAACACTGTGTATCCTAATGCATTTATCCCAGCTGTTAGAATTCATGGGGATGCTTTCTATGTATAGTGCTAAAATATTTTATTTTGACATAGCTTTAGAGAATTTGATTTCAAAGTCAAGATTAGTTTCTTTAAAAATCTTATCTATAGAATAGTTGAATTGGGAAAATCATTTCCCTTTAAAATGTCTCCAGAAAAGACACATGAATAAACATAATTTAATATTGTTAAATATATTATAAAACCCTTTGAAACACAAATATAACTTTTGCTTTCATTGGCTAAATATCCACATATCCATCCCTAGTAAAATGAGAAAGAATCTCAAATGTTATTTTTATCACAGCTCACAGTAAGAACTACATGTTACTTCATCACACACACACACACGCACACACACATTAAGTTCATTTAAGCTTAGGGCAGACAAGGTTTGGTTGGGCCATAGCAATGAATAACCACTACCCCCTCTTTCATACTCCTGAGTAACCAGTGATCACTTAAAAATAAAAAGTTAAGTCACTTAGGAAGAAGAGAGTCTAATGTATTCCAGACAAAAATTTCACTAAACAATACTTCTTCCCCTTGCTATATGCATTTTGATGTTTTCTAGTCTAGTTGAATGAATTTTATTAAAAGAAAAATTCTAGTCTTGACTTACAAATTGACTTCACACCCACCAATAAATCCTGACCTGCAATTTGAAAACATGCTGTACACTAGAGAGAATGTTGTAATTTTGGCTTGTCCCCACCAGAAGGAAATCATAGTGTCTGCACACTTGAAGACCTTCCACATCTCTTACAAAAAGACTGTTGGTCCTGCTTGAATTAGGTAGTATAGTTGTCTCCATTCAGGAGACAATGCTCAGCTGTAGGGGTGAGATAGTCAGAGTTTCGTCAATATGTCTGATGTTATATGTTGGTGATGTATCTCCTTCATCCAGTTGAAGAAATTTTCTATTACTGCTTTGCTGAAAGAGTTCAGCATGAAAGGGAGTTGAATTTGTCAAATGCTTTTTCTGCATCCAATGAGACAATCATGTTTTTTCTCTTTCATTCTAGTAATATTATGAATTACAATTTTTGGGGTGTTAAACCGGCCTTGAATTCCTGTGATAAGCCAATCTTGATCATAATATATTGTCTACTAGATTTGATTAGCTAATATTTGTTGAGGATTTTCGTGTCTGTAATTGTGAAGGGTATATACATCTGTAGTTTTCCTTATAA
This sequence comes from Rhinolophus hipposideros, assembly GCF_964194185.1. Classification (NCBI taxonomy): domain Eukaryota; kingdom Metazoa; phylum Chordata; class Mammalia; order Chiroptera; family Rhinolophidae; genus Rhinolophus; species Rhinolophus hipposideros. Next base: position 63,393,499 of record NC_138060.1, read on the forward strand.
TCTTTGTCAGGCTTTAGTATCAGAGTAATGCTGTTAAAACAACTTGAGAAATATTCCTTCTCCTCTTTTCTAGAAGACTTTATGTAGGATTGGTGCTATTTCTTTCTTAAATAGTGGGAGAAGCCTGGAGGGCTAAGCCTGGAGGGTTTTTTTGTTTGTTTTGTTTTGTTTTTGAGAGAAGGATTTTTTTTTTTTTTTACCATGAATACATTTTCTTTAATAGATATCAGGCTATTTAAAAGTTTAATTTCTTTTGTCAGTTTTGGTAATTTCTGTTTTTCAAGAAACTTGTCTGTTTTAATTTGTCAGTATATTGGTGTAAAGTTTTACCCTTTTAATGTGTATGTAATCTATAGTGATTACCCTTTTTTCACTCTTTAAAATTTTTTTTGTGAATTTATGTTCTCTTTCATTTTTTTCTTGATCACTTGATAAGGGGCTTATTTTATTATTCTTTACAAAGATCCACATTTTTATTCTGTTGATTTTTTCTATTGTTTGTTCACCTTATATTTCATAAATATTCTCTCTTCCTTCTAGTTATTTTGGATTTAATTTGTTTGTTTTTTCTAGTTTCTTGTGATGCAAGGTAATATTAATTTTAAAAACCTTTCTTTTATTATAAACATTTTAAGCCAAAAATTTTCCTCAAAGAACTTCTTTCACAATATTTGGTTTTTATAGTTTTCTTAGTATCATTCAGGTCAAAATATGTTCTAATAGTCTTTGTGATTTTTCTTTGATTCAAGGATTTTTTAGGAGTGTTTAATTTCCAGTTATTTGTAAATTTTTCCAAAACTATTTTCTTTTTCTTTTGAAAAAATTGTTAGAGTCACAGGAAGTTACAAGAATAATGTAGAGAAGTTCTGTGTAACCTTCAGCCATTTTCCCCAGTGGTAACATCTTACATGACTATACAATATTAAAACAAGGAAATTGATGTTGATACAATCACAGACAGTTTTTAGATTTCACCACTTTTACATGCACTCATTTATGTGTGTGTTTGAGTATAATTCTATGCAATTTTATGACGTGCAGATTAACGTAATCACCACCACAATCAACATGCAAAACTGTCCTATCACTACAAAGTCCCCTGTTGCCAGCCCTCCAGTCACACCCATTCCCTCCCCCTGATGCCAGTCTACCTCTTATCAGTTCTCTAGCTCTATAATATCATTTTAAGGATATTATATAAGTGGAGTCTCACAGTATGTAACCTTTGAGACTGCCTTTTCTCCCTGCTCAGCATAATCTCTTGAGATCCATCCATGTGGTTGTGTGTATCAATGGTAATTTCTTTATTATTGATAAATGGTATCCCATGATATCAATGTGCTAGTTTGTTTAGCCATTCACACGCTGCAGATCATTTGAGTGGTTCCAATTGTTTTGCTGTTAGAAATAAACCTACTGTGACCATACGTGTACATGTTTTTGTGTGGATTTAAGTGTTCTTGTCTGGGATAAATGTCCAGGAGTATAATTTTGGGGCGCTATAGTAATGGATGTTTCGTTTTCTTTAAGAAATTGACAGATTATTTGCCAGAGCAGCTGTGCCATTTTACGTTCTCAGTTGCAATGTGGGAGAGATCTAGTTTCTCTGCATCCTTACCAGCATTTGGTAATGTCAGTATTTTTTATTTTAGCTGTTCAAATAGGTGTGCATAGATATATTTTTATTATCGATTCCCAATGTATTACAGTTGGTTCACTCTATGAGGTTTTAATCCTTTGACGTTTATTAGGACATCTTTCATTGCTCGGAACAGAGTCTATCTTGATGAATATTCCATGTGGGTCTGAAAAGAATGTATATTCTGCAGTTGTTGAGTGCAATATTTTATCAAATCAATCGGGTCAAGTTGGCTGACAGAACCAATCAAATATATATCTCTACTGACTTTTTTGGGTCTATTTGTCCTATTCTTATTGATACAGGAATGTTTAAATCTCCCCAACTATGAGATTTTGTCCATTTCCATCAATTTTTGCTTTATGTATTGTGGAGCTCTATTCTTAGTTTCTTATACAGTTAGGATTGATAATATTCTTATTCTGAAGTCGACTTTGTCTTATATTAATATAAGCACACCTGCTTTTTATATTTAGTGACTACATATTACATTTTTTCCTACTCTGGGCTTTCAACTTGTATCTTTCTAAAAAGCATACTGTTGGAACTTGCTTTTATATCAATCTGACAATCTCTGCCTCCTTATTGGAGTGTTTAATATATTTACTGTTGAGGCAATTATTAACCTGGTTGGGCTTAGAGCTCCCATCTTGGTACTTATTTTCTACTTATCCCATTTATTCTTTGTTTCTGCTCCTACTTTCTTGCCTTCTGTTGGGTGTGTTGCAATTTGTCAGCATTTCATTTTATGTCCTGGTTTTCGCTCTACCTCTTTGTGGTTTATTCTGGTGACTGTTCTAGGGCAGTGGTTCTTAAACTTAGCATGCATTAGAAACAGCTGGCGGTTTCATTAAAACAGATTTCTGGGCCATCCCTCCAGAATTTCTAACCCTGTAGGTTTGTGATAGAGCTGAAAATCTGAATATCAGATGCTGTTGCTGATGTATGTCTGGGGATCATAGTTTGGGAATCTCTGTTCTAGAGAGTATGCTTTGTGTCTTTAAGTTATCCCGGTCTACCTTCAAATAGTATGCTAAAAATACTATTATACAACTTCGCAGATGTGTCAGAACCTCACAACCATACAGTTCTATTTATTCCCCCTTCAACCTTTCTGCTCTTATCTTACATTTTATTTCTACATGTACTACAACATGGCTTTGCTTTAAACTGTCAATAGTCTTTTAAAATGTTATACACACAGAGACATAGATGTAAATCTACCCCTTTGAATAGATTTTTAACACTGACCCATCGAGTGTCTTTTCTGCTGCTCTTCACATCTTCCTGCAGTTCTGAGTCCCCTTTTCCTTTTGATGTCCTTTCTGTTCAGTCTGAAAAACTGCCATTAGCTTTTCTTGTAGTGTTGGTTTGCTGGACATGAATTACCCCAACTTTTGTCTATCTGAAAATAACCATTTCATCTTTATTTTTGAAGTATATTTCCAGTGGGGATGGAATTCTAGTTGGATAGTGTTTTTCTTTTAGCACTTTAAAGATATTCTATTGTCTTCTGGCCTCCACTGATTGTAATGAGAAGTCATCTCTTATTTGTATCATTAATCCTTTATATTTATGCCTTTTCCCCCCTCTCACTACTTTTCAGATTTACCACTTCCCACTGCTTTTCAGCAGTTTGGCTACGATTTGTTTAAGTGTGGTTGTCTCTGCATTTATTATACTGGGTGTGCTGAGTTTCTTGGTTCTGTGAGTTGATATTTTTCATCAGTTTTGGTAAACCTTAGCTAAGAAAGCTTCAACAGTTTCTTCTGCCATGTTGTCCCTCCTCTCTTATTTCTGGCACACCATTTACATGTATGTTGGGTTGTTTGAAATTAGCCCAAACCCTGTCAGATGTTCAGTTTCCTCTGCTGTTGAGTCATATACTGAATTTGTTTTTTGATATTGTGTTTTTTCATTTCTAGCATTTCCATATGGTTCTTTTTTTCTGGTTTCAACTACTTTGCTGAAATTCCCCATCTCTTCATGCATATTGCCTTGCTTTCTCTGAGCTCTTTCAACATTCTTATATCATAGGTATTTTGTATTTTAATGTCCCCTTTTGATAATTGCAACTTCTAACCTATCTCTGGCTCTGCTTCTATTGCTTCTCTTCCATATTAACCAGAAGGCATATTTTCTTGTTTTTCCATAGGTTTTGAATTTTTTTAATTGCATGTTGAATATTTTGTAGGAAAGAAAAGTAGAATACAAAGTAAATAATATTTACCTCCCCAAAGAAAAAGCACCCTCCTCCGTGAGAGACTGAGTCAATTGGACCTGTAATTGATCTGGCTCTGGCCTTGTGGGAGCTTTAGTCTGATTCAGTTCTTTGTGGCTTTCAAATGTTCTAGGGGGAGGAGGGGGTTAGGATTTTCCCTTCAGTAGAGCCTGGGGTCTGAGCACTGCTGAAATTCTTGAGCTCTGCCTACACTTGAAAACCAAGCTAACAGGTTTGAGAACTGTGGGCAGTCTCTCCCTGCTTTGTGCCCAGCTGATGGCTTTTTCATTTCTCTTTGCCCTCTGTCTCCTGCTTTCTGTTCCCCCGGAGATCTCTTCTAGCCCTTTTGCCCGTCCCAGGCCTTTGCAGCTCTCTAGACTCTGAAGACCCAAAATGCTTCAAGGAATTCTTTGTAGCGCTTCTTCCTGCCCCATCTTTGGTGAACTATCCCAGCCTCATGTAAAGAATTTAGGCAGGTACGTTTAGGCAGCCGTCATGCGGGAGAGCCTGCTCGCTGCGCCATGTGTCGTGTGGGGCAGCTTGCGGGGTCTCTGGTCCTGCTCCCCACATAAGAACGCAGGACATGGTGAGGCCAAAAAGGAACACCCACGGAGCCATAGGTAGGGGAGTCATACCACTGTATTCTCGCTGGAGGCTGGGTTGGAGACACAGGAAGCAGGAGCCACACTGTTCGCAACCCTCACTGTACCGCTTGCAGGCTCAGCCACCATCTTGCTAGCCACCCATTTTTCTGCTAGAGTAGCCATGGCAGTTATATTAGTGGCCAATAGCTCACTGGTTACAGCTGACGGCCAACTAGCCACAGCTGATGGCCAGCCAATCACAGTTGATGGCCATTTACTACCTGAGCCAGCACCTTTCTATGTGAGGCCGAGAGCCTGGAAACTGCATTCCTGGCTCTGTCCCCACACTCCACCCCTACAGGGTCTTGCCTCACAATCTGCCGAGACTTCCTGGGCTTCTTAGGGTACCACCAGTCTCCCTAGGCACAGCCAAGGCCTCTCAGGGCACTGCCACTCTCTCTGTGCACAGCCAGACTTCCTGGGCTCAACCAGGGTTCTCAGGGTACCACCAGTCTTTCTGGGCACAGCCAATCTTTCTCACATATTCTCCCCGGCGGCTGGTCGAGACACAAAAGCAAGCATCCGCCAGTTCCACTACATGGTGGTATGTTCCCAAACAGTCAAGCTGTCCATTAAATTAGGGATGGAAGGCCATTCCCCATAGTCCATAATCATTCGCCAGGGCTGTTCTGGGGGTGACCTCACCCTCATCTCCCACGGAGGATTCAGCAAGCCTTTCCTCCTGGGACTACAAGTCCTGCATCCGGGCTGCCTCAACAAGCACTTCCCAGCCCACAGGGTCGCAACAACCTTCGCTTTTTCCGGCCTCTGTTGGTTGGGGAAACGTCCACGTCTTCCCACCCCTCCACGGGGGGCCAGTTCTCTGGCAGCTGCTCATCCTGGTCTTCCTGAGATAGTGTTGATACGCACAAACTGTTCCACCGCCCTTTGGAGAGCTTTGGCCAGCACCATACCCTGCTCGCTGCGCCATTTGTCATGCAGGAGGCCCTGCTCACTGTGCCATTTGTCGTGTGGGGTGTCATGCCAGGTGTCAGCTCCCGCTCCCCACATAAGAATGCAGGATATGGTGAGGCCAAAAAGGAACACCCACGGAGCCATAGGTAGGGGAGTCAGACCACTGTAGTCTCACTGGAGGCTGGGTTTACACGACGTGTGACCTGCTGTCGGCTTTTCTGCCAACTGACCGACTCCCCTCGCTAGCTGCAATCTGCCATGCTAACTGCAATCCGCACTTGCCAGCCACCATCTTCTTGCTAGCCCCCATTTTTCTGCTAGAGTAGCCATGGCAGTTATATTAATGCCCAATGGCTCACTGGTTACAGCTGACGGCCAACTAGCCACAGCTGATGGCCATCCAATCACAGTTGATGGCCATTTACTACCTGAGTCAGCACCTTTCCACGTGAGGCCGAGAGCCTGGAAACTGCTCTCTGGGGCTGTGTCCCCACAGCAGCCCTTACAAGTTTGTTCACTTTCAGCTGAGTTCTTCTACCCCGCCGATTGCAAACCCTTCTGCCATTCCACTACAGGTGAAAATGGCCATGGGTCTGTTCTCTCCTATGGAGAGCTTCTCACTTTCTTGAGTTTATAAAGTTCATTTAGGTTTCTTTGTGCCCTCGGTTTTCTGATGGGTCATAAAAATCGATGAGTATTTTGGGCTTATCTGGCTTGGTTTGGTTGTTAGGGTGAGAACGACAGCCTTGTAACCCTATAAATCTGACCCAAAGCAGAAGTCCCGCAGATAACTGTCTTACTTAGAGATGAAGACATGTGTAGGGATCAGAAGGAAGCAACCAACTGGTAGGAACTGAACATTTGAAAGATGAAGCCAGTTCAGGGAACTGACAAACTAGAGGATGGTAAAAGTTTGCGTTGTAGTCTATCAAACAGGAGCTGAAGTGAAGAGAGAGAGGGAGGGAGAGAGAAAGAGAGAGAGAATTGCAGAGGCAGGCATTCATTTTCAGAGAAAGGACAGTGCGCCAAAGTGTGTTGTCTTCTTCCCTGGATGATGTCCACTCCCTTACGTGTCTCCTAGGGCAGTGATTCTCACGTTTTACTCTGCATACAGACCATCTGCTGGACATCTTGTTAAACTTCAGACGCTGTCTTATTAGGTCGGGGGTTGGGCCTGAGAGTCTGTGTTTCTAACAAGCTCCTGCATCATGCTGATGTTGCTATGAATAGCAAGGTCCTAGGGTACGTACACCTTCATCTTTAGGTGGTTAATAACAACGGCACTTAGTCATCTATGCTAAGGGGAGTCTACAGTCTAAAGGAAACAGAGGAAAGATTTTAACTGAATTAACGAAATAAAACCAATAATCCAGAACACCCAAGAAGTAGCTAGAATGTGGCTTACAGGCACAGAAGGTGTAGAGAAAAATGATATTTTAGTATTGAGAAAATCTAGTGTAAGGCAGGCCCATAATTCATTAAACTGACTTCTTTGGTGGGGGTTTAAGTTTTTCTTGAGGTGGGTGGCTGCCAGTCTGGGAGCTGGGGTCAGGGGCAGCTCATTGCCATAAGGAGCCAGGCCTTTGCAGCTCTGCTGAGAGGTCTGCCTGAGAGCCTGGAGCAGCAGCAGTGCAGGGAGGGAAGATGGGGAAAGGATGCAGGGAGAAGGTTTGGGTGGCATTAGGGAGCCCAGTCAAGAGTTTGGCCATTCAAGTGGGGGTGAGGTTGGCATTCAGGAGCGCAGAGAATACTGTTGAGTGGCTATAAATTGGCACCTGAGGTCCCCTCCACCCCTTTTTCCTTCCAGTAACCAGGTTGGTTGGTTGGTTTTCACCAGAAGAGACTTACCAATTGGTATTTTATAGCTCTTGGTCTCACGCTATTTACAGAAGGAATTCATGCATTCGTGGAAGAGAGAAACTTTTTCCTCCATTTCCTGTGCTTAGCACGAATCTCAAACAAAAATGATTATAAAAGAGTGAAGAAATCTGGAAAATCATTATAAACCAGCTGAAGGTAAAGATTCAATTTATATAAAACTTCGCCACTCAAACAATGCAGAGGGAGGTCATGTACAGTTTTGGTGACATCTAATCCAAGAAAACTTAAGGGATTGTCATATTTATTTAATCATAGACATTTACTGAGTGTTTTCTGCATACCAGACATGCTATGTGAACAAAATTTTCATGATTGTACTCTCATGAAGCTTATAAGTCTGGTGGGGGACAATTTTATCTCTGAAGCATATAAGAAATTTGAATTACGTTAACTGATTATTGCATGTTATTCCCCTTGGGCAACTGTTTAATAAATAGATAAGAATTATTCAAAATATCTCTCTTTTTTTTTTTACATACACACAGGGCATTTTAACTGAAAAGTAATTTGTTCTCTCTTTTTTTTTTTTAAATTTTATTGGGGAAATTTGGGGAACAGTGTGTTTCTCCAGGGCCTATCAGCTCCAAGTTGTTGTCTCTCAATCTAGTTGTGGAGGGCGCAGCTCACTGGCCCACGTGGGAATCGAACCGGCAACCCTGTTGTTCAGAGCTCACACTCTAATCAACTGAGCCATCCGGCCAGCCAATACTATTTATTTTTAATTAGTAGAATGCCAGTAATTGCTTAGCATATCCGAGCATTCAGTCACATGGATGTAATCTGGACATTAGTTGTACAAACAGAATTTTCTCTATTAAATGTTCTGAAGGTGACTTGGGGTTCCAAGACTGGATGTGTTTTATATACAAACTGTCGATGGCTCTTTGGAACCAGCAAACAAGGAAATAATTTCAGTTCTGAATTTTTTGCCCATAAAAAGGTAACATTGACTTTATTTGTTCTTCCCCAGCACAGGGAAGTTGTCTGGATAACTTAATAGGCTTTTAAAAATAAATGAGGAAAATCTTGACTTGTAGCTTTTAAGTATATAAAAAATAAATAGATGATTCTGAGGAATATGAATTAACGTTTATAAGAATTGTGATGACTGGAAAAACATTAGACCTGTTTTTAAAGTATCTTCCCTTAGAATCTAAAGAAGTCGTGGAAATTTTTAGAATTAACCTGAATAAATTCATTCCACAAAGAATCATGCAGTTCCATGGAGATGTTGAGAGCTCTGTGCTTTTGTCGACATGGTGCTGAAACTTTTGAACAATTCAAACAATTGGCCAGTATTTAAAAAAAAATAAAATAAAAGCTGTCTGACAGACAAGCCTAGTTAGTTAAGACATCTGATCTGATAGCCAGCTGTGCATATGGACGTTGCCTGGATGTATCTTTTAATACATTTAGATGTAACAGGGATTTGTGACAAGAGTAGCAAAGACAAGTAGACAAGTTGTGTTTAATGAAGCTCCACATCACAGTGGCCTAACAAATACAGTATAAAATCCTGGCCAACTGACACTTTAGAAAATCATCCAGGACCATTCAGATTATAAAATGTAAACTCTTGATTACATACAGGAGATTATATATGCGTTCATTCAACAGAGATTTATCGAATGCTGTTATTAGTCTGCTCGGGTGGCTTAAACAAGAGAAATTTATCTTCTCACAGTTTGGGAAGCTGGATATCTGAGATCAGGGGGCCAGCGTGGTTGGGTTCTGAAGAGAGCTCTCTTCCTGGCTTGCAGACAGCTGCCTTCCTGCTGTGTCCTCATGTGGGAGAGGGAAAGGAAAGGGAGAAGGAGAGGAGGGAGTGAGAGAGGAAGGTAAGGGAGAGGGAGAGAGGGGAGAAGAGGGATGAAGGGAAAGGAGGGAGAGCAGGGGAGGAAGGGGGGGCAGAGGGACAGGGGTCTCTCTGGTGACTCTTATGAGGGCAGCGACCCTATCATGAGGTCCCCACCCTCATGACCTCATCTAACACTAATCACCTCCCAAAGGGGGTTAGGGCTTCAACATACGGATTTTAGTTTACAGCAAGTGCCTTTCTGTGTTTGGTACTGGAATATAAATATGACCTCTAGCCACCTGGTGCGGGGAACAGACAATAAATGAGTAAACACATAAAATCAATTCATTTCTGATCACAATGACTGCCATGAAGGAATTGAACAAGGTACTGAGAGAGAAAACAATGGGATAGAAGATGAGGAGGACACTGGGCCTTCTGACGAAGGAGCATTTAGGATGAGACGGGAGGAATGAGAGGGAGCCAGTCATCAAAGATTAGCTAGGGGAAGGGCAATCAGTACAGGGGTCCTCAAAGGCCCTGAGGGAAGGGGCTTGGCATGTTCTAGGACCTGATACAAGATGTTTTGATTTGAGGGTCATGACTGAAGGGTGAGTGAGAAGAGATGGTGGTAGAAGCCAAAGGATCAGCAATTTAGGTGACAGTAGTTAATACCTAGGTATTTTTTGGTACCTTGGCCCGTGTTACGAGTTCAACTCAATCACCTTCAATACTGTAGGATGTTTATTGATAATTCAGCTTCCTCAATTCACTTTGCCTACACGGAGACCCTCTGAAACCAAGCCACCTAACCACCTGTAGTGACTTAGGAAGACTCAAGACGTACAAGGCCATCACCAGGAAGGAACAAATTCAACCAGGTCAGTTACCAGAGGCAGGCTGTCAGTATTGAGTTAATGCCGAAATCTTAGGGCATCTGACACCATACCATATACAGTTCGGGATAAGCGGCCATGCGCAATGGTGTGACTAATTAAAACCCGGCACTCTTGGACTGGATGCTGACCCTCCTGAGCTAGGAAGCAGTGTGACTCGCCAGGTCTGAGGCAGCACAATGACCCATGGTGATGAAAACCCATGCTGTTTGCCTCCTTCCATGACCAAGACAACCCAAACCCAACAGGCATGTTTCCCTCCTCATCCGGCACAGGGTATCTTTTGTTCTGGCACAAGAGCCCAAGAGGCCTTTGTGCACAATCGTGGTGGATGCCAGCGATATGCTAGAGAGGTAGAAAATATTTGCTTCATGGGGCTTCAGAGAAGCTCAGTGATTTCCCCAACGTCATGGAGTGTTTAGGAGTAGAGTTGCAAGTTCTCCTCACCCAGAAGAGTGCTTCCTCGCTCTCTGCTTTTATGTGTTGCAGTAAAATATATAAAGGTAAAATGCTCGAGCAGTTTGTCGAATTGACAGCTTTTTATCTCCGGTGTCTGCACTTTGGAGGGTAAGGGTTAGTGCCTAAGGACCAGTGCACTGCATGGGTCCTCGTCGATTCAACCACTGGATTAGAGAAGGTATTGAATGTGTCACCAACATCTAAGCGCTAGTTGAAGTGTTTAGTCATCCAGGGAAAAAGGGTCTGAGTGACTGAAATGCAAATCCTGAAAAGAGAAGGAATATTTGAAAATATCTGGAGAGCAAGACAAATGCATCATCTCGAAACAGTACAAACACAGCCTCCATTTACGCCGACGAGTCAGACTAGGTCCCGAGAAACACAAAATGGTTCTTTCAGCTTTCTAGACCTCAGCGTGCAAATCCTGATGTGAGCTCTCAGGAAACCCAAATTATCACCCAGGATATATATAGATGTTTAGTGAACATAGTAACCATTTAAATTCTGCACGTATGCCCTCTGCTTTTTAATTCTCTCATGAACTGGACTATAACACAGAATTATTTAATATCACCCATTGCTTGTATTAGAATCTTATTATATTAATAACCAAGTAAATGAAGCTTTGTTTATTATCTAATATTTCAGCAGACCATCTGAATGAGCTTAGTTGCCATGCCAATGTGCTATATGGTATAAAAGCCATATATTTTACTACATTTATCTGGACTGGATTTGCCCTGAAGTTTTTTTACTTAAAAAAAAAAATAAGGCGTAAGAGTTAAAGTGACACTGAACTCGAGTATATTAAGTGCATCTGAGTATATGCCGCTGTGAACCTTTAAGACCACTGTTTTCATGGATTTAAAGAAATAGGAAGAAAGAAAATGGGAGAGGGTTAGAAAGTGAGTTTGTAGAATGTGCAGGCTTTCTTGAACAGTTTGTTCTCGGGCTTTTGGCCACACCCAGCTTCAGTCATTTGCCCTGAGATCAAACAGGACTTTACATTGGCAGGGATATCACCGAGGATGTGCAAATGGAAACCAGCGCAGACCTCAGCAGGGCATCCGGCTCCGAAGAGAGACCGGAAAGGCCAGTCAGGGGCCTCCAGCTGAGGCACATCTGTTCACTCTGGAATTCTGTTGCTGGCTCCTCTTCCATTCATTCATTCATTCATTCACTCACTCATTCATTCATTCAACTTACAGAGTGCCAGACATTGTCCTAGTCATTAGGAAATCCTTTCTTAGTCTCTGTTATTTTCAGGGATGAAAGAAATGGATCGGCCAGCGGCTTCCATTGTGTGGAATGGACACCTTCCATTTGGATTTCCTTTCCCTGAACCAGCGCCCAGGGGCATCTTGGCCCTGCTGTGAACACCACCACGTTCCATGGCCCTTGGCCAGACCTCCATGGAAGTCTTATGAACGTCTCATGGGACATTCAGCGAAGCTGGTTGAGAACGACCTCAGAATGGTAGCATGTGGAACATACTCATTACTTTGAAAACCTTTCTTTGGTGAATAATACTATTTTCTGTTCTGAGTTTGACCTCATTTGCAAGTTGCACCAAACCCTCCAGTACCTGAATAAGGGAAGGGTGAGAATATTTTTTGTAGTTTCCAACTCGCAGGTTATCAGTTCATTGATTCAACCAACATTGATTAGGCACCAACTATGTGCCAGAGATACAAAGCTGAGTGAGATGGAGTTCCTCACCCCTAAGGGGCTAAGGTGGAGCAGAGAGATCAAATGTCATTTGATAATTGCTATAAAAGAGCAGCGGGAATAAGGAGGGAGCTCACAGAAATATCCTTTTATGATTACACCTCCAGACAAATTAGCTGCTTCTTAAGGAGAAGAGCTATATGTGATATTTTTCAGTCTTTCCTGTAACACCTAGCAGGAACTATGCATATAATAGATGCTCAATAAGTATTGGTCGAATAGATGATAGATAAGGAAAAATCCTACCACTTCATTGATGTCCATTAGGTTATAATATGTATTAATGATTGTTTGCAAACACGGTTTAAAAATAAACCCAAATGAAAGGTTGTATTAACCCCTCTAAGTTTCCGTTTTCCCATCTATCAACTAAGGATAATATTAATAGCACTGATTTCATGGCGTTCTTGAGAGGATTAGATAAGAATGTGTGAAAAGCAGCTATTCACTGGCATACAAGGGTCCAATAAACTACAGTTATTATGACCACAATTCACTGTGCTTTTTGTCCACAATGTTACCATAAATGGTACTTTGATTTGACAAAAAGTTTACTTAGAGCTTTATATAGCTCCGTGAACATTCTCTCCTTGCTGAGAACATAGTTTTGAAAGGTTGGGGTGAAAACATGCAGGCCAAGAGCCCTGAGTAAGGCTACACACACAACACACCCACCGCATACCTATCACATACCACAACACACACACAAACATCTACCACACACCATACACAACACACACATACCACAACATATGACATACCACACACACACTCACACACACGCACACCCTCTCCAAAAGGCACCAGCCGCAGCTCCCTAAATGGCCTGATTTCCCCAATCTCCAACATGAGGGCACAGTTTGAGACACAAAGCGGGCATAATAACTAGAAGAGATAACCCAGCAGCCCCTATCAACAGACCTGTGTTGCATTCATCTGGTCAATTTTCGATTCCTCAACTGACTCCGCCATGTTCTCTCAATGCCTCACTGATTTCTGCTGCATTGCGTCATTAGCTGAATTGCCTTGTCGTCCCCATTAATCTAAAGGCTCTCTGAGAAAAAGCAAGGAGCAGGAGCCACAAGGTCACCATGAGGGAACTGGTACCGCAGGGCTGCAGGGATGTGACCTGAAGGACCCTGAGGCAAAGCGGCCTCTTCCCATCTTGCCTGCAGCTCCCCCTGTAGACAGCTCTAGATTCACATCATGCTGTCCAAAGAAGCTAGAGGAAAGTAAAGCGTCCTCTTGCAGCATCTGTTAGTAAAATATCAGGATAGGAGCCTGATGGACCCAGCTTAGGTCATTAGGCCAATACCCCTCCCTGAGCTAATCTCGGTGGCCACGGGGCGGGGGTATATTGTTGGCCAGTCCTGCATTACTTGTTCATTCTTTGGCCGGACGATGGTCCTATGATTGACAACCCTAACAGAAGCACGTGGAGTGAGAATCGGCGATTTCCCAGAGAAATGGTGGCTACTGCCAGAAGAGCTGGAAGTGATGGTTATGGAGATGAAACACATATCCCAGCGACGATCTTGACCTGCTCTAATAAACGAAGGCAGCCAGCCAGCCCTAAAGGGATGTGTCCTATCCCCTGGCAAGCTCCTTAAACCTCCCCTTAAAGGACCTTCCACCTTGAAGACGGAGATTTTATTTCCTGGGGTCTAGGGTCATAGTTCAAAGCAGGCATTAGTCAGTCTAAACATTTTTGAGTCTCCTGTTTCAAATGAAAAACATTTTGTGAATTGTATTGTATCCATTTAATGTGAAAATAATGATTTTTCCCCAAACTTATTTTGAACCTACAGAAAAGTTGAAAAAATAGTAAATCAACATCCACCTTCCTTCAGTTTCAACAATTATTTTGTCATATCCACTTTATTTCTCCCTCTCTTCACATGTACAGATAGCTCCAGTTCTAGTCAATCACCACAGAATTTCTTCTATTCTCCTCCCTTTCCGTGTTTGCAACTCCACCCTTCAACAGTGAGAGAGCATATAGAAGATGAAGTTCAATTTTGCAAGCATTGTGTTATATCCATATAATGGAATTCTAGTCAGCAATAAAACTGGATGAACTAATGCCCAACATGGATTAACGGATGAATCCATCAATGTTGAACCAAAGAATCAGACACACAAAAAAGTGAGATACACATACAGTATATTCCATTCATACGAAGTCCAAGAACAAGCAAAACTAATGTATGGTGACAGAAATCAGAAAGTGGTGTTTCTGGAGGTGGTGGGAGGATTGACGGGAAAGGAGCATGAGGGGATTTTCTGGTGGAAATGTTCGAGGTCTGTTCTGAGTGGTGGTTACACAGGTGTATTCGATCGTCAGGATTCACTGAACTGCACATTTCAGAGCTGCACATTTTGTTGTATGTAAATTAGACCTTAATTAAAAAGGAAGATATAAAAATATGCAAAATTGCTCTCAAACAAATGAAAAGACAGTCAATTTCACTCACAATAAGAGAATGCAAATTAAAACTGCACTGAGATCCTGCACTTTCATTATCTACATGGCAAAAATTGAAAAGCTTGACAATACCCACTGTCGGTAAGACCAGGAAGAAATAGGTAATAATATCTAAAAATATCTAACTTTCTGAAAATAGCTATATTTGCCCTTTGCCCTACCAATCTCACTTCTGGATATTTATCCTGAATATATAATCGAATGCTAAATTTCCACATGTTCTTGGGTCTGTTTGTGGACTTCCTATTTTTTTCTGCTGGTCTGTATTTATGCTCCAATACCATACATTTTTAATCATAGAGGTTTTCTAGTATGTTTTAATGTCCATTAGAGCTAGTCCTCCCTCCTTGCCTTTCTTTTTCAGTTTTTCTAGTTACTCTTGTGTGCTTTATTAAAAACAATATATACAGAGGGTGCCAAAGAAATGTATACACATTTTAAGAAAGGAAAAAACTGGATTAAAATTGTAATAATATATATATCGATCACAAAAGATGACTCCAAGTCATGTGTCTATTTTTTTGGCACCCTCAGTATATATGAAGTTTAGAGTCAACTTGTCTAGCTCCAGAAACAAAAACGTATTGGCCTTTTTATTGGAATTGTACTATATTTATAGTTTAGGGATGGGTGACATCTCTATGATGGGGCATGCTTTCCAAAAAGAATGGATATCTTTCCATGAAGTATAACTTTTATATATCTCAGAAATGCTCATGTGACTGTTCCTCACTTAACTTTCACACATTTCTAGTTAATACCTAAGTATTTTATTTTTGTTGTTGTTGCCATTGCCATTGGGTTTTGCTCTCATTATCCCTTTTACCTATTGATTTCTGTAGGTTCACTTTATGTCCTGTTATATTACTGAGTTGTTGTTTGAGTTAGTTTTATCATTGGACCATTTGGGTGCTGCAGGTACACTATCAGATCTTCTGCGATTCTGGTTTCACTTCTGCTTTTCTAATTCTTGTGACTCAAAATGCTTCCTCTTGTCTAATGCGCTGACTGAGGTCTCCAACATGCTGTTTAAACAGTAGAGGTAGTTGGTGTCTTTGCCATATATCTGACTTTCGTGAGAATGTCTCCAGTGTTTTCCAATTAAATAGAAAGCTGGTTTTTGGACTTAGGTATTTTTTTTATCATGTTGAGGAAATATCCATGTTATTTTATTTAGTATTAGAATGAGTGTTGAATTTTTTAAAAAAGCCTTTTCAGCATTTATTGAAATGATCATATAACTGTTTTTCCATTAATTAATATGGAGAATTATATCAATGGATTTCCTAATATCAAATCATTCTTGTGCTTCTGATACAAATTTCACTTAATTATGACATTGGATTCTGTTTGCTAATGTTTTTTTTAGTTTTTTTTTTTACATCAATATTCATAAGTGATGTTTAGATTTTAGAGTGTGTGCTGTATTTATTAGTTTTAAGTGTAAATCTTAATCTTGCTTCATATAAAATTTAAGAGTTTCTATTTTCTGTACTCTGGAAAAATTCATGTAGTGTTGAGATTATTCAATTTTTGAATGTTTGGTGAATTCCCCTATGAAGCCATCTGAGTGTGATTATTTTTTTATGGGGCAGTTTTTTGAAATGTTCTTTAATACTTGTATGGAAATTTGTTTGCTTAAGCATTCTCTCTCTACTGGGGTCAATTTTGTAAAATTGTATTCCTAGGAAATTATCCATTTAATTTAGGTTTTCAAATTTATTTTTGTACGATTGTTCAATGTGGACTCTCATGATTTAAAAATTATTTTCCATATTAAAACTTACTTCTCACTTTTCTGTTGTGTATATTTATGCTTTTTCTTTGTCTTTTTAATTAGGTTAGCTGGTGTTCCATTTACCCCCAAGGAACTGCCATTTTTATTTATTAATTTGTTCTCTTATTTTTCTGGGTTTTTACCCCATTAATGTCTGTTTTAATATGTATTACTTCTTTTCCTAACTCGTTTTGAATGACTTAATTGTTGTTTCTCTAGCTTTTTTGAGTTGGAATATCATTCACTTGTTTTCCTTCTTTTATTTTCACAAATATAAGTATTTAAGCCTATGACTTCTCATACATAATGCTTTCATTTTTATCATTTTTTAGAAATATTGCTCTTGTGGTTTTTATTTTCACTTTCACTTAAGTGTTGTTTAATAGAGATTGTTTTAATTTCACCTGTAAAGGCCTTTACAGTATTTTTCAGTTTGTATTGTGATAAGAATTATATTTGAAAGTACTTATCAATTTAAACATTTTTTTTCTCAGAAAACATTAAAGTAAAATTACCTTGGGGAAGATGTACTATGTTCATCTGGTAACCCCTGGTATATGAGCGCATGTTTAGTTATTTTTTTGGTCAGATTTTTTTAAAGTGTGGTATCAGTCTTTCTCATAAACATTCTAGTTACTTTCTTATCAATAGAATGACAGTATTTGATTAAAGTGGTCCGGATAAATCAAACCTAAAAACATTTATATACACTCAATAGTTTTATGAGAACTAAATCCTTCCCTTTCTTTCAGTTCCCTGAAGATACTCGCATGCAGTTTTTATTTCACTCTTTGCTCAAGGTCACCTAATTGTTTTAGCCCTATATTAGAACAAGGTCATGGCTCTGTCCACCACAACCTAGGACAAGGCCTAACAGTTAATAAGTGGTCAATGAATACTTTTTAAATTGATGAGGGAATACATGAATCTACTACATATAGATTATAATTCACTTCCTTTTGCAAATAAACATTACTCTGACAGATCTTCAAGTAGTTCAGTGGGGATGTTTTAATCTCACTACTAACAACTACTTTTCTATGACACTTAAAATCTAAATTTGGTGGGTTGTGGTGCTTTCTAGTTTGAGTACCCTGTTTTGGAGATTGCTCAAGAGTAGGTGTCAGAAGACCTAGAGTTTTCTAGGCTACTGGGAAGGAACTAATTTCTCAGGCTGTCTTAAAATAAATCATGTACTCTTTCAATTGATGATATAAAAAAAGAACTCTTTTCAAAAGAGTGTTGTTGGAGGGTAAGTCTGGCTTCACAAGTCACCGAATCTTTTCCTGAGGTAAGGGTCTCCGACAGAATGTGAAATGGAACGTGGTTTTAATAACCAAAACTCTGAGAATTGTACGGTGGTCTGTTACATTTGGTGGCCTGCAGGGAAGCTATACATTCTGGCGTTTGTATCCTTGAACAGCCCCCTTCCTGGAATCTGGGCAGGCTCGGGGACTCATTTCAACCAATCCAAAGTGGTGGCAGTGATGCTATGCAAATTCTAGGCCTAAACCTCAAGAAGCCCTGTCAGCTTCCTCTTTTCACTCTTGGAACCAGCCACCATGCTGCAAACAGGCCACACCACACGAAGAAGCCACACTGAGGACACCAAGGCACTCCAGGAGTGAGCCATCTTGGATGTGCCACCCTCGTTCAACCCCTAAATCGAGGGTGAGCAAACTATGGCTTTCAGCCCAAAGTGGCCTGTCACCTGATTTTTGTAAACAAAGTTTTATTGGAACACAGCCATGCCCATCCATTGATATATTATCTACGGCTGCTTTCTCACTATACTGGCAGAGTGAATAGTTATGGCAGAGACCTTACGGCCTGCAAAGCCTAAAGGATTTACTATTTGGCCTTTACAGGAAAGTGTGCTGACTCCTGCCCTAAATGGCTGCTGCCCCAGCTGACATCTGTGTGAAACAGAATCCAATCAACCCACAGAATTGCGAGCAGTAGTCAAAAATGATTGCTATCTTAAATCATTAAGTTTGGGCTGGTTTGTTATCCAGACACAAAGAGACCGTAAAATCTGTTATCTGGATCTCATAAGCTTGATGATTTCATGGTTTAAATTTTTAAGTTCTTTTCTTTTCTCTTAACTTTTAGAAGCTCTATTGCAATCTTTCTAACTTGTCTTACCCATGTGTCACTGAAACTCGTCTCACCACTGAAACTCCTCTCACCAAGGTCAATGCCCTCTTTGTTACTAACACACTGATTGTCTTTCAGTCTTCATCTCATTTGACTCTTGGTCTTATAGACCCTCAGGATTTGTTTTCAGATTTCATTTGACATTTAACTAATATGTACTGAGCCTACTATACGCCCGGCACTGTTCTGGGAGCATAGGATACATGAGTGAACAAAACTAACAAAAATCCATGCCCTTGGAGAAAATTTTAAATGTACACATAATAAATAAAATAAATTAATTCAAAAGCTAGAAGTGAATAAGTGCTTTAGATAAGAAAATAAACAGAACTGGGGGTGAGGAGGATGGGATTGGGGGAAGCGGGAATTTAAAGAATAAAGAACTTAAGGAATTTATCAAAATAGGCCTTTTTGAGATGACGGTGTTTGAGCAAAGCCTTAAGAAAAGGTAAAGGAACTGACATGTGGGTTTCTAGGGGAGCATTTGCGGTAGTGGGAGCAGCAGTGCAAAGATGCTAAGGCAAGGGGCAGGTGTTTTGAACAGGAAAAATGCCCCTGTGGTGGGATAGGGTGAATGCAAGGAGGTGAGGTCAGAGAAATAACAGGTTCCAGATCCCCTGGGGCCTTGTAAGCCTTGCTGGGACTTTGTCTTTTCTCTGTGAGCTGGGGGTGGGGGGGTGTCTTTGGGGAGTTTTGAGGAAAAGAATCAAGTCATCAAAAGGATCACTGTGGCTGCTGAATTCAGAAGAGAATGGAGGTGGCAGGGAGAGACACAGACCAAGAGGGTGCCCGTAGAAACCAAGAGGAGTGACTGTCTCTCTCACCGGACACAGTTTTCCTGCACAATCTGAAGTACTAAAGCTGCCATGGCTCTAATTATCCCAAGTCTATTTTTTTCCATCCCAAAGTGCTCTCCTGAGTTTCAGGCTCACGTATGCAAAAAAGACCTACTGGTCATGTCCTCTCTTGTGTTCCATGGGCACCTCGGACCCTGCGCTTCCCTACAAAGCTTTGTCTCTTCCCCCGCTCCCTCTATGTCAAGACTAAAGCCATGCCGCCACACCTTCTTAAGGCCTTCTCTTTCTGAGGCCCCTGCTAACACTTGTAGGTGGACAAACTGGGCCCATAAATGCTTTAGGTTCCATTAACACATCATTATGGTTTAGTTCATCAGGTACTCTGCCTGTAATGGTGGCTTGAAGGGTTGGACGTAGGATAGGTAGGTTTTAATTGGACAGGATGATGGAATGCTGCCTTGGAAGACAGTTCAGGGCAGGGTGCCATGTTGATGGGACTCTAAAAACCCTGAGGATAGAGGATGGGAATTTCAGAATGAATTCCTCGTATGTTACACTTTTGCCATTGGGTAATATAGAGACACATCATTCTGAAACTGTCACTTTTGTTATAAATAGCAACTTTTTCATCTAGCCAGTATGTAAGAGTTAAGGCTTTGTCTATATCAGACGTTTAATATGTGAATTTAATTTTCTTCCATCTCAGGAATTTTTGTGTCCACTCCCCATTATAATTTTGGAATTTAGCATTCATTCTTTTGACTTTTAGCAAAGGAACTAGTCTTGCTCTGGAAAATATTTAGTCAGAAGGGTGTGTGGTTCCTTTTCCCATGATCTTTGTTTTTTTTATAATTTGTGCGTAAAGGAGTTTAAGAAATATCTTAATCTTTTGTGTCTGACTCTTATAAGTGGTTTTTAAAGCTAATAATTGATACGAGGAAAACAAGTCTCCCTAGATTATATTTTTCCCATATCATACTTATATGTGGGAAACAGTCTTGTAAAATCATTAATGTGAAACTAACCAGGCCAATGAGAGCTATTATTTTTTTTTATTAGAAAATCAACTTCAAAATGAATGTTTAAATGCAAGCTTAACATAGTTAAAAACACAATTAAGTCTCATTCCTTGACACTTGAAAGCTCTTTTTATTTATTTATCATACTTAACAAATGTTTATCAAAGGCGTGCTGGGTAACGGGCAGTATGCTTGTGCTAGGGAGACAATATAAACAAACAGAAGGAGCTCGCCACCATGGAGCCTAATTCCAGTGGGGAAGGCAGACACGAAATAGTAAGAAACAGCCATTCTTGTAGTAAGTACTAGGAAGGAAATAAAAAGTGGCTCCAGTAAGGGAGAGACTTGTAGGCTACTTGAAGGAGGGTCTCTCTGAGATGAATTTGACTTGAGACCTGAAGGACAGTTTTCCCGGAGAATGGGAAATGCATCTGGGGGAGAGGGACCAGCAGGAGCAAAGACCTGGAGGCAGGAAGGGCTGAAGTTCAAGAAACAGGCAGGGCAAAGTGGCTGCAGTGAAGTGACCCAGAAGGACAGCGGTACAAGATGGGGGAGGGGCAGGAGCCAGCTCATGCGGGACTTCCCAGACCTTGGTAAGGAATTGGGAGTCTATTCTGAGTGTGATGGGATGACAAGGAAGGGTTAATGCAAAGGAATGATGTGACCAGATGCTGTTCTCTACTTTTTAAACAAATTGTGGCAAAATATGCATAACATAAAATTTACCGTTTTCACCATCTTTAAGTAAACGATTTAGTGGCATTGTTGTAACCATCACTACTATTTATCTCCAGAATTTTTTCATCATCCCGAACAGAAACTCTGTCCCTATGAACTGCAGGCTGCCTTATTTGGAGTCATTTCCCATTCCTTTAAATTTTGTGTACTTACTGCCTTTTCTTAGAAAGTCTCTGTAGATAGACGTCTTTCCACCCAAGGAAAGCTATGGTGGTGACTCCGGTAGTCCTAGGCCTTATTCTTGCACCTGTAATGTGGACTGGGGATTGGAGCCCACGCAAGTACAGGCTGAAGCTTCCAGATGGGTATGTAGGAAGTAGCCGTTGGATTTTAGACCAGTTCTGAGCAAATGATCCTCCCTATCTCAAAAATCAGCCACATCACTTTAGAAAATACTTTGGCAATTTTTCAAAAAGTTACACATAAAACTACCACATGACCAGCAATTCTACTCCTAAGTACCTACCCAAGAGAAATGAAAATGGATCCTCACAAGGATTTGCACACAAACATTCACAAAAGCTTGATCATAACAGCCCCAAGCTGGAAACAACCTAAATGTCCACCACAGGATGTGACATATCCATACAGTGGAATCCTCTTCAGCACCAAAAAGGAACAATTACTGACACATGTTACATCATGAATGAACCTCAGAAACATGCCAAGTGGGCACCTATTGTATTTACATGAAATATCCAGAAAAGGAAAATTTATAAAGACAGAAGCTGGATGAATGATTGCCCGAGGTTAGTGCTGGGAACAAAGACCAACCTTAAAAGGGCAGAAGGGATCTTATTAGGGGAGATGGAACTCTACTTAAACTGGTTTGTGATGGTGGTTGCGTCACTTGGTAAAGTTACTAAAAATCATTGAATCGTACACTTGACCTGGGTGAACTTTATACTATGGAAAAGCACCTCATCAGCAGCTTGGATAAAGTCCGGTACTTAATACTCTCTGGAAGATAAAGGTGTCTTGCTGGACCAATGTCGAAAACGTTTTCCCTGGGCAGAATGGGAGGGGAAAAATGTCCCAGTATTGCTGACATGCCTTGCTTTATCTGTGACAAATATATGTTGAAAGGCTCTCAATCCCTCTATTTTAAAGGGAATGAAAGTGTCAAAAGTCATTTTAAAAAGCATAATTATTTAAGGTTTTCTCAATAACTACACAATTCTTCAGTTTTTCCAAGTAGAATTTAGGATCTCAAATTATTTCTGTTCCCTGAACTGTTATGTCTGTCCCCACGTAAATTGGTGACCCCAAAGAGTGTTACTGAAGATTTCATTTTCGGGTGTATAAAGGATTTGAGGAATTTCGTTTATTAAACTTTCAGAGAAGCATTTGCTCCTTAAATGGTTCTAATGGATGTGATGGGAGAGGGAACACCTTCACAAGATAACTTGAGCAGGGTTTAGCAAAATCCTGTGTTTGGCCGTTTTTAAAACTATCTTCAAGTTAATTTTAGTTTTACAGTTTCCCTAATGTGTTTAAGGAAAGAAGAGCTTCTTTACAAAAGTCTTTTAAGGCAACATATCAAAGCATTTAGGACAGTGACTGCCAACTGGGACATACTCCATAAATGTTTTCTTTATTCCCATGGAAAACGCCCCGTGGTAATAGTTTGCATAGTGTTGATTTCTTTTTCTCTTTACACAGTCCTTTCTTTTCAAGAAGCAGAATAGAAACCATAGTATATCTTGGTTTTTGAAAGAAGAGAACCATCCTCACCATCTACATTATCATTAACAACAAACACTTGTAAATGCTGGATGGGAAGGCAGTTAAGAGAGTGGGGGCTGGGCCAGCCATCTGGGTTCAAATGCCAGTTCTGCCATTTCTAGCTCAGGTGACCTCGAACAACTCACTTAGCTTCCCTTAGCCTTGTTTTCATGAATAAACTGGGACTCATAACGATACCTTTGTGTCATGCAGGGTCCAACTCCCGCTCCCTGCTCCCCGCATAAGAACGCAGGATATGGGGAGGCCAAAAAGGAACACCCACGGAGACATAGGTAGGAGAGTCATACCACTATATTCTTGATGGCGGCTGGTCGAGACACAAAAGCAAACATCTGCCAGTACCCCAGTGAGGGGTCTTCCTGCACCCCTGTTTCGCTGGCGGCCGGAGGAGACACAGGAAGTAGGATCCATACGATCCACAACCCACAGTCCACTTGCTAGCCACACTTGCTAGCCGCAACCCGCTGTCCGCTTCTCTGCCAACCACCTAACCAACCAACCCCATAATGTAGCCACGGCAGTTATATTAGTGGCTAATGGCTAACTGAAAACAGCTGATGGCCACCCAGCCCCAGCAGATGGTCATCTGATTACAGCTGATGGCCATTTAATAACTGAGCCAGCACCTTTCCACGTGAGGTTGAGAGCCTGGAAACTGCTCTCTGGGACTCCGTCCCGCCACACTTTTTCATAGGACAAAGATGAAATGATAGAATGTGTAAAAAGCACAATAGACTGTAAAAATGAAGCCCAAATGGTGTCTATGCGTAAGTACAGACCTTTACACTCTATATAGAAAACCATTCCGAGTCTTGACCAGCTAGCAATCTGTTCGCTCTTCAGTTCTAAATTTTATGTGACTTTAATCAGTTTGGAATCGATAAAAGCCCAAACTTCCTTACTGCTAAATGGCAACTACTGTTGTAGCTTTAATGAAAGGCAGAGAATGTATCATCTGACTCTTCTCTCCTTTGGATTTACGTACAGTTGGCAGGTCCAAGGAAAAGATTTGAATTAAGCAATGTTTACCTTCATGTCTTTGAACCTCTCGTAGTGATGTCTTTCTTCCCTTCCCGACTTTGAAGCCTCTTCTCTGGGTGTCCAGGGTCTTCATGCTGCCTCCTGTGGTATATTAAACAACATGGCAAAAATAGTTTACAGCGACTCCTGTCCAAAGGCAGCGTCTGCTTGCCCACACTTTGTCTGCACTGCTCTAGTGACTTCCACTGACCAACAGACTGTTACCGGAAGTGATAGTATGCAAATTCAGGAACCTCAGGAGGCCTTTCAGCTTCTGCTTTGCTCCTGGGAACCCTGCAACCACCATCCTATGGAGAATTCTAGAATGAAAGACCATGATCGAAGAGCGGTCCAGACATTCCAGCTGTCCCAGCCAAGTGCAGTCCCATGACTGAGTTTAGGTGAGACCAGTATGTCTCACAGAATTGTGAGAAATAATCAACCATTGTTTTAAGCCATAATGTTTTAGGGCGGTTTGTTACACAGAGAATCTGTAATGAACACTTCAAACTTTCCAAGGTGTCCCCACGGCCACCTCCCCTCTACACGCACACAGGCACACTCGTGGGCACATCTCTGGCTTGCCAGTCTAAATCAATGCCTCCTTTGCCGACCCTGTCTCTCTTACCCCACGTTAAAACTCACTTCTACCACGGCCTGACCTTTAAGAGCCTTGCAGGCGATTAATGGGCTTGAAAGCAAACTCAGAATTTCATTTGTACTGAGGCATTAGTTACTGCTACTGGCTTAATGGTTTGCGTTGCTTTAACCCAAAGGAATACCTAGCTTCCTCACATGAGGACATTTTTTTTTAATTAAATTTATTGGGATGACAATTGTTAGTAAATTTACATAGATTTCAGGTGTACAATTCTGTATTACATCGTCTATAAATCCCATTGTGTGTTCACCACCCAGAGTCAGTTCTCCTTCCATCACCATATATTTGATCCCCTTTACCCTCATCACCTACCCCCCACCCCCTTACCCTCTGGTAACCACTAAATTATTGTCTGTGTCTATGAGTTTTTGTTTCTCATTTACATGAGGACATTTAAACCTCAAGGCAGGCAAAGTGCTGGGAAGGATCCCTCTTGTAAACTGCTGACTTCTTGATCTGGAGGGAGATGCTTTAGGGATAAGACGAGGAAGGTGCTTTCTAACACTACTTTTTACTAGAGAGTGGTTTAAATACCCATTCTTGGGTCCTGCCCACGGGGATACTGAGATTCTGCTTCAGTGGATCTGGGTGTGGTCTGGTTCTCTGCATTTTCATTAAGCTTCTTAGTGATTCTGAAAAGCGCTCGCGCGCGCGCGCGCACACACACACACACACACACACACACACACAATCTAGCTCCTTTGAGGAAAGAATGGGTGCCAGTAGAAGCAGCCTGGTGTTCACATAGCAAACGTGGCACAGGTGAACAAAGTTGACTTTATAATACTTGACTGTCTTTTGTCCTTGAGTAGAGGAAGGGAATCAAAAGGAAGGGTGTGTTCTCTCTATACCAGTCTGGCCTCTCACACTACTGACCTAGAATCTGGGATGGAAAAGGGGCTTTGAGAGGTGATCTGATGCGTAGGCAGGGATATTCACGTTTGCCTGGACTGATCGTATTTTTAAAAGCCCTCAGAGTAGGCAATTTAAAAATCTTATCTAATCATCCATTAATTCCCACATCTGGAATTTACCACTTTTTGTCAGTAAAGATTAAAGCCCAGCAATTTATTTTTTAATCTCTAGACTTTTAAAATTTGTTTTACAAATTCACATGGTACAAAATTCAAAAGGAACAAGAGAGTATATGGTGAAATATTTCTCTCTTATTCTTATATTCTTGTGCCTCAACCATCCAGTTTCCTTTTCTGGGGCCCAGTTTTTTTATTTTTAAATTGAAGTAAAACATATATACATAACACAAAATTCATCATTTTAACCATTTTAAAGTGTATAATTCAGTGTAATAAAGTGTATAATTTTTAGTATATTCACAGTGTTTTGCAACCATAATTCCTATCTAATTCCAGAATATTTCTATCACCCCAAAATGCAACTCTGTACACTTCCCGATCCCCCCTCCCTGTTCCCTGGCAACCACTAATCTATTTTCTATCTTTATGGATTTGCCTATTTCATATAAATGGAATCATACAATATGTGGCAACTTGTGTTTTTGGCTTTTTCATCTGGCATAATGTTTTCAGGGTTCATCTATGTTGTAGCATGTATCAGAACTTCATTCCTGTTTATAGCTCAATACTATTCATTATATGGATAGGTCACATTTGTCTATCCATTCGTCCATTGATGGACATTTGGGTTATTTCCTTTTTTTGGTTATTATGAATAATGCTGCTATGAATGTGTACAAGTTTTTGTGTGGATGTATGGTTTTGATTCTTTTGAGTGTATTCCTAGGAGTGGAATTACTGGGTCATATTGAAACTCTGTTAAACTCTTTGAAGAACGGCTAAGATGTTTTCCACAGTGGCTCCCCATTTTACATTTCAACCAGAAATGCATAAGGGTTCCAGTTTCTCTGCATCCTCACCAATACTTACCATTTTATGTTTTTATTTTATTTTACTTGTTTATAGCCTTGCTGGTGCACGGTCACTGCTAGTATATGGAAATATAACCGATTTGTGTATGTTGAGCTTCTTATATTGCTGAACTCGTTCATTAGCTCTAATAATTTTTTTGGTGGATTTTTAAAATGGGGTTCAAAATATATGATCATGTTACCTGTGAATATACAACTTTATCTCCTTTCCCATCTGAATGTCTTTTATTTCTTTTTCTTGCCCAATTGCGCTAGTTAGAATTTCCAGTACAATGTTGATTAGAAGTGGTGAGAACAGAATCGTTATCTTGATCTTCATCTTATAGGAGAAGCTTTTTCTGTTTCACTATTAAGTATGATGTTAGCGATGGGTTTTTCATAGATGCAACACAGAGGTGTTTGTATGTTCTTTCAGAGGTGATTTGTTTATATATAAGAAAATGTATTTTAACATAACTGTTAGCCTATATATCTTGCTCTTCATCTGCATTTTTCACCTAACAAACAATATATCTTCGACCATGTACTTAAATTGTTTCCTTATTTTTAAAAGTGGTTGCTTAGTTTTGCGTTATATGGAAGGACCATAATTTATTTAATCCATCCCCAATGGAAGGATAATCTAACTATCAGCAACATTGGTCATATGAATTCAAAACCAGTAAACATTTATTTAACCCTGTGATGTATTTAACCCTTGCTAGTAAAAATTATTAAAGAAAATAGGGCCTTTCATTCACTTCATTTTTTCACTTTTGTTATGGAAATACTCCAGCAAAAAAAAAAGTTTAACTTAACCCTATTTCTTCACATGCAGTATTTATTGTTTTAGCATGCATATGGTCACCTCTATAATACAAAAAAAATGTACTCAGACTTTTGAGGAAAAAAATCTCAATAATAGCTGACACTTCCTCTAGGATACACAACAAGATGGCCATAGAAAGATATAAAGAGGTTCAGTTAAGTAGAAAAGATCTCTGAAGAATAGAGAGGATCTGCCACGAATTTCCATTCATTTCTAAATTTTTCCGTAACCTTAGAATGTGGAATTCTCAATACATGTTATACTTCTATAAGTAGTTTAAAAAGCATACACATGCAAAAATGCTTTTGTTTGGTTTGGATGAGTGGCTTCAGGAAATTATATGGACCTAGTGATTTTACGGGCATTGCTTCATCTTTTCTAACAGTATAAGTTGTCATATTTTGTGCCCTGATACTCACTATCATTCCATCCATTTATAAAATGCAATCAGCTTAACACAAATAATGGCATAAAGAGATAGTGCTAGCATGAATTTTTCAAATACGGCCTTTCAAGATTGACATTCTGACTAAGCCGTTGTCAGTAATTTTTAACAACAAAATCATCTCGCAAACCTAACAAAGAAGTCTGGGGTTTTGTTATAAAAATTTAACTGTACATGTCTTTGATTGTGTACTGTGGTAATACCAGAGGACTTAAGCAGAGGAGTTGATGGGTATGAATAGAAAAGGGACGATAATGGGATTTTTATAGTTATGATGAGTAGATGTTCACATATATTTGCATGTCTGTAATTAATGCCCCGTGTAAATTTAAGCAAAATGCACTCATCTGCCCCAAAAGAAGATCATCTTGCAAAAATAAAGATGTAAAATAATTCTGTTTTGTAAAGGTAAAGTGACCGGTGACAAATGAGGAACGTGTGTTCCTTCCAAAGACTATGATGGTTCATGACTAGTGTAGCTATCACAGGCCACAACAAAACTGCTTCCCTTGTGCTTGGAATTACAGTGGTTTGCTCAGGCACAGAATCCGGAGTGAAAAATCAATACCCAGACTTTAAACCCAATGCTCAACGTCTGTAGTGGTATAAGAAGAATGGAGGCTTCAGATTTCCCCTGTTAGCTTCACAGTGCTACAAAGACCAACAAGTGAAAACCGAAATGAACTCCTACAAGCCCGAAGGACAGAACTTTGACACTATCAGCCGAAATACTGCCTTCACCTAGTCTCATGGAAGTTCTAATAAACACCGGAGGAGGCATTCATCCAGAGGTAAAATTTATTTCATCACAATTGTCTTTTCTTTAAGGATGCTTCGTAACCATCAGCACTTATCTCACAAATCCTTCCAAAAACGATTCCACAGTTCATAATTTTTTTAAGTGTGCCTGCTTCCAAAGAGCCCAATGCAAGCAGTTCCATTTTTAAAACTCTAAGAGAGACAAGTAGAACCGTGACTTATGTCACAAACATGATGATAACTGGTGATCAAATTGAATCTGATTCCAGGTTTTCTAATAATGATATGGTGTTACCATGTTTGGCTTCAAAAATTATGTAAATCACATTTTTAAAATGCCGACGTTTTTGTGCTCTCCTTTCATCTCTGTCAGTTCGGGCTCTGCAAGACACCCATCAGTGTCCATGAATATGGTTCTGCTTATGTGGTTTTGCTTAGATCCAACTACTTCTATTAAAACCTGTGCGAATAGGGTTCTTGAATTATGACAAGGGGTTTCTCAAAGTTCACATATCTGGCAAACAAAATTATTTGGATATTTACTAATCCATTTTCTTTTATTGTTTTAAAGGTAGTTTTGGCTGCCAAACATAAACTCAGTGAGACTTTATTACCATGGAGAAGGATTTATTATTTAATAAAGTGGACTATCCATGGTGTTCACGGTGACAATCTGTTTTAAGGCACGCCCAAGACACGCCCTGAGTTTGGACTCTTCTTTCCCTCAACTCTCCAGTGTTAGCAGATATGACGAGACTCAGGATGACAATTGTTGATAAAGCAGGAGCTAGTACCCCAAAGACCCTGTGCTTGCATACAACCGAGCAGCCTATAACCACAGCCTTTGTCTCACTGGCAATTGGAGAGGGCAAGGATGGAAGTGCTCCTTTCCCATCTACTCACCTGAGAATGTGCTATTCACACTTTTCTTTCGGGGCTAATGATGCTTACAGTGTGTGTGTGTGTGTGTGTGTGTGTGTGCGCGCACACCCTCCTGAACCTGGTGTGAAACGTCCAAATAATCTCTCCTCCTCCCCTCCCTCCCTCTCTCTCTCCCTTTTTCTTTCCGCATCTCAGCCTAAATATCCCTTCCTCTGGGAAGTCTTTCTCAACCAGCCCAAGACGGGGCACAGGTCACGGCTGCCACGTTGCACAAGTGCAGGGGTGCCATTCCCATTGTGTTTTAGGTGGATGGTGCCTCCTGGAGCTAAGGCAGTGAGGCAGTCCCCCCCCCCCCCCGTGCACCCCTCTGTGTGCTGTCACAGCACCCCGGGCTTACCCCCTCCTCTGGCTTTACTCAGCTGATTGCAACTGCGTATGTCCTTGCCGACCTCTTCTCCTCAAGTGCAGTGACTATATCTTTTAAGGCTGAACTTGACAGAGGTCATGCTCAGGAGAGTCTCATAAAGGACTGAGTTGTTGGTGTCAGTTGCTCTGTACCCAGCACTTGCTGACGTCTGGCCCTGATCAGCCAGTTGCTGTGGTCCTGTGTGGGAGGGGGGGCTACAAAACCCAGAGGGGGCTCCCTTGTCCTTGTCATTGACCTATTCCTCCTGCCGCGCCCCTGTGCCTGTGTACCTTCAGTGAGAACGGGACTGCCTGAGGGCCTGGAATGGGAGAGAGGAGCTGAATCAACCCAGGTGTTCCAGGCTTGGTTGGTGACAGGGTTAGGAAAAAAAAAAGCTTGTCCACCTCCTCCTACAACCCTTTTTCCTTTCTGAAGTGCACCTGCCAGTCCTAAATTCAGTCTTTAGTGGCATAGGATTATATAATCGTAAGGTCTGATTCGTTATTTATTTATTTATTTGATATTTTAGGAGCACATACGTATATATGGAAATATCAAAATAATTGAAATCAGAAAAGTTGGTTCTGCTTTGTGGAAAACAATCCTTCTGCTGTGGTACATTTTTTTTCCGTTAAAAAAAAAAAGAAAAGAAAAACTGGTTTTCAGAGTCCTGCCAACAACACTCTAAATGTAAGTGCTAGATTTGCAAATAGGCTTATATTCATATTTAGAGAATATGCATATTCAGAGACTTATTATTCAGAAAATATTTGGTGATCATCAGACTGAGTAAAACTATAGCTGAAAAATAAGAGGGGTAAGATATAAATAGTGGGAAAAGTTAGGGAGCATGAACAGCAGCCATTACAAGAATAGACTAAAGAGGAAGCGGTAAGGAGAACTGTGTGTTGTTTCTGTTTTGGTTTGTGTCTTTACCACTACTTGAAATTCAATTCAGTTTCACAAACATTAACTGTGTGCCTGGCACACAGAGGGTCAGAACATGGCATCTCGGCCCCCATGTTCTTAGAGTCCAATAGACAGGGAATAATGGATCAATGAGATTGACTCCCCAGCATCCTTTCCTGCACCACAGGAAGCTATGATGGAGTTTAGGGTTTGGACTTTGGTTCCAGGGTGGGCTCTGATTGGTCTAAACCTGTTATGGTAGCCCCACCCTTCACCAATGATTGGTTCAGACACCCAGGTCTAAATAGCATTTTTTTGGGTCACAGAGGTTGGTTCAGGAAGGATTGTGTGACCCAGTTTAGGTCAATGAGACACAAAAGAGTTTTCTGAGGGTTTTAGAGAAAGTTCCCTGGCTCCCAAAACAGAGTGGGTTATTCTTCCCAGAGGCCCAGAACCACTTGCTATTTGGGGATAAAAGTTGCGAACAAAGGTTGGTAGTACCAACAAAATCACAGAGAAATGGATGGAGGACCCTGATAAGCCTTGCCTGAACCTGCACTACTACTTAACTTATTTCTAGGTATATCAGTTGATAGATCTTTTTTATTGTTTAAGGCAATTTGAGTTGACTTTTCTCCTTCTAACTGATGCAGGTGATAAGCTCACTGATCCTTACGAAGCTCATCAGAAGATGATCAATTACATAAAGTTTACACAAAGAAGACTCCATCAGGGATGTGATCCTGTTACGAGTAATCATGGAATGCCATCGTAAAAATATTATCAATCAGAAATTAAACTAATAGAACAAAAAATCATCAGATTTGTTTGGAACCACAAAAGACTCCGAATAGCCAAAGCAATCTTAAGAAAAAAGAACAATACTGGAGGTATCACACTCCCTGATTTTTGCTTGTACTACAGGGCTACAATAATCAAAACAGCTTGGTATTGGCAGAAAAACAGACACATAGACCAATGGAATAGAATTGAGAACCCAGAAATAAAACCACATAAATCTGGACAGATAATTTTTGACAAAGAAGCTAAAAACATACAATGGAAGAAAGACAGCCTCTTCAATAAATGGTGCTGGGAGAATTGGAAAGCCACGTGCAAGAGAATGAAACTGGACTGCTATCTGTCACCATGTACCAAAATTAATTCAAAATGGATCAAAGACTTAAGCGTAAGACCTGACACAATAAACTGCATAGAAGAAAACATAGGTACTAAACTTATGGACCTTGGGTTCAAAGAGCATTTTATGAATTTGACTCCAAAGGCAATGGAAGTAAAATCTAAAATAAACAAATGGGACTACCTGAAACTTAAAAGCTTCTGCACAGCAAAAGAAACTATTGACAAAATAATGAGGCAACCAACTGAATGGGAGAAGATTTTTGCAAACAGTGCCTCCGATAAGGGGCTAATATCCAAAATATACAAGGAACTGATGAAACTCAACAACAAAAAAACAAACAACCCAATTGAAAAATGGACAGAGGACCTGAGGAGACATTTCTCCAAAGAGGATATACAAATGGCAAATAGACATATGAAAAAATGCTCAACATCGCTAATCATCAGAGAAATGCAAATGAAAACCACAATGAGATATCACCTCACCCCAGTCAGAATGGCTTTCATCAACAAGACAAATAGTAACAAGTGTTGGAGAGGCTGTGGAGAAAAAGGAAACCTCATACACTATTGGTGGGAATACAGACGGTGCAGCCGTTATGGTAGGCAGTGTGGAGGTTCCTCAAAAAATTACAAATAGAATTACCATATGACCCAGCAATCCCTCTCCTGGGTTTGTACCCAAAAAATCTGAAAACATTTATCCATAAAGACACTTGTGCTCCAATGTTCATTGCAGCTTTATTTACGGCGGCCAAGACATGGAAACAACCAAAATGTCCTTCGATAGATGAATGGATAAAGAAGTTGTGGTATATATACACAATGGAATACTATTCGGCTGTAAGGAAAGATGATATAGGAACATTTGTGACAACATGGATGGATCTTGAGAGTATGATGCTAAGCGAAATAAGTCAGACAGAAAAAGCAGAGAACCATATGATTTCACTGATATGTGGTATATAAACCAAACAACAAAAGAACAAGACAAACAAATGAGAAACAAAAACTCATAGACACAGACAATAGTTTAGTGGTTACCAGAGGGTAAGGGGTTGGGGGTGGGTGATGAGGGTAAGAGGGATAAAGTATATGGTGATGGAAGGAGAACTGACTCTGGGTGGTGAACACACAATGGGATTTATAGATGGTGTAATACAGAATTGTACACCTGAAATCTATGTAATTTCACTAACAATTGTCACCCCAATAAATTAAAAAAAAATTTAACTAGGCTTTCAAGAATGAATTAAGATCCAACAGAAGAAAAGCAAACATTAAATAAGAGAAACCTGAGTTAGAAATGAATCATAGAATTTGAGAGTTTGAAGAGATGGCAAGGCTTAGATAGGAAAACCCCTAGATTTCCTGTGCAGAAACAGGCCCCAAGAGGTTAAGTAACTTGCCCACAATCAAAGGACTGAGTTGAGCAAGGTCGGGGACCGTTTTCTCGAATTCCAAGTGGGGTTCTTTCTCTTGCATCACAGTTTCCTCTCTCAAGATAGGAAATGAAATAGGAAAATGGTATTTTAAAATGTCAGCATAGGATGATGAGTGAGGAAAATATCGCATTTTCATTTAACGTTGTTTTAGGAAGCTCATAATAGAAATTTTGGATATTTTGTTTTTAAATAAGACAGTGGCCTTTACTGAAAGGTTGAGCATATGCTACCTTGCGGAACCACCTGGGTGGCACTGTTGCCAAGCACCCATCCAAAGGCAAGGCAGTGCTGGTTCAACCCATTCCCACGCACACCCATGACCCCCCAGATGTGTCAATCAGCTGCTCTTGCTAGAGTTAGATGATACATGCTTTTACAAGATCAAAGATCCATCCAGAAGGGCTCTGCCCAATAGTGTTCAGCCTGGTGTCCGCCGCAACACTGGCACTAAGGGATGCTTTTCTCTTTATTCTTCCACACATTCGGTTAGGCAGGGGATTCCAGGAGAGCTGTATTACGCTAAAAGTGCAATAAAGGAATTTCTGGAGCTAGAACCGTGTTCTGGTTTCAGGTGTTCTGTTTTAATTGCTCTAAGATCTTAAACAGGTATTTAATCTCTGAGCCTCCATTTCCTCACCTGTTTAACAAGTGTTCTGCCTACCTTGCTGGGTTGCTATGGAGATCAAAAGAGCTACTGATTGTGAAAGCAGAGGGTGAATTCTACAGCCCTATCATTATGCCTCTCTGTTTGAAGATCAGGAACTAGGAGCAGCTGAGTGATTTCCTCAGGTGTGTTAGGGACAGGTAGCCCTACCCTTCCTGAGAACGGTGAGAGTCAGCTTCCAGTAGAGAGATTCAGAATTACATTCAGAATGCCACAAGATTTGCAGATTTCTTCAACAGCCGCCTAACGAAGCTATTGATGAACATTGATGAACATTGGATCCTACCATTGCTCTTAAAACGATGCCCCAAATGTAATAAAACATTATATAAAATGCTAAGAGAGATCAGTATGAACAAGCTAGCCAAATGAAGCCCCTTTTAAAAAGTTTCCAGCACTATTTTGCTTTTTAGCTAAAGAAAAGAAAATTGCTCAAAGAATGGCTTAAGTTGTTCAATGAAGGAAATGGAAATTATGCCCCGAGGATTTGCATTAAGATGACAGCCACCCACCAAATCATTCTCCTTTGCCCTAAGTCTGCGAGCCCTGCACGTTGAATACTTGCGGTATCTCCATGCAGTTAGCTACTCTCCAGGGTTAACCACTGAGCGAGGCCTCTGCTTGGCCACGTGGACGCTGAGATCTTATGATCTATCATATTAATAGTCTTTCTATACCTTATTTTTTGTGCTTGCCACATTCCATAGAGGGATTTGAAGCAGTTCATACAAATATAAGCTCTGTCCAAGAATAAAGTGGGGTGAGTTTAGCAAAAAAATAAAATAAAAAAATATGGAAACGGAAATATGATAAACTGCCGGGCGTATATACTCAATAGCCTCGCTCAGTTGCAAGAAGGGGGAAAACAGAAAGGGGGAAAACAAGAAACTCTAAGCCTCCTAGAAGCCAGAGTGAGCCGATCTTTGCTACCTGGTGGTTGGCACCTGGCTTATTCTCCGTGGTCTGTGCTGGGCTGGAGGGACGTGCAGAAGGCACGCCTGCCATACAGCCGATGCGTGCACACCTATGGAGCGACATGAGTGAAAGCATTAAATTGCACCCTGAATCCTGAATATTCCCTTTTAAAACCTCCCCCGGCCACCCACCCACTGAACCCAGTGCAGGGGCTGTTTAACCTGTCCAGTGAGCACCGACCTACAGAGTCACCCACCTCCAGTGAAGTGTGGACACCCAAATTCAAAGTCCGCATCTGCTCCCAGGGAAGCCACTTGGTGAGTCCGCTGCCTCCGCAATTCACTGCCCCAGGCAACGGCTTGTCCCAGCTCGGTCCTTTCCCCAGCTGGTGTCTGTGCCAACTTATTTGTATGAGTTAGTGCTTCTCGGATCCCCAGAAGCCTATTCCCAGAGCTCATTCATTAGTCAAGGCTGTTTTCTCATTCATCAATTATATTCTTTGGTAAACTAGCTAATCGGAAGAGAAGTGAGTCAGGTGATTTGGAAAAACACCAAGTGTTTAAATCGTCGCGATACAATGTTTTCATGAAAAGTGCTTCTCTGCTTTTGAGTCTAGCTGTACAGGTGAGTGTCGGTTGGGGAATTTTAGGAACCGGTCTGTACCCTGTGTCCTATCCCTCTGGAGGTGCTTCTCTCTGAAGGTGTTCCTTTTTGACAGCTGTGCTCTATAAACAACTTGGTTCCCTGTTGATGCAAAGAACTGTGAACTCACAGGACAGGTGTACGTGGGGATGACATTAAGATACGCAAACTAGGCAAAGAATGGGCAATACCAGTTGGGCAGCTTGAGGTAGCTGTGTTCATGACCATTACTTTGGGACAATATTTAAGTCCTTATCTACCTTAATAATGTTTTAAAAATCAGGACCTTCATTCACTGTCTACAGATTGTCTGTTTCAAACTATTTGGTCTATCTAACAACTGGTAAGAAATTACCAGAACCTTTCAAAGAAAATTCTTGAATTCATTTACACAGACTGGAATGTTTAAATTACATGAACATATCATCACTTTTATTTTAGTCACAGTTTTCTTCTCTTGTTTTGATCTGCCATTTGACTTTTTGCCTTGCCAACCCAGATTCAACTGTCTCCAAAGCTGTCTTTAGCTATCATTTTAAAAATCAGCTCTCTTTTCTTTGGATAATTCTGCAACCTGGTGAATTAGGACAACATTGTCTAGTTGTGCGGTTGACTCAAGAGAAATCTTTGGAAAAGGAAACCATTTTCTTGTGGCTAATTAGGTTTCGTAGGAAGGTTCCCATTAACATATGTTCTTTGGAGAATAGCAGTAATTCTGTCTGTTTTCCTTTCCCAGTCTTTGTAATATAGAAGGTGGAGTATGTACAGGGGCTGCAAATGACTCAAATTCTATATATCTTCAAAATGCATCTCATATTCAGAATATTTCTCTTATTTTTGTTGAACAATACAGTTTAGGAAAAGAAACTACAAATCTATAAAACTGATATTTGTTGGTAAGTTTTCTATGGATTCTAATTCTTTTCTTATCCATCTGTTGCCACAAGCTTACAAATGAGAAATAGCAATTACTATGAAATCAGAATAAGCAAAGGGTGATCGTCTCCAGTGCTGGAATGGGTTATACTGCTTTGTACTCTTCTTCATCTGAGGATGTTAAACATCAGTGGAGATCTCCATGCCTCTGTGAGGTAGATAATCATATGTTATTGTCAGGTTAATTAAGTCCTGGGGTCATATCGCTATACCCCAAAGTAAGATTTTAAAGTTCAAAACTGAGGACCAGAAGTACGATTTGCTACCAATCCACAGCAATAGAGATTCCCAGATTTTGACACCAAGGTTGTTTATTTGACATAAGGATATACAGGTTGACTGGCTAAGATTTTTCTCTATCTTTCCAGTCTTCCCTCCACTTAATCAAATACAATGTAGGCTCAAAAACAAGTTTTGAACTGCCTTGCTTTCCCAAAACTTTCATCTGTAAAACGGGGATTATAATACTAACACCCCACAGAGTTGTCTGGAGGAGGAAATGGGACATGTAAAGACCTTATTACAGACACGGGCACTTAGTAGGTGTTCAGTAAATGTTACCTACTATTATCAGCTCATAAAGGAAAAAAATGGAGAACTTCAAAACCCCTGACTTGGGTCAGGTTGAAAGAAAGCTTGTGTTTACTTTGAAAAAAAGAAAGTTTCTATTGTTTCTTCCAAAACATTGCAAGGGATAAAATTGTCTTCTGTAGATGCACAATGCTTGGAGCCCGAAATCCCATCCCAGATGATAGATAGATGTATTATTATCTATCATCTATTCTCATTATCTATGTACTATCATTTACAGATCTATTATATATCATTATCTATTTCTATCTGTTATCTATTATCTATTATTCTATTATGCAAGAATAAATTTTTACCCTGTAAGTGTCCTATTTACCCATGGCCAATGGAAAAGCATCCAGGACAGTAGCAGAGGGTTAACAAAGAAGAAACAGTGAAGTGAAGCAACCATGAATGTGAAATTGCCAATAGTTAGGATTTTTGTCCTAAGTAAGTGGCAACTTCATACGATTCTACCTGATAGAATCTGAACCCAGACACATCTAGCCTGAGAATCAAAAGCCAAAGCAGACAATATTTTTGCTACCATTTCTTCTCACCTACTTCCAAAACATATGAAACAAACATATAGCAAAAAAATACACACTAGGATAGGAAATAGTAATTCATCAGGGTTGTTCAAAGTTTAGAAAATACAGTTAATTCAGCGCAATTTCAATTGGTTGCATTTTCCATCTTCAAAAGCCAATTTAGATATAGGAAATGGCATTTTCTAAATATAAAATATAAGTAAACATCAAACAATATTTAAAAAAAAAATTGTGGCTATTTCTAGCACGAATGCCCACTGTGGAGACAAAGGTATGTTAAAAGTTTACCATAGATCAGTTTTACTTTCACAGGACAAGGTTATTTTTAATAAAATTCCCTACTATCTTAGACTATTCTCACGTGTTAAATGGCTTGAATTTTGAAGAGTATTTTTAAAAGAAAAATTTATACCTTTCTTCTTGCTGTTTTCTGTTTCCTTAATTGGTCACCTAGCTAACAGGACTTTCTATGTGAAACATTATGGCTTCTTTGCCAAAAGGGAGAAGTCAACATGGTGTAATTAATGCTGTCTCAAGGCTGGCGTTATTACACCCTGTCGGTCTTTCTTTCGGCTAGGCAGAGCAGCCACTCATCAGGCTGTAGATACCTTCTCCCAAGACAGACGAACCTTCAGCATACTAATAAAACCGTGACGTGCCCTTCCACACGCAATTAAATTTCACCGAAGTTCAGAGGTGTTCAGATAGGACATCTTTAAGACGATTTCATCTGCAAAAGTTTCACAAATCACACACTGGCAAATTATCAGCAATACCAGTCAGTCAACGCTATTCTCAGCTGGCTCTCCTCAGGAGAACAGGCTGAAATATTAACATGAGGTTTTCTGAAAGGCTCCCTATGGCATCTTTGCTGCAAAGACATTAAACCAAACAGCTGCTGATATGGGAACTGGCTGTTTGAACTCTAACTCAGTTAGATATGTGAATAGGGGAAGGCTACAATATCTGACAAACGTGATGCAGGAAATGACTAAACATTTAATCTGCTTATTACTTCGCAGTATTCCTGGGGCCAGAGAGGTGGTGAGCATGGTTTTGTGTGGGCACCAAACGTTAACCCAGGCCAGTGAGACCTAAAAGGGTCCATTTCTTTGTCCTTCTTCCTTGAGCTTCAGGCATTCTAAATATTAACTGGTCCAAGATCCTGCTCCAGAGCAATCATTGACGGAACAAATGAGAGATGTTGCAACACCTTAAAACAACAATCCTATCAGTGTTGCGAGCTAGTTTTATGATCCCACTTCCTAAAAGAGCCGTGCGGCCCCAATCACTGGGGCAGGATCTTTGTAAAGGTGATGGAATTTGGCCCTTGAATGACGCAAAACGAGGCACACGTAGATTTTGCAAGTTCACGCTTTCACACACACATTCAGGCTGGCTTTCACCCACATTTTAACTGTTTGGACTTTTCAAATACAATAAAGACAGATACTACAGAATGTAATTCTCTTACAAAATACAAAAAGTGAAGAGTATAAAATGTACTGGGGCTATGTGCCCCAGTAATGCACCTTCTGCAGCATGAGGGATGGAAGAAGGCCTTGTCCATTACAAATGCTGCTATTTGAACCAGTACACAAGTCATCAATTATGCTAACATTTCTGCAAATACAAGGTAAGTAATTGCCAGCATAATTCAAGACCACTGATGACAATTCGAGAGATAGTTACTAAGCCAGGGATCAGGCAAACTAGGGCCTGAGGGTCAAATCGAACCCCCAGCCAACCTGGGAGCTAAGGATGGTTTTTATACTTTTAAAAGGTTGAAACAAAGAAAGCAAAGAAGAATCCGCAATGACTGTTTGTGGCTGGCAAAGCCGAAAATATTTACTAACCCGCCCTTTGCGGAGGAAGTTTGCCCACTGCCATAGTAAGTGGTTCCCCACTCTGAGGAGAGTTGTGTTTTCCATCTCAGACCATGCAAAGATGAGTAAAGCCTACCCTGCAGTAAATAGTTGATAATCTACTCAAAAGGGGCACAAGGCTAGTCAGCTAGATCATAAAAGAAGATGGCGTTAGATAAGGGCTTCAAAGGAAGAGAGCCAGATCGGTGGGGAAGAAGGGAGTGACTTATTAGAGAGGTGATTCTTAAGATGAACCTTGAAGATAAGAGAGATTTTGAAGGATAGAGGTGGGTGGAGTGAAGGGGTTTGGAGAGAACGCAGGGGTGTGTTCTGGAACCAGTGGGTGATTCACTTTCAGAAGCACTTGGGTGGCTGCAGAGTGGCCTACCAGGTGGGGAAGTGAGGAGAAGGTGGTACAATAGAGGCCATGACAGGGACTTTGTACAAAGGGACAGATTCATTCTCTGAGAGGCTAAAAGGACAACTCATGCTGTCACTTTGGCATCTGATGTAACCGTCCTCTCATAGGGTTACAGGGAAGTGTTTTATTATAATCAGTGAAAAATTAAGGAAATGGTTCCTCTTAGGCTGAGCAGCTAGTAAAGTAATGGCTTTTGGCTGAAAGCCAATGAACAACATTAATATATGCGTTTAATTACCCAAGTCACCTTTAACAAATAAAGCAATGCAGCGTTCCAATCCACTCATCAGAACTCTTCCACGTCCTATTTTTAAGGCAGTTCAAAGAGAGGCGAGGCTCACCGAGCTTGGCG
This sequence comes from Rhinolophus hipposideros, assembly GCF_964194185.1. NCBI lineage: Eukaryota > Metazoa > Chordata > Mammalia > Chiroptera > Rhinolophidae > Rhinolophus > Rhinolophus hipposideros. The sequence goes on from NC_138060.1 coordinate 63,433,699, forward strand.
AGACTGCCAGGAACAGTGAGTTCTGTCCCTGAGTTTGCCCCTGACTCAGGGCACGACCTTCGGCAAAGTACTCAACCCACTATCTCAGTTTCCACGGCAATAAAATGGGGATAATAGACGTTAGCCACCTCACAGGAGTCTGACGAAGAGTAATAAATGTCTGTAAAAAGCTTCCAAGGTAAGTGCTCCTGGAAAGGGGGGTGGGGTGGGGGTGGAGAGGAGTTCTCTTTCAAGAGTTTAGGGGGAAAAAAATGAGATTTTCAAAATTAAACTAGGACGCTATTCACAGCTCCTAAGAGCCAAGAGCTTTGCAAAACAGAAATGATTACGGATGGATGACACAAAGCCTACAGACAGTAACGGTACCTATAAACTACCAGTAGAATTCTGTGACAGTATTCTCTAAATTAGCATTAGGACACATGTGATTTTGATTCAATGGTGGGAGAGACTATGGAGAATCAGACAGCACCGGCCTGGACAAAGTGGCCAACAATGGCTGCTTGTATCTGCACTTCCAAAGCTTGGACTGTCCTGCCCCCTCTCCTGTGTACTGTCCCGTCATGAAGGTGCGGAGGGGAAAAGCCCTTTGTCCACTTTCCTTTCTCTTCAGACTTCCATATTCTGTCCCAGAGAGACTGTGCAGGGTCGACACAGAGCTGTCTGGGAGCTAGCAGTCTGTCATGGGCCCTTGGAGGCTGACAGAGATACTAAAGTTTCTAAAGAAAGTGGAAGAATCAACCCTGACACGAGCTCATACCACCCCTGGAGCAGGCCCGGGGACAGAAGACACGATCTACAATGCTCTGGAAAGTTTGGCTGGTGAAGTATTAGGGTCCTACCAAGAATGCTTGCCTTTTTTTTTTTTATCCTTATCTCTCTTCTTCTCCCTCCTCTTCTTCCTCCCCTCTCCCTCTCTTCCTTCTACTCAATCTCTCTCTCTATATCTCTCTTCCTTTCTTTCTTAAAGACATCTTTACCTTGTCGTTTGTCCAAACAGGAGAGACAGGCCAAAGTAGTTCAATTTGCAATGTGCTCTCTTGTTGGAAGGCCAGCAATTCGAAACCACAAAGCCCTGCGTTTGCCCCTGGCACTTTGGAGCTACCGATGACTCATCTTGGTAATTATCAGAGTGAATCTTCTCTGCTGGTTTGATAACACCTGATGGGTGGAAAAAGAACTTCAATCAAAGGTGCAGGCTGAATAATTGGTCTCCTTACTGCCCCTGTAGACGCTTTCTTGGTTTTCTTAATTTTCCTGGTATGTCTAAGATGGTGCTCTCCACGCAATCCTTGGGTGCTGCTTGGAGAAAACACATAGATAAACAGTGTTCAGGTCCTTTGGGAATGCTGCTCGAGCGAGGAAGGGAAAGGCAGGAGTACCAGTCAGAGGTGGCTGAAATACGAGAAAGTGCCCTCTAATGAAATCTGGATTTTCTGTGGCTTGTCTTCACAACAGGTTTGCTAAGTCCGGAAGTCACTGGAATTTGATGGCAGCAATGTGGCCGTTTGCATGTTTGGGGGAGCTCTCTGTCTCCGGAGGCTCCCTGCCACCCCATCTATTTATCACCTATTTCTATCTATCTATCTATCCATCCATCCATCCATCCATCCATCCATCCATCCATCCATCCACCCACCAATCTATCTACCATTTATCTACCATTTATCTATCTATATCACTTTTCATCACTTTTTCCTCAGAGTAAGGAACATGTCCCAGAAAATGCACCCAGTGACTTAGCACGTGCCCAGGCCATCCCCACGTTCCAAGGGAAACATTGATTTGAAGTCAGCTACTTAAACAATTAACTTCCAAGCAGGCAGCTCGAAACTTCCTTAAAGTAATGGTGTATGTTCTGGAGAGGAAGTCAGCGTAGTGGTGATTGTTTTAACTTTTCAGTTAATTAGTTATTCATCTGGTTGCATGTGGTCTTTCAAGCCTGATACTCCGCGAACTTAATCTCGATGTTAAAATAAAATGGGAAAAAGACCAATTTTTGTTCAGTGAAACCGTGTGCTTTCTGACATTGAATGACTTGCAGATCTATAGTAAAAATCATGGGTGACCGCAATGCCTCTCTAATAGTGTACGTAAGTTATGTATGTATCTATAAGTTATGAATGTATCTATACACATTCACCAAAATTATATTATTTGCATTCATAATAGTCAGAAATTGAAAACAACTCATCAACTGTAGAACGGATAAATGGTGACTTACTCATACACTGGAATATTACATAGCAAGAAGAATGAATGAACCACTGCTACACACAACATAGATGAATTTCAGAAACGAAACACTGAGTAAAAGAAGCCAGAGATAAAAGGACACATATGTATGAATCCATTTCTAGGAAGTTCATAAGCAGTCAAAATTAGTCTATGGAGATCCATTCTGATAGAAATCTGAACAGGGGAATGTCTGAGGCAGGGCATCTAGAGACTAATGAGACAAGGGGACTTCTGGTTTGGTGATACTTACGTGAGTACATTTACTTTGTAAAAACTCATTGAGCTGTACAATAACGATTTGTAAACTGCTATATATGCATGTATACTTGAGCAAAGGTTCACTTAAGAATATTCACAGTCAGTATTATCCGTTTGGGCTTAGTGTCATTTCATTTTTCATCAGAATAAAAGAGATCAAAATTACACGAATGCGTTTAAGCTGCAAATAACAGGAGACCCAATGCCAATGGTTTAAACCAGGGTTTGGCAAACTTTTCTTACATAGTGACAAATAGTAAAAATTGCAGGTTTTAGGGGTCACGTGGCTTCTTGTCATGACTTCTCAACTCTGTGTTGTAGCCTGAAAGCAGCCAGACAGTTGTGAACAAAGGAGCACGGCCGTCTCCTGGTAAAACTTCAGTGAACCCAGAGGCTGTCTCAGAATCCTGCCGACCACCAGCTTTCACTTGAAAAATTCAATCAAGTGACATTACCGCAGAACATCACACAGTCGGAAGAAATGGGCTTCCGACTCATATAAAATACTGTTCACATAAAAGCGATCAGAGTGGCAAAGGCTTTTATTTATTTTGAATTTTATTTATCTCTGGACAAAGTAATATCCTCATAGGGTTCACATTTCCAAAGCTAAAGGGCTGTGCAGTGAAAAATCTCTTTTCCAGTTGTCTCTTTTCTGGAAATAACTGATGACTGCAGTTCCTTGTTTATCTTTGACTTTGCGACAGATCACGGAAATCATTTCACATCAGTATGTATGTAGAGAGCTTCTTCATTCTTTTTAACAGCTGTGTAATATTCCATCGTATAGATGTAGCACAATTTATTTAACAAATGTCCTAATGATGAGCATTTAGATTGTTTCTAATCTTTTGCTATTACAGAAAATGATGTATTAAATAAATTAGTACCCATATTATTTCACATATGCTCAAGCACATATGCAGGATAAATCGTTGTAAGTGAAATTGATACATCAAAAGATATGCTTGTGTATAACTTTGATTATCTGTTGCCAAATTGCCCATGATGGTGCTGTACCAATATAAACTTTCCGCAGTAAAATTGGAGTGCCTGTTTGATCTGCTCTTTCCATGGAATTTTACTTGATCTTTCCCGATCTGATAGGTAAAAATAATATCTTATGAGTGTACTGGGGCTTTTTTCCACTTATTTCTTTTTCTGAAAAAGAGTTTGCTGTTTGTGCCAATGTTCTTATTGTTGTTTCACCATACAGAAATGTTTGATTTTATGTATGTCAATCTTTTCTGGATTCTGGCTTTTTATTCTATAGTCGAAGTTTTACCAGGAGACGGCCGTGCTCCTTTGTTCACAACTGTCTGGCTGCTTTCAGGCTACAACATAAAAATGATCTAACAATTATTCTGGTATGCTCATGATGTGCATTGAAAATCATTTCTTTCTCTAATTAAAAAAATGTTAATCCATCTGGAATTTATCATGGTGAAAGGTGTAAGGTTTGGACCCACTTTGATTCTCTCCCTGCCCCATGAGGGCTACACAGTTGTTCGAACACCATTTATTGAATAGGCCATGTTTCTCCACTGATAAGAGACGCCATTTTATCTTATATCAAATTTCTTTTTGTATTTGAGTCCATTTCTGTTCCATTGAGCTGTCTATTCATGTACTATCCTCTTAATTACTGTAACTTTACATTTTAGTATCTCATACAGTTAAATAACCCTTGTTTTTCTTTGTCAAGATTTTTCTGTGTGCTTTTGCTGTTTAATTTTTCCATATTCATGTTATAATCAGCTTATATCATTTTATAAAAGTTTTTTTTCAATTGAGATTTAAAAAAATTTATACTTTAGGGAGAGTTGACATTCTTATAAAGTCTTTTAATCTAAAAACATGGATATCCTTCTATTTATTCAAGTCTGCTTTTCGACCCTCAGTAGCTCCAAGAGTCTTCTTCACATAGCTCTTCACTTCTTAAGTTCATTCCTAGGAATTTAATCTTTTTGTTGCTAATACAAATGGAGTCCTTTCTTTCATTATGTTTTCTAACACTGTTGTCTCAAGGACTTTTAGGAACCAAAGGAAAAAAAAATTATTCTTATCTTAGTAAATGGAATTTTCTAAATCACAGTAAGCAATGTTAGCACTTGTAATTTAATTCTGTTCAAAATAGTTCAAAAGAAAAAAATTCTCAAATTGATGCAAGTAAAAGGATATTATGAATAAATTAAAATATCTTTTCACAATTGTTTCTTGATTAATGTTTTAATCTTAAAATAGAATCCATATAATTTTCTTGTTCTCCCAAACCACTCACTCACTGTTCATCTTCTCCTAGTAGGGTGCACATATTGTTTTGACGCAGTACTTCTCAGGGGCGCTAATTACTTGTCTCTCCTCAGGGAAGGCTGACAGCTCAACCTTTGGTTCTGATTCTTTGTCACTTCGAACTGAAGAGATAAACATGGCTGGGAACTAGAGCTTGCAGTTCAAGCAGAGGAGATGGCCTTTACCCCCCCCCCTCCCCCGCCAGTTCCACTCCTCACAGCCTGGGAAAGCGAAATGTTATCCAGGAAGTCACAGCTCTACCAGAAGTAGATTGTCCTAGGTCATGTCCAAGGTCAGATGGAAAGAAGAGGGAAGTTCCTTTGGCAGACTTCCAGATTTGTAACCTGGGAGGACGCAGGAGGGAGGAGTAAGTTGTTGTGGGAGGGGGCTGTGGAGCTTTCGGGTGAGTGGCCGCTTTAGAGTCTTGGGTCTCCTTAGCAGTGAGTTGGTCGGCTGTCTGACTTTGAAAGAACCACTGGTTGGGCTAGGAAAGGAGAGATGCCTTCTCACCTCTCCTTTCAGGCAGGGAAGGGACTGCAGCGGCTGTATTCTCCCCTTCCTGACACCCAAACAACCTTCCTACAGGCAAAACCCCTACTGGTCACATTGCTGGGGTCAACTGGCGGCCTCTGTATTTCCTGAAAGGCATCAAAAGGTCTTTTGCTGATAACACGAGGAAGGAGTAGGCAGGCTGCTGGTTTTGAGTGCCACCCTGTCTCTGTCCTTTACGTGGACCCCCTTATTTTAATCCTCACCACAGCCCTGTACGTTCTATATTACTGTTATTTCCAAATCATAGACGAGGAAAGTCAGGTTCAGGAAAAACTAAATAACATGGCAAGACAGAGCCCGGATTGGAAATCAAGTGTCTGACTTTGATGATCATGCATTTTATCACCACATTGGCTTTTATTCAAATTAATGGCAAACCTCAATATTTTGAAATAAGGATGGGCAAAGAGGTTAAAGTTGCTTCTCCACATTAACTACTTCTTCCTATAATTGTACATATTAACAAATACATTCTCAAAATGTGGGATTTGCTTATAGCGCCAGGGCTCGTGTCCACGAGGGATATTGTAAAGGCCCCTCACAGGCACATGATATGATCTCCTTTAAGTGACAGGTGTGCTGACACAGACACCGAAGTATAAATTACAGACGGCCTGGTGCGTTCACTGTTATGCTCTGAAGACTGTCCTGCTTGTACCTGGCCCCCTGTACTCACAGTGTGTGTCATCCTTCCTGAGATGTCAGATGTGTATGTGCATGTGTGCGCCTGTGTTTATGAAGCATATGATTTCCTCGTGGGTGTGAATTCCGTCCTCTCTGTGATTCCTGTGCCCCAACCAGATTGCTAGGCAACACCAAGCAACACACATCCCACACTCTCCTAATTCCATTTGCTGTTTCACAAACGGACCTCTGCTTTTCTATGCAAGCAGATAACGCCAGTGGGTTTAGGATTTGGGCTTTTTAAGTGACCAGATGTCCACACAGATCAAAGCCAAATGACCATACCTGTCGGAAACAGGTGGAAAAGTGGGAGAGCTGGCATAAGCCATGTACTCACATTTGTTTTAAGACTTTGACTGATCATGCATTAGTGACCTCTAATGTGATGCTCGCCATCCTGACCTGGCAGGTGACATCAAGGAGAGAGAGGACACCGGCTTCCTTCCAGAGTCCTCCTCGGAGGTGGAGGGGAATTGTAGCTGGAACACCCATGATGTTGATGGACACGAACAATTTGCCAGATGCCAAATCAGGTGCACACCTCCTCTGTCAACATAGAAACCAATCCTTGTAGGTCGGAGTTTAGCAGTGGACAGTGAATGAACCCCGTGGCCCAAACTAAAGCCACGTGCAGTCCTCCTGCCCTCTGTTTCTAGGGAGAGGTCGGAGAGAAGCGTCTGGAGGCAAGGAGAATGCCAGAATTGGGCCTCCAGTGGACAAATGCACAGCACTTCATCAGAACAAACTAGATCCCTCGATTCCCCGCATCCATTCAAGCTACACCTCAGAGAATCACAGGACGAGGACTTCCAAGTCCTCACGGGCTGACCCACAATATGTAAGCAGCAGCCAGGCCCAAGTAGGAATGTCCTGTGATGAACTGAGAGCAAATATCACACTACAATTCCGTAGCTGCAGGCTTAGGGAAAAGAAGTACAACATTTTTGCCAGGTGGGAGATGAAAATGAAATGGAAATGGGGCCGCTGGTCAGAACTACACTTATCGGAAAATGTGATTGTGTTAGTTATCTAAGGTTGTGTAACAAGTTCTCCCAAAACTTAGCAGTTTCAGAGAATAATAAACATTTGTTCCTTCACATAGTTTCAATGGCTCAGGAATGGAGGAGTGGGTTAGCTTATTGGTTCTGTCTCATCATCTTTTATGGGTTTGCTGTTAAGGTGACAATCAAGCCTTCGGGCATCTGAAGATTTGACTGGGGCTGAAAAACCCATTTTTAAGATGGTTTATTCACATAACCGGCAAGTCAGTGCTGGATGTTTGCAAGAGGATTTAATCACTCACCTTGTGGCTTCCTAAATGTCCTCCCAACATGGCAGCTGCTTCTCCAGAGTGGACAGCCCTAAGAGAGCAGGACAGAAACCACAGTGCCTGTTATATCCAGCATTGGGACTCCTACTCCGTCATTTCCACCATATTCTGTTGTTTGTACGGGTCATTCCTATTCAGTGTGGGAGGGGACAACATAAGCGTGTGAATACTGGGAGGTGGGAATCACAGGGTTATCTAGGAAGCTGGCCACCATAATGAGGGAGACATTTCTGTGCATATAAGGTAGAGAGGAAATTCACATATCGATTGCACAAGATCAGTGGTCTCAATGCAAGCTGGAAGCCAGTGCCTGCGTCAGTCATCGCAGTGACTTCAAACCACACTGGTTTCCGGAACTCCTTCCCCGGCCATCCTGGTGAAATCTGATGCCCAGGTTTGGGGACTTCTGGATTCCATGATCTCGAGGGTCAAGTCCAACTTTAGTCCTGTTACCCAAACTTTCCAGATCATAGGTGTTACCCAGGGAATTAGTTAAAACACATATTTAAGCCCCCACCTCCAGCTTCATGAATCAGAACTTCCAGGGAGGGGCCTAAAAATGTGTATTTCTGATTAAAGATACACAGTAGGCCTTTGTTTGTTTCTATAGCAAACAAATTTTTGACAAAAATTTGTTCATTGAATAATTATTTACAAAGGCCTACTAGGTCATCCATTCTACATAATTGGAAACTCCAAAAGCTATAAAAAAATGTTACTGAAAAGTCTCTTTCCCAACCTCATCTTTCCAACACCCAATTCACTTTCCTGCAAGAGGTTACTGGGTTTTTCCTATGTAGTATTTATCCAAGAACATATAAAACATACAAAGTAAATATATTTAGAAATAATTTTAAGGCAAATAAAAAATCAAAAGAGTATACAGTGAAAAGCAAGTTCATTCTTGGTCCTTATCACCAGTTCTCTTCCAACACTTTTGCCAATGTCTTGTGTGTCTCTTTCAGAGCTAGGACTCATTTTAACATCAACTCATTTAACAAGCAACTCAGGTCATTCTTATCCTCTGGGGTGTTTGAGACACCCCATAAGAAGTTGAAACACCTAGAAAACTTCACTTGGGTATGCATGAGTTGTATGAAATGTATTTATTCAATTCTATCCTGGATATTCTACTTAGGTTCGTTCATTGAATCATTATTTACAAAGGCCTACTATGTGCCAGGCTTGGTCAGTGGAGAACAATGGACCCAGCTCATGGAACTCAGTCTGTTAGAGGAAACAGCCCGTTTTCAGCCCTTGTGCTGTGAGAAAGGTATACATAGGATGACAGTGCAGCTTAGTGTCACTGGGGTGAGTGGAGGCTTCTGGGAGGAAGTGATTTCCACACTGATGAGGAGGATGAGGCAGCCTTAAGAGGGCAAATGCAGAAGGCAAGTTTTCTTGGTAGAGGGAAGAGGGAAAATGCCAAGGTCCCACGTTTCCATCTAGCACACAGCTCTTAGGCAACTGAAAAGGAAAGCGTTTTGGTGTTTGTATGCAGGAGAAGGTCAAGATGAAATGGGGAGGTAAACTGTGGTCAAAATAAGATGGGAAAAACTATGATGGCTCTGAAAGTGAAGTGTTACATTTGGGAATGATGTAATCAGGGTAAAATTGGATTTTGATGTTAAAAAATGTATTGGAAGGGGGTAAGAGTAGAGGTAGGGAGAGAATTTTGGAGGTTGTTGAAATCCAGGAAGGAGACAGGAATGGCCTGAATTAGATGGACATTAGAGGGATTGAAAAAACTGGAAATATTTTGAAGTTAGTTAAAAGGCAGATTCTTAGGACTTGGTGGAAAAGGAATGTAATTGGGACACTCCCAAATTTCCAGCATGGGCAATCAGGTGTTTTTCACTTCGATGGGGAACACAGGTGGGAAAACACTTTGGGAAAAGGCATTTGGGACAGTGAAGGATGAGTTTGACATTTTGAGTTGCAGGAAGAGAGAGCAAAGAGCTCAATAAAGCTAGAGTCCCACCGAGAAATACAGGTCGGTGGTGGTGGCCCATGGCTGCTCAGGCAGCTCCAGATTTCTCCCTAAAGCTTACTTAGTTCGCTTCTCTGCCTGCACCCCTGATTTTTCCTGCCCTGCGCCCTCCCGCTCTTTCTATAGCAGGCTGGTACTAACAGTCCTTTGAACCCCTCGGAGTGGAAGGGCTGGATGGATGGTCCTGTATTGTAAGCTGCTGTTTACAAAGTTCAGTAGCTGGCCAGCAGAATTGAGTAGCAGAACAGTATAGGAAACGGACCTCCATCTTGTTAGTTTTTTATTTATTCTGGGTACCTCTTTAGTATCGCTCTGGCAACCAGTTGCACTGTGGTTATGTTTGGAAACACTAAGCCTGCAGCCATAGTTTTTTCTGCCTTTTGGAATTATTAATTCCATTTGCTGGAGTTAATAGGGCTTAAGCAAATTAGATATTTGGAAATACTCACCTTGGTCTTGTGCTGTGAACAACCAGCCAGAGGTATTTTGAATTGTGAGGGTGACTATGAAAATGCGATCTTGGCTATTGTGCAGAGAAATCTGAAGAATTTTACCCATTTTCTTCTCTTCCTAAATGGCTCATTGTATGCTATCTGTACGGTTTGGGCTTAGGACAGATTTCTCTCTGAACTTCACAGCATGGATGGAAGAGAGTAATTTGGCCTTTCATTTTTCCTGCAGTTGGTGCCAGTCCATTTATATGGTACATTCACAGGAGAGCTGACAAGTGTTGAGAGGTTTTTTTATTTGATATGCATTTTTTTTAAAGTAGAGAAAATCCGTAAAAATAGGTACTTGTTAGCTAGTTTTCCTAGTTAGTCTTAAGATCATAACCAATTCCGTTTATTAATGAGTTCCACCTCTAACGGACCATGTTAAATTGTCTGGGCTGTCTTTGATAGTCATGATGAAACCTTATACTTTGTGGATAGTTTTTAATGACATAAATGTAAAAATCACATTATTTTTCTGTGTAACTTGTAAAAGCCATTCCTTCTAAAATGGGGCTGCTTATGCTAATTTGTTATAGTTAGTGAGTTGCAGGCAGCCCTGTGAATTTACTTTTCTTGGCAGTTCTAGAATATCCTGCCATAACACATACTGAAAAACTGTTTGATGGGTTATGAAAATCTGGATGTGCTAAAGGTACATCTTGTACAAACCATAAAATAAATACATGATTACATTTTTAAAAATCTGTTATCATCAGGTTGCGGAAATTGTCTTTATAACAACCCAAGGAAAATTAAACCATTTTGAATGGAAAATACACTTTCCATTTGTACATACTGTAAATATTTTTAATATCCAACACTGGCTCGGTATTGCTGGTCTTCCTGAAAATACTGCTTGCTGGAGGTGAACTGTATTTCATCTAGAACCCACCTTGGAGGTGGGTGGCACCTCAGTGCTCTAGTTGATATTCTCAGGAAAGTGTAAGAAATATTAGTTGTCAGGATTGTTGGTGCAAAACGCATTTTTAAAAGTTTATGACTTTTTAAAAATGAAGCTAGCCAAGTCCTATTACTTAAGGATGTTGAATTACTGGGTGTGTCAATTTTAATGTTGACACTGACATACTCGTATGACTGCTTCATTTGTAAGAAGTGAATAAGGTACACAGTTTGGTTGGGAACTAGCTATACCTAACCAACACTCAAGAAACAGTCTCCAACCTCTAGGAGCTTGCATTTGTAACAGATGAAAAGATATTGGGAAGAAACAAAGGCAATTCCTTTGTTCATTTACTCAACAAATATATATGGTGACTCAGCTGTGGGCAGACAATTTGTTATATTTTCTCGGGGCCGAGGAATACACCGTGGTGAATGGGAGAGATTTGGTTCATATTCTTACATTCTATAAGGGAGACAAACATGAAGAAACAAATTATACAATTAATTATTGAATAATCACGGCAAGTGTTTCCAAAGATACCTACATGGTGGGTAGAGGGCAGAAAACTGGAGGAGCAAGCCTTTCTTTAGGGGAACTCTTGAAGTTTAAGTTGTGTGTGGAATCAACTGGGATAAAATCTTAATCGTGCCAAGTTAAAAGAAAAAGAGTTCTTGGATTTAACGGCAAAGAGTCAAAAGATGTGTAAAGGAAATACGGTGTAGTTTGGTGAGAGTCTCATACAGGCAGGAAAATACCCTTGCATGTCCTGAAGACAATATCTTACCACTTGAGGAAATGGTTTTCAACCTTACGCTGTCATATTCCATTTTAGAAGGAAGAAAAATGGAAAAGGAAGGCAGATGGCCAATTAACTTCTTTAGCTAAACTTTGTGCACATGATAAACAAAACAAAACAAAACAAAAAGCTCTGACATGCTTATATATTTATAAAAGCTTCAAATTGATTAAAATTCTTCAGTGACAAGGCTAGACTCCTTGATCAGTGATTGTTCTCACATATTTCTAAGCAAAATGGAATGATTATATTTGAAACTGAAGCATAAGGACAGAGTTGTACAAAGAAAGCCTAAGAAAAGTCAAGTGTATGATTAAAATAAGTTTTGCAATTCACTCTTTCAGTAATGAATTTCAACCAAACCTAATTAATTTTAAATATTTAGCACAACATGCAGTTTTAGAAAAATGTGTCGTTAATTAGATATGTAATCAGAAGTAAAGCAAATGTAACTATCTACTAGGCTTAAATTTAAATTTAATTTTTGGATAGGTAATATGTACATTATTGAAAAAAACAGTGAATCCAAGAAGTGAATGTCTCTCTCCCAATCCTGTTCCCAATCATCCTAAACCACACAGAGACACACGCCCACACACTAGGAGTGATTATGACCTGTGCGTGTATGTACACGTTCTTTAGCACATACCAGCAAATCTTGATAAAGGTCTCATTGTCTCTTTTTATACAAAAGGTAGTGTACTGAAGACACTGTTGTGCCCTCCTCTTTTTCTGACCTAACGTTATTTCTTGGAGATCTTTTTGTATCACTACACAAATCTTTTCACTTTATTTTCTGCAGCAGCGCAGTATTCCACTGTATTGATGTACCATTATTTGTTTAACCAGTTTCCTACTGATAGATACTTGAGTTGTTTCCAATAAACAGTTCCACAGTAAACAACCCTGTGTATGGTTATTTCACAAGTATATCTACAGAGCTAGAATTGCTACTCAAAAAGCACAATCATTAGTGATTTTAGTAGATATTGCCAAATGTCCTACATAAAGGTTGTACTAATTTACACTTCCACCAGCAACATAAGAGAATGTTTATTTTCCGCTTGGTGTTATCAGTCTTTCAGGTTTTTGTTTTGTGTTTTTGTTTTGTTTTGTTTTTTTTTTTTGGGAATGGAGAAAAATGGCATCTCTTTTTTCACAGTTTATCTCTTTTAAGATTTTCTATTGGACTGTTAGTCTTCGTTTTCTCTCAATTTGCAAAAACTGTTTTATATGAGGAAGGTAAGATCTTCATTAGTAATATGAGTCACAAATATTTTTATCTCACCTTATCAATTTTTTTTTACTTGCTTGTGGTGGCTTTTGCCACAGAAGTTTTATTTTTATATAGTTGAATTTATCAATATTTTATTCTATGGCTTTTGGATTTGACTTCCATCATTGGAAAGGACAACAATACTCCAAGGTCATTAAGAGTATCCTGTATTTTCTTCTCGGGCTTGAATAGTTGTCACTGTTGGTATTTAAATGATTTTGTCCATTTGGCTTTTGTCCTGGTATAAGAGATGAGTTTTCCCCCTAAAATGCTACCCAGTTATCTCAGTATCAAGTACTGAATCGTCCATATTTCCACATGTCATTTCTGTGATGTCATTTTTATCCCATATTTATTTGGATCAATTTCTGAACTTTTTTTATATACATATTTTCACGTATTTCAGCTCAAAAATGTTTCTGTGCTGTTTCTGTGTTTAGACTCCTTTTAGGTAACTGCATGGTTTAACTTTTTATTTTAAACATGTTTTTTCTTGTTAACAAGCCTTGTATCATTATTGCTTTCTTGAGCAACATCTTTAGAAAGTTATAGAGAATGAAAAATATGCTTGCAATTATGTAAAAATATTGTTCACATAAGAGATCATTCTGCAAAAGCTGAAATCTTGTGAAAAAGAAAAATCTCTTTTAAGTGAAGTCTCCTCCATCTCTGGGAAGCTCCCTGTACTCAGACCAGAAATATGTTTTGAGTATACATGATGTATTTTAAAGTGAAAGATGGATCCGTTGGGCAAAGAGTTGGAAAAAAGGGTTTAGATCTATCTCAGAATCCCTCAGTGAGGTTACTTAGACCTTCAATCACATTTATTGCCGGCTGGTTTCGTCACTTTTTACAAATATTTTTAAATATTATATAACCAGTGGCTGGTTATATAATACTTGTTGTAACTGCAGGATTTTAGTACAAGCCTCGGGCCTGCAGGTTTCAGATAATCACCTATGTGCAAAGCCGTGAGTGAGTGTGGGAAAGCCGGGGGAGCAGGCTTATGTCTGGATGATTTGCTCTCTGTGGAGAATACACAGATTACTTCTGGAGCAGTTTAATCTGGAAGGTTCTATAGCTGAGAATGAGAGATCAAACAAACAGCACGAGACTCTCACGAGCCAGTTGTAAGCATGGGGCCCATGGGTGGCACTGACTGGACAACTGACTCGTGTTCTATTCCTGACTTTCCATAATTAAACAAAGCCTGTTTGAAACGCTTGAAATTACCATTTGCATGAACAGGGAAATGCTGAAACCAGCTGGCATTCTGTAAATGAAATCAATACAACCGGAACTTGCAATTCTCTTTATTTCTTGATTATTTTGCAAGTTTGTCATCATAAATAGCCCCAACCTAAGTCAGCCCTCTCTGATTCTCCCTGGGGAAGATGTCAACACTAGTGTTTTACAGGGTTTATTGAATTATTTTCAAAACACATGGTGAGTTTAGCATGGACATGGCTATTTATAAGAATACAACAGCTATTTGACAATTGGGGAAGAATTACGTAGTATGGTCAAAAAAAGAGAAAGCAGTTCCATTTCTGTTGGAACATGGAGTAGAGCTTAGTCTTAGCCAGATCTTACATAAAAAAATGGAAATAAAAAAAGAAATCAAAGTTACTTTCTAAGTTTGTATCAGAATATCTTTCTTCTTGAGAATATTGATCCTGAATTTAAAGTGAACACATGAAAAATGCAAATTCAATCCAATCTCTTCACCAGAAACATAATGTGATCGCTTGAGAAGAATCTCGCTAACTGTATACACTGGAAAGTTTTTGCCCATAAATAACTCTATGTATAAACATAAATACACGAAGCCAAAATTAATTTCAAACCTGCTCAGTAAACGTATAGCTTTATATTTTTCATAACCTAAGGGGAGGAAAAAATAAGAATTACTGAGAAAATATCCAAATTTCTTTGAAAGAAAGTTTATCAAATATGAGCACTGAACTATATGTCCTCATGTGATTGACCAATGTGTGAATTTTTTTCTGAGACTAAGGAAATAGGCAAATCAAAATTGGGATTAGGAAACTGGATGATTTAAATGCTGTGTCTAACTAAATGTTTTATTCTGCTCTAAAAAGAACCCTTCTCTGGGGCCGCAGACATGACAGTGAAACACCCAGAGGAGGTAATGTGTGCTAACTATATGGTAACTACGCAGTTGATAAGAAGCAAATCGATAGTTCCTACTGATGGATGAAGAAATTACTGGGATAAGAGGGAAGGTGAGAGCAGCTGTAAAGCTGCTAGTATGAGGCATAGAGTGAATGAAGCAGTGGATAATGCTGATTATTCTGTGGTAAAGCATGGAAGGCAAAGATTACAGGTTCTATTTCTTTTTACAACCTTTGGTATGGCTTGCATTGTTTGCTGATTCTGTTGCCTGAGCAGCATGGATCTCCCTGTTTGATTCCTTTTTCGTGGTTCTTCATTAAAACCTCATGTGCAAAATGAAAATCGGAAAGGCTTTTCTTTAAAAAAGAAAAAAAAAGGAAAATGAGACTGGCATAAGGTCAAATTTACTGTGATTACTGTATAACAGAATCTAACTACTTAACTTAAAACTTCGTTTTCTGCTATTTCAGATGTTCTAGGGTATGTGGTTTGTTTTTAATCAACGGATGTATTAAGCACATTCTGTGCTTAAGGGGATAAGGCTTGGTCTCTGTCCTTTAAGCAGAGTCATTTGAGTGACAAAGGTTACGCTCCCTTAGATGTAACAGTTAAGTCTGTCTTACGTATCTAAGATGATTCAGGTCACAGAATTTCAGAATGAGGACACCTACAGAGACTATGGGCTCAGGAAAGTTTTCCTGTAAGGGATGAATGTCAGTTCTTCTCTCTGCTCCCACATGGTGCCTGAAATTGGCCAGCAACCATGGGACTGGGTTGTTCATGCTTAGAAAAGAAAAAGGGCAGGGCTTATGGGATTCAAGAATTTTGTACCTAATCCTGGGAAAAATGCTTAACCTGTCGTTGGGGGCACGTGGAGGGTGTGTGGGGTGTGTGTATGTTTCCCACTCATTTTTTTCCTGGAACTTTTCCCTTTCCTGAATTAATAGCTGAAGACACCAGAGACGGAGTTGAGTACAGAGAATGGCTAGGATTAGGTTTGAACAAAAATGTGCTGGCTTCCCAGGGGCCATGGCAGGCTCGAAATCCGGGGAAAGGCCTTGTAGGTGGCAACTTGTCCAGGAAAACAACTTGAAAATGCAGTTCCTCTCAGTGTGAGTGAAATTGACATTAGAAGGTAATTCAAGCTCAGGGAAAGAAAAGGTGCCTCTGTTTCTGATAGGAATGCAGATAGAGGCAAATGCATCTGACGTCATGGAGCGAGTTTCTCATCTCTGAGTACATTCTCAACAGGCTCCCTGGAAGCCTTTCCAGCCCTTTGCGATCTTCTGGTTTCTGTCTTAGATTTAGATTTCTTCCTCCCAGCCATTAACTGAAAGCATAGGAGCAGACACTCCTGACGGCTCCGCCCTAGGAAGAATCTCATCCTTTGGAAGAGAACCACTCATATTCAGAGTCTAGTCTCCTACTTTCTACTCACATTTCTGCCTTACATGTCCCTAAAAAGTCCTCCGGACAGCTCTGAATTCTAGGAATTCTCTTGACCCTTTGCTCTTGTCCTAGAATGAATGTTTGCCTGAGTCAATACTCATGGCATTCTCTACAAATAAATCCATTCTAATCCACTTCACCCAGGCTACTCTATGGCCACAATCTTTCTCCTAGACCCAGAGGTTCTAGAAATGAGTGTTTCTCCAGGGGTATTAGCAAATCTAGAGGCTCGAGGTATCTGCCAAATCCCACCTGTCTCAAGCATTTTGTTGCTCAGCAAGCTATTATTTTGGTTCTTTTTATTTAATTACAGCTGAAAAGTTAAGACAACTTGTAATGGTTAATACCCTTATTGAACAAGTATCAGATTTCTAACTATGTGCTGCCATTAAAATGTTATTATTCCCCCAAGAAAAGTGCTACCAGGGCCTAACTTTTGGGGGGAAAATGGGGTAGCTGCTTATCCAACACGCTTCTATGTTTCACTTGGCATTGCATTTTTTCTTCTTTTAGTTTAGACTTCACTGTATTTCCCAGATTTTCTACACTGATCATATACTACTACCATTTAAAAAATCTGAATAAAAACATCATGCCTCTTAAATCCACAAAAATAGAAACTTTGAAAAATGATACATGGAGATGCGCACACTATATATATATATATCTTTTAAATAAAGGTTCATAGTTAGGAAGTTTTAATAGTGATATCTGACCTATCATTTCCCCATTTAATAGTTGTTTCCAAATATCCTATATTGGAGGTGGACTAGCTTAATAGTTAGAATTTCAAATCTTGCCTCTGCCACGTACCAGCTATGGCTTTGGCAAGGCGTTGAGGTTCCCTAAGCCTCAGTGTGAGCTCTGTACCTATGTCATAAAGTTATTACGAGGATTTGGTGGAACAATGCACATAATGAACTAAGAGTCTAGATTGTGGGAAATGTTCAATTCACATTACTTATTTTCTGACGCCCCCACCCCACCCCAACAACACTCTTGTGAAAAAGTAGAGCGTGTGGGATTATCTTCATTGTACCCAAGGAGAACGTCATGCTCAGGGAGATTAGGAGACATGACAAGCGATTCTTTGGTTTTTAAATGGAGCTCCGGTCCTAATGCCAGGCCTGGAAAGGGTGCGTTCACTGGGACCTTTCTCTAGGGAAACTGAAACGCCCGTTAAACCACCCTGTGCAGCTGAGAGAACCCGCGAAGATCTGACCCCATCAGATATTCTCCAGAGTCAAGAGCTAACGGCCCCAAGTTCAACTTGAGCTGAACATCCACAAGGCAGGTTCAAATCTTCACTTTTTGGGGGGCTGGTGGTGGAGAGACGCTGCAAATAAATCCTATTAATTTCAGTAACTTTCTCATTTCTCAATGAAAATGACTTTGCTGAGAATTTCTGTGAGTGTGTAGCTACTTTCCAGACTCAGCTTCCATGGGTAATGTGACTGAAGAAGGGGCAGCAGAGACCTTGTACCACAGGGCGCTGGGTGGCCCAGGCAAGAATGCATTCTGAGGTTTCTTCGTAGCAATTACATTTCTCTCACAGCTTTACCATTCTTTGGCGTGCAACCTAATTTTCTGTGTCCTAACAAATCCTTTTGAAAACAAATTCATTCTTCTTGAAGTGAACTGAAATGTTAAAATGTTTCAGCTAGGATCGATCTCACCCTTTGTTTTGTTGCTGTGCTTCTTGCAAAAATTTTCTCGGACTGCTGAGCTTTAAAAGAGGTAAACCATGGAAGGGGAAAAATTTTCCATACACAATTGAAGGGTGACGACAGCGTTGTTAAAGAATATGTTGTTCCCTGATGGCTTCTGTTGGTGACACATTTCATTTACAGTCATGAAATGTTAGGAGTCAGTTGAACAGCAAAATCTTCAAAATCACGTTGTTGAGAAGACAATTTAAAATGCAAACATTTGACACATACCAAAGTTATGGGTAGTGCAGCTGTATGGTTGGTAAACTTCAAAGTGGGGTCTGTGGACATAGTCTGGAAAGCCAGAGTTTAATATTTATAAAATCATATATTCAGATTATACTGAAAACACAGTTTAGGAAAATAAGCTGGAAAAACTAGATGTAGAGGTCAGGCCACAGACAGAGAAGTATTTAATATAGGTACAAAAATCTGCAAGGAGTATACAGCTAATTTTTACTGGATATTTATTTGTACTTGTAACGATTTCAAAACAACAGGAAAATGCTGTAGAAAGAGAGCTCTTCTCTGATTGGCACGTGTCCTGGGGCAGGTTTTTGCAATCAGAGAAATGTTGGTTCTGCTAGTCACACAATGACTTCAATTTGGCTAATGAAGTCCTAGGCACAATATGATTCCTACCAGAGATATAGTGAGATTCTGCACACTTACTGCCCTGAGCATTTGGGTGTTGCCAGGCAACTGCTAAAAAGGGACCACATACCTATGGTGTAGCTTTGCCAGGTTATAAAAAAAAATGATAGCAGGTAAGCTGGGCTGAGGAACTGGAAATCCCTTAGGAATAAAAGATACTGAAGGAATGTGTGTCGTGCATGCGTGTGCATGTAAGGGAAGTTACTCATTTCATCCAGAACTTGGTACAGAGCATACAAAATGAATTTTCTTTAGAATATGTGGTCGCCAGAGCCAGATTAAATTCAGAATGTCTCAACCTTGCTATGAATACCCTACTTGTTTCAACTGTAAGCAGTGAATCTATTTTTTTTAAAGAGGGAGGTTTACAAAACAGCAATAACACGAGACCATTCACATTCCTCTTTCCTCAGTTCATATCCAAATCCCGAGGAGAGAGTGACATAAACTGTAGCCCCCAAACCAAGTCATCCATAAAGAAAATGATTGAACTTCTGTAGGCATTGCAATTAGCAGTAACGTTTTGTTACAATATCAAAACTCCTGGAATTAGTTTTTCAAGATTGTATTGCTAGCGTGAAACTCAGATGCAGTTTGGCCGCTGAGTGAGGCAGGATTGTGTTTGCCAAATATGGCAGCATCAACCTGGCCCTCCCACATGTTCCGCTAACAGGCTGTTGGCACTTTTTCATCAAGAGGTGGGCCTGTGTCCCACATCCTTGAATACTGGTGGGCCAGTACAGCTTCTGCTGGGACCCCTTTCTTGGGACGACTTAGTATCCCTGAGCTAACACCTAAGAGGACCAGCCAGCCTGAAGCCACCACGCCGGAGAGACCATGTGGAGAGGCTCCCTTGAGATAACAGTGCCCGAGGAGCCCAGCTGCCCGGGTCTCCTTCCCACCACCAACCTCCAGACACGAGGGAGCCCGCCTTCCTGCCAGCGGAGCCCACGCTGAGTGGAGCAGAGTGGGAGGCCCCCTCGAAGCCCCGCCCACATTGCAACGTAGGCCGCAAAATAAGGAGTGTTGTCTTGGGCCACTGAGTTTTCTGGTCGTCTGAAATGTAGCATTAGATAAACAGGGTATGAGCATTTGGAGAAATTTCTGTTATAGTTAAATGCTAAGTAGAAATTAATCTACTCACAGCGGGGTTGGTTGATCAGCAAATTAATAAACTGTAATTAAAATTACAATTTTAGTGTCTGCAATTAATTTAAAGCAGAAAACCTCCTTGTCTTGATAAGAGCTGTTGACATATATGAAGTGTTGGTTATTAAGTTTCCTTAATAAGACTTCTGAAACCTATATCCACAGTCTCATGTTCTGATGTCTTGCTTATGAGAATCGAGTTAATGTTAACAGAGTAAGGCAGAGGACAGAGCAGTCCTTCAGTTGTCTAATTGTCAGGAGTTTGGATGGGGAGCTCTGTTCCACATGATTGGGTGGGTGTCACTCCCCAGCACTCAGCCTCAGGCTGTGCTGCCCGGAGGGTCCACGAAGCCTTCCCGCCTCACTCAGCCATCCAGCGTGAGCTCTGCTACAGCACAGAGGCCGGCTTCCCAGAGGGGGACACAGAAGCTGTCAGGCCTCGGAGGTCTGAGCTCAACTTCCACTGCATCCTATTGGTCAAACAAAGTCACAAACCAAGTCAAGAGGAGGGAAAAGAGACTCCACCCCTGATGGATGGTAGGTTGTGCACGTACAGAGTGGAAAGAAGTTGGTGGCCCCTTTGGAGAAACATGGAGAAAGTAATCGGCTCTGAAGAAGGAGACAGTGGTTCTAATTCTGGCTCTGCCACTACCTAGCTGTGTGGTGTTGGCCAAGTCACCTATGAATGCTTAACCCGTTTGCTCACATTCCAGGTCACGAGGATGAGCCATGAGCTCCAGGACCCTGTCTAGTTCCCCACATTTTCCTCTATAATCAAGGCAGAATCTACATTAGCCTAGAAGGTAGGGAGTAGGGGAGGATGTAAACAGAAACACAACACATGAATTATCCACGTGTTCTCTTCTGGACCGTTGTTAGCCTCTGTTTAATATTTATATGTGAGCTGGCTAACTATTCCTGTGACATCTCCCTAATCAATTATCACATGAGCTCAGCTTTTGAAGCCTATTCTTTTGTCGTTAGAACTTTGGTCCTGTTACAACCGCCCTCCCTTCTTTCTCTTCCGCCTCCTGGGGTGGGATATGAAAATACTGTTGAGGGTTACAGCGAAGCTACTCTCTTTTACAGGGAGCAGGGAGCATTAAGGCTCCAAAGGGAGTTGGGATAGGGATCCTGGAGCGAAAGGTGGACAAAATAATCTAGCCAACTGAACACTTCTATAAACAGAGCCTAACAGTTAAAGTGAATTGAAACTGATTTTGTGTGTGTGTTTTTAAGACTCTTCAAGCATGGTCTTTTACTTTTGAAATATACAACCTTCAGCAAGTATTCTAAAACACTTCATTTTAGGAGGACTACAAGTTGCCACCAGGACCCCCCTGAGCTATGTGGTCGATCACTATTTGTTGAGGCTCAGTGGGCCTAAGATCTATGGTAGGTGCACAGAGCTCCTACCTGAACGACCTCGTCATTCAGGAGGTGATCTGGTGCCTTCCAATTTGTCTCCTAAATTAGACACAGCATTTGAGCTCTTACTGGCTGCCTCCGCTCCTGGAATTTCAGCAACGGCACCCAGATTCAGGCAGAGTCGTGTGTGCCTTACCCACTTTCCCCTTCCCCACAGTCTTCGATTTCCAGTTTGGGGGTGGGGTAGAGACACTAAAACAATATGGACCCTGGACCCCAGATTACCTTTCTGGGTGGCACTCAGCTATCGAGGCTGCCTTCCTCCTTTATTGCCAGAATTCTCCGGGCTCCTCAAATGAGGCAATGGGGGTATTTTTCAGTCACAAGAAGCACTAGACAAATTCTCGTGCTCAAGAATGTAGAGTATCATTATTAGCACAACATAGCACATCTGCTAATCGGGCGACCTGCTCTATTGTTTTGTCTTCGTTCTTTTTCTAAGCTCTCGATATCCTCTCCCCTAACCAGGATCTTCTTACCCTCCTTTCCTTAATATCGACCCTGTCTCCCCCACATCCTATTTCCAGTGCTTCCATTCTGTCAAGATTTCGACTTAGGCTACAGGAATACAAATGTAGGAAAGATATTCTTCCAAAAGTTAGGAAGAAAGATGTGCTTCAAATCAATCTGTGAACAGTCACCGAGTTCTAGACTCTTTGGGGAGACAGTGACAAAGGCGCCCCAGCACTTTGAGACCTCCCATCAGCACGGGCACACCTCGTCTTAATTGTGCCTGGCTTTACGGCTCTCCACGGATGTTGTGTTTTGTACCCATCGACGGCCAGACCCTCCACCAGCAAAAAGATTATGCCTCGCTTCATCGCGGTGTTCGGGACCCGGCCCTGCAACGTTTCCGATGTCTGCCTGTAAAAGTTTTATGCTATTTGTTCCATTCTCCTAATCCCCTAACCCTTCTCCCGTCCTCCTTCCAATCTTCCGACAACAATCTTCAGGAAAACCAGCCACCCTAAGAGAAGACAGAAGGGGACACAGGAGTAGCAACAATTCTACGTTAACAAGACAATGAAATAGGAGGGCAGAGCAGCAGAGCTGGAGCTCTTTTCCCGTGGTATCTGCACCCAGGTATCCACCTAAGAAACTGTCCACTCATGACCAGGACCATGAGACAAACGTGCGACACACGTCTAGCTAACCCCGTTTTACCACGGGCCAGCACGACCCCTTCTAGTGGTAAAAGCAGTGACAGCAAGCTTCCTGCTCTCCAGGGACACGTGGCTCCACGCGGGAGCGCGCGCAGGAGAATGCACGGAGAATACACGCACGCATCAGTTTTCGGTTTTGAATACAGCGCTGCGGTCAGGACAGAGCCCTGTCCCTTCTGCACGACCCCCCCCCCCACGAGGAAGCTGCCCGGGGCCCCGTCGTTGGTGACGGGAAGGAGCCGCGTCCCGAGGCTCGGAGGAGCCCCGCGGCCGTGCGTGGAGCCCGAGCCTGCGGCTGCTCCGGGAAGACGGCCCCGGGCCCCGGGGGGCAGCGCCCGGGCGACGGCTCCGCGCCAGCTCCGCCCGAGGACCGCGGACGTTCCCGACCGGCCGCCGCCAGCGGGGCGCAAGCCACGTGCATTTAGCATAAAATGGGAAAAGCTACGCCAGTCCGTTGCCGACTTCCCGGACCACGTGAGGAGGGCAGTGCGCAGCCCGCGGCAGCCGTTTCCTTCCTGTCCCGGGGACACGCGCCCTCCCACGCGGACAGCCGCCCGGACACGCCGCCTCCCGCGCGCTCCCCAGAGCCGGCGGCCTCGGGCCTCATCCGCGCGGCGACCCCGCCAAGCCCCGACCGCGCGCCTGCGCACACGTCACGCGGCAGAGCCGACCGCGCCGCCGGCGGGGTGGGGAGGCGCATGCGCCAGCCGAGGGGCCGCGCTCCGCCGAGGGGGCGGGGCGCCGGGGGCGGGGCGGGGCGCCGGGGCGGGGCGAGCGCGAGGCCCCGCCTGGCCATTGGCGGCCGGGCCACGTGGAGGCCCACGGGCCGGGGCTGGCAGGGCGCCGCGTGGCTGGAGCGAGGGCGGAGGTGGCAGAGGGGTGAAGGCGGAGGAGGGAGTGCCTGGGAACGGGCTGCATATGCCGGCGCGGGGCGTTGCCGCCGACGGCGGGTGGGGCCGCCGCTTCCCCCTGACGACCAGGCTGCTGACGGAAAACGTTCCAGGAGGGAGCGTCCCGGCCCAGGCCCGTCGCCGGGAAGGCTGCGGGGCCCTCGGGCCGAGCAAGCCAGGGGCACTGCGCAGGGTTACACTCGGGCACTGGGGATCGCAAAGCCCAGCCTGCAGGGCCCATCTCCGCCGGGAGCGGCTCCGGGACCTCTGCAGGTCACTTAGCCCGGGCCTGCTTTCCCCACTCCACGAGAGTTCACGTCACTGTACGTGCCTGCGAGTGTGAAGAGCACCTACGTCATGCCCTTGCCCTCAGGGAGACGGGCGCTTAGTGCGGGCACTGAGCAAGACCCAACTTGGTTTCCCACCAGGCCGCCGGGCGTCCCCTGGGGCTTGGCCGCACTGCCTGTGCGAGTTGGGCCTCAGTTTCCTCCTCGGGGCCTAGAATGTGCTTCGAAGGGAATGAAAAGAGAAGGCGCAGTGCTGAGCGTCCTCCCCGGCACGTAGTGGGCTCCGAAGGCTAGTTAGAGGCTTCAGGCGGCGCCCCCGCCGGTGGCAGCTGTGGCCTTCGCAGCAGCCAGCCTGTCTGGGGCACTGCACGCAGACCGTGCGAGCCGGTGTGAGCCGGGACACAGCTCGGTTTCCACTCGGGCGGCTAGCCAGGGGCAAGGAATGCGATTATTAATTTACTAAGCGCACTCCTGTTCATCCCTTGCTTAGAAAAGCCCTAACTTTCCCGGCCTCTGGCAGTTTTAGAAAGCCTAAAGGAAACGTTCCACTGATTTTTCTGAGTTCATTCTGATGGTCAAGAAGGAAGAGTGACTGACCTGCGTACAGTTGGGGCAGGTGTTCGTGGACCGGAATAACTTGGGATAACATCGTCAGTATTTAGGAGAGTTGGCAAGACCAGGTGTGCTTTAACTGTTACCGTGGCTCCATGTTGAAAGCTTGAAAACTATTCGTGTTCTGCGTTGTATTAACCTTTTTTTTTTTTTTTTGGTCTCAATACCCCTCCCTCCACTGTTGCTACCGTGGTCCTTAAAAGCTGTTATTTAATTTTGTAGACATGCATTTTGACCTTAATCGCACCTTTTCTTACCAGTAACCACTTTAAAATCCTGTTGCTACAAGAGTTCAGGGAAAATCCATTTGTAATATTACTTAGAGAAGAATGACCACACCCTGGCTTCTGCAGAGTGCTGAGTAAATCAGACTACTGTTCATTCTGGAAAAAACCTGCAGCTGAAACTGGGATTAGGGATAAAGAAACCCAGCTGGATTTTGCCCCTGAGTGGTGATAGTTTCTGTTTATGGTCTGTTTATCATACAACATACTTTGCCAGAATGTGACTTGCTGTTGGTTAGCCTACCATGATTACACACCGTGTGTGATGCCTTGCGCCTGAAATATGTATAAACAGCGGAATGGTCCTGATCCCTGAGTGACTGGCAGGTGTTTGCGGAAGCCATCAGTCTGCCCACACATAGCTCCTTGTTGGAAAAGGTAGCCTTTTGATTGGTATTATCTATGAATAATTTAAAAATATATCATTGGAAGCGTAAAAGGTGCCATGGTTTGACTCTTCCATTGGTTTTCAATTTTCCATTTCCATCTTTTAAACAGTTGTGGAGTTCACCTGCTGATGTTCTCCTTTCTTGAAGTTGACTTACAAGGGCTACTTGTGCTTGGCCTCAATCGCAGTTTCAGTTCAATATACATTATTTCTCGGAGAGTATGATGACTCTACAACAATCATAACATTCGCTGAGAAGGTACCATTTATATTTACTATTTATATGTCACTTACATTCATTATTTCACTTCACCGTATTGAACACTGGGCACTAGAACAGTGGTTGGTGTATGTTCTTCAACCTTAGAAAATTTATGACATGGTCTTCTCCATTTTTCTTTTTAAAGAGAAAAGTCTTCCTGAAAGGTTATGACTTTTAACTGTGATAGAAATCCTGGATATTTATGATGTTTCACTGAGAAATACTAGTTTTCTTGAACGTTTTTCTTCATTTATTTTGTTTCAAATGAGACAATAAACCTTACAATGTTAGTGTGGCCCTTAGCCAAAGCGGATCATTTCTTATTTCAATAAGAGGATCAATAATTTTAATTTAACACATAGCAAGCACTTAAAATCTGCTCATAAAATTTATACTTGATGATGAGCATTGTAAAACAAGGGTTTTAGACTTCAGAAAAGGAAAGGTTAATTTGTGTTTACTCAGTACTTCATTAAAGTAAAAATAAATTTGAGAGTGTAGGAAATGAATAGTAGTAGAAAGCACTGATGGATAGAAATAAGTTACTAGACTTTGGGCACCATGGTTTAGTTAATGATACATTGATACATATATGTCATGAACTACATACATATACATACATGTATAATGATATATATGTATCCTTATTTGATTTACAAAATGCTTTCACTTTATCTCCTCTCATCTAATGCTCCTATATTACTGTGATATACGTATTGCCTAACCCATGTAAGACAGGAAGAAAGATTTCAGAGAAGATGAAGGGAATCGCCCAAGGTCTTCGGAGTCTCATGCTCATGCCACAATAAAAAGACACTGAATATTTTTGACCGAGCTCATGGTCAGTGTAGTCACTATACCTAGGTTATAATACCCCCTCTGCCATTGACTCCTCATTGTACCTGTTTCTATTAATAAAGTAAGGATTTCTGAATTTAACAATAACAGGAAAAGAGTGATGAACAAGATGTAAAGCGACCCCAGCTCTGATGGAAGTTACAAGATCGAGGGAGGTACAGAAAGGAACATCATTTCAGTGTGTGAAGTGCGAAAGGGATTAAGAGCACATAACCCAGATTAGGGTGTCACACGAAGCTTCCCAGAAAAAGGGCCTTAATTGAGGCACCGAAGGATAAGGAAAGGTCAAGTGAAGGCAGGAAGAGATGGATGTTCTAAGTGAAGGAACAGCAAGTGAAAAGACCTGGAAAGTACAATGTTAATTCTTGTAGATTTGTGTGTGTGTGTGTGTGTGTGTTGGGGGCGGTGGCTTCAGTGAAGGATGAAGTTGTTAGAGATGAGAAAGGAGTCAAAGGACATTTGAGTCTGTGCATAAAGGTTTTGGAGAGTAGGGGAGAACGTTGGGAGCTTCAAAACTATTAGTGGGAGGAACCACCATGAGGAGTATTGCAGAAGTCCAGGTAAGAAATGATGGTTGCCTGGGAAAGGGTAGTGACAGTGCAGATAAGGTAGCGAAGGAAAAGGGAAGATACTTGAAAAGAATGTATACAAGTAGAATTAAGAGGAATTGGTGATAGGTTGGATGAAGGGAGAAGAGAGAGCAATGCCTGGTTTCCATCTTAGCAGTTGGGAGGTTAGTACTACGAACTGAGAGGAGAGATAAAATAGGTACTGTTGTGCTACTTAGGGATAAATATAACAAAATTTGTGTAGTGAAAACTACAAAACTGATGAGAGAAATCAAAGAAGACCTCAATTAGTGGGGAGACATGCTGCGTTCCTGGGTTGGAAGACTCAATATTGTCAAAATGTCATTTCTTACCAAATCGATGGACAGATTCAGTGAAAGTACAGTCACGACCTTAGTAGACGTTGTGGAAGTCTACAGGCTATTTCTAAAATTTATGTTTCAGAGAAGCAAAGAATTTAGAACAGCCAAACAATTGTGAAAAAGAAAAACAAAGTTGGAGGACTCACATTACCTGATTTCAAGACTTACTTTAAAGTGACTTTTAAAAAACGATGGTAAAAATGCCCATAACATGAGATCTTCCCTCTTAATAAATTTCAGTGAGCAGACAGCACTGTTAAGTGGACAAGCAGGTCTCTAGAACTTTTCAATCGTACATGACTGGAGCTTTACAGCCACTGAGTAGCAGCTCCCTATGTTCCCGGCGACCTCCATTCTACTTTCTGCTTTGGGGACCTTGATGCCTTCGGATACCTCATGGAAGTGGCACCACACAGTACTTGTCCTTCTGTGGCTGACTGATTCCACTCAGCACAATGTGCTCGAGGTTCGTCCGTGTTGTAGCCTGTGACAGGATTTCCTTCCGTTTTATGGCTGAATGATATTCCACTGTGTGTACAGACCACGTTTTCTTGATCCGTTCATCTGTCAATAGACACTTGGGCTGTGCCCACGGCTTGGCAATTGTCAACAATGCTTCAGTCAACCTGGGAGTCCAGCGGTCTCTTAGAGATCCTGATTTCAATTCCTTTGGATAAGCACCTACAAATAGCATTGCTGTGTCATGTGGTAGGCATATTTTTGATTTTCTGAGGACCCTCCATACGGTTCTCCACGGCAGTGGCTCCATTTCACACTCCCACCCACAGTGCCCCCGGCTTCCGGACCCTCCACGTCCTCACCAGCACTTGATGTTTTCTGTTTTCTTGGCAATAGTCACCCTAACAGGTGTGAGGTGGTATCGCATTGGGTTTTGATTTGCATTTCCCTGATGTTCAGTGATGTTGAGCATCTTTTCATGGTCCTGTTGGCCGCCTATGTCTTTGGAGAAGTGTCTATTCAAACCTTTAGCTCATTTTTAAGAAGACTGTGTTTTCGCTATTGTGTTGTAGGAATTCCTTGCATGTTTTGGATATTAGCCCCTTAACAATTTGCAAATATTTTCTTTTTTTCCATTAGTTGCCTTTTCACTCTATTGTTTGCTGTGCAAAGCTTTTTAGTTTGATGTAGTCCCAACTTGTCTATTGTTGCTTGTCCTTTTGCTGTGTCATATTCAAGAATCGAGTGCCCTTGAAGCTTTTTTCCTATACATTTTCTTGGAGTTGTACAGTCAGGTCTTACATTTAAGTTTTTAATCCATTTGGAGTTGATGTTTATGTGTGGTGGTGTAAGATAAGGGTCCAGTTTCATTCTTTTACACGTGGAGATCCCGTTTTCCCAACACTATTCGTTGAAGAGACTGTCTTTTCCCCATCGTGTATTCTTGGTGCCCTTGTTGAACAGCAATTGACCAGAGAGGAAGACCGTGTGACGTCGGTGAAAGGACAGACACAGAATCCCCCAGAATAGGGCACAGAGTGATAGACATGAACTTGGTCAGTTGATTTTGGACAAGTGTGCCAAGATAACTCATTGGAGTAAAGAGAGTCTTTTCACAAAATGGTGCTAGAATAATCAGATGTCCACATTTCAATGAATGAAACCTAACTCCTACCTTATATACAAAAATTAACTCAAAATGTACCATAGACTAAAATGTAAAACCTAAAACTATAACACTTCCAGAACTTCCTGTTCCTGTGGTAGCCACATGTGGCTATTTACATTTAAATAATTAACAACTAAATATAATTTAAAACTCACCCCTTAGTTGTCATGGCCACTGTCAAGTCCCCAGTTGTCACATGAGTATAACTCTAGCTGGTGTACTCGTGAACTTGGACTAGAGCACATTTTCATCACTGCAGAAAGCTCTATTGTACATGGCTGTTCTAGAAGAAAACATAGGAGAAAATCTTTGGGACCTTAGCTAAGCAAAGATTTCTTCGGTCACAAAAAACATGAACCGTCAAAGAAAAAAAATTCAATAAATTGGGTTTCATCAAAATTAAAAACTTTTGGTCTTTGAAAAGCTCTACTAAGAAAAGGGAAAAACAAGCCACAGACAAGGAAAAAAAGTTGCAAAATGTATTTGATAAAGAACTAGTAACCAGAATATAAAACACAAAACTTTCAAAATTCAGTAAGAGCAAAAGAAATAAAAAAGTGAGCAAAAAGTTTAAATAGACACTTCACCAAAAAAGAGATGTGGATGGCACATTACTTAAATTCTCTGATCTTGTACATGTATTGGCTTTTTTTTTTTTTAAGAAGGGTTATCTGGTTGGGATGTTTATGGTCCACTTTTGTTTTCTTTGTATCTCACCTGGTCTTACTTAATTTTAAAGTGCTAATCCTCACAAGTAAAACCTAAGGAAAATAAGACGTGTGTGTATGTGTCTAAAAAAGCAAACACACCCGTTTTTATAGTTGTTTCTGGTTGTCCAGGGGTCTCAGTAGTGAAGGAAAAGGAAGCAAGACTGTCTCAGGCAATCAGATCACTTGAGCAGTTCACATGATCACGATAACGGACTGGCTCAGCCTGTTTGGGCCATAAGAAAATCCCACCTTCCTAACTGTATTCAAATCAGTGCAGCTGGACTGCGGGTGATTTGTTGTTCTTGTCTTAGACCTAAGCCCCTGCCCTAGGTCTGCTTAGGCGTATGTGAGAGGCTGACCAGTGGCGTCCTTTAAGATGCCCCTTCCCAAGGCTGCGAATGCTACCTTACATGGCAGAGGGATGCTGCAGGTGTGATTACCTTATGAATTTTGAGATGGGGAGATTCCCTGGATTATTCAAATGGGACGAATGTCATCACAAGGGTCCCAGTTAGTGAAAGAGGCAGGCGGGCGGAAGCATCAGAATCAGTGTGACACAGGGTGTGAAAGGACAGGACCAGCCATTTCTGGCTTTGAAGATGGGAGCAGGCCACAAGCCAAGGAATGCAGGCGGCCTCCAGAAGCCGAAGAAGGCAAGGGAGTGGATTCTCCCCTGGGCCCTCCAGAGAGAAGGCAGCCCTGCCCACCCATTTCAGACTAGACAACCGGAAGGGGAACCTAATGCATTTGTGTTGTTTTAGGACACTAGGTTTTTGGTTATTTGGTATGTAATAGAAAATGAAGACAGGATACTTTAGGACTGTTCCATGTGCAAGTTCTAAAACACAGACAATTAAAAAAAAATCATTAAAAAAAAAGTCTCACTGCTAGCCCTACGAGGCTCCCCACGAGCAGAGTTTTAGCCCTAACCCTCCTACCCACCTCTGTGAAATGGTGCTCGGTTCAAAGTGTGGACGTGTGCACGGCCACAGGATAAGGCATTGTGACCCCCCCCCCCCATTAGCAGTGTGTCCCAACTACCAAAATCTTGGGACTGGCCCTTCACCCTTCTCACTAGGGTTTTTTTCCTTAAGTCAAGTTTACTGAGGTGTAATTTACATATAGTAAAATTTACCCTTTTTAGGTTACAGTTCTATGAATTTCAAGAACCTTATGTAGTCACGTAACCACAACCACACTGGAGATATTTCCATCACCAAAATATTTCCCTAGTGTCCCTTCAGTTTTGCTTTGCTCAGAATGATACAGTAGCCTTTTCAGTCTGACTTCATTTACTTGTTAACATAATGCTTTCCAAGTTCATCCATGTTGTATCTATGTCCACATGTACACGAACCGTAACCCTTTATTACCCTCAAATGGCCATCATTTCCGTGTGTTACCTAGAACGTGTTCTGTCTCTTGGGGTGTAACCTGAGAACTGCGACAGTCCTCGGGAGTGCAGAGGGAGTGCCTGTTAGCATTGTTGGACGGGGTGGGGTGGAGAGTAAGGATGGGCGTGCAGGGCTGAATCTACACATTCACAGAGACAACAGCTTTATCTGTTACGAGAACCGAAGAGGGGAGAGAGAGATTGGGGTCCCTTGTTAGAGGGAGCAATGGAGGATGGTTTTCAGTTGTGAATCAAGAAGACTGAGCCAGAGGTATTATGGTTAATGGGTCGTTATAGGATTAAATGGTTAATTAGCATCAAAAGGAGTAGGGACTGCCTGATGATTTGTTTTGTGTGGAGGAACTCCTTTGGAGCCACTGCTGGGTATTTCTTCCTCAGTGAAAGTCTCCTAACTGGCCTTGGCTCCAAAACCCTCAAGCAGATTAAATGAAGCTTTGCAAAGAATCTTTCTTTCCCGCTCTAGTCTCACGGGCACGAAGGGGGTGGAGCCCTCACCCCTAGGCCTGACTTCCCCTCTAGTCTCTTAGGACTTAATCTGGCATTTGCAGGTCTGCCCCAAACAGGTGGGCGGGGGGAGGTGGAGGCCCTAGCACCTTATCAGCGGGATTGCACCTGGGCAGGGAGGCAGGGGCTGTAGCAGAATGTACCTGACAGATGGTCAGGTGGTCTGCCTTTGAACCTCAGTCTGCTGTTCTGGTTTGGCCAAAGCACTTCACCTTCCTAAGTTCACTTTTTCTTCCATAAGACAAGGATGAATCTGGAAGGAAAAAAAGTGTTATTGTAAAAGCTGGTTGCTCTTTGTTGGGAAGCTAAGGACAGCTGAATTATAGTCCTTTTCTTTATTTGGTCAAAGCAAAGGGTTAACCTAGATGGGAGTTGTTGGGGCCCGGGGGCTAAAATTGCTCTGCATAATCAAGACACAATAATTTTTAGTTTTCACTTGAAGCTGGATGAAAACTTTTTATTGTGCTTTTGTTTGGGCAGGGGTGAGGGAGGGGGCCCTAGCATTAGGCTAGGGATGAAAAATTGCCACGCCAGTGGCAGAGAAGGATGGGGGCAGGGAGCTCTGATGTCTGATTCTTAATCTTAAATCGTTTCCTATGGGTTATAATCTTCCTCCAGTAAAGACCTGCTCTTCCCAACAAGAATGTGCTTTGGCGACAGAGAGTATGCAGGCTGTGTCTACACCAGGGACGAAGTGGATTAGAGGGAGAAGATGATGAGCAGTGGGTTGCAGTCAGGATTTAGGGCAAAAGAGTGCCAAGGACTCACTAGGAAGCTGGTCGTAAGCACCGTCCTTAAGGCCCTTGAAATTACTAAGGAGAGTCCTGGGCAGCTGTGTGAGATATGGTCTCAAATTTGCATGTGGGTGTGAAATGAGAGAGTGTACAATTTAGGACAATGTCTGCTTCAGTGTTGGGACGTTTACATGAAAGCACATCAGGAACCAAAGAAATACATTATAATCCCTAAGGTAAAACACCTTTCCGTAAAGATTTTTTTACAAAGATGTCACATTTGAATTCAACACCAATCACAAATGTGCGAACAATTATCTGGAAGTCATGAGCTGTAGGATAGTTTTCTTCATGAATTCAGTTCAAACTGAGAGGTAAAACAATTTGGATCTTAGAGCTGTAATTGAAACAAATGACTCAGTGTGGCCCAAATGTGCCGTATTAAGATGTGGGACATAGGACCCCCTGGTAACAACATCCAGCCCATGCAGCAGGAAGAGAAAGAAGCTTTGGTCACAGTCAGTAGCTGAGACCGTGGGTAGGTGTGGCAGAAAGGAAACGGTCATTTGCAGAGGAATGGGGAGGAACGTGGATGGGGTCCGTACTAAACGCGACGTGTACTGTCTGCCTTCATGCTCCATCTGGCCAGAAGAGGTGGTAGTATGTCCCCTCTTTAGATGGGGGTTGGGGTGTAATGACTGGTTAAAGAACTCGCCCAGGGGCATGGCGCTGAAGTGGCAGAGCTGGTATGAAGATGGATCCACTTCAAGGTGCAGGCTGCCACCTGGGCTCTGAAGGAAACTGCTACTTAGCACCTGAGCCTTTCGTGGTTCCGTCTCCAGGTCCCCATTTCTTACCACACCTTCATTGTTTTTCTTCCAGAGCTCTTTTCCAGGAGATGCTGAAGGTGACACGTATGTGAAAAAAGCACTAAATAAGCTGCTTACATTCCAGAGTGAGCAGGTTCCATTCCTGGATGGTCTGAAGCTGCGCCCTATGGGCCCCGCCATCTTTTGCGAGGTGAGTACAGAAATGCTGGCGAACTCTTTCCATTCAAGGTTCTTGCACACAGTACGCATTTTTTGTGTTGTGGGACTCTCTTGTTGTTCAGAATTCACCTTAGGGGTTTTCTCAAACTCTGCGTTCTTACTCTGTAGTGGTTTTGAGCTTTCTTTTTTTTCTTTCCAGGCGGGGTGGATGGTGCCGTTTCTCATCGAGGTGTTAGGATTCTCTTTCACACTGTTTGTCATGACCTTAAAGCATTTTCAGTATTGGAAGCTTCTCCCTCTGTCATTTTCTGTTTTAAATGTAGTACCCAGTAAGCTAGAGATTCGCTTTGCCCCCGGAGTTTACAACAGGAGCAGCGGGCGAGTCCATAGTCCCTGTGAGGTATCTGAGGCAGCCCCAGGTGAAAACCAGCCCCAGGCCTGCCTTTTCATTTTCTTCCTCTTGGCAGGTTTTGGGGTGCAGATGTGAAGTGTAGTTGTGCTTCTGAATGAGCTCCTGGTTGCGGGACTTGATCAGTGTGGCTCCCAGTGCCCAGAAGAAGTGTTTGAGGACGATCACAATTGTCTTCGTTTGTAATCGCCGTCACAGCTCTCCCTGCAGATAATGCAGGGGCCGACGCGTCCTTCTGCGCTGCAACCACCCACAGAAACCACACACGGTATTTTACTCAAAACTTTAACAACTACTTTGTGATGCAAAACTGGTGGAATTTTGGGTACTTTCTGTAAAATCGAAATCTTTATGGGGGTTTTCCAACATCCTAGTCGATTGTTAACAAATGATCAGAATCATGAAGAAGAGTCTGTGGCAGGATAAATGCCCCTCCTCACTGAATATTCTCCCTGGACAAGCCTCCTGGATTGAGAGACAGGCTCTCCTTTTGCAAAGGGCAGTTAAAGAAGTGCTGTTTCTAGGAGACTTGCTGTTGGAAAGGAGAGAGATTTTAGGAGCTGCTTATCTTTGCGACAGAGTTTCTGGTCTTGACCAAGTATTCATATCCAGTACTTGCTGATTTGTAGATCCTCTTATGAGATTTGAAAAGCAAAGCAAAGCAATGTGTATCATAGGACAGACTACAATTCTGCATAAGAACTGTCTGTAAAGAGAACTGGGATGGGAAACTGATTACTGAGAAGACACTATGGCCCTTTTCTGGAAGGGAGATTGCAAGCAGGCAGAGCTCTCTCGGTATTTGGCCCAGTCAGGAGAGCTTTGTTCTGGGGCTGAGTCCTTGGGCGGGTTACTTGACCTCTGTAAGACTCCACTTCTCTTCTTGAAAATGAGTTTCACTCGTGCTGAATGGCTGGTAGACAGAGCACAGTCTCAGAGCCTTCAGCAGGGGTCTCTTGTTATTGTTCTATGTAAAGATGAGTTTCATTGCCATATATAATTTAAGCCTTCTTTCAGGCACATGTTTCGTTTTCTAAGATCTATTAAGAACATTATTTTAGCAAAACCCAACTCTACGTCTCTAAGTGTGCAGTTATGCCCCTTTTGTAGTTAACATTGTTGAATCCCCGAAGTCTGCAGCCCCGAAGTCAGACCTGCCAGTGGTTTCACGATTAGCCTTAGAGTAACCCCAGGCACACCTTGTCTCGTCCAGCTGCCCTTTCTTGTGCTTCACAGGTGTTGCCTTTTTCAGACTGAAGGCAAGGCCCACCCCCAGCAGAAAGATCACAACACGCTTCCCTGTGTTGGCCTGGAACCGAACCCACCATCTCTCTGAGGTCTGCCTGTTTCAGAAACTTCTGGCTGTTTCTCACTAGGAGGATCCAGAGATCTAGAAGTGAGTTTTTAATGAGTTAATTCCTTAGTTCACTGTGACAAGCTTATTTTCCACTAGCACATAAGGAAAACCTTGTTTGCTGCTGCAAAGACTGAGTTGCTTCAACGGATAGTCTGCTTGCTTTATGATTTATGTTTGCACTCTTGCACAGAGTGCAAGAGTGGTCTTTACAGGAGCAAAATCAAGCAATCCAATTTCAGAAGGAACAACCAAATAAAAATTGGCAAATGAATAACAATGAATAAGGACATGAACTTGGAAGCAAACCAAGTAAGTTGAATCAAAGTTTTAAAGAATGAAGTAAGTTGTATTTTGTGTGTGTGGTGGGGAGTGGAGACAGATTCAGTGTTAAGAAAAACTGTACAGGACAGAATATCATTGAAGGTTTTGGGACCCAGCAAACCAAGAGTGGAAGCTTTATTTGGGGGAAAATAGGTTTATCACTACATAATTTTAGGGACAGAAGTAGAAGAGAGTAAGATATTATAACTGTTGGAAAAGTGGAATGCAAGGTCCCAAACCCTTTGATTTAACGAGTGATTTAGTTAAGGAAACTGGCAGATCTTGAAAGTTGAACTCATGCTAGAGCAGACTTTTAAAATTAAATCATCAAAGTCCAAAAGACGCTTTTGCACGTTAGCACTATGCTGCCACGTCCATTGCTCAGCCTGGTAACACTAATTCTTCATGTGCAGGTCACTCTGAAGGGGGTTGGGCCTCAGCCCTTGAACTACAGGTGTTGAATAGGCCATGTGTGTAGCAAGGTAAACTCACAGGTACACAGCAAAGGCCACGGGACGTTTATGTTTCAAGTATCCTAGCTTTGTGTTCACACCCAAACTCCCAGGCTGGCGTCTACCGCATGTCAGGTCAGGTGAGCTGCAGCCATTCCATTTATTTTCTGCTGAAGGTAGTGAATTGAAGGAAGATTTATATCTGAAGTGACAGGATTCAAGTGCAACATGACAAACCTGTAAAAGCTGCAACCTGAACATGTCAATGCAGACCTTCCCAGTGAGCTGGATGGGAGCTGGGAGACAAACCCCACACCTGGCACGTCGAGTTGGGCAGCATGGGAATCAGAGACGCAGAGGACGGGCAGGTCCCTGCGGGCTGAGCGGTGAGGAGGTGCTGGCACACGGCCGCATGGCTGCGCGTTGGTCTGTCCTGGGCCTGCCTGATCGGGGAGGAGCTGTGAGGAGACGGACGCCGCATGGGCTGGGACATTCTTTCCGTGTTCGTATGTTGTCAAATTTATAAAGTAAAAGCACTGGTTAGGAAATGTCACGTAGCTGGAATTGAATCCCATCCCAGTTCTCAGCATTGGTTATGTACCAAGGCCTGGGGAAAACCGGGGCTAAAAGCCACCCCGACGAGGTTGCTTTGAGGAGGGAACAAGTGTTGTGACCTTTGGGTGGAAGCATTAGCTTTGTAAAGCGTCAGGATGGTCTTGCAGAAGGACCCTCACTGAACACTGGTCACGAACCAAAACAACTGGAAGTGAAAGCGCCAGAGCAAAGCCCAAGGGCCTCGGCAGAGCCCTCCCCCTCACCACGTGGGGCTGGGCGCCCACCGCCATCGCTGGTCCGGAGAAATGCAGGACACTGCATCAGACATGCCCCGTGTGTTCAGGCTGTTCTCACAGTTCTCATCGGCCAGGTAGGCATTTTCTGAATTCATCTAGTAACAAAGCAGCAGCACTTTAGATTGGCCCTAAAAAAAATATACATGGGAGTAGCTGTTAGCACACAGAGGAACGTCCAAACAAAAGCCACCAGACGGTCCTGTATATTGTTCTGCATCATTTATTAAATATGTATTTTATATATGCATTTACAAACGTTACTCCTTTTGGAACTCTGCTTTCAATACATTTTAAAACTTTTTTTGCAGTCTCTCATAAAATGAGATCCATGTACAAAACAAAGCAACAGACATAAAGGTTTCCTTTCACACTTTTCATCCATCAACGAAAGAAATCACGTGACAAAGAAACAAAACCAAGACATGGCTCTTTCACAAGAATAACGTCAGTGTTCAACTCTGAGTTCTGACGGGGTAGCCACATTTCAGCTTCTCTGGATTACACATTACTGCGTATTAGCTACTGTAGCATGTTGTTCAGATGAAGAAAACATTCAGCTCTCCTGTTTGGCCTCGCTAGTCTAGAGACCGTCAGTGATTCATTTCTTCATAATGCGACACCAGAATTCAGCTAAGGAGATGACACTGATTGGCCAGCAGTATGCATGTACCCGAAACGCTGCATAAAAAGTCCCCTTTAAAAGCTTCATTAACTTCACAAGCTAAAGTCTGCGCCTCTAACGTAGCTCTTATTTAAAGAAATAGTTTAAATGATCAATTCAGAAGCTTAAAAGTATCTTTGAAACTAAAGTTGCTTTTCTTAAAACGAATGCTGACTGGACAGTTCGTAGGATTGGAGCTTCGTCACGACGAGACAGAGGCATGAGTGCCACGTGCCACGAGCACAACAGTATCAGCACAGGGTAATGACGGGGCACAGAGGCCCAGGGGCCCGAGCTCACTATTAGTATGATTTCGGCAGCAGCAGCATTTGATATGTAACCATTTATAACATTTTTCACACCAGCTTCAAAGATGTGCAGTCCCTTAGGACACCCAGGAGTTATAAATTTATTGTGATTGCATAATCCGTATTGCACAGTTTTATAAAAAACATAAATACTGGCTATTCTAGTTTTAAATACAAAATACATGTCATGTAGTTTTAAATCTATAATCTGGTTCAAGTGCAAATCAGGTGCTTTCTTCAGTCCTTCCAAAAAAAGCATTGAATATTTTTGGCACAGATGAAATTTCATCATGCCAACAATTCTAATTACAATACATATATCTAGACCTGTAGAGTAGCAATCATATACATACAGTAGAAAACTGAGTATTTACAAATGTACTGAGCATAACTGCAGCCTTGGGGGTGAGTCAGAGCCCATCAGCGTCCCCACACTAATAATCATTAAAAAGGGAAATGCGACGCTTGGTTTCACTTGCTCATGCGGGCTGCTGCGGGTTCACATTCATGTGCGGGGGGTGTCCTAGAAGCCCGATTCTCTGCTTCTGCTTCCTTTGTTCTGTCATCTGGAAAGTTAAAAAGTTTCATCATTAGCCCCAGACACTTCCTGTGCGTCAGATCATATCCTGAACTATAGATTTACCTCTGTGGTTATGGTTTGTACTGAAACCCACTTTCTACAAACAGTGTCCTGACACTACATCAAACACACACAGAACTTCAAAAAGAACATCTTTCTCGGCAGAACGGGGAATTCTGTGACCTAGTCATGCAACGCGACATTCAGAAGTGTCACCTGTTCCTTGTTTCAGAAAGAAACAAAAAACTGCAAAAGCGCAGGCTTCTTGCGTGTTTCCCAGATCCGTTTCCAAGTGACACAGACTCACTGGAAAATGGTGGTTTGCACGGCAGTAACAGCTCAGCAACTACCAAGAGCGGCAGTGAGTGGGGCCCCGCGTCTGAGGGACGAGGCCTTCGGGTTCCCGAGAAGAGCAGAAGGCAGCACCTCTAGGAAGACGGGGCGCCCCGTCCTCACACCTCTCCCAGCTCCAAGTACACAGTCACTGGGGCCACCACACACCCCGAGGCAATACCGCTCAGGGCAGGGAGGCCCAGGCCTCAGGTGGGTCAGTTCTGTCAAAACCTAGGACCAGAGGTTGGGCCTGTCATGTGGCTGCCGGACGAAATCAGGTCTCAGTGGAGGATGTCGAGCTCTGTTCTGGGTGTTTGGGGGCATCGTTCATTGTCCACGTTTACATGTTCTCAACCCAGCTGGGCCTAGCCCTGGATTGGACGCTGGGCATTTGAGTCAGTTAAGATAAAAAGGCTTCTACGAAACACACATTACATAAAATTGTCTACAAGTGACGTAAGGTCCTGCTCCCAGATCTGCAGTTTCCTAAAATCAGAGAGGTATTAGGGTGGAGTGGGTTTTGGAATCAGACCGACCCATTTTCTTATGGTTTTACGTTATTTAACTTTTCAGTGTGTTTCTCCATTTATACAATTAGCATGGTCATTCCTCTCGTGGTGGAGAATTGAGAGGATGTCTGTGAATTGCTCATTACGGGTCTGTCACATGGTCGGTGCTTAAAAATCATTTCTAACTTGGACTAGGTTTTAGTACAAAATATCCTGCGTGAACACAAAACAAGAATAACTCTCCTAAGTTCAACTTTAAAGTGGTTATTTTTCCTTATTTAAAACAGCATTTTCCTTTCAAATCAAAATACTATTTTCAGACTCCTGTGAAATGCCTTCTGTTGAAATTTAGATGATTTACATGGAGTCAGTATTTCCAAAAGGTAGCTTTCAATAAAGCTTTTTTTATAAAGAATTGATTTAGGATATTCCAGCTAGCTTCTAAAGCTTCCTTACATGAGCAACAAATCTTGAAAGAAGGATTGCACACGACAGAACACTTCAGATTCAGCTGAGGAAGGAGAATGGGATACGTGGAATAAACCCACAGTGAGACTACAGGCACACCTCGCTTTACTGCACTTCACAGATGTCGCGCTTTTTACAAACTGAAACAAGACCCTCCATCAGCAAAAGGATTACGACTCGCTTTACTGCGACATTCGCGTCACTGGG
Organism: Rhinolophus hipposideros; assembly: GCF_964194185.1. NCBI lineage: Eukaryota > Metazoa > Chordata > Mammalia > Chiroptera > Rhinolophidae > Rhinolophus > Rhinolophus hipposideros. The sequence continues at coordinate 63,473,147 of NC_138060.1, forward strand.
GTGGTCTGAAACCCAAGCAGTGTCTCCGAGGTGTGCCCGCGTAAGGTAGTCAGTAATTCATTCATCTTACTGCCTGATACTTCAGATACTTAGCTCAGATCGCCCCCCTGCCTCTCCCCCCCCCCCAACTATGCCCTTGGCAGGTAACCTGGAGAGAGAGTCCAATAAAACTTAAATCTCAAGCATTCTGATGGATTTAGGGGGCTTGGAGGGCTTAGCCCCTATTGAAGACACTGTGTTCAAAGCTTCCTCGTAGAGCTGCTGAGATCTCCCAACCATCAAAGTTGGCCATTCCAGCTTGTTCCTTAATTTGTCTATAAATTAACTACTGTATTTGAGATTTTTATGTATGCATATCTTCATGTCCGGTTGTTAAATCAGCATTTCTTGACTTTTTAATCTGTTGGTTATTCAATCATTCCCTTAAACGCCTCTAAAACCATATCCTCTTGTAGCAAATGTGTCTCCAGCTGACGGCCCCTCCCTTCCCGCCTCTACCTGTCCCTGCCTCAGTGGTGGGCCTGCTCTGATTTTCTGGCTTCATCTTCCTAAGGTCATGACCCCCCCACCCGCCCTCCCTCATCAACCTGAAAGCTCCCTACTGGAGTGAGGGCCAAATTCTCAGCTCGGGCAGTCACAGTCCTGGTAATTTCAAGTACCTAATACACACCTAAGTTTCTTTTATTTTTTGCTAGAACAGTGGTTCTTAAATGTTTGTGTGCACCGGAATTACCTCCCCCAGAAGGTTTGTTTACACTCAGATCAAAGGGCCTCAGGTAGACTCCCGATTTTGCATTTCTCACATGTCCTGAGGCACTGTAGCTGGCCTGGGAATACACATGCTCTAGACAGCTCTTCACTGATTTTCTCCAAAATAGGTCACCGTCATTGTGGATATGTTTTCATCATATACTTGGACACTTTTAAAAAAGTATTTTCGGTAAACATGTGATTTGTCTCAAATGACATAACATCTTGATGAAGACCGTATGCAGCTGAGCACGTAGTAGGCACACCAGTTTGTCTAAATTCTGTTTTGATCAATCGTGCCCTTTTTGACAGACTGGCTATTATTTAAGTGACTATTAAGTGAGAGGGATAGGACAACTGCTAACGTATTTGGCCCTCTTGCCAGTGGGCATCATCCATTTACAATTGTAAGGGAACAATAACAAAAACAAAACCCCTAAGGACTAAACTGGCCCGTGAGAAAGCAAGATCAACACTGTTGGCCAGTTAGGTTTCCCTGGCCCATTAGCGCAAATACGCACAATTTCTGGCTTTCTTAGCTCAATTCTACCTACCTATACACAGGTGCGTGCACACACACACACAATCTTACTTGAGGCAGCACGATTATCTGTTATATCACCTACATCAAAACAAATAGAATGACCAAAGTCTATCCTTAGCATATCCTCACGTAGTATTCTCTGGCTGCCTGAAACAAAACTGACTAGACAAAATATCCATCCGATTCAGTTCTAAGGTAACTAACTACATTCAAAATTCTAATACTGAAAAATCTGTTCTGAATGGGGTGAAATGTCCCATTTGTAGTAGATACGTTTAAAACCCTCACTCCCATTGAGCTGACGACGGACTTTTGAAGCAGAGCTCTTTTTCGTCCCTATCTAAACACAGACTAGCTTGAGTGCAGCCTGCCCTTTTTTGACTCAGTCCAAACGAGAAGCAGAGACTATTGCAGCCAAACCCCTGAAAGGTCTTTCATGGAAACACTCAGTGCCCAGTGTAAATAAGCAAACCAGTGTGCCAGGACTGACCCCGACCATCACAGGCTGGCACAGGAAGGAAGGCTCCACAGCTCTCCAGTGCCCCATCTGCTTTAGAACAGATCGAAACACTCGGAAAAACTGCTTTGGTGCCGCGGTAAGGTTGTGGTCACTCAGATTCCCAACAGCCAGGAAACTAGTAATCAGATTGAATTTTTATAGTCCACGATATCATAGGAGGAGCCGAAAATACCGAGAACTCAAACCGAAGCAGCTGCTGAGTGCAATTAATCAGACTGATTTCATGTAACTTCGGATCTTGTTCGCATCCTTAGAGTTCTGTTCCTACTTCACCTGGCAAACGCTTTCTCAAACTTGGAGACCCAGCTCCGGCATTACCACCTCTGAGCGTTTCTGTGGAGACCTCTCCCTGAGATGAGGTTAAACGAATTGCTCCCTTTTCTTCATCCCTGAGCAATCTTTTCATAAGGCCGTTACATACCACACTGAACTGTAATGTATCTGTTCGCTTTTTTGTCTCCCACTCTAGACTGGTAGTCCCGTGAAGAAAGAGAATAGATTCTCTTCATCTTTGTAACCTCAGTACCTGGGCTGCACCTGGCCAATAGGTGGTTCAGAGAACGAGCTGGACGACCCAGAACACGGTGCCGTTCCCCGAGCATGCCCTGTGCTCCCATGCCTTTGCTCACGTGGGTTCCTTTCCTGGGAAGCCTCCACTGCATTTCTCTGCCAGCTCGGAAATCACCTGCTTGTAAGACTGTCGACGCTCGACTCCTCGGACCCTCCAAACCTCACAGAGAACTACAGACTTGGCTGTGCTCCATGAAGCTCCGCTCGTGCCCCAGTCGGAGCCTTTCCTACTGTCTCCCCCTGTCACAGGCCAATTATGGGACGCAGGGGGCAGATGTCCCCTCGGTCCCAGTGACGTGTCAGGAACACAGACATTAAGGAAGGTTTGCTAAACGTTCCATTTCCAGCTCTGGCCAGCTCTTCTCATCTTTTGTAATTCTTTCCTCCGGCACTTATTGTGAACCAGATAACCTTGTGGCACGAAAAATGCCACACGCTGTAACATGCGAATAGCATCTGAATTTTGAAGCACTCCTTGTACTCCTGACAAGTAAGGGTCACGGTCCCATGGGAAGCCAGTCACATTTTCAAAAAATGAACCCTTCTCTCAGTATTTGCTCTTTTGCATTATGAAGAAAACATGCAAACATATATATATATATATATATATATATATATATATATATATATATATATATATATATATATATATATGTTAGGTTCTTACATGGGTTCTCATCCTTGGAATAAGAATGTAAGAGAACCACATCTAGTGTTCAGAATCTCTCGGGAGGGAAACTTCAAGACGACAGGCATTGTCAGGTAACACTTAGGAAGCAAGTGAATCAGCTGTTCTCCGCAATAACAGAAAAAGTAACAGCATGGACCAGGTTTTTACTAATATCCTCCATAAGAACGTTTTCTCCTCAAGTTGGTTTATAAAAAAACAACCACCAAAGAGGTCAATAACAGTAAAGACTAAAACCAAAGACTCCCACACTTAAGCTGTTATCGTTCCATGATGCTGGATTTTGGACCAGAAAGTCTGAAAACATATCCAAGCGATGAAGCAATTTTTGTATTTTCCAGCACTTTATCAGTGAATGGTATTCTTTCATAGCTGCTTAAAAAAAAATCTATCAGCGTTCCTTGCTCGTTAATCATTCGCGGGGTTTTTATTTTTTAATTCAAAATTTTTTCCCTTCGGAGGGCAGGCGTTCTCCCAACGACCATTTGGGCCCCAGCAGCTCTGGTAATGTGCGTGGCTTCTTACGCAGAACAATTTAAGAAATCTTCGTGATTGTCAAACACCAAATTTAATAAAATCTAAATCTTTTCAGTAAGTTAATTCTCAATAAATGCATTAAAGATTTGTTACATAATCAAAAGGAAATGTTGACTAATTCCTTTTGAGAGAAGCAAATTTTCCCCAATAAATGCAGCTATGGTGAAATTTCCCCATAATTCTGGGCACTCTAAAACCTAAGCAGCTCAGTCCTGATGAAGGCACTTTAAAATATATATAACTGGTCTCATATTTCTTTTTAGCTTAGAATATTTTCCAAGAAAAAATGGTTCAATTTCAAACTCACTCACAGGGGAAAGGTTTTTCTGAAGAGTGGTTCCAACTGCCAACTTTAAAACAAAAATGTACAAAGGGCTGAAACCATACTGGTTTAAACCATACTGGTTTTACTGTCATTTAATGAACCTTAGTCCATATGCAGTCAAGTTTTACATACTTTGTTTAAGCCAACACTTGGGCATAAGAACGATTCTACCTTGCATTTTAAAAATGCCAACTCTCCACTATGCTCGGCTGTGTGTAAAATGGCTGTGAGTTTTCCGCCCCAGTGTTTTAAGTGCAGGTTGTAACTTCTGAAACTTTACGGCTCTTCTGAAAAACACGCATTAAGAATTTTAAAAAGTCAGGCATCTATGGTACAGTGACAGAACACGTGAAAATAAAGACACGTGCCATGCAACATATCACACCTGATGGGAGGGTGGGGGTTCCTGCCCTGGCACGTCACTGGGGGCTGCATCCATTCGCTGGGAGCCTGCGGAGTGTACCTGAGTGTCCTCACCAAGGCGAGATGGCAGCTGCTGCCCTGGGTGCCCTCCTCCACCTACGAGTCTTCCTGCTAGCTCCTCCGTCAGCTCCCTCCTTTACCCCGGCTACTGCAGAAGGCCTGCAGAGCCCATGCAGAATGCCGACCAGCCCAGGTTGCCCAGGCAGCTGTGCACCACCAGCGCGCATGTCCCTGGGACACAGCCGCCTCCCGTCACTGGTCACTGGACAACCGCCTGGTGACTGCCTGTTCATTAGAAGGCAGCCAGAGGGGGAGCGGTGCACAGGACGGTCCCCATCTGCCCCCCGCAGCCCTTGGGCACAGCGTTTCTGTCGGCCAGGCTGCTGGCTGGGCTTCTGCAGACCGTGTGCTCTGTGAGGGCAGGGCCACGTCTACACCCCTCGCTCTTTTATCCTCAGCACCTGGCACAATGGCTGGGCTGCGGCAGCCACTCGACAGGGATGTGGCCAAGGAATGAACCAAAAGGAGCTTCTCCACGACTGTGGTTTAACCCCGGAGGCTGAACTTAAACATCTTGTGTGAAGAGTTGGTAGATTTGAGGGCTAGGAAGCAAACCCGAAACAGCTTTTCACCTTCCGTCAGTGAGGAAAGTAACCCGAGTACAGCGTCCCACCTGCGTTTTTTGTAGTGTTTTGTCAAAACAGTCTGTATTTTCCCATTTTCTGGTTTTGTTTTTCATATTAAAACCTTGCCCTTAGCAGCATGGAAAGCAGTGTCATGGGCTCATCCTGTGAAAGGGCCGTGGAGGGAAAATGGGGGGCGGGGAGGGGGTCACCAAGTGGGTTCGTTCTCTGTTGCCTGGTCCCTTTTCTGTCCAGGTGACAGAAACGTCAGCATTTTAACATGAGCACTACTGATGTTTCCCTCATCACACTGAGCGTGTATGGGGTGTGTGTGTGTGGTACCTATGTATGTCTGTGTGGTATACGCGTGTGCAGGCAGGTGGGACCGCTTCTTTACCTGGTCCTTTAACTCAGACAGCTGGCCGGAGAGGTTGGTGACGAGCTTCATGGTGGACTCGAGCTTCTCCTGCAGGCTCCTCAGCTCGTTCTGCTCACCCTCGGAGTCGCTGCTGACCAGGGACATGGCCCTCATCCTGGGGAACCAGTCCAGGTTTCTTTCCTGGAAGCCAGAGTGGAAATAACAAAGTGGGGGTCACTTTTAGGAGTAGGGACGACAAAGGCGGTCTTACCACATCATTCTGTCTTTGTGCCGTCTTTCACGGTCTGCCTCTGTTTCTTGCAGAACTAATGTACTGTGTCTTTTTTAGCCATTTAGTAAATATCTTTTGAATTGAATGCAATTGAGCTCTCTTAATTCTTAGAAGAAGTCATTTTAAAACTATAGGGGAAAGGTAGCTTTCCAAACAAGATTTCTAATCTGCAAATATGAATACTGCCACTGAGAGTCTGATCTTAGCAAAGTACATGGCTAATGAGTTTGGGGTTTTAAAATTGTGGGAATCTAAAGACCAGAATAAATGAGCACAGTAATCAGAAACAGTCTCAGAGACATAGAGGAAAAACTGAGGGTTGCTAGATGGGAGGCGGGTGGGGATGAGGGAGGAGGTGAGGGGATTAGAAAGCACAAATTGGGAGCCACAAGATGGCCACAGGGATACAAAAGAGAGTTTGGGGAACATAATCAATAATGTTGTAAAGATTTTGTAGGGTGTCAGACGGGCACTTGTCTTATTAGGGAGCCCACCTCATGGACGGTGTGGGTGCCTGATCACTGCGGTGTACACCTGCAGCTGAAGCTGACTAATATTGACTGTCAAGTATAATTTAATATATACATAGTCACGGGACGTGGAGGACAGCACAGGGAATAGTCAGTAAAACTGTTACAGCTGTATACGATGTCGGAGGGGTAGGAGATTGGGGGAGGGGTGCAAATGTCTAACTAGTACATTGTTTTGTACACCTGAAACTAATTTAAAAAAATTGTGGTAAGATACATATGACAAATTTCTCATTTTAATCCTTTTTCGGTGTGTACTTCAGTGGCATTAGTGCATTCATACTGTTGGGCAGCCATCACTGCCGTCCATCTCCAGAACTTTTCCTCTTCCCCAACTGAAGAAACTCCACCTCCATGAAACAATAACTCTGTCCCTCAGCCCCCGCCTTCCATTTGCTGTCTCTGAATCTGATGACTCTGTACACCTCATACTGTGCCTGTATTTTTAAAAGCACTATACTTGGAAAATCATTTGCAAACATTCTGGAAGTGAAATGAATTTTAAGATCCTGAATGTTCTGGATTTACTGGATATGGGTGTGTGTGTTCGCTTGGTAGGGGATTGTGAAGAGGCGGAAAACGGGGACTTGGGCTCCTTGTTCAGTTTGCGTCTTTGTGAGGTTATGGAAACCCCTCTCTCCTGTTTCCTTCTCCTTCCAGCCTGAAGCAGTGGGTGGACGGTGCCATCAGTCGGGAGGAGAAAGGCCCAGTCAGCTCCCACCCCCCCCACGCCTGTCTCCATCCTTGTCTTCTGACAGCTGCAGCCTGGGCCTGCAAACATCGTTCTCACAACTGGTTAACAAGTAGTGGGACAAGACCTCCTCCCACCTCACGTCCTGATGCCCACATACGCCTTCCTCCTCTGCATAGAGAGGCGGGGGGACAGTAAGAAAAGCTGAATCAGCACGAGACAAGGGAGAGAAACGGACTCATTCCACATGTACCGGGGGTCACTGCTCCCTGGGACCATTCGATCTCATCAATTAGGATAAATTCTAATACACGTTCTAACACAAATCCTGCCCACCCCCCACCCCGCCAATACACACGTACAAAACGTGTTACTGTTGCTGGGCGTCCATGAGGGGTCAGAATGTTTCTGTGTGTAAATATTTTCTGATAGTATCTTCGGCTTTCTGGACCATACGGTTTGTCACAGTGCCTCTGCTATTATCGCCCGAAAACAGCCCCAGACAGTACACGGACGGAGGGCTGTGGCTGCGTTCCCATCAAACTTTCTTTATGAACGCTGGTGGCAGGCCAGGTTTGGCCCACAGGCCAGTGTGTGCCAACCTGTCGTCAACACGAGACGGCATCAACAGCCTTAAAATCAAAATCACATGAGACACGTCTAAATATCACAAAGCAAGCGAAACAGTTAGATCGTGTCTTGACCTAAGGCAATCTAGCAGTTAGAAGCCAAACAAGAACTGGCTGAAAATGTGATGAAGACGACGAACCACATTGGCAACACGGTGTCACATCTATGCCACGTGCGCAAAGGCACCTGGGGCACCCAGTCGGTGGGCGCTCACTGGCCCGTCAGCACCATCAGCGCAGGAAGCCGCCTCAGCGTGGCGACGAGAACAGCGTGCACACTCCATCAGTGTTTGTGCGAGCGAGGGACAATCAATGAACCGTTTCCTGCCTGGGCCCTGATGACAAATGCTTAACCGGTAAACCTCGGTTGCTGAGCGTGACTGCGGGGGAGAGAAAGGACTCTGTCTCCCTTCCCGATCGTTCCCGGGAGGAACGATTCATTCACACGTGACGTAATGGTAGCCTGTATTCATCTTCATCAATTTCCCACCACAGAGCAATGGGCAAAAGCCCACTGGGTAAAGTCTCCCATCTCGCAGATGACCAGTCTAAACATCTGAAGTGTTGCCAGGTCCGTAATTGGTTTTTTGCTGTGTGTTTACAGCATGGAGGGAGAGCAGACATCTGAAAACACTGGAGCGAGCTACTAGCACTGAGAGGCAGCTGAGCTTCTGCGTCGATCCTCACACACAGACACGCCTGCCCACCGAGGAACTATCCCAAGTTCCAGGTCTGTGCAACTCCAGGGGGATGAGCCTAATGGCTCAGAAAGGGGGCAGGGGCTGGCGAGGGCAGGAGAGGGTGTGGGCCGGGCTGACCACGCCATGAGCCCAGAGCTGAAGGCCGGCCCAGCTGCCAGAGGCCTGGGTGTCCACAGACACTGCTGCTGTTTGTCGACACCCAGGGCAGACGCTGAAAAGGAAGGACACCCCACTGTCACTGAGACTCAGGCTCATGAAGGGCATACGGACACCACGGCCAGGGATGTGATGGGTGTCACGCCAGGAGGCCGTATAGGGATGGCCGATCCCACCACGTGTCTGCAGTGCAGAAAACTGAGCCCTGAAAGGGAAGGCAACTTGTCCTCGGGAGGGGGTGGGGGAACAGAACAAACTCCTGCGTTTCAGAGGGGCTCCTGAAAATGACCTGGTGTTTACCACTATTGAGTGTATTTTGGGGGAGATATTTGATAGTTCTTTAGATTCAAATCAAAAGTATAAACACTATTAGCTGTCTTGGCAGAAAATATTTTAAAAACTAGAACACATTCGACAATACTGCAGGAGCAATAACTTACATGCATGGTGCAGAGGGCACACAGAGCCACGCCCACGGTCACTGCCTGCTGGACTCTCTAAGGTGGAAAGGGCCCTGAAAGCTAAGTACCAGAGGCTTCCAGCCATCTAAGCACTTGCAATATGGTTAAGGAGAACAGACCTCCACATGCAAAACAAGAAAGAAAGAATGGAACGAAGCAGGCTGGACTCCGTCAAGTGTACAGAGGAGGGTCAAGGTGAGAACTGACCCCAGTGACTCAGGGGGGCTGGAATCCTCTTTCCAAAAGGAACGGGCCTGAAGGAAGGTTAGCGCTTGGCCAAACTCGGGGCGAGAATGAGGCCATTCTCAGTGGACAGGACTGGCTCAGAGAGATAAGTCTGGTTGAAGACGAGGGTAGCCGGGTAGAGGCAGCTCAGCCTGCAGAATGTGGGTGCTATGTGGGAGGGGCTGGCGTAGGAGAGAGACAGAGTAATGGGGGTTCAGGATGGAGAGGCCCTGGCCAGGGGCTCGGCAGAGGGAAAGAGAGGGCAAGAAGTGAGCTGTGAAGGCTCCACCTGCCTGGATGGGGGAGAGGCCCTAGGCAGCAGCTAGAGCTCATCTGCAGCTGAATTATCACTGACATGCAAATGAATGCTAAGCCGCCTAAAATGGCTACAGAATTCATCTGAATCTCGCCTTAAATCTTTCATATGTTCATTTGCTTGGCAAAAGCTCGTTAAAAATAGAAAACACAGGTTTCCAAACAGGGTCCACATTAATGAGGTCTCCAAAGAACACAGAAGACTAACCGAGCGCCTGCACACAACGTCTTTTCCTTATTCTAAGAGCGAGTGACCAAATGACGACCGATGGAAATGAGGGCTTGTCTGTGGCAGACCCCCGCTTTCTTTAATGGCACAGGTGACCCGTGGACTCCGAAGCAGGGACTTCAGAAAGGTCTTAGAGCCAACGCAAAACACAGGCTCCGTGTGACCGTTTACTAAACACTCTTGATTTTTGTGCTTGGCACAGGGCCGAGTGCTGAAGCTCTAAGGATGAGAAGGACAAGGTCCCTGCCCCCAGGGCTTTGGTGCAGGGACGCGGCCCTAGGGCCCAGCTCTGCTCTGTGGAGCCCCGCAGCCCTCCTCCAGGGTCTCGTGGACGAGTGATGGGCTGCACGCATGAAGGTGGCCGGTGGTACCACGCCCCTTGCCCCAGTGGCTAAGAAGAGGCGTCCAGACCCTGCCGGTCTCACCTGTGCTTCCAAACACGGGGCTCCGCACCCCTGCCCAAGGGGTGCCTAAAGGCGTAGATGGAAACAGCGCTGCTTTTTAGAATGTCCATTGTAGTCAATGATAAATGGGTGACAATGCTTTTATATTAAACTCAGAAGATGCCCTGGGGCAGAACATGAAAGGGAATCAAATTTTAAAGATAAAACCTACGATATTAAAGAAATGTCATGCTTGCCACAGGCCACTCTGGGCCCTGTGCCTGATCCTAGGGATAAGCCGTCACCCTTCATTCCTTCAGTGCAGAGGCAGAGGCCCTTGACCTTGGACGAGGACGGCCACACAGGTTCTCCCTGCGGCTGTCCTCCGACCAGAACACCTAACAATGAAGAGCTGAGGGGGGGACCCCACTAAACCCAAACCATACAAACAGCTCAACCGCAGGGAAGTCCAGCGCGCCACAGGGCACCTGCTGCCCCCTCTGCTGAGGGAGGTGGATCCCCAGACCTGACATGCTGGGTGTCATCGGGGCTGTTAAGTCCAATCGCAGATTCCCAAGGAGCACCTGCAGTGAAAATTAATTAGCAATTCCAGCCAAGCCGTCCTGTTTCCACGTGGTTCTGTGCCCTGCACCGTCAGTTCCGGGCGGTCGGAGGTTCCCCACCCACAGGACCCCGTGGACGAGTCCGAGTCTCCAAGTGACCCTGTGTGACCCCCCCCCAAGGACAAGTTAGGAGCAGAGAGGACACCGCAGCCACGTTCTTTCTGTTTAGCTCAGACGCACACAAAATGCCAGGCTTGTCTCAGGCTAAATAATTCACGGACATCGGTCGCCCATGGCTGCCCAGCCACTTGGACTCAGGGGTCTACACAAGTTTGTAGAATTTGCCTTAGTGTTCATTGGAGATCACAGTGTCTCCCTGTCTTGGCCTCTACTGCATTTCTGAGAAAGTCATGTTCAACTGAGACATTTTGTTTATCCGCGGATTCATCCTGGGGGGTGTGTGTGTGTGTGTGGTCGGGAGGGTGGCGCTGGGGTGGCTCCTGGGTTCACCGGGCTTCTGTCAGCCGCCCCCGTCGCTGTGGGGCTGACGCTCAGCGCGGCTGGCACCTGCATGCCGATGTCATTAGGCACCGTCTGCCGCTGCACTCCAGCCAGCGCAGTTCCCGGCACAGCGAGCTGCTTCTGTCACAGCACACAGACAGGCTGCAGCCACAGCCGGAAGCAGGCTGACCACAAGTGCTGAGGTTCTGGTTAGTTCTTTTCTAGGTAAAGTGGGAAAAGTCCCTGCAGAGGCAAACAATGAAGTCTGAGACACGGGGGTGGCACTGACCTCTGGGAATGTCCTTGACAGGAAAGAGGAAGGGTGTGCGTGTGTGTGTGTGTGTGTGTGTGTGTGTGTGAGAGAGAGAGAGAGAGAGAGAGAGAGAGAGAGAGAGAGAGAAAGAGACAGGGAGAGGGAGAGAGGGAGGAGAGAGGAAGTTGGACTGGATGATGCAAATGCTAATCATTCTGAGAAGCGTTTTTTGTTTTTTTTTCATCCCAGGTTCAACTGAAGAGGCTGTTCTAAGAAAGACAACTGAGATAACCATCAACTCAGAGAAAGTCCATTCAGGTAGAGAGTTTTGTTTACTATGTAAACAACAAACTTACTGTTGAATCCCTTATTCTTCTACAGCCAGAGACTTGAGATTTGGGGGGAGGGGCGGGGGGTCATGAGGGTGAAAGAAAGGGTCATGGGAGAGAAGATGGGTCCACGTAAAAGTGGACCTGTTGCTGCTCTGCCCTTCAGAATTCCCTCTGGGAAGCTTCCACAAGGCAAAGCCTGTCCTTTCAACTCAAACGGCAACTGAATTTCCACTTATCTGACCAAGCAAGACAATAAACTAGATTTTTCTGGAATACCTGCAGAGGCTTGGTGACAGGAGTGATGAGTGGGGTGCAGGGGAGCCCTGGAGACAGCCTTGGCCTCCCCCTGTACTCAGAAAACGCCTGAAAGACGCGGGGTGGGGGGGTTGAGGCTAATCCTTAACTTGCAAAGACAGCAGTACAGGACACTCAAGCTCAAAATCACTTGCCCCTTTTGTGGGTCAGGCTGATGATTTCCACTGAAAAGGAGTGATCTTCAGAGGCCCCTTTTCTAAGAGCGAAGAGCAAGCCCAAACCCAACCCAGAATCTGCTGCTTTGGGTGAGAAACCGTGGTAGTGAACACCAAATGTGCCTAATGACGTGGCAGTTGCTATTTCTAGTACCTGGTAGATATAGTACCTGGTCGCACACCCGGAATTTGCTGGCCAGCCCCAAATTCAAGGATCTAGTTCCTTCTGTTCCAAACCACATACAATGTCCCTATATTTCGCAGGTACATTTCCATGACAGCCTTGTGACGTGAGTTTGTTAGAGGGAAGCGTGCTGGTCCTGAGCGGGGAGCTAATGACTCAGGTCGTGATGCCCCACTGTGTTTCCAGGACAGTGAGTGATGGGGCCACAGCCTGGCCCTCTGCTTTCTATGGGATCAGAAGGCAGTGAGCAAGTGTCCCATGAACAGGAGAGCATTATGCAAAAGGGTCCTCAGCTAGTGGCCCACATCTCGTGGTCACAGAGCTCAGCCGGCTGTCCAGGTGCTGACTCAGGCTCAGTGCTTGACTTCCCTGTAACGTTCGCTCGTTCGTTCCTTCCTCCCTCCGTCCCTCCTTTCTTTCTTTCTCTCTCTCTCTCTCCTCCCTCCCTCCCTCCCTCCTTTCCTTCCTTCCAGAAGCAACTGCAGAGATCCAGGCCTCTTGTTCCCCGGTGCAGCTTGTCCCAAGTGGAGGCGTCAGTGTGGCCCTCTGAGCTCCGAATGACATCACCCACAGGTCATATTATATAATCTTCAGCTGGGCTGGAATGACCGCTTCTCCTCCCCAGACTCAGCCAGTAGTTGTTCTTGGAGGAGACTGTATAACCAGGACAGCCCGTGCCAGCAGAGGACCGCACCCAGTTCTGATGAAATCCCCTGGAAAGCCAGCTGCAGGGCCACTGCTGAAGTCATTTGGGCCCTCAGGTGAAGGGGTTCTGGGGCCCCCATGGGGACCGTGTGAATGAGCACTCGCCACTGAGTCCTGGCACTTGCGGCTGCCAGTGGGGGACGCCAGAGGTCACAGAGCTGGCCCTGAGAGCCGGACAAGGGCAGGGCCGGCCCATTGGAGGCTCCTGGTAAAGAACAGTCAGGCCACTTGCTCTTCTCTCAAGCTGGCTCGTGACGTCTTGTTAGGCAGCTCCCCCTGCGTTGTTCGTTAGCGACGACACCCACCAGAACATTCCCAGGGGTTACAGATCGCATTGTTGCAATTTTTATTGCTTTCTCTCTATTCTTTCCTTGATTCTATGAGTTTTAAACTTTGATCTCTTATTACCTTTATACAGTAACATTTTTGTTTGTTTGTTTTAAGCAGACATAAACAGCTCTCCAAAGGTCTTTACTGTCGTTTCAGGGAAAGACACACACACACACCCCTCACTACTAAGCTGCTTCACACACTAGGGGCCCATCAAACAGTGTTTATCATCCTGTAGGTTTACATGTTGGAAGATTCCTCTTGACTGAAACGGTTTTACGTGGTGAGCCCTGCCTAGACACACTCTGAGAAATAAGTGACAGCGAGACGTCACCTTGGTCACGGCCAAAGTTCAGTAAGAGTTGGGGGAACCTCACCAGCACTGCTCTGGACTTGGGCGGGTCGGAGCAGAGGCCATACGCTTGAGCTCTCTGGGGGAAACAGCTCATGTGCCACATGCAGACTGTCCCCAGCGCTCCATCCTCCCCAACCCCCATTTGACTAAGCTGCCCCGCGTCCTCTGACCCCCGAGATTACAAGCTTGTTCCCATAGGTCTGTCTCACAGCCACACCCCTGCCCCAACACAGACCCTCTTCAGGTGCTCTGCAACTCCTAACACCACTTTGAAAGTTGCGTCATGGACTGTAGAGTTACAGGTGGCATACGAGACCCCTTGGCTCAATGTTCTCATTTTCTAGGTGGTGACACTGAGAGCCTGACGGGAAACAGGTTTGTGACAGGAGACACTGAGCGCCCCGTCCAGGTGCATACGCTTTAAATGTCAGTGGTGACACCGAAACAGCTGGCTTGGCCTCTCTCTCGCATTCCCCACAGGCCTGCTGGAAGGCTTCATTCTAAAGAGGTAGTTTTACAGAATCCTGAATACATGCTCTGATAAAGACAGTCGATTCCGTACATTTTCCCGGTGAGAGCGTTTCTCATCAAGGCCAGATGGTCACGCGCCTCTCAGTAGCTTCCCATCTAGTCTGGCTCCATCAGACACGGTCAGTATTTAAAAAGGAAATGAAGGGGTGAAGGCAGAGAGCTCACATGCAGTTAGGGTGTCCGGGGTGGGAGGGCCGGAGGGCAGCCCCCGGATTGGGTCCAAGGGGGCGAGAACCACGCGTTTTGGAATTTATCAAATGTGCGAGTTGGGGGCAATGTGTGTAAGCAAGTGTCTCATGGACACATAAGTCCTTACACAAATAAGTCCTTACACAAGTTCTTGGGCTAACTCACCGATGGGGGGCCGCTGCGGGCGCGAACCCCACCGTCGGCTGACTGACCTAGTGGGGCCGCGGCACCTCTTACACTCAGTACAGGCTCAGGGAGCACACTCGGGTCTGCCTGACCCCCGGGACCCCATTTCAGCACGTACGTTCCTTTCGGGCCCATATGGCTCTGCTCCACTCACAAACAGCGCCTGGCCCATCCTCCACGAAGGTCAGAATGGGGACAGGTCAGAGGGGAGAGCTGGGAGGTGAGCGTAGACCCGGGGTCCAAAGGCAGAACGACGAGGAAGCAGCCTGGAAGTGCGAGCGGGTGGGGTGACTGCAGAGCCCCTAGACCACAGGGCAGGCCATGCTATGAGCCTGGGCGGGGGAGACGCAGGCTTGGCAGCCGCTCTGTGCAGCTGCCACTGACACGAACCCAAGCTCAGTGCACAGGGTGGGGCGCGAGCACGCCTGGCTGGCTGGGAGGCGAGGCCAGGGACGCTGACACGCTGTTTCCAGCCACCGAGGAACCCCTGCCAAGTCCGTCCTCACTCTCCCTCGCCCTGACATTCTCGAACTCTGCCTTGGTTGTCGGCTAGCCTCAGAAAGCATTCTGGGAATCATGTCAGAGGGCAGCACAGGCAGCATCCTCAGCCACAGTGAGGGCTCTGGGAGCCCCGTGGACATTTCCCCGAGGCTGCGGTCTCAGGAACGCTGACGGTGTAGCACCACCAACGCGGAAATCTCCGTCCCAGGAGCATCGAAAGGCACTCCCTTCCTCCCAGCATCCCACTGCAACTCCAGAATAAAAGTCCAGCTCCATTGCTGCCCATGTGCAGGGAAGCAGAGTTTCCATGGCACCGTCTGACAGCCAGGCACGGAGCGGAGCACAGCTGAGGGACAAGTGACAGGCGAGGCAGGGGACAGCCAGGTGTCCGCCCTGCACACCTCTCCTCCCCTCTCCTGCACTCTAGGGCCCGTCTGCTGGGGGCCCCCAATTTCTCATGGCCTCGTACGGAGACACCCTGTGACGCTGTGTGAACTTTTTCGGTTCACTTCCCTGCTCATGTCACCACTGCCAGCACCTGCCCTGCCCTGTCCAGGGCCTCGTATCTGTGATCCACAAGGAGCTCTCGGTCCCGTGTCAGCCCTGAGTTGTCCCTCTGGCCCCTTCCCTGGGGGGACAGCACCCGGCCCACCTCGGGCAGAAAGCTGCTGCCCTCACTGTGGCAAGTGCCTGTCTGCGGGTCTCAGAGCACAGGCTCTCCCGGGTTGGGAAAGGTGCCAGACTTAGGCCAGCTCCCCTTTCACACAGAAGGTCGTGACACGCAGGTATTCAATTTCCGGTTTGATCTTTTGCCCCTATTAACACGTTGCCTTCTGACTGCTTGTGTCCTAAGTCTTATCAGTGCAGATAAACCACATGGAGGCTGGCCGGCCTACTGCTTTTCAATCTTCTTACCATGTTCTGTCATTATAGCTGTTTCATGGTGTTTCATCAATAATGGAATTGATCTGCTTGGAAAATCTACCCAGAGGTGTTTTCAGGCAAAAAGGCTTCTGTCACATGATTTTCTGATGCCCCTACCCAAGGGTTCTCAGCAAAGCATTTTCCAGGAATGCAGGCTCCCGGGCACCCTCCTCCTATGTGAGAGAAAGCGCCCCCCTGTCTTCCACGAGCATTCCTTTGGCAGCCACAATGACACTACGTGTGATTTGCAAAAGTGCTTCTTTGCTTTTATGTCCCTGGACAACTGGTGTCTGAAGAGGTTGAGTGAACTAATACAAGATGGAACAAACTGGAAAATCTCCAGTGGAACAGTGAGTGAGTGTGAGTGTGTGTGTGTGTGTGTGTGTGTGTGTGTGTGTGTGTGGTGGGGGGTGGAGAGAGCGAGCACTGTGAGAAAAAGTCAGCGCCAGGCTTAAAGGATGATGGATCAGACGCTCCAGTGTTTAATTATCAGGGAGTTAGACCCATGCAGATGAGTCACCTGGGTGTGGACGCCCAAGTCTGGCTGTGGTTCTGGTGAATCGTCCTTCCCCTGGAACTGGGACACCCCTTTGTCTCCCCAGATGTGGCCACCAAAGGATCTGCAGGCCGGTTCCAAGGTTAGGTGAGGGCAGGGGAGTGGACCAGAGTTTTGGAATCAGCGCCACCAGACAGTTCAGACACTCCCTGGGCAGAAGCTAGGCCGCTCCTGACCGCCAGTCATCCCCATGCTCGCCTGCAGCACTGGAGGTGGGTGCCTCACCATGGTGCCGGCAGGGTGCCCACAAACGCAAGGCTTCTGTCCTGTTGATTTATGCGTTAGCCACACAGCATTTCCGAGGTCGGTCCCACCCCTCTCCAGGGCCCCAGGGGGCCTCGCCCCTATTTAGGGCAGCCGCCTCAGCACCAGAGGGGGGATGGGGGGGTGGCAGGGAGGAGCCAGAGCAAGTCAGGACAGCCAGGTGCAGCCGGACCAGCTTCTGGACACCGGGGGTGGTGTGCACGCAGGCACACAGCACACTGGAGCCTCACTGCACATGCGCGTGTCAGGACAGCTTGGCGGGGCTCGGACTCAGCAGGCCTCAGTTTGAAGCTCAGCTCCAGCACGCTCAGGGGGGTGGCCCGTAGGGTCCCATCTGTAAGATGGTCCCAGTGCCACCTCCAGTTATCGATGGGGATTAAGTGGGCTAACCCACACCCAGTGTGTGTACTAGTGCGTGCTGATAAAACATGACCAACGATTAGTTATTACCCAGCCCGCTGGGGTGGTGCAGCTCGGCCCTCCTGAGGCAGCACCTGTGCCCGGTCATGGGGCCGTCGTGGGAGCAGGTTGTCCCCAGCTGGCTCACTGAGCAGTTTCGTCGTCAGTTAACATGCCGTCCTGGAGAGGAGCCAGAGCACTGAAGACATCAGGCCATTCTGAGACACAGGTGAGCAGCGTTCCCTCTGCTCATCTGTCTGCAAATGCAGCTCCCTCAGGAACAGCTGAGCAGGGCTTGTGCTAACAAGGGAAGGGAAATCTGTATTTTGTCAGCAAACTAGGTGCCTTGCAGCTAAGCCCTTGTTTGGTCTTCTTTACCCACCTTCCTTTGGAATGCTTCTTGGGTTTCTAGTTTTCAAGAGTAACTTAGTCTGCTTATCAAAGTAAGGACTGGGTTTTGTCCTGAACTTGACCGCTGAGATAATCAGGCTGCCGAGGGTCAGCTGGGAACCATACATTTGATCTTTTACCTGCAACCTGCCCACTGTGCAGCATTTGATTTCTTCAGGCAAAGATACCCTCATTTACCACTTACTCAGGTTCAGTCTCAGGGCCATCAAACCATCACTGATGGCCTCACCAATTCTCATTTCAGCTGGCACCGGAGAAAAGCCAAACAGTCCTAAAATTACTCACATGAGGGTGTGTAGTACATAAATTACCGAGGACATTTCATTGCATTTCGTGGTTCATAAACGTTTGCTTCTTATAAAGGCTGTCACCCAAACTCTACTTGATAACCCCAACATTCAAGTTCCTGGGGCGAGAGGCCATTCAGTGTTTTTTCTCCTGCCCTGAACTAAGGGCTAAGTGAGGTCACGCTTTAGTCACATTTCTCTGAAAGGACAGCCTTGTCTGCGGCCCGAGACAACGAATCAGGCTGCACGTGCTCCTAGAGGCGCTGGCGTTTAGAAGAAGGAGGCTTGGCTTCCATGTAGTCCTGCTGGTCCCAGTGCCACCCTGTCACACGAGCCGAGTCGAGGGACAAATCTACCAGCGGCTCCAGTAGAATCAAGATGGAATCCAACCGAGAACCAGGGGCTACTCCCCAGATGGCCCAAGCCCTGGCGCTGGGCTGTGAATATGTGGAGGGCGCAGCAGCACAGATGGCAGTCACTGTCTGCGGCCGACTGCATGCAGGAAGAACGACAGGGTCGTGTGCCCCGCCTCAGCACCTAAAGACACGCAACACGGTTCAACTGAAGAGGGAGGAAGACACAGGAATTTTCCACAGGAGGAATTCTTGGAGTCAGGATGCCCACTCTGACTTTTCTTAGCAACAGCGTGCCAACAGCCAAGACGTCTTCCAGTCTTGGAAGCGGAGGAAACGATCCATGCTGGCGTCAGCTGTCAGCCTGGCATCGTGGCTCACCGCTCTGTCTATCTGGTCCTGCCATTGTCCCCTCCTTCGTGTTCCTCTCACTTCTGCCCCGCCATGGATATGTGAGGCGCTGTTAAGTCTGGGTGCCGATGGCGACCCAGGTCAGGGAAGTCCGACGGCTTGCCCAGGGTTACGCAGCCGGAAAGGAGCAGAGCTAGAGCCCAAACCTTGGATTTTCTGCCCCCGAATCCATTCCTCAGGTAGAATGGCTTCATGGTGCTTCAGCCTGGCCCTGGCTTCCACAATATTCCCAATGAAAGGTGAACATCTCGCTGCTAAGTTCTCAACTCTGAGATAGCTTCTTCACATGATCCTTCTTTCCCTCCAGCGATGGCAAGAAAGGCACAGCTTCTGTTTACAGAGGGAGGGGTGGCCCCCCTCCACACCCCATCCTTCCCAGCTGGGCAGATGTCCTTCTCTCCAAGTTGACTGGGGCTTCTAAGAACCCTTTCCAAAACCGAGTCTATGAAGCATCTGTTGGTTTTTCGAGATGAAAACCTACGTGCCGTCCCTGACACCGTTGTCTGCGAGGACTTGTTTTTGGGTAGCGGTGACGCTGCCCCACCTTCTCCGAAACAACCTCCCTCTGTTGGGCTGTCTTTCGGTGGCTGTGAGCTCACAGGTCTTCAGGCTGTCTGGGATCTTAGACAGTGGGCTAAAGGAGAGCTGAGGGACACCTACGCAACCCCAGGTTCTGCCACTAGGCAGGAGGGTTTTCCTGAGGACACCGGTCCCAGGAGAGCCTGCCTCAGTGATTTCTTTTGGGAGGTAAGAGGAAGGTGAGCCCCCAGCCGACTTTCCCTGCCATCTCACACTGCTCTCTCGCGGCGCCTTCTGTGCCTTAATGCTGGCATACCTGCAGCCTCCCAGGTTGGCTTGTCAGAGAGATCACCCGGGAGGGTGCCGCCCCCTTAGGGAGAAGGACTAGGTGGGTCCGGCTGGGCGTGCAGCCTGCTCCAGGCAGCTCCGAGCTCCCATAGGGTTCCAGGCCCCCTGAATGATTTGGCTGAGAACCCCCAGGCCTAACCTGCCATGCTGGAGTCCCCAGCAGGGTATCACAGGGCTTCCAGACCAGATGCCACTGAAGAGTGTTTTCTTGCAGCTGGGGAGCTAACACCCCCGAACCCCCACGAAGCGCACAGGGGTGGGGGTGCTTCCTCAGCAACTCTGACATTCAGGCTTAGAAACTCTTTGATGCTATAGATTTGTAGGTGTTTTGACAGGAAATTCTCACACAAACCAAGAAGTGTGGAGGGGGAAGCCCACCGTGGGCAACTTCTGCCTCCTAACCCTCATTGGGGGACTGCTCATGAGGCCCCTTTACATCCTCACACCTGAGACAGAACCTGGAATTGTGCCGGAGTCCTCTGTGACCGTAAAGATAGGTGATTACCAGAAAACCTCTGAACTGGCCCCCGAAGACTGAAAGATGGGCCACATTCAAACACGTGAGAGAACACAAAGTGAGGGGGGAGGAGGAACACGTGACAAGGGTGAAAGCCACAGGCCACCTCTTCTAAACCCTAAGAAACTGGATGCCAATGAAAGTCACTGTGTGTGGACGCAGACGGGTGTGTGTCAGCAGGAAGGCGGGGAAGGCACAGTTTCACTTGGCCATTTCGACACCGGAAGAAAAGAAAGGACCTGAGGATGTCAGTGGGGTGCCCTGACCCCCGAGATCTTACCTGTGACACTTTCCGAGTCCCTAACCCCTCAGAAACAGACGCTGCTCCCACCTGGCGGGGGGGGGGGGGGGGGGGGAAGGCGCTGTGTCCTCGCACACTGATTATGGAGTCGCTTCCTACTCATTAACCCTGGGCGTGCCCCCCAGCCCGGCTTCTTCTCACCTCTTCCTGGGCAAGCCACTCAACCAGAACCTGGGTGTCATCTGTCAGAGAGGAGACCCAGCCCCCGAACTCTGGAACTTGGTCTTTTTCTTCCCGCTTTCCAGGCTCATTTTTTGCTCCTTTCCCTTTGCTAATCTATGACCCCTGTCTTCTTACCCGTCTCTCCTTCAAACCCCTTTTAAAAGTCATCTCTGCGGTGAAACCTCAGCCCTTTCTCCTCATCCCCGAAGTTCTCACTTATTAGGTCCCCACGTGGGGTGTAATTTTAATGATGAAACCCAGTAACAGACGTGAAGGAGCTTTACAAAGCGCAGAGGGCCAAACCCACGTTAGGCGGGTAGGAGTCCGTCCCCTGAGCATTCACACCCCCAGTGTCCCCTGAGCATTCACACCCCCAGTGTCTGTGTCGTGCCGTCTGTTACACTCTCAATACTCAAAGCGCAGTGTCCGGACCAGCAGCTTCGCGGCCCTGGGAGCCAGAGCGACGTGCAGGTCGCAGCCTGGCCCATGCCCACTGAGTCGGAACCTGAGTCCTAGCAAGGTCTCCAGGTGATTCACATGTACGTTCAGATTTGAGAAGCACAGACTCCGACTTGCAGGACCTCATGGGGACCGAGGGTACAGTATCCCCAGAAAGCCCTCCAGGACACAGAGAGGCCGCCGAGCCGGCATAACACGGGTATTTGAAAATATTGTCATGTGATTGCCTGCGACCTGCTGGCAATAAAACCGACAGTCTGCCCGCATCCAGGCGTATGAATGATACTCATATGAACAGACCTCACCTGGGGTCTCTGCACAGAAAACGCTTTACAATCACATCTGCAAGGGGAACACAGAAGAGCTCATTTAGGAAAGCGTGACTGGGCAGAGTGCCCGGGTCCTCGGTAACTGGGAATCGTTATAGTCGCTCACGACCCCCCCGCCCCAGAGAGCCTCAAGGGCGACCCTCCTCACTCCAAAGCACGCCCCTGAACGGTTTAACGACAGGCAGAAACCACAGGTATGAAGGGACCCCCCAGCACGCGTTGGGGGCCTCCACAAAGCCCTGCCTGAGAAGGGCGCTCTGAAGGCCCGGGCAGCGTCCCCCCTCCCAGTACATGGCGCTCATGCTCCCCGTCAGCACAAAGACTAACTGGGGACTCACATCCCTCCATCCTGTGCTCCCTGCCTGAGGAGCAGCAAGTGGCCCTGAAAGGCGGCTGGGTCCAAACAAACACGTCAGTCACACTGAACCCTACCAGGCGGTCATTTTATAAACGTACCCCTCAGAGACCCGGTCTTATTTAAGGCAAACAGCCCCCAAAACAACAACAAAAGCATCCACTGCCAGGGAGCGAGGCGGGGCACAGCGGAGGGAGTCAGGCCATCCTGGCAGGTCTCGGTTAAAACCCCCGGCCCAGTGCAGGCGGCGTGCTAAGCCCGCTGAGCCTGTTTCCAACCCTTTAACACGGGGATGACACTGCGTGTCTGGCGCTTCTGAGGGTCACTTGGGAGGACACACAGGGTCTCGAGTCCAGCGCCCGGTCATGATAAAGGGCATCAGAGGTGACGCTGCCATGTGACCTCCCCGCTGGCTCCCAGGCTGGCGGGGACCGGTGCAGCTCACCTGGATCATCTCCGCCACGTAGCTCTCGGGCCCCGTGTACTCCGTGGAGTCCTTGACCTTGACCAGCACGATGAAGCACAGGTAATGCCACATGTTGTGTTCTTCTTTGATGTGTTCTTCAAAGGTGACAGTCTTGTTGTCAAACTTGTCTCTTTCTAGGCCTGAAAAGACACGGAAAGCCCCCAACCCCAAGTGAGCAGCCATGTGAAGAAAAACCCACCGCAGAGCTGTCTGAGGGGGCTGGGGCTCCACGCCTGTCTTTGTAGAGTTGGGGTTCTGGTGGCCCCTCAATGCGGTCACTGCTACATTGTAGCAGGAATGCACGGGCGGGGAGCCAGAGCGACCGGGCTTTTAATCCGTCCCTGCCACTCGCCAGCTCTCCACGGGCAGGCTGCCTTGTCAAGGAAGGGGAAGACTGCCGCTCCGCTCAGGCATGGCTGGGGGCTACCTGAGCAGGGGTGTGACGCGCTCATGAACAGCAGGCAACCAGTGAATGTGAGGTCCCCTCTCCCAAGTAAATGCCAACACGTAGGCATGTTAAAAGGTTTTGGAGGAGGCAGAATAAGGACAAAAAGATCTCTGAACACATTTTGAACTGGAGCTGGTAAGTTTATATTTTGCAGAGGTCTGGGTGAGCAATTCTGAAACTAGTTTCTATGGAGTCTCGGACTGAGCAAATAAATAAATGAGTATATGTGGAGGATAATGGAGCCAGATTTCTTCCTGTCACAGAAGAGAGCACCAATATATAAAGGGAGAAAGACAGAATAAACGCTGTAAAGCTGAACTGGAATAAGAGGCAACAGTTCAAAGTCTTCCTTTTTCATACAGGTACAGAGGTATGTGTGTGACAGCTGTGTACACACACACACACATACACAGACATGTATCCTCTAAATCTGCGCCCTAATAAACCAGTGGGAATGAGCACACCTCGTCCCTCAGTCAGAGCTTCCAGCTACCACTCTGTACTGCAGAGAACCAGGCTCCTTGGAGAAATGCTGACAGCAGGGCAGGACGGGGCCTGGTAAGCTTGAGCCGGGAGCATCTTACGGTGTCCATTAGGAAGTCTAAGGCAGTCCATTAAGGAACGATGGCGCCATGACAAAACACAGCACCCAGCTTGCCACGCGCTCACTGGACACACTGGGGGCAATCTGAGCATCAAAACAAATAATGGCAGTGCAAGATCATAACCCACTAAAATAAAAACCTATGAATCCATGCTGTTAAAAATACAAACATATAACATCCACATACACAGGTGGGGAGAAGAGAACGTTACTTTTTAAAAACAAAAAGGCAAGAAATGTAGGAAGAATAATATGCAAATCAGCATTTGGTGGCTATCATGATAAGAGACTCAGGCAGGAGTCATCAGAGGGTGCTAGAACCAGCAGGTTCATGTGTACTTTGAGGAATAATAAGATATTTACATCGCCTCAAAGTATCTCCCCATAAAATGGCTGTTAACTGCAAACAGAAAGACAGGAACTGCACAGGGGGGAGGAGACCTGGCAGTCGCCCCTTTCCCCAAGTGAGTCTGGTTAACAGCAGCAGGTTAAGCAGCAGTGACGGATATGCTGGCAGCCTGGGCCTCATGTGACGCCCCCAGGGCACCACTCTGAGGTGCCTGTAAAAAATACATGACCTCCGTCTCCCATGGGGATGCCTCAGACAAACCTGACCCAAGGGACATTCTACAAGATAACCGACCTACATTCTTCAAAAACGTAAGGGCGGCTAAAGAGGCATGCAGCACATGACCTGGGACTTTCATTTGCTGTAAAGGACATTCCCAGGAGAAAGGGTAACATCTGAGTTAGGTAATAGAATGGTGTCTCTGTTCATTTCCCAATTCTGATAATTATACTGCAGACATGTAAGAGAAGGCTCTTGTTTTGGGAACTATACATGGAAATATTTAGGGGCACTGTGTTAGCCACTCCCAAAGTGTTCAGAAAAATTGTGTGTGCGTGTGTGTAAATATAGCCAATGATGTAAAATATTAATATTGGGGGAATTTGGGTGAACAGTATATACAAATTCCTTGTACTATTCTTATGATGTTTCTGTAACTCTGGAAATTATGTCAAAAAAATGCTTTACAAGGTTTTAAAGGGGGCAAAAACATTTGAGTTTTAAATGGAAAATGTCATCTGAGCATGCGTAGCAGTAGGTGTATATGCTCAGTAAGTGTGTTGCGGACAATCCTGAACCGATCCCTCAGCTCCCAGACGACCTCCTTGGCGTTCCCCCCATGTGGGCGTTCCCCCATGTGGGCGTTCCCCCCATGTGGGCGTTCCCCCCATGGGGGCGTTCCCTACGCGTCCCCCAGCACCTGCTGCAGGGCTGTCCTAGGAGCACCACGTAAACGAGCTCGCCTAAGTGCCACCACAACGCGGAAGTGTACTATTGCACCCATTTCACAGATGAGCAGTGCAGGCTCAGAGAAGCGACATGACTAACCCACGGTGAGGACGTGGCAGACGCTTACTCAGCACCCGTGGGACTCCCGACCTCGGGCCATGCGCTCGCTCTACGAGGGGCCCCTGGTCACGTGCAGCTCGGTACCGGCTGCGGCGAAGGCATCCCCTGCAGTCGCGTAGACTGGGGCCAAGGGACACTCGGCGGCCCAACGAGCCCCGAGAAGCGTTCACACCAGCCGGGAAGCGGTCACGCGGTGCTCCGAGCCGCCGTGTACGGGGCCCAGCGGCCCCCGCCCCGCCCAGGAGCAGCGCCCACGGCCGCGGCCGCCGCACGCACCGCAGATGAAGCACGTGGTCTTCAGGATCTCCTCCTTCTTCTGCTTCTCACTCCTCAGGTCCGCAAAGGTGTCGATGATGACCCCGAAAATGAGATTGAGCACGATGATGATGACCATGAAGAAGAAGAGCAGGTCGTAGATGACTCTGGCGGCGAAGAGCGGCTCCTGCGGGGACGCGGCTCCGTCAGCCAGGCCCTCGGGGCGCCTCCCGCACCCCGCCACGCGTCACGGCGCCGCGCACACCCTGAGCCCCGGCCGACTGTGGCCCAAGTGAAGCAGGGCGTCGAACTTGAGAAGCCACAACCGCGGCTCTTCCCACGCGCGGTGCCACACGCTGCCGTCCCCGAGTGTCACGTGACCCGTGCAGAGACGCGCTTCCTGGGCGCCGAGGGGCCGGGGAGCGTGTTCAGGGGGCCAGACCCAACCCAAAAGGGGACAGTCATTTAAGTGTGACTGGAGCACTGGCCCCTTGCACGGTGTCAGTGACGGACCGAGAGGGAAGTGGCCCTCGGAGTGGCTGCTTGGCGGGGAGCCCCCCCCAGGCTGCCCGTGTGCCCCGGGGCTGTGCCCCCGCCGCCCCCCCCCTGCTGCCCCCCCAGGCCTTCTGCCGCCCCCCCAGGCCGCCCCCCCACTGCTCCTCCCCACCCCCTCGCTGTCACCCCCCCCTCGCTGTCACCCCCCCTCTCCCCCCGCCCCCCGTGGGCGCGGACGCGGCACCTCTTTGGAAGGCTTCCGGAGCACGTCGCCCACGCCGCCGCCGCTGCGCAGCCCGTGGCTCAGCACCGTGACGATGCACATGAGCAGCGTCTCGCACGTGTGCTCCTTGTCCTGCTCCGTCTCCTCGGCCGGCGGCAGCTCTGTGAACACGGCAAGTGACAGACAGACGTGAGCGCAGGCAGGCTCGCGTTCTGAGTCGGCCCTTAAAGCCCCTCGCCCGCTGACGACAGGCACCAGGAAGAACAAAAGGGAGGATTCCACGCGCCGCACGCGTCCTTTTGACAAGATGAAGGCATCTGGGGCGATTGTTTTCAGCACTGCCCCTTGCTACTTCCCCGAGCTCAGAACTGCCCTGCCCTCTGTTAAATCTAAATGTGCCGTTTGCAGATTTTAAACTCTAGTCCCAGCTCTGACGAGGCTTTGGACCTGAAGTTGCTTAACACTGAGGCACGAGCCTCTCTCTTCACTCGGCTGACCGGACGCAGGCTCCTCACTGGGGACGCTGTGAGGGCTAAAGTCAGTCTGACCGCACCTCCTCTGGACAAATGCTTTACATCGGAGGCTGTGCATTCTCACTGCTGTTTGGAGAATGAACCATGCCCTGCTGCCTGCTGTGTTCTTTTCTCCAGGTGCAGTGACAAGCTGCAGTCTTGCTAACATAAAACACTGATCTCGTCCTATCACCCGCTTTCAACAACTTCCAATCATTCTTTGGATGAAGGTTAACCTCCCTAGCCTGACATGGAAGACCCTTCACGATCTGGCCCTCTACTGACCGCTCTGGTTTCATTTCTTGCTACTCTTCTTCCTCATAATCAGTATCTCCCTAAGCCTGCTGTACTCACCCCCCAAGCCTGCAGACAACAGTATTCCCTCTAACTGGAATACCTGCCCCTCTTCCTTCACCCAAGATTCTGTTTTAGTTTAGCTATCACCTCTTCGGCGATACTCTTACTCCAATATTCGGCTGGGTGCTTATCTTCTGCATCCCACCCTTATTCCCAGCATTTAGCAACTCTCAAGTAATCCCCCAACTGCCTGCCTGCCTCCCCCCATATTACGGTATCTTAGAGGACAGCACGGTCTCTGGCTACAGTGGGCACTCGGAATACTGGCTGAATCCCATGGCGCCTTCCTTTCCTTTTGTCTCCCTCCACTCTCCCAGCCTTTGCCACTGGCCTTGCTTCTGAGCAGCGACTTTGCTTTCATCTGATTCCAACATCAGGGGTCGCTAAGCCTGGCACTAACGTGGGGCTTCAGGCTACGAGGTCCTACCTTCTCGGGGAGCAGGAGACGAGCAGTTCTCCCCTGTCTCTACCCTACACACGTCAGAGTACAGGAAATCGCTTGCCAAACTCTCGCCGGCTTCTGGGAGAGAGAAGGAAATTTCATGATGCACAATCTGAGAGCAGATGGTTAAAATGTTTGAAGTCCCCGATTCACGGCTGATTAAACAATTCTTTACACAAATAACACCCTACAATCCTGCACATAAATTCCAAGTAGAGATGCAGTTTACACTTTCATTTGGTGATCTTGGATGGGAGAAAAGCCCGAAGTGTCAATTCCTGGAGGCTTACTAGAAACATCGCACTTAAATAGCACCTCTCCAACTCTCAACAGTTGAAACTCTGACAAACATGGCTGAACGTGCGAACTCCAGCAAGGTTTACACCAACTTTGCACAGAAGCGTCAGTGAGCATTAGCGCAAATCCATGGGACGGACCAGTTTAGTTCAGACCCTGGGATGGTTGGAACACATGCCATTCCATGTCAGCGTGGAGGCTGGAGTGGCATGCTGGGAAGGAGGAAAGGCCGCCTGGCGTAGTCTCAGTGATTCTAGTGTGCTCAGTGGACATATGGTGCCTGGCTAACTGATGAGAAACCAGTAACATTTCACTGACCAGTGTCAGATATTTTAATTGGGGGGAAAAAAGCACTCAAGTATGATTTCTTTTTTCATTCTCACAATTGGATGTGTTCTCTGTTCTTGCTTTATACAAACATAACACAAGCCCACTGTAAAACCTGCATGTAGTCAGAAAGCCTTAGGGATGGCCACTGCTAGCGCTAGCAGTCGGAGGGTCCATTCTCCCATACTCTAAGAGACCTATGTGAACTTTTTAATTAAAACACACACACACACACACACACACACACACACACACACACACACACGGGTCCTCCTGGAGCTAGTCTGCGGTTTTCCACCTTATCTTGTGGGCATTTCCCAGGAAGGTTTATAAAAATGCACCACATGTGCAGGGTCCCCGGGGGTGGCCCCAAACCTAGCAAACCACTGTCTCACGTTCAGGCTACTCATACTCTGGTGTCAGGAAGATACTTACTCCACGAAGGCATGGTTCTCTTTA
Organism: Rhinolophus hipposideros; assembly: GCF_964194185.1. Taxonomy (NCBI): domain Eukaryota; kingdom Metazoa; phylum Chordata; class Mammalia; order Chiroptera; family Rhinolophidae; genus Rhinolophus; species Rhinolophus hipposideros. Next base: position 63,501,094 of record NC_138060.1, read on the forward strand.
GTTCAGTTATAATCAGGAAACGTTCTTTTAACATTAAAAATGGCGAGACAATCCGACACCAACCTGGGAGAGCTGTTTCGTTGGGCAGTCTGTCTACTTCCAAGATGAAATCGTCCTTGAAGAAAAGATAGCCCACGATGGAGAACAGGTACACCAGGATCAGAGCCAGGACTGCCGTCAAGATGATGGACCGGCCATTCCGGGTGACGCTCTTAATCACATTGAGCAGAGTCTCTTCTCTGTACACTAAATCAAAAAGCTGGTAGGGCAAACAGAAAGAAGAACATAGGACACTTTCAGAGGCCTCTGTGACACACAGACGTCACTGTCCTGTAATGAAAGCTTGCTGTACGGGCACTTACCCTACTGGAAACCCCAAATCAGTATACACTGCTAGCCTACCACTTTTCACATGACTTCTTCACAGTACACAGTGAGATGGGAAAAGTGAGGAAAGATAAACAGAAAAGGCAAGCAGGAAAGAAGAGCGATCTCAGGGGCACAGACAGGTGAGCGGTCCTAGCACTATAGAAAGTGCAGGGTCCTACCAGTGAGTTTCAGGAGCAAGGGCGAGGAGAGTGACAAGGTCCTGGCAGGCTCCATTCAGGCTGTGGGTACTGAGTCTGAACTAAGGGCCAGCCGCCCTGGGTATCGGGCTCGCCGGCCTGGCGCTCAGGGCCTCGTGGAGGCCAGTGCAGGGAGCAAGGACTCCCGAGTTAGACAGAGGTTCAGATCTTAGCTCAGCGACCTGGGGCCAGCGGCCTGGGCTAGGAATCACCCTCCCGCCCACCCCGAGCCTCAGTTTCCTCACCTGCAGACTGAAGGACAAAGAGTTATTGTAAAGAGAAAACAGACGATGTACATATAGTACTTAGCGTGTGGTCATATGTATGTGCTAAGTACACGATAGACGACAGATCATTACCATTACTTTCCTGATGAAGAACGGTCACACAAGTAGTGTGTGGTAAGTACAACGGTAGCAGTGACACACCAGGAAGCCGAGGCCCTTCTTACCCCCTGGTGGGGGCCGCGGCCCCTGCAGTCACGGCGTGCTCACATCTCGGCTTGCCCTCTGCTACGAGGCCTGCCCTATGCCAGAAGGCGGCTTCATGGGGGACGGAGGAACCCTGTCGGTCCTTACAGGCACAGGCCCGACAGCTGTGCTGACATCCGGGCCGCCCCTGGAGGTGCTGCCCCACTGCCGCTTTGCACACAGCCAAGTGAGCCAGGGGACAAGGCTGACTCCTGACTCTGCTTTGCTTTCCATTTGTTGCAAGATGTTGAACGCATCTCTGGGCCTCAGTTTCCTCGTCTGTAAAACCAGTGGACTGAACCTGCTGACATCCCCATCCCTCCCAATGTAGAATTTTAAATCTGAGTTCATTTTCTGGTCCATGAGCCCTTCTGCCTCCGCAACACCTGTCTGTGCCTGAGACCAGGGGGGAGAGCACCCGGTCCAGGAGGAAACTTACACGGACGCGAGCGTGTAGCGAGCAGGAGAGCACAAAAGGCTAATGCAGCTTTTAAGGCTGGTGAGGTATTTCCCAGCAACACACTGCCAAGTCGCAAGTGACAGCGATGTCAGACAACAAACAAATGATGCCTTTTCTGTGGGTGAACCACAGAGGTAATATGCCAGCCCTTCCCACCAGTCATGGAAGTGACAGTGAGTTTTTTCTTTTCACTCATTATTATTTCTGATTTCAAAACAATGGACATGCATGACTTTATAAAGGAAAAGCGTTCTTCTAATTAGAAAATTACACAAGTTCCATGGGGAACACTTTGAAAACACAGAAATGCACAAAGAAAAAAACCCACGAAGAACCCCGCCATCTACAGACATCTACTCGAGAAGTTATTTCCTTCCAGACTTACATTTGAAAAAATGTAATATATGCATATGTACTTTGACAAAAATATTGTATCATACTGGCATGTAGTCAGCGTCTTTCACCAAGCAATTGTGAGCACGTTCATGTCAAAAATGACCACCTAGTATTTCACTGTATGGAAAAGCCACCGTTTAGTTAACTAATTATCTTTTCTTTTTTTTTACAGTCAAGATGTTTTCAATTATATGTCATTAAAAACAATATTGTGATGAACCCTTCTGTACTTGCTTCTACACATACCTGCCCAGTTCTCTCTTTGTGGTGAATTTCCAGAATGGAGTTGCTGGGTCAAATGTTATAATAGACATGTTACCCCGCTGCCTTCCAGAAAGGTTGGAGAAGTTTACATTCACCACGGCGAGAACCGATACCCAATTTAGCCCACACTCACTAGACCTGGCTACGGCCACACTACTGAACACTTCCCGATGTCACAGGTACAATGGGAGATCACAGTTGTTTTAATTAGCATGTCTTTGTTTAGCCTCGAGGATGTACATTTTCCCAGCTTTTCTGTCTGGTTTCTCCTTTTGTTATCTGCCTGTCTATGAACTTTGCACATTTTCATCTTGGGGTGTTAATATTTTTCTAAGGACAAAACTTGAATGTAGACTCGAGACCAGGTTCAGTCAGTCTCAGGGGCCCCAGCCCTCGTACGAGGCCTCCATCACCCACGCTCCGTTTCTGGCCTGTTGGCGTGGAGCTTTCACACCTGTGAGACGTGGGTTTTCCCTGGAGGTCTCTCTCCAGTGCCTTCTGCCACAGGCTTTCCTTATTTGTGTAATAATTTGAACGATTTCAGTATTTTGTCTGTGGTGCTCAACAGACGTGGTAAATACTGCATCTGACACCAAAAGAAACACGTCACTTGAGGTCGCAGACAAGCCAAGGACCAGACAGCTTAGCAAACCCTGGATGTACATGAGAGGCATCCAGCCAGTCTCATTTGGTCCTGTTAAGTTTTCTAAAAGTGAGTAGAGCGCTGCTGATGTCTTCGGAAGCCCCGAGTCAGCCACTCGTGTTGCTGTGACAGATGAGATCTGAGAGCAAACCATGATGGGAAATGCCAGTTGTCTGAAGCCGGGGCTTTTTCACAAGCTCAGGTAAAAGGTGGTCAGGGCTGGGCATCAGCAGAGCTGGGCTGCTCCCCGTCTCTGCGGGACTTGGGGCAGGTTCCCTAACCTGACCACGCCTCCGTTTCACCACCTGTCGTGTGCAGGTTTCATCTACCTCAGAGGTAGCTGGAGAGGGTACGAACGAGCACACAGTGAACACTCAATAATGCGAGCACCTTATCTCCAGGGCTGGGAGACCCGGGAGGGCAGGGATGGTACTGGTTTGTCTCACCGTGACAGCCCCCACATTTAGCGCTGGCACTGGCTGGCGTTGCTAATGACCCAAGGAAAGGGACGTGAATGAACAGAAAAGGAAATGAAGCCAGCTGGATGGAGACTGTGGGAAAAAGCGGACTCTCCCAGGGAGAGGCGGCACTGTCTGTTGGGGACCCTCCTGTCTCTTGGGAGAAGCTGCCGCCTGGACTGCCTCCTGCCTGTAGACTCGTGTCTCCCTGGACACACACTGGAACCCCATCCAGCGGCATTACTGCAAAAAGGCTCAGAAACATACTGAGCCCTAAGATTTCTGATATAGAGCGACCAGAAGAGGCCACACAAATAGCGATCACAGGTACGTCCAGAGACTTCTTTGCCTAAAACCTCAAAGGTCACTCGCCTCAGCCTGCCAATGTCCCTGCTGAGGAATGAGCTAATAATCCTGCTGGCCCGAACAGGGACTGCTGGCGGGGTTTGGATGGGGAGAGGGGGGACAGGCGTTGAGAAAGGCAGCAGGGATAGCTCGCAACAGCTAAGCACGGACGGTGTGGCGGTGTCATCCCAAGACCCTGGCATACACAGCTGCACATAATCCCTACGACAGCCCTGTCGGGGTCATACATCTTCCTCCTCGTTTTGTAGTCGGGGAAACTGAGGCTCCGAGCAGTTCAGTAACCAGCCCAGGGCCCACCTGGAGAGCACCACCCTGAAGAGCTTTCCTTCTCCCCCTTTTGTAAGTCTCTCGACTTAAGACCTTCATCGTTATTTTATCCTTACATTGTCACACTTCTCATCCCTTGAGGGATGGTTTTGCTTACAGACAGGTCTATGTTACGCTTCATATCGTATGATGTAGTACAAGGAAATGGTTTCTATGTACAGTTAGAGTCCCTCTAATGACAAGAGAGTACACAGATATTTGGTCTGTAATTTAAAAATAAACATGACCGTTTAGGAGAAAGGGGACGGGCACAACTCGTTAGATAAGCATTGGCACACAATGACTTCTACTGAAAAGGTCTCCTGGACAAGGACATCTGTCAAGCTCCTTGGCACAGGTCTTGGGAGTTTGGAATAGCTCCTGCTCTTACTGTTACTCCATGTTTTTATTGGGAAATGGAGCCCCGCGGAACTTTAAGAAGACGATAGTCTCAAAAACACTCTCCTTGGTAAGCACTGGCTGAGCCTAAGAAATAAAGACAAACACAGGCGCACATCTCCTGCTGTGGCACGTCTGTCACGAACAGTAAACGGAGCGTGACCGGCACCACCTGGGCACCTGACGGCTGCCCAGCTCCCTGGTGGCTTCCTGTCCAGCTCTCCCACACACTGCGGACGGGGGGCTACGACCCTGATACACCAGGCACACCCATCACCATTACAAGGAGGGCTCAGGGACGAGAGGGAGGACACACTCTCCTGGTTCTCAACGTGGAGCACTGTGGACGCCAGGAACTCACCAGTAAACTGTAGAAGAATTCATGGACAAACAGCCCCATGGCGCAGATGAGCAGATACAACAAGTGGTACAGGAACTCGACATCCAGTATCATGGCTCGGTAGCCCCTGGTGAAGGTCCCGCAGTTGCCCACAAAGCTCATGAGAAAGATGATTTTATTGCAGACCTGGAACAATGAGAGGGACAGTCACGTAGGCAGGACTATACCAACCTTCAGACACTCCGTGAGCGCAAAGGGTGACTCGTGGTCACACGTGTGTCAGTAACTGGACCCAAACGAAGCTTCCTCTGGAGCCAAGTGCCCAGCGGACCCGCCAAGAACCATCTTGCGACTCTAAGTCATTTCACTCCTTTGCTTTTCAGGCAGGTTAAGAGTTAGGGGTAGTCAAATCATGTGCAGCAGCGATCGAGTGGCATTTGTATATGACAAAAACAAAATTAGCACGTACTGAAATGATGATTTCCAAAATGAGATATGAATCATTTCTGACATTCTTATATGAGTTAGCTAAACACAGAAGCCACCTCAAACCATGAGCCCTGGGATCGGTATGATGAAAAGCATTTTCTGAGTATCTGTGACGCTCCAGGCATCAGAGGGTTACAACTGAATGAGAAGCAGCCCGTTCTTGACGCTCACCAGCTGTAACTTCACCAGGAAAATGAGGGACTTCAGGATGAGTTCAATTCCCCTGCCCCTTCTGGGAATAACTTCCCCTTTTCCTCTGGGAAATTTCTTATCAGTCCTTGAGGTCCAGGTGGGGCTCCATCCGGGCCAATCAGAATATTACATGCCCCTGGCAATGGCGTTGGTTCTGGGACAGGCACACGACCAACTGAAGCCCATGGCACCCACTGAGACCTTTCCTCGGACCGCAGAAAATACCATTTTGTTCATCACCCCTGACCTTGAACCTGAGAAAAAGGAAGGCTGAAGCTGCCGGCATCCATTCTGCCATACCATGGAGCCTTCGAGAAGCACCAGTGCAGACCCAAGAGGGACAAGTGGAGCTGGGCCCTGACGCTACTGCCCAGGCCCCGGGCTTCAGCCACACCTGAAGCCAGCCTCTCGATTTCTCAGTCACTCGAACCCAGACATTTTCTACTTTGCTTCCAGTAGCGTGGATTAGGTTTTCCGGCACCGGCAACGCAAGGAGGATGTACTGTATGATGTAACCCACCTGTGACAGAAACCCCATGCCTAGAAGTGTATCAATGTGCAGATACAAAAACGTGCATCAGGAGAAGGCTGGAGAGAAAGCTCTTCAGAGGCACTTGGTAAAAACCACCGTCTGCCACCCTAGCTGGCCTGGCCACTGGCTGGGAGGTTCTGCCCATTAATCTGGGGGTTCGGTGTCAGTGAGCCGCTCCACAATCAGATAAGTAAGGACACAGAGCGTGTCTGGCTTTCTCAGACAGTACGCGTTCAGCCCAGCGGGTGCTTATTTTTCTTTCTTCCTAACATTCTACACTTCACCAGCGCCGCCTCTGTCACAGGGTGAGAGAGTATCGTTGACTCTGAATGAGCTGCATGGCTGCAGCTGCAGAAAAAGAAAAGGCCATGCTCTCCAGTCGCTCTAACACGCCAGGCTCCCGCGTCTTCACGACAGAGCAGTCGGCTCCCCTTTCACCTCTGCCCTAGTTTTCTCCGCCAGCAAATCGCTCCTGTTCATGGACTGTCTGTGGTCGCAGCGTCCTGGTGACCCTGCTCGATCCGTCTTCGATCCGGCTCTCGGTCCCACGTCTCCACAGGACTCTGCAGGGGCACCTGCGGGCGTCTCCCAGATCCCCCCACCCCCACCACTGTCCCCCCCACCGTCCTGCTCCGTTCTCCAAATTCCTTCTCTGTCCACAGCTAGTCCTTCTTCTCCCCTATGCTCCACGTGTTCCTCTTTTTAAGTTCCCTCTAATTGTTTACTATAGTTATTTCAGCGTTTCCCCCAAGCTGATGTTGTTATAAATGGTAATTAATTGTATAATTTGAGCCTTTCTCCCGACTCATCTAGGTTAAGAGACAACAGTGGGGCGATTCAAGGCCAGAGAAACAAGAGAACTAGACAGCCCATCCAAGACAACTTCTGAAACAGTTTTCCTTTAATTTACTTGTTTATTCTGCGTTTCCTTCTTAAGTGGCTTTGTCTCACTGCAGGTGACACTTACACTCCCTTCTCCAACACCAGTATGTCTCTGTCACTCTGATCATGCATTTCCAGAGGCCACAGCTATCATGACAGCTTGTCCTGTCACCTCAGCCCAAGATGTCAACATTTTCAGTGTATTTCCACCCTGAAAACCAGGTCTTTGCACGACTTCGTTTTACTGGGGGGCATTATTCTCCTCCCAATTTTCTGTGACAGAATTTGCAGGTCCAGTTGCCCCCCAATCAGACAGCACTATCTCCTCCGCCCCAAAAAGGGACCCGGAGGGAGCCCAGGGTTGTCTTCAGGTGACAGGTGAGGCTCTAAGCCCAGGCCGACCACTGTTACTCTCTCCTCTGCAGCTCTGACACCTGTACCTGCCTGCTTACGTCTCCCAGGCTTTGCACACCCAATGGAAAGCTCTGCTGCAGCCTCCATGAACACCCTGCCGGTGGCCCCTCTCACTTGAATCCACACAAGCCACCTCTAAAGGGACTTTCTCAAGAGTACTTCTTTGTACCTACTGTTCCTTTCCTCAAAAACACTTGAGCCATTTCCTGCTACTGGGCGCAGACTTTCCCGACCTATAGTCTGTACACTAATTCCAAGTGATACTTAAAAAAAAAAACACAAGCAAATCAGTTTGGGAAACAGTGAGACCAGGTCCCTTCCTGGGACACTCACAGCCCACATGGGCACGTGGAAGGGCTTTTCGTTCTGTTTAAGCCAGCATTTCCCACACTGATTTGACCATGGGCCCCCATGGCTCCCACCCATGACGCACCAGCTTGGAACCTGCTTCGGGAAAGCTGCCCTGGAGGATGAAGCCAAGTGCCGATCCTGGAACTCAGGGCCAGGTCCCTCATCCAGGAAGCGGTCCTGCCCACCACTGCGTAAACCACACGGAGCCGACCTGGGCTCCCGCTGCTTGGGCCTGGGGGGCCCAGGGGCGAGTGCTGCTTGCAGCCCGCTTCTTGGCCAGCACCTCTCCTGCCCGGAGGACACAGCTTCTCCCTGGCGTCCTCCCTGAGCTTGTCGGCTCGTGAGGGCTGCCCTCCCCTAAAGTCCTTGCTGCCTTTGCCATCTGAATGCCCATCGGGGCACATTTATTGTTGCACTACATCACTATATTAACCTGAGTGTGCAATGACTTCCAGTTTTGTACAGTATCCTCCAGCCTCCTTATGTGCTCCCGCAGAAGCTTCTGGAAGGCATTGCCTCACACGTCCAAATCTCCTTCCTCTCACCAGGAAACCTCTCCAGTACATTTGCTAGCTCATGTCAGCTGTCTCCACTTCCTCAGAATTTTCCCATCATCAGTTGGCTTCAGCTGTAGTGAAACGGCATTTCCGAAAGTCACCACTGACTTTGAAATCACTCCGGCTCTCTCCCAACCTCCTACTGGCTCCCTCTCGGTTTGAATATTCCTCTCACGTCTCCTCTCTTCTGTGTGGCCTCACCAGCAGTGGTGCTGTGTTAATATTTGATCATTTGATTTACTGGCTAAAATCTCCTGTCCCAGCACACCCATGATCAGATTGGCAAAACTAACTTAAATCTCAGCTGTTCCCTTCCTGCTGAAGGTCTGACAGGGATATTTCCTAAAAGCGAGATCGGCCAGGCTTGGAAATGCGTCGAGAGGCTCACCGTACTGTGAGAGGTGAGAGGGATCGGTCCACCGGCAGCTCTGCCTTGCTTCTGCTATTTTAATAGTTGACCCACACAATATTTGTCGCCACGGAAAGCACAGGCCACGGTTCTACCAGGGAGGGAGGCATTCCTAGTCTTGTGTCAACCATAAAGCAAAGTATCCGTACTTACATTGAAAGCTCCCAGGAGAAACAACGTGGGCTGCAGCCCAACAGAAAATATCAGCCGGAGAATCGTGGAAGCAATTAAGGCTCGGATGCCGTGGGGCTTGGGGAGCGCGATGACGATGGCCAGGGAGACGAGCATGGCTGTCCACAGCAGTCCCGACCAGTGTGGCTCCAGCGTCCCTGGAAAGACACGGTGGGGCGTCACAGCCCCATGGAGTACAGTGACCGATCCACACGGGCTTCATCATACTTCCGGCCTTATTTGTCAATCACCTCTCTGGCCTTATTTGTCCCAACTCTCCTCTCCACATTGCTGCCCTGGACATAACGAGTCCCACCCGTTTCCACCTGCAAACCTTCGCACATGGCCCTTCTACCTGGGACATTCTCCCTTTCCTAGTCACCGTAGGTCTGAGCGTAGACGTCACCTCTTCTGGGAAGCCCCCAGCACCCCCTACCTCCTCAAAACACATGCCCGGCGCTCCTCCCTCCTCTGAGTTCTGTGTTCCCTGGTCATCCCTACAGGACGCTATTTTCTAGTGGTCACCTGGCACCTAGGAGGCACCCGTCAAATGATTGTTCAATAAGTAAGCTCATACATGTGTCACACTTCACTCTTAGGGGAGGTGAACTGCAAGCCTCAACTTCTAATTTCTATTAAAAGCATGCAACGTGCAGGTCCGCTGCCTGACTCACATTTCTTCAAGGGAAGGGGAAGGCACCTTCCGTATCATTAGCATCATCCTACAGTTAGATTAGCCTTGTAGTCAGAGAGCCGATACCAGCTTGTCATCGCTTGCTGTTGCAAGTTCTATTTACAGTGTCCCATGGGACGGCGTGGTTACATAACATGAGCCAACATGGCTAAAAATACAGTTCTGTAAAACACTCATTAAAAAAAATAACAAAGCCCTACTTCAAATGCTGTCACATTTTGAGTCGCCTTCAGATGTAAACAAGCAGTGCTCCATGATTAAGGCCACTTACATAAAGGAGTGTCACTTCTCCCAGTGCCGGGACTGCAGCACCACCCGGGAAGCAGACGCCCTTGGAGGTGACAGCTGTTCCCCAGCCTGTTGGCTGCCCGCGTCCATTTAGCCCACACCCGTCGAGACTCATTTTCTCTCTAACATCAGTCCCCCCACCCCAGCTACCTAGTCTCCCCTTCTTATATCCTCCAGAGGAAACCTGATGACAAATGGGCAGAGAGAGGCAGAAGCTCTTTGCAAAGCCAGGAAGAAGTGGACACAGACCTGTGTGTCAGTTCCTGTGCTTTTAACAACAGGTAGATATCCTGTGAGCCCTTTATACTGACTATCACTTACTTAACCCTCTCCACCACCCTATGGGCTCGGCACTATTACCTCCATTTTCCTCGAGAGAAAACTGAGCCTTGGGTTACATAGCTTGCCCGAGACAGAGCAAATGGCTGCAGTCCACGGGCCCCTGAACTCCATGGTCCTTAACTACCACTTCTTTTGTAAAAAGAAAAACCCATTGATTTTCCGTGTAGAATTTGATGAATTTTGGCGGTTTATATAGTCCCTCAACCACCACACGTAGCGACACATAACTGCCAACACAAGCAGACACAACAATTTTTATCACCGCAAAGGTGTCCTAGTGCCCCTGCAGGGGGTACCTTGACCCATCTCCACCCTCAGGCAACCACTGAGCTGCTTCCTATCAATGCAACTTGGCATTTTCCAGAATTTCGTAAAAATGGAAAAGATATCACATTAGTAGGTAGTCTTTTAATTCCTTTCACTTAGCAAATTTTTTATATTCACTCCGATTATTGCAATGTATTAATACCTGGTTCTTTCTAATGCTGCGTCCAATAGCATGGATATACCACAATTTATCTATCTGCTCAACAATGAATGGATATTTGGGTTGTTTACAACTGGGACTTATTACGAATGACACAGCTGGGAACACTCAAGTATAAATCTTGGCACGGGCATATGTTTTAATTTCTCTTGGACAAATACATGGAAGTATATTTTTGAATCCTATGTTCAATTTTATAAGACACTATCTTACTGTCTTCCAAAGGGACCCCAGCATTTGGTGTTCCACTAGTCTCATATCGTCACCAGTACTTGGGGGTGTCCGTCTTTCTGATTTTAGCCATTCTAGCCAGTTTGTCGTCCTATGTCTTTGCGGTTTTCATTTGCATTTCTCGGACAACTGAGTATGTGGAATATCTTCTCAGGTGCTTACTGGCCATCTGTGTATCTTCTTTTGGGAAGAATCAGATCAAGTCTTTTGCCCATTGTTTTAATTGGGTAGTCTTTTTATAATTGACTTGTAAAAATTCTTTATGTATTCTGGATATGAGCCTTTTGTCAGATACCTGCTTTGTAAATATTTTCTTTCGGTCTGTGGCTTGCCCTTCATTTTCTTAAGTGCTTAACCACCATCTTTAACTCTTAAGATCTTATAACAAATGTGACCACTACAAAGAACATACACAAATCCTGAAGGGGCCAGGACAAAAAACTGCTGTGTCCATTCTATAAAAGCAGTGTTAAAAAATAATGCTAGATTCAATAAACAAAAATAAATTATAAGGGTTTCATTTAACGAGGGGGTAGTTGTCGGGATCTGTCTTCTTCGCAAGACGCACCTACACTGAAGCAACCATGTCTAAGGGACCTGCAGTTGGCATTGATCTGGGCACCACGTACTCTTGTGTGGGTGTCTTCCAGCACGGAAAAGTGGAAATAATTGCCAATGATCAGGGAAACCGAACCACCCCAAGTTATGTCGCCTTTACTGATACCGAACGATTGATCGGTGATGCTGCAAAGAATCAAGTTGCAATGAACCCCACCAACACGGTTTTTGATGCCAAACGCCTCATTGGACGTAGATTTGATGATGCTGTTGTTCAATCCGATATGAAGCATTGGCCCCTCATGGTGGTGAATGATGCTGGCAGACCTAAGGTCCAAGTAGAATACAAGGGAGAGACAAAAAGTTTCTACCCAGAAGAAGTGTCATCTATGGTTTTGACAAAGATGAAGGAAATTGCAGAAGCCTACCTTGGAAAGACTGTTACCAATGCTGTTGTCACAGTACCTGCTTACTTCAATGACTCTCAGCGTCAGGCTACCAAAGATGCTGGAACTATTGCTGGTCTCAATGTGCTTAGAATTATCAACGAACCAACTGCTGCTGCTATTGCTTATGGCTTAGACAAAAAGGTTGGAGCTGAAAGAAATGTGCTGATCTTTGACTTGGGAGGTGGCACTTTTGATGTGTCAATTCTCACAATTGAAGATGGAATATTTGAGGTCAAATCTACAGCTGGAGACACCCACTTAGGTGGAGAAGACTTTGACAACCGGATGGTCAACCATTTCATTGCAGAGTTCAAGCGCAAGCATAAGAAGGACATCAGTGAGAACAAGAGGGCTGTCCGTCGCCTCCGTACAGCTTGTGAACGTGCTAAGCGTACGCTTTCTTCCAGCACCCAAGCCAGTATTGAGATTGATTCACTCTATGAAGGAATTGACTTCTATACCTCTATCACTCGTGCCCGATTTGAAGAATTGAATGCTGACCTTTTCCGTGGCACCCTGGACCCTGTAGAGAAAGCCCTTCGGGATGCCAAGCTTGACAAGTCTCAGATCCATGATATTGTCCTGGTGGGTGGTTCTACCCGTATCCCAAAGATTCAGAAACTCCTACAGGACTTCTTCAATGGAAAGGAGTTGAATAAGAGCATCAACCCTGATGAGGCTGTTGCTTATGGTGCAGCTGTCCAGGCAGCCATCCTATCTGGAGACAAATCTGAAAATGTTCAAGATTTGCTGCTGTTGGATGTCACTCCTCTTTCCCTTGGCATTGAAACTGCTGGTGGAGTAATGACTGTCCTCATCAAGCGCAATACTACCATTCCTACCAAGCAGACACAGACCTTCACTACCTATTCTGACAACCAGCCTGGTGTGCTCATTCAGGTTTATGAAGGTGAGCGGGCCATGACCAAGGATAACAATTTGCTTGGCAAGTTTGAGCTCACAGGCATACCTCCTGCACCACGTGGAGTTCCTCAGATTGAAGTCACTTTTGATATTGATGCCAATGGCATCCTCAATGTGTCTGCTGTGGATAAGAGTACAGGAAAAGAGAACAAGATCACCATCACTAATGACAAGGGTCGCCTGAGCAAAGAAGACATTGAGCGCATGGTCCAGGAAGCTGAGAAGTACAAAGCTGAAGATGAGAAGCAGAGGGACAAGGTATCTTCCAAGAATTCACTTGAATCCTATGCATTTAACATGAAAGCAACTGTTGAAGATGAAAAACTCCAAGGCAAGATCAATGATGAGGACAAACAGAAGATTCTTGACAAGTGCAATGAAATCATCAACTGGCTTGATAAGAATCAGACTGCAGAGAAGGAAGAATTTGAACATCAGCAGAAAGAGCTGGAAAAAGTCTGCAATCCCATCATTACCAAGCTGTACCAGAGTGCAGGAGGCATGCCAGGGGGCATGCCTGGAGGCTTCCCTGGGGGTGGAGCCCCTCCTTCTGGTGGTGCCTCTTCTGGACCCACCATTGAAGAGGTTGATTAAGCCAACCTTGAGCGTAAATTTAGCATCGTTCCACACAAAATATGGAAGGACCCAAATTTGTAGCAAATTCACAGCAGTTTTAAAGTTGAGCTGTTATATAGTAAGAAAAACTGGGCATTCTTAATACTTGAATATGAAATATGTGCACAGGGAAAGGAAATAACAATGTACTTTATATGCACTGTATTGTAAAGTGGAAAATGCGATGTCTTAAATAAAACTATTTAAAATTGGCACCATAAAAAAAAAAAAAATAAATAAATAAATAAATAAATTATAAAAAGATGTTTCTGAGACAATTGGAGAAACACGAAAATGGACAGGCTATTACATGATTTACTGTTAGTTTTGTTTGATATGATGATGGTATGGTTATTGTACATATTTAAAAATATCCTTTTAAGTTAGAGACGTGCAATGAAGTATTTATGGGCAAAACAACAAGACTTCTTTAAAATGTTTCAGAAAATATAGCAAGGGGATGGATGAACAAGATTGGCAAAATGTTGGCAATTGTTCAAGCTGGGCTGATGCATATACGGCAGTTTATTATGCTGTTCTTCCCACATATATTTGAAACTTTCAATAAGAAAGTTTAAAAAGTAGTACTGCATTTGCTTTAATCATCATGACATGCTCACAAGAAACCTGAAGCTGTCCAGGGTTCATGCTTTTGAAAGACTGTGTAACTCATCTGTTCTGAAATAAAGGGGGAAATGATACTTCTGATGGGAGCTTTTAAGGCCACTGCGGTTCCTGGCAGCCACAGGTCTTGTAAGCCACATCAGCACAGGTGACCAGGCATTCCACACATTCCAGAGGGACATTTTGGAAACCCTGGTTTTAGGAGTTCACAAGAAAAAAATACCGATCTCAAAGAAATACTTCCAGGTAAGCAGGGCTACCACCACCTTTCTCTTAAGATGATTACCAGTGAGTTTAGAAGATGCCTCCACAATGTCTCACAAAAGGAAAAAATAAATCTCCCTGCGAGTGATTGGCGGTGTCGGAGGTGATCTCGGTCACTGAGGTCCGATCACCCTCTTTTTCTCCCAGTGGATCTAACTGCTTCCCGTTCAGTCCATCGACATGAAGTTCTAAGGCCCACGCTGCCAAAACAGGAAGCCTGGACTCCTGCGGCCGGCCTGAGTTGGTGTCACGTTACAGCCATTGTGCAGAGCTGGAAGGACCTACATCATCTCATTCAGTGGGTGTCAAACTTGGATTGGCAGCAAACAGGACGCCCCAGAGACCCTGGCTGGGCCAGCAACTTTTTGTCCCTGAACTCGACAGGAATTTCCAAGTCCACACCACGGTTCCACAACCACTGGCTCCTGGTAGCTCCTTGCAGAGAGAGACAGTGATGAGGACAGAGCTGCTCTCCTAGGCCTGGACACCAAGTCCAGACTTTCCAGGTCCAGGTCCCCACTGGCCCCGGCTTGGCACTGCAGGGGAGGGGAGCTGTCCACTACTGTCCCCAGACACTGCCTCAAGGCTGTCACAGTGACCAGTGAAGAAAATGGTCAACGGGTATAGTAAAAATCGCTTTAAGATATTTTTAAAGAAATGGAGGGGAAATAAAAATATAGCCAGTCATGGCTGAAGAACCTACTGGGACACATATGATGACTCCCCTGCAGAGAAAGGAAGCCTGGGCTGTGTCATCTCTGACCAAGCTCCTGGCTGACCACTTCTCACTCTTGCCTCGGCTGACTGGCCGCTCACTTCGGGCAGATGTGCCCTTGGAGAAGACCTGGCAGCCCTGTGGGCCTGGCGAATCCTTGCAGCCACGGGACGTAGGATTCCTGACATGGCCTCTCAAAGAGAAGCCCCCGGACCTGTGTTTAGGTGGAAATCTTCCTGACATGGCCTCTCAAAGAGAAGCCCCCGGACCTGTGTTTAGGTGGAAATCACTCAAACAGAGCTTTCAATGTAACGTAAAGCCAAACAGAAAAGCTAGCTCCTCAAATGGGTAAGTTAGAGACACAGACCTCACAACAAATCATCGCTGTCAGATCAGACTGTCGTGTACTGTGGCTAAGTGTCCACGTGCTGTCATACACGTGTCGACACCTGCGCCATCTGGCTCAAGAGCTCAGCCTGGAACTCCCTCCTGCATTGTCTGCATGCCTGACTTTGGGGCCTTTATCCCATGTTTCACACAAGATGGCTCCTGGAGTTTGTCACACATGTATGAACGGATCTGCCAAGACGCTCTGAGGAAACATTGAGCTGTAAAGTCGACCCCCCAGGAGGTGGCCGTGGACCATGACCAAGGAGCCGCCTCTCCTGGAACCTGAATGCCTCCAAGACACGGGTGCACACATGCCCGCTCTGAACTGTTTGCCTGTCCTCAGCCCAGTATGGAGAGTGTGCACACAGGTGACGGGAAGGGGGGCGGGGGGAGGCCCACGCGAAGCATGGACGTCACGTGTTATTCTGTGAGTAATGGCACGTCACTCATGACTAAACTCCCAAGAGGCACGGTCTGCAGTCACTCAAGCCCTGCCTCACCCCACCCCTTGCCCACCACCCCCAAAATTCCAGAGATTTCTTACAAATTCGTTGTCTGAAATCCACTCTAGAAATATGCTGTAGAGGGAAAACAAATCTACAGGCCTGAGCGTCAGATATCTAGATTCCGGGCTGAGCTCTCGCTGTGGGACTCGGCTGAGTGCCTGAACTTCTCTGAGACACAGTTTCCCCCCATATACAATGAGGAGGCCGACTGAGACAGTTTCTTACAGTTTTAACAGGGCACAGCTTCTCTCTTGGTCAGTAACTATAGACAGAAACTTGCTATTAAGTTAGATTTAAAACTAAGTGTCCGTCTCAGCTCGTCTGAGGTGGGTCACGGGGACCCCACGTTTGTGCTCATCCTGCCAGGGGTCCCAGTGAAGATCCATCCCCAGCCTTCCCGCTGCTCCCAGCAGCTTCCCTCACACCACAGCGAGAATACCTCCGCGGATGCCTCTGAACGGGTAGAAGAAGGCCACGAGCAGATTCATGAGGACAGCCAGGTTGAACGAGATACTGCTCCAGAAGGACATGTTGCGGGCACACCAGTACAGCACAGGCTGGGCTGTGGAGACAGGGCGAGCCGGTGAGGTCCCAGCCGGCACCACCCCACCCCGCTGCCCGCTTGCCACCCACAGGCCCTCGTTCCCGGTTTCCACCACCACAGCAAAAACGACCATGTGTTCTGAAGGTGACTCACAGGCTCATAACGACAGCAGATTGGTTTATTTCTGTTCGGAGTACTTACTGGAGCAGAACATGTATTTAGGGACAAGGAAGAGAAGGAGAAAAGTTGGAACATCGAAAACCCTGCCTGGCCCTGGTCAACGCCCTCAGTTACGGAATCTGGGGGTATCCACCGTTCACACGCTGAATCCTGAGTTCCCCCCCCCCAGGGCTCCAGGACCAGCTGAGATGCCCAGAGACCTGCGACTTCAATGAGCCTATGAGAAGTGTGGGGCACTGGTCGTGGTGGGCACGTGGCAATCAGACTTGGCCCAGCTGGGCCCCAGACTAGGACGGCTGTCATTTCCACATGCCCCCGCCCCCAAAGTTCTCCCACCCAAAGTTCTCCACTAACTCACGGTGCTAAAAGCAAGACAAGATCCCTTCCCCGACACAGTCATCTGCCATTTTCCTGAAGTCTGATGACCGCTCTGGGGGGCCGGGGAACGAGGAGCGAGAGCTGCCGACCAGGTGGTCACAGCAGAGTCCCCATTCCCCAAAGGCTACAGTGGAGAGAGGATGTGGTACCAATGCCACCACTAAGTGAAGCGGGTGACAGACACGTTTGTACTGCTGCCATCTTACTCCGCTGTTCCCAATAGGTGAAAGCATGTCACACATTCTCAGTGTTTGAGCCCCAAACCTGTGGCACGATGGGGAGCCTGGTGCTTCATTTCCCCCCCGAACTCTTCTTGGGTGGTGCCTTACACTTAGATGATGATCAAAATCACACGTGGAAAAATGATCCCAGTCTCCCTGCCAGAGGCCACCTTCCCAAGAGATCGTCTCATTCAATACCCTCCCCTCCAAAGAAAAGTGTGGGGTATGAGAAGGGACCTCTATCGTGTGTTCCTCTTGCCCAGTGAAGTCATTTAACTTTAGAGACAGCAGCAACGACAAACCCAGTGACCCTGTGACCATGCCACAGCAGCACCCGCGGCTGTGGAAGCCTCTGCTGAAAATCGGGCACAAGAAAACGAAGACGGGGTGATTCCCAAATTGGTCATTGCATGTTTGCACATGGTAACAGCCGAAGTGTCCAGGTGGTACTTTTAGAGCTCTAAGCACCATCTAGTTAAAAAAAAACACAAAAAACTCTCATTTTATAAATGAGGGAAACTGAGGCCCAGCAGAGGGCAGACGCTGTGGCGATCTCGTCACCCAGGTCAGTGACCCTCTGGGGTGACAAGTAGAGAGATAAATGGCTCACGTCACCACTCAGTGGAGGAGCTGACCAGGAGTCTGCCGAGGTCCGATAACGGGACCTGTGGTGGGTTAATGGCTGAGGCAGACTGCAGAGGAGAAAGCACGGCTCTGGAAAAATGGCCACTGGCGTTTCTCTGGGACTGCAGCCCATTTCTGGTCTGGATGGGAAAACTCCGAGGGGAGAGAGGGACGTCGAGAATGGGAACAGGTAGGGAATCACTGCACCTGAGTGAGCGGTGTGCGGGAATTCACAACATCCTCTCCACATTTGTGTGTGGGGTGTGTGTGTGTGTGTGTGTGTGTAAAAAGCACATAGGAAGTCGTCAAAAGAAAAACACAAAGGACATGGCAGAGGTCGGTGACGGTCTGTGTACGCCAGCAGTCTTCGGACGGGGTTCTCCCCAGTAAATGTGGGAGAAGCCCCTGCAGGCTGCCGTAACACAACTGTGACAAATGGCCTGCGACCACGGCAGAGAGTCCACAAGCTTATTTTTGTCAGGCTACCATTCTACTGAAATAGAGTGTCCCTCTGAACATGAAGCCAGCCCTTCAAATCAACGGGGTGTCTATCCAGGTGCAAGCAGACACCTCGAGACCGTCTGACGTGCACGGCATGCTGTCTCCTGTGACAGGTGGGACCATGTTGTCACCTCCCTTTGCAGACTCTTCTCCCGCCTCCCTGCCCCGTACACTCTGCCTTTGCACGCCAGCCTGGAGATGGCCCGAGACACCCTGCAGTCTGCAGCCTCCATGCCCACACGCCTCCCTTCAAGGGGTGCAGCTTAATTCCACCCCCCAGAGTGCGGGCTGTAAGTACCAGGTACTACGTAGCAACTTGCTTCTAAGACACAGGACAGAGTGGCAGTGCCAGGCATGCTTCCTGAGGCCGGGTCCTAAAAAGCACTGCAGCTGCTTGATCGCACGTGCATTCTCTCTCCCTCTCCTCTTCCTCCCTCTCGCCCTCCCTCTCTCTCATCAGTCATTTGCTCTGAGGAAGCCAACTGCCCCATTGTGAGGACACTCCAGCAGCCCCACAGAGGTCCATGCAGAGGAACTGAGCCAACAGCCATGAGAGTAAGAAGTGGGTCCTTCCGGTCCAGTCCAGCCTTCAGATGACAGGAGCTCTGGCTTCCCCTCAGGAGAGACCCTGAGGCAGAACCACCCAGCTAAGCCACGCCCAAACTCCTGGTCTTGGAAAACCGAGAACACACTTACGGCACTAAGTTTTGGGGTAGTTTATTACACAGCAGTGGAATGCAACTGACATACCTTCTGGGGTGGGCAAAATAGTGGCCCCCAGACACGCTCCTGTCCTAATCCCCAGAGCCTGGGACTGTTACCTTGTGTCAAAAGGGACTTTGCTGATGTGATAAAGCTACGGATCCTGAGATGGGGAGATGACCCTGGTTATCCCGGTGGCACTGGCAGCACCTCAGGGTCCTTGAAAGTGGAAGAGGGAGGCAGCGTGTCAGAGTCATAGTGACGCAGCACAAGAAGTCTCTCCTGGTCCCTTGAAGATGGAGGAAGGGGCTAAAAGCTGAGCCCAGCTTCTAGAAGCTGGAAAAGCCTCCAGGAGGCTCCTGGCCCTGCCGACACACTGATTTTAGCCCAGTGAGAAGCTTTTTAGATTTCTGGCTTCCAGAACGTAAGATAATAAATGTATGCTGTTGTAAGACTCCGAGTTTGTGGTGATTTGTCACAGCGGCACCAGGAAATGAACACGCCTTCCCTTCCCCCAACCTCCCAGTCTTGTGTTTATCCTTCGAGTTTCACCTTTCCTCAGAAGCCTCGGTCTCCCACATGTCCACAATGTGGCAGTGCCTGATTACCGCCCTGCTTGTCATTGGCCACTTAAATTATAGCCACTGAAAACGTGGTGTGTGGCCTGCCCCCACCAGATGGCACGCCTCTCAGGAAGGGATCAGAGCTGACCCATCATTCAATTCTCCGCTCTACCTGCTAGCACATTTCTACTTACGAGGGGCTAAAAGTTGGCTGGATCAACACACCTGCCACATCATAGTGGAAAGACAGACTGCCGCGATCCCAGGTAGGCGGGGCAATTTAAGTAACCGCAACCCAGGGCATCGCTTGGTAACAGTCTTTCCTAGTTTTTTGTTTGCTTGCTTATAAAGGAAGTGGGCCTTGCTGATGATTCGGTCTCCGTGCACATACAGCGACAGAATTTTCAGCTCTTCTCTGACACATGGGCAAACCAGCCGCGAGAACCCCGACTGAGAAAGTGGCAGCATATGCAGCTCTGCCTCCATTCCCTCCTTCACTGTCCTTGAATTTTCTTGGCCTGGAGTTTTCACTTCACTGGGGCAAGGCCTGAGACGAGGGCAAAGGCGTGATCAAGAGGGGACATGAATGCACAGAAGGGCGTGTGTGTGTTACAGAGAGAGAAAGAGGAGCGGGGAAGAGGATTTCTTCTGGAAAGCCTAGGAATCGAGCATTTTAACACTTGCAGGAGAAAATACCAAGCAATGTCACCCTCAGACCTCAGTTTCTGTCTGGCCCCAGCTGCAGACTGGCCAAAGCACAGACGATTCTGTGTGTGATACATTCAGGAAAAGGTACAGCAGCCTCACAAATAAGCCAGAAAAATCTTTTCTGCAGATTCATTTGAAGAGAAATAAGCTACCCAGAGGGGGAAAGCATGTATCTCATTTTAGTTGCACTTCTGATATCTCTCCCTTCCCTCAATATGCAAATAATGTTTAATTCAGTTATTTTCAATTCTTCTTTTCCCATCCGAAGCGCTCAAGTCAATTAAAGTCGTTCAATTGACAACTATAGCTGGGTTTAAGTTTCACTGAAATAAAAACTGATGCTGAAACAAAGAAAGACTGAAGTATCAGCCACAATGTAATATATGTCTGGGAACATGAGATGGCCATTCTGCAGTCAATCCATTAGTCAGGTGCTCTTACCTCCCCATTTCGCAGGTGAGGGTCTGGGAGCAGTTATGTAACCTGCAGGGGGTGCAGAGCAGGGTGGGGGTGGCAGAGCAGATAGAACTCAGAGCCACATCACTCTGAGAAGGGACCTATCAGACCAGCCCGAGTGCACCCCTGCACCGATCACGGTGAAATCAGTTTTAGTAACTACCACGCAGGTTCGGATCCATGAATTCAGAATTGTCCCCAACACCTGGAACCATGAACAGCCCAGTGAAGGACAAAAGCAGCAACTAAGAGGAAGTTCTCTTCCATTTAACATCAAAGCTGAAAATAGGAGAGTATGAAATGGGTGGGGTCTACCTATTTTGGGGTGTCTCTTTTTCTCTTATTGCCCCGGCATGGAGCTGTGTAGATGGTCAACACTATTCACGGGGCTTGGGTTGGAGCAGCTCAAGTGCGGCCCGCAGTGGGTGACAAGGACACGCTGACAGGGGAGAGTCTGCCCGAGGTCCGTACCAAGGTGGCACGTGTGCTGTCCTGTGAATGGCCTCCTGACCTGTCTGTCCGATGCTGGGCACAGGGCAGGGGGAGGAATGGGCTTGGCTGGGCAAGACCTTCTGGGATGGTTTCAAGTGCTGGACCATGACACGTCCCTCACAGGTGAGAAAAAATACGGTGGGGGTGAGATGGGAACGGGCCTTCTGGCCAACCTGCTTGCACAACCCTCTCTGCCAGCAGCCAAATCTTGGGGTGCAGGGAGACAGGGAGAAGAGCGGTGACAGAAGCAGCTTGCAGTAAGGGAGGCTGGTCTGTTCCTGCTCAGATTGGTGGGGGGCAGGAAGAGGACAGACGCTCCCAGAAGCTGACCTCCCACCCAGCTTCCCCTCCCGCGGCCCCACCCCACAGAGAGCGCCCCAAAGATCACAACTGTAGCTGGAATCCAGGGCTTCCAATAAAACCCCAGCTCCTGGCTGACAGACGGAAACAAAGCTCCCGCCTTTCTAAGCGGGTCACAACAGCCGGTGCGCGCGTACTGAAGGGACACGTTAAAGCGGTAACAAAACCAGGAGCTGGGCAGCCCCGTCCAACGGTTTCTAATGAGCACTTTGCACCGGGATGGGAGGGCTCCATCCCAGGACCCGCTGCTGAGCAGCGACGCTTCTCCTGTGGCAGCCGATCCCGCCGCCTAGAAGAGCACACTCGAGTCTAAAACCCGAGCGGCCTTTTGAAAGTGGAAGAGCAGCGTCTTCCGAGCAGGTGTGCTGGCACGTGGGCCGTCTGGCCGGCTGAGCTCCCTGCGCAGGTGCGCGCCCTCCTGAGCCGCAGGACCTGGCCTCCTCTCCCTCCCTTCTGCTCCGTGTCACGTGTCCCGATACCCAAAGGGCATTCCAGAAGCTTTGCACGGGAGGCGGGAGCCCATGCAGCGCGACACAGGTGTGTGACCAGAGGCGGAGCACCGTAAGTCACAGCAGCTCCGCTCCCACCTGGAGCCGCGCGCGCACGCCCACCCACCCACACGCAGTGTCACGCGCAGAACCACCCGTGGACCCGCGCGCGTAGGCCCGCCCACCTGAACTTAGTGCCACGCGCAGAACCACCTGTGGACCCGCGCGAACACGCCCGCCACCTGCACGCGGTGCCACGCGCAGAACCACCCGTGGAGCCGCGCGCGCACGCCCACCCACCCACACGCAGTGTCACGCGCAGAACCACCCGTGGACCCGCGCACGTAGGCCCGCCCACCTGAACTTAGTGCCACGCGCAGAACCACCTGTGGACCCGCGCGAACACGCCCGCCACCTGCACGCGGTGCCACGCGCAGAACCACCCGTGGAGCCGCGCGCACACGCCCGCCCACGTGCACTCAGTGCCACGCGCAGAACCACCCGTGGAGCCGCGCGCGCACGCCCGCCCACCTGCACGCAGTGCCACGCGCAGAACCACCCGTGGAGCCGCGCACGCTCGCCCGCCCACGTGCACTCAGTGCCACGCGCAGAACCACCCGTGGAGCCGCGCGCGCACGCCCGCCCACCTGCACGCAGTGCCACGCGCAGAACCACCCGTGGAGCCGCGCGCACGCCCGCCCACCTGCACGCAGTGCCACGCGCAGAACCACCCGTGGAGCCGCGCGCACACGCCCGCCCACATGCACCCAGTGCCACGCGCAGAACCACCCGTGGAGCCGCGCGCGCACGCCCGCCCACGTGCACTCAGTGCCACGCGCAGAACCACCCGTGGAGCCGCGCGCAGGCGCCGCGGGCGGACCCACCCACCTCGAAGCTTCTTTTGCCAGTTCATCTCGTTGAAGAGGTCCTCGGAGCGCAGGAAGAAGTCGTTGATCTTGCTGCCTTGCTCGTCCCGCTCCGTCGTGTAGTATATTCGCAGCTTTGACTCCTTGGTGAGGAATTCACAGATGCTGGGCACCGGGAAGACGATCTGCTCCATGGTCCGGTCCAGGCGGACAATCTAGGGGGCGACACGGAGGCGCTGACTCAGCGAGCACCAACCTCGGCTCGGTGTCCAAGACCCGGCGGAACACAGACCTCTTCTCGCCTCTTCTCTGCTGGGACGACGCCCCCACTGGGCTGCGTCTCAGATCCACAGGGAACAGTTCTGGCAAGTCTGTACGAGTATTTTTCTCACCTCAGACCAATGCATTTTACTATGACTAACTTACCTGGAGCGACATACGCTGTGCTTTGCACACACATTCAGCTGGGGCTGCAGGCTGGGGCTGTCCCATGGTATGTGCTGCAATGACGGCACAGCTCTATGTGTGTGTGTCCTGTCCAAAAGCACGGCCACTAGTCCCACGTGGCTACCGGGCACTGGCACATGTGGCCGGGAGACAGCAGGGCCGAATGTTTCATTTTCCTTGATTTTAACAGTCACACGTGGCTAATGGCTCTTGCATTGGACAGTACACCTCTTCTAAGACCCTTTCTCAGACAGAAAGATTGGGTTGTTTTCCTAGGTAGGAGCTTTACAAAGAGATCTTTGGTTTATCCAGTTGTGGTGACGTCCTACCCCTTACTTGTCACAGTGTCTAAAATAAAATGCGTGATGCAGGAGCCAATGTGCTCACTTAGCCTGGGCTTTGTCAGGCCCCAGGGGGACACCTCACGGGCTTTCTCCGCACCGTTCCCAGACTGGCTCAGTCCCCGGAGAGGAGGTAGTCTGGTCAGGATTGTTCAGATTCTAAGACACTGTGCTGAGTCACAGTCCTGGGGGCTAGAGATTTCCAAAGGGGCCCGGGGTGCAGCACAATAGGGACACGGCCTCTATTCTTCCTCTCCAGGGCCTGGAGAAGTCAGCTGAGGCCCAGGGCCAACACCCCTACAGGAAGATCTGGTTCTCGCTCTCCCTGCTGCAGTGAGGTCAGGCTGCCGTGGGAAACTCTCTCAGGGGAGAGACAGGTTCCCACAGCCCTGGCTCCATAAATTCTGGGAGACGTGGTCTTTAGACCAGTGGTTCCCAAATCGAGCTGAGATCAGGTTACAGGAAACTTCAGTATCACACCGATCCTGGTCCCTAAGCCAACCTCACTGAACCGGAATTGTGAGGTAGGGCTGGTGACTGGAGCCCGCCCGTGATCCACTCCCCACGTGACGCAGGTGTACACTCAGGGACCAAGGCTTCAGCCTGCCAGCTTCACAGTCAGGTGGGCTCTGCCTCAGCCCTCTTCATGCTAGGACCTCAGAAGTGCACCCGGGCTCGGGGGGTAACGGAGGAGGAGACGGGAGGCCTGCTGGCCAGAACTGAGTGCCAGGGTCAGGGCTACCCAGCCTCACTGGCCAGACTGAAGGCCCCCGTGCTCTGGCGTTGCATAGCTAATGTCCTCGGGAAACTGGAAGAGATGGCTGCTGGCCCAGGGCAGGACTGGAGAGCTGGGCACAGCAGGCCTGGTCATTTCTCCTGATCAGTTAAGATCCACCCACACCACGTTTTCAGCAGACGTACAACGGAGTCAGGAGAAACCACTGCAGCCTTTCACCCACCCTAACGGGTGTGTGTGACCTTGTTCACACCTCTTAGCCTGACCAAGCTTCAGCGGTCTCCCCAGTGAAGTGAGGAGCTCTGTGAGGTGATGTCTGAAATTGCACTCCCCTCTGCAAACCCCTAAGGGCTCCAGAGGAGAGCTGGTCCTCCCATCAAGCTTAGTCGTTAACAATACATTAATCCCATAGTCGTTAACAATACATTAAGAGTATGTGCCCCCTTACGTGATCCTGGGCAACTAATCAGTGAGATGATGCACTTTATTAGGATGGCCCAGAGACTGGAGACATGGATAAGAATCGAGTCTTAACAAGTCTCCGTCCTGAGTACTTTATGTGGCTCGAACACAGTCCTTCAGAGTCTGTGTTCCAACACTGACCGTGAGTTTGTGCATTTCCTCATCTCCCAAACAAGGCCTGTGGCCCCGACTGCCTCGAGCCTGGAGTCAGAAGTCCATTCTACCTGCACACTGGGACAATGCAGGTAACACAAAGTGCACCCACAGGCCCTGGGCGGGCACACCTGGATTATTAGCCCTGCCACTGATTAACTGGACAAGTGACATATCCTCTCGGCCTCTTATTTCAGAGTTTTCCCGTCTGCAAAATGAAGCGGATCCTGCTGAACTCACCAAGGATTAGCAGGGTTTGGAGTGTGTGTCTTTTTAATGGGGAACCGATCGTATCACTCCTCTGTGCAGAAGTGTCCCCAGGTCCCCCCTGCTCTCAGGGTAAAGTCCAGCCCTCTCGTGGAGGCTGAGCCGACTCTGCAGGGGCAGGGCTGCCTGTCTCCTTTCTGATCGGCACTGCCCGCCTCAGGGCCTCCCCTCGCTGTTACCCCCATGTCTGAGAAGCTCTGCTCTGCACTCTCTGCCGGTTCCACCCTCATTTTCCCTCAGGTCTGTGCTTAGAAGTCACTCTTTAGAACAGGCCTCCCTGACCACGGCCGACCGCGGGTCCCCCTGCTGGATTTTCTTAGAACGCCTCCCACTTGTCCTTGTGGCCGGGGCAGCATTCGTGCTGAATGCCACCCCCTAGTGCGGGCTTGCTCAGTGCCCGCCCCCTGCGCCAGGACGGCCTTGGCCATCACTGGACGTTCAGCCCCGAGTGCAGGACCTGGTACACAGAAGGCGCTCACAACACTTCACTGTGCACACGACACACGTGTGGGTCCAGCAGGCCTGAGCCCAGCGCCTGCTCGCGTTACCTCGATCTGGGCTGTGTGTTTGGCGTAGAACTCCAGGGCGGCGTCCCCCTCGGCCTGGCCCCCGGGCTTCAGCATGCTCTGCAGTTCCTTGTTGTGCCGGGCCAGCTAGGACACAGAAGGGAGACAGGAAGTGCATGTCTCTCTGCAAGGGGAACGATGCGGGTGGAAAGGAGGCAGAAGGGCGGGTGGTGCGCTGAGGGCACAGGGGCAGCAGGCAGCCTTCACCCATCAAGGCGCCCGGCAGCTATTCTGGGAGCCTGGCAGGACAGCACGGAAAGCTCACACCCACGCAAGGCCCCACGTCCCCCGATTGCTTTAGCCAGGCAGGGGGGAGACGGGCTTTCTGTACGGCCCTGGGGTGTCTGTTCACAAGTCAGACACCCTCTCGGTGGCCAAATGCCAGGAACGGAGGAGATAAGGGTGGGAGAAGGCTTTCCCTTCCCTTCTGCCAGCCGCGTGCTGTCGCAGCGCCTAGCGACCTTCGGCCCAACACTGTCATTGTTTCAGGCCTAATTCCTGGACCTAAGAGGTGACAGGAAGCATCAGCCTGCAGCCGACGCAGGCTGCTCACACACTGGCAAGCGGAGGCACGGTGACCTCCAGAAACAGGAGTGTCTTCAAAGCCCAGCCCCTTGGGAAGAGAATTACACAACAGGGCATTCTGATGCCAGGCTAGGGAGGATGACCACATCCCCCAAAAGGCAAACAAAAAGTCACAATGACAAGTCGGCTGCTAAAGATTTCCAAACGCGATAGCCAAGGCAGCTGAGGTTGATTTCTTTAGATGGTTCAGACAGACTCATCAATATTTATGAAAAGCCTGAGACTCCTTTCAGTTGTCTCCAGACACAGTCACCAACCAAGTACGTGCTGCTGCTCAGTGTGAATGTGTTTAGAAGCAGGGGGGGGACGGGGGGGGGGGGCGGCGGGATTTCCAGGGACGTGACCCACCAGAGTGGGAACACATCAGTCCTGGGACTCAGCTCAGCGGGTCAGGCTGCCCTGGTACCTGGGAGCCTCGTGGTCATCGACACAAACGAGCCTTGGTGAGAGGCAGGGGAAGGGCACGTCCTGCTCAGACTCGTGGCACGTGGCAGGGGGCCCGGGCAGAGGTGGTACCTGGTGAGCTAGTATGTAGATGTTGTGCCCCACGTTCCTGGGGGAGGCAGCCCCCTCCTCGCCATTCTCCCCGTCCTCGAACCCCACTTCCCCTTGCAGGTAGGCTTTCTTGATCACTTCCACCTGCAAGAAGGGCCAAGCAAACAAACCCCCCGCGTCAAGGACCCGCGCAGACTGGCATGTGCAGCACGCACGCCGGCAGCCCCTCCTCCCAGCACTCTTTCCGATTGGTGTGGGCACAGCCCCAGAACCCTTCTCAGCACTGCCACAGGCAGCCACTACCCACCACCCTCCACTGCCACGAGAAGTGAAACCCACTCGCTCTCCCTTGACCAAAAGACACCCTGTGGGTGGTGCATGCCCTTCTACTTGAGCGAGGGACGAGGCCACAGGACATTCGACTACTTCTCAGTATCGGAGACCAAAGGTGTGGGGGGCCCCATAATTCTGTGCTGATACCAGATCAGGCCCTGCAAATAATTCTGGAGACAGGCTGCTTGCTCTCTGAGCTGGGTTTCAGGACAGTACTCTCTCCGATGGAACAGACAACAAGTTGCCTAGGATGTGGGGGCTGGACCTCTCACACTCATGCATACACACGTGTGCATACGTTCTGGACATCAGGGCTTCCCTGCTGTGTAGATGGAGTCTTAGAACCAGGTTTGTTCCAGAAAGCCCCTGACTCTTGCCCCCCGAGCTGGGATGGTGTCACTCACCCACCGGTGGCACCCACCGCCCTCGGGGCTGCCAGTTCCCCACCAAGATGGGGGCATGCTCTCCATTCATGGGAGTTGGAATGGGGTCTCTGTGAAGCCATCCGTCCCTAGTCAAGCGTGACAAGCCCTAGCTGCCCCCCCCCCCAGTTACATAAGCTGTTATGTAAATGCGAGAGGACACCCATCTTAGGCTGAGGACTCCCTCCTGACTCTGAGATCAAAGAGCTGGGCTCCTGTGAACTTCATTTAAAGGGACACGTAAAGGGACTTTGGCCTGGCCCCGAGTGCACACTAGGTCACAGGCGGCAGAAACATTTAGTGCCCTCCTTGAAGTCTGTCAGTTACAGTTCATCTGCATGGGAGAAAGTCCAGATAGAGAGTCCTGCCCTAAGCTCCTGTCACTGTCTGAGAGCCGCCGGTCTCACAGGCCACAGCGACAGCACCCCACCTGGCAGGCACAGCCAACTGTGAACGCCACCCGTCAGAAACAAACAAGATGGTGTTTTCTTTAAAACAAACAAAACCCCTCAAAACATGAGCACCAAGAAACACTCTTCTGTTGCCCAGACTATTGGCCCCAAGAAGAGATGTGAATTCTTTAGCTCTGGATGAAGACATGGTGAAAAGAGCAGCTGTGAACGAGGAAGGAGAAGAAAAGGGTCTGCGATTCGAGAAGGCTGAAGGGTGTGCCAGGCCCCGGGCTAGGGCCTGCCCAAGGGGACCCAGCAAAAGGGCACAGCTGTGGACCCAGACTCCCATCTGTGGGCTCCTGGGCCACTGCCTGTCTGCCATGAGGGGTGTAGGTGGCTGCCCTGTGGTCGTGCCCGAGGGAAGAGGGCAGGGCACCACTCACCAGGGCAGCGCCTCATCTCCCTTCCTAGTCAGAGGCCTGAGGCCATTGTTCTCTTCATGCTCCTCATCTGATCTGGGGCATCTTTAAGAAAAGCTCAAGGAAGTCCATTCCCGCTTTGCAGGCACAAAGCAAGCTCTGCCACGACCGGGCGCCATGGCCAGGGGTCAGCCTCCGACTCACCAGTTCCTTGGGCCGCATGTTATACAGTATTCTCTCGGCGTTCTCACTGTCGTGCCTGCTCTCCATGATGGCCAGGAGCAGCTTGGAAGCATTGTTCTAATCAGGGAAGCAGAGGGAGGAAGGAATGGAGGGAGCCTCATGGGGGGCGGCCTGCATGCACGTGCCCATGACACGGCGCTGCGTCCTAGTCAGACAGACATTTCACCCCAAGGGAGAGCCTTGGCAAAGAACACCAGAAACCGCCTGCGCCAGATGGACAGTGAACCACTTCAGATCCCGAAACACGTCTGTGGGCTCTGATGTGGGTTTTAGAGGTGTATAGTCATTTGGGCATAGTTTCTCCCTAAAGTTTCCTGGTACCGGTCCTGGTGGAAACTGGAAATGTAACATGGGTGTTGTGGGTACGTGGACCTCCCATGGTGACGGTTGTCAGGGAGAACCTGCCCTCTAGACCCAGGATGCCTCCCGGGGGGGTGTGGTTAGAAACGCTGTCATTCAGCCTCGGAGGCCAGAGAAGGTGGACAATGAAGGTGACTCTTCCCAAGGTGACCCAGTCAAAGGGCAGAGCTGAGGACCTTCAAATATTGCTATCAGCTCTCAAAAGCCCTAAAATTATAATGAGAGTACAGCTGACAGCAGTTCACAAAAGGACAAAGGAGCGCCGGGTGCCCTGTGCGTGCCAAAACATGATTTCCCGTCGCAGAGTTTCACGGGTCCACACCCTGCACTCCTGGCGTGACCTCATTTGAGGGCCTGGCCAGTGTCGTCTGTGGGCTTGTGTGTTATAACGTGAAAATCGTTTTGAGTGACAGGGGGCAGTATTTCTTTCCTTCCCAAGTGCAAGTCACCGCAGTGCAATCGGGCCGCGGCGCTATCAGACGGGGGCTTTTCAAAGGGCAGACATTTCTGTACTAATCCACAGATGCTGCATGAGTTGAAAAAGTCACTGAAATGCTGGCCAGGAGCACAGGGAATCCCCAGTTTACTCAGGTTCTCCTAGAGACGCTGATAAATGGCAGCCAGGGATGGGAGCTTCAATGACAGTTGGTGTCAACTGTAAAATACAAGTTGTAAAAGGAGGCAAAAATAGCCGTAAAAGCTTCTATTTCATCCCTACACCCAAATCAGCTGTTAGTTTGGACTCTCGCTACCAAATACTAAGGGAACAATAAAAATAATGGTGCAGTTCCTACGCTTCTGTGTTATTAACACCTCTGCAATGAACTTTCTCTCCTGTGACACCGTTTATGCAGTAAATACGGGTCCGCTTTGTGGCTAACCCCTGTCGTTCTGGGCGGTTCCGCGACATGAGCAAGTGTTCGCTGCTGTGGGACAGACCCCAACACGCCTCAACATGGGAACGGTGAAGAAGGAAAAGTGCTCAGTGAGGCTGACACGAGATACCCTTTAGACCTCAGGGTGGGCTGCAAGTTCAGTTCTCAGAACTGGTGTTGTGAACTCTTAGAGAAACTCTGGAACCCTGACATAGGAGTGAGGGCTTGTTTTGGGGTTTTTTCAGTACGCTTAAGAAATCAACCTCAGGAATGGTAGAACAGCTTCTCGAACATCCGAGAGGCCAGCCTGCAAACCCGGCGGCCGAGTACCTTGCAGTCGGTACTTTTAGGCCTGAAACCATTTGGTACGACAGAGGCACCGTGTCAGTGGAGCTCCCAGGTCAGGCTTCCGGAGCTCAACATCTGTACATGATTCCGAGAAGCTTGTCAGAGGCCAGGGCGCTGCCGGCCAGGGAACTGTCCTCATTTTAAACCAACATTTACGAGCCACCTTCTGCTAAATCAACAACAGAATCGAAAAAAGAATTCCCTGGCAATGTGAAAATAGCATTTTTGGGGCCTACGTAGGTTTAACTGTATGATCTTCAACAGGCCCTTTTTCCTCAATGGAAAATGCTCACACAGGGAATGGTCGCCACACTGTTTCCGGGCCAGGCCTTTCGGAATCAAGGCTTTGATGGCTTGCCTGTGGCTCGAATGGGCCTGTCAGCTAGGAGCAATGACTTCTCACTCGCTGTGACCCAAGACATGACGAGCTGCTCTCCCGTCACAAGACCCTTACTTGGAAGCGAAAGACTGAAGTTCTGCGTTTCAGTCAGAACTTGCAACGTGGATCATTCATTTAGTTGAAAAGATCTGCCTTTAATATTTAGTTTCACAACAATGGCCAGGTCAGATGCTGAGGCAAAACGCTAAAGTGACTGTTTCCAAACGCTACTGTGTTTGGCTTTCAGGGTCTACTTGCCTTCAGCTCCAAGACCAGGTCCATCCTCTTCTTTCCCAAGGGATTGATGTCATTGAGGATCAGGGCGGTGATGATATCAATGCCATTGGACTCGTGGGTGGCGATGCAGTTCTGAGGACACACACACACACGCTGGTCATAAATCAGATGTCAGTGCCAACAGGCTGAACTGCTATTTCAACACAATGCTTGCCACTCCCAGTAATGTCTCTAGGGGAGAGCTGCAAATTTTCCGTGAGAAAGTGGTAAAAATAAAAGACAGATGAAAATCTCTAGTTTCAGAATTAACAGTAAACAGTAGGAAAGTCCCCATGCACTGGAACTGATAAATTGGTCGTGTCTAATCCAGACAGTGCAGGGGAGTCGGCTTTTGTTCTTAAGGGAAAATATGCTGTGTGACTGATTCTGGGCTCTGGGCCCCGTTTTCCCCTTTCATGGTGTGTTCCGTTCTCTGTACATCACTCAGTGTTCATACTGCATACTTTTACTTAAGGCTTACGCTTGGAAAGCAAGTTTCCTGTTCAATTCACACATAAAAATTAATCATCTCCGCCCAGGTAAGATCCCCATTTGCAGCAGACCTCAGTCCAATGTTCCTTTTAACAGGAACATTGCTTGGCAGAAAAGCAAACTTGAGGTTATAAGGAAATACACTCAGATGTCAGATAAAGCCTTTTCCCACAAGGCTATTATAATTTGTTGGTTCCTATTCATTAAATTGGACGACACCCTCTGTCTCATCAGGGAACTGGGAGAGGAAAGCGGACTTAACCAAATGCTAGCCATATTCACAGTCAACTAAGACCAGGTTTTTCACATACAGTGAGTTGTCCCCCTTGGAAGCCGTTCTGCTCCTCTGAGGGGAGGTTCTGGCCTTGTTCTCCAGTAACCGACCACATCCTACCTTCGCTGGCCACTGGGTTTAGAACTGGCCATTTAAAGCATCGGCCTACCCCTTGCAGCCAGCATAGAGCTGTAATTTGAGTAAAAATCATACTCATCCTTGCACTAACACAAAAACTTGTAAAACCTGGGAGAAGCAATGACTCTACTCAAGAAACTATTGGGTTCCACTCTCAAACTATATTTCCCGAGAGGCCAAGGTCAAAACTAATGGGTCCTTCTCTTCTCTGAATGTCTACGGTGCTGAAATCTGAACTATACATTTTCTCACATGACTTTCAAGCTGTCTTACATATAAGCAAGGTTTCTCTCCAGCTGGGTTTAAACTTCCTTGCATTAAGTAGCCACGTTTTGAGTCTTCCCTAGCATTTTAGATCTCAGTCTTCTGGTCTTAATTTAACTCCAACTTTAATATCTATCCCTGGTCAAGTTCAAGTTAGACATTCAAACTAAAGCAAGCCGAGCCAAGTGAGGACAGACCAACATCCGTGACTAGGTCAAGTTCTGAAGCATAAAAAGCCCCAGAGCTCCTTCCTGACTGTTGGGAAAATGGCCTCCAGTTCTACTGACCTCCTAGGCTGCCAGGCTGGTGCTATGTGACTTCTGAACTAGGAAGTTCCCTGGGAACAACATTTCCGAAATGACAACCTTCCTTCTTACCCCCCTCCCCCATTCCCAAATAAAAATGGGATTACCTGGTTCTCATGGCAAGGTCCTTGACAGTATTCGGTCAGACTTTCCAGGGTTTGGTTGATGAGGGCGACGTTCTTTTCATTGATGTAGAGTCCGAGAAGACCAAGGCCTCCAGTTGTGCTTCCGCAAATACAGTCCAGAAACTGCAGGGTCTCACATACCAAATTGTAGTTGGTCTTGTTATTTTGGCAACGCAGAAAATTCTGCAATTAGGCAGTCCCCAGGTTGGAGGAGGAAAGGCAGAGAGAAGAGGGAAAAGGTCATCACCCTGCCATTTTGATAGTATCTAATGGGTTGGTGCTCTGGATGGATCAGCAGCAGCAGAGAGGAACAGCACTGTGTAGCACGGAAGGGCCAGCCCCCAGGGTGGTCACCACGGACGTGGTCTGTGGTCACGGCCAGACACTGGGCTGGCCCTCGAGAGTGCTTTGATCCGGGATACGGTGGAGGAGAGCTCTTCTTTGACAACCCACGTCAGACAACTTTTTCAAGCTCCCATTTCTCTCTTTCCCCCTCCAGCCCAGCCGTCCTCCCACCAGTGTTAAGCTCAGAGGCAGCTGACATTTCCAAGGACAGTGGTTATGCCGGAACGATGATGGCATGGTCTGAATGCTGCATCTCAGAGCCTAGGACTGGGATGGTTCACCACAAAATAAGGTGTTAGGCTGGCGCCAGGGTGGAGAACCTGGATTACCTTGCATGTCCGTTTCCATTGTTAAAGGAACAGGCACGAGGGAGTACGTGTGTGGGCTTGTGTGCACGTTCCCGGGGAATGTACATATTCTCCAGGTAAATTTGTAATGTTAACAAGTGACACGAGAGCTGGTACTTCCTCAACAAAATCAAGCAAGCCACCTCCAACCACCTTAAAGAGCAGAGTCTATTTTGATAAAGAGGAGATTTTTGTCAGAGACTCCATTAATCTCTTCTTAAAAAGAAGCAAAAATTAACTACAAATATTCCTTTGTGCAGTTACATAAGTTACACGTGTTTACTGTAGAAAATCGGTTCCACAAAAGCTAGAATCCAATGACCGAGTGAATGCGACCTCCGACCTGGCAATTACACTTCTACGAACTGCTGACTGCTGCTCACAAAGCACGTGCTCGGTGATCACCGCAGCACCGTCTGCACCAGCGAAGGGCTGGAAACCACCTAAATGCCCATCAGTCGGGCAGGAGTTACATACACTGCACTGTATCAACATCACTTAATATTGCAAATTAGAGACACTGAGGCAGGTCCGCATGTGCCAAGGTGGAAAGATCTCTAGGACATACGGTTAAGTTACAAAAACAAAAAGGCCAAGATGAATGTGCATTCAATGCTCCCATCCAAATACCTAGAAAAAGGATAGAACGATACCGTCCACACCAACAACAGCTCTTTCTGGTAGAGGGGTGGGAATGGGAAGAGGGGCAGTTCTTTTTAGCTAAATACTTACTTTCATTTGAACATTTATAGTGACAATATATTTATGTATTCCTTGTATAATTAAAACATTTATAAATGCACAGATTAAAAGCTGGCAAACAAGTCTAACGTTTGACTCATCATTAAACTACCCCCTGCCCCCAATTAACCTCAGTCCCTTATGCTCCAGCCTTCCTAACTAGTCTAAAAAGTGAACCTCATTCAGATCTGGGCGGGAGGTGCAGGAAGGACAAACTATTTGGGACCATGTGGGCTTTTGGAAGGTGACTATTTTTCAAAGGGCCACAGGAAGCCAGAGGAGGGTTTAGCAGCCATTCCTTGCTCCAGCTCCTCAGGGAAGATGCTACCTTTGAGGGTCTGGCTGAGCCCTCCCCACGCAGCATGGGGTCGGGGAGTATTCAGGAAGAGAGCAGGAGAGGGCGTGACTACCCAAGGCTGAAATTCACAGTGGCTCTCAAGGCTGACTTGCCTCTCAGACTCCTGTCACCGCTCCCACCATGCCCCTCTCTGTCCAGTGATGTCACCGCTCCCTCCATGCCCCCCTCTGCCCAGTGATGTCACCACTCCCACCATGCCCCTCTCTGCCCAGTGATGTCACCGCTCCCTCCATGCCCCCCTCTGTCCAGTGATGTCACCGCTCCCTCCACGCCCCTCTCTGCCCATTGATGTCACCGCTCCATCAATGGCCCTCTCTGCCCAGTGATGTCACGGCTCCCTTAATGCCCCTCTCTGCCCAGTGATGTCACCACTCCCTCCATGCCCCTCTCTGCCCAGTGATGTCACCGCTTCCACCATGCCCCCCTCTGCCCAGTGATGTCACCGCTCCCTCCACGCCCCTCTCTGCCCAGTGATGTCACCGCTTCCACCATGCCCCCCTCTGCCCAGTGATGTCACCGCTCCATCAATGGCCCTCTCTGCCCAGTGATGTCACCGCTCCATCAATGGCCCTCTCTGCCCAGTGATGTCACGGCTCCCTTAATGCCCCCCTCTGCCCAGTGATGTCACCACTCCCACCATGCCCTTCTCTGCCCAGTGATGTCACCGCTCCCACCATGCCCCCCTCTGCCCAGTGATGTCACCGCTCCCTTAATGCCCCTCTCTGCCCAGTGATGTCACGGCTCCCTTAATGCCCCCCTCTGCCCAGTGATGTCATCGCTCCCTTAATGCCCCTCTCTGCCTAGCAGCAAAGAACTGCTTCCTGTCTTCCAGCATGCTCCATTCTCTTGCCTGCAGGGCTTCAGCCATGCCGTTCCCTCTGTCACTCTCTCCCTAGCTCCACCCCGATGAACTCCTCTTCCTTCCAAGTGGGTCTCCAGTCACTTCCTTCAGGAAGCCCTCCTGAACCAGTGGGACCAGAGCATGGCACACACCTCTCTCAGCCGTGCTCACACTTCATCGTGTGCTTACAGACGTCTGTCAGCTCTGCCCAGGACCATGCTGACAGACAGGTGCCCAGCAGCTGGCACAGAGCTCGTGGGCAGCAGGTACATCATGAATATGACTGAAGTCACCTGAATTAAACTGAATGGACGGAGGAAAGGGGACTTGGGAAGTCACCAAGGTGACATGCTCCAAACCCCATGAAGGCCGGTCGGCTGCCAACATGAAGGCTTCTCCCATCCCACGGCTCTGCAGAATGTCTAGCCAGAGCCCCTTTTGCCTAACTCAGCTCCACTTCTTCTTGTCCTCTGCAAAGCAGAGGCACGCCACTCGCTAGGAGGCCCCTAGGAACGCCTTCCCTGCTCAGGGAACAGAGTTCCCCCTCAGCACACCACCTCCCGGCCTGGTCTGGGCGACCGAAATCCTGTTCATTCCGTGGTCTCCCTTGGAGGGCAGGGACCGAGTCGAGATGGGTGGCTTAAGGAAATGGAAGACTTTAAGTCTGTGCTTATACAGACTTCAGTGGAGAGACCAGGACCTGCATCCTCTAACCCAGGTGAAAGCACAGCCGTCTCGGGAAGGTTCAAAAGCACCTGCAAAATGGTTCTAGGTCAGTCCTTCCCATCGAGTCTCTCACTACTGTGAACAAAGCTCGCTTAAGGCAGCAACTGCCCACTTGGCCAAGTCAAACTCGGTGGCTTTATCTGTACTGAACAGTACCAACTGGAAGGTAAGGCTACAATATGACAAAAACCTTGGGCAACTTCAAAAGGCCAGTTCCATCTTTCTCAGAGCTTATCTGCATTTCTTCACACCAGGGAGTGGATCACTCTCTCCTGGTGAGAATGTTTTCTCCTCTCTCGACCCACAAGGAGACCCTGACCCAGAGAAACACCATGTGTCCGGAACACCACCCATAGGGCGGCACTCAGAGCTGCGGAGCCCGCTTAAAACCATCATTTTGAAAAAGGATTCCTACTGACAATTTCTGGCTGAGAAATTGTGTCTGGCTGAGTGGGCATCTTTAAAGAGGATTCTAACCGTGGTCCGTGGGCCGCCCACCTGCCCAGATCACTGGTGTTCCAGCTGGGCCCCGCAGAATCCTGGGGGATCCCTGGGACGCCCCCATCTCCCTGGGGAGGGAGGAAAGGAAGGTTCGAGTGTCCTGTGCTTTCTCCTCTGAGAGCAGCCTTGCTTTACTTGGTCCATTTTTGCAGGAGATGTTCAACACGAGAAAGTTTGAAACCACTGACTTGGGCCATCCTTACGGTACCTTCAAAGGTCAAACTACTAAGTCTTTGAAAAACTATATTAAAATATGCGACATACATCCCCACCCCCTGAACACCACTGTTTTCCAGGGAGCAGCGGCTCGGATGGTGGAGTTTTGGAAGGACCCATTCAAAGGTGCCTCTGCCCATGGGACATTAGGTCAAAGGAGAGTTTTGCGAAGAGACAAGGTACACACGTCAAACTGGTATGACTTCCCCATAGGAAATGGCGAGCTGGGCCACTGTAAGCTCTCCTCTGTGGAAAGGGGTCAAGCAGGGAGGTAGGCAGAGCAGGTCCAGGAAACCAGAACCGAACTGGGGAACAGAAACAGCCGTGTGACGTTCACAGAGGGATTCTCCTCGGCAGTTCTGAGCTCCACTGAGAAGCCCTCCTGGGCCCAGCACACAGGGTTGGTTCTCCTGCTCTGTACCCACCTAATCCGACGACGACACCACTGTGTCACTTGTCATACTGCCCTGCGATCTGCAGCTGCCTGTGGCTCCTGCTCTGGACCCTCAGCTCTGTGAGGGGGGTGAGATCTCTGTCACCAGGCCCGGGCCCAGGGCAGGTGCACACGCACAGGCAGGATCTCAGCGTACTGTCCCTTTGCAGCCACAGTTGGTGAGACCCGTGCACTGCTCCAGGGGGACAGTCCAGGGTACTAACCGTAAGCTCAGCCTAGAAACAGCGCAGGAAGCAGGGTGGTCCTGCCCCCCACAAAGCTGGTAGGACAGCCTGGCTTTCAGGGTGTCATTACACTCCCGTGGCCTGTCTCCTTCTGACTGACATGGAAGGTGGAGGGGACACAGCTGGCCTTCAGAGAGACACCAGCCAGTGAGGCTGTAAACAAACCCTGGACCTTTGGGTCATGGGTGTTTTGCCCTCCCCAAGTGAGCTCAGCAGTCTCAGGTAAGTGGATCTAGGGCCGAAGGTTCCAAGTCTAAAGGAGGAAAGTTTGAACAACAGGCAAGGAAAGAAAACTGACAGCCAAGATCCCAACTCAGATGTCGACAGGCATCTAGCCGATGTCAGCAGAGGCAGCGAGCGGGCAGCAAAGAGTAGAAAACGCCGGCCCCACGTGGCCAACAGCGGGGTTTTGGGGAATCCTTTCCTTTTTAAATATGGGCTAGATTTGTTGGTCAGTGACCTTGAGCTGCTTTTTCGAAGCACCGACTCCTGAGACCAATTTGATTACAAACGAAAACCAGTGTAGCAGGTATGGGCTCTGCAGACTTCACCCAGTTCCATCGCACTGCTCTGCTTACTGTTCAACAACACAATTTCTGACTCATCTTCTCCTGGCGTAGATTCTGCGGCAGCACTGGACGTTCTGGCCAGTCCATGCGTGAAAGGCCATCAAATCACGCGGGGGCTTAAGTCAGCAACGCAAACATTTAAAGGCTGTGCGTTCTCCCTGCCATGTTTGGACCCGAATCATTCCCTTTTCATATCATCATTATTCAAATAAACTAAACTGCACTACTGACTTGTTTATTTTAGGAGGAAATAGTCGATCTCAACAGGAGTCGTTCAGAGGCCTTTTCTCATTCATCCTCATCCTTTCTAGGCAGACTGGGCTTCCCCCCCCAAGGGTCAAGCACAGCAGGCACTGGCCAATGCCTGCTTCTCCTCCACAATCTGTGCCCTGTCAGCAGAAAGAAACACAACTCTGAGTCCACCTGTGGCCTTTCCTAAGTAGCCTTTGCTGGAGGGCGGACACTGGCAAAGGAGAAGACGGTGGCTGACAGCACATTCTGTACCACCAGGCTTCCCGGCTTCACGTCCAGTTTTGCACTCCCTCCTGTGTCCCCCAAACCTCAGTTCCTTCATCTATAAAATGAGTGGAACCACACAGGCAACACTTAGCATCCAGGAGATTCTGAGTGCTCCTTGGCCACTGCCATTTGAACAATAACAAAATGAACGAAAGATTTCTGGAATAATCAGTTCAACAAATATTTTAGAGTACCTATTTGTGTATAATTCTAGAAGGCCACTTTGTTCATTCACCCAACAAATATTTAATTAAAACTTTCTAAGTACCAGATTTTGTAAGTCGAGTATATCGCCCATCCACCACCCACCCACCTACCCACCACCCATCCATCCAAGTTCTACCTGTGCACCTATGTGCCAAACAGCGGCGCGTTAGCAGACACACAGACACACAGACACACACACACACAGACACACACACACACACACACTCAAGTACATATGGAGAGGGCACCTACACTAGTGAGTGACACATATGGTCCCTGTCCCTGTGGAGATGGGGGGGGACACAGATGGAGAAGCTGCCATTAGCCAGACATCGCGAACCATCCCGGGTCCTCAACTCCAGGAATGTGGCCGCAGTGGGAGGAGCTGCAATGCCCAGGGAGCCGTGGCGGCCTGAGAGCTGTGACTGACCGTCCCTCACCTGCAGGTCCCGGTTGTGGTTTTCGCACAGAAGCTGCAGGAAGCGGAGGATGGGCTGCATGATGGTGATGACCACACTCATCTCCAGGTCGTCCTTCGTCTTGTCGGCCGCGGCCTGCGTGCCCTCCCCAGACTGGTAGTGCTCGTCGGGGTCGGCCTCCCTCCTCAGGGTGCTGAAGGCTTTCCTGGTGGCAGCAGAGGCCTCCAGGAGCTGATCCCGGGTCTCTTCCGTTATCTGCGTTGAGGGCTCTTTGGCTGGAATGCAAACAGGAGACCATCAGTGCCACAGAATGTTCCCGAGAGCTATTCGCCACACCAAAGGTGACCTTCAGAGACCTAAGCTCTTGTGTTTAGCAGGGATCCTCACAGTTGTCCATCCGACGGACGGATGGATGGACAGCAGGACAGCTCCCAGAAGTCCCCCTCTTCTCTCAGTCCTTAGACAGGACTCACACTGAGCCCGGCCCTGCCAGCCTGGTTGTAGCTCTGACACCTCACCTGTGCTTTGGAGGAAAAGCCTTCGAATAGGCTCTGTTAACCTCACAAATCAATGGCTCTGGGACTCGGCTTCCTCATCCGTAAAATGGGAGCTCACTGGTGAATTCCACCCAGAGAAGGTTCCTGAGAGTGCCATCGTAATGTTAACCATAACAGTAATGATTGTTCCTTAAGCGACAACTCACTGAGCCCTTCAGGAGGTGCCAAGGCAATGTGAGGAGGCAGTGGATATATTATCCCATCTAATCCTCAGGCAGTCCCATCAGGTAACCGGGCATTATTAGGAGTGTTCGACCTGCAGCCAGACTGCCTGGGTCCACATCCAGGCTCTAGTGCCCACTAGCTGCATGTCTTTAACAAGGGCAAGTTAATTACTAGCTCTGTGCCTCAGTTTCCTCATCTGTAAAATGGAGACGACAGTTTGCAGGATTAATTTACCTTCTAAGTGAAGCAACACATGTAAAAGACTTCGAACAGTGCCTGGTTCCTAGGAAGTGCTTAGAAAACATTAGCCATTCTTTTTCTTCTCTTTCTCCCCATTCTAGTCCAGTGGTTACCAACTAGAGGTGATTTTGCCCTCAACCCCTTCCAGGGGACAATTAGCAATATCTGGAAACATTTTTGGTTGGGGGTGAGGGTGAGCTTCTGGCATCTTAAATATCCTTCCATACATAGTTCAGCCTCTACAGCCATGAATTCTCCAGATGTCAGACGTGCTGTGGCCGAGACACCCAATCTAGCCTTAAAAAACGAGTGGTTCACTAACCTGCTCAAGGTTATTTGACTTAACACTGGTGGGTCTACCCACTCTCAAGTATGA
The DNA here is from genome assembly GCF_964194185.1 of Rhinolophus hipposideros. NCBI lineage: Eukaryota > Metazoa > Chordata > Mammalia > Chiroptera > Rhinolophidae > Rhinolophus > Rhinolophus hipposideros. The sequence goes on from NC_138060.1 coordinate 63,541,431, forward strand.
CTTCTCTTCAACTGAGATCATGCATAAAAAACTCCATAAACTCTCACATGTTTTAGAAAATAAGGGAGAATTAGCTGACAAACGATGGACACCCAGTTCTAAAGTGCATATCTTCCTCAACTTTCTCTAACATTTAATGGAAAAATTACAGCAAAGGATTATTAATGGATTTCCTGCCAATAAAACCCGGAGTTTGACCAAGGAGAATGTATACTAATTTATTAAACAAGAAGAACCTCCAAAGCAGCAGGAATTCAGCTCAGGTTACGTAGGAAGAATTGTATCATAAATAAGATTGGTTTTCTTCTCCTGAAAGCCCCAGTCAGAATACAGTTTGCAGTCTAGAAGTAATGAAAATATGAAAGGAAAGCCAAAGGCTCCGCTCGGCCCGCACACCAGATGATGGAGGGGCTGCTTGCCGGGGGCCCGTACTTACCTTTTTTCCGTGAGGGGCCATCCCTGTCTGTCTCATCGTCTTTCTTTTTATTTCCCAAGTCACTGGTATTCACTGTCACCGTCGCCTTGATTTCTTGCTGGGCCACCTTCATTCTGTCATAGAAGACCTTGAAGAATTTCTCCGACTTCTTATCTTCTGTCAACCGGCAGAAAAAGGAGTGCTGCCAAGAAAAACCCACAGATTGTCAACACTGGGACAGACCAGTGACTGAATCCCACTCACGACACCAAAACCTCAGGGCGATCAGAGCCGGCCACAAAAACCTCACAAATGGTCTGAGTTTGGACTGAAGTCAAATACCACTGTGTGCACTGCTGTTCTTTGGATTCTCTGGCCTGAGGTTTTCTCCGGATCCTTTAAAGCAAACTGCCACAGGCTGTCTTTGCTGGAGCAGTCATACAGGCCTGGGGGGCATGCTGCGAGGTGTGGGCAGACTTCAGCCAGCTAGGAGCAGCCCCCTGCACACCCCCAAAACAACTCCATTAACAATGGAAACGAAATGTATTTTTGGTGATTATCTCCGGGCCAGTCATTTGTTTAATGACGTCTGTGGACCCCATACATGTGCTACCTGTCTATAGGGCTCCCTACCAGGTTCGGATGACACGGCCACAAGTGAGACTAAAACGTGTGAGTAAAAAGTGCCCCAGAAGCTACAAAGACAATTATATTACAGAAGCTCAGAGCTGGCAAGCTGGGCACTGAGGCAAAATCTTCATGGAAAAGGTGATTTTCAAATCAGGAATCGAAGGACAGGTAAGGACGTTTAGGTACAGAAGCTCCAAATGAACAGGTAGCTTGCCTCTTAGATACACATTTGTTTTTGGACCCACTGCAAACAATAGTATATTGTTGATATAAAAATACAACATGGTGTCTCAACTTCACTTATGAGTGTTCGCTTTTCACCCCTTTGCAAACACCACACTGTTGTGAATTATTTACATAAAAATACAATACAGTCATTTCCAGAGGGATAAAACATGCTCCAAACAATGTATTTGCTTCTCCCAGTTGGATCACTCTGCCAATTTCATATTCCTTCCCCCATCAAGAAAGATGGCACTTTCCTACACAAGGTGGCCCTCGGCTGCCAATCCCAGAAGAAACGAAAATCAGAGCAGCCTCTCGAAGCCCCCGAATTCCTCCCTCTCTCACCTCCACGTACAGCAAGCGCCTCATTCAGCAGCAACCCCACCCCGGAAAGACACCATGTTTCCTTCTGCCACGCAACTTCAGTCACTTTGACCCTTCTTTTCACCATGGGCCCCTATGCCACCTTGACAGACGCCTGTCCCTTTGACCACAAAGCACTTGCCTGTGCCCTCTCTTCTCGCTCCTGTTCTTCTTTACCTCTGGCTGTTTCCAATAACAACACAGGATCGCCTGCTACAAACCACACCGCCTATCATCCAGCTGCTTACCCTGGCGGATGTCACCGACAGGGCCGGGGAAAGGACGCCTCTTAGGAAGTCAGGGCAGGGAAAGGGACTGAGGGCCCCGGACTCCTTGTAGGTTTATGCAGTGGCCAGTATGTTTATTTTGCATTATCTACAGCAGTGCTCAGTCAGTCAAGGATTTGAAGCAGCTTTATAAACAGAATGCGGTCAATAAAATAAAGTGGTCACCAGGGTCCAGGGACATGAGTGAGAACAGTGGAGCAGAATCAGACACGGTGGTGGCTGGAAGGAGGGAGAGACATCTCGGGCCAGCCTCGGGCTCGGCTCCGACGTTCCAGGCTGCCAAGCTGAAACGAGAGGCATACTTCACTGTGCCTCTTACTTTCAGAAGCAGAAACACCAGCAGGGAACAAGGGAGAGAAAAGGCTTCTTAACGGAGGGTGAGCAGGGCAGGCTTTCTAGTCCGACCTGGGTTCTCATCCTGGCTCTCTCACCACTGGCTCTGGGACCCCGGGCAGTTACTTAGCGTCTCTGAACCCATGTGGAAGGGCTGCCATGGGGCACACAAGGTGCTCAGCACTGTGCTACTTTTGTTTTCCTACCGCCATCACGTTAGTATCACGTGAAGACCCCACAGTGAAGGCGTCCCCATGAGCAGCTAGGGTGGGGTAGCCAAGTGGTCAGAACTGTCTCCAGAGTCACAAGGACCTGGCTTTCAGCTCCATTGCTCACTAGCTCGTGTCACCTTTGAAAGTGACAGTGCCTCTGAAACCCCAATTTCCTCCTCTGCAAAATGGGAGGATCCTGGGTGGTTCTGAAGCGCCAATGGGAAGGTCCCAGCACCACGCTCAGTGGCTGATGCTTTCTGACCCAGCGGCCCGGCTCCCGGGGTAAATCCTTCCCCAGGGGCGTGACCTCACAAAGCCTGTGCAAGTGCTACTTGGCATCACACCTTTGGAGGGTCGAGGCCCCTAAAAGCTCCACTCTCGTGATGCCACCCTGAGGCCGACCCTCACCTCGACGAACATACTCTCGCCAGCGCCTGGGTGAGAACGGGCAAGGAGGTGGCACAGTACAGGGGACAAGCCCCCCGACCAGGAACCTACTGAAGATACTCGGGAAGGAAAGTCTAGTCAGGAAGGGGAACAGGGGTGCCTTGGAGAAGGGAAGATGTGGAAAGGTCGGCAGTGTGGGGGATTAAGAGACCCCCCACGGAGGCAGCATGGCCAGGGGAGAAGGGGGGTGCTGAGGAGGAGGGCCCACAGCGGCTCCTGGAGGCCGTCACTGGCCCCTGTGCTGCCCAGCCTGGTGGGGACTGGGCGAGACCAGTGCCCTCACACAGCTCGCAGACCTGGTCACTCAACCTCTTTCTGTCAACTGCGCAGAGGGCTTGGGAGGGGGCGGGAGGGGCGTCCTCCCAGGACTGTCTTCTAGAACAGGGTGACGTGCGTGGAGCAGGGCCTCATCCCCTCCCCTAAACCAAGAGCCACAGTCAGAGACTGTGTTACTTTTCATCCGAGGTTTTTGCTCCATCCACCTGGCAGGTTTGAGGTGACCCGTCAAAATAAATCTGGCCTAGGTGACCTTAGTTGGAGAGAGAAACCAAAACAGTGATCGCCTCTGGGGGGTATGAGTGGGAAGTGACTGGAATGGGAACCAGAGAGCTCCCTGGAGCGAAAGACGTCTCCATTAGGGTGGTGGTCACACAGGTGCATAGACAGAACCACGACGCCCCGTCTCCCATGTCCTGCTCCCTGGAACCTGGAAATGTTACCTGGCGAAGAGGAATTAAAGTCGCAGATGGATCTGTGATCCCTAATCAGCGGACCTTAACATAGGAGCTGATCCTGGAGTAATCCGAGGGACCAAGGAAACCACAAGGGTCCTTACCAGTGGAGACGGGGCCGGGGAGGAGGTGTAGTGACAGGACTCTACTCATCACTGCTGTATTTGAAGATGGGGGAAGGGCCCCCAGCCCAGGGCTGCTGGGCGGCCTCCAGACCAGAAATCAAGGGCAGGGACTCCCCCGGGGGGCTCAGGAGCAATGCAGCCCCACCCACATCTTCACTGTAGCCCAGTTCAGACTCAGGTTGAACTTGCCAGGTAGAAAGGGGGTTGTTTTAAGCCACTGAGTTTGGAGTAATTTGTTAGAGCAGCCATAGAAAAATGGATACAAGAGGAATAAACATTTGTCAAATCAGATGAAACTGTGCCTGCCACTGTCTGTAAATTATGTAACAATCAAAAGGGACGGAGGCAAAGATTTCACTTTGTTTTCAGAAAGCCAGAAGGCCTGGACAAGGGGCCACCTCCCATTTCAGAGGGAACCGGGGCTGCCGTCCGCACGGCCGACCTTTCTGCACCCTTCACGCGTCTCCAAATCACATTTGATTCCTAGGCCCCATTCACATAGGCTGTCTCATCAGCATTTCAAGAGATTGCCAAGACAGACAGCATCACGCATAAATCCAGCACATACAGATGAGAGCTGGGTGAGGCGAGCCCAGGTGGCTCGTGGCAGAGCCACGACCAGCCCTCCCACCCCCTTCCCCGGGCTCTAGCTACCATCCCACCTTTCCAGGAGACACACGGAAGACCCGCCCCAGTGGCAGCCAGGGAATTCGACGGAAAGGCAGGCTGGTTTGGGGGCAGACACAGAGTGCTTGGGATGCCTGCAAGGAAGGGAGTCGGGGATCGGGGCAGCGGAGGAAGTGCCGCTGGCAGTGGCCATCTCCGTGGCCGTTCTGGAGGGCAGCGGTGGGAAGGAACAAGGCATGGCGGTTGTAAGCCAAACTTCAAAACAAAACAAAACAAAAAGATTAAGTATACAGATCGCAGAATGCCAGAGCCAGAAGCACTCGACTCCATCAGTTCCCAAATGTTTTCCCAGCAGGAAAACCCTGCTCTCCTCCTTCCTCCCCAAACACCATCGTCGATAAAGACACCGTCTATGGGAGAAATACAGATAGAACCGCTCAGTTTGAAACAGGGTGGGCAGAACCCTCCCTCTCGCCCCTGGGACACCCCTCCCCGCCCATCCTACTTCCCTGGCCTCTATGCTCCACACAACTTCATTGGGAAACTAGTTTAGTCCAGCCCTCCACACTGTCCAGAGGGGAAACCGAGGCCTCTGAGGGGGAAGGCCAGGAGGACCCTCCTCCCTGACTGCCCAAACCAGTCCCCTTGAGCACACTGGGTGGTGGTTGAAAGAACAGCCTCAGTTTACACTCCTGCCCTCGGGTCATTGTCAAGTGGACACAGTTGGCCCTTCTCTGGCTGCCTGGGCCGGATGAGGGCTAAGGAACTGAGGTCTTAGACTAAAATAACGAAACCACCCTTTCAGATCTGTCTTGAACATCATCCAGCGTTGCGTAAGGAGCCGGCAGCCACCCACTATGTCCAGTCAATTCCTTGCAAAGAAACAGAGTATGGTTTATGAGAAGTCCGCCCAGCTTCTGAAAGCAGCGGCGTCTGCAGTTAGGGACCAGCAGTGGCAGCCACTTTGCAGACAACAGGCGGGCAGTGGGCAGCAGGGGGTGGGTGGGCCCTCCTTTCTCAGGGGAAGAGGTCTGAGTCCCAGTTACACTGCGCAGGCAAGGGGTCCGGACACCCAGGCCCTCCCCTGCACTGCACACACACCAGGGAAGGTAAGCAGATGAGCCCCGTGTCCAAAAGCCATCTTCCCACAGTTCAGAGACGCGGGGGGCGGGGAAGATGGGCTCTGTACCTGGGACGCAGAGCCAGCCAGCCTGCACCTGCAGCGACCAGAGGCCATCCTGACCCGAGGAGCCCTCTGTGGGCGTCTTGGCTAAAGGGGGGGGCGGTGGCAGGAAGCTGAGGTGGACGTGATCCAGGACGGGGCCTGGCGGGAGTGTGGGTGGCCTGGGAGGAGCAGTCCAAGCACAGCCGAGACAGCGTCGAGAACTTTCCACCCCCTGGAAGCCTACGCACTGGGCCTTGAGATCATCCGGAGAACGAGCTTTTCCGCTTCACTGCCTTGGATGACGTGACCCTGAACAACACAGCCCGTGACCTTCGGTCTGGACGCTCACTGACTGCTGCAAAATGAATTGCGTTCTCAGGCAAACGCCAGGAATGTGAAAAATGTCAGTGCTGCACGGTGAGCCAGCACTTGAGCTCCAGGGGCTGGTGGAGATTCTTCCCGGGAGCCTGACTTTTCTGTCGTCACTCTTGGCCTCGGGCACACGGGGACCTCAGCCTGGGCCTTGGGGCTCTGCAGGTGACAGGGTGACGGCAGTGGCTACCAAGGTGTGGGGTCTACTTTCTGGGCTCTCTTCCTACACCTGTGGTTAATCAAGAGTGTGCCACTTCCTGGGGACCCTCGCCCTGTAAATTAGACGACAGTGAAGGGTAATTGAACACCTTCTATTTGTCAGGCACTGCCTACATGCTTTATACACATGATCTCATTTAATCCTATGACCACTGTGGGAGGTAGGTGCTCTCTGTAGTCCCATTCTACAGATGAGGAAACTGAGGCTCCTAGAGGGGAAATACCTTGCCAGGTCATTCTGCTAGGAAGTGGCGGTGGTGCCACAGGACTCCAGCCCCACCTGTCTGACGCCTCAGCCCATGCTCTCAACCATTGCTTTGTCACACACCTGTCATCTGAGCAAGAGTTTCTCAAACTCTCACAGCCCCGTTTGGCTTCTTCTAATCCCCCCTCCACAGTAACGGGTGGCTGGGGTGGGTACACATGTGAATGCCTCAACTTCCCCACGATGCCTGCTAGATGCACTTGTTAATATGGGCTCCCAAACAAGCCCTTTCTGCTCATTGCAGACTTGCCAGGGCTGGGGTTATATATTGTCGACAAAGCCGCTGCCACATAGGGACTGCTGTGACTCTTCAGTCCTTTTCTCAGAAATCAGTGACAACAATCAAAAGCCAAAGGTCACGAACCATGAACACTAAGCGGTCCAATGCACATGATTAGGCGCGGCAGCCGAGATAACCGCAAGTCTGGGAACCTCACTCTTCGCCCTGGCGGCTCACTAGCCAGCCACCTGACCTTGGGCAATTCAGGTAGCTGCACTAGTGCCCTGGGCTCCTTGCCTGACAAACGAGACTCCTACCCACCTGCCTCGTCTGCACCACATGGAAGCTGGAGGCCCATCAAGGTTGCAGCTAGGAAACGCTGTGCGAAAATCCCTGTGATTACATGGGACCCCGTTCCAACGCAGGATGGTTGTGTTCTTGCTCAACACCCCTTTCAAAGGACAGGCATAGGACTGACATAGGCAGCCTAACTCATTGCTGGGTGTTACATGATGACCAACGACTAGTGTCCAAAAGCAGCCCACGATGAACAATTCCAGCTGATATCAGTAGGTCGAGATGGCCTCTGAATTCACAGCAAAAAAACACACTGGAGAGCAATTCCCAATAACCATCACAATGAGGGAAATTAAAGAAATCCAGCTGGAATTTCCAGTTACAGAAGCCATTCAGGTTACTTCAGACACAGAGATAAATAATTGTGCCTCTACTTCTCAACGATGAATAGACCCAGAGGCAGAATGTGGGTGCGGGTCACACCCTCCTGGACAGTCCCAAATCTTGCAACATGAACTGTTTTTCCAGTATTTTTAACCATTCTTGAGTTTAGGAAAAGTTCGATGTATGAAACGAGCCTAATAACTAATACAAAGGCATTAGATAATTTGTACTCCCTTGGTATAAAGTATCACTCTCTAAGAAAGACATTTTTGGTTTGATGGGTTTGAATCAGTAAACATCTGGAGTTCTCAGCCCACTGACTTCTCTGAGGACGATAGCAGCTTTAACAAGTTCAGAAATAATATAACCTTCGCAGCAGAAAAGAAGCAAGTCTGGGCTGGAGAGGCACCCCCACTTCAACCCCCTTTTCCTGAGAGAAGGTCGTCCCTGCAGAGCCATCTCCTGAGGACGTGGGCTCTAACCCTGCTTTGCCCACTCTGCATGCCCGGGCTGGGCGGGGAGCCTCTCTGGCTCGTCGATGACCCCTAGTGCCTGAGAGAAGGGTGGAGGACAGGAGAGCGTCACTCAAATCAATCTGGCCACTGGGCTCCAGGGATGGTCCCAGTCAGAGCAGCGGATCCTTACCATGCGGTTCCAGGGGAATTAATTCCATTTTCCGCAAGTAGCAAAATCCAACCTGTCATAGAAGAACCATTCCTCCCGAGACGAGAAGCTTAACACGCTTCCCTTTCTGTCTCCCTGTGCCCACAAATGAGCACGGGCACGGAAAGTCCGCCCGAGCGCCCGAGGTGGGAAGCATCTGATCCGCCCCGGAGCGATCACAAAGCTAAAAGTTTCTCATGTTCCTCAACATCTCAACCAACAAAATCTACTTCCTAAAACACAATTCTTTTAAAGGTGTCGTCTTACAAAGTCCCTGTATGTGAGGGTGAACTGCCGGCCGTCTCATGCCCAGCAATACGTAACAGCAAGATCAAACATATTTCGGGGAGGCAGGTCAGGTGTCACCCCAGAGAACCCTGGGCCTCTGACCTAGGGGCAAGACGTCCAGGAGACTCCAAATGTTCTCCGGTTCGATTCTCACATGTGCTTACAGATGCCAAAGGCCTGCATCTTGTGAGGGTCCCTGGCAGCGGTCTGTCTTTTCCAGCTAAAGGCAGGACAACTACCTCCAGAGCAGGACAAAGGTGAGTGGTGGGGGGTGGGACAGGTGCACCCGACATCTGCCTGAGGGCAGGGGACAGGAGTGGGGCCGTCCCTGGGAATCCTGCTCAAGTGCAACAAGGGGTTTTGGTTGCTCCTGAGCATGAGGTTTATAGGAAAGGCAGGCAGGACACAGCACACGGGACCGTGGTGGGATGCAGGAAGGGCTTTGTTGAAGCGCTCGGGGAGGTTTTGGCCTCTCAGCCCGTGGACATCTGCTCAACCTGAGACGGTGAAATGCACTTTCACATGTGCGTGTACGGCTGCAGGAGACACGTCAGCCTCTGAGGGCCGATTCTATGATTCAATGAAATGTTATCTCCTGGTCTTTTGGGTGCCACTCTCAGGTCCCATGTCACCTCACCCACAGACGTGCCATGGCACCCGTGACAGGGAGGCCATGGAGACCTCCGTAAGCATACGCCCTGCATCATGGGAGCTGAGAAGGATGCAGGAGGTGCCTGGGGAATGCCCCTCAGCACTGGATGGTCAACACGGGAGGTGGGTCCCCTGCCCAGGGCCTGGCAGGGCCTCGGCTGTGCCTTCCCGCTTCACAAGGGCCTTCCAGAAAGAGGGCTGACACAGGAAGTGAAAGGCTAAGAACTCTGATCACTGGTCTTATTTCTGCTCTTGTACCTGAGGGCCTGTTAACCAACACGACTGATGTTTCCTGCCCTAAAAGCTCCAAGGTTCCCCAGGGGATCCAACTCGAGCTTCGTATCAATGTCGAGACTATTCCTTTGCACACCCGCTTTCTGTGTTTGTGCAGAATGACAAGGGCTCAGGGACAGGACTCGCCATCCTCCATCCTTAGCAAGGTGGGAACAGATGGACGGGGTGGCGGCGCCACTGGGCGGGTTTGGCTGTGAGCAGGTCACTGATGAACCTGTAGCCTCAGTTTCCTCATCTGGCATGGGGAAGGAGGATGACACACGCCGCTAGAGCAGCCTCAGGATGGAGCTGACACAGGCACAGAGCCTGCCACTTTCCCTTCCCTGTTCCCAACAAACTGAACTGTGACAAATCCACTCGACCATAAAATGCAAAGAAATGTAAGTATCTCTGGCCTGCCAGGGGCAAGGACACTGGCTGACAAATAGCAAACCGTGAACCAAAGCAAGTGCCTTCCCGATGTGGGCCAGTCACCCTCCGTATTCTGCTCCGTCCAACCAGCATTCGGGTCACAGCCCCCGTGGACCCGAAGGACATGTTCCCGGACTTCCATTTCTCCCGACCCTGCAGGCCCATTTCCCCGGGTTCTGGCCCGGCAGGTGGCCTCCATCTGGCTGCAGAGACCATCCTGGGGACCTGACAGGAAGACGCGCAGATGGCCAAGTGGATGGACGGCGGGATGGAATTACACAGCACCCATCTGGGTAAGTGTCATTCAGTATATTACGGCCTTGGCATCCGCCACAGGCCCAAGCAGGTTACGGCCTGAGCCAAGCTTCTGCCCTTTAGAAGCACTGACTCGGGGTTGGCAGGGCCCGTGGAGATCAGCTAATCCAGCCTCCCACCTGGCGACAAGTGTCTTACCTGGGTCCAGCAGTCACCGCACACCCTCAACCCCAGCCCCCGCTGCTGCGCTCTGACCGCATGGCCTCCTCCAGCCCCTGCAGTGCCCACGCAGCCCTTCTGCCCGGACGCCCTCCACGGGGCTGGTGCTCTTCTCTGCTGGGTCTCAGCTGAAACGGCACCTCCCTAGAGAAGCGTCCCCGATCTCCCTAAGTGGGTTCCTCCTGACACTCCGCACCCCTGCTCAGGCTGCCCCCAATGTACTTCTTTAATTGTGAACTGGTTCAGGCCCATCTCCCCCGTGGACTGTGGGCGCCTAGACGGCCGGGCCCATATGGATCACACCCTTGACTGTTTATCACGGCCAGTTCATCTGGTGCCTGGCACTCAGCAGATGCTCAAAAACTGTTTGCTGTCTGGATGAATGCACAAGAGTCCTGAAGGAATTCCAAAGGACTCTAATGGAGTGGAGCTTTGCATCTACGGCAGCTGAAGTTCCACTCAATAACCAAAGGTCCCTGTCTGTGAAAGCCAGGCCTGCCAAACACCAGCAAAGGCGGCAGGCGGGGCCTTCTCACCTCCCAGAGGCTTACAGGTTTGTGCACCTGTGATGGGCGCAGGTCTGCTGGGATCCTTCATCGGTCCAGTTACCTGCTGCTGACCCTCTGGCCTCGCTGACATTTGCATTATTAACTGTGGAGCAGGGAGGACAAGCGTCCAGACCAGGCTCTCTCTGCTGTCCTGGTGACGACAAGCTCTGGCTGACAGTCTGTGGACCTGTGTTGCAACGAGGCTAATAAAACGCAATTCTCAAACTGTGGTGACTGCAGCTGAAACACATCCTCCTCCAACGGCAACATAATCTGTTTTAAAGTCCTGAATTCAAAGGGAAACAAGTGGCTTGAAGACGTCAGATGGTTTATAGGACTATCCCCTTTGGCGTCTGGGACATCTTGATGAAAAGTGTAAAACCCAGACATAGGAAACGGGTGGAAACATCAAGAGAGCCTCTGACACTTTCAAAACGGAACTCAGAGGACCTCAGGAAATGTAAGTGGGCATAGACTTGTGTGTGAAGAGGAGGGTCACGGCAGAAGTGCCAAAGCCAGCTGCCACTCAATTAGAGGTTCTCAGAGGCTGGGGCTCCCGGCTTGGGTATGAGGTGCCTTTGATGCCCCCACAGCCAGACTCAGGCTGCTGAAGTTTCTAATGAGAATACAGTTCCACCCGTGAAGCTAAGTCACTGGAAGAGTTCCGATGGGAAACTCCCTCCCGCTACTCAGAGGGGAAAAAAAATGACCTTCTTGGTCTGGAATCTGGGGGCATTTTATGCAGATGTCCTAACAGAAGTTAACAAGGGGAAGTCAGCTCCCTTTGATTATTCCAACAGGCTACTGCTATGAAGAATTGCACAACTCTTGGGGTGGGTTTGGGGACTTTTCTTTTTTTTAAAGCTTGTCCTCATGGGAACCATGTTTGCTTTTCTAAGAACATTTCATGAGAACCTCCCTACTCACACCTTTTAAATGCCTCTGCTTGGGTGGGAATGTGGTTGACACCACCAGACCAGCTCGCAGGGCTCTGCGGCCGTTAGCACAACAGCCAGGGTGCAGGTGGGCCGTCCCAGGGCTGCCACCCACCGCCTGGTTCTGAGAAAGGGGTTCGCTGCCCAGCTGAGAACTGGATGGGGCAGCCACTTCGTTGTTTTAAAACCCAAGCTAAGTAATGTCAACCTACGGCCTTTAGGTGACAGAAGTTGCACAAGCTCCAGGACTTCTGACTGGGGGACAAACACATTCTCATTTGCATGTGCGTCTAGTTCCTCATGTGCAAGATGAGGCAGCAGCCATCATTTACCCGGACGTGAGCACCACGGAGGAAGCGTGGGGACACAGACAGTGCTTCTCCTCTGGGACATGGCCACTGTACGCCCCCCTGGCAGCGGGTCCACTCGGTTTGGGGTGAGCCAATTTTTGGGTGAACCAAAATTCAGTTTGGTGGAGAGTCAGCTTCTACAGGGTGAGAGTAAACACCACTAGGACTGCTGGTGGGAAAACAAAACAAAATACACAAAAGAACCATGGAAAAAGGGGAGGGTGGGGAAAAATGCACCTTAGCCCAAACTCTTTGAATGTCCTGATGCCACATAATGGGACGTTTTTAGTGGGGAAGGAAAAATGTCCTGTTTCCGGTGACAGGTCCAAGAACCCCGAGTAGGTGTGAGAAACAAGGCTGCTTATAGATTAAAAAAAAAAAAAAAGAAAGAAAGAAGGTGGAAAGGAAGGAGTCAGGGAAGGGGGAGTGAGCTCTGCGAGCGGCGCCATGGCGACGAGGACGTCCACCTCCCGGCCGCCCACCCACAGCCAGATCCTGCTGACGCACTTGAGAACAAGCTGCTTTCTACCAGCTCAGGAAGGGGAGCAAACCCAGAGAGCTCATTAAATCCCTTCTCAGCGGCTCTCGGCTCTCGTCTGCCTGCAGATAGTGAGCAAGGAGGCTATAAATAGAAGTTATATAACATCTCTTTGTTGATTCCTGTGCTTACCAAAAAAATGCAGCATGACCTTGTTTTTATCTTCGGCAGACTGGTGGAGGGCTTTAATCTGGTTGGGGATCTTCTTAAAGTTTAAATGGCAGGATATCGATTTCCAAGTGAAGGGTACTCGGGGCATTCGTCCAAGTTCGTAACCCTTGAGGTCAAGTCCTCCTCAGGTAGAAAAAAGTATCCATTATCCCGCTAGAAAACAGCATCTTAAGGAATCCTGTGGCTTCCTCTTAGTCATTTTGGGATGAGGCCAGGATTAACACAAACCCCCAAGAACAAGAACCATTAGAATGGCTTCTTGGGTTTTCTAAAGGAGGTCGCAGGACTTAACAGATATACTTAAAGCCAACACAGGGGTTCTAAATACCTCCAGCATAATCAGTTCTCTTTTTCTTTCTTTTTTTTTGGAGCAGGACTTTATTGGGGAACAGTGTGTACTTCCAGGACTTTTTTCCAAGTCAAGTTGTTGTCCTTTCAGTCTTAGTTGCAGGGGGCACAGCCCACCATCCCTTGCAGGAGTCGAACCGGCAACCTTGAGGTTGAGAGGATGCGCTCCAACCAACTGAGCCATCCGGGAGCTCAGCAGCAGCTCAGCTCAAGGTGCTGTGTTCAATCTTAGTTGCAGGGGGCGCTGCCCACCATCCCTTGCGGGACTCGAGGAGCTGAACAGGAACCTTGTGGTTGAGAGCCCACTGGCCCATGTGGGAATCGAACCGGCAGCCTTTGGAGTTAGGAGCACGGAGCTCCAACCGTCTGAGCCACCGGGCCGGCCCCGTCTTTTTCTTTCTTAACAAGCCCAAGACAGTGAGCATCTGTGGGTTGCAAAAGCCTGCTCCTCAGAGATGCCGACGAGACCTAAGCGAGTAGCAGAGGGAGACACACACACACACATACACACACACATGCACGCACGCAAGTGCCCTGACACCCAGTCCACTCTTTGCAGACCCCGTGCCGGCCCGGGATTCTGAGCAGAACCTGGCTTTGGTGTCTTCACTTGAAGGTCACTTCAAATGAGTGTGTGCTTATGGGGTTTGCTGCTGAGCCCCACTGCTCTGCCATCTTGTCTAACCTGTTGATGCTACGAAACTCTTTGAGAAACTGTTACCATGGGAACTTTCCCTCTCCGGCATCTTTCAAGAAATGTTACAGGTGCTGGAGAATTCAATGCCATTGGTCTCAGTAAGCTTTTTTTTTTTTTTTTTTTTTTTTTTTTGTATCTCAGAACATGTGGCTTCAACGGAGAGGACTTTCAAAGCTATGATGCAAGTGTTTCGGGGAACAGGCTTTAATCCCACGGGACACTGGGGCGGGGGGGTTGTGCTGTGGTGGCCTGAGAGTACCTGCAGGCCCCAGTCAGGTTTCCAATTCTATCCACAGTGGTTTGAATAATCACAGCAACTGAACCAGACCCTCCGGGGTCTGGAACAGCTCAGAGGGTGACCCCAGCAAGAGACACTGTGACTGTCATCTCCACTGTGGGACTTCCTTTCTCATTAGAACGGGTGGGTGGTCAACAACTCAATAATGCATCAATCCAGGCGGGACAAGTGTCCATGTCTGCTGCTGAACTCCCGTCCTTGGTCAGTCACTGAAGTGCACTGGCCATCTGTCAACGAAGCCGCAGAACCCTGTCCCCCCACCCCCCCTTCTAAATTCCTGCGAGGAAAACCGGCTCTACCTTCTACAGTCTGAAGAGTGCAGATCCCGTAGGAGCCAATACATGGCCCGAAGCAGCAGTGTTGCCAGGTAACGAGTGTGGAAATATACTCAGAAAACTGTCTGTGACAATATACAACCTCCGGTCTGCAGCTGATAACCGAGGGAGTGTTAAAACACCGTGTTCTCTTAACACCCAGGCTTTGGGTGTGAAAGTAAAATTAAACAGGATACTTCCTCTTGTAAATACAAGGCAGGCATACAGAGCACACACGCACCCACTAATTGGAGATAGTAGAGGGGTTTGCAACAGCCATCTGCAACGCACCCTAGCTTTTACTACCCACCCCACCCGCCCCCAACACAAATTCCAGAAAACTCAGAGAAACATAACAGAGCAGGAGCCTTTCTTATTCGGGGACAAGTTCACCTCTGACCAGAGAAAGCTCCTCGTAGGAAGGCCATTGGCGGAAGTGAAAGAAAAACTCATCCATTATATAAACAACGGGCTTCCACTGTGTAGTTCGTACGTCTACTTGTAAAATGCCCTGGATCATTAAGCAGGTCCAGTAACCAGCGCTTCGTACCCCCACCCAGCAACAGGACAGACACTGCCTGCCAGCACGCCCAGTGCCACAGTGGAGATGGCCCTGACCAGCCCCGATGCTGCCCACGCAGAAAGGCTGTCCAGCGTGGCAGAAAGCTGGGAGATTCTGGAGGGAGACAGACCTGGGTTCAAATCTGAGCTCTGCTAACTGGGTGACTGTGGCTAAGACCCTGGTTCTTTTGAGACTCAGTTTCCTCATCTGTAATCGGAGCTATCCCATCTAGCTGAGATAAAAGACATCACAGCGTAGTGCCTACCCAAGAAAGGGCATGCTATCAAGGCAAGAAGTCCCCTCTTTTTCCTTCTCCAAACATGACTATTCTTCAACCCAAGACTCGGATGTGAGAAGAATCCAGTGTACTGTGCCCCGAGAAGGATGTATGTTCCTGTAGATGCAAGCATGAGACAAACCCGTTGGTAATGTGACTAAACATGAGCGCCCTAATTCAGCGAGCTGCCCTCCGTCTCCAGAGAGGAAGTTGTCCCAGGGAGTTTCCTTCTCACTCATTTCCACAGACCTGGGGGCCTGGAGCTCACCGGAAGTCAAACAGCATGTATGGCATGTATCATTTTTATTCGGCAAATGAAATGCCCAGCCTCTAAGGAGAAGTCTTTCATGGCTTCCTACTCTGTCATTCACAGGCCGATCCTGCAACCAAAGCAAAGACCGGCCACACAAGGGATGGTGGGACGTGCCCAGAAAGCCGAGCACCCTCCATGAGGTGCCCGCCAACAGAAAGAACCATCGAAAACAAAGCCAAGAACTCTAATTTGCCCAACAAACAGAAGCAAGGTCCTGCAGGGGTAGGCGGCCCATTGCCTCAGTCCCCGGGGAGGGGCTGTGGGCCGGTCTGTGCCAGAGAAACTGGTGGAGGCTTCCCATCCAGGAAGGCAGCTCTGGAGAGAGGCTGGAACTCAGGCTGCAGGGGGAAACAAACCCGGATATGACTGCCAGCTCTGTGACCCTGAGAAGTAACCTGACGTTTCGAACCCCCTACTTCCCTCTGAGCCAAAGGGGTCCTGGCAGTATCTGCCCACACCATAGGATCATCAGGAAGAGTAAGAGAGATCAAGCAGAGGGAGCACCGAGCCCAGCGCCTGGCACACGGGCACGCAGGCTCTGGTACTCATTATCACTACTGTCCCTGGGTACCAGCAAGGAGAACGGAGCATCCGAGATGTTTCTCCAAACCGACAGTAGGTATTTCCCCTGGGTTTCCATAAACTTCCCCCACGTAAAGAAGGTGTCCCTTTTAAATTGTAACAACCATTGACAACACATTTTCACATTTCACATTGTCATGTTTATGTTCAGAAAAGGATGAGAAGTCTAAAGGAACAGGGTGGCCACAGAGGGTTGGGACTTCAGTTCAGCTGGTGGAAACGTACTGAGCACCCACCATGTCCAGGTGCTGGGGAGGGAGAGAGGCCTGACCCTGGGAGGAAGTGCTGGTGGGGAGAAGACGACGTGCCACCAAAAAGTCACCCTGAGACACTGTTGTGTGTTACGCTCCGTGTTCAGTGGGGGGCTTTCCACGTATTATCTTATTTAGTTCCCAGAATAACCGTCCAGAGTAGGACTCTCTACATGGATTCATACATGCTGGTTTAGTTCCCTTCATCTAACACATGTAGCGACTTCTCTAGGAACTTGGGGTGAACACAGACTTGGTCTCTGTCCTTTGGGATCTGACAATGACCCTCCATTTAAAGTGTGGTGACTGCTACAGAGACAGAGACTACCACCTCTGTCCCGGGGACCAAGAGCAAGCTTCCAGAGCAGGAGGCATTTCAAACAGCGCCTGGGCAGCATGCTGGGCAAAGGGAAAGAGGGCACATGCCACACGGAGCAGCGGCCTCTGAGCATGCGACTGGCAAACGAGTGGGTGCCGCTGTGGACGATGAGTGTGGAAGCTCAGGCGGGGCCAGGTCACGCAGGGCACCAGGGTGGCATGGATTCGGTCCTCTGTAGAAGTTTGTTAGGACAGGGACTCACGTGAGGTGGTCAGGCTCCCCGTGAGGGGACCCCGCAGACAGTGGAAGGGACATGCCCGGAGGCGGGGCTGTGGAGCGGGAGAGGCTCTGGCAGCCATCCAGGTGGAAGGCACCCAGTCTCGGAACCCCGACGACCCCACATTGGCAGGAGGTGCCAATCCCAGCACCTCCACACCCGGCGGGGCCACTTTGGGCGTGTCATGTAATCTCCAGGTGCCAGGGGTCTGGCTTACTATAAATCCTAACTGAATGCAGACTACATGACTACTGGAGGGTAGAGTGGGCACAGAATGAGTTCCTGATGAAAAGCAAGAGAGAGGAGACTGACGACATCAGTTTCCAGCTTGGGTACGTGGAGGAGTGGCGGTGGTAAATCCACCGATGAAGATATGGAATAAAGAGGGCAGGTGTGGTGGAGGAGGGGAGCTGACAGCTGTGCCTGGGGTCACACTAACCGAGCGTTAACACGGGTGGGGAGTCACGGGGATTTGCACAAAAGTCTGGAACCCGCAGAGAGGTGGAGCCATGAGCTCTGTCTCTGGGAGCTGTTGCCATAAATGTGACAGGAGTGATGAGATCCCCCAGGAAAAGATGGAGGAAAAGATGACAAACAGGCCGGAGACCAGGCTTCAATACTTTGGATATTTTAGGCTTAAGTGTAAATGCTGCCCGGAAGACCCGGGTTTGCCACTAGGAAAACCTCCGCAGGGGGCCATGAGGAAGTGACTCACTCAAAACGTGCCCCGGGCAGGAGGGGCAAAGACACCTGACAGATGAAAACTCTGCAATCTCAGGGGTCCGGACGCTCGGCCACACACACAAATCTGTGTTGAAAGGTGATAAAAGGAGCAATGGGGTACCCAGGAGAGGCACTGAAGGACAGGGGAGACTGCCTCCCAAATGGAAAGAAAAGGCAGGCCCCTCTCTTCCCCTGAATTCCCCTTGATTAGCTGAGCAAGTAACCCACATACCTTGGGACTCAGGATCTTAGTCACCCGGTGACTATTTACCTAGAACCTACCATTGCCACACCAGGGGGTGAATAGCACAGAAAGGTGGCAAGTCATGCTCTCTTCCTCAACCAGGTTCATATCTGAACTTCAAAGATTCAACGAACTCAGGGGCTGGCAAAGGTTTTCTGCAAAGGGTCACATGGTAAATATTTTACGCTTTGTGGTCTATTCAGTCTCAGCGGCAGCTACTCAACTGCCCTTGGAGCATGAGAGCAGCCATGACGATGCCAAAGGAATAAGTGTGGCTGTGTCCCAATAAAACTTTATTTAGAAAAGCGGTCAGCCGGCTGGACTGGAAATGCCAGCCACAGTGTGCCACGCACTGGACTGCCATGTCACATGCGGCAGAGAAGACTCTGTTGTAAGCCGGAAGGTCCATCCCCAGAGTCATTATGGAAAACTGGGGAGACAAGAGACCTGCTAGACCAGAAGGAAGAGAAAGAGGGAAAATCACGCCCTGCGGATGTAACAGGAGACAGTGAGATGACGCCTCAACTTACTGCCCTTTTCAAGTCTTCTCTGACCTCTTTTTCTGCTGTTTAGTCAAACTTGGGAGACATCTCCTTTCAGAAACGAATTCCTGTATGTAGGTTTTACAGGAAGGAAGGAAGATGTGTCCCAACCATGCAGTCCTCTGTGACAAGACGGAAGGACAGACACACATAACTGTCTACTTTTGCCTAGACTGTGGGCTTGGCTGCTCAGGAAAGAAGAACAATAACGCAGGCTCTCCAACTCCTCTCCAAGCACAAGCAGGGTATGCCCCCCCCCCCCCGGTCTCCTCAGGTCACCTCAGCAGGACTGTGCCTCTTGTAACCCCAGTGACAAGGGGCCACGTGAATGTGCACAACCCCTGCACCGATTTCTTGCCCTGAAGTGCCAAACTGAGCCAAGTGTCCCTTGGAGGGTGGTAGGAAGGACCTGGGTGGAGCGGTGGGACATGTCATTGTCCCTTTCAGGAGAGTCATTCAGGTCTCTTATTCCCAAGAACGGTAACCATGTTTGAATTTTGAGTTTCCACCTTAAAATATGTATTTAGACCAGTAATCCTAAAAGACCCTTGTCCAATGACACGCCACTTTCCTGGGAATGAAAAGGAAGGATAAGGTGCATGGGTCCTAGGAATTATTTGGACCAAAAGGGAAGGAAAGACAAAGGCCCAGGTCAGGGAGCGTTAAGGACTTAAAGGCACAAGAGTGACCGGCTGACGGCCCTCGTTCGGCTCCGCCCACAACCCCTTCAGCACCAAAGCCAGGTGTCTCCCAGCCTGTGGGCCTCAGGCATCTCTTCACACAGACATGGGTGGGGTGCGTGTGAAAACAACACAAAACAGACCCCGGGGCCACTACACAAAAGCAAAAGACCAGAAGTCAGATTTCTGACAGAAAACAAATTTAATAAAACAAAACCCTCTTTTAAATAATAAAAGTTTTCTTCGTAAAAATCACCACCCCATTTGAAGCTCTGTGACCCCGAGACCACATGAGGCACTTTCTGTGAGGCACGCTGTCTCACCATCCCAGGAGCCCTGGCAGGTGGGCACCTCCAGCCAGGAGCCAGGCTGGGAGTTCAAGGACCGTGCCCGGAGGGGCGTGGCAGGGCGGCACAGGGCGCCCTCACGCCCCAATCTCAGCTTCCGCAGTCTTCTGCTGTCTGTCTGCTGGCCTGTGCCCTCCAGTTCACGTTACTGTTTAACGCACTTGACAACTGCAGAAGGGAGGGCCTTGGCTTTTCTAACCCTCGTTTAACAGATGAGAAAACTGAGTTTCAAAGTGTCCCGAGGAAGTCCAAGGGCATCCGGCTGGCAGGGGGCAGAGCTGGCATTCTGGCCAGGTGTTTCCACTCTGGAGGCCAAGCTCCGTCCCAGGCCCCAGGCCTCCCTTCCAGGGGTCTCCCCAGAAATGTGTGACCCTGTGCCACCGAGTCACCGACTCTCAAAGGGCGGCCCTACACAGGCAGGGTCTACACTCCTCCTTGAATCCAGGGGGGCGGCTTCGCTGTTCAGACCCCTCCGGTTTCCCCTGAAGGGCACAGTCTCCAGGGAGCCTGCTGGGGCCAGGCCATCTGCCTCCCTCTATTTTC
Source organism: Rhinolophus hipposideros (assembly GCF_964194185.1). Classification (NCBI taxonomy): domain Eukaryota; kingdom Metazoa; phylum Chordata; class Mammalia; order Chiroptera; family Rhinolophidae; genus Rhinolophus; species Rhinolophus hipposideros. The sequence continues at coordinate 63,561,388 of NC_138060.1, forward strand.
ATGCCCACGGCTCCCACAGCGGAGAAAGCGCCTTCTAACTCCACTGCTGGCTGAATACACTCCCACATGGACAAAACCTGAGGTCAGAAATCACGGCTTAGAAGTGACTCACTCCTGACTGCCCCGCCAGAAATGACACCCTTTTACATAACTGCGTAACTTGCTCACACACCAGCCTTTTCCTCCTCCTCAGGGTGACTGCCCTGTCAAATGAAGGCTGCTCTTCCTCACTAACTGGCCCTGGAAAAACCAAAGCGCTCTTTCCACCTCACCCGCTGCTACCCGGGTCAGAGGCAGCCCAGCCGGCATGCTCCTCCCACCCTCACCCTGGCGGTGACTTCTGGAAGGGGTGGGAGAGTTCCTATCTAATGTTGGCCCTTCGGCTGACTCTGCAGGCCAGTTTCCTGACAGAGTACTTGCAACTCCAGCTGTGTACGTGCAGAAATGAAAGCTTTTGGGGTGTGTGTGTAGGCTAGAGTTGGCGTAGGAATACCCGTGGGCAGCCATTCGACATGCAAAATTCACTGTGCTTCTGCCACGGGAAGCAATTAGTCCCCCAATTTTTTTTTGTATCTGGTCTGCTTAATTCACTGTGGGGTTCTCTGATGCGGTCACCCCAGCACATATATCCCCAAACATCTATATTTGTTAAAAAAAAACACACAAAAAAAACCTCCAAACACTCATGTATTCCACTCGTGTACTTGAGTCCTCCAAACGCTCGTGTATTCCAGATGTCCTTGGGTCCTCCTGTTCCCCAGGTGAGCACAGCTCTGTTCTCCCGAAAGGAAGAGGAAGCGAGGGACCTTCCCCCGGGTGCCGGTGGGAACATCGCAGGAGGAAGGAACACAGAAACTGGCAAGGACTCGTAGGACGGATATGCAAGTGCCGTGAGGCTTACTGAGCTCTGCGTGTGCCAAGAATTAATTCATAAGCAAATGCTTATTTTATAGTTTCCCACTTGCCACAAAACATCAAGCAGAAAGGAAAGATTTCTTCTGGGGGCTGGCAGGAAGGGGGTGGCACCAGAGTGGGGAGAAAGACAGCAGGAGTCACTCTTAAAGAGAAGTCTGATCCCATGGCTCAATGGTGTCACCGATTCCTGGGAAGCCCCGGGGCAGTGGGACCATCTCCTTGTCCCCAGAAGCAGAGGGTCACCGTCGTGTCTGAGCTGCTCTGAGGTCGGAGGAGTTTTAGAGGCAATATCCATCCTCAGATGTTACTGTCGTCAGAGAAGCCAGGGCAGAGACCAAAGATGCTAGAAGACTTGGGGCCACCGTTCCAGGAGTCCACTGTGCCAGGCCAGGAAGTAGTCTGTATTTGGCTTTCAGGCACTTCAAGGCTTTAGGTGATGATGTGACAGATTCCAAGTTTTCTGAATACGGGAGCAAACACTATGAGAAGGTGCCTGGCAAGACTGTACGTCTTATTTCCGGATTCCCATACGCTGAACCCTCTAAGGTCTGGCACTAAAGTTCAGAATTTCTGAAGGGCAATGATTTCCAGTGACCTCCTCCTCGAGGACAGGGCTGAAGTTTCACCCACCATCCAAAGGGGAAGGACATGAACTGACACTTCCGCAAAGATGGGGTTGAACTTCCAGGGAAAACCAAGCTCCTTCACTGCAGAGACAATGGTGTCTCCCTTTTTTGCAGCTGTAGCACCCAACTTGGGGGCTTGACTGACCCATGATAGGTGCCCAACCAATTACAATGGTGACATGGGGGAGCCAGTCCCCAAAGGTGGCCCCCACAATTCCCTCTTACAACAAAAGGTAGAGCTTTTCTTCCCTCCCTCTGAAGCCGGGCTGGCCTCATGACTGGCTTTGACCAACAGAATGTGGCAGAAGTGTCGTGCTAGGAATTCCAAGCCCAGGACTTGAAAGGATGAGAAGTGGCTACTTCCTGCTTCTTGAAATACTACTTCTTGGATTGCAGCCACCATGCTTGAAGAAGCTCAAAGCACAGGGACAGGCCACCTGGGGGAGAACCAAGGTGCCAGCCCCAGCTCAGCTCTCAACTGAGGGCCAGCTCCTCTAGTCAGAGCCATACAAGTGGCCACCGTGGCCATTCCAGCCCAACCCAGCCCCAGACAAGATCAGTGGAGCAGAACAGCACAGCTGAGCCCACACCACAGAAACATGACAGGTATCAGAAGAGCCATTTCGTTAAGCCGTAAGGCCTGAGATGGTTAGTTCCTCAGCGATAAGACAACTAAAATGGGGCAAGGGAGGAGGGGTCAAGAGGCACAGGATTTTTCTCCTGGGCTCTGCGTTGCTCTGGAGCCCTCAGTGTGTCCTCACCCTCACTGAGCTCTGTTTCCTCGTCGCTGTGACAGGGACAACCTGTGCCCTGCATACCTCACAGCACAACAGGGACACTCAGATGACACAGCCTGAGTGAAAGGACGTTGTACACAGTCATCCAAGACACTTGTCTTCTCTACTGCGCTCGGCAGCCGGGAACCCACTTACCCCTCTGTCTTTGGAGATGACAGGAGTTACTGGGTAAGAAGGAGAAAGCCATCTTCCTTTACGGGGTACCAGCCGCGTTCCTCAGATCTTTACCATCATTCTGAATAAAGAAGCCATGACGGGCAACAGGCAAGGAGAAGTTTGGGGAGCCAAATTGTCTCGGGTCAAATCTTGACTTTGCTACTCATTGGTTGTGTGACTTGGCGTAAGTTCCTGAACTAGTGGGCGTTTTAGTTCCCTCATGCATAGAAAGGGCTGATCATGGCACGGCCTTCACAGGGAGGTTGTGGGGATTCAGGGAGACGATGCCTGAAAAGCACTTACGTATAGTTCCTGGCCCAAGAAACACTTTGTAAATGTTGGTTGTTATCATTATCATGGTTTTTACTTTAATTTTTAAATGATCACACAGTAAAACTGACTTTTTTGGTGTACAGTTCTACAAATTTTCACATATGTATAGATTTGTGTGGCCACCACCAAAAGGAGGACACACGACAGTGTCATCACCCCAAAACTCCTTTGTGCTATTCCTTTAGCGTCCAATTCTCCCCTCACCCCTACCTGACCAACACTGACCCCCGTCTCTGCCGTCTTTTCCTTTTGAGCAGGTCATGAAAATAGAGCCGTACAGTGTGTCACCTTTTGAGACTGGCTTCTTTCACTCCGCATCCTGCCTTTGAGATGTGCCCAGACCGTGGCATTTATGAAGAGTCCTCCCTTTTTCTTGCTGAATAGTATTCTGTTGTGTGGATGGACCGTCATTTGTTCAATCACCAGGTTTTACAAAATGATTTTCATAGACCAGGGAAGACTTCAGAAATGGAACCAGCCAGCCATCGCTATTGGCTTCTAAGAATTCCCGGGAAAACATCTAATAATTGCTACTAAGTCCTGACTCAAAGTTGCAAGGACCCAGGAGTCCCCATGTAGGTCTCACACTCACTAGACACAGGAACAGAAACCCAGGGCTAACTTCCCTCATCCCACACAAAATGGGGCTGGAAGGCAGGTCTCATTCCCCCATCGTTCTCTGTGAGAAACAAGTGCCAAACCTGGGGGGGCGGGAGCAGGGGGGGCGGTGCTGCCGGGGAATCCCGCCTGACCAAAGAGCAACTTCCCTTCCTAAGACTGTAGCACGTCCTCACTCTGAACAGGAAGTGATAACGGGTGGTGAGTTCCAGCTGGAACCCACCCCACCTTTAATGGATTACAGCACGTCGGCAATCATTAATGGCCACAGCTTCAGTTTTAGCCCAACTCTAACTTCTCAGCTGGTCACGGACTACTTTGAACCGGCTTCTCTCAAGCAAGATGAAACTGAATCACTCCCCCCAGGGGAGTCAGGTTCTGTGTCCTTAACTGGCCTCAGACAACCCGAGTTCCACATAATTTTCCCCAGAAAGAGAAGTTCAAGGCCAAGGGGATCTCACGCATCAACTCGAGGCTAGCATGCATTTTCCTGGAACCACAGGTCTCTAATGAGGTGGTAGGTTAGGGTTAGATTCTCCCCTCCAGGATCACAGAAGGGGCGGAGGGGAGAGGGAGGCTGGGAGGGAAGGAGGGAGGAAGCGTGCACGCCCTCAGTGCTGTGTCCTCTGTCCTGGCAGGGCACACAGGCCACCACACCCAGACGCACCCACTTGCGAGCACACTGCTTCCCTCGGGAGAAAGCAGCTCGCCTCCCGGACAGCCTGAACTACTGGAGCTCAACCATGGCATTTCATCTGGAGTCTGAGCGTATGAGTAAGAAATGTGTGAAAACATGAAACTAATATTCATAATTACTTTACAAGATAAAGAACTTGAAGGAAAAACAGATTCCGTGTGCCTTGCCATCGCCATCAGGGTACACTGAAAAACACGGCAGCTCGCCAGCCAGCCTCAGCCTCAGCGCTCAGCCTGCTCCACGCTTCATTACTCCTGAATTAACGGTGTCTTCAGACGTCGTCATCCAGACGCTTTACAGCCCTGACAGCCAACTGGGACGTCCAACCTCAGCTCCCGCAGCCAGTCAGGTGCCACCCCCAACATTCACTAGCTATCAAGGATCGAGTCACCGGCCTGGAGCAGGGGGTGCTGCAGTCTCCACTCATGAGACCCTGTGCCTCACCCCCGTAGCCCCCCTGGGTTCAGGATCTCTTCCTCTTCCCATTTTTTTTTCACTGAGGTATAGCTTAGGTGCAGTAAAGCACACCTATTTCAACTGCATGGCTCACTGAGCTTGAAAAACACACACAGGCAACCACCACCTAGACATTCTACTGTGCCCCAAAAGGCTCCCCTGTGTCCCTCCCAGCAAGCATCCTCTCCCAGCGACGACCAGCTTGATCACAGATTCATTTTGAGTTCAGGCTTTCAGCAGCTCGCCCCTGAATGACTGCTAATTAGCTTCCTCATTATCGGCCTGTCTCCTTCTGGGCACTGCTTTCCTCAGTTTATCTGCCCTACATGCCAGATTTAGAGTCCTTAAGTGACAGCTCCAAGGTCCCTTGGAGGGCTGGCCTGCTGCTGTGCAAAGCCTGGCCCTTTCCACCCTCCCCCACCCGCTGTCCCCGTTTCACGAGCATACCTGTGGTGCTGGGCCTCTGGGCCTCGTCGCCACGGCCCAGCCCCGTGCCCAGCCCGCCATTCAGACCCATGGCTCTCCTTCAAAGCCCACCTCATCCAAAGCCTGTCAGCTGCTCCTTGCACAGGCATTGCTACTAAGGGTCCGCGTGCGACAGCCCCTGCCTCTGGGAAGGCCCTCCACATGCCTCTCGAGATACCGCTTCCTGTGTGCGTGCAAAGGCACCCGGCATCCTCGCTAGGTTTTCAATCTTTAAGTTTCTGGGATTTCTCAAATTAGCAAAGCTTTAAGAAAAATTGGGGAGGGAAGGGAATGACTTAGGGTTTCCAACTTCTTATTTGGCCAATTGAGGAAAAAACAAACCAGAACTGTCACCCACTATCAACACCATTTCGTAAAAGATGTTGGAGCTAAAAAAAGAAAAATGAAAAATGGAGAGGCTACAATCTCGGAATAAAATGGTCACAGTCCTTCAAACGGATTATCTGGCCAAGGAAAAACTCGCCACATTGCCCTCATTTTTCACCTTTGGCCATGCCTGGAGAAAATTCTCACAGACTGTCTGGCTCCAGCACCTGGAAACCACTGCACTGCCCTTCCCGAGTTGAAAACCACGTAGAGAGGAAGCACTCAATAAACGCTGAGGTCACTGCTGTAGTTACTGGAATCACGTGGTTCAGAGACAAAGAGCGTTGCGACCCGCTTCCATCTCCGCACAGGCACTGGACACCTTGGACACAGCAGTGAGGGGACGACAGGCCTGCAGGACCCATCCCCACTCGCGTCAGACTCACGTGTGACAAATTCAAACGCCAGTCCCAACGCGCTACAACTCAGGAGCCCATGTGACGACCCAGACATGCAGTGGACCCTGCCATGGGCACGAGTCTCGACCTCGTGCTTGCATTAACGATGGACTCGACAGGTATGTGTCGAGGTTACTGGGCATTGAGGGTGAGGAGACGGGGCCACCAGAGATGCAGACAGTTGTGCCGATCGTGCAAGGCGTAGGGCGCCCGGCTGGAAGAGCGAGTGGGGGCTGAAATCAGCCTGTGCTCCCCTTGCCCAGCCAGGTGCCCTGGCCTGGGGCGCACCTGCCCACAGCGAGAAACACCCTTTCCTAATTGGCACAAAGAACCAAAGCTTCATCAGTCCGGACTCTGGATTTAAATTCAAGACCAAGAACATGGTGTCAAGTGAAATATATATCTAAGGGTGAATTGTAGGTATGTGAGGGATGTCACGAAAGCTGTTATCCAAATATGTATATAGCTAAGTAAACCCCTATTCAGAGAGCCTAGGAAGACGAATGCATGAAGAAGGGAGTATTAAAAATATCTAAAGGAATCATTTTAATTGCCATTTCTACATGAAAATTATGTATATGTTATGGAAATTCATTAAAATTGCTTCTTTAAGCACTAAGTACTATTCTAGTATTTATTGTTTCAAAGTATATACCATGCCCAGCTAACAAAAAATCATCTACTCATCTTTGACTAACCTAGCCTGGCTTTTCCGTATTAGTTCATATTGGTTTGGTTTTCTTGAACTGTTCAGACAAAAGGCAGAGAAATTATGGTATAGCTGCAGGGTCTAATGATATAAAAATTAAACCTGACCAGCACACACAGTAGAAACTCCTTTCTGGTCATCTTGTGGTGGGATTGTCCATGATTGTGGATGAAAACTGTAAATGTACTTCATCAATCATTCACTGAATAAACCTTTATGGAGTACCTACTATGCCCCAGGTCCCGGGCCAATTTTCTTTGCCCATCCTCCGCATTTCATCAATTTGCAATCGTGACTCATGTTTTGGAACCAAGTCTGAATTAGGACTTGACTGACCATAGCAAGGGTTCGACAGAATTCACTTTTCAAAACAACAGAATCTGATGCTCTAAGAATGAGCTGTTACTCGGACACGAGTCTCGGCACCACCAGGGCACCGGCAGCCACGCCCCCTTCCTACCTGGATGGTGGTGTTGCCTCCTTCCAGAAGGGCGATGGCCAGCAGAATGCTCTCGTGGAACACTCGGTCACTGGACGCGTTCATTATGAGGTCGATGACGAGATTGGAGGCTCCCTCCTTGTCGAGGTGGCACTGAACCTCAGCCAGGCTCATCTCCCCCCTGCTCATGGCGCTGGACCCGGAACCGGCCCCTGGGAAGATGGAATATTGTCCTTAGGAACCACAGCCATTGCAGCTGACATTTACTGTGTATCACTGTGTACCGACACTTTAGGCACGAATGCTTTGAGGTCATTATCTCTTTTAACTTTCTGAACTACGCCACGTGGAAGGTACTGATCATTAGCACAGAGATGAAGTCACTCGTCCAGGAGTCCCAGCGTGTCAGTAGCAGAGATGGTATATGAATGCCGGCTGGTGAGATGAAGAACAGTACTTTTCCAGTGTGCAACCGCAAGCATCAAGCCAAGACGGTCCCTTACGTTAACATACAGTGACTCGGGGCAGACTTATTAAGAACTGCTTTAAGAGAGAAGCCAAACTTAAACACTTCTCTGAACACTCCTAAGAAAGCACAGGCTGTAAGGATCACTTCAGCTCTCTTTCAAACAAATCCGTCCTAGCCCCAAACTCACCCTTCCACATAACGTAGCTGTTCGTTCGTTCGTTCATTCGTCCATCCATTCATTCATTCAACAGATATTTAAGTGCTGGGCATAGAGCCACAGCTGGGGGTGAGGGGTGGGGAGTGAGCAGAACAGACGGAGTTCCATCCTCAGTGGCCTTCAGATGACATGAATAGCCTTAAGAAGAGGGGGCTCTGCCCCCAGAGGGATGGACAGTGAGTGTGGACAGTGCCTGTGTGAGAACTTGCATTGTTACTGCCAAGAACTGAACCCTCAACGTACATGGGAAAACGGGCCCATCAACTTCCGAAAATGGAAAACCACCTCTGTCCTTCCCTGCAGAGATCAGCTCGAACGCCACCTCCTCCCTGCTGTGTCTTGACCGTCTGAGCCCTTAGGTGTACAGTGCAAGATGGCATGCACATCGTTCTGCAGCTCCTTAAAGCAGAATCTGCCTCGGATGCATTTCCAACTGTCCTCCCCCACCCCCACCACGATGCTTCTCCAGGGCCACACATATTTCTTGAATGACCTCACTACAGAAAGCAAAGAGGAATCGGTCTGAGATGTTGTGTGAACAAACTGTGCTTGAGAATCACTTTGGAACTTTCGGAGGAGACGCTGAGGTCCTGTTCTGGGGACGGCTTGGAACTGCAGCTTTGCACGCTCTGTGAACTGAGCAGACACTTCAAGTGTTCATCTGCTGAGAAACCCAAGATCCCTCCCCGGAGGCCGCTGGGATCGATCTATTCAGCACTGGCATTTCTGTGCTGCCGACAGAGCCCACCAAGCCTCACCGTAGGACAAGAAACCAGGCGACTCACATTTGTGCTTCGAGTACTCAGCTCCCCACCCCCTTAAAACCAAAACCAACACCCACAGCATCTCTGCCATTTCTACCTATAATTGTGCTTACGATGTTCTGGAACCCTTTAAGGATTTGCTTCTAAGATTTCCATATAGGGACTTTTTTTGGACAAAGCCCCATGAGAGTTTGGGGAAGCCCCGACATTGGAATGAGATACATTGGGTTCAAACTATAGACCCCTCACGAACAAGATTCCATTTCCTGTGAAACTGGGGTCATGACACATCATGGGTAACGTGAAGGAGAAAATGAGACAAGGCGTGCAAAAGGCTGAGGAGAGCCCTTGGTCCTTGATAAATATACAAGACCTGGTAGCTTCACTGTCCTCACTGCCAACATCACGGTCACCTGATGGGACAACGTGAGTCTTAATGACCACAAGAAGACATGTAATAAAGCCAAGTTCCTTGAGTCACTCAGAAGTCACCCAGAGGGCACTGCATGGGAAAGAGGGGCAGCAGGCGTAGCCAGTATCTAACTGCAGAGACATGTTTTGAGACAGACCAATGTTTTGATGGCAGACCAATGACAAAACAGGTTGCGCAAAAACACACTTGCGCCACAAATGCATCTGTTCGAGTTTCGAACTGCTGAGCAGACAGACACACGCAGCTCTCCTGGGGGCACACTGGTTCACACGTGCAGCTGCTTAGCACACCACACAGCCTACCTCCTCCCCCAGGCTTGCTGGGTCCTCCTGGAGACAGCGGGCCATTGCCAAAGCTGGTGAGGCTCTCTCTTCTTCCTGAAGGTCTGATGTTTCCATAGTAACGGTTGACCAAAATTTGCCTGAGCGCCTCACCCTTAATTCAAACAGGATATTGAAATCAGGTTTTGAATTTAATGCATAACTGAGTGACTAATATTCAATATGCACAGGGGTACTCAGTTATAATTGGCTCAGTTTCACTCAGTGTAAAAAACAAATTATTAATAAAAGCATCTGGAAACTCTAAAGTTAACTTCTTTAATATTTTCTCAGAAAACCCGGATCATAAAAAAAGCAGCAATCTAGGATATTAAATATTTGAAGCACTCTCTCACACAGTGATAAAAGTAGAACATTAATTTTGAAGGGCAACTAACAATAACAAAAACAAACAAAAAAGTACCTTGGGGGTAAGCCAATAAAAATTGGGCAAATTGAAAATTTTACAGGTCACCTTCCACAGAGCAATATAAAAATGTTACTGAAGCACAGGGTTGAGTCCCAAGATCCTATGAAAATATTAAGATATCTGAATAAGAGAGTATGATGAAATAAGTTGAACGTAAGCCTTTCTTATAGAAATAGTGGGCCAAGTGAAGAAAAATTATGCTACAGAAAATAAATTAGTGGCCGATATCAGATATGGCAATCAAAAAAGAAGCATCATGGAAGATTTAACACTTGAAACAATTTGCTTTGAAACAATAGGGGAGGTGGGGAATAAGAAAGGGTATAAACGAAACAAGAGGGGGCACGAGTTGATAGTTTCGAAGCTGAGTTACAAATGAGGGTTCTCAAAACTCTTCTGACATCTTTTGTGGAGATTTGAACAGTTCCATAACAAAAAGTTTAAAAAATATAGATAGCAAAGGAATTCTGGACAGGGGCTGTATCACTCTTTCCCACATCTCCAACTGAAAAACATAAAACTTTGTTCTCCAATCCTGGGGCCTGGGCAAAGCAGCGCAAAGCAGCAGGATATCCTCAGCTCTATTTCACTTGCAGTTATGCTGCGGGACTCCAGACCAGCTCCCAATCTGGAAGTTTCTACAAGCCAAAGGCTGTATGGATTTCCCCGACTCCTTCCCAGGGACAAAGCCGTAAGGCATGGAGTTGCTCTGGTACATCATGGAGAGAGGCAAGTGAGAAACGTCTAGCAGAGAGGAGAAGTGTCAAAATCTTGCAGATTTCTAAAATGGAGACTCGGGAGTCCTTCGAAGAGACCTGCAACTGTAATATGAGTCAGTAGAATTTAAGGTGATTCGTTAATAAGCTCTGAGAATAGGTCTGGGGACTTCAAGCAAAGTGTTTGCGCAACAAGATGGGAGGGAGCGGGGCCCTGAGGGGGGTGGGGAGGCCAAGGGCCCCTGCCAGGTCTTGTTTTAATCCATGCTGCTGGACAAAGACTCCGGGGACAAACTGGGACGGGGGACAAACGAGAAGGAAGGGGGGGCTGATTTTTAAATGAAAGTTCAGGGAATTAAAAAAGAAAAATCTCCCTTTTCCTCTCTTCATTCCCCCCACAATTATGCCTCTTATTGTCATTCTGCAAAGGAGGGGGTTTCTACCGGCTCAGGATACTCATTTCTGACCGCAAGCAACTGCAGATTCAAAGTTCTGAGAGTGCTTCCAACAGGGAAGCGATTTGTGGTGTTTTCAAGTACTTTTTGAATAAACTGCCTTTAGTACAATATTCCTTCATGGCTTAGAAAACCACGTTTTAGGAAAATGAGAAAGTTTTGCTGCTGCTCAAGTCATCAGCACCTTTACAAACCCATCAGCACTCCCCCAAGCTGTCACCGAGAGCACGGTGATTTGAAAGGATGACTTCACAAGAGAAACACTTCAAAGGCGTTTTCAAGAAAGCCCACTAAGAAAGAAAAAGGGGAAAGAAAAGGTCACCCCTATGTTGACCTTGAAGGTAATAGGAGATTAAATGCGATTTCCCCTTTTCACCTAGGGATGCTTCTAGCTGATGGTCTTTCAATAAGACGCAGACTTTGAGCCCCCAAGAGGGAGGGTTGGCAGCAAACCATCCTAATGCTCTGATCCCCTTTGATCCGGGACATTGTTTGCAAGATGCCTGGCTGGGGTGAGACACGGAAGCTGCAGTCTCAGAAGACGGACCATGGAGCCATCACGGCAAGAAGAGGGGAGGTCACAGGGTGGAATGGCCAGGTGACTACGACCCGCCCCCCCCCTTTCAGGGAAGCCCCCACCAGAGCCCTGGCACTACAGTTCCAAAGGCCGGAGCCACTTGGTTAGACTTTCTGCTCCGTGTGGTTTTCAGGGTCACTGGCAGGACCCTGGACATTTTGCAATTGAGGAAGCAGGAGGTAAAGAAAGGGACATGTGCCATCCAGGAACACGTGGACACCAGGAACAGGAACTTGTGCAGCCAGGATGCCAAACCCAAGTTACAAAGGGATCTCACATCACCATTTTGCCTCTCATTCCCCAGAAAACCCCTAGCAGTTACCATAGCAATGGATGCAGCCAATGGTACATTTTTTCCCCATAAGAGATTATGAAATGTGCTCACGGAAAACACACACACACACACACACACACACACACACGCCACCCCACAAACTTTTATTTTTCCCCCCTCTTAATTATAAGGTTTTGGCACATATTCGCCTCACTTTCCACACACCAAAAATTTTAAACTGCAAGAAAAAAAAACAATAAAGAAAAGAAAATCAGGGAGCATGTGGGATTTTTTTTTAAAGAGATTTCTGAGAATTTTAGGTAAAAGGGGGCAGAAAAAGAAAATGGATCAGCATTACTAAAAGTTATACAAATCCCTAGCGTGAAAACTCATATTCAAGCACAATTGTTTTTCTGAGCCAATGGATTAATTTAGGAAAAATTAAAATCTGAAGAGAAAATCCTCCCTAACCATCTTGATATAAATTACTCAGCAGCACCTTGCTATTTCCGGGGTGCCAGGCTGAAAAGCCTGACTGCAGAGAAGGAAAAGTGGCTTCCCAAATGACATCACTTCTTCAGCTGTAACATTTGGCCACGCAACCCTTACGAAAAAAATAATACTCGTTTTTTCCAGCAGTTTACACCTACAGTGTGCAAGCAAACATCAGATGCTTGCCTCTGATAAGAAATTCCACACACGTTATTTATTACCTAAGACTGAGAAAAGGCAGAGAGTTTCATTTACAGCATGTGTCATTTTACAACACTGCCATCGAGTCACGAAACCAGGTTCCTGCCTGGCAGCTCTGTTCAAAGGAGAGTTTCGTTTCTATCAATGAGACTGGTGGCTAAAGAAGTGTGTGGGGAACACAGCCGAGGGCTGAATCAGGCACCAAGGAGTTAATATTGCCCGCAAACAAAGGTGAGAAAAAGTGACCTTTAGGTTTCCCAGGTTCTAGCCACTGAAAAATCCTGCGCTTGGGGAAAGATCAGGAAAGATAACCCCCGTCTCAGGAGCAGTGAGCTTTTCACACCTTCTGAGCCTTTCACGCCTTTGTCAGCACTAAGACAGGGCCTCAGTTTAAAAATACCATCCTTTTCAGCAAACCACTGAAGCGTCCCCATTGCGAGGTGACTACCCGACAGACAGTGGTTAAGGTTCCTCACTGTGGTCCTGCTTCAGCTCTATTATCATCCCCACTTTACAGCAGAGGAAACAGGGGGCACAGGGAGGCGAAACGCCTTGCCCGGAGCCACACAGGTAGGGCCTCACAAAGGGAGACTCGACCCTGTCTGTAATCACATGTCTCAGGCAGGGTTCAGTACCGCGTCTCCTGGGGGCTGGGGCGTGAGGCACCAGTGCTTCTGGCACCTAGGACAGGCGAGGATGGGAAATGCATGAAGGCCCTGTGCCCGTGGTCGCAGCTGCTGGACACGTAGGATGGTCGAGGGGAAGGGCTAAATGCCAACCTCTTGGGAGTCACTCTTTGGTCATCGCCTGAGAAATCACAATTTGTCAGACAACGAACAGGGTTTGGGACGTGGTGGCATGGGACAGGGTCTGGCCGTTGGAGCAGAACCACTGGCTACCCGTTTATCCCAGGCATGAATCCTCCGGGACACGGACAATTCCAATGACTACTCATTTCCTAACGCCATGACGCTGGGGAGGGCACCTAACCTTCCGGAGACTGTTTCCTCATTTGTGAAATGGGGACGAAGGCCGTGTCGCTGGGTCAACATCAGCAGTAAAATCGGTGCGTTAACATATGGAGAAGTCTGAGCATAGTAGTCGGCACAATACAGCTGCTCAGAAACCCAGGACATCGGGTTACCTTCCAAACACAGGTAACGTGCAATCAGCGCCAGTCAGCGTGCTGACGACAAGCACAGCTTCCTAGAAAACAGCCTCAGCGACACACAGCGCCTTAAGGAAGTATCTGCCTTTGGCCTGGGGATTCCCTCCCAGGAACCTATCCAGAGGGAGACACACCGGCTCGTTTCCTGCCTAAGGACAAAATCACATTAACCACTTGTTAATCTGTGGAACTTTCGGCAGCTGATGACTTTCAGAGACTTTCAAAGAAAATGCTCAGATGTCACAGCGCATGATGAAAGCTGTACGCTGAGAAGGACCCGATGACAATGATGGTGCGTGTGTGCTGACACGCATCCTCACGTGTCAGAAAGTGGGCAGAAGGAAACAGTAAGTCGCTTTCAGGGATAGGTGCTGTAACTAGGAAACTTCCTGTCATTTATGCTTTATTACAAATTATCCAGAGCGATCACCAGTTACTCACAGAGAAAATAATTTTAAGGCTTCGCCTAAATAGAAAGCCAGACAGAAGACAGGACCTGTGAGCCTGACCCGGGCCCTGTCTGGAGACTGGCTGGGTGTTGTGCTTACAGCAGGTGGCTAACAGGTGGAATTGTGGGTCCGTTTGATTTATACAAGTGGCTGTGACTGGTCCTGAGCCAATGAATGCTTAGCCGTATCAACAACAACAAAAGTGGTCTTTAGTCACAGTGTGTGGCTGAGCCAGCACCCAGCACCCAGAACTACGTACGTACCCTTTTATGGTCTTCCAGTTGCCTCAGGGGTGGACTCGCCTCCTGCTCCTGTCAAGCACGCAGAAATTCCATTTTGAGTGCACACTAGGGACACTGCCACCACCAGCATCCGTCACAGACACACAACGGGCGCTCGCAGACAGCCGGGACCCACACGAAGGGGACGGGACGCCTTCTGCTCTGCCTCAGCTAAACGTCAATGCCCCATCACTGCACACGGTTTGACAGGCAGCCCGTCCCCCAACCCTTGGGCACTGCTGAAAACAAGCGGGCATGTGACTTTGGTCAACATTATTTTTTTTGCCAAGATTATGAAAAGGAAGTCCTATATTATGTATTTTTACAGGAACCCCAAGGGGTTATAATGCAACACTCAACGGGGCAGGTCCTTCTGGCTCAGACAAGCAGGCCCGCACAGCACACGTGTGAGAACGTCACTGGGACACCACTGAGCACACACAGTCATGGGACGCCGGCTGTCCCCAGCAGCAGTGTGGCATGCTAATCAAAGCCGCCAACGATGAAGGGCCCTGGTCGGTGTCGCTACGGAGCTGCCCGCCCACCGCAGCTCTGCCAGTTGGTTATCTGTTTGGTCCTTAAGGTTCCCAGACTCTTCCAAGGGCCGTGCACCTCCTTCTGGCTTCCAGCCCTGCGATCTGAGATCAGCCTCTGAGAACCAGTTTGGATCCTTGACAAGATGCCTCCCCAAAAAGCTTCTCTATGGCTTGAGATGCCTCAATTAATTCTAGCCCCTCATTTAGTAAGTGTAGCTACTGACAGAGGACAGACCCCACTGTGAAAACACAACTCTACGGGCAGCTTTCACCAAAACTGTACCTTCATCCTGAGAACCTCACATTCATGTGATCTTGGCACCGGACCCAGAGTCTAGTTCATATGGCAACAGAAAGGGCTTGGCATTCCGGAATTTCTCAACAGAACCCCTCAAGACCGAGAGGACAGCTCCGGGTGAGGCCTGCAGAGAGCCACCCCTCACCTGCGGGGCCTTGGGTTCAGCTCTAGCTGCTCAGAGGGTTTGCTGCTGCCCCCAGAGCCCCCTCAATGACAGCAACAATCAGTTTCCAGCCCGGCCAGAGACCTCCCTCCCCTCCTCCCACCGGGACAGGCACGTCTCCACGACAACTCAGACACTTAGGACAAGTGAGGAGCACCCATATTTGCTGGCATTGCAAATATCGGTGAGCAGCACACACCTCTGTGGAGTTCTCAGGGTCCGGCGCTTGTGGCAGCTGGTTGGGAGTAAAACGAGGCAGGTTAGTTATGGCACATGCATCCTGCAGGCCACAAAGACGTCCGGACACCAACATTCAAGGGCGGGACAAAGAAGACAGGTCAAAGACAAGCTGACCTGGTTGTCCCACCTGTGAAGGGGCTTCAGCAGCTGAGGGGCGAGACATTCTCTGTTAAATGGGACTGAAGGTACTGGTGCTGGGAGAGACAGCTGGCCTGACACGGGGAGACGTGCCAAGTCAGGGGACAAATGAAACCGACTACCATGACCAAGGAGGAAATCTGTCTTTTACAAAAGATGCCCAGGGAAGAGCCACCACACGTCTGTGTTTTATTCATCCAGAGAGAGGAAAAGCAAGATACCGCACCCCAACAGAGGCTCGGAGAGAGAGAAGGGGGTGGGTGATGGCAAGAGGGGCCCTGGGGGCAGTCTGAGCGGAGAACACCCTGCACCACCACCCTCGAGACAAGCATCATCCTGGGCTCCCCTTTTCAGGCACCCTGTGCCTGCCTCAGCTTGAGACCCGAGGCTCTGGACTCCTCCCCTGGGAAGGGAAAGGGTCATCCCCCCTGTGCCTTTCCCTCAGGAGCGCCCTGGACTGGGTGCCCTGGCCCCACTCCTACCAGACAATGAGCACATCCCCTCCTCCACCTTCCTCGATTTCATTATTTCCAACCCATGTACCATGTTTCCCTGAAAATAAGAGTGGGTCTTAGATTAACTTTTGCCCAAAAGATGCATTAGGGCTTACATTCTGGGGATATCATCTTGAAAAATCATGCTAGGGCTTATTTTTTGGTTAGAGCTTATTTTTGGGGAAACACGGTATGACAAATGAAGATGCCCCCAAAGGTAATTGTGAGGGTGCGTGTGGCGGCTCAGAGAAGGCGTGGCTGGAGAAATGTCCTCAGCTCCAGGTGGAGACAGTGCCACGACTCTGTCCCCCAGAGGGCACGTGCTCGGAGCAGGGAGCTGACGTCAGATGTAACCACCAGGCCCCACCCGCGCCGCCGGGACCCAAGTCACGCACCAGGCGCGGCTGGCTGGTCCAAGGTGCAGTCTGGGGCCCAGAATGAGGGCAAGGCTCACGCTGCAACTCAGTGACCTTGGCCTCCTTCCCGGGCTCCAGCGCCGCCGCGCAGCCCGAGGCGAGTGTGCGGTGTAGTGAGGCAGGTGCTGTCTCAGCCCAGCCCACCGCCGCCCCATGGTGGTCTGATCCCCAAGATGGAAAAAATGCTCTTCATCTAAGGCTTACTATGTAGCTGAATGACTTTTTTTTTTTTTTTTATTTCCCCACAGGTGAAATGAAGTCAAGATACAGGGGATCTTGTTAAGCACGCAGGTTGAGCTAGTTCACCAAGGACGACGAGGCATGTGGAGGTCTGCTCACTCGGTTCTGGACAGAAGACCTTTCAGACGGAGCACAACCCACTAGCCTTTCTGGAGAGTTTAGCTTCCTGTGGGAGTGGGGGGCACGAAGTGGGAGGAAGGACAGGAGTACAGCAAGGAAAATAAAACCGGGGAGACAATATAAATAATATGCTGGTCCAAGGATGTACTTCAACTCCATCCTCACATTCTGTACGCTCTGGGCTCAAGAATGAAAACTGTGCAAACATTTGTGCTATCTGCCTTTAGTGCAAAAATGACACACAAGAAAAGGCAGAGTTAAAGCAACTGCCGATGCATTTTAGAGCAGTGAGCGATATCGACGGATGGAAAGAAGTATTATCTTCTATTTGCATTGGCCACATGCCTACCAACACATCCTTCATACTGAGCTGATGAGGACAAAAGAATTGCAGGTACAGATTTATGGTAGGAACCCACAGTCCCTTGCCAATCAAAACAAAAGCTGAAGGAAATGAAGAAGATGGAATTGGAACTGGTGTCTGTCTCTCTCTCTCTCTCTTTTTTTAATTCTCTAGTATGAGATCTCTTTGTCCAAAGAAGCGTCTTGAATTCTTTCAGAATGTCATAGGAAATAGAGCTATTTTTCAATCACTCAGAGACGAGTGGTTTCTCATGTTTTATGATTGTAATGACACACTATGGTCTCCCCTAAACTGCTGGCAGGCTTGTTTATAAAGTCCTTCAACTTTTAAAACAAAAATTAAATTTATTTTCTCCCTTCTTTGAGGATTGCGTGAAGCCTTTTGAAACAACAGACGAATAGCTTCAGGAATCACTATTTAAACAGAAGGACCATGTTTGAATGCTCTCCTCTCACAGGAACGGCTGGAAGCCCAAGCGCACCGACGGGGGTCGTGTAAGCAGGGCTCACGCAGGCACTGGCTGTGTGTGCGCCCCTGAGCTGGTCACCAGCTCCAGGCTGCCCCCTATCAGCAGCTCAGGAGACCACGGGAAACGGTCTATGGGGCTCCTTGCAGCTAAACCGCTAGTAATGCTGGGTATATTGCAGGAATCCTCATTTCATAATATCTAACAGGCACGTTCTCTAAACGACACAGCCCACGAGGACGTGACATGAAAAAGGCCACAACAGATCTGGCATATAATTTGCTGAAAACACCCAACAGCCTTTACTAGCACTTCCTCCTATGAGGATTTCTGCTATACTTCCTTGAGGATAAGGTTATTTTATGGCAGTAAGTCGCAATTTTGAAATATATAAGCATACTAACAAACAATACCGGGGGTGCCAAAAAATGTGTACGAGTGGACTCTTCGGTCAGCGTTGCTCAAGCAGTGGTTCGTCGTAATCAGAAGTTTCCGGACGCTGATGGCAGCCTCTTCGAGCATCTCTTGTAATTGCAGAAGTCAAACGTGACTTGTACTCATCTTTTGTTATCGGCATACATTGAGTATTACAATTTTAATAGTTTTCCTTTCTTAAAATGTGTATACATGTTTTTGGCACCCTCCGTATACATTCAAATGAGATTAATACCTATATAAATACAGTATGTAATACCCAAAGCAAAAGACAATGTTTCTAAATGAATTTTCTCACCACATGGTTATTAGAGAAGTTAATTTTTTCCATGAAAGTCATCCTCAATGGCTACACAGTAAGGGAGAATGTTTTGAGAAAACAGGCAAGTCTGAACCTCGTAAGTCTTGCCTTCTCCCTCCTTCGTCCCAGGATCAGGTGTTGACACGTCCAGTGAAGGCGAAGCCTCCGAAACCAACGGGTGACTGGCGATCGCCTGACCTTGCCTGGTTTTGAACTTGGAAACCAACTACTGCCCCCTACTGCCTCTTCATAGGTCTCCTTTGATCTTAAGTCTTCCCAGTGCTTTTACACGAGAGCAGCAAAATGAAACTTAACAGAAAAAAGATTTCAAATGACTGGCTTTGAAACAGAAACTCATAAAGAATCTCAAGTCCCTGAATCCCAACGGTCTTTCCTAGATGAGGCCACCAGTCATGACTGTGGTGCTTGAATAGTAACTAGATATGTGCATAGAAGACACTGACACACTCCCTTTCAATACCTAACGCTCTTAACATTTTATCAAGAGAGGGAATTCTACTGTAATGAAGAAAATGATCTTTTGTCATTCTTAAACGAAAAGAAGCCTGCAGACTTCTTAGGGTTACTATTTCTGGGGTATGACAACAGCACCCACTGCCATCCATCCATCCACCCATGTACCCACTCGCTCCATGTGTGCCTATTACAGGTAGCACAGAGCACAGGTAGGTAACCTCCCTTTGTTTTCTACTGCCGTCAGCATGAGCCCCTCTACCACACCTGGGCTTGACAATTTTCCTTTGAAATAAGATGTCTCCTACCATGGACCACCCAGCAGAAGCTGAACGCGGTTCAAGAAATGTATCTGTCCTGTAGATCAAGTTATCAGCACATCCAAGGGAGTTTATAATCTCTCATCCCCCTGAATTAGTCTTTAGTTCCCCCCTCACCCACTCATAACCTCAGAGGAAACAAACAAACAAACCAGCAAACAGTGAACGGGCTTGCAAGTATGTTTGCTGGGCCGAGCCTTTGAAAACCCACATTAAGAGAACAGAAACCCTTGAAAGAAAACTGAACTAAAATAGAACTTATCAAGCATTTTACCAGAACATTAGATCATCACATCTGCTGCCACAATGCCCCTTGCTAATGGCATCTGTTTGTAGAAACAAAATAAGAAGTAAAAATTATTTACTTTCACCTCTATTTTATAGAACAAGTCCATCAGAACTCAGCAGTGAAATTCATTTTTTTAAAAAAAAGCATTCTGACTTGACTAAATTATACAACTTCAGTCATTTTTGAATAATCTCAGGGGGGAGGGCGGAAGAGAGAGGGGGGGGGACCAGAAAGAGAGGGAGACCTCCCCAGATTCCGCACTAGCTCCTGGGTCCCCGTGCTGAGCCTGCCCGTCTGCTCTGCGGTCGACAGTGTCTAACAGTAAACAGCCCCAGTGCATTTATTGGCAATTACTGCTGAAGGTCACACACCAGCAGCAGGCCTAAATTCCAGGAAAAAAAGACGCCCTTATGTAACTACCGCCTGAATGCTGGCAGGTGCCCAACCCAGCAGTTTGCAGCAAAAAGTAGGACACCACCGCCTGGGGCTGCACGTCATGTGAACGCCCCCTGAAGGTGAAATTTAATAATTCTGTGCTTCTCTCCTCGTTTTCTCCCCCCTTAGTTTTACAAAGGCACCCTTTGCTTGCAGAAGCAGCTCGTGGTGGGAGCTGACAACTCAGGAGGAGCGGGCTGCAGCTGCCCTCAACACGTGGCAACGTCAGCCGTGCTTTCTTGCGGCCACGCAGGAGGCTGAGGACGCTGGCTGACACCGGTGGCTCTGGCCATTTCATGGTTCCAGGTGACAGTGATTAGATGGGGATCATGTCGCAAACGTGTGCAATGCCACCTGCCCACTGAGCCACCGCACAGACGACCTAACACACCGTTCTTTCCCGACACACACAGGAAAACAGGTGCCGCCCGCTCCGCCCGCCGGCCTGAGCTGTGCCTGCTTCCTCCAAGCCAGCCCTCTGGTCAGCGCAGCACCTCACCGGTTAGAAACGTGGCCCTGTGGCCACCTGTGGGGCTACGCACTGACCTCCCTGCTTAGGCAGAAGTTCCCCAAATTACAAGTCCCCATGACCCTGTGTACCACCTTTCTACACCTCTCAGGGTTGATGGCTGTCATTTAGCATTTCTTTGTACCCTGTCCGTCGCCCCCTAAACTCCAGAAAGGCAGATACTGTATTTGGGGCACCAGTCTACCCTGATCCCTTGGCCCCGTGTATGGAATGTAACAGACACTCAGATATGACTCATATAAATGCATGTCTTCAGTATCATTCGGTGTCTGTGTAAAGCCAGGAACGTGGGGAGATGAGGGAACTTTCTCGGGTGATGGAACTGTTCCTTATCTCGATCTGTGTGATACATATGTAACCATCCATCAAGCTACAAGTTCAGAACGAGCAGGGACACTAATGCAAGTTTCCTTCCTCCTCCCCTCACCTGTACCCCTCCCCAGCCCCTCAAGGAGAAGGCAAAATCAGGGGTAAGGACGGAGACCCTGCCTCTATTTGAAAGGAGGGAGGGATGGAAGGAGGGAGGAAGGAAAGCCTGCTTTTCCTGGTTTCAAGTGAGATTTCTTCTAGAAGACAGCTGGGAAGGCCCCATACCACGCACTTTTCTTGAGGGGACTCTGTGACCCAGCTCTCATTTCCCGCGGACTGCTCAGAGCAGGGAGGGAGACTCAGCAGGCGCCATGCATTTTTCCAAGTCGTTCACTGCACACGACTTCTCTTGAGATGCCCAACTGGCCTTTATCACCAAAGGGCAGTGGCTCCTGCCCAATCGGGATGACAGGGTCGCCAGGTGTGCCTTCCACGGTCTCCTAGCATGAGCAGAATCTGAATCATTGGTCTGGAATTTCAGCGTGAGGCCTATCCTGGACCCCGGGCCAGCGGGAACTCTCATTAAGCTTCTGCAGAGCTCCAGCTGTAGGCTGCAGGTCTCCACCAGCACTCACCGCCACTAGGCTTGGTGGGGGAGAAACCGCAGGAGCTGTGGGAGCTTCCAGAACAGCCGTGGATGAGAAAGGCCAATCAGGCTTCTCTGCTTAGGGCCAGATCCAACGGCCTGGGGCCTGGGGACAGAGTGCCAGTGTTCCAGGGCTCCCACGGTTGCCAGCGGTAACAACGGAGGAGAGATCCACAGTTGCTTCCTCAGGGAATTTTCAAAGAATCCAAGTAGCTGCCAGAACATTCTTCTTTTATAAACAGACAGTATTCTATTTCCTAGGGTATAATTATAAACACACCTGCTCCAACTGTGGAATCTTTCCATAGAAGAGCAGTAAACCCCCAGCCAGGAGACCTGAGCTCTACCTCGAGCAAGCAAACACATCAACTGATTACTCTGGTGTAAAACAGTGTATTCACAACACTGCAAGCTCTGGTTAGGGAAGGTTCTCCTTTTCTGACTTCACTTGTGCTCCAGCAAATGGAAACTCAACCTCCATATTCCAGAGGAAAAATTTAAATCAGCGAGACATTTACAACTCTAGGTGGAAACAAAGAGGATCGAAGGTTGCAAATTCAGCATTAGATGTGTTTCTGCCACACAAATAACCCAGAAGAGGGAAAACTAGACAGGAAAAGGCAAAAAGCACTACAGCTAAAGCGCTTGATGAAGCCACTACACAAACTTTTGTTTTTCTCCCCTTCTATTCGTCCCAGAGGGCGTGGGTCCCTCATTTCCCACATCTGCTCATGTTTGATTAATACAAGGAAAAGTCTACAGATAAAACAGCCACCATGTAGCTGTGTGAGCTAAGACTGGTCACTTAACCTCTCTGAGCTCCATTCCCAAGGGAACTGGACCAAATTCATAACCGCTCATGCTGCATTCAGCTTTAAGTCTGGGATACAAACTCCCCTCGGGTATATCTGAACCGTCCCTTAATATTTCTGAAATGATGCTGACAGATTGTCGAGTAGACAACATATTCTATTTAGTGGCTCTATCCCACTCAAAGTAAGATATTGGTTGACCCAACACAAGAAGGAACTGATATCTAAAGCAGTAGACCCAAAAGTGATTTTATAAAGGTCCAATAACATTTCCTTCCAGTGTACTCGATCTGCCAAGCAATTAAACTCCCGCAATTACATGCATTGATTCCCCACATTGATCTTTTCTAGTACCATATACCAAGCATGTATCACGTCCTAAAAATATGGCAAGAAACCTTGAAAAATATTCACAAAACAGAAAATACTCAAGAGGCCCCCAAACCCCAAACAAAATGACCACTCATCCATTGGTCTCCAGGCTGATTCCGGTAAGTGAAACTAATTTCATACATCAGTGGGGACACCCTCAGGTGACATTTCAGTTTCTTGATCTCTAGGTAATTTTCCTAGAAGAGAAGCAAGCCACGGCTATCAGACATTCGTAACCCACTGCAAGCCTGCACCTGGGACGTCTCAACGAGCACGTGGAATCTGCACTCGGACAAAACTGAATGTGACCCCTCCCTCACCTGTAATACTTTCCAACATGTAGACCAAGAGAGCAGTGGTTTCTTCAAACACTTTCACGCTGTACCAATGCAGCTATTTCATTTTGCACGTGATGCGTTCCACAGACACATAGAAGCTCTTTACGACAGCAGCACTGAGTTGCAGGCAGGTTAATGAACGTCAACCACAAATTCAGTTGAGATTCTAGACAGTGAGTGACTGACATCATATCTCAGTTTAGAAAATCTTTATCTAGACGCAGATGGGATCTCCAAGGACAAATGGCAAACAAAGTCATGGGAACAGCTAAGAGCAGACACGGAGAATGCACATTCCCAGAAGGCACAGCACACAGGTACGAGACACTGCAGAGACCAGGGGACACAGCACAGTGGGCACTGAAAAGTGTCATGGAAACATCACCATGGGACATTTAAAAAACAAGAAAATTAGGACCTCAGCATTATCCAATTCATCAATGGCAATTTGCTGGAAAAGAAAAAAAGGAGAGAGAAAAAGAAGAAAATGTTAGGAAAGGAAACACAACTGAGCTGAGCGTCAGATTGCTGTCCGTGTGTCACCACTGACTCGGCCAGGCGGAAGCCTGGTAGGCGGTGACCGTCCTACGATGTGTGGGCGTTTTGGATGCCACGGCGCCTCAGTGACGCCTGCTCTGAAACGTGCTGCTCGGGGACCCCCAGCAGGTGGCTGCCACACTGCTCCCACGCAGGCATCCGCCTTGCAGGTCACTTGACCAAGAGCCCCGACCACTGCACACAGCTGGGAGCAAGGCACAGTCCCCAGTGGAGAACCGTGATCTCTCGGAAGAGGACGGGAAGGGGCAGGGAAAGGCTAGCAGCGGATCAGCTCAGCACAGGACACCATTCTCTGTTTAGGCTCATGTCACCATTCAGTGGGGGCTGGCGTCTAGACTACAGTTGGGCCCAAGTGTTATAGAATCACTTTCAACTTGAGCAAGTAGTAAGACGAGTATGTCCTGAGTTCAAAAGCTTCAAGCCCTGCTACTGTTGATGATTAAAAAAAAATTCTTCCTGAAGACGATCAGTGCCAACTTGAATGAGATTAGTAACAAGTAAACCATTTATTCGCATCGAGTTCAAGAAAAAGGACAAATAAGACCATTAATCACAATGATGCTTGTTTAAGGATAGATGGCTGGTCGTCTGTTGACTTTCACTGTGCTTCGTTAATATTTAGTCCATTTTGCAAATTTAAGTTGCTATGAGAAACCCTGGTACCTGGAAATGCTAACACGTACTTTATTCACAGAGAGAAAACAAGCATTGGTGATTAACAGGGGACTGGCAATTTGAAATGGAAACCCTGACATTGCTTGAGCTCAAAAACTCGCTAGCAGCAAAATAGCTACCACTGTTCAGAGGGGAGCGTGCATTTTAAATAAATTCTGAGATATCCTCTTACATTAATTCCTGGCCTCTGAGTTTATTTCCAAAACTCTCTGACTAATAACTGAAGTCAACAGCAGCTTAATATTAATAAAAACCCACAGCAGGCTCCAGAGTAGCCAGCACATAAAATAACTATGTTCCCTTCCAGCAGAGTCCAGGGACTTGAAGATTTTCTATGAGTTACAGAGAAATTCAGATTCCATTTGAGATGGTTAGCTGTGGAAGTTTTTTTTTTTTTGTTTTAAAAACATGGACATGGTTTAATCTGATTAAAAGCCGAGTTTAGTAGGCATTGTACACACAAAGTGGTTGTAAAGTCTTGATAAAATGTTAAAGTTTACTAATGTTGAATTCAGAAGACAGATACTATAGGAACCCTATAGAAATGTATTTCATTGTTATTTGGGGGATCATTTTTAATATTTCCTTATTTTATATGGACCGCTCTCTGAGAAGAATATGTACTGCCGGTCCTCTGCATCGTAGAGACATGACAGCTAAAGAAGACTTTGTTAATCCCAAGTGATGATGGTTCAATTCTTGTGACAATCTTTTCCACCAGCCCCTACCTTGCCATCATAGGCGATGGTTCCAGGACAAGTACTTCTCAGGGCAGTGGCCCAAGACAAGTGGACTGACTACTGACTACTCACTCATCTGACTCTTTCCTACTGGTCCTGACCCAAACCACAGGTTTTGAGGGGCCCTGGGACAACCACCATCTATAAAGCCACCTGGCCTCAACTGGAGACTGTTTTCAATTGGGTGAGAAATCAGAACTATGCCAAAGACCAGATGTTTACGTTCTGCTACACTCAGTGCTCTGGGCCACTGTCCCCTGTCATTCACATAATCATGTAACATAATCGCAACTTAAATGTTAAATTTGTGGTGGACCTCAAAACATTCAAATGGTGTCCACCTATTCACTGGTGAGGCAGAGGGGAACAGCTCGGACTCTGGAATCAAACTGTCTCTCTGGGTTGGAATTCCTGGCTCATTATTAGCTGTGTGACCCCAGGCAAGTTTCTGAACCTCTCTGAGCCTGTGTCTGCCCCGACCCCACACTTGTGTAAAATAGTAACTAGTGATATCTGTCTCTAAGGCTGACCTGATGTGCTTGGCATATAACGAGACGTCAATAAATGTTATCATTGTTATTTAAGATATACTGAGGACACTGGTGGGCATCTATGGCATTTACAAAGTGTAAGCCAGTCCTACAGTGATTCTGTTATGCTTTTAGTCTGTTTGGTAATATGTATGGCTGGCAGTTCTCACTGCCCCCCCCCCTTTTTTTCCCCAAACAAGCAGACCCATACAAGCACACCAACGTTTTTGAACAGGGATAATAAAGAGTGATTTCAACTTTCTTTTCATCTATGACCTTGACTAAATCCTAAATGTTGAATAAAAAAGTAGGGATGAGTAAAGGGACCTACGTCTCATCATTTTTAAGGATGAAAGCTCAGAAAAAAGTGACAAGGCTCCACGGCCCCAGCCATGGTGGGCACCACCGGGGAAGGCCGGCGAGGACCCTGCGGTGGGTGCGGGAATCTCGGGTGGCAGCCTCGATCCTGCCCCACACTTTGCACGTGACCTTGTGAAGTCACTTCAGCTCTCGGCCACGGCCTCCTAGTGTGCAGAGGGAGGCTGGCAAGGCACGGCCAGAGCCCAGCAGACCGGACTCTGTGACCACAAACGAGACTCAGGAGGCGGCGAGAGCGCCCCGGGCACCCCAGGAAGGTGTTAGTCATGGCACAAGTTCCAGCTAAGAAGCAACTAATAGGAAAACCGGGCCAATAAGGTGGAAACAGCTTCAACACTCGCCCTTGTGTCCTCAGCACCCAGTGCAAAGACTTCATTTATTCTATCGACTACAGCCTGAGCAAGGGCAGCTCTGTGGCCCTGGGTCCTGCCCGCCCTGGAAAGCGACGGCCTGCTCTGAATGTCATGTTTCTTTAGTCAAACAGGGGTAGCCAGGAAACTGGCAAAGGCATTTTCAAAAAGCCTAGTGAAACAAGCCAAAGTTAATGCCCACGACCAGAGCGGGAGAAACAAAGGGTTTAGGGCTCCCCCCCATCGCCCTCTTTTAAAGTTCAGTGAATATGAAGGGAAGTGGCATTTTGCAGCAGTCACACAGAGCACAGGGCCACAGGTGTGTGCTGTTAGCACCGGAGGGGCATGGGCTTCTAGAATGTCTTGGAGGCATGGCAGTTCCCGTACGTGACTATAGCATATTCTCCTTTCTGAAGGGGATGACAGCCCCGACCAGACTGGAAAGAGATGTCACCTTGCCTCCCAGCCCCTCTCTACTGTGGGAGCGACTAATTTCTCTGCCAGCTGAAGAGGGATGGAAGCCACAGCCTACGGACCTCTTCTCAATTCTGATGACGTTCTCTTTCACGGGGATCTCCATCTCCCTCCCTCTTACAGCCTCGCGCTCTGTCATCCTCCACGAGCTTTGTAACAGGCAGTGTCACAGCAACTCAGGGCTGGTATGTCCGGGGTCCCTGACGATGCTGCCCAATTGGCACTAATGGGCAAGGAAAGGCAACGAGGAGGCACCCCTTTCATGGGGCCGCAGAGACCCTGACCTACTCATCCACCAGGCAACAGATTCACCCGGCTCCTTACGCCCCTACCTGCCCTGGTAGAAAAAGAAAACGTGAGGGAGATGAAAGTGTAGACTCATAGTACTCACTGGAGCAGAGACACCAGTTCACGTTAAGTAGCTCAGCGACACAAAGGGACAGGTGGTCTAAAGAAGAGAGAGTTGTGGTCTTCACATGGTAAAATCAAGTTTTATGCCCCAAAGGTGCAAATATCTTCATAGCTGGTTAAGGTCCCTTTAGTGGATCCTACCTTATTACGGAGAGTGAATTTCTATATCTAGAATCCTATGTTTAAAACATTTAAAGCTCACTTTAAGGAAAACAAAGACCTTGTGGAATCAATGGTTATTGTCTATTTGTCTGGGAGGTGGCCTCTCCATCAGCCTTTCCTTTTTCAAGTGTTTGAAGGAACATGTCACTTCATCATCATTTCTCACTTGTCCCAGGGTTCTTTGCTTTTATTATTTATATTTAGTCACTCTTTTCTGGCAGCCTTCTCCACAAAATTTCTACTGAGTTATCTTCTATACTTATTTTCTAATTAGTCAACATTTATTCATCTTTTAATTTATACACTTTAAAAGTTTAGAATGACACTTAAAAACCTTGTGATTTGGGGACAGTCGAGGAGTATAGCTGCAAAAAGGAGTGTGTTCTTGTCTGTTTTGCTTTTTCTTATTCAAAGACTCGCACACGTAAATTCCGCGAATATTAAGGCAGATACTACTTAGGTTAGAAAGCAAGATTCCTGCAGACTTTTGTACTTGCAATACTCTGGTTGTCACCATCATTTTGACAAGGAAGGCCAATGCTTTTTCACAGTTAAATACAGGAGTTACTGGGTACTTCGATAAGTCAATGATGCCAGTGTATTTACCTACTCAGAAATGCTGCTGAAAGCGGCTAGGAGTCAATTACTGAACATTATCACCTTCAAATGAAAACTAGTGGGATTTCAACTCAGGTCCAGGCTTTTTGGGGGAACAGAAAGGAGGGGCGATGGGATTGTTTTTATCCCACCTGGACCGACACAGGAAGTCTGAGTCATGTTCTCCGCACACCTGTGCTCACTGCGCGGGCTAACAAGTGTCACACCCCAGGGACTGTCCAAGTCACAACCTCAAGTGAAAACAGTGACACGTTTGCCTGCCTTAATTCCAGTTAGAACTAGAGGGAGTTTCTAGACACACTGGAAGGATTGTGCAACACCTTTCCAGAAAGAAGCAAGTAAGCCCACAGCTATGCTTGGCTGGAACCCCACGTCCAGAAACTCATCTCTTGATACGCCACAGACATTTGCATTCTCACTGGGAATTTAAAGAGATGGAAAACCTTGTCATTACTTTTCTTCTGACAATAGATTATGTGGCCAGCAGTCAGAGACAACCAAAGACATCTGACCTTTAAAGAAGAGGGCCATACGCTTTAGCCACCTCGAGGGGCAGGGTAAACAGCTGAAAAACAGGAAGCTATCGGTCCGTCAGTATGGCTGAACTCAGGCGCACTTCTAACCGGCCCTCCACCTCGGTGGAAGAGCAGCGCCTGCTGTTAACATGAACACAAGACGCGTACCTTCTCTCCGTAGCCCCTGTCTTTGGTCATCATTTCTCTGAGCGTCTGTAGGACCTTAATGCAGAGTTTCTCCTCGTTCTCCTCTAGCAGCTGTTTAGTATGCTTGATTAACCTGAACGGGAGAGGGGACACACTGAAACGATCTTCAAGTTAAAAAAAACAAAATCAAAAAAAACCAAAACAACACTTCACCAGCAACTTACAGTAGCTGGTCAGCTGAGGAACAAATATGTTTATCAAGGACTCGCAGGTTAACCATGCCTGGGCATTCAGGGCGCAGAGGCGATGACGGTGTCTCAATAGTGACACCTGCTGGTCAGTCACAGCAAACACGCCGCTGCGCAGGCGGTGGCCCCACCCGGTGGAGAGGACGGAGACAGTGGTGCACTCAGACCTGCCCTTCAGGAAGGGCAGCTGTTTATCCACTGAGGGGTGGCCAGAATGTGGCTAAAATGTGCTAGCAGTGGAAAAAGCCTCATGACGACAACGGTAGGGACAAACAGACACGGCTCCCTGGTCCACAGGACCGTCCTTCGAGAGGCCCCCAAAAGTAAACTGAAGAAGGGCAGAGCCCCTCCTCCAGTTCAGCAAACCACCAGCCTTAGGGTAAAAATCAAGTGGAAGTTTCTGGTCACGGAGCCAGCTGTTTCTCTTAGATCACACCCCGAGGCATAAATGCACAAACTACAAAGTTCTTGGGAAAAGGTGGGGAGGCCCTGGTAGGGCCCAGACTTTGGAGGGCAGAGGGTCGTGACTTTTTGGGGCTCTGTGTCTCAGCGCCTGGTGGCCGACCTGTCAGTGCTTGTTAAGTGGAAGACGATGGATGGGCGTGCCGTCAGAAGGAGACCCTCTCACCAGAACCACAGTGAACTCACACATTCCCTTTGGGAAGGTCTGAACAGGACTCAAAGTCGACAAGCAGGCTGGCGTCCCCTTCTTCCGGAACAACTGCTTTGTCTGGTCCCCGGAGCTCTGCGACTGACCACCCCAGAGAGCGAGGCCACTTACTTGCAAATAAAGCCACCGCTTTCACACTTGCGCCTGGCGTCTGTGTTCTCTGGGAAGAGCAGCTCGGGTCTGTGGAGGACGTCCACGAGCACGGACAACTCGGCCTGGACCAGGGGCCTCAGACGGTCCTCCAGCGCCGACACGATGTCCTGGAAGGAAGCAGAGCCTGGGTGAGCCGCTCAGGCCCACGCTGACCACAGCGCAGTGAGAACATTCATGTCTGACTGGAAACACAGCCGCACATTGGGCTGGCTTAGAGGAACATTAGGACCGTCTGGCATTCATCTCAAATTAGTAGACGTTGCCCAGTGGTTGGTTACCTGAAGCATTAGCCCCGAGGCAGCAAACAAAGCAGAAACAGGTCGACATTCCCACCAGCCCCTCTTGCAACATAGTCTTTATGCGACTCAAGGGATCATTCCATATATTTAAAAATATGATGCAAGAGATACATTCGACCACATGGAAAGATGTCTACGATATGAGCACAAAAGATGGCAAACAATAGCATGGACGGTATAATCTGACTTTATAAACAACATCAGTACGGAAAGGATATCCACCAATTATTACTAAAACACCCCTAGTGGTTTTCTCTGGGAGGTGGGATTACAGGCGATTCTAATTTTCTGCTATATACTGGTACTTGTGAGTACTGTCAAATTACTTTCAACAAGCAAGAATTATTCACATAACAAAAAGGCATAAAAATGAGAACACAAATGAATGAACATGCTGTATCAACATGCTAAATACGTGTACCCTGATAGCATGATGGTCTTCAAATGCAAAACACACAGCTGTAGGAAAGGAAAACAGAGAGAAGTTGAAAGAGCAGCAAAACCAACACCACAAACACCGTATAAAAGGCAAATGGCAGAAAACAGATGAGAAAGTATCTCCAAAAGATGCTGCCCTTGGCTGTAGGGCTTGGTACCCGAAAACCTAACTTGGGGCCACCCTGGCTCAGACAGAGGTAAAACACAGCACCTTGGGTAACGTAGGAAGACCCTGGTAAACGGAGGCGATTTGCATGGAAAAAGCCACTTTAGTTGCATTCACCCCAACTAGGGACCCAAATTTCCTAAGTAATGGTCAGTGAAGAAGCAATTGATCTTTTGTCAAAACAAAAACAGAAAAACACGTGGATATTTTATCTTATATATTACCAAATTTATAAAAACTAGATAATATTTAGGATGAAGAATGCATGAATGAATCAAACTATTTCTTTGGTGGGGGGGCAATGTCCCCGGAGATACTAAGAGTACACTGCAGCACTCCTTAATTCATAGCGACTTTCACAGCACAAAGAAGGGTCAGTTTTGCAAAATTCCCTTGAGGGTTTCATCAGTTTTTCCCCAACAGTTTCCTCTTTGAAAGCACCCAATTTTCTCCTATTCGATAGTGACTGGTCCTAACTTGCAGATCTTTGTTAGTTTCCAGCATTTGGTAGGACCGGAGCGGTTCTTCAGTATCATGTTCAGGGAATCCTGCATCTTTTGCACGGTTGGGACTTTACATTGCAATTGATTTGCAGTGTAGCGTCACACGTGTAGCACTCGGAGATCCGAGTGACCGACAGACAAGGACGGCTAAGCGATGGAAGGGAAGGACGCTAGTTAAGTGAGGCGGTGTCTCAGTGGGGATTAATCACATGAGCGGTCTGTCTCCACGCGAAGGTTCTTACTTATGACAACGGTTGCTGTCCTGGGAATCTCGCAACTCCAGGGACTCAGGCAATAACTCACTATATAATGAGTTATTGGCCAACTCTTTACAATAAGCAATACTGTACTTCTGTATTTTACTTCACTCTTCAAGAATATGCAAAATAAATGCAAGAAGAGTGCAAGACACTGGTGTGCCTGGGCTGCAGGCAATTTATTTAGTTGGAGCAGGCAACAAAGTACTGGGTGTTCCCACAGTTATGTGTCTACCATGTCCCTCTTCTTTTGAAAAGCACAGTGAGGCCAAGAAGCCCTCATTAGGAGCCATGTCACCTCTAAGGCCCAGGACTGTCGCAGCAGGGCTGAAAGTCCTCTCCGGACCCGCGAAGCCCTGCCGCCTCCCCAGGTCTGTGGGCTCCGGTCACACTAACCTTCCTTTCGTCTTTGCGCCATATTCTCTCCTGTACCATGGTCTTTACATATCTGTTTTCCTTCAATTTTTCTTCTTTAAATACCATATTTTGCCGTGTATAATGCACACTTTTTTGGCCCAAATTTGTGAAGGAAAAATAAGGATGCACATTATACATGGGTAGTACTAATTCTGTATCTATATAAACATTGTTAATTTTTATTTATGCTTGTGAGTTAAAAGTGTAACTCTAGAAATCAGTAACAATATACGTATGTAAAATAATACCTTGGAATAGGATCATCGGTTTTATTGAACTTACGACAAACTTGCAACAAGGAAGAATTCTTGACCTTCTGTGATGTGTAAATATCGTAAATCTGTTACCAGTACATAAAATTTCTTGTACCTTGTATCTGTTCTTGTGTATTACAATTATTTGTTACATAAAATTTCTTGTACCATAAGTTAAAAAATAAATGCTAAATTCCTTTATAATACAAAAAACAAGTACCTAAATGTAAACAAATATTTGAATTAAAAGATTAAAACAAAAGATTTCTTTCTCCGCAAGTTAGGGCCAAAAACCTGGGTGCACATTATACATGGGAGTGCATTATACACGGCAAAATATGGTGAGTCCTCCATTTCCCTGACCTTGGCTCAAATATAACTTGCTCAGCAAAGCCTTCCTGATCACCACCCCAGCCCCAGGCACGACGAGCTACCTCACCAGTGTCACGCGGCACCACTCACTCGTCTGGAGCAGTCGTGTCTCTTGTCATTTGACCTTCGTCTGTGTGATTAGCTGACTAACATCTGTCTCCTTCCAACACCGGAGACCTCGCACGTTCTTCTAACGTGTCACTGACATCCATGCTATTCAATGGACGTCTACGTCCCTGCTCCTGGAAGCTGAGTGGACCTCTGCGACTGCCTCGACAGATCAGGTGTGACAGAAGTGACTTCTGAAGCTAGGTCACAGAGGCAACACAGCTTTCACTTGTCTGGAGATCCTCCTCTTGGAATCTGCCATGTTGTGAGGAAGGCCGGAGCACATGGTGAGGCCACATGGAGATGGTTCCCTCAGCAACTCCAGCTGAGGCCCCAGCTGACAGTCAGCACCTACCGCCCAACATGTGACTGAGCAAGGTTTCCCTTGAGTCCCAGCACAGCCACCACCTGACTGCAGACACACAAGAGCCGAGCAGGAGATGGCTGGGAGCCCAGTCAGGCCCCGGGACAGTCAAAGAGTCAAGTCACTGCTACCGTGACTTGTTGTGCAGGCACAGACAACCGGAACATGTTCTCAACTCTCCGGAACCCTCACGTCGACCCCACGAGGTAGGTGTCACCACCCTGTTGCCCCGAAAATAAGACCTAGCCAGACAATCAGCTCTACTGTGTCTTTTGGAGCAAAAATTTGTATAAGACCCGGTCTTATTTTACTACAATATTTTACTATAAGACCAGATGTTACATTAATTTTTGCTCCAAAAGATGCATCACAGCTGATTGTCTGGCTAGGTCTTATTTTCGGGGAAACAGGGATTATCCTGTTGTATAAATTAGGACACCGGAGCACGGAGAAGTGCAGTGACTTTCCAAGGTTACACCATTTCTAAGCAGTGCAGACAGCACTGAACATGGCCCGACATCCCGTTCTTAACCCGGTACCAAGCTCATCGGAAGGGCCTGTGATTCTGGGAATCACTTGCGGTGCTGGTTAAAATGATGTTAAGACAAATGTTTAAGTGTTTAACATCTAATACTCGTCCCCTTTAACAAAGGGAGAGCAGATCTCTTTGTAGGTGCTGAGAACCAAGAGTATAATGTAGCTAGAATTTAACACCACTTGTATTTTCATTTGGCTGATTCTGATATAAAACTCTTCTCTCGGGATTATCACAGTTTCCCTGCTGATTCAAGAGGCTGACTGTCCCAGGGTGATGGGAGAATGGAAGGCTTATGCCCTTATTCTCAGCTCTCCTGTAACTCCCGAGTCTGCCTTCCTAGTAAGAGCAGAGCGCCCACTCTTCACAGAGCAATCTGTGAGTCTATGAGGAACCTGGGAAGACGATGACTTTGTCAGGGGCGCGGCTCTGACCCCTGGTCCTACACACATGCTTGCGTTTGACTATCAACTCACCACACCGGCTTCTCCCCCCAGGGGCACTCTTGGGTTTTCTCTGCCATGATTGGGCAGCGCCTCAGGCCAGGTAGCAGAAGGTCACTTCTCTCAGCACCACGCATTACCTGTAATCTCTCAATGATGTTCCGGTAGTCTCTGGAAGCTGCCAGAACAGAGTCTCTGCGCGCCGCGTTGCGGGCAGACAGCCGCCAGTTCATGGCCGTTTTCTGCACGATGTTGTGGGACTTGAGGAAGAGGTTGTTGACCTGACTGTCCAGGTCCACGGGGATGGCGATGGCCCGGCTCTTGGCTGCGCAGGAGAAGAAGACACGTGAGCCTCTGCTCTCACAGCAGGTGCCTGGACACAGACTAGTCCCCTTCCCCCACCAGGCGTCTTTGCCACATGTGTCACAGGTCAGCCTGCGTGATACTGAGTGTGGGTACTGACGCGCTCAACTCCACTTTGTCACCCGTTAGGTTCAGGTTTTCCCGCGTGAGTTCTCGGGGGTAACAGCTCTGAGGGGTTCTAAAACGCTCTAAAATTACACGGGTTAGGCAAGTTCCAGTTCAATGGGTTTTTCAATGAACGGCTTCTTAAGGTCTCCATGGTTTTCATGTAGTTTAAGATTTCTCAACACAGGGCATTCATCTGGCCAATGAAGCATTTCTCCAAAAATTCTCTCTCAAGTTTGGTGTTCTGTATAGCAATCTGCAAAATGCCAACGTAAGCCAAGCATGACACATAAGAACGTTTACAAGGTGTAAGCTAGTCTTTCCAGGGAGACGCTTTTTCCCCCCTCTAAAAACAGGGGAAAGAACTCTAATCACGAGAAAAACATCAAATCCTCAGTGGGGGCTATTCTATAGGACACATCAGGTCCTCAAGGCTGTCAAGGTCGGAAACAAGGGGAGTCTGAGCAACTGGGAGACCGGAGGAGACCAGGGAGGCAGGCGACTAAATGTAACGTGGCCGCCTGGATTGAATTCTGGAACACAAAAGGACATCAGAGGAAAAAGTGGTGCAGACCAAATCAAGTGGAGTTAACAGCAATGGGCCAACGTGTTTCTTAGTTCTGACCATTGCTCTCTGGTCACGTTCTTGTTCCCACTGACAGTGGGGCAATGGGGTGAGGGTACATGGGAACTCTGCTATCTCAGTAAGTTTTCTATAAATCTAAGTGATTCCAAAGTAAAAACTGAGAAGGAAGGATAACTGGGACTAACAATCCTTTTTTCCATATGGGAAATCTACCAGCCTCCAAAAAGCCAGACTACTTCCTGCCTTCAATGCTTCATAACACTAGACGCAGATCTCATTGTGGATCTAATTGTGAAAACAGCTCCAGCACCCTGGAAGAGGAATCTGCGAAGCAACTATTTCAATCCCAGTAAAATCACAATCTAGGGAAAGGAATTATCAGCCAGCCAACAAATTTCTAATAGTTTAATTATAGAAGCTGGGAAATTTGTAAAAAAAAAAAAAAAATACCAATAATATGATACACAGGATACCAGGATACACAGGACACTCTCATCTCTAGAAACCTTGGGCCTGGGATACCCTTTTCAAGCTAAACAATGAAAACTGTCGAAGTCCTATTATCAGGAGGAGGTATTCCCCAGGGGCGCAGGCTGAGTTCTGGAGTTAATGGCTGTGTTTTCATGCCCTTTCACGCTCCTTGTCTTTTTCTGATCACTACTGAGACTACCACAACATTTCCTCTCCCCAACAAGCTTTGAGCTGTCCAACGTGGGACGTGCCCAAATTTTAACCACCAACTTCGTGACGCATGATCACATAGGACAGACGCCGTCCCAGAGCCCCATTCCTGAGGCAGCACATCATGAACCTGTAACGTACACGCTTCCAAAAGCCCACTGTCTTCTTGTAAAACAGTGCCACATCAATAATAAAAAGACACCAACACCTCACACCTGACAGCAAAGGAAATCCGGCAACGAACCCTAACAGACACCATCCCGACTGGCTGGACGGCTACTAAACAGTGGTGAGGACCCCCCCATCTGTATGGTGATTTCTGCAGGGATTTGAAGAGCTGCTGTAGGCAGATGAGGCCTCAGACTTAGGCCGGACGACCATCCTTTGAATAGCATTTATGGGGCAAAGTAACGGAGTCTAATAGTCAGGCGATGGCAGCATTTTCCTGACCCCCTTACAAAGCTGTCCGTGAAGGTGCCATGTGACGGGTGAGGCACTGGGATGGAGACCCACTTGTCACTGCGGCACCGTTTCTGAGAAAGGGTGTTGTTCCTCGGGACTAGACGTATGCTTTGCCAGATATCAAGTTTCCATGGGGTCAAATACATTTACCGGATTACACAAATGAGTTTCCTGAATGAGGGACTTCCCAGGGCCTTGAATAAGCACTGGGACTTGCCAAGAGTTGCCTCACATTTAGCCGTGGAATCTTGTTTCTCAGAGCCTGTCTTTCTTTGGGACTGACTGGCTCTTCACTGTGGGAGAGGCTGGTTTGGTAGACGGAAGTGAGGGTTAGGAATCGAGCCGACCTCAGTGCCGGGCCTGGCTCTGCGAAGTGCCGTGTGCGGGAAGCCTCAGAAGAGCCACACCAGGTGCTCACTAAGCGGCGGCCGTTAGAACTGGTGGGCCATTCTCTTCATCACGCTCAATCCAAACTGAACCGATAGCGTACCTACATCAGAGAGCACCCGAATACAGCTTTCCACCGAGGCTTTCTGGCTCGGTGCCAGCCAGTTGCAGTGGTAAACCCGGAACACACCTTGTAGCAGCTGCACGAAGACAGGCTGGCGAGTCTGAAAAGAGAGAGAGGCCGAGGGCGATGTCTCTGTAGATCCCCAATGCACCAATCGGAAACAGACAATGCCCCGAACCAGGAGTTAACGGGCCCTCCCGCGGTGGCGGGAAGGGGCTGCAGTGTTGAGCTGGATTCTAGACGCTGCCCGGCCAAGGGCGAAAATGTCAGCAGCATTTTAAGGCAATGCACAAACTTGATGCTGTCTCAGTAAGTCTGACCACGAGAAGGGGCGGTGGGAGCAAAGCCTGGTATTCTTGCCCAGTTACTAACTGGATGCAGGACCTGAAGCACATCACTTCACCTCTCTGAGCCTTAGCTTTGTTCAATATATAGGGAAACTGAGGCAGATTAACCTCAAAGTTCTTTTCAGTCTATCCTATGAGTGGAACCTAGATTTTTAATCAGCAAAAACAAACTGATAAGTGGATCTCACCGAGCATGCTCCTTACTTCTTTATTTCTGGCAGTACCTTCAATGATATAAAGAGGAAATTCTAATGATTGCTCTTTGTATGTATTAATTTACTATAGATGAATACTTAACTGTTAACACATGGCAGGCTTTATTCCTCTCTAAGACGGTATAAATTTGTACTCATTTTAAAATGAGAATTCAAACATCTACCTCATCAATTTGACAGTGCTTTTGTGAATACATTTAAAAGTTGTAATTCTTGTCTCCATCCAAAGCTCCCTGGATTAGAGTAGCATTGGACCTACAAGGAAAGATCACTGTGGATGGTGAGCGACTCCACTGATCTTTAGTTCTGGGGGAGAGGACTCACATAGCCCCTCCAAAAAATAAACAAAAAAAAAGCAAACAGCGGGAGTTCATACAGCAAAAAAAAAAAAAAAAACAGTATTGAAAAACTCTAGAGGATTCCAAGATGAACAAAAAACAATTCAAAGTGAAGTCTATGACAAGAAAAAAAAAACCCAAAAAACAGGCTAACAAAAATTCAGAACCTCCTCCATAAACACTTTAGATAACGTCCATTTGTTAAATGCAATACACTTCATATGGGCCTAGATGAAAATCCTATGACATGGCGATTACCCTGATAATAAAGGTCCTAGGAATCCATAAGCTCCCCCTTAAAAAGCAAAGTAAACTATAACCCCAACTAGGACTTCATATCCTACATATGTGTGGACAATCTTGCTAGGATTTAGAACACTTACATTAAAGATTTCATCTCTGACAATTCCTGCTTACTAGTTGGGCCAAAAATTGGTTGCAGAGCCAAGCAGGGCAAGGAGAGAGGAGTGACCAACACGAAAACCCCAAACCCTAGCTCCTGTTTGACAACTTTCCAATGAATTTGACGGATTTGACATTTTGGTTTTGCAATAGCATTTCAGTCTTACAGAAGATTTGGGCAGTTGCCATGGCATAGTCACTTTGAATTGCGAGAGAGGTATGTCCAACCTTATTCACCAAAGCAGC
This sequence comes from Rhinolophus hipposideros, assembly GCF_964194185.1. Taxonomy (NCBI): domain Eukaryota; kingdom Metazoa; phylum Chordata; class Mammalia; order Chiroptera; family Rhinolophidae; genus Rhinolophus; species Rhinolophus hipposideros. The sequence continues at coordinate 63,599,406 of NC_138060.1, forward strand.
TTTAGTGGCTGGTTCTCGGTACAGGAATACTTGGTAAGGAGCATGTTCTTGGTAAGGAGTAATTTACATGCTTGGGATCTGACAAGTTCCCGTCTCCCAATTACTTTGAGTGTGTACACACATTCTAAAGACAGCATTCTCCTTGTACGATACTTTAGCCAAACTGCTAGCTTTTATCATTATGTTTAAACAAAATGGGTTACCCACAGTCCCTAGGAAAGCATATCTCACTAAGAATTTCATAATTCAAGTCTTAGAGTCACACAGAATTGGGTTGAAGTCATGGTCAAACCACTTAATAGCTGTGCCCATGGCTGAGCATGGTAATTAAACCCTCTGTGCCTCATTTTACTCAGCTGCAAAATGGGGTAACACCATTTTGCACTCATAGACTGTACTAAGCTTATATGAATTCCCTTGCATAGTTAATGGACTAAGGCAGTATCTAATTAATATACCATCGATTAGAGTGGTCAAGAACCATCAGCCCCAGGACAGTCTCCATCTCTGTCCATGATAAGGACGGTTAATATCCCTTTTCCAGCTACTGGAGAGCGAGTCCATGTGGATGGCGCCTGTGGAGCTGTGCAATTGAGCCACTGTTTTCACTCTGAAGTGACTTCTCACTCCGGCTGGGAGCCGCTTCTGATGAGCTTGAGGCTCATGTCGGAGTTAAATCAGATTTTCAGGCGTTTTTTTAAAAAAAAAGTGTTAATAACATGTTAGCACCTAAGAGTTGCTTCTCTAAGACTGGAGGGGAAGGATGGACAAGACTCAGGGTTGTGGGGGAAGGAGGCATCTTCAGGAGAAAATGAACCACCAATAAAAGCAGCTGGTATGGGAGCCCTCGCAGGTACTCCCTGCCACGGGACTCCGCTACCCTCCAGAGAGCAGCAGCCCGCACACGTTCTCCCGCTGTGCAGAGCGGCTCGCGAGCTAAGGCGGCTCTGCCCATCTCACACCTGCGTTCTCACCTGCAAAGTCGTACTCTGGTCTGAGAAGGGGGAACTGAAGAACGTGGTCACGATACTCATGACAATCTCGGTCACGTACTTCTCCAAAATCGAGTCTGCGTGTTTCCGGTCACTCGTGTTGTTACAGGCCTGCAGGACAATCGGCAGTTTTAGACATGACCCCAAAGCCTGCACATCAGCTGTGAAATGAAGCAGTCTGTGAGCATGTCTGCCGCTCACCCTTAGCCACGGGGAGGGAAAGGCCTGCAAGGTCATTACTTTTCCTCTGAAGAGACAGCAATAATCACCAAACAGATCATGGAGAGAGAAGCAGGTCAGCTCACATGTCCCGGAGAGAACGTGAAAACTCACGTGGGACTTACATGGCCACGGCTTCCCAAGTCCTACCCATGTGTGGCACATGTGAACCCCCAAAAGGCGGGAGGAAGCACAGCCACTACACTTGCTGGATGTCCCCCACAGTAAACTGTCCTCCTGTTTCAGCCAGTCATCTGGTGTAGGGCGTGTGTCCCTAACCCACGTCCTCCAGAGAATCAAGTGTGACAGCGAACCCACTGTGCAGGATTTCTCCAAACCCACTACACTCTTCTGCCACTAACACCTTTCCCGACAAGCAGTGCTGCTGGCAGGAGGGCCGTGGGTCAGAATGGCTGACTGCACAGGTCTGGGGTGAGGACACGCTTCAGATTTCACTGGGACCCAACTGAATTCTGCTGCTTAGAATAAGATCAGACATTTAGAAGAACAGGTTTAGAAACACATTTTGAAAAATAGAATTGTACTACCAAATTCATTAGTCCTATAATTCCAGATACAGTGGTACCTCGGTTTTCGAACATAATCCGTTCCGGAAGACCGTTTGAGATCTGAAACGTTCGAAAACCACCGACCGCTGGGCCTCAGGATCTTGCGCTCAGTGGAAGCCACGTGACATGTTCGACTTGCCCCAGGCGTGTTCGAAAACTGAAGCATTTACTTCCGCGTTCACGGCATTCGTAAACCGAAATGTTTGTCAACGGAGACGTTCGAAAACTGAGGTACTGCTGCATAAATTTTTGCTTACAATAAAAATATTAGGAAGCAACGGGAAAAAATAAATAAATCAAGTTGTATTCCCTGACTACCAGGATCTGAGCTCAATGCTGAGTAGCTGGTGGACACATTCAGAGAATGACATTAGTAACTGACTTTACAGCATTTCTGAACAATTTACTGCAGAGCTCAGCCAAGTTAAGGGCTGGTGGTTTGCTTACACTGTCACGGCTGCTTTCATGCTACCAGGGCAGAGTTCAGCAGCTGTGACAGAGACCAGATGGCCCACAAGGCCAAACATATTTACTATCTGGCCTTTTATGAAAAACTTTTCCTAACCCTGATTTAAAGAAACAAATCAGACCTTCCATTCCAATCTAAAACCCCAGAATTATGTGATTAAAAAATGAGGAGGAATTTGAAATTTAAAAAATAATTTTAAATGTTTTTAAAATGTAAAGGGGTGCCAAAAAAATGTACACACTTTTCAAAGTTGAATTGAATTACGTTGCAATGTGAAGTACAATGTTTGCTCAAAAGATGGAGTTAATCAAATAAATGAATGTTAGTGTCATTCATTGTATTACATTTTTAATATGTTTTTTTCCTTTCTTAGAATGTGTATACTTCTTTTTTTTGGCATCTTCTGTATATATGTGTCTGTGACACCAACACCTGAATATTATTAAACACAGTTTTTGGCTAGAAGGAAAATCCATTCTTGAAGGTCCCTTGCCTCACACTGGTTAACTGTACAGTCAGGCAAAAAATACCACGCTCTAGGATTCTACAATGCCTCTTTTTTCTTTTTAATATCACGACATTTCTCAAACTGGGATTCATCTCACAATTACTCTCTGAAGAACCTTGTTACTTCTCGCCGCCCCCAACTCCATATTAAATGCAGAGAGTGGAGCAGTCTTGTGGCCTCAGAAGGAATGATAAGCCCAGTGCAAAACCAAACTGAGAGCACGTGACACCCACCCCACCTGCAGGTCAGGGGAGCAACGGACGGGAAGTGAAGGCTTTGCAGAGTCCTCGACACCAGACTGGAGGAGATAAATGCTCTCCTTTGAGGACACGTATTGTTAAGGAAAAGAAACCTTTATTAATTCGATTTGAGTATGTGCCAGGTGATCATTCACAAACCAACGCAAAAAGGATGAAATGAAAACCAGAAATATCCTGTCCTTCCTGAAGCTTGACGAATAAACTCTAGTCTCAGCTAAGAGTCGAGGGCAGAAAGAAATGAGACGTGTGAAAGGATAAGAGCCATGTGTGCCTCGTTGGGCCATGAGTGAATTGGCTGTAAACAGGAGACTGTTTTCCTTACGTCTAAACAGGGACACCGGACACCCACACACTGAATTCTGCCTCCTTACCCTGCAAATGTCCACGAGGAAATTCTCAAACAGTTTCCACATGTGATTGCTGGTGTAAATCTCCTTCATTTCCACCTCTGTATCCACGTAGCAGTGATTCAGGAAATTAATGTATGCGATTTTCACCTGGAAGATAGGAGCAGGCTTCTGTGAACAGCCCACTGGCTATATATGCAACTGGTCAGCTGCCTCGTCTCAGCAAAGTGCTGTACGCACAAAGTGGTCATTCCATTTCCCCTGCCAGCTCTCATTTACGTGATCTTCTGATGTTGAAAATTCACATTTGTAAAATTCAAAAACATAAAGCTTTTGGAAGAGGATAATTTCATGACCTGAAGGCAAAGAACAGCATGACAAACTTGGACCGTAGAAGAGACGATGGGCAAGTGTGACTACATTAAAGTGAAGGATTTCTGTTCAGGAAACAGGACCAGAGTCCAATGGCATGAGTTGGGAGGAGCTGTTCCCCCAGCGAAGAATTCCTTCAGACGTGTGTATGTAAGATGGACACTCCAAGAGAAAAATTAGAGGCAAAAAGTTTGATCCGATAGTTTCTGAAAGGAATATCAAATGACAAAAAAAACAAACAAACAACACTTCACATGGAAAGGGGTTCAACCTCATTTAGTAATTGAAGATGTAGAAATTAAAACCTCTGTGCGATATCACTCCCACCAGACTAAAAACCAAAACAAAGGGCCTGACAATACTAAGAGCTGGCAGCGCTGTGGAGCAGAGAGAGCCCTGAGGAAGAGGTAGCAGCTGGAGCAACTTCTGGAAAGCCACTTGGCTTTATCAGGTCAAATGGACAAAAAGCAGCCCTGTGAGCCAGCACTGCCACCCGAGTGTACACTGGAGACGGGTACACGTGGGCAGGACGCATGCCCTGCCCGTCAGAGCCACTTGGCATCAGTTACTGTGGTTCTAGGAGGCAAAAGCTGGAAACAGCTGAGGAGAGTGCCGACAGAGGAACGGAAACTCCTAGCGTGGAACGAGGACACACAGGAACGCTCTGAAGCGAAGGGAATGAGCACAGCTCTATACGTCAGGACAGAGGAAACTCAACAACACAAAGCTGCACTTTAAAAGGCACAAAATAATATGTAAGTTTGACAACTGGCAGAACTAACTTATATTGTTTGGGGCTATCTAAAGAAAAGCATCTACGGGGTTACATAGCCGTGGCTCCCGGCCACCTGCAGGAGGGAGCCCTCTAGGACAGGTTGGGGAGGAGGAAAGGACACGGGGGAGGTTTGGTCCTATTACTTGACCTGGGTGGTGGGTACACAGCTGTTCTCTTCATAATTATTCCTATACTATACAATTGGGACTTATGGGCCTTCCTCTACTTACACTGTATTTCAAACAAAAATGAGTAAAAAAAAGCTAATATTATACCTCCGTTATATGTAATAAGAGGAATGCAAATTAAAACTATGTTGAAATAGCATTTTCATCTATCAGGTACATGACAAGTCAAGTTTGATAGCATACTGTGTGTACAAGGCTACGAGAAAAACAATCTCATTACTTTCTTCTTCTTATCTCATTATATCATTATACATTGGTTCAATATTCATGGAAGGCAATAATGGTATAACCATAAATGGAATTTTATGTAACTATAGAAAAGAATGTGGAATCTCTTTATGGACTGATATGAAAAGAAGGATAGTATACCTAGAATATTGCCTTTTGTGTTAAAAAAAAAACGGGTAGGGGAATAAAGTATATGTTTATATTTGTTTATAAGCAAAACTCTGAAAGGATATACAAAAGTATAATAAATGATTGTGGGGTGAGGGGAACTGATTAGGAGATTTTTCATAGTTTAATCCTTTATAGTCTTTGCTATTTCAATTTTTCAAAGTATACTAACTTTTCAAAATTTAATCTAAAAACAAATATACACTATATATGCTAGATATAAATGTGTATATATTAAACTTAAAACATAAATGAATAGCACATATTTTAAAGCACACAAGGATGAAATATATACTGCAGGACCTATTGTTGTTACTAGCCAATATATACGAACAGGGAAAAGAAAGCGTGGAAGGAATCACTATTATGGGTGGTGGAATCAGAGATGATTTTAATTTTCTCATTGGTTACCTACAGGTGTATGTAGGTAACATAAAACCTAAACATAAATGTAGGGAACATTTATTGGTTACCTTATTGGTTTCTACATATTTTACGTCATTTGTTATTTTTGCAATACGAGTTTTCATTTTAAATCAAACTTATAGGTCTTACGTATCTCAACCCACTTTTAATCTCATCTCTGAGATGTTCATTTTGATCAAATCCTCTCTGCTCAACAGACTGAATTCATTTGTCCCCTAGAGCTGGGCCCCACAGCAGTTCCTATTCTTCCCACAGACACAGAAGGAAAGACAAACGTCCCTCATATTCCTTCTGCATAAAACCGACACTCAAGAGAATGCTGCTTCAGCCGACTGAAATCTCACCGCCAAATGAGCGGCAGGTCTTGAAACTGGGAGGTCCCACCCAGGCCAGCCCCCTGGGCCACGTGGAGACACACAGTAAGGGCACCGCACCCCGAGGCTCGCTCACCTCGGGGATGCAATCCTCATGGGTCACCACGCGGACGATGTCGTCCAGCGGGAGCAGGGAGTTGCACTTGATCTCGGTGTAGACGTTCTTGCCCTCCGTGCACACAGCCAGGAGCTCCACCAGGTGAATGTGGTACATGAGAGGGCTGCTTTCATCCATCCGGTCCCGCTCCGATCTCATCATCTGGATCAGAGTCTGGAAAGAGGCTCTGTCGTTGTAGAACACGAGGACGTCCTCGCCCGAGTTCACCAGCTACGGAAAGAACAGGGCTTGTTTGTATTACAAGCTTGTAGGGTGGGGACAGTGGGAAAGAAAAAGCTCTTCGCCTAGAAAGAAGGGTTCAGTTAGCTTCCCAAACCAGTCTCATCTATACCATGTTTCCCCGAAAATAAGACCTAAAGGGAAAACAAGCCCTAGCGTAATTTTTCAGGAGGACATCCCCTGAACTTAAGCCCTAAGGCGTCTTTTGGAGCAAAACTTAATATAAGACCCGGTTTTATTTTCGGGGAAACACGGTATTACTAATTCTGTGTTACGGTATCATCTGATTTCATCTGTTTGCATTATTAAACAACCAACAAGCTTCAGCCCCATCCTTTCAATCCACAGATACAGAAATATCACAGCAGTCCTAAAAAAACTATCAGGGGAATGCATGCCAGCATTCACGTATGAAGTGGAAATAGACTGCAAGCTTGCACTTGTATTTCCAAACCGTTAGGCTGTGATTTTTCTTTGTGACATGTTTTCCTAAGTTTTAAAAGTATCCCTCTTACAACTCTTTCATACACAGCTTCATCTCTTCACAATCACAAATCATCCACTTCTAATTAAGACACGTCTTCAACACCCATGAAAAAGTCAGGAGCTCCTATTCATAACTTGTCTCCCAGGGCTGTAGCTTCTCATAAATCTCTTTAAGAATAAATCAATTTCAGCACCGCATGAAATACAAAAGTTCCAAAGGGCCGGTACAGAAATCAAAATAAATACGGTCAATGTTATTTACATAGTAACAACTCACATTTATGAGCTCTAATTACATGCCAGACATTGTGACAAACACCTTAGATGGATTCCCTAACCTCGTTGTGCCTCAGCTTTTCTGTAAAACTGAGGAAAGGTATGATATCTAACTCATGGTGCTGTCATGTAGATTAAATGAACAAATAGAAAATGCCGAGGGCAGTGACGGAGTCTGCTGGCTTCCAATAAATGTCAGCTGTCACCCTTATCTCATTTTACTCGCTCCTCAAGTGAATTCTGCCGTACCTTCATTTTACAGAAATGCACGTTGAGGGTTTAAGAAGTCAAGTGACATGTCCCAAGTCACCAGCCGGGGAAGTGGTACCGCCGACATTTGCATCCCAGGACAAGCTGACTCTTAATTGCACTATACTGCCTTCCCTTGGAATCACACATTGTGGGGACGGAGCCAGGAGTGCAGTTTCCAGGCTCTCGGCCTCACGTGGAAAGGTGCTGGCTCAGGTAGTCAATGGCCATCAACTGTGATTGGATGGCCATCAGCTGTGGCTAGTTGGCCGTCAGCTGTAACCAGTGAGCCATTGGCCACGAATATTAACTGCTGTGGCTACACTAGCAAGAAATGGGGGCTAGCAAGAAGATGGTGGCTGAGCCTGCAAGCGCGGATTGTAGTGAGCACAACGGAGTGTGGGTTGCAGATTGCAGAGAAGTGGACGGCAGGTTCTGGATAGTGTGGCTTCCTGTGTCTCCAGCCCAGCCGCCAGCGAGACTGCAGTGGTGTGACTCCCCAATCTGTGGCTCCGTGGGTGTTCCTTTTTGGCCTCACCGTGTCCTGCGTTCTTATGTGGGGAGCGGGACCAGAGACCCTGCATGACACACGTGTCGACGGGATTATAAAGCCAAGTGTTAGTGGACTGACTTAAGTTTTCATTTTTTCAAAAGGTGAAAAGGTTAAGCCGAGTATACGTGACAGCCAAAGTCACAGGTATGGCACGGGTGCGGCCTTCCCACACGGAACCAAGTGGTATTGGCCCTAAGGAGTCCACTGAGCAGCTTCTCATGAGTCATCAAGCCACAATTTTCCTAGTTAATTAGGTGCATAATTAGAGAAAAAGTCATATAACCCATAGGAAGGGAGAGTGCTTCGGCTCACTGGGTTCCATCCACATTTAATCCCCATCCACTATAGTTTAGTTCATTATTCTTGGGTTGTTTCCCCCCCTCAGAAGAATCTGAGCCGGACTTCCTTAAAATGAATCAATTTCCTGCTATAAAAGTCAGATCAGACTCTTGCCTCTATCTGCAGATGAAGCTCACAAACACGAGCGTTCTCTCTCTCTCTCTCTCTCTCTCTCTCTCTCTCTCTCTCTCACACACACACACACACACACACACACACACACACACTTTTGTCCCTTTATATGGCTCTAAGGGAGTGTGCCAGTTCATACAGGTAAGATTAAATAATGTAAACTTTTTAGGGAACGGCAGATGAAGGTATAGGAACAGAGCTGTCACCTCAGCCATGACCATGTCTTGGCACTTTTTAATGAACTTCCCTTCGGCCTTGACAATCGTCTGCAAAAACTTGATGTACTGGACATTCCGCCCGTGAGTCTCTATGCAGTGAACGAAGTGCTGGACGACCCTCTCGTTGATCTCACTGCACAGCTGGAAGTTGTTCATAAAGATATGCTGCATCGTCACCGCCTCCAGGATCTGGTGGAGAGGGAGCAGGGTCAGGAGGCTGGGGCAGGGGCAGGGGCAGGGGCAGGAGGCTGGGTCAAGGGCAGGGGCAGGAGGCAGGGGCAGAGTGCAACGTGGGAGAGGAGTCCACCAGAAACACAGAGAGAAGTGTCTGCACCCATGAGGTCTCCCTCTTTATTCCTGGTACCTTGTTTTAGTAAACTTTCCCACCATGTGTAGTGAACACACAGAACAAATCACTAGTAACAGCTACATGGGTTACCAAGGGAACACCACACCCACACCCAAAAATGAAGCCACCTTAAAAGGCCCCGGCCCCCAATCCCACTATTATTTTGACTTCTGTGACCATCGATGTGTTGTGCCCGTTTTTGAACCTCATGCATTCTTTTCTATGTGGCTCGTTTTGTTCCATTGCGTTTGCAACACTGTCATCGTGCTGGTGCTTGTGTCAGTAGTTGGTTCCTTGTCACTGCTGTGGGTATTTCATTGTATGAATAGACCACAATGTATGTATCTATTCTGTTGGTGATGGGCATTTGGGAAAGATTCCAGCTTTATTAAGTCATGAAACTGTTCTTACTACAAGTATGAACAGTGCTGCTCTGAACGTTCTTGTACATGATCTCTGGGAAACTTAATGTACATATGTCTGTTGGGTTTATACCCGAGAGGAGCTGCCGGGTCGCAGAGTTTAAATGAGTTTGGCTTCAGAAGACACAGCCAAATAGTTTGCAAAAGATGTTAACAGTTCACATTCTATATTATAGCTATTCCATATCCTTGCTAAAACCTTGTCTTTTAGTTTCAGTCATGTCTTACTTAACTTGCATTTCTCTGATGACTAACCATGCTGAGCACGTTGTCACCTTTACTGGCCATTTGGATGTCCTCTGTCGTGGAGTGTCTCACTGTAAACATTTTTTGCCCATTTAAAAAAGTGGGTTGACTTTTTCCTCCTTATTGACTCTTCTGAGAGTTTCTCATATATTCTGGGTATGAATTCTTTATGGGACACGTGCATGGCATACGTCTCTGCCCACTCCCAGCTTATCTTTGGACACTCTTGAATTGTGTCATTGATGAACAGAAGTTTTCAAAGAAGTCCAATTTATCAACATTTTCACTACGATTAGTGTACTTTTTGCATACTATGTAAGAAACTTCTCTTTCCCCAAGGTCACAAAGATATTTTCATGTTATCTCCTAGAAGCTTTATTTTCTACTTCTTACCCAGATTCATTGAGATTTTTGTTTGGTGTGAGGTAGTGGGCTTTTAACCTTTTTGTCTCTTGCTTTTTCCATTTCTCAACCTGACAATGAGGGAATATTACCCCACTACCCAGTAGTCCTTTTTCTGCAAAGCTCTAGCAATATTAATGAGTGTGTGTGTGTGTGTGTGTGTGTGTGCAAGGATGTCCTTTGTAGTTTTGTTTATAAAACCAAAAATTAGACACTGCCTAACTGTCTGTTAATATGAGAATGTCATGTTTTAAAAAAAGTGACAGCCATCCTATGGAATGCCACGTAGCCATCAAAACAAATGAGACAAACTCACGCATCTCTGAATTGCAAAGGCAGCCACGATGTGTTAAACGAGAAAGCAAAATGCAAAACAATGTTGGAGTGTGCCCCCATTTGTCTTTAAGAGCTGCGTAACACATGTTCAATAGACTTTAAAAACGTATTTAACAAACTAAGCTGGTGCGCAGCTACGTGCGCATGGGGGTGTGATGCATTGCTGTCAACAGGCAGAGCGCATGTCTGACCCGGGAGCATGTGGCCGACAGTGAGAATCAGCACCTCTGTGGCGCTCGTGTGACGTCCTGAGGAATATTGTCTTTTTTCCATTTTTTATAATGAGGAATACTCTTTTTTAAATATTTTATGTAAATATATCTTACCTTGCCCCTACTCACCTTCTTCTCCCTGCCCTCCTTTCTCCCCCGACAAGATGGGGAGATTTATGTCCTCCTGAGAATGGATCAGAATGCCCCCTAACCCCACCCCCGTGAGTGTCGCACTGTGACAAATCCCAGCAGCCACAGCGGCAGACAACCAGCTGTCCCTCATAGGCTCCACGCGCCTCCCCGCACGGTATCCAGCTGGGCCTTGGGTCTTACCCCTGGGTTCAGGAACAGGTTGATGTGTTTGTGCAGTAGAGCCTGGTTCTGCTGGTTGCCTGCACAGAAATTCTGCAGAAACTCATGTGCCAGCCTCATTATTTCCTGCATCTTAGTGTCCTCGGCCTGCGTGGGAGGGCACAGACAGAACCGGGCAGAAATCAGGGCTGTGTGGCAAACGACAGAGGTCCACGGAGAAACCACTCAGCTCCAGGCCAGGAGACCAGGTTCTCCGACACGCCCATCCCCTACTAAGGGGGTTCCCAAGGCATTTGCTGGGGGCCCACTCTGTGAGAATGACGAAAAGTGGCCAGGAATTTCCCGAATCCTCCTGAATTCTCTGCCACTAGCCTTGGGCAGAAGCAAAAAGTCTTTATTTAGGGAAAAAGGCAATAAAGAGTGGAAGCTACCATGTTTCCCCGAAAATAAGGCCTAGCTGGACCATCAGCTCTAATGCATCTTTTGGAACAAAAATTAATACAAGACCTGGTCTTATATGTTACATTACATATTGTTATATTATACCTCGTATTATATATTATATTATATCATTATTATTATATTATATAAGACCTGGTCTTATAGCAAAATAAGGCCGAGTCTTGTATTAATTTTTCCTCCAAAAGATGCATTAGAACTGATGGTCTGGCTAGGTCTTATTTTCGGGAAAACACGGTAAGAGAAAGCCTCTGGGATTCCATTTTTAGCTACGGTTGCAATTTCTGAAAACGGACTGATGGCAAAGCAGGGCCAACTTCATCATTGGTGTGAACCCCATTTCCCCAGCTCACCTTTTTAAGTTGCTAACCTATGGCCACATAGATTTCTGGCAGTAGATAACATGGCATAGTGGAAATCTCTTCAGATTATAAGTTAGGGAACATACGCCTGTCATTACTCCTTTCCTTGTCACCTCAGGCACACCATTTAACCTAAGACAGTTTTCCCATTTGCAAAATGGGGACAATATCTGCCTTGGGCATTTCACACAGTGATTTTGTGATTCTCATTTCATGTATTAAAAACATATACTTCATATTTGCAGAGTCAGAAGATCCATGATAAGAAAATTACATAGAACCTACTGCCACTTTGACCAATTCTAAACAAGCAAATATTTAAGATGGTAAAAACAAAATGAGAATTCCCACACTGGATGTCATCCCTCATATCCACTGAGCCCACATCAGTCTCCCTACGTCAGCTCACATACATCACCTCGCTTCAGAGGCCGAGACTATAGCAGTTAGGGGACAGGCTCCCAAATCAGCCTGCTGAGCTCTTTTCCCAGATCTCCACCTTCCTACCTGTGTGACCCTGGGCAATTTACTTAATCTTTCAGGGCCTCAGTTTCCTCATCTGTAAAATGGAGATAATAAAAATGCACAGTCTATATAGTTGTTATGAAGCTTACAAGAGAAAATTCATGTCAAGTGCTTAGACAGAAATTACAAGATAAATGTTAGTGACCGGTTCTGGTCTGGGCCAAGGGTCAGGAAACTTCATCTTAAAGAGCCAGGAAAATAGTTTTAGGCTTTGTGGGTCAGGAAGCTAAAGACAGAACATGCCGCAGGTACTCCGGCACCAACACTGAACAGCCACTCTTAGCGAGTGTACAAACACAGGTGGTCGGCCGTGGTTTGCCCACCTGGTCCAGACAACAATGCCATGAGAAAGCAGGACATGCCTGTCAACAACCACTGACAGAGGAACCTGAGCTACCAGCTTGGCCACTCAAACAAAACAGGAGAATTAAAGAGGACATTAACAGCATGTCCCAGGACAGAGTGGGTACCACATTTGTCTCCCATCCACAAGGAAAGGGGCAAACTTTCCAGCTCTACGAAATCAGAGTTCTTGGGACACACAGACACTGCCAGTTGACAGCGGTGACCTCAAACGGTTCTGCAGGCTTCCATTTCTTTAGCTACACATGGAATCTGCTAGTGCTTATGGAAACCAACGAGGCTTTGTCGTGTGAATCGGGCTTTACAAGCAAGTAAGCTCTGAAGACATCGCTTAATAGCGGTTACCTGTCGGTAGGAGTCCCTCGGCTGTTCTTACACACTGGAATGTCTGTACCCACACAAAACAACACACACGTGTGCATGCACAAGGTTCTGCCTGCAAGCCACCATAACCCACACTGCTCTGGGAGCGGCTGTCTCACCTAGGGGGCACCCATCTCGGGGGCGCACCTGCTCATAGGGCTTGGGGACACGGCCCCGCCCTCCCCGGGAGGGGGCGCACCTGCTCATAGGGCTTGGGGACACGGCCCCGCCCTCCCCGGGAGGGGGCGCACCTGCTCATAGGGCTTGGGGACACGGCCACTCCCTCCCCGGGAGGGGGCGCACCATCCTGCAGGGCTTGGGGACACGGCCCCGCCCTCCCCGGGAGGGGGCGCACCTGCTCATAGGGCTTGGGGACACGGCCACTCCCTCCCCGGGAGGGGGCGCACCATCCTGCAGGGCTTGGGGACGCGGCCTCTCCCTCCCCGGGAGGGGGCGCACCATCCTGCAGGGCTTGGGGACACGGCCCCGCCCTCCCCGGGAGGGGGCGCACCTGCTCATAGGGCTTGGGGACACGGCCCCGCCCTCCCCGGGAGGGGGCGCACCATCCTGCAGGGCTTGGGGACACGGCCCCGCCCTCCCCGGGAGGGGGCGCACCTGCTCATAGGGCTTGGGGACACGGCCACTCCCTCCCCGGGAGGGGGCGCACCATCCTGCAGGGCTTGGGGACACGGCCCCGCCCTCCCCGGGAGGGGGCGCACCATCCTGCAGGGCTTGGGGACACGGCCCCGCCCTCCCCGGGAGGGGGCGCACCATCCTGCAGGGCTTGGGGACACGGCCCCGCCCACCCACCCACCCCGGGAGGGGGCGCACCATCCTGCAGGGCTTGGGGACACGGCCCCGCCCTCCCCGGGAGGGGGCGCACCATCCTGCAGGGCTTGGGGACACGGCCCCGCCCTCCCCGGGAGGGGGCGCACCATCCTGCAGGGCTTGGGGACACGGCCCCGCCCACCCACCCACCCCGGGAGGGGGCGCACCATCCTGCAGGGCTTGGGGACACGGCCCCGCCCTCCCCGGGAGGGGGCGCACCATCCTGCAGGGCTTGGGGACACGGCGCCGCCCTCCCCGGGAGGGGGCGCACCATCCTGCAGGGCTTGGGGACACGGCCCCGCCCTCCCCGGGAGGGGGCGCACCTTCTCGTAGGGGATCTGCAGCAGCTCCAGCACCACCGCGTGGGCGCTCATGTTCCGTAGCAGACGCTGCTGCTGCTTCCGGCTTTTCCTCACAGCCGCGCCCTCCTGCACACACAGCTTGCTGAGCCGGATCAGAATCTGGGGGAGAACGGACGGTTGTGCCCTGTCACCAACACTCAGTGCTGAGGATCTGACATGCGCCGTGGTGGGCACAGTCAGTAAGACACTGTGTACTTGTGATTTGCTGCAACAGCAGACCTTAAACGTCCTTCCCCACCCCCGACAGTGTCTATCAAATCCTCACGCTGTACACTTTACGTGTATTACGATTGTCAGTTATACCTTAATGAAGCTGAAAAAAGTGAAAAACAAAGAAATTACTCAACCCCAGGAAACCAGGAACCATAGTTGGAAAAAGTTTGCAGGGGGTGGTGGGGGGCAGAGAGGCAAAAGGGATCGCAATACATTAAACACCTAAAACGAGGTGCATTCATCCAACAAGATCCCCCTGCTGATGGCATCACACGGAATCCACGTACGGCTGAGGACATGTCCTTCTAGTGTAACCCCAGTGGATTATGGCTTCAACAGGAAGAGGGGTGGTTCCAGAGAGCTCTTACAGTGGTGACACTTGGCCTCATTGCCAAGGATGAGTTGCTCTGGGGTAGTAAGAGAGCTCCAACCTCCCAACTCTGACCCACCCTACACACAGATTTCTAGAGAACTACAGCTCTCATTGGTGGACACTGGGTGCCAGGCACCAAAATAAATCCTTGACAGTTATGTGTCATGGAACCCTTCATTCCACTGCAAACCTTCAAAAGCATCAGTGCACCTACGAAATGCGAGGAAACAGAACAAGTGGCGGAGCTGGACTTGAATGCAGGTCTGACTCTAGAACTCACGCACTTAAGCTCCCAAGTCTACTTTCTCCCGATGACACTTTACATGAAGAAAAGGCTCGTGTGCACCTTCCACCTGACTATCACACAGTTCCAGCTTCTTAGAGAATAAAGAAGGGAAAGCAGCAGTGGCGACACTCACCTCTTTTACCACCCTGTAGTTGTAGCTGCTGGTGTTCTCATGCTTCTGTGACTTGTTATTCCCCTCCTAGGGACCAAAGTGAACATGGGGTGTTTGTATAATTCTTGGGCGCCTGTCCAGTTTTTAGGGTTAACAGCACCTTTTGTGAGAACGGGAGGTTTGCAGCGTTTTCCCACAGTCGTGCCGGGTTCGTGCCCACCCAGGCAACTCCCTTCTGACTGACGTTACTTCACTGATGTGGGAGAGGATGGTGGGCTAGGCCATGGGCGGAAAACAGGTCCTCTCCCAAGTGTGGATGTTAGGAAAACCTGGTCTAATTCATGCCACAGCGCCGTCTACTCTGCAGGGTCCAAGGTGACCCAGGGGAAGAAGCTGGACTTCTGTGTGCAGCCTGTTTCCTAGGAGAATGGCTGTTACCCTGGCTACTTAACAAGCAGGTCTCCTGAGAAGAAAGCCCATCCTCTAACCTGCACTGTTATCAAAAACCAGAGGATGTTTACTTATTTCGAGGGGCCCATCTGTCTCCTTTGGCAGCATCCCTTCTGCTTCACCCACCTCTGTTTTCTTATGTTCATTTTCTCCCGAGGCACCATCCATGGCCTCGTCGGGGCCCTGCCCTTTGTACACCCACAGCTCCGACTTCTCCACGATGGACCTCAGCTGATCCAAGTCCTGTTTGATCTGTTTGTAGTTGTCAACATCTTGGCTGGTGACAAGCAGTTGAACCTGAATGGATGCAATCCCTTAGTGACAGGCAACAGCCTCTTCCACAAAAGACAGCACACACTCACGGCATGCACACGTGCACGCACGGCCACCTACTCTACCTGTTTGAAGGCCTGCAGGACCTCCTGCCTCTGACTGAAGTGCCGAAAGAGCAGCTGTAGGGCGCCCGACACCAGGGGTGGGTAGTCGTGCATGGTCAAATGGAGCAAGACTCGGAGGAAGGTCCTGCCGCCGTGGTCGTCCAGGTCCAGTGGGGTGTTCTCCTCACTGAAGCAGCGCGTGGGAGGAGAAAGGCCAGGTGAGCCACAAACGCCCTCCCCCCACGCACCTTGGCCCAGACCCGACTCAACTGGTAGCTTCCCAACCCTGGTGTCTCCCTCATGTGATCTTGTGTCGTCTTCAACTCTACTGGGCGGTAAGGGGACAGTGAAGATGTCACCATGGTCAAATTTTAAACCAAAGCCCCCACCTTCCCAGGGACAGGACTGGCTTTGCCAGCAGATGACCAGCTCCTTGGTTGGGGGTTTTCTTCTGGGCCTCATCTGGGGTTCGGGAACTGCACACGATAGTGCTTCTCCACAGCTATTAGCTTATTGGTTATCGAAGACGTTGTCACTCAGGGCCTACCACATATCTGTGGCGAGGGACCGGCTTTTGTTGTTTCCAATTGAGACATCATGTAGCCAACTGATGTCTCAGCCCACGCCAGGTCCACCGGTCACGCACCTGGACCCAGGGCAGTGTCACATGGTCCCCAAAGGGCCCCAATGCTGACTCCCGTGCTGCGTACTTATCTCGTCACAAACTGGTGGTGAGCAGTTGAGACCTACAGGCCCCACTCTGAGGGGTGCTGCCACGAACCATTACCAGTCAGTGCTCTTCCAACGGGGGTGATCGGCATAGTGCCACGGTGTTATTTTTATAATTAAATACCATCTGTGTATTATTTATATAACTCAAATGCTAATAAGCATGTCCTGCATCAAACGGCAGGCTACCGCATAACTGAGCACTGCCACTCAATGGCTGTGTCAGCGTCTGTATTGTGTTTACAATCGAACGTCAAATGGTGAGACCTTCATGGTGGCAGGCCCCAAGAAAAGCAGAGGACTTAACATGTAAATACTCTCCTCGTGCTCCATGCTCCAAAAAGGTGTGAAGGTTTCGCTGCCGCTCAATGTCAGGAAGATGGCGGGAGAGCCCAGACATGACCCAGCGCATGGAATATCGCCATGCTGAACCCCAAATGCCCGGTGTTTCAGAAAAACAACATCTTCAATGTAGTAAGTAATGTCGCCAATTCAAATTTCACAGGTTTTGTATTGAGTGCTGAGGTAGACCCTTAACTATGGTGGCCTCAACAACGTGGGCCCTCCTGGGGTACACCCTTATGCCAGCCCCACCCAGGCTGCTGCTGGGCTCAGCCACGTGACCTGCTTTGACCAATGGGACATTAGTAACACGAAGCAAGCAGAGGCTTGATTAGTGCTTGCACATTGTTGGCCTGGCCTCTTGGGACCTTTCTTTGCACTTAGAGCCATAAAGAAGCCCCCAGTATTCATGAACACAGAGAGGTCCCCACTTTACAGAGAGCCCCACCAAGGAGCCAGAAATGTGAGTAAAGCAAGTTGGAAGTGCCAGCCCCAGTCACTAGCTCACCATGGTCACACGACAGAGCCAACAGTGTGCCCAGCCCAAGAACCATCCGGCTTAGGCCGAGTCACCCACAGAATTGTGAGAGGCAATACAAATGACTGAGGCTTTAGCCCATTGAGTTTCGGGGGTAGTGTGTCACAGAGTAAGAGACAACGGAGCCTGCTGTGCGCGCGGTAAGAACTATATGTGAAGGGAGTTTCTATCAGGTCTGTAGATGTTTGAGTCCCACCATCAAGTTTTAAGTCAACACTGAGCGATCTGAGCTTGTAAAAGGGGTTCGTATGAATGAGCCATACCTGGGTTATGGTTGTTGCTTCCCGGGCTCCAAAGAGCTCTGAGGTGAAAACTATAGCCCAACAGCACTGAGGTACGCCGGCTTGCTAACCTCGTCCCGTTGACCCTCCTCTTTCTTACGACCCCACTTCCCACCATTTAACTAATCTTGTAGTGTGTGTAGTTCGGGGAAACCACCTTAAATCCTTTCTATCGTAGGCAGGAAACACACCCCCACCCCTAGCCAGCTAAGATCATTCGGACCTGAGTACTAAGAGTGTGGAGACCAGGAAAACAACCGAACCCCAAAGACTGAGCCTTTCCGCGTGCAGTGAAGCCCCTTTGAAGGCTGGACAACAGGAGTTTCCCAGTCTCAGAACCACCTACAAAACAGTAACTGAAAATATACTTTCCTTCCTCCAAAGATGCCTTCTGCTTGCTCTTCAATGTGTTCAAAGTCCAGAGCACCTGAAAAGTCAGAGAACATAACTTCAGATGCTGGACGGTCTGAAAATGTGCCGTGGTACACGTGCCCTGCCCGGGGGTCAACCTCAAGTTTAGGATCTTATCCGGCAAAGCTCTGAGCCAGGCCAATTCAGAGCACACTGTCCAACGGCTCCAGTGTGCAATGCTCCACACCACTGCCGGCTTCTGCTGTCTGGTGACCTCTCATTATTGCACAGGGACACCCTCGTCCCAAGACAGCTCAGGCCTCGAGAGGTGGGATTATTTCTACTGCCACCCTTCCCCTGGGCCTTTACTGCTATTTCCTGGGCAGGGAAAAAATATCCATCAAGAGAAAGAAGGAGAAATTGCTAGTGGACAGTGAGTTTTCTTGGGCTTTTTTTCTTGGCATTTCTTGTAACCACACATTAGAACCGTCAGCCATCTTCTGGCCAAGACACTCCAGGATGGAAGGGAAAAGATCTACCCCAGAAGGGGTCTGGGCTCTTTCAATTATTCCCCGGCCCAAAAAGGAGCACTCTGAGCATCTGGTTCTCAAAAACAATAACCTCCGAAAACATGCACATTTTACCCTCTTTCCAGAACATACCATCTGGACCCCAGTTCTCCCAAGCCCCGGGCCCCATTCTGTGGCTGCAGACCATTCTGGAAGCACTGACCTGGTACGTTACTGGGCCCTTCCTGGCTGCTGCTTCCAGAGGACGTCTCTGAAGTCTGGGAATTGCTTTCGTCAAACTCCCGCTTAAATATACACAGGAGGCAGGAGATCCTGTAGTCCAACCTCACATTCAAGATAAACTAAAGATTCAAGTGGAAATGGAAACAGACTGGTTACACGAGCGAGCCACCGCCAAACCGCTGCAGACGGCTGGGCCTGCTACCCGCTCCATCAATGACCCTAAACACTAAGCAAGCCAAGCATGTGGCTCGGATTTCAGCTGTCACCTTATCCACCGACTTCTGTGGGGCACAGATCAAGCCTGCCCGCAGCACCTGGCTCCCAGTGCGAACTGCAGCACCCACAATGGATCTAATACCTGTAACGACAGAGCACTCGCCCTCCACTCCAGCCTCTGCGAACACTGCTGCGTTTCAGCACGCACTGAGTACCAGTGCAGGGCTGACCGAGGGGGAAGCCGGCTGCTTTTCACTGAAGACAGTTAACGGGGAAAAAGATGGTTTTACTCCTGAAAATAACTTGGTTCACGTTTTAGTTTTGACTCTTTCCTTCGATTTAGCTGCAAGCCCTTGGGCTCCCTCTTCTCTCACCTTGCCCTCTACTCCAACACAAGGTCACTTCCATGGCTGTGACTAGAGCCCAAAAGAAAGATCAGCCACCTGGCATTATTTGAGGACCTTACTGACATTCTCCCTGCCATTCTCACCTCGTCTCTGCCTGCCCTGGTGGTGACCTTCCTCAATCGCAGAGCTGTCACCCCTTCCAGACTGAGACCGGCCTTTGCCTTGCCTTCCAAGCTCTTGGTCTATGTTTCCTCCTGACTACTGGGCATCACATTTGGTGTTTTCTCAGTGCCAAGGGCAAACCGAGAATTGTACAAAACTAACAGTGTCAGCCTAGCCCTCGGGTCACCTCAGGACCACTGACTCCTCCTCCTTTGACACACACATCTTATCAATGGTAAGTCCTGCTGGTGCTACCTCGGCCACTTCTCATGGGTCACTTACACCTGCTCACGTTCTCAATCTCCCGCTTGGCCACTACAGAACCAAATTTACCAGGCCCACCTCCCAAGCGTGCTTATCTTACCTCAGCCCCTGCTGAGCACCGTCAAGAGCTCAGCCCAGAATAAAGTCCTGACACATTAGCCACCCAGAGCTCTTTAGAGCATGGTCCCATCCTCCTTTCCAACCTCATTCCCCACAACTTCCGTTCGGCGCACTGTGAGTCCCCGCCCAAGGAGAAAAACTTACTGACACGTGTGCCATGGTGCCCTGGTTCAACCTGCTCCATTCACTTGAGACTGTCCCCTTGTTTCTATGCTACAAATCCCATCCAGGCTTAAAGGCTCAGCTGAAATCCCACCTCCTCTGGTCCTCACTAGCTGGGATCACACGTATCTCAGAACACTCTTCATGGTTTATTTCTGCGTACACACAACCTCAGCACTCCTCATGTACCCTCTGTTATAAACCCCTTGTAGATGCAGCCTGGGTCCCAGTTACACCTGTGCATTCCTTATACTATGTTTCCCTGAAAAGAAGACCAGGTCTTATATTAATTTTTGCTCCATTAGGGTGTATTTTCAGGGGATGTCTTATTGTTTCATGTACAACAATCTACATTTATTCAAATACAGTCATGTCATCTTCTGGAACGTTGTCATAATGTACTAAATGCGTCCGTCTGGCTGATGATCTTAACTGGGGCTTAGTTTCGGGGCAGGTCTTAATTTTCGGGGAAACATGGTAATGCTCAGGAAAGTGCCTTGTATGTGGCAGGGGGTCCGTAAGTATTTGCTGAAAGAATGAATCCATCAACCAATTGTTCTCAGATGGCTATGGCGAGTGGCCCTCAAGATGGGACCAAGTTTCACACCATTTCTGATAATCAGCCACAACACTAACATACATGGGACACACAGGCCGTGGCCTAAGAAATCCTTCTCTGCTTTTGGGCAGGCATAAATTCTGTGAGGTTTCTTCTTAAGTCATTCTTTATTGCCTTAAGCAGTTATTTTGACTAGTCCCATGGATGCTTTCCAACAATTGGTGAAATGTGATGTCAGAATAAAAAAGTCCTTAAGTCTGTAAACATTTCTAATTCTCTACTACATGTTCTGGGTTTAGGATGATGCAGTCCGGGATAAGAGAGAAAGATAACAATGTTTTTTTCATTTATGAGCAAATCACTTGTTGATGAATAAAAACTACCTTGGAGCAGGAAGAGGAAAACACAGGTTGTTGGGAGCTTGGCAGGGGTCCCCCACCTGAGACCAAGGCCTCTGCGGGGGACGGGCTCTCAGCGCCTCGCCCACGAATGGATGCTGCTCCGACCATTTTCTTCTCTCTCCTATGTCAAGCTTTCCCTCTCTACTTGACAGTTCCCGCTGAGCACCCCAGCTTACCATAACCTCTCAACTTAAAAAATATTACAGCAAAGCCAACCTATAGTCATCTCGCACCTTCTGTGCGTCTTTCCGGCAAATCCACTCACAAGTGCTTGCGTTGAGCCTTCCCCCTCCTTCATCTTCTCCCATTCCCTCCCTCCGATCCCCACCTATTCCCAAACTTGATGCTTCCACCCCAGGGTCTTTTCACAAGCTGTTCCCTCTGCCTCAGAGACTCTTCCTGCAGATCCCCATGCTGGTTCCCTAACTCCACTCTGGTCTCTGCTCCTTGGAGAGGGCGCCTCTGACAACCCATCGAAAACAGTGTCCCTGGTCCCCTCCCCCAGTGGCCTCCAAACCATCCTGAACCCCCTTTATATCTTAACATCACTATCTGACACAGTGTATATATTTTTAAAAATATGTCCATGCCTCCGATCAAAATGAAAGCTCTTTTGAAGCAGGAGTTTAATCTATTTTTCTCATTGCTGGATCCCTAATGCTTAAAAATACTTGGCACAGAACCAGTTTCAGTAATTGTTGCATGAATGAATGAATGAAGGAATGAAGAAAGGTGGGAGTGAGGGAGGCAGGCAGGCAGGCACTGCAGAGTTCACAGGGCCCTGAAATGAGTCCCGAACAGTGAGCAAGCAGGGAAGTCAGCTCCACGCAGAAGCACGGAGAGTTCTAAGCACTGGGCATGGCGTGGGTGAAGGCACAGCGGCCAATGCCTTGGAAGCTGAGGACCCTACCGGGAGTTCTGGGATGCCCAAGGGACGGGTATGCTGGGAAGGGCAGGAGGCGACAGGAGAGGGCGCAGGGGCTGGCTCACATGTGGCAGAGGCTGAGCTGAGCATTCACCCCCTTCCTCTTCCCAGAAGCCTGGGCTCCACCAAAGCAGGA
Organism: Rhinolophus hipposideros; assembly: GCF_964194185.1. NCBI lineage: Eukaryota > Metazoa > Chordata > Mammalia > Chiroptera > Rhinolophidae > Rhinolophus > Rhinolophus hipposideros. The sequence continues at coordinate 63,621,528 of NC_138060.1, forward strand.
CACTGCCGCTCAGTGGAGGCCATGACGCCACTCAGTCCCCATCCCGCTCCCTGCCCCCTGGCTGATCGTCACCTGCAGGATCTCAATGATCTTCAACTTGGTGTCCATGACCATGATGTCCTCCTTTTCTGGCTCTGCCTGCTTCACGCTGCCTTCGGGGGCCGCAGCCATGGGGGCCACGGGCAGAAAGCCCCCTCCCCGCAGCACCACCTGGGTCATCAGCTCCCCGACGCCGTGGATGGAGCGCATCACGTGACTGCCTACAGGGGCCAGGACAGATCTGGGTGGTGATAATGTCCCTAGCACCCTAGTGCTGAGGCCCCTGGCAAGGGGCCTGGGCAATTTGGAACACAATATTTACCATCTCCCTGTTCTAATACCTTCTCAGGACCCCAGGAACCTAAAAAGGTTAATACCCATCAAAGACTGGGGGCTTCAGGGAGTGGTGGCAACTGTGGGTTTTGAAATCCCCAAGGGAACATGTGTGTGTATTAATTCACCTGCCAAATGTTACTGGTCACCTCCTACGTGTTTGTTGCTGTGCATAGAACGACAGGACTCACCAAGGCACAAAGCTGGTGCTGCACCAACGGCCGCTTGGCTCTGAGCACATGGGGTGCCCTCTGAGGCTCAGTCTCGCCGGCTCGTAAATGCGAATAAAGGAGCTCAGTGACAGGACTGAAGGGTAGAAGCTATGCGGGATGACTGAGCACAGGCCCTAACAGAGACTGGGAGGTGCAGGACTGTGTTTTCCTGCTCTAGCTGTAGGGCCCAATCAGACAATAGTCCAGCGATGAGTACCTGATATTTGCCTACTCTGACCTCAAACGGGGGGAAAACCATATGAAGGCAGACTTTCCTAGTCACAAACTGGAAACAGGATACCCAGAAAAGCCTGGATTTCAGTTCATCCTACACTAGTGTGACCACCGAGGGCCTCGTGACACATCGACAACTATGACAGGACACAGATTTTAAAGAGATAAGCATTCAAGTCGTTAGGTAACTTTCAGTTGGTTCCGCAGAATACACACACCGACTCCTATTTGTCTTTACAGTTGAAACGCTCATAGTGAAAAGTCAGGGACAGAGGACACGACATCCCAAGAGGAGAGACAGGAGAGGCTGGGAGGGCACGCCCCAGGAGTGTGGGCACCTTCAGGCCTCCCTGCCGCTTCTCCACATCAGTCTCACCTTTATTCTCTTCCCCTTTGGCCATCTTGCTGATGGGGAAGATTGTCGTCACGTGCACACAGTCCAGTATGGCCAAGAGGATTTTGGTTAATCGTAGAAGGTCAGAGAAGTTGTAGAAGCCAAAGTATATGAGGTTCCTAGCTAAATTGACAACCTATTGTATTTAAAAAGAAAGTGAGAGAAAGAGAAAGAAATAAATAAACTGTATCCTTCAGTTCCATTTTAAGTTGATTAGTTTATAAAATGACCGATTCCGGCCTTCCTTACGGTAAGAGAAGGTATACATTTTGCTTACCAATTTCTGATCAGATTTCATTTTGATCAGATTTTTTGATCAGATTTCATATGGAGAAAAAATAAGAAATGAAAACCTGCAAAGCTACTGATCCGCTTTGATGACTAGTTAGTAAAAAACTGACCCAATCATCTGGTCTGTGCAGCTTCCCAAAGACAAGCCAGGGCGAGCCTAGTTATACCCACCAGGACACAGACGCCAACACCACAATCCTCGGAAGCAAAAGTGGTCTCAAAGAGAAACACTACCACAAAGGCCATGAGGATCTATGTCCCTCAAACGATTAATCTATGACAGGTCCCAAGCAGTCTCTCTTTCCTGTCATATTGAATATAACAATGTAGAGTGTACGCCATCTTCCATCATTCTACATGGTTCAGTTCACCCTGCATATTTCTTCTAAGAGCATAACCACCACTGAGCCAAGCGACCGGTATCGGTTCTATTTTACTCTGGAACAAAACTAAGCGGGATTCTTTTTTATTACAAACCCAGAGGACTGTGATAAAAATCAACACATACTACTTTCTATTTACCCATTGAAAAAAAGACTAATGAAAAGCAGAGAAAACACACAGATCATTTTATCATGAGTTACCTCAAATGTAAGCTTATTTTTCTCCTTATCAGAAAAAGGAAACCTCTGGCAAACCACGTCTCTTAAATATTCCTCCACAAATTCCATGGTCTGAGCAAACCTCTCCTTAATTTCATCTTTGGAAGTTCCACTACTGTCGTAGCTACCAGGGAAGGAGGAAGAAAAGGATGTCAGACTTCAAGTTTTTCCCAGCGAGCCCTCCCCCAGCCGCTCAGCCTCAAAAGTGAACATGCCCTCCCAACATTTCCAAGCCCCGCCCCACCCCTCCTTTACGTGTCCGTCCTTAACACACGTCACCCAGATACACATCCTCGTCATCTGTCTTGTTTATTGTCTGTCTTTCCCCACTAGCGTACAGATAGAGTTCTACTTTGCCCGCTGATATATTCCTTGATCCTGGCACCCAGTAGACACCACTATTTGTGGAATAAAAATGACAAACAAGATGTAAAAACTACAATCGTGCCATCTTCCACATTCTTGAAGAAAGACATCATCTTTGCCATTCACTTTACGTGAAACATAAAACAACTAACTTCCCCTCTCATCTGTGACTAGACTCCACCTGACCCCGTGCGCTCGTCTGCGGCTGCACAGAACAGTGTGACCGGGAGAGTCTAGGGCGACATGGGTCCTGACGGGGCAAGGAGCAGAGGGCGCAGGCTCACTCGTCGATGGCGATCTCGGAGGGGATCTCCGACCACAGGCGGGCATACTTCACGGGCGTGACCTGCTCCTGGGGGTCACGGTCCACGTGCATGTGAAGCATGAGGCGGCAGAAGGACGCCCGCAGGTCGTAGGGCAGGTTCTCGTCGGACATGCAGCGCAGGATGAGGTCCACGTCCAGCTGGCCTGAGATCTCATTGATGGCCAGGTACTGCCGGTCCAGACACATCCGAGCAAAGAGGTTCAGCTGATACCTGGAGGAAAGGGGTCACGTGACGCTCAGGTCCCGAAACCACCGAGGGTGGATGGCACGCACCGCCGGCAAGTCCAGGTGGCCCCGATGCTCACAGCAGTGACATCTGGCCATCTGAACTCATACTACTTACACGCCCTATGCTCGGTCATCAAACTCCGGCTTTTATACCAAGCGGAGAAAGGAACAGGTCAAGTCAGCTTCACATGTCTACCCTGCTGTGTTGCAGGAATTATGTGACCGCTTGATTCCATTTTGCCCTTGTTTATCTTATAAAATACGTGGGAAGAAAACGGTTGTCTATTTCTTCAGCAGTGTCTTTATACAGTTCATCAGATACCACCACGTAGGAAACGTAAAAGAGGCGGCCCCTGTAAGTCTCATTGGAAAGTTTTAATACTTTTAGGAGCTTATCTCGTCTAAATCTACTCTTTGACTTTTACACACGTGTGAAAAATGTGGTGTAAAAAGTAGGGGCTCTTCCGAATGTCTTTTGCTGTCTTGCTCGTCCAATCACACGTAAACTTTGTTAGCTTCTGAACTAACTTCTGACCAGTTCAGGCACTATTTCTCCATTCTCGCAAGAAGATTCGTCGAGCATTAAAAGAGTAAACATACTTGGAACATGACAGAAGAAAGCTGTAGCTTCCACAGCGGCCAATGCGGGCTTCTGACTTTAAAGCCCTATCTATCTCCAAGGACCATGAGTTGAAAACATTCTCAACCTCACCAGATAGCAGTGAAATGCAAATTAAAACATGATCTATGGCACACTCAGACAATGAACAAAAATTAAAAGAGTCTCCTGATATTCAGTTAGCAAAGACAAACAAAAATTCTCATTTACAACTGCTGAGAGTATGCACAAAAATATCCCATTCACGGCTGCTTAATCAAGTTTAAACTATGCACACCCTCCAATCCCATAATTCCACTCCTGATGTGGAATGGAAATTCTTACACACCTGCATAAATCTGCACGGGGAGGTGCCCTGCGATGGAAAGCTGTGGCACACACTGAGTATCAAAGAGCAATGAAAATGGGGTACATTAATAACATGGGACGCCATTCAGCAGTGCAAAGTAATGAATCCACCTCCATTAAGATGAAGACATCTCAGAGACAAAACCGAAAAAACAAGGCAGGGTTCAGAACAGAACTGAGGGTACGGTCCTGTTTACACGGAATTTTAAGAACAACAGACAAAATATCGTATGTTATTTCTGACCGCACTCCAATGTCGGAAGTACAAGCGCACGGCGACTGTGGAAGGACACACAGCATGTGTACGGAGGGAGGAAAGGGGGACAGGAGGCAACAGGGACAGTACAACTGCAAAGGGGTCTACTCCACAAGCACGTTTCCATCTTGCCTCCCCTCCCCTTTCCCTTCCTCTTTAAAGGTCAGCCCCCGCTGACCTTTGGTTCCTCTCCCTTCTTTTCCTTCCCAACCCTTCCCTTGAGGTGGCAGGGCCAGCAGGCCACAGAGCGGGGACACTGGGACGGAGGAGGTGACCGGCAGGGGCGGAGTCTGAGCAAACAGTCAACACACCGGGATCACGCCAGCCAGGTTTCTCACTGTTGGGGGAAAGGAGTTAGGACTCTGGACGGGGTGATGGCTAGAAGCAGCGGATGGTGCTGGAATGGAACTGGGAATACTGGTGTGAACACATGGTTTTCCTTATGTTTGCATAGACTTATATAGAAATAGATGCTGAGTGTACAGATAGAGACAGACAGACAGATGAAATGTATATATGCACACACATTTCCTAGCTCTGTATGTCAGGGTTCTAAGAGACCACTGTCTCTATTTTGCAGATAAAGAAACTGGGGCACAGAAAGATCTAGAACCTGACTGAAGTAAAAAAGCTAATGAGTCGAGGTCAGGATTTGAACCCATGCAGCATGACCCCGTGGCCTGACTCTTTGCTAGGAAATGCAGGTATGTGCCACGCTGTTTGAGGGCAACCTGCAGCTGGGGCTGACCCAGGCACACCTCATTTTCACCCCACCACGTCCAGACATCAATTTACCGTCTATGTAGCAATGAAACCTTACACTAACCTGCTCCCCTCACGGCACACCAGACCACACACCTTTCTGCTGGACCACCAGACCACCATCTTGCAATTCCTTGGAATAATCAACCAACCAGCACTAAACCCCTCCGTGGCCCTTTCGGAGCAGTGCCTCAGGGCCCACACGCAGCCTCACCGGTAGTAGCTGAGGACGTCGCGGTCCTCCTTCTGCCCTTCCTTGGCGTCCTGCGCCAGCTCCCGGACGCTCTTACTGCGAATCTCTTTGCTGCTGTCCCTCCAGAACAGCCACACCTCCTCCTCATCTTCCCCGGCCTCCAGGGCGTTCTCGCCAGTAGAAACACCTTCAAATTCAAAACGAGACAGAACCAACCTGGAAAATAAAACGAGGAGGGGAAACTCATTCGTTCTGCAACCCTTGCTAGTCTCTGGTCAACGACAGCAACGGACAGAAACTGAGCTCCATTGTCAGCGTAGACACAGGACGCCGTTTTGTTCCTCCCTGTGGCAGAACTACAGGAGGGCTGGACATTAAGGTCTGCTGCTTATGTTTTAACCCAGGGCGACTCTGCAATGTCTGCAGACATTTTGTTTTTCTTCGCTGAGTCGGAGTGGGTGCTACTGGCTTCCGGGGGGTAGAAGCTATTGTAGACGTCTTATGATACAGGGGACCATGCCCACGACAAAGAATTACTCAGCCTCAAACATCAAAATGCCAAGTTTGAGAAACCCTACATTAAGTTATGTATGAGAAACAAAAAAAAAGTATCACTAGTTTAGGGCATAATTTAGTCTTCCTTTCTTTTTTTTAAACACATTGTCCATATTATTGGCACTGTACTTCTCAGGAAAACTTCCTAAAAATGAATCACTTATTAACCAATACTTCTGTGGACCAATAAACGCTTTTTAAACAGTGATGATTTGAAAAGCTCTTCCCAACACTGACATACGAACACTGAATGACTGCTTTTAAAACTGAAAACTGACGATCATACTTAGAGAACGCTAAACTCTTGAAATGAAACCAGGTGTGTCTAAGTGCTCCCAGGTAAATTCTCATTCCTTTGAAACCAGCGTGCAAAGGGACAGCTCGCACACAGGCGGCCACGCCAAAACTACCTTCATTCCCCTAACCGAGGCCTTTGCAAAAGGAAGATCAAATGCGAGCCGAGCCGACTGCAGAGAGTCTGAAGAAACCGAGGGGTTAGGTTTCGTCTCGCGCAAGCACACACATCCACTGAACCGCACGTTTCCCATCTAAGTCCCTCCTCCTCTTTATCCTAAACCCCCAGCCCCACTCACTTGGTCTCGATCAGGATGTCGGCATTAGTTGGGTTCAGCACAGCTTTACATATCAGCTCCTGGGTCACCGGAATCGATTTGTTCATGGACACGCAGAGGTCGGACAGGTAATCTAAGAATCTATCAAGGAAGAGAAACCAAACAACACGTGTTCTGAAGACAGAGCAGAGGTTCGGCTCGCGGAGCCTGACTCTTCCTCATGTGGACAGCTCTGACGTACCTCTAAGAAAAGCAGTGACATTTTAGGTTCTGATGCTGGTCTCTATGGCACCATCAGAAACCCGATCACCAGAGAGAGGAAAGAGAGAAGCAGTTGTGGAAATACAAAGAGGTGATGAGGTAAAAATGCAAAGAAAGAATGAGACCGGAAAGAGAGCTCCATCAGGAAGACCTGAGGGTGGGGGGTGGGGCTCAGGTCAGGGAGAGGGGCTGGAAGGCTGCGGGGCCTGACTGCCCGGCTGGAATCTGGTTCTCATTCTCACCCGCTACATTCTGAGGTGCACTGTTATTTGGGGAACTTAACCTCCTGGTGCCGCACCTTTGTCATCTAGGAAATGGACAATGTGTTACCTAAGAGGGCTGTTCTGAGGATGAAATGCGATGATCCCTGAAAAATGCTCCCTCAGCTCACCTTTGGCCGCGAGAATGCTTAGGAACATGTTTTCATGGGAGAGGGAGTCATTTTTACAACAACTCTATGGCTCTCCAGTGGAACCGTGCGTGACACCCAGAATGTAAACTATTTCACATTTCATATGAAATGGTGTGGATCTTAATGAGGAGACACGAGGCAAGAGAGTGGGGGCGGGGGATCTACGTGAACATGACAGAAAGGATGGAATTCTCTCTACATATAATAATGCGTAATAAAAGCAAACATTCCAGTAACACCTGAGCTTGCCAACGACTCTTTACGGATGGCATTTGGGGAGGGTGTTCTGATAATTGGGGGTGCGAAAAAGTAAACAAGGGGCCAAGACAAGAGTAATTGTCATTCACTGTACAGCTCTCTACTCAGTGCCGGGGACATCATGCTTTTATCCTCATTTAGTTTGCACAACGACCCATCTAGCAGATGAGGAAATGAAAGTCCCGAGGGAAAGCCAAGGTCAGCCAGCTGGTAAGTGTTAGAGCTGCAATGACTGCTTCTCGTCCCAGCACCACGTTCTTTCCATGAGTTGTCAAAGGCCCTCCTAACACCGGCCTGGTCCAAACAGGTCCCCAAACAAAGGGACTGTGGGAAAAGCCCGGGATCCAGCGGCAGCTGCCCCTGGTAAGTGCACAGACGCTGCTATGACCCCCCCATCCCCCGCTCACCTGGGCTCCCGGTTCTTCCGCACCAGACTGACGAAGGTGTCGATCTCGGCTGCGGTGATGTGCTTCTCCAGGAGCTTCCGGTTGTTGTGCAGCAGCGCAGTGATGGTGTCTTCGGCCAGCACGTCGTAGCCGATCTGCTTCTGCATGAAGCCAAACTGCTTGGCTATGTACTCCTTCAAGGGACATAAGAGAGGTCAGCAGGGGTACACTGAAAAGGAGCAGGGCAGCAGCATCCCGCCCAGGGACATCACGGGGAGGTCCCCACAGCCCTCCATCCCGCCCCGGGACATCACGGGGAGGTCCCCACAGCCCTCCATCCCGCCCCGGGACATCACAGGGAGGTCCCCACAGCCCTCCATCCCGCCCAGGGACATCATGGGGAGATCCCCACAGCCCTCCCCAGGCCACAGCTGCACATCCCCTCAGCCTGGGTTTCCCTCAGCCTGCCTCACACACGTCATTTAGAAAAATGTCCCTTTTATTAAGCGCACGGTATAAACTTTAATGTCGTGGCTTATTTTTCTAAAAGGCCAGAAGCTGCTTTTCAGCTCTGCTTTTAATTCCTAATGCAAGAGGATTCAACTGTGCCTCCTGGCTGTGTAATGCTGCAGAAACACTGATTTTTTAGGACCATTTTTTAGCTACTGGTTTCGTTTTCTTTATCTGGGGTGAACATACGTTTTTAAAGCTGATGGGGAGAAGTTAGGAACAGTAAGCCAGTCGATCACGTTCAGAGAACATATGAAAACCTCTCTGTTTGGGGATCAGACATGGCATTGCACAGAAATCCTTGGGAACTCAAGGAAGCCTCTTATGAATATTAGTTTCTGTACAAAGATATTTTCCCTGACCAAAATAGATGATTTGCTTGCCCAAAGTTCAAGTGGACATTTTATTAATTATTATTATTATTATTAATTCCCAAGTCCTGGAAACTGCTCAGGATGAGCACGTGGACGGGGCCACTTTTCAGCCCCCACTCAGTGAGGATGTAGGCTGGGGGACTCCTCAGCCTTCAGGCAGGCACCACTGGGTCCATCAACAACAGGCAGTCACCAGTGCAGCAAGAAGGATGGGCTAGTCTCCTACGTACAAGCAAACTGTCCTAGGGCGCACGGCCATCGGAAGACAGAGAGAGAGGCAGAATACAACCTCTCGGGCACTGTTGGGTATGGTGCCAGTGCACGGGAGGGGCTTAAAGCACCCATAGCACCAGATGCAGCCTCCAGACTAACGGGCGAAGCATCATAGCTGCCCGGTGCTTCATATTTAAACAATAGCAAAGTCGAGGGGTTAGAAACACTTGCTCACAAGATTATATCTAATACTTTAGAGCTTTGCTTAAGATCAGCACTACGTGTATGATGACAAAACTAACTACAGAGAAGAGCTGAAATCTAAAGGCCACGAAAGTGGCAGCAAAAGTTGAAACACAAAACAGCACAGACTGGAGTCCAGGTTACACTAAGCACCGTTCCGTGCACCTGCAGGACAGCTGTCCCCTTTTATTCGCGGTGTTGCTTTCTGCAGTTGCAGTAGCCTATGGTCAGCTAAGGCCCCAAAATATTAAATGGAAGATTCCAGAAATAAACAATTCATAAGTGTCAAACTGTGCATGGTTTTGAACAGCGTGATGAAATCTTGCACGTCCCACTCAGGATGTGACTCGTCCCCTTGCTAGCGTGTCCACCCTGTATACGCTCCCTGTCCGTTAGTCACTTAGTAGCTGTCCCTGTTATCAGATTGGTTATCAGAGAGCGAGAGAAACCACATTCACGTAACTTTGGGTCCAGTATCGTATATAATTGTTGTATTTTATTAGTCATGTTGTTAATCTCGTACTGTGCCTAATTTATAAACTTTATCATAGGTGTGTATGTATAGGAAAAAAGCAACATGTATATAAACAGAGGGTGCCAAAAAATTGTATACACCTTTAAGAAAGGAAAACTACATTAAAATTGTAATACTCAATATAGGCCAATAACAAAACATGAATGCTAGCCACATTTGACTTCTGCAATTACAAGAGGTGCTCAAAGTGGTTCCCATCTGTCATGCCGGGTGGCATGCGGGGTCTCTGGTCCCGCTCCCCGCATAAGAACGCAGGACATGGTGAGGCCAAAAAGGAACACCCACGGAGCCATAGGTAGGGGAGTCATACCACCGTAGTCTCGCTGGCGGCTGAGTTGGAGACACAGGAAGCAGGAGCCACACGATCCACAACCCGCCGTCCACTTCTCTCTGCCAACCAACCCCACTTGCTAGCTGCAATCTGCCCTGCCAACTGCAATCCACTCTTGCTAGCTCAGCCACCATCTTCCTGCTAGCCCCTATTTACTGCTAGCGTAGCCACGGCAGTTATATTAGTGGCCAATGGCTCACAGGTTACAGCTGACGGCCAACTAGCCACCGCTGATGGCCATCCAATCACAGTTGATGGCCATTTACTACCCGAGCCAGCACCTTTCTATGTGAGGGCGAGAGCCTGGAAACTGCTCTCCTGGCTCTGGCCCCACACCATCAGCGTCCAGGCACTTCTCATTACGGTGAACTACTGCTTGAGCAACGCTGACCAAAGTGTCCACCTGTACGTGTTTTTTTGGCGCCCCCAATAGAGAGGGTTTGGTACTATCTGTTGTTTCAGACATCACTGGGGGTCTTAGAACACACCCCTCACAGATGGAGGGGACTGCTGCACCTTATGCAGCCGAGTTTCTCGTCCTTTGCACCACCCACTTTCTGGGCTGGGTAATTCTTTGTTGCACGGGGTGTCCTGCCCATTGTGGGATGTTTAATCGCATCCCTGGCCTCTACCCACTAGGTGTCACTTGTGACACTTAAATGAGTCTCCAGACATTGCCCAGTGTCCCCCGGGGAACAATCTCAAAATGTCTGGAAGCTCCAAAGATGTCTCCAAAGAAGCTCCAAAGAACACTTGTTTCATGGGGCGAAAAAATACACACACAGTCATGACATAGACAATGACTTAGAAAGTCATAAAACACAAGTCAGAAACAAAAAAGAGACGTTAACAGCAGAAATGGAGGAAATGCAAGAGGCAGGAGAAAAGATTCCACTCTGTGTTCAATATAAACATGTGGAATCGTGCCCCTACGCCTTAAGGGAACGTGCCATAAAAAATACTAGAAATGTAATAGCAGTGTCAATATAAGGTCACCTCGTTGAAGGAGGCTGCAGAAGGGAATTCTCAGGTATCTCTCTTAAGGACTCTATAGTACAGCTTCCTGGGCTTGCAAAAACAGTTTCCTTTCTAAGAGCAAACTTAGTGAACTCTTCTCTAGCCAGTGCATAAACGCACACATGACACTTAAGACTCATGAGGAAAGTATAGGAACTTCAGGGAGGAAAGCGGCAGTCGTGTCCCGCGGACCCTGAACCCCACCCTGACCTGGTTCTTCCTGTAGTCCTGCTGCGAGTGTCTCAGGACCCGGTAGCAGAGCCGGCAGATGTGTCTGAAAGGAGCGTGCCGCTGGTCCCCGAGCTCCTCCAGCCGCAGCATCGGGCCGTCACCACAGTCTGTGAACGGGGCCTGTAACAACTTGAAGATCTGGTGGTGAGGAGGAAGAGTGAAAACCGTCATCACTGGTGGAAGGCAGGGTCTCTGCTCCCGCTCCCCGTATAAGAACGCAGGATATGGCTAAGCCAAAAAGGAACACCCATGGAGCCATAGGTAGGCGAGTCACACCACTATGTTCTCGCTGGCGGCTGGTTGAGACACAAAAGCAAACATCCACCAGTACCCCAATGAGGGGTCTTCCTGCACCCCAGTCTCAGTGGCGGCCAGGAGAGACATAGGAAGTAGGATCCACAATCAGCTTCCTAACCGCACTTGCTGTTAGCAATCTGTGCCGCTAGCTTAGCCACGGCTGTTATATCGGTGGCTGCTGGCTAACCGGTAACAGCTGACGGCCATCCAATCACAGTTGATGGCCATCTACTACCCGAGCCAGCACCTTTCCACGTGACGCCGAGAGCCTGGAAACTGCTCTCTGGGATCGTCCGCACACCTAGTTTAATGGCTCACCCTCCATCGGGAAGTAACATAACCGCAAGGCGGTCTGACTACACAGCAAGTCTGTTATCCGGCACGTCCGTAACCTGACCCCTGCATCTGCCGTCTGCTGGGGCTGGCTCCTCCCTGCAGTCGTCCTCCTGGACCTCACCGAGCTCAAACACTGGCAAGTGCAGTGGTTAGTGCAGTGGTTCAGAGCACAGACTCTGGAATCAGCCAAGTCCAGGCTGAAGTCACACACCTTTCTTACTTCCTAGCGGTCTGGTAACCTTGGTGTTGTCGTCGGTAAAATGGAAGAACAGCATACCGAGGCTCACAAGGGTCCTCAGGACAAAAGGAGAGGATAACTGTCCGTTGCATAAGCACAGCTCACTCTGGCCCCTCAAGGACTCGCTGTGGTGGAAACGAGCGTGGGTGGGAAGCCCGAGTCTAACGTGGGGGTCAGCATATGGAAGAGCTGGACACCATCTATTCTTGGGCTGGAAATCCTTGTTGAAACATGACGGAGTGTTAATAAGTTTTGTCTACCACAGGCTGACGGGGGAAGGATTCTCAAAGCTCAAGGTCCGAAGGAGAACAGGGGGAGCTGGAACTCGAGTTTTCCTTTCGGCTTCAGTGTCAGGAATTTCCAAGGCCAGTGCCATGCAGGGTGTCATGCGGGATCTCAGCTCCCGCTCCCCACATAAGCATGTAGGATATGGGGAGGCCAAAAAGGAACACTCACGGAGCCGTAGGGGAGCCACACCACTCTGGTCTCGCTGGCGGCCAGGCGAGACACAGGAAGCAGGAGCCACACGATCCGCAGCCTGCCGCCCACTTCTCTGCCAACCAACCTCACTTGCTAACTACAATCCGCCTCTCTGCAATCCACACTCCGCGCTTACTAGCTCAGCCACGGCTGTTCTATCAGCGGCTAATGGCTAACCGGTAACAGCTGACGGCCATCTACTACCTGAGCCAGCACCTTCCCCGTGAGGCCGAGAGCCTGGAAACTGCTCTCTGGGGCTCTGTCCCCACACCCAGCTTGCGGCCCCATCTCCAGCAGCTTCAGAGAACTACCGGGTGGGTGTGTCTGTGAATCTCATCTACCCAAGGGTGTGTCTGTCTTCCCTCGGACTTGACTTCACACCAGCTGATTTAAATTCATACGAGATAATACCGTCTATTTCCTGTAAGCCACTGCTCATTCTTTATGGGGAGATTCGGGTGGCTTGTGGGGTCCTATCAGGCAAACTGGCTTCTAGTGCCTGCCGTGATCGACACCATCTTAAGAAGGAAGTTGCTCTGGTAACCACCAGTTCCCCTCAGGAGAGGAATGTTCTCACACAGGTAAGCAGGCCCATGAAGTTGTTTGCTGCTTTGGGATATATGGTGCTTAACAAGCACGAGCCACTGGCTATAAGCCGCCTGAGCTCCTGGAGTCCCCCTTCCCTTTCTGAGTCAGAGATCACCCAAGACTCTGCTTCTGTCCTACATTCCCTTAAACAACTCTTTCATTCCGGAGCTGTCAGCCTCTTGCACCGTTTCTCGGCCCCATGTCCTTTGGAGGTTGGTTCCAGTGCCAACAGGTCCCTATAAGAACCTATAAGGCCTGAGTTTATCCATGTTCCACATCTCCCAGACGTAGGAAATAACCTTAAGGACACAGAGCCCTTGATATTATTTTTGAGGAAAGTAATCAAGTGAACTCTTTTTGGAGTTCCTAATAGGTAAATTCTCAACAAGAGTGTTTTCTGGCCCATGCGGGGATCGAACCAGCAATCTTGGTGCTACCAGCACTATGCTCTAACCAACTGAGCTAGCCAGTCACACTCTCAACAAGTGTGTTTTCAACTGAACTGAGCTCTGGAGCCAGGAAGAGACAGGGAGGAAGCTTAAATGAGAGAAGCCGACCGGAGGAGCTGCACCCTGCAGGAGCCCAACCAGATGACACTGGGAGAAGGCAGAACCACGGAGCCAGTAAGAAGATCAGGGTTTGTCAGGAGGGGTGAGGAGGAGGCAAGAACACGCAGAGCAGAGGATGGTTAGGAAGTGAAACTGCTCTGTATGACACTCATGGTGGGTACGTGTCATTACACACATGACCAAACCCACAGCATGTCCAGCACCAAGAGTGAGCTGTCCTTTAACTATGGACTCTGCGTGATGTGTCTGTAGGTTCATCAACCGCTACAAACGTGCCCTCTGGTGGGATGGTGGCGAGGGGGGAGGCGATTCATGCCTGAGGGCGTGGGGTGCATGCGAACTCTGTACTTTTCACTCACTATTGCTGTTCACTGAAAACTGCTCCAAAAAATAGTCTGTTTCTTTTTTTTTTTAGTCAATTGATCAAGCCTTCCAAGTGGAACCATCCACGTCCCTAAGAGCAGTGACCCCACTGCTTTCTTACAAGCGGACCCAAACTGTCACGTGTCACCGACCTGCTTGAGAATATTCTGTTCTCTCATCAGCTTCTGCCGTTCTCTGTTGGGCTTGGAGAAGACCACTTCAAGCACATCTTGACCAGAATTAGTTCCACCAGTGACAAAGTAAACCAAGTCTTCCAGCAGCTTGGTGACCGACCTGAGGGGGAAAGAAGCTATTAGAAGTGGGACGTACTCGATATCCCAGAAACCTCAGGCCTAACTGAACCAGTTAAACCAAAGCAGACCCATTCCTCCCAGTTTCCTCGAAATGGACAACTGAGGCCCGTTACCAAACAGAGTGAAATACAGACAACACATGATTGCCCACAAAAGGATTATCACCTTCACAAAACATGGGCCATAGGACACTGTCTGAGTCGCCTTGACCCCTGACATTTAGTAAGGGAGTTCCGGGGACCAAGTGGGACACAGAGAAAGAGAGCGATCTTCACAATTTCAGAGACTTCCAAAAAGGAACACCATTTCTTAGACACCACAGGTTGATCCACCCACAGGGCGGCCCTTGGCCGCCCCAGCACGTCTCCCTCTCTGGGAGGGGCCTGAAACCCGCAGGGCGTGGGGAGGCGCCGTAGCTCCTCGCTCCTGGCAGGACCGCACCTCCTTTCATTCTGCGTGATGGTGCCCTTCTCCAGCTTCCCCGCAATGGAGCCCAGCACCTTGCTGGCGTCGTTGGCGAAATCCAGGTCGCGGACCTCGGCGGGGGAGACCGGGACGATGGCAAACGCCTCCTTGTCCTCCTTCACGGGAGAGGTGCCGATCTGAAACGCAAGGTGGCCTTTGAGGGGCGGTCTCGGACGGAGAGCGTGTGACACCAGACATTCCCCATGGGGCTTTTGGCAACACAAAGAGCTTGGGGCTCTGTGGTTCAGATCAACCAGATGTAGGAAACCATCTGGAAGAAAGCACCCCACGTCGTTCACAGTTGTCTCCTCTGGAGACTTGTGGGAACAGTGAGGCAGGAAATGGGGCGCTATTATAACGTGTAGCTTCATTTGTTACAGGTAAGACTTACAATGCAATCTATGTGTATAAATACACAGGGAAAAGCAAATGGGCAAAATGGTAATTCTTGACTCTAAGTGACAGGCAGTATCATAAGGAGAGACTGTACCATTCTTTCAAGTTTTCTATATACCTAAAAACGTTCATAAAAGTCAAAGAAAAATTCCAATACCTTCTCCTATCCCCCACCCAAAAAAAATTGTGTGAGGGTATCATTTCATTTTTTAAAAAGAAAACCCCTGTGTTTGTGTATTTATGCTCTGTGATCCTGGAGAAGGTGGGGAAGGAGAGGTACGCTTCAGGGAGAGAAATTAGAAAGGGTGGGAGAACTTTCAAGAAATAAAAATAGTATATGTTTAAGTACACAGACAAATAATAAAGATTGGGGGAATCAACTAGTATTTGATGGACCTCAAGGCCCAAGCAAACATTCCTCCAGCTAAAATCATCCTTCAGACATGAAACCCAGACAATTGCTCAACCCTTAGGGCAGAAGCCATGGTAGAAAATAAAAGGTTCTGATTACTCCGAAAGCCCTGGGCTTGCTTTAGCCAGGCCCCTTGGACACAACTCTTTGATCACATTGGAGTTTGTCCACGACCACACTCTTGCCAAAGCAACACCACTGCAGAGCGTCACACTCTCCCCGGTCTGCCCTCAAAGGAGTCCTTTCATTAGGAGGGAGGCTGGGGGGGCAGGGAGGGCGCCCAGTTCCAGGACTTACTTTCAGCATCACGGGTTTTTCTTCTTCCTTGTCAATGGGGATGTTTGTGCTGTGGACCCAGGTATTAGTACACAGGTGTCGGAGCCGCACATAGGAGTTTCTAGAGGGGGAACGAAAGAAGCGTTCAGGGATCTGAATATTTAGGCTTTCTATCGCCACCAGCCTAGAATATATTCTATCAAAATAAAAATGGATATCCAAATGGTTTTCTGCTAGATACATTGCACAATATAAACATTAGAGCAAATGGCTTTGGTCCAAGATTCTCTCTGATGTGTTTACAACAGCAAATCATTCACAGCGACTCCCACATTGTGATATGCTGTAGTTCTAAGATTGTATCCCGGGAATGAAGGTCTTTGAACATACTGAGCATGAGACAGGAACAAGTAGTATTTACTGAGTGTATATTAGTGCTCTTGTGAGAGATGATTAAGCAATAACTACAATTTTCACATGGATCAATAAAGCAAAATGTAAAATCATAAAATTCCTAGGGGGAAAATAATGTGAATAAATATTCAATAATTTTGTGGTAGAGAAAGCCCTTTGAAGAGTGAAACAAAATACAAGATCTCTAAATTTTAAAAGTAAAAGACGCATAAATCTTATTACAAAGTTTATATTTTATATCTTCTGTACAGAAAAAAAAATCATGAACAAAATTGAACGAAAAGTGGTAAGGTAGGAAAATAAAAGAGTAACACATAACATAAAGAGATTATTAATCCACATACGGACAAGGATATAAACCAGTGATTTAATGAAGCAATATAAATGGCCAGTAAACTGGGAAGTATGCATTCAACCTCCTTAGCATACAATTTACACAAATTAAAACAATGTAACACTTTATTGTATCATATACCAAAGATCTTAGAGATGGATATAACCTAGTGTCCACAACAGCTCAGAGATGCGAGTTCTGTTGCACACTCATGGTGAGAGTGCACAGGTAAAACTCGCGAAGGGAGTCTGGCACTTGGTGTAACTTGTAAAATACACTGGTATTCTTATCTAGCAATCCCATTTTTAGATTTTTTTCCATTAAGAGATGACAGCAGATACAAACTGAGGCTTAAAGATGTTCAACAAAGCACAATTTATAGTAGTAAAAAAATTATAAATAATCCAATGTCTTAATAATGGACTAATGATACCGTGTTTCCCGGAAAATAAGACCTAGCCGGACCATCAGCTCTAATGCGTCTTTTGGAGCAAAAATTAATATAAGACTGGGTCTTCTATTATAGTAAAATAAAACTGGGTCTTACATTAATTTTTGCTCCAAAAGACGCATTAGAGCTGATGGTCCGGCTAGGTCTTATTTTCGGGGAACCCGGTAGTATTAGGTGGTGCAAAAGTAAATGCGGTTTAAAAGGTTAAAAATTGCAAAACCTCAATTACTTTTCTACTAACCTAATACATAAGGTAGAATATTATAGTTATTCAAAATGATGACAATTGATATTTACTTAGAAATATGTACAGAACATACTGCTCAGTGAAAAATTATTAAAAATAGCTTATGATCCCATTTAACATAAATTATATACAGGTTATCTGTGTGTTCAGAGACCTGTCTGAAACCACATAAACCAAAATGTTATGGTTGAATTTTATGTGATTTTTCACTTGTTTCTTTGTTCTCTATGGTGTTTTTTCTTTCTCAAGTCAAGTTGTTGTCCTTTCAACCTTAATTGTGGAGGGTGCCGTTCAGCTTCAAGTTGTTGTCCTTTCAATCTTAGTTGTGGAGGGCGCAGCTCAGCAACAGGTCCAGTTGCCGTTGCTAGTTGCAGGGGGCACAGCCCACCATCCCTTGCGGGAGTTGAACCAGCAACCTTGTGGTTGAGAGGACGGGCTCCAACCAACTGAGCCATCCGGGAGCTCAGCGGCAGCTCAGCTCAAGGTGCCGTGTTCAATCTTAGTTGCAGGGGGCGCTGCCCACCATCCTTTGCGGGACTCGAGGAATTTAACTGCCAACCTTGTGGTTGAGAGCCCACTGGCCCATGTGGGAATCGAATCGGCAGCCTTCGGAGTTAGGAGCGTGGAGCTCTAACCACCCCCCGCCCCCACAGGCATTCTTATGCAACAAAACTAAGAGTTAACTTTAATAAAATAACCAGAGAAGACTGGTCTGACTTCCCAACACTTAAAATGAAATTTACTTTGTACTTGGTGTATTTCAAATACTCCATTTTCTAGAATTTCTTTTCAAGTGCTTATTCAATTGACTGGGCGATCGCTCAGGTTTAGGAAGAAGGAAGAAAGTCAACTAGAAACATTCAGCCACTGGAGCTTAAGGTTTGGCTTGTTTACCTAAAAATAGCACTTCTTATCCAACCACTGAGAACTTGCAGTTGCTGAGCCAAAAACAACCAATCCAGACACCCTTGCAATGGGCAGCCAGGACAAACCCCGTATAAAACCTTCCAGGAAGGCACTGTATGCCTGGGGTTCCCAGCCACCAGGCCAGGCCACACACGCCAAGCCTGACTCACCTGGGCTAACCTGTGTTAGACCCATACCTGGGGACAAGGCTGTCACCTCCACGGAGAGTGGTGGGGTCCAGCTCGAAGATGGACGAGATGTCACTGCCTTCGGGCACCGAGACCAGGGAGTACACCATCTTTTCCTGGACATTTCGCAACCTGCTGCGAGAGGCGTCCTGATCCGGGTCCACCTGAGGAGGAAAGGTCACTGAGTCAAGGACGCTGCGTGCTGGACCCTGCACTCACTATGACCACCGTACAGTCCACAGGACAGGAAAAGAAACAGTGAGCGCCAGCCATCGGTGGGAAAGCGTGTTTCAGGGCAGCCACGTAAGTCTCACCGGCCATCCAGGACAAGATCATCTACGCTCCACCTTCTTGTGTTACAATAAAAATGCTTAAACGACGGGGTTACGGTGACAGAGGTCCATGGGGACAACGCTCTCGGTGACAAAGAACTCCACAGAGCCACAGCCAATGGCGGCAGTGGGGGGAGGAGAAGCACTTAGAGAAAACTTTCCTGTGGCTTCGGTATGGGCCGTTGTGCTAACCTACAGTGAAACTGTCTGGCCGTCACATGGTACAGCGCTTCCCAGGAGGAATAATAAAAAAGAAACCTGGATCCAAGAGTTCGTAAGCAGTGAATCCCAGGGTGGCCAAGGAAAATATCTGAAAGTCAGACTAGCTCTGAAAAAAACATCCGTTGTTAATCAAGCAGGGCTGCCGACAGGGCAGGGGAAAGGGCTCGCCTGCTGCCATGGGGATCAGCTTGGGACTGAAGGCAATCTTCAGTGGAGGCGAATGAAGGATGACACAAGTGTTCCCGGGAAACTCTGAAGACAGTCTGGGCCCCGGAGCCCATCTGCCCGAGAACATGTAAGCAGATGCCCAGAGCACTGTGACCGGTGTCACGAGCTCCCTCTCAGCGCTGGGACTCTACACGGGCTCGCTTTGTATGTGTAGCACCCCTGCAGGACGACGGCATCCACCTGCGTCTACCAGGAAAACCAAGTTTTCTTTGTCACTAGTTGTTTTGCTCGGGCTGAGGCACTGCCTCCTTTCCAGATGGGGAGTGGGGAAAGGGTATGAAATCTAACAGGCAAAGCAGCAAGCACGGGAACATTTCATTCCCGGGGCCTGAGTTGGAGGGCTGTGGACAACAGGCTGCATTAGCAGTTCATCTGCGGCCCCAACTTCTGTCTGTGTAAAAAAGAAAAAAAAGGAAGAAAAGCTGCTTTCATACCCCAAACCTCTGTCTCCTCCCACCCTCAGGTTCCCGCCTGTAATACTACGGGACTCTCTCCAAACAACCTCGACTCTTATTCCACGCACAGTAGAGTGAGAAAAGCCTGGAGGGCCCCACAACGTCTCCACAAGCTCAGCTCAGGAGCAAGAACTGCACAGAATCCTCTTCTAACTGCTGTGACCTGCAGCGTCCCACATACCACGCTCAAGGGGAACCCTGACCCGGTGCTGGCTGGAGACACAGGGCGGCTGCAGGCTGCTGGGGAGACCTGCCAAGGGTCTAGAGAAAAACGAAAATTGCATTAAGTTCACTGTGCCTGGAAACGAGGCTGGCAAACTGCACGTTCATACTCTGTGTGCAGTCGGCGTTTGCCACCTAGTGGTCGGAAAGGCACACGGGCAAAGGCCGTCAGACGAGAGCCAGCCTCGGCTTCTCTTTTTTCTCCCCTTGGCATCGAAGCACATGGCTCCGGTGCCTCTGCATTTAGAAGGACAAGAGTGACAAAGCTGAGGGAGGTCCCAGGCCAAACCCACAGGGCCGGAGGCCCGTCTTGGGCAAACACAGGAGCAGTAAGCAGAGCAGAACGACACAGGCTCCATCTTCCAGGCAGATGCCCTGGAGCTTCTCCAGCCAAGTGTCCAGGCCACGAGGAGCGCAATGGGGGCCAGACCCTCCCAATGCAGGCACCTGGACGCACTGCTGGCCTCCTGGGGAAAGGTGAGCCCCCCAGAGATCCCTCCTCCGATGAGGGCCACCACCCAAGCCACAGCCCGAGTAGCCGGAGCAATGCAGTCTAGACCAGCCCCCAAGCTGGCACACCTGCCACTCTGGCGTGGAGAAGCACGACAAAGTAAAGATGACGGAGCTCCGAGAGACCCCAAGACATGGTGCAACTCAGGACCACTCTCTGCTTTCCCACGTGTCCAACGAAGATCGTGAAACCTGCCCTAAGTCATTTCGGGGAGCTAACGCATAGCCCGGACGAACTGGCGATGTCAGGGCCCTGGAATGTGGACGACCCTGTGCAACTTACAAACGTGCCATTTATTGAGCACCTACGATGGGCCACTTCAGCTGCACATCTCACTTTGTCCTTTAGAGCAAGCACGCCCGCCACGTCCACAGATGAGGGCATGGAGGCTCAGAGATGGACAGTAGCTTGGCCGGAGTCACACAGCTCACGAGCGGCGGGCCTGCTCTTGGAACCCAGTCTGTCTCTCCCCCACGCCCTGCTGCTGGTCGCCGTTCTCTTCCTCCTGCATTAAGAACACCGGTCCTTCTCCTCACACACCAACAGGGCAGGAGAGCGACCTCGTGCCCAGAGGGCAAGGCTCACTCGAACATCAGCTCTCACTGCAAGATGGCACAGCTCTTCTTCAAAGTGACCTCAGAGGGTACACTTACTGTCACCTCAGAGGCCAGCACTAAGACCACGATGCAAGTCACACAAAGGCAGCTCCTTCTCTCAAAATAAAGAAGGTGCAAGGAGGACGACTGCCTTAGGAAACGTAACGCCCAGCCTATCCAAGCCCAGTCTTTGCACAGAGCTGCTGTGCAAAGACCGCCTTGCACATGGGCAGGAAGAGGGACCAGGTGTTTTCTCCCTCCATTAACAGTGCAAGGAAAGCTTTCCAAATGGGCTCCAGAAGTGAGGGTAAGGAGGACGAAAGGAAGAACAGAACCCTCAGGAAGGAGGAGACGAACTCCCCCCGCCAGTCCAGGAACTACGTGGGCGCCCTCCGCTAGCAGCCGTCTGCGTTTCTCCCAGAGCTAACGTACCTCGAAGGTTCACCGTTACTACAGGATTCGCTCTTTCCAGTCAGCGGCTTTCTCTGCTATCTCCACCCCAATTCCCTTCATGAACGTGCCCACATGCAAGTCCCTCCAATTCTTTCAAAATTTGGGAGAAACAAAAGAGAAATACCTTCAATACCACCTACCACAGCACCCCTGAGGTGACCGCCAGGGACACAATGTCAAACAGAACAGCAACTGTTTGGAATTAGTATTATTTTTTGATCCTAGAGCAGAATGAAGCACTGCCCAAGAGAACAGCCTTGTTCATGCCCATCATTTCCGTGGGACACAACCTCTGCCCTCTTCAGTGCAGACCGGCGGACACCTGAACCCCCAGCTGCCTCCATTTCAGCATTAATTGGCACTCTGGCCTCCAAAGAAATATCCAGGTGGCATCACAATTCCAAACCACATTATAAAGCCTATTTCTGACTTTGCAGACAGCAAGGACAGCTGCTTAGACAATGGAGTGTCCCATCAGATGGCCGGAGCTCTGTGCCTCCTGCGTGAACGCCACAGTCCACACGACACCATCCACCTCACACACTCATTCCTCAAAAATTCTGAATGAGTCACAGATTGAGGTCAACAGCAACAGGACATTCGTTTGTAAAAGGCCGACTTCGACAGGGGCCATCACCATCTCCAGCCTCCGGTAGTCGAAGAGATACCGCGAACTTCTGCAACTCAGAGGTGGAGACCCCTTAACTAAGCACACAGAAGGAGCGTAATGACTGACTGGCTCTTGCACCAATCAGGACACAGGAGAGATGCCTGCCCGCAGGGCAAGCACAGGAGACCCTCTGCGAAGGCAGCCGGAAGCTTCCCTTCCCCACACTCAGTGACCACGGTGCTTCTTACGTGGGGTTCCAGAACATTTGGTCTCACCCTACGGGATGAAGACCGGAGGCTCCTGTCCATACTTACTGAGGGCTGAAAC
The DNA here is from genome assembly GCF_964194185.1 of Rhinolophus hipposideros. Classification (NCBI taxonomy): domain Eukaryota; kingdom Metazoa; phylum Chordata; class Mammalia; order Chiroptera; family Rhinolophidae; genus Rhinolophus; species Rhinolophus hipposideros. Next base: position 63,643,858 of record NC_138060.1, read on the forward strand.
TCCAGGCACTCTTCCTCAAAGTCAGGGTCTACCTGATGAAAAAGAATCATTAGGAAATTAAATCACCCATTGCTTTCTCAAGGACTCGGCCCCACCTGCAGGAAACGTCCAGGCCTGCGGGCATCTTTGAACAGCTAAGAACTTGTCCCTTCCCTGCGTTCATGAAACCAGCATGCCACAACGACGACACATGTTACATGAGTACAACACACACGGGACAATCTCCCAGTCACCAAGAGACGGCTCTCAAGTCTAGACAGAGAAACACGATGAATTCACCAGCAAAACAACACTGAAAAGCCCGAGGTACATGAAAGATCGAGACCCAATCACTGATAATCCTGCTTATTTTTAGTTAGAAATAAAAAACTGGTGCCTCCAACAAGAGCTACGTTCACCTCCGAGCGCAGCAGACAGCGCAACCACCACTGGTCTTTGGCAAACCACGGAACTGACATTTCTCACAGCTGGTTTGCTAGCTCTGCAACCCCCTCTGGCTCCACTTTAAATTTCAGCTAAGTTTTGCTCTTTGGTTCCTGAATATTTCGAACGCATCAGTTCATGTAAGTGTCAGGCACCCCAGGGGTTCAGTACGTTGACAGTCATGCTTCTCGGGGTCAGCTGCAGGAGCAGGGCTGTCACCCACACGTCACCTTGAAAATTTCTGAGCAGCCCCACCAGCGGCACCAGGCAACGGGTGTCGTCTGATGTACGACTAGACTCTGATGTGAATACTCATCGTACATCTCCCAGCAAATCAGAGTAAAATGCAACATCTGTCACACAGTAGGGTGGCTCCTTAAAATGACACAAAATCTCAAAGGTAGGTTCCCCCCGTCCTTCAGCACTGAGCCTTGCCTCTCCTCAGAAACCCTTACCAGGCATTTAAGGTAATTTCTTTGATTTTTGACAGTCCTACAAGTAAATGATCAGACTTGGTCTCTTCCCCCAGTGCTCTGAGAACCAGGATGATTCAGAAAGTCGTCTAACTCCTTACGTGTCGTAACACTGCTGGCTTTCAACACCACGTTTCACGACAGCCAAGTGTCAGGCATTCTTGTTAGGGGCAGGGTTGGTAGGTAAGATGTGGGGAGAGCAGTGTGCATGAGCAAAACAAGGGTAATCCTAAAACCCCGCATTCTTTTCTCTTGGAAGACCCACTGTTTTAGCAACTTTCACGTACACAATACACCATAATTAACTGCTGTCACCACGCAGCACATGGCATCCCCGGGACCGCATTATTTTCTAACTTACGGTCTCCCCGCATCTTGATGGAAATCCCTGTGAGGTACTCAAACGTGTTAACCATTGTTACCCTTTCTTACCTATAAGCAGGGAAAGGAGGCAGAAGGAAACAGAAAAGCAGAAGGGAAAGCAAGGTGACTGGGTATTACCCTAAACATCCAATCACCCGATGGTTACAGGTAAGGGAGGAAAAGGGAGTGTGTCAGCCTTGAAAGAGAGAAACTCGGGGCTGCTACTTACCTCTGCTGCTAAGTAATGCCCTGTAGCAAGATGCTTGAAACGGAAGAGGCTGTTCCAATACCCCGCTCCTCCCCGACACGGGTCATGCTGGACGACCTGCAAGACGAGGAATGAATGGTCAACAGGAGAGGAGAAGTGTCAGCCCACAGTAGGACAACACCGAATCTGAGACATTGCACAGAAGTCATAGTTCAGACGTGAGATGTACTAGCTGAACAAAAAAATCAGGATCTTCCAACAAACCCATTGCAAGTGTCATGTGTAACATAAGCACTTAAACATACGGGAGTGCTAAGTTTCTCCAAAGAAGAAATAGTCTCCCAGTTAATGTGAAGCAATGGTAGTGAAACACTCAACGGTTTTCAGGTTTTTTGCCTTAATCCCCCTAAAGCAGACGTTAAGATTCTGAAATCCATCCATGAGAGGCACGACAAATAAAAAGAGATTTCGTGGGAAACTGTGAAAGCCCTCCACACACGGAACTGCCGTGCTGAAAAACACACACAGGCCCATGCTGAGAGCCTGAGAGCCTAAGAGTTCACCATCAAAATAAACGTTAACTTCAGTTTCTGGTCATGACGGAGCACCTGGTACTCGTACTTGGTGGCAGAAGCAATTGGACATTGCACCAAACACTGGATTTGCCACAGACAACAAGAAAACTGCATAAAATACATGATGTGACTCTCAGCTGTCGGACAATGGGGGCGCACAGTGTGATATATCTGAGGGACGGGAAACAAGGCGAGATCTGTGACTGCTCCAATTTGCTCCTAACGGTCTTCTCAGGATGGTAGCACTGGGAAGGGGAAACCAAGTAGGGGACACTGGTCTCACTGAGTTCAGGAGACATACCAGAATTTAGGGAGACTGAAGTGGCTGGCATTGTGGGGGAAGAACACAGAGCTACCAGACAAAAAGCCCCAGAAATCTATACAGGGGTCTGCCTGACTCTTTGGCTGGATACCAAGCTGCAGATGTGTAAGGTGAGACCCCACAAATAAAGAACAAGGAGGAGCCGTGAGTGTGGCATTCCCAGAGCTCACTCAGGGCTGGCTGGTGCCTGCATTCTGACAAGCCAGTGAAGAGAGTCCATCACACACCTGGGCATTCAGTGGAGACATGAAAAGGTCACACCTTAGTCGCAGGACTTATCCGACCCTAAAAGAAGGCTACAATTCAATTGACCTAACGAAGCTTTAAAACAAACCTCCAAATGACTACCTGGATCCACAAGTAACTTTACCGTCTGACAAAACAAAATACAACGCTCTTTAAAGGAAAGCAACACAATCCAGACACTCAACAAAGTAGCACATACTGTGTAGCTAGAATTCTATATCCAGCAATAACATCCTTCACAATACTCAGCATATAATCATAAAGCCATGGACAGGCAAGAAGCAGGGAAATGTGACCCGTAAACTCAGTAACCTGTCAGACAGTAGCAAATGATCCAGTATGTGTGTGTGGGTTGGTGGGGACAGGAAAAACATTCGAGAAATAATGACTCCAAGTTTTTCCTTTTTGACACAAACCCACAGGTTCAAGAAAATCAGTGAACTCAAAGTAGGGTACACACACGCATTTGCAAGCATCATCATTAGATTAACGTAAAGCGGAAATAGAAACAAAAACCTAAAAGAAGCCACGAAAGAGAAAAGACACTCCGTGTAGGTACAGAGATGACAACGACTGGATTCACATCAAAGAGGCCATGCACACAAAATGAGAATGGACGAACACGTTTACGTACAGAAGGAAGAAACTGTCTCCCTAGAATCCTACAGCCAACAAAACTCTCCTTCATACATGAAGGCCACATGGAGAACTGGGGTCTTCACACACCACGTGTGGGAATATAAATTAACCGGAGTTACCATATGACCTACAATTCCACTCCCAAGGACACTGAAAACATGTCTGCACAAAAAGTTGTACATGCAGGGTCATCACAGCATTATTCAGAAGAGCCCCAAAGTGGAAACAAGCCAAACGGCATTGAACGGCCCATCCCGGGGAGTATTATTCGGCAGTGAAACATGACGTTGTGGTAGATGGGGCCAGATGGATGAGCCTGGGAAACCTCACGCGAGGTGAAAAGAAGTCGGATACAAAGGACCACATAGGAAATGTCCAGCAGAGGAAATCTATGTAGGAGGGAAGATGAGTGGCTGCCAGGGCAGAAGGGGGAGCAAGGTTGGAGGAGAAATGAGGTGAAACTGCGACACGTACGGGGCTTTCAGAGCGATGAAACATGTTCTAAAATCCACTGTGCTGATGGCTGCACAACAATGTGGACCTGCTAAAAATCACTGAATTGTGAAGTACACGCACCGTATCGCAATGAAGCTGTTATTTTTTAAAAGGGAAATTAATTAAAAAAAGGAAAATAAACCGATTTTTTTTTTCAAACAAAGGCAAAATAAAGATATTCACACACACAGAAAGAGCCTTTTCCAGGCGCTGATCTCCAGCACCAGTGTGTCTGACTCCCCACGCCGAGCCCTGCTCCCCACCCAAGTGGGTCCCTGACTTTTATCCCGAGGCCGCCTCGTATTTCTGAGTCCACGCCACCGTCTCACCCGAAGGGGCCTAAGCGCCTCCTCCTTCCTGAGGACAGACCGTCACGTAAGTGCCGGCTCAGACGCTTCCTGTCTCAGGAAGCCTTCCTGAATCGCTCACCCCACCTGACGTGCTCCCCCGCCAGCCAAATCTGCAGAGCCGGGCAATGTCCTCCTGTCACCCCACCATCCCGCTCTCTGGGGTGTGTCTTGTCATTCTGCCCCCACTGTGCGAGTCCCTTTGTATCTTGTTGGGCAGGCACGGGGTTACACACTGTGACAGCTACATGAGCAGGGGAGAGAAACACGGAAGGGAGAGGCAATTAGGTGGCCCGGAGACAGCAACGTGCAGTTCCAGCGGTGAGTTTGCTTCTAAAGGAGACGGGGCTTCCTCCACAGGCTCACCCAGCGCCCTTCTGACAGCCGCAATGCACGCGTTCCTGTGTCGCCCCCGGGCACGAGGTGGGTGCTGTGACGTGCTGCTACAAGCCCACGAGTCCCGCCACCCCACCTCCTGCCACCCTCTTACCTCCACCTCCCACAGGGCTTTGGAGCTGGTGGCAGACGTGGCCGACTGCCGGCCCGTGGTTCTCAGGAACACGTGCTGCTTCTTCCTGTGCTCGTCACACGTGAGAAACTTCTCCTGCTCCGCGTGGAATAGCCTCACCACGTCACCCTAGGAGTCCACACACAGAGGAACCAAGGAAAGTGAAGTTTAAAAGAGAACTGAACCGCCACCTGGGAAGGGCCACGTGCCACCCGCCCACCTGGCCCCAAACTCACTCCCTTCAATATGTCGTCTTTGTTATCACTCCACTTCATGAAAAGGACGATTTTCCAGCTTGTGTTGCAGTTGACGGAATTGACCTGGAATCAATTAAAGCAAATGAGAACTACAGTTTCATATCTGCCTCAGAACAGCTGTGCCTTCAAACCCCCCAAATCCCGGGGCTCACAGCCTAACGATCGCAGGACCTACAAATTCAAGTGGCCTGTCAGAAGTGTGTGGCGGGAAAGGGTCATTTGGCCCAGTCACTATGTGAGCTCCAACTGACCACAGGAAGCAAGCTGCCTGCTCTTCTGGAATGACCTCTTCCTTTCTCTCCAAGTCTCTTGTGCTGCAGCCAGAAAGTAAAGGCCAAAGTACTTATAAAACGGGATGAACTCCAGAGGTAAAAGAGCCTCCCGAGTGTCCATTCTGAAATGCTAACGGCACTCACAGCAGCAGCCGCTGTCTGTACACTAAACATCTGCCAGGCACGGGCTGAGGACTGACACCCACGAGCACATCTGGTCCTCAGTGACACCCTAAGAATAGGAATGACCATCACGCCCATTTCAGAGACAGGAAAACTGATGTACAGAGAGACTGGGAACTACCCCCCAGCCACAGAGCTGGGGAATGGCAGATGTGGGGTTTGCAGCCACATCTCTGTCTTACTCCAGAGCCTGTGTCCTCAATCATTAGACAAGTACTTATGTCCCCGTCAAGTAACTGTCCTTGTGCCCCGTATCTGCCCATTTAGAGGCTAAGTAGATGTACTGCCACGAGGAAGACGGCATTCTCGCAGGGCTGCTGACTGCCTGCGGTGTTCCCTTCCTAGCAACTAGCAAAAGGCATCTTTTAGGGAGATAATTAGGAAAAGGTGCCCCTTTGGCCAGAAAAATTCCTTACGAGGGGCCCTTCTCTGGCTCACCAATTAGAAAACAATCCCCCAGTGACCTAAGGCTAGGAAACAGCACCCTGGGGTGACAACTGGTTTTGCAAGACCCCCTGTGGCAGCCCTGACTGGGGCCTCAGTCCCCTTGCATGCAGGACAGGCACAGGGCCACACGCACATGCTTCACCCCAAGGCCTGCTCCTGCGGCCTTGTGCCTGCCCTCGGGCCCTGACTCGGTCCCCTTACCTCATTGCAGCCTGGATTGTCCACCAGCTGGTGGCTGCTGGCGTGCAGGGGCTGGCCAGCATTGACGGGGTTCAGGACCACCTTGTCTCCTATGACCACCTGGAAAAGAAGGGCCGACAGGTCAGGTGCCCAGATGGAGGGCAGGTGGGTGTCCTCAGGCCCCCCCTGGATGTAGCATTCCCCGGCCCGGCCAGCTCAGCTGAACCCTTCGTAGTACAGGCCACCTTGTGATGTCCAACAACTCCTGCCCCATCCCTGAGAAATGGCAAGACCAGCATGGGACATCACTGTCAACTGCCAATGTCCCCCTTTTCGTGTGAACAGATATACATAAAAAAGCTCTAACTCAATTTCAGGAGTAGAGCAGAGTACTGTCCAAAGGAAGTCTTAATCTCTGCAGGGATGGGTCCCTGATTTTATACACCTAAAGCCATGACTTCCAGGCTGTTTTAAGTGCAAGCCACGTTAAGAAGCACAATGTTTTATTATGACCCTGTCAGCCATGCGTAGGTGCACGTGCCTGTCTCTATGTGAAGATAGCGATACTCATCTGAAATAAAGTTACCACACACTGACACTTATCCTCATCACGTTTAACACAGCCTGACCTTCCACTTTCAAAAATGAGAGCCGCGGGCCTCTAAGTCCATCCCATGACAAAGAGCTCGACACCTGTCATTTGAAAACCCTGTTCTACAAGATGCCTATTCAGTCCATCTTACCTTCTCCACCAAGGTACCGCTAAACAGGTAAGTTTAAAGGACAGGAAAGCCAAGAACGTGCTGAAAATGAACCTCGAAACCAAGCACCCTGGTCTTATTATGGGAGTGGCGGGGGAATGGAAACGATGGCTTCCTACGGTGTCAAGTTCATCTGTCTGCAGTTTGGTGCATTGGGGGCGGGGCATATACAACTACGTCTTCTCTAACTGCAATGAATGTAAGTACGTCAAAAAATCCAATGCTTTGGTGGAGCCTCAGCTTTACTGGACTTGTTCTTCCCTTCTCAGTAGAGGGTCAGTGTTTGCTGCAGCCCGACTGGGAGGGGCGGGTTGGTGCTGGATGCCGCTGGGGTCCTGTCATGTATATAACACACGCACACCACCTAACACATACGGAGCGGGCCAAAAACGTGCGTACACATTCTAAGAAAGGAACACTGTATTAAAATTGTAATACTCAATATATACCGACAAAAAAAGATGAATACAAGTCACGTTTGACATTTGCAATGACAAGAGGTGCTCAGAGTGGTTCCCATCAGTGTCCAGACACTTCTGATGATGGCGAACGACCGCTTGAGCCACGCTGACCAAAGTGTCCCCTTGCATACATTTTTTTGGCACCCCCGCTATATTAAGCGCCCAAAGCTTGTAAACTTAAATGGTAATACTGAGAAATGGCAAAGTCCTGTTTTAGGTGAAGGCTAGTTGAGCATTTTGACAAGATTTCCTGCTGTTTAAGACATATTTCTTTTTAGTAAAAAAAAGCTATTTCAGAATCTTAACAAAGTCAGAAGTATAGCTGATAGTATTTCAACAGTGTAGAGGGTGTAACGACTTACAAATGTCTGTAGCAAGTAGGGGAACTGCCCCAAGTCTCACCGAGAAGCTTTGCTGTGCCCTTGTACCCTGACAACCCCTCAGGGGAGGGGCCAGCTCACAACCGAGGGAGTCTGTGAGCAGGGTGCAGAGCCTGCAGGCCGACGGATGAGGAGACAAGGGAACATAACCCTGCAGGGCTCTGGCCCTCCCTGCCTTGTCTACTGGTTGCCCAGGTCCTCCGTCACTAACTTAATTTCCAAGTTAGAGAGGCATTTCTACTCCACGATGATCTAGAATGACAGGGGGCCCTTGCCAGCATATTCTTATATGGCAGCTGTTTTCATGGGAAAGTTACTGAGGTAATGGGCTGTTCAGACAATTTTGTCAGAAACCCGGACAGAAAAACATAGCTACTGGATTCAGGTCACACTTCTCTCCCAATTTCCCTGTTTCCCAAACACTGGTTTCCATAGCAATTCCCTGCTTGTCTTCATACAGGCTAAGCCTCTGGTTCCACTCTCCTCATGGCCTCTGACACACGGTGACAGGCGGGGTGGCACGGAGCCGTCCCCAGGCTGGCAGGTGACTCACACTGTCTCCGATGGATCGCAGCTTGTAGAACGGCTGTATGTAAAACCAGGACCCTTCATTCCCAGCCTCGTCCAGGGTGACCCTCATGGCGTTCTTCTCCAGCAGGGCCGGGAGCCTCTTATTCACAGTGAGATACTTATTACTCTTCAGGTGCAGGAGCTGAAAACCCACCGAGACAGTTAGGGGAGTATCAGCAAGACTTTCATGCTCTGTCATTTCTCTCCTGGCCAATAAAACGTGTATCAAACATCCCTTCCCATGTGGAGCTAACCGTGAAGCCTGAGGCAGGGCATGATGAGAAAAGAAGGAAGAGCAAAGGGAGCAGAAGGAGAGGGAGAAGAACTATTTTATTTTCCCTCAACGTAGCCTTGGAGGAGACGGAAGATGCCCCAGCCAACAGCACCGCCAGCAAGAACAGCACCGGCCACCTGTCAGTGGGAAGGAGCCTCACGCACGGCCAGAGCTGGAGCTGAGGGGCTGCAGACTCCCCCCGACAGGAGGGGGAGCGAAGGAAGGACACTTCTGAGCACAAGAGACACTGCAACTTAGTGGGGGACCCTGGGAGGGAGTAGTCATTTCATTTGGAAGAACATGGCTGCCATGGGTTTCTACCTTGAATTTCTAAGCACTTTATTCTTCATGCTTAGGTAATTATTACATGAAGGAGATGGAAAAAGCAAAGATTGAGATGGGAAACAAGTTGTGTCATGGTAGGTCTAGACCAGGCAGCGCTGGCCAAGGCTTCCTGCCTCAACAGGCTACAGGAGAACGTGGAAGGGAAGATGAACCGCTGCCCGACCCCTGGAGAAATGGTGAGGCCAGCGTGCGACTCCACTGCCAACATTCTCCCTTTCATGTTAACAGGTCCAGTTTCTCAAACAGTCCTAGTTGGTCCACAAATCTTCCCTCAGGGTTGTTGGAGGTGGAGGAGTAACCTGTCTGACTCGCAAGCCGCTGACATCCCCTGGCGGTGACAGGCACACACCTGTCCAGGTCCTGGGCTCAGGGCGTCTATAAACCCACATAACGTGCAGGTGGAGCCCAAGACCCAGGCTGGGGAGGAGGGGTAACAAGTAACACCAGCGCGTGTGTGTTCAGAGCTCACGCTGTGACAGGTACTCCTCAGGCCTCCCAGGAAGCCGGTACCATTCTTCTTCCCATGCTGCTAGTGAGCAAACTGAAGTACGGCGAGATTCCTTGCCCCCAATCTCAGTCAGGAAGTTGCAGAATCTGAACTGGACCGCTCTTAAGAGTTTATGCTCTTGGCCCCTAGACCCCTCTTTCGTCTTCAGGTCAAGCCACACTCTCCCGTCTAACTCAGGAGTCCTGCTCTCGGAGTTCCACGGCACAGGCCTGGCCCAGTAAGCAAGCTGGCACTGACCTTGGGGCCCACCTGGCCCCGTGTCCCTTCTCCACTGGCTAGAACCTGAAAGGGAGGCGGACAGGCACAGGCAGGACCTACGCTTCAGACAGATTCTGGAAACTACTTGCACCGTGTTCAAAGGCCTGAGGGTAGTAAACCCAGTTAGACATACAAGGTTGCTTCTACCAAGGCGGCAATTCTGGTTTTCTCATATTCCTGATTAGCACTGTTCTGTAGCTGATAGGAATAAAAATGGGAAGGGATTCACTTGTAATCTGTGAAGTTTACATTTACATCAGTAAAGTAAGCAAAGTCTTTCAAAAAGGGAAATAGTGAAGCCAGATAACGGAAGCGGTCGGGTCCTCAAAAGTTGGTAATGATTTTGACCCCCTGGGCCTGGGCCCAAACCATCTGGTAACCGGACAAATCGAAAGCGGCCATATTTGGCTCTGGACTTCCTCACACAGTTTTCTACAATGATAGATCCAGGTGGCTTTTCGGAGCAAACCCCACAGTTGCTGTTTCCTAGGTTGTGTTTTATCCCCAAGTCACACTTAAAGGCACGAGAGATAAACACGTAAACCTCACCACCCGTGAGACCCAACATCAGCTACTCCCCCTGAAGGCACGGAATGGTCCCTACTCCCTCTGCCGTGACAGAGAAGCCAATTTTCACCGAATATGAAGAGCTTTCAAGCGACACGGGTTAAACCAAACGGCAACAGCCAGGCTCTTTTTCAGGCGGAAGCTTCCCATTTACAGTATTTGGACAGATCTTAAGTTATCAGCCGTGGGGGCGAGAGGTGGATTCTGACACCGAGAGAGACCACCCACCTAAAAGCCCAAGAGTGCAGCCCACGCAGGAAGAACCGCCAGCCCTGGAAGAGCCTCGCCGTCTCCATGGAGTCCCGCCGGAAAGCTGGCCCAAACCCCGCCTCATGTGTGTTTTCCCAGTTTTGTTCTCGGTGTCGCTCCAGCTCCAGGGACGCGCGGCCTTCACCTACCTGGATCACGTTGCCATACTGGATGACGGTCCCCAGCAGTTTCCTGTTTTCTGTCTCGTTCTGCTTCTTCTCCAAGTCTGCAGCATGCTGTGCACGGGGAAGGAAGACTGGTCAGGAAGCGGGAACAGTGGGTTACACTTCTGTGCAGTGATGCAAGGCCCGTGCAGCCAGTCTGCACAGGAAGCCCAGGAATCCGCAAAGCTGAGCACCGAGGCGAAGCCAGGTGAAGGCAACGGGGGCCCAAAAGGCCAGCCCACCCTGCTCTTGCTTTCTTGGCTTTTTGGCCTCTTTTAAAATGCTTATTTTTACCTTTAAGGAATTCATGGACATATTGGTTTAGGGTAAGTCAAAAGCTTATGTATTTTTTTAAAAAAATAGGGTAGGGCTGGAAGGGAATTTGCATAACACTCTTCTGATTTGTAAAAGTCCTCTTTTAAAGCTTTGCAGTAAAATAAAACTTAATTTAAATGGCGGTTTGGGGTGGTTTCTGCTTTTGTGACCTGGAATGTGTTATTGAACAGGTGTGAGCCTCAGTTTCCTCTTGTGTAAAAAGAAGATGAAAACAGTCACCACACCTCGTAGGAATCACGGGAGCACAGCGCCTGTCACAGTGGCACCGATGGAGTGTGAGCTCCTATTGTTGGGCATGAATTATTATTTGTTTCATTTTCATAGTAACCCCTTAAGGAGAAGATCATTATCCCAATTTTTAAAAAGAAGAAACAGACTCAGGGAGATGAAACATTTTGGTCGACCCTGCATAGCTAGTTGGGTAATGGGTACAAAAGGGGTTATACTATTTTCGCCACTTCTGTGTATATTAGAAATTTTGCTAAATAATGTCATTAAAAAGTCACATATCTATTAAGTAGCAGAGATAGTCCTCAAACCCACATGTGGGTTAACGCCAGATTTATGCAGTTACAAATGAGGCTGGGAGGTAGTACCAGCACAAATTTGGCAGGCTAGGGAAAATGGTCAAGTTGAATAGAGCTCCCAGAATATTCGACCAGGGCCACTGAACGGCCATTTTTCATTCGTGTACCCGTACAACTGTGAAAGTACTGTTAGTATGTTATAATAATGCTCCAGGTTTCATCCTAGGCAATGAGGAAACTATTGTCCCAACCCATCTCCCAAACCTAGACGAGTGAAACAGAAGTAAAATTGCAGGGAAGAAACTCAGTATCTAATGTGATGGGTGATAAACCTGACGACCACTTGCGTACTTCAGCACTGTTTCCCTGCGTCTCCCGGTTCCTTGAGGTGAGAGGCCCCAGGGTGCCAATGGGCTAGTGGCCTCTTTCCCAGGGAGCGCGTCTGCATTGTCACGGGACCTTCTGGATGTGCTCTTGGTTCCACCACATACGCGCTTTTCCATCTCGGCCAGGTCACTCAACCTTGACAAGCCTCACCGTCCACAAAATGGGGACAATGCAAGCCTTTCAGGGCTGTGCTAAAGATTAGAGAAAAATTCAGCATCTGCTCCACCTCTACCTGGAGTGCAGGTATTTTGGGGAAGGTAGATCATTCGAGAAAAATATGCTGTAGCAAGCGATCCTAAACCAAACAGAAGCCGTGTTACAGGAGGCAAAGGGTCTGCCTCCCTGGGACCATCACACGATGGCATCTGCCCCCACCCTGTCAAACAGAGCTCAGCTTCCCCTGTCTCGTTGGGAATCAGTCCCAGTCTGCTGTGCTCACCTACAAAAGGATAAAGGCCACAGCATTCCAGACACACCTGGACACAACAGCCGTGCAGGAAGGGCTCCCTTGGCCTCCAAACTGCCCTCAGCCCCCTCCCATGCTCTCCCCACTCCAGGAACACCCCCTGAAGGTGCGCCCCTCTCTCGTCCTGCCTGTTTCCGTGCGTGTGCCCCACCCCCTCCGAGACCCCTCCGTTCACACAAGTCCTGCAGGTAGTTCTCCAAACAAAACCTGGACTGAATCCAGGAGAAGAAAGGGTTCTACTTTGCAGACAGCCATTTGTTCTTACCGTTCTCAGCTAACACAGATGGGAAATTCAAGGAAAAGCCTGTCAATGGGGTGGGGGTGGGGGAACCAATAGAGTCAGGAAAATGAAACAAACTAATATGGTCTTTCTCTGCTCAACACACCACATTGCAAGGAGTCACCCGCAAAGAATCACAAAGTAGCATTTCTTGGACTTAAATGATATAAGGGCCCTCTTGAAGAGGGAAAGTTCTCATGGACATTCCGCTAACTCTCAAGAACCACCAGGGGCCTCCGTTTCAGAAACAACGATCTAAAACACTAAGTTCCTACCTACGCTTAGACTAAGTATAACAGTGGTAAGTCAATAGTCACTGGCGTATCTCAAAAGAAATGTCAAATTAGTCATCAAGAAGGCACTGTATATTAAAGATTAATTAAACACCGGCAGCTCTAAGTATTCAGGGCGTTTGTCCAAAAACATACAAAAGGTAAAATTAGAACAGAAAATACAACAAAATTGGAGGGTAAATACCTACAAACTTCTCTGAAAATATCAAATAGCACATCTGAAACTGATAAAAGGTTTACTGATGACCAAGCCTTCACATAACTACTGAGTGAACATTTACTAGTCGATGTATTAAGTTTATACATCGTTCTAAAAACCCACTTTTCCTATAAGCTCTCTTTGTTTAAGGAGAAAACTCTCCCAATCATTTCACCTGTTACTGACTGTGTGAATCCTTAGATGTGTTCATTTGAGGTCACACAGCAATTCTTAGATAACTCCCTCCACAACCCCGTCAGGTGTTTTCCTCCAGCTTTATTGAGGCAGCAATTGGCCCACAGCTCTGTCAAATTCAGCTTTTAAACAAAGACATCCATCCTGATTTTTAAGTTCAACAGGTGAGACAAAAGGTAAAGGGGAAATAAGGCTGGAAGTACACCTGGGCCCATCAATCAAAGCTGCCCCGACCCTTAACCGGAAAAGGACAGCTGGTTCATTAAATCCCACAAGTACTTTCTAAGGGGTGGGGGGGGGGGGCACTGTAAGACCAGAAACAGCTACAATCTCCTGGAAGGATAACCTGGCAATATCCACCAAAAAGTTTTTCAATGGGCATAACTTCGACTCAGCAATTCCATTTCCAGGAGTTTCTCCTAAAAAGATAATCTGGCATTTTCACAAGGCTGTAACAACTTTTTTTTTTTTTTTTTTCAGAATGGCAAAAATTGTCAGGATCTTGAATACCGCCCGCCATAAGGACTAGCTAGATAAAATTATAGCGCGTGTGTGTGTTACTCTCTCCCCTTACACATTGGGTTGTGGACTGATTTTAATTCCTAAGGAAGCAACTGCACTCTATGCTACAGTCCTTGCCCCCGCCATTCGAAACGAGCATTCCCATGCTCCCTAAGCGGCATCAAGGTCACCCCCAAAAGAGTCGCCTGTTATTTTATGTCAGAAACAAGAGAATCCATTATTAAATTACTACAGAAAGGCCACTGGAATGATGCGGAAGGCTTATGTAAGGTCAACAAGCTCTGAACTCGTCACATGCTGCTGAATAAAGCTTCTGAAGATAAGTAGGGCAGGACCCAGGCGTTTTACAGGACAGGCAAGACTTGTCAGTCTTGCAGAGGGAACGGACACACACAGCAACCGGCCACTAGATGTCACTGTCCTTCAGGACGCTGCTTCTGTGCTGCCTAATCCAGTCAAAAGGAAGTCAAGTGGTCTAGACAAGTAATTCCTTAAATGGCATTAATTTAAAATAACCCGACCTTTGACCGGGGTCCTGCACAGTCGTTGACCAAAATAAAAATGAGAGCCCACTGGAGACTCGGAGGCGAGCAGCTGCCTAAAAGACAGCATCTTAATGACGGCACTGAAACATGTAGACAGAGGACTTTCAGACACCAGGGGAAAAGGGTCCAAATAAACAGGCCAGTCGGCACCACACAAGGTCAACACCCAAGACCCGAAGGTCACAGCAGTAATGAAACCAGAATCAAGGACTGGTTTCCGTCTAAATGTTTTTAAAAGCACAAACAGCATAAAAGAGAGTCGTCTCTTTCTTTTTCCATAAGGAGTTCAAAGTTCTTGAACACCTTTAGGACGGCATTTTACCAACTGTGCAGAGTTTCCACACTTCATTCGTGGAAAGGAGCAGCGAAAGGAATGGCTGATGAAACATAACACATGCCATCCAGCCTGAGCCCCAGCATGTCGGTGTCAAGTGCGTGTTTTAAATTTTAACTGAATCAGTTGCTGATATATATATATATATATATATATATACACACACATACACACACACACACACATATATATATATTTTAAACTGCGATATGACACATCAGCGCAGAGTTTTAGCTCCTCTTGAAAGAGCGGGGCCCTGGCAGCAGCTCTCAGCTCACCTGCCCCCACAGCAACTGCAGGGGGTGGAGCTGCCCCCGCCCCCCAGGGCCCACACATGAGCTCTCCACTTAGCAACCTGGCCACCAAGTCCCTTTCATTCCAGCTGGCATCCCGCATAGCCAAGAGGAATGTGAATTTACAACCCCTGCTGTAAAAAACACAGGAGAAGAAAGGGTTTGCGATGTACTAATAAGATCTCAATTGAACAGAGTGATTTTCAGACCAGAAAAGGAAAGGCAGGGCTGCTGAAGACTCCTTCCACGGAGGTGGCCCCAGCTGGCACTCGCTGAAAGGCTCACCCGGAGCTTGCAGGACCCAGCGGCCTGCCGCGGCCATTCCACGGAATTTTCATGCTCCCAGCACAGACTTCCGGGCCTTCTGACGGGCACAGGGACTGGGGGGGAAAGGGCGCTGCTGACATGCAGTGGATGGGAGCCAGGGAGCCGGACATCCTGAAGTGCACGGAACAGTCCTATACGCTCGTCCATACAATTCTGTGTCTGCTTGGACATTCCCAGAGGTTAACAGAGGTTAAAAAGCAGTCTACAATTTTGGAGCCCACCCCTAACTCCACCTGACAGCACCGCACAGATGGTTTTGCATGGTTTAATGAATTCTGTTGTGAATGCAGTTTGAGAACACACAAGTGCTATTTAATCCAGGGAAACGCGTGTACTTTGCTTTCTTGATAACATTACCAAGAGCTGCTGACCATTTTTGCAAAATGACATTACAGGAAACACGCTCTGTGGGTCCCCATCTTTGGCTGCCTTGTTCACGGGGTCTGTACACATAGGTACAAGCACTAACTTCCTACGTCCTCTACAGTGGTCGTGCTTGAGCACTGACTTACTGAAGTCTACAATTTATCACTTTTGTTTCTCTTTGATATTTCATTTTTTAATGTAGTATCATGAGAGGTTATATTATTTATGACTTTTATTTCCTGTTTGTACATAATATTTGCAACTGGTCTGGTGAGGTTGAAGATGTCTGCCCTAAAACCATTAAAATAATGATGCAATTCCTGAAGTCTTTAAAGCAATCTCTGTTCCCATTGTTTCTTCTCCTCTTACCCTCTGACGCCCACAGATGCCTCAGACTGAGGCTTATTGTCACTTCCTCTTCCTCCAGGAAGCCCTCCCTGACCACCATATCACACACCTTTATTCACATTGAGGGATATGGGCGCCCCTTCTAGGAGCTCACACAGCCTTGGTGGTTGGCCCTGTGACAGCATTTGCCACACTGCCTTGTCACTACCTCTTTATTCTTTATTACTGGCTATTCAGTTCCCAGAGGGTTAAGACGCTGTCACAGTTTTATCACCATCACCTAGCATAGTGCTCATTCAACAAGAATTTCTTGAGCACCTACTATGTGCCAGACACTATTACAGGCAGTGGTGCAGTGGTGAACCAGACAGACATGCCTCTCCTCTAACGGAGCTGTGTTCTCATCAGTGACAGATGATAATTCAGAAAACTACTAAATACAACTGCAGCCTGATCAGCGCTGAGAAAGCGACAAACAGGGCGCTATGATGGAAGCAAGCAGCAGATCGTGGGGCTGAGATGGCGCTCACGAAGGAGGAGACGGTCTTAGCTTAGGAAGATCTGGGAGCAGTGTTCTAAACATTCTAAACCATTCTGTGATGCTCAAAAAAAAAAAAAAAGAAAGAAAGAAATGCAAGAGAGCTCGTGTGGCTGGCACGGAGCGGGTGCAGTTCAGAGGCCCCGAGGGGACAGCAGGGTCCAGCAGTGCAAAGCACAAAGGCATCTGAAGTGCAGTGGGAGTGACCGCTTGTGTTGCTGACACCAGACGATAAGCTCCCTGAGGGTCGGAGCCTGGTCTGTTCATCTATGGACATATTATAGAACCTGGAGCACCGTGAGTGGTGATGAGGGCCCATCTCTCCTTAGAGTCAGCTGCTTTCTATCCCTTCATTCAACAATAGACGAAGGCCGGTCCCAGACGTGGAGGGCCGCAAAACAACTCCCCCACCCCAGTCCACTCGGACACGGCCCGCAGCAGCGCTCTGAGACACCGCCCCGTACATACGTGCAGCTTGTTGAGTAGCACGGCATCTGTCGTGCTGTTGGCCCCTGGCTTGGCCGCTTTCCAGAACTGCTTCTGGGCGGAGTATCGGTTCATGGGACATAGCTTGAAGAGGCAATCTAGGAGAGAAAGGAACAAAACGTGTTACGGAGGAAGGACACATCCTGGGATTGGAAAACCTTCCCCTGGGATTCTTAGAGGCCGTTATCAACTACATGTGGCACAGGGCCCTTTACAAACCTCCCCTTTGACCTTGAATTCTTGCCACCACAATGTGAGGTTATACATGAGGAAACTGAGGTTTCTGGAGGGTAAGTCAGTTGTCACATAGTCAGTGAGTGGCGGAGCTGGGACTCACTGCCCCATAGTTGTCTGCTTTCCTTTCTGCTGGACAAACGGAAGGACGAACCTCCTCACTGCACAATGATACATGAACGGATTTTCATACGGAAATCCAACTGCATTTAACAAAATACTGCAGACGCTTATTTGGGGGGACCTTCTAGGGCAGTGGTCTCTGAAGACTCGTGCACAAGATGCTTCTCTGGGAGCAGAACAAAAATATCTGCATCTGATTAGAGACAGATGTGTCCTTGTCCCTTAGTCTCAGTACAGTGACACCCTCCCGTTTAGGTGCGCCCGGGCTCATGTGACTTCACTCTGTCCTACGCACAGCAAACCCTCACAACATGGACGAGCAGCTGCAAAGTCACCCAGATGTTAAAAATCACACACAAAACCATTTTAAAAATTATCGCTAATGATGAACTTCACCCTAAAGCACCTGTGTGCGATAAGGTACTGATGGTCATCTAATAATCCTGATTAATAGGACACTACGTTATTCTTTAATGTTAATCTTTTTAGCAACGTCTACTTTCTTGCTTGTTTTTATAATGTATACAATATATTATTAGTACAGTAGCACTATATATAAAGTTATGTGTATATAAATTTTAAATACACACACAGAGTTTGAGGGTATATTTGTCAAATTTTTTAATAGGGATATGTCATCCAAAAAGTTCAGAAATAACTGCTCTAAAAAACTAATACTAAACTTGAAAATAATAATAATAAAAATAATAAAATTGGCACTCTCTGAGAAGTTTGCATTTTGACACACTGGGTTTTTAAATGGGAAATATTTATACAGTAAAATTAATAAATTTCAAATGAATACCCAGATTTGAAAAATTGCACCCCGAACATAGATCAGAATAAACTTAAGGAAATTCCATCTACTAGCTAGACTCTTATTCTTATCTGTTCATTAAAACAGATTCCCTTGAAGGACCCTGAACAGGTCAACACCTAGTTATTGTCTTAGCCAAATAACTACCTCAAAGTAATAATACAATTTCCTGTCTTGTCAAGCACGTGGACACTGGACCTTCCCTCTAAATTGAATCACCCTTTCTTCTAGTTGGAATACATTTTTACCAAGTACAGTACTGCACAAATACTTGACATTATTCAGAAAAAAAAGATGGTTTAATTGTCGAATTAAAAGGTACTTTTCTCCTTTCTATAACATCCTTCTTCACTAAACATTTCTACCTAGTCACAAGCAGGTATAAGGCAAATAGAAGACCACTGATACCCGTCTTTGCCAAAAACAGAATCCATCTGAATGTAGTTATTAACGCACATGAACGAGACCATCTAGGTCTTTAGAGAACAAAGGACATAGCAGGAAACCTATTACAAGACAGGACTGCTCTCCCACCTCTTCTGAAAGCCACAGGCCATTGTCATGGACTAGCTCCATTGTGACTTAATGCCGTCACTGAGAGACATGCTTTTCTACCAGTTTGATACCCATATACAGTTGTATGTGAAGTCCCCGTTCACCTCGGGAACAGTGACACAGAACCACAAGAGTACCGGCCAGCGTGAAACGTCGCATTGCTGACACGGGACAGAGAGTGGTGGCCTCCTTGATGACCACACGACTTACAAAGCCTTCAGAATATGTAAGTCACCACTGTTAATATTCGACACGGGGCTTACTGTACGGACCAAATGGGATTCACAATTTCCAATCTCATCAATAATAGACACTGAGAGTGAAACGGTCTATTTTTTTCCCTCCAGCACACGTCACAGGATGACAGCTAACTGATATGCATTCCAAAACCAAACTGGATTTCGGTCGATGTGGGAAACAATCAGGCCAGATCGATGAGGCCCAGGGACGAACATGCCCTGGCAAGCACCATCCTAGAAACAGCTCACGGGGCAGTCGAGTCGACCACCACACTGAGCACACATGAGGGCCACAACGCAGGCTCAAGACTTCAGGTAACTTGACATTCACCTTCAGGGAGATGTGAATTGAGGCACGGCCAATCCAGCCCAATCCTTGCTATAACTTCCACGCCACTACTTTCCTTGGGCAACACAGAGGATTGTATCAGACTAAGAGTGTTTACAACCAAACACCTCTGAACATGTAAGAGGTGCTAACAGACTCGAACCAGAACCAGCTTAGCCTTGCTGATTTGGTCCTGTCTTCCTGGTTGCTTAGCAACTGATTCAAGGCGAAAATTAAATTAAGCAATTCAAATGTGGTGGTGAAGTTACCTTCTGAAATTCTGCGATTCAGCAGCTCTATATTGACCTATTCTATTTGGATGGCACAGCACAGGGTGAAATTAAAGTCCCAATGGACCCTCATACTGGACTAAGTATAGAAACATATAAATACAGGAAATCCAGTAGAAGAATATACACTACACCCATTTGGGGAAGGGTGTGTGTGTGTGTGTGTGTGTACACATATGTGCGTGTGTACACATGCACTGTGGTTTGATCTCACTCCAAAGAAATGCCACAAAGATCTTATGTGACAAGTGCTATTTTTGGCCTTTGAAGAATAAACTAAACTAAGCTTTCAAAAAAAACTACTTCGGAATATTCCTGAGCTTTAGCAGACGCCACACTGGGCCGGCAAGAAGTTTGCTGAAGAGAGGGGTTAAGTGTTACGGAGCAGTGTGGGGTGACACCAGACAGGGTGGCCGTGGGTGACCGTCCTCGCTTTAAACGGCATTCTAGAACGTGGCAGGAGGGAGAACGCTCAACTGCTTGGTCCATGCAGCGACTGTGACACGAGCATGCAGTGTACAGGTAAGAGCAGATGGAAACAAGAGGAACCACAGGTGTGCCTGGGCCCTCTGCGTGTCCCCAGGGCAGGGGGAAGGCGGAGGAGCTGACCTCAGAGTGAGCCCCGCCAGGGACTAAGTCAGAGAACCACGGCTGCCTGCCAGAAGAGCAGCCCAAAGCCCATGCTCTCCACTGACTAGAAAGTTGAACTCTAGAGCGTAAGGACCATGAGGGCGGATGTTTTCATCTGTCTTGCACGCTCTGGTTTAGGGGCAGAGGGGGTCGCAGTGACAGCCAGTGAATTAATCATTTAAATGTGCTGCAATCCCTCGGCCTCCAGAGGTGAGGGTGGGTCTGTCCTCTGGAGTCACTTCCAGCTTGAAGCCCCCAGTAGCCTATTCATATATTCCATCACCATTTGTTAAAGTGCCTACTGTGCGCTGGGCACAGTACCAGGCGCCTGAAATGTAACAGTGAACCACGTACAAGTTTCTTAATAACATCCTAGCAACAGCGAAAAACTAGCCCAACACTCAAGTTGAACTGCAGCGAGTGAGAAGTAGTAGGTGGCAGGGACTCCACAGGACACGACGTGGCCAGTGTGGGGGGTGGGGACAGCACTGTACACGGGGTCATCAGGAAAGGCATCGCCAGGACTGGCATCTGAAGGGAGACTGGAAGGAAGAGGAGAAACATCTGGGGGCGAAGCCTGCCAAGCAGAGCAAGGAGCAAGTGGAAAGGCCCAGAGCTGCAAAAAAATCTTGACAAGAGAGAAAACAACAGAAAAGATGGCTGGAGCATAGCGGGCGGAAGCGCGTTGGGCAGAGGTGGCTGGAGAAGGGACAGGCTTGTATCCCGCAGCGTGAGCAGTGGGCAGCGACCAAGGGCTTGGAGCAGAGAGCAGGGGCAGCTTTCTCTTGCTGATGGTGCCTGCTAAGAAAAGGAAGGCTGGGGTGGGGGGGGCGATGTGGGGGAGAGGAGCAAACACCCAGAATTTCATTTGAGCTATGCTTAGTTTCAAACGCCTGTGAAACACCCCAGCTGAAATGTTGACTAGGCCCCCCATCAACCAGCGGGCTGCCGCTCCAGCGCAGTCAGTTATTTAAGGAGGTGAGGGGGAGATGGAAGAGGAAGGACGGGGGTGCTGGAGAGGAGAGTGGAGGAAGTCAGTATTACAAATACAGTGTAGCTCCCATCTGCCGCCAGAGACATCTATCCAAATCTAGAGAATATGTTCACCGAGGCCGACAAGAGCTTGGACTTGATTAGAAGTTTTCATTCGGGAGAATAAAGACCTTTCCTCTCTCCTCACCCCCCAAAAAACCAACACCAGGAAAACCGAAAAACCCAACTCCATCTTCTATGAAGCTCAACTCCAGCTCCCCAAGTTGCAGTAAATGAAGATGGGGTTAGGAAGGTGGGGTGGGGCTGGACAGACGGAGGGCCGTGAACCTGTGCGTCTGCAGAGGGGGTACAGTGAGGCGCGGGCCCGTCTGCCCAGGGGAACCCGAGAGGGTCAGGAACCCACGCTGACACTGCACGGGGCACCCGGCTGCCCCACCTGGGGCAGGGACGAAAGGGCCCGAGGGCGGCGGTGACGACCGGGACAGCAGGTCACACACTATCCCTTGTCTGTGACACGCAGACATACTGAGACGGTCAGAGCGCGAGAAGACTCGGTAAATGCTACAGAAGAGCTAAGCAAACAGAGAAAAACAGGATTAGTGCGAACTCCAGGAGAAAACTGCACATTAAAATCTCGTATGTCTTTAGCTCAGCAGGGAACAATATTTACACTCTCAGGAAAGTCTAAGGCTGAATATTACTTCAGCCAGAAAAAAAAAAAAAAGGTGGTATCACGCCAATGGGAGGACGCAAGAGAAAGAGAAAGTGTCAGAAAGCCAAACTCATCTGTAACAACAGGAAGTCAAAGGCTGGTATTTAAAATAGATTAATCTACAGACATCGAGAGGCGCACATCATCTAGAAACACTGGTAAATACCAGAAGAAAATGTTAGTTTAAATTGTTGCCGCTGGGAGGCGGAAGGCATGAGGGCTCAGACACAGGACTGTTATTTTTATTTTTCATTTTATCAATATTTGACCTTTTTGATTAAGGTGAAATTCACATAACATAAAGTTAACCATTTTCAAGCAAACAGTTCAGTGGCATTTAAGTCCATTCACGGTGCTGTGCACCCACCACCTCTGTGTATTTCTGAAGCATTTTATCAGCCCCTCAAGAAGCTCTGGACCGAGGAAGCAGCTCCCCGACAGCTCCTAATATTTCACTTTTTAAGGGACGTGCATGTATCAGTGAAAACACTGAACTTTCTTAAACGAGCCCTTTGGACACCACCACTGTTCAGTTTTCGCTGCGCTATCACCTGACAACCACAGAGTGACCGAGGCAGCGAGCTGGGCGCTGCCAGGGGTCCGTGGGGATCCAGAGACCCTCTTACCACTGACGGCACACAGACTGGGGTGGCCGCTGTGGGCAGTGCCCTGGCACGAGTCAGGCTAAGTGCACACGACAATCCAGCAACTGTGCTGCTGGGCACACGTTGCAAAGAAATCGCTCGCGGGTCCTGGGTCTCCCACTTCCACAGACAGGAGGAGGTTCTAGGGAAGAGAGCTCGAGAAGGCAGGCCTGCTGTTAGCCGCACTGGCTGGTTAAGACTCTCCTCCCAGCCGTGGGTGATGACCAAGCACGTGCCCCGCCAAGCTGCAGAGGAGCGAAGAAAGGGGGTCCCGCCGAGCGCCCAGGGGGAAGTGAGCTGGCCGCACTCGTCGCCAATCCCGGCTGAAGCCCCGGAAGGGCTGCCAGGCGTCCACTTCACTCTCTCACCCACGTTCACCGGCTGTAGCCAGTTCACTAGACAAACAGACCCCCTCACACAGCTTGAAGTCTTAGGCCCACCTCAGTGACCAAAAAGACAATCAACAGGCTACCATTTTTTAAAAAAATTCTTCATTCAGCCAGTGTAGAGCACCGTAATTTTATACAGGAAGGAATCAAGGGGAGACTTCCAGGAGCCACACTTATGAAAACTTTCAGTGTTGACTGTTCATCTCTTGCCTTCTTTTGAAAAGGGTAAGAGGCAACAGAATGCACATTTCAGAGGAGACAATGCAATTAGCAAAGAGAAGGGGGACTATTGCTTACATCCCCACCCAGGGACCTAAGATTTAAAAACAAGTAGTGAAAGGGGAATAACAGAGCAATCCATATTTTAAGAACTCTCCCGACTCAAACTTACTGGACTGAAAGTGTCACCAGGGCTGCCTCTATCTGCCTCATGCATTATTCTGTCCCCAAGTATTCAGCGAATAGGGGGCCAGTGCATGAACGAAGGGTACTCAAGGAGGAAGGACACTCTAAAACAGCAGTGCACAACAGGAAAACGACACCTATTTCCAACAAAAGCCTTCCGGGAACAAGTCCTGAACTCCAGTTCACCACAGAGGAAACTGCTACAACACGATGGTGTGTCTGCTGCATGTGAATCGCATTTCCCAGGTCATGTGACATTAACAAGAAGTGACAGTTTCCAATTGGGACAGCAAATAAATCTTCCATTACCTGTCTGCACACAAACACAGACATTGTTATTAAGAGACAATAGTCTATGAGGCAATTTTTCCCCACTTAGGCAACTAGATGCTTTTTCTGAGTAGAAAACTCAGGACAGATGTCATTTTAAGGGAACAAATTGACAGCTAGTAAACAGCCCTAGAGCTGTAATGCACCGTAGAGAGAATACAGACAGCAATACTGTGCTCTCATCAAACTTGCTGAGACGAGACCTTAATTATTCTAATCACTAAAAAAGGGTAATTATGTAACATGGTAGAGGTATTAATTATCGCTACAATGGCAATCATATTACAATATATAAATGTATCAAATTAACACGTTGTACAACTTCAATGTATACACTGTTGCATGTCAACTGTTTGTTTCACACACACACGAATGAACTTGAAGTGCAGGTAGAAACTTCCTTTTTGATCCACGTTAGCTCAGCCAATTAAATTTTCATTTACCTATTTGCAAGAATTACTGAATACGGATCAGCTTTACCCCGAGATGGACAGTGAAACCTCAGCTGGCACGGCAAGGCATCCTCCCACTGCGCACGACAGAAGGGGCCAGAGGTCACCTGCCTTTGCTTGGACAGCGGGAGGCTCTGCCCTGGAAAGACGGACGAAAGACCCAACACCACTTAAAAGTTACTTGTGGCATCAGGGCCACACGGCCAGGGCCAACGTGGACAGTGTCAACGCAGGGTGACGGTCCTGGGACAGAGGCGGCCCTCTACCAAAGGGTTCTGAGCAAGAGCCCGGCAGTGCCACCGTCCCTACCCTCGCGCCTGAGCCTGGTCCCCGCCCCTTCCTGGTTCTGGGAGCAATCCGATATTCTTCCAGCAGTTTCCTCTTTGGCTCATGCGAGTCAGTCTCTGTTGTTTGCAACCAGGAGCTCAGGCTGATGTGTGGCCTGATAAACATCGCGCTCTCCTGGCAACGGAAATAAACACAGGCTTCCACCATCACCACAGAGAATGCCCCCGACACAGGCGATGGAAGCTGGAAAGGCGGCTCCAGCCCTCGCCAGTGAGCAGCCTGGGCCGCACGACCGAAGCTCTGTGCTCCCATGTCTTGTCCAGAAAACGGATCTTTCCTAAGGCACCACATGGAGGAGGTGCAGGCACACACCCCCCACCAGGAAACCCAGGTGTGTGGGCGCGGACCTGTGGCCGGGCTGCCTGGGTTCACACGTCCGCTCTGTCCCATGTGAGACACACGAGCCAGGGGCAAAGAGTCATCTCTGTAAGTGCTTGTTGCTTGCCTAGGAAAGGGCGGCCGCCACCACGGCTAACTCGGACACGAACCGAAAAGGTTCAATTAATTCCTTGGCGCTCAGTGCAGACCCCGCAGAGTAAACGCGCAGCCAACACCAGGCGTGACGACACAGGGCTCAACAACTATGTGTGCACGCAGCACTGCAGCTGGACACACGCCATCGCCACACACAGCGACACGCATGGCTTCTCAGGGGTGACTGCGCGGAAGGAGCCGAGCAGGAAAAGGAGTCCATTTACACGGCCCGAATCCATTGACACGACATTCAATCCCCGGCAAACCAGTCCACACAGATAGTGAGAATGGGGCTTCCGTGGAACCACCAGGGAATGTTCTGGAAATGTTCCCAGACGGGGTGGGGGGCATGTGGGGAAATATGCAACAGCTCATTGAGCACTTAGGGGGTGGGTGGGGGTGCACTACCCCAATAAAAGATGAAAATGAAATAGTAGCTGTTCTCACAAAAAAGAGGATGAAACACATTTTCCCTTCTTATAAAAGGTTAACAATGGTTGTCTGATTTCCATCACTGGGGAAACATGCTTTGTTTTGTCAGGATTTGGGTTGGGCATTTGCTGGCTTATAATGGAGAGGAGGGAAGGTGGAAGAAAGAGATGGCATCACTGCCTCCCCAAGGGGCCTGGGCTGTGTGTGTTGCCCACGGGACACTGGGCAGTGAGCAGTGCTGGCCCCAGGTCCAAGCCGGCCTTCCCTGCTCCCTCCCTGTTGTAGCCACGTGGCTGTGCACCTCGTATAGGCAGCCATTTAAAAACGTAAGCTGTCCTGAAATGCTCTCATGTCTGATGTTTTGCTTCAGAACAATCAGGGAGAGGGGCGAGGGGGGACACAGATGAAATGAGATTGGCCATTGTTACAGGTGAGCCCTGGGTACGCGGAGGGTCACGATGCTATTATCCTCTCGACTTGTGCAGAGGCTTACATTTTTTGCATAACAAAAAGTCTTTAAAATCACCTACGATAGTTGCTTTCAAGTATGACATTTTTACAAAAACCAAAAAGTATTCACCAAGTTCAAAACAAGGTTATTTTTCTTTAAGTACCAATTTAACGAGGGAAAAAAGGAAGGAGTGAGGAAGGAAGGGAGGAAAGAAGGGCCTGCTGCATAGGGAGGCTGGTCTAAGTTGCCAATCGGCCAGAAAACCAACGTATTCTGGATACGAGGAAATTGCCAGATGGGCTTGTCAAATAAGAAATATACGACAGACAGAAGTGAACATAAAGGGAGCGAGGAAGCCCAGCTCTCAGTTTGATCTGTGAATAGCAAACACTTCCACGGACTTTGGGTCCAACGCCTTCTGCACAGAACCCCTCATTCTCAGCCCCTCTCAGAATTCAAGGCAAAGGAAATTTCCTGGGTCTAGCCCTGGCTGTTTCAAAAATTCTAGCACTTGGGAACTTCTGAGGCTGTGCCACATGTTCTGCAAAAGCACAGTCAGAAGGTTTGGAACGTCTGATCTGAAAGGAGTTACATAAGGGACTGGGTTGGTCATCCCAGGATCCTCTTGGAAAAATACTTATCCCAGAAACTCCGTTACACAAAGGAAACAGTCTGTCTCTCTGGAAGTCATCTGATTTCTCCTCATTCAACAAACATGTATTAAGCACGAGTGCCTTAGAGACAGAAAGTCAGTAGACGTGGCGTTGGAGTGTCCTCCGAGGAGGCTGCAGGTAACTCCCTGACCACACCTGGAGAGAGACGGCGGGGCGGTGAGAAGGCTCCTTGCTGGAGCTCTGCAGCTCTGCCTCTACGGCCCTGGGCAGCGCCGGGAGAGGCAGGGACAGCACAGGAGGAAGCAGCAGCCAGAGAAACCTGGGCGCCACGGGCAGCACACCATTCCGAGAACTAACTTCCTTTTCTGTGAATGGGCCAGACCTCCTGACACGGCCCAGGGTCCTGAATGGGGACAATGAATGCGGCCAACCTGCTGTCCCGCCTCCCTCCCCTACCTGGGGGAGGGGGGTAATCGCCATTTGACCTCAACACAGAGCAACGTGGCCGGCTTAGCAGAGCGTCATTGCTGGACTGCACCCATTTCTCCAGGGAAAAGACAAGAGGGCAGGTGGACGCCAGTGAGCAAAGGAAGATGCCGCCCCGAGTGTCTGGCTCTGCTCCTCTCTCTCCTGGTCTCCACTGCAGACCTAGTGACCCAACTCGGAGCCCTCAGCCAGGCTCCACCACGCGTGCGCTGGGCCGTTCCCTCCACAGTGTTGACTTTTCACAAATGAACAAAACGGTGAATGACCAGATCCCTTCCACAGAGGCCCTTTCGCCAACCCTAACCCGGCGGAAAGGAACTCACTAAATAAACCAGGAGGCCCTCGAAGACAGCATGCATGTACCTCAATGGAGAGAAAAGCCATATTCTTCATCCATGTCATGACTGAGGTTGCCTGTACTTACACTGTATTTTTATCCTGGCAAACACAGCCTCCCACCAAAGGGCCTTTGAAGTCCAAAGCTCTCTCAATAACAAAGACTGTCAAGTGTTCCTGTCCCCCAGGAACACTGAGCTGAAAGATACAACACATTCCCGCTCATGAGAGGAGCTCCTTCACGCAGATTCTGCAGGAAGACACCTCACAGTGACACCTCTCACTCGGGGGACGCCAATGTAATTCTGGGCGGGGTGGGGGTGGGAGGGCGCTGTCAGGGGCCCTGTGGGGGCGGAGCAGCACCCCGCCTCTACCCTTCAGTTGTCAGTAGCCCCCACCCCCCAGTTCTTACCATCAAAAATGTCTCCAGATGTTGCCAAATGTCCCCTAAGAGCAAAAATCAACTCTCCCTCCTCCCTGCCCCACACAGAGAACCTCAGAATTAAACCCTTTCCATCCTTCTTGAGAGTCAATGCCCTGAACTGACCAAACATGACAGATTGACAGATAAAGACGGCGGAGAGGGGCAGAAGCATTCTAGACCCTCTGAGTTATGGTTTGCTGTACTTGAAATGCCACGTGATGGCTGGGATCCTCTTTCTAAAACTGACTCTCCTCCTAAAATCCTGCAGGGCTGTGTTCTCAGCCGCAGCGACACCTCCCGGCCACAGCCCAGTCACACGGGAGCCCTGGCCCCTCCCTCAGGGACTCCAACCCCCAAGGTGGGACAGGAGAGATGCTCCCCCCACCTCCCCAGGGGATTTCTACTGAGCAGCGGCTCCTCTAGGATTTCACATCCCAGGGCTCCACTCGGCTGGGGGCTGGGGCGGGGGTCACAACACAGACGCTGGGCGGAGGGCGGGACCCAGGAATCCTCACTTGTAACAAGTTCTCTGGGGGTTCTAATGTGGGGCCCCGACCACACTGACCTACAGAACACATGGCGCCTAAGACCGGCACTTCTCAGCCTGTCACATGCAGACCAGTCACCGGAGGGTCTTGTTAAAAGGGGGGCACTGACTCAGCGCGTCTGGGGAGGGGTCCGACGGTCTGCGACGCTAAAAGCTGCCAGGTGACATGAGGTGACATGGAGGACGGTGGTCTGGGACCACACGGCTCAGCAGGGCTCTATCAGACTCAAGTCACTGCCAGTGCCGTGGGTCCCATGCCCTGCACGGATCTCCAAGAGCTGAGCAATGAAACGCGCCCGCGGCTCAGCTGCTCGGGTGTGGAGGGAAGACGTGCTCCTTCACGTGGCCCATGCACCTCCGGTCTCACCCTTTACAAGCTCCCCCAGCAGCACCCTGCTCTAACCACCCAAACTACTGACAGTTCTCCCCAGCGACAAACGTGTGCCACACGTCCCAGTGGTTCCGTCAGAAACCGTGCCCCCAGGCCCCACCCCGAGCAGCACCACCACCGTGCTGTGTCCAGGTCACTCTTCTCCTCTTGTGCTTCCAGCTCACTCCGACGTTGGCTCCCTGTCCCCATCCTACCTCCAGGACCCGGGACAGTGCCCAGTGCCGGAGCTCCCTTACCCTGTCGGTGGAATGGGCATGTTGGCTAATAGGGACCCAGGTGAGTGAATCAGAAAACATCTGTCTTCCACCGCTGTTCTCAAGTGCATTCAGTGGAGAACGGGCTTTCCTCTGCCCCCGGATGAAAGAAAAAACGGGCAAGACTCTGGCAGCAGCCAGGCCCTGTCAACCCCAAGTTGTGAACGCAGCCAATTCAGAAATTAAAAGTATCTAGACACATAGAACGGCCAAAGCTCCCCCTTCCTGCCTGGTACCCCCATCCACTCTATTCCCGTCTCGCCGACTTCACTTTCAGATCCCACCTGGGTGGAAGCAGGGGGTGTGGGGAGATGAGGGACAAGGACAGCAGGTTCTCACTGAGCTGCAGGGCTCGAGCGGCCTTCATGCTCCAGCCCTGGATGACAGATACTAAAAGCTGACTTCCCTCATGAGCACTTCTTCTTAGGTGTTTATTTATAAATAATTGGAAACACAGAACAGTTGCAAGAGTAATAACACGTAAGACTACTCTTCACCCAAAGTCACGTTAACATTTGCCCATGTGCTGCATTATCCGCGGTGTCCAGGTCAGCACACGCCACAGCGTTTCTTCTGTACGACACATACATCTGGAATCAGCTCCTGAGCCGCTTGGCAGGAAGGTGGCTCCGTCTGCCTCTCACACTTACCTCAGTGTCCACTTCCTAAGCATGAAGATATTCTCTAACACCACAGCACACTCAGCACCATCGGCAAATTCAACGCCGATCCCACGCTTTTATCCAATCTGTGGTCCGCATTCCCATTTCATCATTTGACCCAATAACGTCCTTTCTAGCACTTTCCCCTCTCCAGTGCAGGGTCAGGGACTGCATTTAGTTGTAGTGTTACTACAGCTGTTCGTCTTTATGACTTTTTCTTTTTTGAAGACTACAGTCGCCCATGTTTAAAACTAGAATAGTCCTCGTTTGGGGCTTGTCCGATGTTTCCTCCTGGTTCAGTTCCAGCTGGAATGCCACATAAGGGACACCGTGTCCTTCTCAGGGCATCACGTCTGGAGGGACAGGGCCCTCTCCGCCTCCTTGGCACTTTCACAGGCATCTTGGAGACCAGCCTGCCCTTGTGAGAGGTGCCTGTGCATTCCTTCCTCATGGGGAAAAGCCTCTCTTCTGGAAATCACAGTCCCTTGTCATCCTCTGGAGATCCCGCTCGTGGCCCCTAGGTTCCCCTCTGCAGGGGCCCGCTTTCTGGCTAAGACAAGCCCGCACCAGCTTCCTCACACGTGGCCCGTATGTGCCCAACGGAAACATCACAAATTCTTTGGGCAAACTGATGCCAGTGTAGCAGAAATGCTCTTTTGCTCTGCTGTCAAGGCAGCCAGGCAGCCCTCTCGGCCCTTAGACATTCCCTGGTTAGAAAGAAACACCCCTGAGCCTCCCCAAGCAGCGCACACACATTCCCAGCTCTCCAAGGAACCCCGCTGTAAGTGTTTGTCAGTCAATGCCTTTACAAATGCCTCGTCCCTTGCGCCCTGGTGCCTCCCAGAGACGTGTGACTTATACCCTCCCCACCTGATCGGACCTCCTCCCACCCCCCGACTGAGCGAACGCCCATGAACACACATCCTGGCTCTCACCCACGACTGCTCCAAAGGGCCAGGCCAGCACACAAGCCTTCAGCTCCCTCGTCAATGAAATATAATGTATCTGCCACCTAGAAGGGGTCTTCAGACTCATTCAAAAATGATCATCTAGGAAGGTGGTAGTGCCCCATTTCCTTCCCCTTTACTTCTTTGCTCACTTGTGTTTTAGTCAAAAGTTGGTATTTTATTTAATATGTCTTATTCTCACATGCTTTGTTTCTAGTAAGCTTGAACATTTTTATATGTAGCCATTTTGAGTTGAGACAGCATTATACCTCCAACACAATTCACACTTTTAAAGTATACAACTCAGCAGTTGTTACAAAGAAAATTCAGAGTTGGTGTAACTATCACCATCATCTGCTTCCAGAACACCTGCGTCATCCCAGAAAGAAGCCCTACACCCTTTAGAAGTCTCGCCCTCGTCTCGTCTCCTCTCAACACCTGACAACTACTAATCTACTTTCTGTCTCTGGATTCTGGACGCTTCGCATAAATGGAATCATACGACACATGGCCTTTGGTGACAAGCTGCCTTCGATCAGCACCATGTTTTCAAGGCTCGCCATATCGTAGCGTGAGTCAGTACTTCATTCCTTCTGACGCCTGAGCAACGCTCCATGTGTGGACCGGCCACATTTGATCGATTCTTCAGTTGACGAATATTCAAGTTGTTTCCACTTTCGAGCTCTTCTGAGTAAAGCTGCCATGAACACCTGTGGCCAGTTTTTATGCAGACACGCTTTCAGTTCCTTTGGGTGGGTATCTAGCCGTGGAACTGCTGGGTCAGAAGGTAACTGTGTTCAGTTTCTGAAGAACCGCCAAAGTATTTTTACAAAGTGGCTGCCCGATTTCACATTCCAGAGTATGAAGGTTCCCGTTTCTCCACATCCTCACCAACGCTTGTTATTATCCACCTTTGGGACTCTGGCCATCTTTGTGACATCTCACTGTGGTTTCCATTTGCTTTTCCCTAATGACTGATGAGACTGAGGACCTTTTTATGTGCTCATTGGCCATTGATGTATTTTCTTTGGAGAAATGTCTGTTTAAATCCTTTGCCTACTTTCAAATAGGTGGGTTTTTGGTGTGTTTTTTTTTTTTATTGTGGCGATGTAAGAGTCCTTTATGTGTCCTACACACCAGTCTCTTGTATTTCCTCCTTCCTGTGAGTTGTTTCTTCACATTCTTGATCTCACCCTTTGAAGCACAGATGCGTTCCAGTTTGATGAAGTCCGATTTAGCTCTTCCTCTGGTTGCTCATGTTTTTGGTGTCGCATCAAGAAACGATGCCCAATCCAAGGTCATGAAGACTGACATCTATGTTTTCTTCTGAGAGGTTTATAGTGTTAGCTCTTAGATTTAGCTCTGATCCATTTTGCATTAACTTTTATATATGGTGTGAGGTAGGGACCCAACGTCATTCTTTTGTGTGTGGAAATCCAGTTGTCCCAGCACCACTTGTTAACAAGACTGTTTTCCCCATTTAATTATCTTGGAACCCATGTTGAAAAATCAATGAACTATAAACTATGGGCTTCCTTCTCCTCCTAACAGGCAATTAATGTCACCCAACCCTCCCTACTCAACTGTTCAAAAAAAAGTGTTCTAGACTCTTCCAGGGATAAATGCAACTTGTAAAACCTTGAATGAGTTTCTCTAGAAGTTCACCAAGAAAGACTAGAAATATCATTTAAGGACATCTGAAAGTGTAAAATTAGCATAGCTTCTCTAAAAGTTACACAAACAAGGCATATAAGAACAAAAAACACTGTAATGCACTCTACTATGTAAGAATGTGAGATGATGCAGTTATATCTGAAAACCCAGCTTTTCAAATATAGGAAGAGGAAGAAAGGTCTTCAAACCGGGCCTTGTTGACTCATAAGACAGTGTGAGATGACATTCCCGGACCCCTTTTTCTTTCTTCTCAATGACTTTTAAACAATGAATGTGACACCATAGTTGGTGAAGTTAGCTTTGACCAAGTTCTCTTCCAGGAATAAATGCAACTTGTAAAACCTTGAATGAGTTTCTCTGAAGACCACATAATTATGACGTGAGTTCCTGAGCTGCACCATCAAACCAAGCAACTAAGTGAAGCTCCTAGTTTTTATTTCTCCCTCACTGTCCTTTTGTGGAACTCGCCTTTGGGGAACAAATCAGTCTCAGAGAGACAGCCATAGAATTTAGCTTGTCAGCCACGATCTTGACCTTCTTCCAAGGAGGGTGTCCACCACCATTAGCTTTCCATTCCCAGAACACCACCCTTCACACCATAATCTCCACATGACCATTTCTAAACAGCCCACAGGCTATCATTTTATGCAGAAGACACATAAACATTCACATATATGTGACAAATGCCAGGAAAGTGTTCTCAATTTAGAAGCTAAAAATTAAAGCTATTTAAACTCTTCTCCAAAAACACAAAACAGGAAGGTCCGCAGAGACAGCACTCTTTCTGAGACCCAGTCTGTGGAACTTCAAAGAGCCCATCCGTATGTTCCCCAGCAAGGCTGCTCGCAACCAGATCCAGGGTTGGCAGCCATGGAGAATCACAGCATCGTTTCAGATCTTGGAAATCCCAGACCCCAATTCTAACCCAGGGGGCAGCTTGAGGGACCATGATGAATGGCCAGAAACCGGGGCCATAACATGCAAAAAGCTGTCTTGAGTGGATAAACACGCTGCAGTATGCACTGGAATTGTGCTCAGCAGTACAAAACCGAGCAGACTGTGGATAGAAGCAACAACGTTGTGTTTAAGTGTGGAGTCCATTGGATGCCAATTATATCTCAATAAACCTATTTAAAAACCCCACGCCCTGCTTCCGCCAGTGTCTCGCGTGAGGCCAACTCCATGCCGACTAGATCAGACCCTCTGGTGCAGAGGCGTCAAAGCTAAGACCCCAGGGAGGACCCCAGCAAGCACGTCGCCACCGTCTCCTGGGGGGGTGGGGGGCGGGCGTCAGTTAATTAGTCTCAGTCAACAATTCTCGCTTCTCGCATTTGTGACTTCTCGTGTCCTGTTTTCCTGAATCAAGGATGGCATCACAAACTCAGGTGCCTGCAGCAGCCATGCGACAGTCGTGGGAAGGGGTGGCTGCCACGGCCAGCCTGGAAAGGGCAGCTGCTCGGTTTCCAACAGCCGCTGCCGTCTGGGAATGCTGAAACAATGTGGCCAGGTCTTCAGAATTTTCAAGGAAAAAAAAAAAGCCAGACACTTATGGTGCTGTGCGAAGTCTGCAATTTTGAATGATGAACCAACTAACTCAATTTTTAAGACACTGTGCAGGTTAAACATAAACAAGTTTGAACAGGAGCCAGGCTAGGGGTTGCTGGTCTGCAACTGTGGACAGAGAGGCTGGGAACAGAGGCCCTGGGTTCAAGACCAGCTCTACCCCTACTTGCTCCTCTTGTTACCTCTGGCAACTTCATCAGCCTTTCTAAGATCCTGTACCCCACCCCAGTCCCAGCAACACAGGGCTAACGACGAAGGCCCCACATTCTGAGGGCTATGGTAAAAATGAACTTTTACACACGGAAAAATTCCTCAGGAAATACTGGCAACATTTTTCTCCAATGAGAACATGCCTCATTTCAAAAGTCTTTTTCTGAAAATAGATTTCTCTTTCACACTGAAGCTGCAGATGGCATGAAGCTTGGAGTGGTAAGAAATAAGAACACTGGGTAACAGCAAACGGGCTTCCACAGGCCAGAGGAAGGGGACAAAACCTCATCACCCAGAAACGTGAGTTTATGTGAAATCCTATGCATGCGGAGAACCCTCGCTCCCAAGGTAAGATAGAAGGTAAATGCACCTCAGCCGTGTGGCCGGGAAAGGAAGACACATTACGAATGCTCCCACGACTCCTGAGACCACACCTGGAGGAGACACGAGTGACCTGGACGTACCTGGAGAGGGTCCAGGACGCCCCGTGGGCTTGATCATGTTCTCGGAGGAAAGGGAGGCTCGGGGAACTGAAGCAACTTCCACGAGATCGCACCTGAGCCGAAGCACTCCAAATCCAGGCCCACACCTCTAGATGCCCTTCGTTCGGACAAAGTTAAAACAAGTTCTTTACTGTCACACTCCACAGCCTTTGCTGTAACTCCCACGCTTTATGAGCACCTTAGAGGTGGATGCAATACCCGCGTTTCCTAAAACGTTTCCGCCTTCAGTTTCTAATCCTCTGGTCAAAGCTGGGTTTCCTGAAAAACACCCAGGGAGGCAAGTAGGGAGAAGACCTCCCTGCAGCCCTCAAGAATCACACGCCCAGTTAGAGATCTGACCGCCACAAGCTGGGAGCAGAGACAGTGCAACGACAGCTCACAGGGACGGGCTGCCTCCCTGACGCCAGGGGAGAAGGATGGACAGGGCACCGCTCAGCACCCCACTCCCCAGAGCCGTGCAAGGCTGTGTGGACCTTGGATGGGCACTGAAAGCCATGCCGTCTGCTCCCTGCTAAGAGGATTCGGGGGGTAACCCCACGGCAGACGAGCTCCAGGATGGTCCATCCACGAGCTGCATGAATCTGCGAGCCATCGAACACAATCAGCCTGCCAGGGCACAGGGCTGCAGACGTGTGCAAAACCAAGCCCAAGACAGAGGCCTGCTGTGACTCTCCTTCAATCCCCCCAGACAGCCGGGAGCGGCCGCCAAGCTAGGAGGGGTGGCCCGCAAGGAGCAGCCGCTAAATAGAATCACACACACCAGGTCGGAGCTTCAGATCAAAAGGAACCAGGACTTTGCCTCTGGCCACGCACCTGAGTGCAGCTGCTGTTTCTCCTACCACTTTCCTCGTGCTCCTCAGTACCTAGAATGGCCTGGGGCTCCATCACCGTCACAACAGAATCCAGATGTCCCCCTTCCTGGGTGACGCCAGCCAGAAGTCATCTCTCCCATGGGGAAATCCCACGGCACTGCTGTGTCCCCTCTGGCACCGTGCTTCTCACGTCCAGCCCTGGGTTATGTCTCGTGTGTCTACTGCACTGAGCGCTCCACGGGGGCTGGGGTGACACAGTCATCCCCACACGGCCCTGCTCAGTGCTCTGCACATATGGCCACATTCCCTGAACCAACAGTAGCTTCCCTTAAAAACATGATTCTAAGTGAAAGGTGCCAGCTGGTGGGCCTCGGCTGAATGCAGCTCGCAGACAGCGCTCTATCTGGCCTGCTCGATGCTTGAAACGGACGGATGCAATTGCCTCTACTTAAAAAGGACGCAATTTCACGTTGAAATCCACCTCTCCAGCTTTTCATTAACAGATGGACAAAAAGGACAGGAACTGGCAACTCTGGGGTCGTATTTCCGTGTGGCAGGAAGTCGCTGGCGGTGAGGAGGGGTCCCCTTCAGACAGGAGACCCTTACTTCCTCCTCAGCCCCGCCCTCTCCGAGCGCACACGCTCACTCACTGCCCCGCCGCCTTCACTCACACTCACTGAGGACACTCGCCCGGTTGACACAGCGACACACTGAGGCTGTCAGCCTCTCGGATGCTATAGTTTCATTGACCCGAGAAACAGTATCAAGTCAACTGGCTTCAACGGGAATGACAGCCACATTCCTGCCTCCCCACCCGCCCCTGCGATTGAGCCTGGAGTGGATGCTGGGTCTGAACACGACGGGTTACAGCAATGGCCGCGGTGACTGTGGGACGCCAGCAGCCAGTGATGAGCTCTGCTCCTAGGACTGGCTGAGGCTGTAGGGACGAGGGACATCCCCATATGACAGAATTCAAAGGATTCTGGCAAAGAGGCAGTCAGTGAACCCACAAAGCCCCAAACTGAGACGGTGACACTTCACACCTTTATTACAGTAACTGCCTGCTTCCGAGAACTGAACACCCACCTGGGACCAGTTAGCAAACCCTTCGGACCACAAATAAACCCCATGTTCTGCCTTTGCCACCTGAAAACAAGGGACCAGCAGGGCATGGACCTCCCTTCACATGGATGGCAGACTTATTTCACTCAGCTGCCAAGGCCGGGGTTTGGAACCAGAGAGGCTGAAACACAGGGCAGTTCTAAACATTATCACAAACTAATTGTCATGCGGGGTCTCAGCTCCCACTCCCCGCACAAGAACACAGGACAGGGTGAGGTCAAAAAGGAACACCCACGGAGCCATGGGTGGGGGGTTCACACCACTACATGCTCGCTGGTGGCTGGGTTGGAGACACAGGAAGCAGGAGCCACACAATCCGCAACCTGCCATCCGCTTCTCTGTCTGTCAACCAACCAACCAACCAACCAACCAACCAACCAACAAACGCAGTCACGACACTTATATCAGTGGCCAATGGCTAACCGGTTACAGCTGACGGCCATCTACTACCCGAGCCAGCACCTTTCCACGTGAGGCCGAGAGCCTGGAAACTGCTCTCTGGGACTCTGTCCCCACACTAATACTTTAAAAGCAGAAAACTCATGGAAAGAATATATCTGTTGGTTTATGAACCTGGTTTTCAACCCTCAAGGGTAGACCCTTCACACAAACCCTACGGGACTGTTTTCTCAATTCGTGGCTCAAAGGGGAATTTTACTCTAGAGACTAACCTATCATAAGATACAGATACCAATTTAAGCCATTAAATCTGCAATTATAGCAAGGCCCTCAGAAGCCGGGGGTCTGCATTCAATTTGTGGTTGGTGGATGGCTGGGCAGGATGTGCTTAGACAAATTCTGAATACACACACACACACACACACACATACATACACACTTACACACATATACACATGCGCGCACACACACATTCTTCATCTATGAAATGACCGTCCTACACGGCCTCTTATTTCCTAAGAACATTTGCCCCAGCCACACGACCAAAATTCTCTAAGGTCATCAGACCGAAATGCTAGCCACCTGACTTCAGATCTCATCCTCCCCAATCCTGGCGCCACCTGACAGCCTGTCACCCTCCCCAAAAGCACTTCCCTCCCCTGCAGTGTTCCAGCGCCCCCTCTGTCTCACTGGCCCTCTAGCCCTCTCCACTCTCTCTTTTTTCTCTGCTCTTAAACAGCCCTAAGCCGATGCCCCCACTCCTCGTATCTAATGACTCAAATCAAGAGTAATTATACCAGGGACTCTGCCAAGCGTTTCATGTACAATATCCACCTAAACAAATGCTCATCACTACCTGTTGAGCTAGGTTCCATTATTATCACCACCCTCATTCTTCCGATGAGGACACTGCGGCTTAGCAATCGGCCCAAGTTACACATCACGTAACACTGGCGGCGGGCGAGGGCGGGGTTGAAACCAGGTCTAAACCCAGAGCCCGAATCCATGAACACCTGCTCTACTCCCTCCCCTCACGCAGGCCTCCAGGCGCAAAACCCTCCTCATGCTCCGTTTGGATTTTCACTTCTGTGGCCGACACTGTTTGCTGCTTACTCAGTCCCCATTGCTTTTCTTCCTCACTAACAGGACACTTTATCCGTGGGGTCGCAATGGGCCCAGATTTAAACAAACACACAAGTCCACACATAGACACCGCCCAGCCTCCCGGTGAGATGGCCACCACGAGGCGCTTTGGGCCGAAAGTTTCAGTTGAGGCTACTCAGTGGGTGGGCACATCTCTAGTCCTTTCCTCTTTCCTCTTTCCTGGAATGTGAACGTGATGGCCGGAGCGAAAGGAGCTATTGTATTACAAAGAGACAACCTGAGGACAGGCGCAAAGCAGGGCAGCAAGAGCAGAAACAGGCACGGGGCCTGGCTCTCGTCAACCCCACAGGTGGATGTCATTTACCTGAAATAAAGAGTGATCCCGATCTTGGGTAGGGTCCCCAGAAGGGGCTTGGGGAAAGGATTCACGTACAGTGATTTAGTAAGGACGGTTCCAGGATAAACCTGTAAGGAGGTGGGGGAACAGCACAGGAAAGAGGGAAAAGGCCAGCAGGGTGGACAGTAGACAGAGCTCGTCAGAGGAGGACTTCAGCCTGGCCCTATGACAAGCCCTGGAGTGTCCTGTTTGTGCCCTGTGATGGCTCCTGTTTTCCTGACCTGCAGCTGGTGGCTGCGCTTTCATTCTTCTGTTATCGGTCAGTCCCAGGTGAGGGTGGGAATGGCAGAGGCTCCCGGCCACATGGGCTCCCTCTGTGATGAACCAGGAGTTCGGGCTCTAGTGGGTAAACGCCCGCGAATCGGGGGAGGCCCACATGGGGCCTCCAGGGGACCGGGCAGAGCACTGACAGCCGCCACTGCCACTTCCTCGGGTTTCGGTCCCTGCGATCGACAGGCAGACCTAATCCTGAGCGACACAGCTTCCTGGCCGAACACACCCACAGGTGCACCTCTGTCCCTAACAGCTCTCCTGATCCTAAACCCGAATGCACATGCCTGGTCTGTAGCTCCGCATCTGTGCGTGCGCGTGTGGCTTCTTCAAGGACACATGCAGGCCGCTGACATCTGTCCCACGGCCATGGCAACGTGGACCAGTGTCCAGCCCTCTGTCCCTGTCCCACCCCGAATGCGTTCCTTCTGCGAGCCATCTTTCTTGGTTACTGGTACTCCCACCCTGCCGGGAAGTCAGGACGGTATGCTCCAGTGATCTCCCTGTCTCTCCCGCCCATCTCCCAAAGCCAGTGAGCAGGTCCTAGGGAAGCAACCTTCTACCTATGGCTTTCCCACCTTTCGTGCTGCCTCTGCCTCGGTTTTCAATCCCATCATTTCTCAGGGACTCTCCTGGGAGCCTCTGGGGCTGCAGACTCCCCCTCTCAGGCAGGGTTGACTTTCTGAAACACGTGGGGACCACATTCTTCCCTGCCCAGGAATCTTCAAAGACCCTCACTGCCAAGAATAAAGGCCTGAGCTCCTTCAACCAACACCCAAGGTGAGGGGGCCTCAATCCCCATTTCCAGTTTCCTCTCCCCCTTGTCCTGCACCTTTAACAAGACGTCTCACACTTCCAGTCGCTCTGGGCTCCCTGGGTACATGAGGCAGTATGTTGGGTATTCACTTTCTCATGCTTGACAACAGAACGATCACAGAATACAGCTGTCCCCTCTGTTTGTACCCGGAGGGAATCAAGGCCGTCTTATTCATGCTGTTCTTCCAAGGCACCAGCGTCAGAACATTACACATAATTATGTCTATTGCTGAATCAAATTCAAGGCTATGAGGGAAACAAAATCTATCACCCGCCCTTTGCTATTGTGTTCAGTTCTTTCTCATCTCAGCTCGTGGAGAAAACACAAAACGCAAGCTGGACTTTGCCACTGGCTCAGGTAGCTCCCGCGCTTGGAGTGTCACATTTCTTCTCTGAAAATGGAGGATGTGGCCTAAATGACGTCATGAAGTTAGAGCTAAAAGTGACCCTTCTCGGCCTCCCGGTTACAAAGCACTGTAATAATTACTTAGACAAGGGAAGTGATGTGCCTACGTTCCCAAAACCTGCAAATACACAGCACGGGTGGGAGCAATGGGTGAAGCACCCACAGCAGGTATCATCAGACCCAGTCCCAAGTGCCAAGGCGAGGATCAGAAGAGCTGAGGGCTCCTGACTGTGCACCAGTTACGACCCAGCACATCGCATGTGCTGCACGGTCAGGCCCTGCGACCCTTTCCAGTGCTTCCACCAGACAAGCCCAGCCTCCCGGCCCTCACTCTTCCAATGACACTCATAGTTCCTCAGGCAACCAGCCTCCAGCCTCCCCAGAGGCCCGTGGGGGGTTGGGTGGGGCTCATTCAACCTCCCTGCTCCAAAGGTGGGCACGTGACCTGGCCCTGGTCGAAGTAGGGGCTGCACCCACAGCCGCAGCGCTAAGAGCCTGCGACCCCGAGTCTGCGGGATTGAACCTGCGGAGAACATGGGCGGAGATCCTCTCCTTTCCCTGGTGTGGCCGAGGAGAGCGTGCAAATTCAGAGCTGTGGCCCAGTGTGAACACACACAGGGAAGATCTGCCTGAGAAGGGGGCCCGGGAAGAGGACGGACAGCGCGGCGGCACACAGCCCCTCAAGACACAGCGACCTTCTCTCAGCCCCGGGCTCAGCACCCGTCCTCAGTCACACGGTCAGAGCGGGGCTTTGGGCTGTCAGCACCCAAAGGATCGTGGGTAACAGGAAGGCCACGAAGGGAAAGCGAACAGGACTGCTTTCCTTAAACAGCCACGAATGATCTCAGCAGATGAAAAACTACAGATTTACCAGCAATGAGCAAAATTTGGTGCAAATACTAAAGGTACAATGAGTATCAGCCAAGTGTTGAAACTGAAAGACGAGACGTGTAACAGACCGACAGTTATGAACACGGAACAGGAAGCGGCAGAGGCAGCGTGAGTGCAGAGCTGACCCTCACCTTCCTGGCCTTCCCAGGTGCCGTGGCAGGTGCCAGCCACGCTCCCTAAACCAGCCGATGCAGGCCCTGCCCTCACGCACTTTGTGTCCTGAAGCCGCCGACGTTTCCGCACGGCGCTCTTTCTGCAGCTGAAGAATCCCTTAGCCCCCAGCTCTGAGCCCCCAGCTCTTGGTTGCCCTCCTGAAGGAGGAGGGACCAAGGGTAGAAGTTCACAAGCAGGAAGCCAGTCCTCAAAGAGTAGAGAATCAGCGAAGGTCTCAAACCTCAGTGCAGTGCCTTCCCCATGTGCACCCATAAGAAGCCCGATCACGGAACACGGCTACGTCAGATCTGACTGGGCAACTGACACGGCTCCCAACGAGGAATTAAAAAGTCAGCTGCGTTGAAGTCAGCCATGATTGAAACACCTCAACTCCAAACCCAAGCCAGAATAACCTGCCACGTGACACTCGGTGCCAGTCCAAAGGGCAGTAGGTTTCTGTTCTTTAGTCAGAAGCTTCTCTTCAAACTGAAAAAATGTCAAGTCTTCTAAAGCCTAAGAAAAAAGCAAATCCAGTCCAAGGAAAAGATCCAGTGATCTGAAGACAGTTGAGTCCCTGCAGAAAAATAATCAGGTTATCCTGCCATTCTTTTCCTTTCCTCTTTACATTCTTCCCTGGGGAAGAAACAAGGAAACATTGTTGTGAATCAAAATATATGGAGACAGATGACGCATTCTTCCTGCCTCGGGTCTTGAAACAGCGAGGCAGCTCGAGCGGTAAAAGCTGGAAGTCACCGTGACACAGCCATCGTCCTACCCTCCTGACTCTCCCCCATGCACCCATGCCCAGGCAGCTCCCCCGCCGGGCCAGACACTGTTCTGGGCACTAGAAACACGATGGTGACCAACACGGGTCTGTCCTCATATTGCTTAAACTTTAGAGTGGGCGAGAAAAAGTCAGTAAGGCAACAACGCAAAACATAGTGCTGGGAATAACAACTGCTGTGCAGAAGAATAAAGGAGAAGGGCCAAAAAGGGAGGGAGCAGCTGAAGGGATGGAGGTGATGAGACAGGAAGGTGGTAACACGTGTGCAGACACATCAAGCGAGGGCGTGAGCCCTGCACAACGCAGACCATTCTGGACAGGACACGCAAAGGCGCTGGGGCAGGAAGCAGCTCACGACGTGAAAGGTACAGCAGCACGGCCCATACGGTTAGAGCTGAGCCAGGAGAGCCACACGCAGGCAAAGTTTTAAAATTCCGGGCAGCAGGCGGGGGCCAGATCTCGTCACACAGCCGCTCTCCATCCTGGTTACGTGTAAGACGGTCTGATCCAGTTCTTCTGTGATGCATTCCAGGCATGGGTGTTTGGGGGTTGTTGCTGCTTTTTGTTTTCTAACCCTCCAGGAGATCTTAATGTGCAGCCAGCCAGGGATGAGAACCTGGCTTGGTGGAGAGTTTTATTCTACGCAAGGGATGGAGCTGTGCAAGCAG
The DNA here is from genome assembly GCF_964194185.1 of Rhinolophus hipposideros. Taxonomy (NCBI): domain Eukaryota; kingdom Metazoa; phylum Chordata; class Mammalia; order Chiroptera; family Rhinolophidae; genus Rhinolophus; species Rhinolophus hipposideros. The sequence continues at coordinate 63,686,054 of NC_138060.1, forward strand.
GGGAAGAGCCTGACGTGAGAGGCTGACAAGGACCCCCCCACACACAGCCCTGCACGGTGCAGAGGTCTGCAGGGGGCACGGCTGGGGAGAGGGCCACTGGAAGACCACAGCAGTCACCCCAGACCATGCGGACCACTGGCGACGGACTGGCAAAGCCCTGGGATCGTCCTCAGTGCAGATTCTGACTCGGTGGGCCAGGAGAGGGGTTGGGGTTGGCATTTCTAAAGAGCTCCCAGCCAACGCCAAGGGTGCTGGCTCCTCGGGTCGCCTTCAATCACACAGATCCAGACCCACGTTTTTCAAACTGTGGGTCGTGATAGGAATAGGGTCATAGAATCAATTTAGTGGGTCTCAAGTAACATCGTTTTTCCCCACAAATAAAATGAAGTATCAGGGTGCACTACAAATTGTTTTTGTGACCCTTTCATTTCAGTCAGGTATACATATATACACGTCCACTGGGTTGCAATATGAAATGTATGTCTTGCTATGAGGTCCTGTCAAAGGAATCTGAGAAGCACTGAGCTGTAGCTGCCGAGGGGTGGTGGGGTGTGGGCACACGTGGCACATGACTGCAGGCAGGGCAAGGCCTCAGAGGGCTCAGCTGTGAGGGGCAAGGGATGAAGGAGGCAGACAGTATAGGTTGGGCCTAAGCAAAAGGAAGTCACCGTACAGGAGGGGAGCCCGGGGTGGGCAGGTGCGGGGCAGCCAGACCTGCCAGGTGGAGACAGACGCGAAGTCTCATCTGCCTCTGAGATCTGCTCAAGTGGAAGAGTCTGAGAAAGTTGGATGTGTTTAGCTCTGAGGAGACGGATGGGGGCTGGAGAAACACGGTCATTAGTCATCAGCACGGTTAACCTTGCGGGACTGGATGAGATCATGCGGAGAGCGAATGTAGACAGAGAAGAGATGAGGGCCGAGAATGAAGCCCTGGACCAGACCACGATGTAGGATGAGAAAGAGGATGAGACCGTCCATCGGGAAGACAGAGCCTGGCGAAGGTTCCAGAGAGCCAGCAGAGTCAGGAGGCTACAACAGGACTTCACTGTTGCTTTGAATATAGGTCTAAGCACCCACTGTTATGTTAAAATACACCCTCAATAATATACTTGAACGTCTGTGTGTTAATGCAGGGAAAACAGTGTGGAAAGTTACAAGAGCAATCTGATAACAGAGGCTAACTAGGGCCAGGAAGGGAACAAAAGCAGGCAAACCTTTGCATGAATACCTTATTGTTTTATGAGGAGACTATATCTATTTCTTAAAAAACAAAAACAAAACAAAAAACCCATCATTTTAAGCTCCTACATGGTGCTGAGAGGCAGCCCGATCTCGGGGTCAGCGGGTGGGAATGCTCGAACGGACACACTCCAGCATCAAATATCAGATTGAACCAAAGGTCTCAGAGGGCTTGGATTTTATGGGACTGATTTCATACCGAGAAAAAACAAACAAACCCAGTACCACCTCACCAAAGCACGCATGGCAGCTGGGCCTCCTCGGGGGGGCTCTCCCCACACAGATTCTATTTCAGATGCCAGCAGGCTGGGCAGGTGTCAGCTGAGAGGTGTGCCCCAGGCAGCTCATCTGCACCCTGGTGACGTGATGAGCTACTCGTGAGGGGCGCCTGCCTTTCTTACTAGTCCTTCCCAGTCTGAGACAGTTTCTATCACAATACATTTGACGATGCCCCTTATCCTCACTTGACTGCAGAGGCAATCACCTCCAGCAGCGGTTGGAAACCATAATTGCAGCCACTGTGGGACATTCACTCAGGAAACTGCGTAGGAAAGGAAAGGAAGACCAGTGGGCACGCACAGCCCAGGCACCAGCTACCCCCAGCGAAGACCGTGAACCAGCAGGTCTGGCGTCGCCTGGGTGCTTGTTAGGAAGGCAGGACTCTGGGCAGACGCACAGCGGTCGGAGCCCACCTCCCAACGCCTTCACCTCCGGCTTCGCCAACAAAGTCGCTTTCGAGAAACACTGTCTTCCAGCCACGCTGGCTGGTCATCTCCAGGGAAGTGTACACAACACTGATGCCCACGCCCCAGCCCAGCTGCAGGGGTGGGGGGCTGGCGATCTCAGCTTGTGGTCCTTGCACGGGATGCTGAGGATGGGGAACGAGCCGCAGAGGACCCGCGGGTCCCAGAGGCACCAACGAGCAGGGGGACCTGAGTCAGAGGAAAGCACAGCCAGGTGACAGGGAAGTGAAGCTGAAAAGGGAGCACGCACAGCAACAAAGCTGGGCAAAGGGGTCACCTCAGTCGAAGAAACTCGATCACAACACATAACGAAAGTGCGTCTAATCAGACAGGCCTTGAACCTGCAGGTACCAGATCAACGAAGAAACGCTCAAGGCTCCGGGCAGCTGGACAGCGAGGTACCTGTGTTAGGTGGCAGTGGAGCAAAACGTGGGCAAGGCCGTGTTTTCCTGCTGCCTGTGCTGCTTTGGGCATGTTAGGTCTCCAAGCCTCAGTTTCCCCAGCAGTCAAACAAAGATGTAGCCAGCACAGCCTCACAGTGAGGAAGAAATGGGAACGCGCAGGCCAACTTCCGGTACAGACCAGCTTCCCTGGAGGCATTCCACGTGTGTCAGCAGTAACCACCACGATCAGACAGAGTTACGGGCTCCAGGATGGAGAGGGATGCGCAAGGACAAGGATCAAGGAATGAAGCCCAGCCAAGAGACATGGCCCTCGCGCGCAGACGGGCCAGCGGAAGTTACACCCAAGTATTCCTGCACCTCCCGTGGAGACGCTTCAGCAGCCTTAGGCCAGCGTGTCCACAATGAACCGAGGGTACTGCTTCGACTCTTCGCCAACCTTGTTCTTTTCTAAAGAGGAAACAGAAACACCCCAACCTGACAGGCCTGCACGACTTGTCCAGATGCCGTAACAAGTACGAGGTCAGGGGGTGGCAGAGAATTCGCACCCGAGGTGGGTGGGGGACCCTGGTTTGGGTCGGTGAGTAACACACTCTGGCAGGACCAAGGTCAGTTTAGTTCTGGCGGTGAACGTCCAGGGGCTGCCCTGCTGCTGTTCTCCTCTGGCCTCAGCCTCAGGAAAGTTCTGGGTGTCACACACGGGCCTCGTTCACCTTTCGGGGTGCCCTACGGTGCTAGCGTCCCTGAACCTCAGATACACACCGGAAATGAATCTCAAGGCGAGGAAGAGGAACGGGGAGCCAGACACAGTGAGGAGAGAAATGCAGCAAAGATGAAAAAACGTTCCACCCACAGGTCTTCGAAAATGAAAGTGAGTTCCGGGCGCTTCGCTGCCTCTCCCCCTGAATGGCAGCCCCCCCATTCTGGGAGGTAAAACATTTCCTTTGGTCTCCCTGCTCCAAACCCTTAATGAATCCAACTTCCTTCTACTTAAAGAAAACAAAAACCAAAAATTAAAAAAAAAAAAAAAGACTGCTTTTGGCAAAGAGCAAGGGGTTAGTTTACATCAACCTCACTTCCTCTCCTCCCCCTTCTCTATCCCCATCTTTTATCAGAAGGAGAAAAACTATCTTTCTGAGAACTGGGGGGGTCTACAAACTTCCTTTTTAGGCTAAAACATAAAACAAATATAAGCTCTGAGAAAGAAGCCACACCTCATTTTTCTAAAACTCACACTCATTACTTTTAAAACAATTATTTTTAGAAACCAGGGAAGGATGTGCTGTCAGAATTCTCGATTCCACTTGGTTAAGGAAAGAGCGTGTGGGGGGTGACGGGGGAGCTAAGAACACGACTTCATACAGAACGAACATCGTATGTTTTCCTACAAATATCATCAAAAGAGGCACGAACAATGGACCTGGGCGCTCTTAAAACTCGGGATGTGGGGCTCTCGTGTGCAAAACATGATGTTCCTTAAAAGGGATAGGAAACAGCCCCAAAAGAAGTAGAGAGAAAGCAGAACTGGAAATAATAATTGGGGGAAAGGCAATCTAGATTTCGAGATACTGGGAAAAGCAAAAAGGGCGTGTCCACTCCTGGACTGGACAAAGCACAACAGCCAGCGGCGGTCGTGAGCCCCTCGTGTCAAAAGGAAGTTCGTACTGCACTCTATATGTTCTGTGTAAACATCTCATGATGGAGGAATGCATCACCGTCCAAACTGTACATACGTCGGGAATTCTTAAGGACATGCCAAGCCTGCAACCGTCCCAGTACAAAACAGACACCACAGAGCTGCAAGCAGGCTCTGGTTCCCAGCTCAGAACTAGATGAAAGTGGGCAAGAGTCCTTAAAACTGGTGAAACAGCCCTTTCCAGGAACAACGAAGCCCACAGCTTTACCAAATAAGGCAAGTGAAAGCTAGAAGCCCAGGAGGAGCTGGCTGGGCTGTCTCTTTCCTAAAACTGGCCAGCTGGATGACAGAAACGTGAGTGTCCCCAATTCCACCCGTGTGGATTGCAAATGGGGAGAGAGAATGAGAAGAAATGACGGGGACGATCCTTTGCTGAGGAAAGGCTGTACCTACGGATCCTGCCCCTACAACTTTTAGGATGTTTCAGACCCACTCAGCTGCTGTCCCTTCTCCTGTGAAACACGCAACTCAAAACTGCAACCAGTTGGTGCTGAGTCAAACCCTGATTTTCCCCCAACATCATCATATATGTATGGTGTTCTAGCATAAAGTTCAGACCTAACACAGTTATAGATGAGGCTGCCCAGTACAGGTTCTTTTTTAATGAAAATATTTCTGAGACTACTTGCGTTTAAATGTTTAATTTTTCTTTTGTGTTTTTTTTTGTTTTTTTGCTTCCAAAGAAGCTCCAAATCCAGTTTCCGGTTTTAGTAAATCTCCCTTATAGGAGAAATGGCTTGGGTTTTAAAAATTCTTTTCCTTTGCCCCCTTACACCATGAGTCTTTTATGGGCCAAAGATGAATTTCAATACATATTGTGAAAATGAAGGCTGGGGGTAAAAGCCTTCTCTCCAGGGTTCTTAGACCTCGGCTGCTGTCTCCTGCACACACGCCACCCGCCTGGTGAGGGCATCTTACAGCAGAGGAGCCACACGGCCGGGAGAAGAACGACACATTCCATAAATGTTTCCAGAAAGTCTAGTATTGCTTTCACTTTCCTCAAGTCATTTAGGTTTCCGAAAGCTAATCATCTCGCAGAAACACCGAGCAGTTGGCAAGAAACTTTCACAGCCACGAAGGGACGACCTCAAAGGATTACGAGGCTCAGGGAGAATGCCTCGTCAGGTCCACTGCTTGTCCCTTTAAATCCGGAACTGGAGTCTCTCGGTCTGCTTCCTTTTAACGCAGCACGGTCAGCCACTTACCATCTTGGATCTTTTCTCCCCTTGAAGTTTGGAGACGCTAACACAAATCGTAATAGTAGCGAGAGGTGCGTAGGACTACACATCCATCTCTGAAAGCACATCTGCTGGCGGGGAGCGGGGTGCAGGGTACAAGGAGTCACAGCACAGTGAGAAGTGGGTCAGCGGGCTCATCCTGGAGGCAGTCAGTTGGGGGAAGGGGCTTTTTCCATCAGGAATGCAGCCAGAAGGCATTAAGATAACCAGCTGTCCCTTGGGCACACTCCAGCATTTCTGAAAGCGTGCTTGGATGCTGGGGGGAGGGAAACTGTCTGTCTACTTGATAATAAAAATAAGAGGTGTGTAGCCTCTGACCTGTGGCAGGTTTGACAACACTGGCGCATCTACTTCTTGGTAACAAGACAGGGCAGCAGGGGGGTACTCACGTCACGGGTGAAGCAGAGCTTTAAAAAATGTCAGCACTAGAAATGTGAAGCTTAGAAGGACGGTCCTGTCTTTTGGTTACTCTAACCTGATCTGTTTCTCTCCATTTCTCTTAAGTCCTAAGAAAACTCACAAAGTCTTCAAGACCCAAACAAACCATTTCTTTTAGGCAAAAAAAAAAAAAAAAAGCCTGTCTAAATTATTTTAAGTTCCTTTAACAGTTTGTGTGGGCAAGATGACATTTCAAGTCCACAGGGAAAACTGTAGGTCGCTGGACGAGCAGAAAAGCCTCGGTCAGAACCAGCAAAACTGGTTCTAGGGCATGATTTCTGTCCTGTGCTGTGGAGTCACAACCCGGGCAGAAAGGACAAGGCTGTCCCTAAGTCATTTTTGCATCACAAATGGTTTCTGAGCATTTGGTTATTTTTAGCACTTCATCCAGTGGAGTCTGCACAAAGCAAAAATAGCTGTTTGCTTCACATAAAACTTGTAATGGGGTGGGCGGTGCTTATTGTCCCAGACACGTTTAATACTGCGGAGGGATGGTTCCCAATATAGACTCCCACCACCATGCTGAATTTTCCTAAAACAGGTTTATACAGAATACGGTGAGCAACCTAAAATTATGTAAAAGTGACCGACATATACAACACCAGTCTGCGAACAACCAAGAAGCCTTTCCTGGGAATTTTAAACCTTCTAGCAGGGAGCTAACCCTGGAACACGAGCCCACAGCGCCCCAGGAGATGTGTTTCATCCGCGCAGGCAGCCCTCCTGGACAAGAAGCTCGTGGACGTCTCAGGAGCACAGGACGAACGGCCACTCGACACCCGTCCTCTGTCCTGCTGATGCTGTCTTAGCAAAAACACTCTCCAACATGGCTGGGCTCCCACGACAGATTTGGGTCACTTCAAAGTGGTACTTACGGGGACGACTTTGAAATTTTACCAGCACCTGAAATAGGTGGTATGTAAGTTTCTGCCATGTTTGAGTTCGGTGTGTGGGAAGCGGGGGTTGGCTTATATCCTAGTGTCAACGCTGTTACATCCTAAGGTTTACAGAGTCCAGAGGGACAGAGTTGAACTGCTCTAGCACCTAGCATACTGCTTGGAATTGGAACTGTAAAACAGTAAGTATTTGCAGGGACAAGGTGGGAGCCTTCATTGTCTTGCCTGAGGTTTCCCCGGGTTGGGGAATCTGCCCGAGGGTGACACTCCCAGCCTCTCTCCAGCCCTGTCAATCCCTCCTCTCGGTGGGAGTGTGGCATGCTCAGTGCACCCCTGGGGCTTGCCCACAGCGTGTGTCTGCTCTCAGCAGCTCAGCCATGGAAACTGTGTCTGCGCGGGGTTGGCGATAAGGACAGTAGTGAGGGGCTGTTAACAAGCCCGTGGGACCACAGGCTAAAGCCTCATCCCTCACGTGCGTTACCAGTGAGCAGAGAACACGGGTGCTCATCCAGAACCCCCGTAGCAGTGTTCTCACTGCCAGGGACAGCAAGAAATAACTGCTGACTTGTGTAACAGGCTTGGGAGTTTTATAAAGCAACATGTGGGGGATTTGTGGGGTTCTCTTGTTCTGTCTCCTCTTCGAAAGGGTGACATGGGCCATAAGGAATAGCTGGATGGGTAGGTTTGAACCATCAACCAGCCAATTCCTCAATTAGCTAACCTGAACCTTAACCCTCCTCCTTACTCCTGAATGCTTAATAACGTTAAGATTCTCCATCAGGGTCTTGCAACTTATCATATAGTTGTTATTGTTTTTTTTTAAGGTTTGATTTAATATTCAAAATGCAACTATATAGAATCATCTAATCCACATAAAATATGCAGATAATTTGCAGAGACTGGGATGTGCTTTAAAGAAAAAGCAAGGAAGAAAAACAACTGCAGAGAAAGTCTCTGCAATCTCACTTCATCCAGCAGCAGAAAGAAGCCACCACGACATCTGAGAATGCCACTGGCCAATTCTCTACCATTACAACGAGCACTCTAGCTCAATGCCACTATCTAATAGGAACTTTCCTACAGAAAGGAACCTCGGTCAGTAACAGGCGACCTGTTTAAAGGGAAACCAGCAAAGATGGAGGCGCTTGGTCAGTGACTGACCAATATGTCCCTTCTCTAAACACATCCAAGACAGCAACCACCCGTCACAACCATCTATCCCGAAAGGAGAAAACATGGTTTCCATGAAGATCGCTCTTAGTCAAGTTACAGGATGGACATGACGCTTCCTCTAATCTATGCTTCTAAACTTTTAAGCGATACATATGTTATATATGACATGTAAAGTGCAACACAAGTACTTAGAAATGTGTACTGATATTAATGAGATATTATGATCATCGTCATGATAACTACTATTTACAGAGCTCAACATATGCGCGATTGTTTGCTATTATTAAGTGCGGACAATGCCCTACGGACTAGGTAAGGACTTGACAGGACCATCTCGTCTCATCACCGGAGCAGCACACCTTTCGGAAGATGACGGGGAGGTGGGAGGGGTTGAGCTACCTTCCCAACATCACGCGGCCGATGAGCTGTAAGGCTGGAAGCACAGCCGGGCAACCTGACCCAAGCCTGTCACCTGAGGTCACTGTGCAAAGGGAGCTTCTTGGCATCAGAATATTCAGGTCACGACAGCCATGGAAGAAGTCATACAACTGCCAGGCAGAACCAAATGAATCACTTTGATAGGTCAAAATTGGTAGGGTCAGATGGGTCAACCAATTTTTTTCCTAGTCAGAATTGCAGAGCTTCAAAATCCCAAGAGAAAAAAACAAAGATGGCTGATCCCTTGAGTGCTACCCTCGAGGACAGTGCAAAGTTCAGGGTCATCTATTTCATTTGGTCTGTCTCTACACCGACCGGTAACAAGTATTATGTGCTCACACAGATCAAATGTAAAGGGCATGAAAAAAATCCACAGTAAGAAAAACATTTATAATTATTTTGTTGTTTCTTAGAAACTCCACACATTTCATACGGCAATCTGGACAGCCCCCAACAGTCAAGTCTCATGCACCAGTGTCGCCTGGAAGATTACAGAACACGAGAGCCCTTCTTGGAGGAGATACGGACCGTGGCTCAGACATGCGGAAGCCACCACAGAACACAGCCACTGGGTGGGTAAGGCTCCTTCGCGCTCCAGAGATTGTCACAAGTTCCACAATTCTAAATGGCAAAGGAACCTGGAATAACAACTCAATTAACGCCCTGCTGTCAGCCACGGAAATTTCCAATTTGAACATGGAGGCCAATACACAATAGAAGGAAATTAATCAAGAAAGTCAAACTGAACTTTCCTCTCCTATGATTTTTCTGTACTCTCTGATCCTGTCACTCCAAAGATGGGGAAAAATCTCTCTTAAAAAAACACACACAAAGTGCCAGAGAAAATCTGTTTGCTATAGAATCTTATGCAATTAAGTTTTTAACCTCATAGCAATTTAAAAAAAGAAACACGCCTACACGAAAGCTCAATTTATTCACTTATGACCTTTAAGAAGCCCAACAGCGTCAAGCATTATAGCAATCTGAAAGGAGTAATTTTTTTCCTTCTGCTTGCTCTAAACAAACTATAAACCGGAAATAAAAGGGCTAATATTTCAAGAAGCGTACGGAATGTGCAGTTTCATCGGCATTGGTTGTTGGATAAGCTTCGGGTAACAACCCATAGAAGAACAGCCTACATTTTAAACCCGTTATCAAGGTATTTCTTGTGCGCCAGCAAGCCTGATAAAACAACCCTGCTACAATTAACTGGCATCGTGGGGAGAAGAAGTCACACGAGGAGAAATGCCTGTACTTGATGAAATGCCCGTCCAAGGACTGTATCATTTGTTTTTAGAGCAGATTCCCGGGGCCCTCGCCCAGGACTGAGCATACAGTACCTCAGTGCTTTGTAAGCATTTGATGGACGAATCAGAGGAAGGACCACTCAGGGGAGATCTCTGAGTTTTAGCCAAAGCTCTGTGACCCCTCGCACAAGTTACTTCCCTGACTCCAGGGCTCCCAGGCTTCTCTCCTGTTAAATGACAAGCTAGGACAGGAAGCTACTCTCTGAGCTTAGTTCCAGCTCTGCCGTGTTGACACACAAATTCCTCTAGAGTGACATTTGCATTTAAATCTTAGACTCATTCTTAAGCCACCTTCAATTTTAAGTACAGACCACAGCATTCTAAAGATAACAGGTTCAATTGCTATTGTCCGTCCCGCCATCAGTCTGTCCAACGCTAGAGGCTGCCGCCACTTCTGCTCCTTCTAGATAAATGTTGTTTCTATCTTAGGAATTAGCCTGCCTCCTTGCTGAAAGCTATCAATTTTTACTTCCAAGTATTTACCTGCCACCAATCCTCCCCTTTCTCCCTACCATCATTTCCGGCCGTCACTTCTCACAGTAGTGTGTGAGCCACCTACCCCTGTGTAACACTGGGCTTCCCACAGACCACGGAATCTGGGGGCAGGACTTAAGGATCTACATTTTAAACCTGTCATCAAGGCATTTCTTGTGCGCCCGCAGGCCTGACACCACTGTTCAAAGACTACTCTCTTGTCTAGTGACCCCAGTGCCCAACAGTAGCACCTTCTATGAGTCCCATGCATTTGCACTAGAGACACTAGCTTTACACTACCTTGCAATGCTTGACAATTGTTGCCTGTTACAATTCTGATCAATCATTACGATGAAAAGAAACAATAAAACCATTTTGTGTCTCATTAGGCTCTTTCACAGTCAGCAACATTAAAAAAAAAGTGACATCAAATTTTTTATTAGCCTTAGGCATTACTACCCCACCACCCCCAACACACACAACAAACAGCAATGCCCCTTTCCTCCAATAGAGTCACTGCCAGCCATGAATTATATTTAATATGTCACAGTAACAAAACACAGCAATGGACAACCCATAGTCACGTGTTTCAATTCTTCCTCAGTCATCTGCCTCCAACAGTGAGTAGGTCTGGGAGACAACCATCAACAAACGCCCTGAGGGCAATCATACTTTCAATGGATTTTTTTGCTTTTTCTGGCAATGCTATCTTCTCTTCCAAGCATGCCGTCACAGAACGAGAGCTGAACCTGCGTACTCTGGCTGGCTCTTTATCATGTAGGGAGGAAGCCAGGAAAAGGTGACAGATTCCATTTAAATCTTCTCTCTGCTTCTCCTCCACCTTCCCCTTAAAAGATGAGTTTGATGCCTTTTACTTGTGTTCCTATGAGACACTGTCCTTAATCCCAGGACTAATCTGAGGATACCAGCTTCCCTTTGAACATGCCCACCAGGAGGTCTTCTTGCACGTGGCATGACGGGTGGCTTGTTCTCTTAAGCAAGCCTGTTTTCTGAAGTATCACACACACCCAGAAGAGCATACAATCCTAAGCAGAGAAGCTCAAGTTTCATCAAACGAACATGCTCGTGTAGGCAGCACCCACGTGGAGACCCCAGACACTGTGTGTGCCATCAGTCACCTCTGAATCTCTCACAATTGACAGACACCGGGACACCTGCCCAAAGACCCAATGCGTCTACAGACCCGGTTTAAATATCATAGTTTCTAACAGACCAGTAAGACTGAAACAGGCTTCTCCACGACATGAAGAGGCGTGAGCAAAGATGCTATCCCCTCCTGGGACATTATCACCGCGTGGCTTCCACAGCCTCGAAGACCATTTAAGGCAGACGCCCTCTGCTCAGCAAGTGTGTGCAGATCCCTCAGAGTTCACTGAATGTTTCCACCAGAATAACTTCATCACACACCCAGCTGGGGGAAAACAAAGCTATCACTCATAATTCTCATCCCAGAGCCCCTTAAGTATGGAGCAGCAAGTAGGAGAGCGCCAGGAATATCCTCAACAAACTGGGAAGAAAAGCCCATTGTTTTTGATATTCTGGTACCCTTTGTACGAGGCGAAGCGGAGATGGCATTATATAATTCACAGACTTGTCAAGCTACCACCTCCCCTGCAGGAGGAATTTCTGGCTGTGCTTTATGCTTCAAAACCCATTTCCAGCATTCATCGTGCAAATGAGGCATTGCCCTCACGTCACAACAGGAAAGGTGATTGCAGGTAATAAAAGGCAGCCAGGACTCGTTGCGGAAGGGTGCTCGGGAGCCAGGAGGACAGCGGCAAACGATTGCCATCCAGCCTCGCACTGTGTCCTTCAGTAAGAGGTTGGATGAGGCACCTGGACCTTCACACTCGGGTCGCCTGAGCAACAACCCAGCGCAGGTGAGTAAGAGCAGGGGACACTGGCTGGAGGAGGGGCGCACACCACAGGCGCTTTGCTCCGAGGTCAGCTACACCGAGGACGCCATCTCTGTCACCGTGGCCAAAACCGTTCACACACAGGAGCACACAGTATTCTTGTATTCACTTATTCCACAAATATTTACTGAGTATCTTCTAAGTGCCAGACGTGGTTCCAGTTACTGAGATCGAATTCATGGCGCTTCCATTCTCTTGCAGGAGAAAGCCAAGAATAAAGTCACAGATAAATACAGTATGATGTCAGAGAGTGATAAGGGCTCCAAGAAGCTGGGCAATGAGAGCCTTTTTAGACAAGGTAGTAGGGGAGACCGCTCTGAATAGGTCACAACTGAGCAGACACCTGAGTTAAGGAAGGGAAAGAGTGACTCAAGCCAATGTATACGAATAAAGAGCCACCAGGTTGAGGGTACACCAAGGGCAAAGGCCCTGAGGCAGGAACAATCTTAGTATGTTTAAGGCACAGTGGGTCTGAAGCCATGTGAGTGGTGAGAGTTTTGAGGACATTGTACGCCAAGGGAGAGACTTTGGGTTTTACCCTCAGTGTGACGGGAGCCATTGGAAGGTTCTGAGCCGAGGAGTGATGAGCTCTGGCTCGTGTTTGAAAATGACCATTTTGGTTGCTGTGGGCAGAACAGACCGCAGAGGTCAGTTAGAAGACTACTGCAGGGGTCCAGACGAGACCTGATGCGGAGTGGGAGAAAGGTGACCAAGATCAACAGGGGAGAAGCAGTCAGAAGCGGGGACATATTTTGGAAATAAATCAAGAGGATTTGCTGATGGATTCCATTAGCAATCTCATCTAAATTAGAGAGGTTACAAAGACTCCAAATCTTGGATGTGGAGAAACTGGAACCCTCCTGCACTGTGGGGATCGGCAACTGGCACAGACACTATGGAAAATAGTATGGGGGTTCCTCAAAAAGTTAAAAATAGAGCTACCTTCTGACCCAGTCATTCTACTTCTGGGTGCTGATCCAAGGGAAATGAAAGAGATATTTGCACAGCCATGCTCACTGCAGCATTGCTCAGAACAGCCAAGACACGGAAACAACGTAAGTGTCCATGGGTGAATGAAAGGATAAACAAAATTGGTCTATCCATTCAATAGACTATTACTCAACCTTAAAAAGGAAGGAATTCCTCCAACATGAATGAATTTTGAGGATATTATGTGACGTGAAATGATCCTGTCACCAAAAGACAAATAACTGTATGATTCCATTTATATGAAATGTCTCAAGTAGTCAGATTTATAGAAACAGAAAGCAGAATGGTGGTTCCCAGAGGATGGGGAGCGGGGGAAAGGGGAGCCAGTGTTCCATGGGTGTGAAGGTTCAGATTTGCAAAGTGAAAAGGTTCTGGAGATCAGCTTCACACACGTGAATATACTTAACATGACTGAACTGTACACGTAAAAATGGCTAAGATGGTAAATTTCATGTTAAGTGTTTTTTTAGCACACTATAAAATAAAACTCACTTTTTTTAAAGGTACATTTAAGTAACTATTACATTTCAGGCATTCATAAATAAAAATATAAGGCATTCTAACTAGCAAGACTATTAAGATAAATTTCACTTCATCTGTATCATTAAATTTGCAAACGTGATATCTTTTATAATGTATGTACTACATTAGAACTACAGTATATACATAAAATTTTAAAATCATGATATGCCCAAACATAAAAAAGTACTCAGAGGCTTAAGCAAATGGGAAACTGGAATTGCCATTTACTGAGAAAAGACTGGGAAATGCAGGTGTATGAGGGAAAGTCAAGGGGTCCATTTGGGGTCCGTTTGGGGCACAGGTTTGAGATGCCCATGAGACACATGCAAGCAGAGATGTGGACTAAGAGATCGTACATGTGAGTCTGGAGTTCCAGAGACAAGTCTAGGCTGGAGAGACATCCAGGAGTCACCAACACATCAGGACAATGTTTACAGTCGTGGGACTGGCCCAGATCTGTAAGTGAAGGGCTGAAGAGAGAGGAAAGCTGAGAACTCAGCCCCAGGAAACTTAAAGAGTCGGCCCAAGAATAACCATAATAATCCATGAACTAGGATTCCAGAACACAGATTGGAGACGGACAGACTCACACAGTGACACCCGGGGGTGTTTGGGCTGAATGGCCACACAGATCTGGAACTGGGGTGCCTTGTTGGGTCCTGAGCAAGAGAGAAGAACATAGAGAAGACATGTGGACGCTCACGAGAAGACAATCAAGTCTCCCGTCCAGCAGACCCAGGGAGACCTGCCTCTTCCTGATTTCCTACTTTTATGCTGTGAGCTGGCCTGTTCTGTTTACAGTAACCTGCGAGCCAACTTCAGCAGACTTATGTTCTTTACTAGCAAATAACCACTGATGGAACCCTAAAGAAAGAAGACGATGTATGTGATGGGTGAGAAGTGAAATCAACCGTTCGCAATAAAAATCCCAAATCACACGTGGTGGATTGCAATGTTTGGCCCAGGGCTGCCCTCCTCCCTGCAGCCGTGCCCTTTGCCATGTAACCATGCAGTGCCAGTCTACTACGGGTGGCTGGCCTGCTCTGCCTCTTGACGCTGGACTCAGCCCCTTTGGGGAGCAGACATGACGCAAGCAGAGGCGTCATGGGCTGATGCCTGGGCCTGCCCTTTGCTTCCAATGCCATTGCCATGGCTGCTGGGGAACGAGAGACACACGGAGCAGAGCCAAGTACCCGGTTAGCTCAGCACATGCAACAGCCAGCACACTCACTCCCCCACCTCGGGCTGCGGAACCTCAGGGCCCCCCACCCCCGACACCTACTGTGGCATGCCCCTGAGGTTTTGTGGTTTCTATGTAGCAGAGATAACTGATACATCATAGGTAAAAACACTGACTGGATTTCATCCGTGTATTTCTTATGCACAGTTATCACCACTGATAAAGTGAGGACAAACTTCCCACCCCCAAAATGGCCAAATATGGACAAAAAGTAATTGATAGAGCAAAAAAGGGAGCTTCAAACATATCTAAACGATACAGGATCTGGCTGATCCATCCCAAACTACTGTATAATTAGCTATAATTTTAAGGTATTGTAAAATAAATAAGTAAATAGACAAACAAGGAAAATAATCGTGAAGCCTACTGGGCGTTTCAGACTCTTCTCAGCATAATCTGCTATCCAGGTGGTTCAGAACTCAAGAGGCAGTCCTGTTTTTCTTTTAGAAACAGTCCTCTATTCTTTCAGCATAATAGCATCATCCATCTTCAATGAGCGCTTCCACGGTCTATTTGTACTTAGGTCAACCTGTACGCCGACTCCCCAAGCATTCCTTAGAAAATGACTTTAGATGAACTCAACTTAGCATAGCTCTTCGTAAATGCTATCCATAGATTAGAAGAAATTGTGACCCCAGAGGTATTTTATGAGACGTGCAAAATCTCTTAATGAACTGAAATAATACTCACTGGTTTATACATTTAATTTGATAACATGGTGAGCTCAGGCAGGAGCTTAGAAGTTTGAAAGGAGCCCAACCAGCACGTCCACTTTTGCTCCTAATCAAGTCTGAAATCTTGCCATTTTCTCTCAGCAGCTGTATCTGTACCGGATGTTGAAACAGCCTCAAACCGGGACTATTAGTCTGTGTGGTGCCCCAAGGTGAAGGGGAGCTCAGTTGTCGAGTTGGGAGAAGAGAGGAAATGAATAGCAACACAACCCTTCGCTGCTACACGTGGGACTCCTGAAGTCAGAGTACCGGTCAATTCCAGTCCTTGGTCAGCCAACAGTTTAAAAAGATTCAATTTCCACAGGAAGTCCTGAATATAATTGTCTTCAAATCTTTAATAGCCATGCAAGTAAAACTTAATTAAGTATGCACGAATGAATTCAACAGCTGGTCTTCAAAAACCAGTTATTCTAGAGTTCAGTGTGAACCAAGTTTAAGGTTAAAAACTGGTTTCGAAAGCTACTCCTACGACAAGCTCCAAGACCTATTTCTTCAACACCAAAACATCCACACCCCTTGCCAAGACACCTATAAACCAGCTGTGCGACCTGTGCTGGCAAACACGGAATCACCCGTTCCCAGACTGGGGGCCATGGGTTCCGGAATCTCCCATAAGACACAAATTTGAAAGCAAACTTTTTTTTTTCTTTTTTTTTTTTAAGGCACCAGAGATGTGAGTTTAAGACCCTTTAGCTTACGGTTCTCACACACTCAGCTTTGCTCTTTGACACTCAATAGTCACCTTTCCATAGAAAGCATGGTCACAAAAATAACTTCATTTATAGAAACCTAAAATATCAATTGCTTAAAAATGTATAACAGTATGCGGTAATGTTATTGCTAAACTGTAAGAAATGTACTTTATATACATGTATACATACACATATAATTATGCTAGAAATACAATGCTTTAAAAATCTAATTTTACATTTTACATGAAGGACTGAATGTAAGGAAACATATCTTCCACACTATCACCAGAAATAACTTCCTTTTTAAAAAGGGCAATTTTAATGACTTTTTAAAGCCACTTCCTGGCCTACAAACTTTCATGGAATCCTTGGATTCTGCTGGATAAAGTTCAGACTTTTGAAGAGAGCACAGAAGCACTTGTCCCCATAGCCCTCATCAGAATTTCCAGCCTCCTCCGACCCCCTCCTGCCTGACTCGCTCACCCCAGCCACACCACCCCACCCATCCTTCACTCGCGCTCTGGCCTTTCATGTTCCTGACTTTGCAGACTCTGCCTCCTTTGCTGAAGTGCCTTTTTCCACCTGGTCAACCTCTATCCATGTTGCAAGACCTACGTCACCTTGAAGCCATTGCAATCCTTCTGGGCCCCACACACTCCCCTCCTCAGCACACACAGCTCTCTGCACCCCACCGGCCACACCTGACACTCATTAGTTCTTCACACCACTTTCTCCCCCGCTCAGGTGAGACCACCTCCAAGGCAGGAATATCTTCTTCGCACAGCTAGGTACGCCCGAGGGCATATAACAGGTGTTCAGAAAAGCTCTGTGGAATGGGAGGGAATGGAAGTGAAGAGAAGCAAAGAGAAATTAAGATAGAAGCAGGTGGGAGGTCCAAGATGGAGGCAGCCCCGGAGGATGCTGAACTAGCCCCCTCCCGAGAGCACAGTGAAACCTAAGCATAGAGCAATTACTGAGAGACAGTGGAGGGCTGAATGAACAGCTTCTGAACCACAAACGCGAGGAAGAGACCAGAGAAGATTGGGACACCAGCGGAGCTCTCTGGGAGCTGCAGGAACTGTCTGAGATGGAAGTGCCGGTAAGCACCATTGCTTACGACCCCCTCCACCTCGATAGGCAGGTGGTGGTGCTATCCAGGTACTCTGGTCTACCTGCAGGATCACCACGGTGCATTTCGACTCCTACCAACTGCAGCAAACAGGATCAACACAGCGTCACCACCACACACACCTGGCTTACCTGCCCGGGGCCTCCAGCCTAGCAGGCTGGTGCCCCAGCTGCCATTGCACCTGTCTGGCTCCAATTGGCCAAAAGTATCCAGCATACTCGGCTCATATAGGGGTCGTGTGTACACAAGACTCCCTTTTGTACAACAAACGAGAGAGAGACCATGGAGAGAAGGCTGGGAGCTGCGGAGCTCTCCAGGACCTGCAGGAATTCTCTGGCTGGAGATGGCAGTGAGCACCACTGTTTACGCCCCACTCCACATGGACAGGTCATGCCAGAGCTCCACCCAGGTGCTCCAGCCTGTAAGGTCACTGCAGCGCGTTCCCAGACATCGCCTGAGTCCATTTTGCCCAAACAAAGGGAGCAAGCAGGATCCACAGGCCATTCCTATGTGTACCTGGCTTCCCCACCTGGAGCCACTCCAGCTCGGTAGGCCAGTCCCTGGACACCTTTGGCACCCACTCTGCTCCTACTGCCGGCTGGTGCAAACCACTCAGCACACATGGCCCACACAGGGGTCGCTTCCACATGAGGCCACTTTTTCAAGTCTGGGAGAGACAGCTACTTTGTCTCACTCATATAAACAAACATAGAACCTCAAACAAAATGAAAAATACAGAAGAAGGTCTCTCAAATCAAGGAACAAGAGAAACTCCAGGAAAAAAAACCTAAGGAAACAGAGGTAAGTAATTGCCTGGTAAAGAATTCAAAGAAACAGTCAAAAGGATTCTCACTAAACCTGAAAGTAGAATAGAGGAACATAAGGGAAATTCAACAAAGAGAAAGCATAAGAAAAACCAAGCATATCACACAGTAATAAAAATAATGAAATCTTGTCATTGTGACAACCTGGATGGACCTAGAGGGTATTATGCTAAGTGAAATAAATCAGAGAACAATAAATACTGTTTGGTTTCACTTATATGTGGCATCCCGGAAAAGAAACGAACAAACAAAACAAAAACAGACTCATAGAGACAGAGACCAAAGGGATGGTTGCAAGAGAGGAGGATGGTAGGGGAAGGGTGAAAAAGGTGAAGGGGAATATAGTCTCAATACTGTGCTAAGTTTGCACAGTAACAGATGATTACTAAAATTAGCAGGGTGATCATATTGTAAGGTATAAAAATGTTGAATCACTATGCTATATACCTGAAATTAATATATAATATTGTGTACAAACACTACTTAAAAAAAAAGAAGAAATCGACAGCAGATTGGGTAAGATAAAAGAATGGATCAGTGACCTGGAAGACAGACTAGTGGGAATCAACTAAACAGAACAGCAAAAAGAAAAAAGAATTTAAGAAAACAAGGATAGCTTAAGGAACCTCTGGGACAACATCAAGCGCACAAACATTTGCATTATAGGATCCCAGAAGGAAAAGAAAGGGAACAAGAAATAGAAACTGTATTTGAAGAAATAATGGCTGAAAACTTTTCCAACCTGGGAAAGGAAACAGACCTCCAGAAAGCACAGTGAGTTCCAAGTAAGACAAACCTAAAGAGACACACCATGACACACTGTAATTACAATGGCAAAGTTTAAGATACCGTGGTGCCCCTAGCCAGACCATCAGCTCTCATGTGTCTTTCGGAGCAAAAATTAATGTAAGACCCAGTCTCATTTTACTATAATACAAGACTGAGTCTTATTATATAACATAACATAACATAATATAATACTGGGTCTTATATTAATTTTTGCTCCAAAAGATGCATTAGAGCTGATTGTCCTGCTAGGTCTTATTTTCGGGGAAACACGGTACCTCTCACCTGTACTGTGGAATAACTGGTCTGTTTTTCTAAATCATCCCTTCACTACATGACATATCTTACCCACAATGCTAGCTGAGCTCAACTCCCAAACGCAAGCATGCCAGACTCACTCCTGTGCTGTCCTTTCCGTGGCATCCCTGCCTAAACGTGAAGTCCAAGCTGCTTCACTGCCCACAAGACTCTCCATGACCTTGGTGTCTGTTCATTTAGCCTCACCTTCCTTCCCTCTGGCCATGGGGGATATCTTCTTGCAGTCCTCCCAATGCTGTTTGTATTGTCATTCCCTCACATATGAGTTTACTTTTTCCTGGAATTTTTCTTCCCATCTCACATGCCTGGAAAATGCCTCTTCACACTTTAAGAGTAGCTCAAATGCTATGAAGCCCTCCATGATCAACTCTTACCCCAAGTCTACTTCAAATAATTGACTACTGCCTTCCTTTGTCCTGTCTTTAATCTTGGTTTGTACTTGAGGTCTAACCCCTTACATTATACTGTGTAATCCCTTGTTGGCATGTCTTCTCTCCTACTACAGTTTAAGTTCCATGAGAAGAGAATTTATCCTCTTACGGTTTATCTTTTCACCTCTAACCTGAAACATTACAAGAATTCAACAAGCAAGTAATCTATTGGCAATCAGGTCTTTTCTCCTCAGCACTAGTGCTATGGGGATGTATGAGAAAAAGGAAGAACTAAAGAAAAAAATAGATCATGGTTGTCCAATGTTACCCAGGTAAGAATTTAAGGGGATAAAGGAGAGAATTCGCTTCCTCTTCAGTTAACATTAATTGAACACATTACAGGCCACACCCTAAGAGTTTAACACATATTAACTCATTTAATCCTCAAAACACTGTGATCAAGTAAGTACTAATATCCCCATTTTACTAAAGAGGACACTATGAAGCAAGGACAGACTAAATAACTTCCCCAAGGTCATATTAGGGCCAGAGCCAGGATTCAGGCGCAGGCAGCTTTAATCTACACTGCCTCAGCTCTGGGGGTGGACATCTAGGAGACACACAGGAAAGGACGATTGCCGAGACTGGGAATGGAGGAAGGCAGAGGAAAGGAAGGGAACTGAATGCACACTCAGGCCTCCTGAGGAGAAACGACAAGAAGGAGAACTGGTCTCGACTGCTCTCGGTGCCAGGAGGACATGCAACAGTGGCCAAAGCCCAGGGCAGGTTGGTGGCTGTCCAGAGCCACACAGGTTGGACCGGGGTGACGGTGTGAGGAAGGCAAGGGGAGACATGTGCACTGCGTCAGGAGGTTAGGAACTCTGCAGTTGTGTGAGTGTACATGTGTCTGTTGGCCAAACACGGCTGGCTCTTCCTCTCCACTCCCAACTCTGACCTGGCTGTGAACTCTGGGCTGACCTGGCCTCACTCTCGGCTGAACTGAGTCACCTATCCCTTCCCTATTTATTCAGAGCCAAGGTTCTAGAAGAATTCCACAGACAGAGGCTTGCTTGCTCCTGGGGAAACTGGAATAAAAGTCAATATATTCTGGGGAAATGACTGCTTTGCAAAAAAAATATTGCTCATCCATATAGTCAGGGCTCATTAAAAAGTCCTTTAAACAAGCAACTGTCAAGCTCATGAGTTAAGGGCAGTGCTTAGAAAATCCATCCAACAGGAGAAGGAAAGAATACAGTCCTTTCAAACTCCAAGATCCAAGTTCCAACTTGGCTCACAAACTGTCCCAAGTCACGATCTTTGCATTTATTTGTCCTGTGCATTTGTCTTCTCCCTCGTCTCCAACACACTTGCATGAAGTTCATCTGAGGACATGTCAGAGCTCAGAGGGATTTGGCTTCCAAGAAGGGCAGTGGGTAAAGCAGAACCAACATTATGCCACTGATCCATTACGAAGGAGACGTCTAAACTTCCCGGCACAAACCTTCATCCAAAATGGTAACAAAAGGACGAGGAAAATACTGCCCCCGATGTTCAGAGCCATCGACGTCACTTCCCGCATTCATACACTTAACTTAGGCAAACACCAGAATCACTTTTTAAACTACTTCCATATTCATCTCTGAATTTCTGGGGGTGCACTCAATTGAATTCCCTAGAAGTTCAAGTTTAGAGCCTGTTTCAATATCGATTGCATTTCTACTCAGCAGAAAGTCCATTGTTCAATGTTTGCAGAATCCAATTTAGGTTAAGAGAGAATTTTAACCAGGCAGGCCTTCCTCGTGGGTCGATAATCAATCCAGCCTGCTCCCCGGGAGGACACGCTCTCCTGCATCCAAGCAGGAAAGAAGAGACTGTTTATTTCTTGGCACCAGGAGAGAAGATTTAATTTGATTTCATGTTCATGAGCTTTTCATCTTCAAAGTGCCTCACAAATAGTAACTAATTAATCTTCACAGTTCTGCTGCACTCTGACTGAAGCTCTTTCAAGGATAAGGACCCGGGGGGGGGGCATTGGCCGGCCATAGAGTACAATTCAGAAGAAACAACACCAACAGTAAGAAACTCCTTTCACCTGGAGGCGCGGTGAGTGGTTATGGCAGAACACCGCCAAGTCTCACAGTTTCAAATCCAAATGAAAAACAGTGTTGAAACGAGCGCTGATATGGTGACAAGGCTAAGCGCGCCTCGTAGAAGCCGCCTCAGTTCCCTCAGGTGGGAGCGAGGTTGACCCGAGAACCACCTCCAGAGGGAGCTTGTAAGGACTCAACAAGGGAACACTTGTCAAGATCTCAGCAAAGGAGCCCAGGAAGGGCTCAATAAACACTCTGTTATCAGCTGGAGAGGGCGCCATGGCTGCCGGCACCTGAGCTGAAACATGGGGTAACAGCTTCAGGAAATTTGTGGGCACTGTCCATATGCCCACTTGTGAGATGATGAATTTAGCCAAATTACATACACCTCTGCTCTGGATGGAACTGTGCCCCCCAAATTCATGTGAAGTCCTAACCCCCAGTATCTCTCAAGGTGACCATATTTGGAAAGAGGGTTACTGTAGATATAATTAGTTAAGACGAGGTCAGACTGGCGTGAGGGGAGGGGCCCTGATCCAATCTCTCTCTCACATACACACACACGCGTGTGCGCCGTGTGAAGGTGAAGTTAGTGAGCAGCGTGAGGCAGGAGAAGCCAAGGAAGGCCAACAATCCCCGCTCCTCACCGGACGTTAGGAGACAGACACTGAGGCAGACTCTTCCTTGCGGCTTTCAAAGGTTTAATTTCGGTGCAGCAGTAAATGTCTGTTGTTTAAGCCACCAGTTTTTGGTGCTTTATTACAGCAGCCCGTGCCAACTCATACAACTGCTAAATAAAGTCAATTTTGTTTAATAAACAAGCACAATCCCACCAAATTCCAAAGGCAAGTATGTTGGCCTGTCGAGCCAGACCCCAAAACACCCTGAAGGAACAAACCCAGTATGGTCTCCTCTCCCCACCAAAGACAGAGAAAGCAAAACAGGAAGGGGGCAGTGAAAACGCACACAGCTAGGGGACCGGGGACCAGGGCCCCTGCAACTGATCAAACTTTTTCACCTCAACTTTAACGGGCTTAGCAAAACCCAATTTTCGTTAACACTTGCCGACATCGGTACAGAGAGGACACATTCCTTCTCCCGTGGCCTTGGCCACTCGCACTCTACAGCAGGAATGAGTTGGGACATGTGGACGGGCTCCCTGCTGTCCGGCTTTCTTCCCGCTTCTCCAACACTCCATGTATCCATGTCACAGCTCTACCCTGGGTGCTCCCACAGCTCCCACGGCTGGTGTCTCACAGACTGGTCTCAGTCCCCCCGCCCTGTTCCCTCCTCCAGAGGCGCCTTCCTCCCCACGCTCCACCTCCTCCACCCCCGTCACACTGCATCCCATCGTCTCATTTCCTACTCGTCACAGCATCTAGCGCTCTCTGATGCACCTTGTGTATTTTATATTGCTTACTTGCTTCGTGTCAGTCTTACCCACGCCAGTGTAAGGTGTAAGTCCCACGAAGGCAGACCCCTCATTTGTCTCATTCACTGCATCTCCTGGGCTCAGCACGGCACTTAATGTTTGTTTAATGAATCAATGGGTACCATCTTCCAAGGTGAGCGACATTCAGCTAGTCCTGCAGTTTATTCAAGGGAAAACCACTATCTGGTGCAATTCTAGGGTTCTGGAAAGCCCCCACAACGGAGCTGGCAAATGTAAAACCTTAGATATTGGTAATACATATTTAAATGATCCCTACTCTAAACAATTTGCTCAGTGTAATGTAAACATGTCAGATAACCTTTCCTGAGAAATCTCAGCTTAAATAATTAGTCCAACAGCTTCACCCACTATTTTTTTTTTCTACACACTATCAGCTAAAAACAAAACATCTCTGGTTACCACAGACAAGCTTTTAATAAAAGTGGAGACTATTACAAACCAAAATGCAAAGCTGGTTGTGCAACTTAACATTTCAGTCTAATAATTTTCCTTATAAAAATAGGAATTAAGAATTTTTCACAATGCAAGATATTTTGAGCAGATGGATCTAAATTACAACATTTCACATGTCTGGAAAGTAAACAAACATTAAAAACAAAGTTGAAGAATGTCAGTGACCTAGGAGCTATTCAACTCAAATTGTCTACACCATTCCCCTAAGAAAAACAGCCACCAAGAGTCACAAGCTCTGAATCCTGAATGCGACCTTTACAGCAAAACAAATACTACGTTTACATTTAAAATAGTTATTGGCAAGTCTGTTACTCATTCTCTTTTATCCCACATTTAAACAAACAAACAAACAAACAACCTTAAGTCATTCAGGCTAAACCACAAATATTACAAGCCAATACTGTGAATAAAAGAAACAAAACTGTCCCTAGGCAAACGTAATGCTACCCAAAATCCATTCCAGATTTGAAACTCAGAGATAAAATTAACTGTTACACAAACTCTCAGTTTTTCCTTTTGGTCAATACATCACATGGGTCCCAAAAGAGTCAGTAACTTTGAACCCAGAAACGTACTTTAATGAGTTTGGGTTCTTAGCACACAAATTCTAAACAATTATGTTTTAGCAAAGTTCAAAAGGTTTAAAAAGAACAGTCCCCACAAGCTCGGCTTTCTGGAGCCATCACTCACCACTCAGTCACAGGTCACTGCAGTCACTGCCACGTCGGATGGTACTTGTGTACCAAAGTTAATCTACAGAACCTTCTGAGAGCTTCCAATGCTGTCCTGTCACTAATATTTTGTCCCAAACCCAGTTTCCTCCTGCCCCAGAAAGATTAACATGACAGTAGCTTGTTATGTTTCCTGATGATTCATAGGATTTGAGGAAAGAAGAGAAAAACAAATGAAAAAGAAATGGTCCGAAAATTGACATGAACATTCCGCATCAAGAAATCCACCAACAAAATGTTACGGGACCTGACAGAGAATCTTACTTTACGGGCAGGAAATAACGAAAAACAGCCTACAACTTGCTTCCATGTTTTCTTATCTGTCCAGCTGTCATCTGCCCATCCATCCACACATATGCTATGGAGTGTTCCCAGGCTGCAGTTACTCAAATATTTTTTGCTTACGTATGTACCAGGTGCTGTGAGCTCCAAGGTCTTTACAAATAGGAAGTGATTTAATCATCATCACCTATTACCCCCATTTTACAGGTGGGGTAACTCGCCAAGGTCAGACAGCTGCTCAGTGCCGGAGCCGGGACTGGCACCAGGCCGTCTGCTCTGGCGTCCATACTCTGAACCAGTCTCAGAGGCTGCCTGTTTGCAGGGAGGAGCAGCGCGTCACCTCTGGGGGCCTGGTGGTTTAGCCATGAAGCGCCCAGAGCCCCGCACCAGAAAAACCTTGGTCACATGCAGGTTGAGTCCCCGACTAGCGAGGGGACCCTACACCAAGGTACTGAATCTCGGTGGGTCTCAGGCTCCTCGTGTGCCCACTGTACATTCGCCCAGGGGGTATGGTAGGGACTAAACAAAATAATACATTGGAAGCACTTAGTGGCTGGCAGCTAATGAGGAATCCATTAGCTTAAGAAACATAATTACAATTCCATACAGCAAAAAGTCTCAGCAGGATGTCCACACACTGCCATCTGTGACTAAACAGTAAAATCCTTGAGAACAATTATTTTTATTCACCATTGCATGCAAAGAATCCTGCCCAAAAGAGCTGATAAAGAAACGCTTCTGCATTAGAGACGTTTAAAGATAGGCATTAAAAAGGAATTTTAATGAAAGTATACTTGGAGTTAAGAACACAATAATTTTAGAAAATATACAGTCTTCTGTATTTTAACCCTTTCAACTTTTGTCAAATTAATGAAAAGTTTTTAATAAAATTAATACAAGCACATTTTTAATGTCAAATATCGTTCACTAAGTCAATGACATAAGGCAAAGGGGACTATTTCAGAGTAAAAGGGATTTAAAAGAGATTAAAGAGACGTAACGCCCATATACAAGAAGGGACCTTATTGGAACCTCATTTGAACATACTAATTATCAAAAAAAATTTTCAGCTAATCAGAGAAAATGCAATAAAGTAATGATAGAAATTGTTTTATTAGATGTGATGATGGTATTGTGGTTATCTAAGAAGATGTCTTTTTTTATTCTGAGATGCATTTGGAAGTATTTAGAGGTGAAATGGCATGAAAGTATAGGAGCGAAAAAGAGACAAAACAAAAATGGTTAAGTGTAGAGCACTGAGTCAGACAGAGAGGTCTGGGCTTTCCATGCATCTGTAGTTTAGATTTGGAAATTCCCACTGGGATAAAAAAAGGTTTTTAAAATCAAATTAGCTTAAAATGGAAATCAACATTCCTTCATCCCTCATCCTGCACAAGAAGCCCCACCCCCCAACGCCTCTCCAGAGAGGATGCACTCTTAATTCTTTGCTATTTCTTAGTACTAGTCTCTTTCTCTTTTAAAAAACGTATTTCCTTGTCCATATATTTTTTAACTTTCTAGTTTTAAAAACATAGTCCCTTTTAATTCCTGTTGCATCACCGACAATAGCCCTTAACTGCCCACTTGGAGAACATTGGGCTCCGCCTTCACTTTGCCACGTCTTTCCATCTCTTATTGTCGGGCTGACTAATTTTGCTTTTACATCAATCATCAAGGTTGATCAGCAACATTGTTTTCTAACCATGGGCTTCCTGCTTTGTCTATAAATTGATTCTGTGTTTCTATTACTCTGACCATATAAACATTGTCCAAAGCAAATCAAATCAAATAACGTAATATGAAAACATTTCCTTTTTAGTTCAGTTTTAGCTTTTCCTGAACTTTCTAACTGCTTTTTCCCCCTTGCACTATTGGCCTTGAAGATATCCTCGACTTTCTTCCAACTCTTCCTATCAGGCATTCTACGGGATGGCTTTATTTCCAATGAAGATTTTCTCCTCTGTGTTTTACACGTACTAAACCTGTCAGATTACAGGAGAAATTCCCATTCAGAATATCTATTCCAAAGCCTATTTTCCCAATTCTTTAACTGAACTGAGAAGGTGAGTGTTTTAAGGAATGTCCAAACACTTCTATAAACTTATTCAGAGAGGGCAGAGTGTGTTCTCGGAGGAAAGGAGGTGAGGTAGGGGGGCAGGAAGGAACAACTTATGTGCTTGTAATAAAGCTTATTTTAAAACTCAAGGGATTCATGCCATGGATTTATGAACGTCAATGAATTTACCATGAATGTTGAAATAACAGCACTTTTACAGCAGTGAAGTGTGCCTCCATATGAAATCCCTGATTCATGTTTACATCTAGAATAACTGGAAACACCCTACCCCTGCCCTGGGCTTCTCAGTCACAGCCTTACACTGTAACTTTGATACAGGGGAAGAAAAATACCAAATCTGCAAAAGGAATCTGAAGAAAAAAGAAACCTTGAACAGAATTACTCTACTTTCGAAGCTTAATTTCAAATGCCAAAGAAATATACTTTTAAGTTAGAAAGCCACAGATGACTATTTAGAAGTCCAACCAAAGCTTTAGCCAAAATATTTCATCAAATGGAGGCCCAACTGAAAGTAGTCAAAAGGAAATTAAACAATATTAAGAGTTGAGGCTCTGGAGTTAGAAAACCTGCATTCAAGTCACCAACTGTCACTCATTAAATGGGTGATCTCTATTGGTGGGAATGTAAATTGGTGCAGCCACTGTGGAAAACAGTATGGAGGTTCCTCAAAAGATTAAAAACGAACCACTGTATGATTCAGCAATCTCCCTTCTGGGTCTATAGCCAAAGGAACTGAAATCAGTATCTTTACAAGGTATCTGTACTGCCATGTTCCCTGTAGCATTACTCACAACAGCCAAGATATGGAAGCAACCTAAGTGTCCATCAATGGAGGAATGGATCAAGATTTTACACACACACACACACACACACACACACACACACACACACGTATAACAGTAATATATAGACACACGCATATATTCATACATACATAGGAATATTACTCAGCCATAAGAAAGAAGGACATCCTTCTGTTTGGGACCACATGGAAGGATCCTGGAGGTATTATGCTAAGTGAAATAAGTCAGACAGAGAAAGACAAATAGTGCATGACTTCACTTACATGTGGAATCTAAAAAAGCCAAACGCATAGAAACATGAAAATGGTGGTTACCAGGGACTGGCAGGGAGGGGGGTGGAGGAAAACGGGAGAAGTTCAAAGAGTAAAAACTTCTGGTTTTCAGCCAAACGTCTATCTTCCAGTAATTTGCCACAATGACCATCTTAAGAGAAGGAGGAGAAACCCCCTCTGTGTGTTCTCGCGGCCTTTTAGAAAACGTGGAGTTGTCCCTTTGGCCACATACATGCGAATCCACAAGAAAGGTGACATTGTGGACATCAAGGGAACGGGTCCTGTACAAAAAGGAGTGCCCCACAAATGTCACTATGACAAAACCGGAAGGGTCTACAGTGTTACCCAGCATGCACTTGGCAATGATTGTTATAAACAAATTAAGGGCAAGGTTCTTGCCAAGAAAATTAATGTACATATTGAGAATATTATGTAGTCTAAGAGCCAAGACAGCTTCCTGAAACATGTGAAGGAAAATGATCAAAAAAGAAGGAAGCCCAAGAGAAAGGTATCTGAGTTCAAATGAAGTGCCAGCCTGCCACCCAGAGAACACTGTGAGGACCCTTGGGAAGGAGCCTGAACTGCTGCAACCCATTCCCTATGAATTCCTGGCATGGTAAATGTGAAAAAACAAAGGACCTCTGCACCGGGGGGAAAAAAAAAAAAGAATATGAACTTCCCGTTATGAGTAAGTTCTACGGATCTAATGTACGTACAGCCTGGTGATTACAATGATCAATATTGTCTTATCTACGAGACAGTTGCTAAGAGAGTAAATCTTAAGTGTTCTCATCCCAAGAGAGAAATGGTAGTCATGAAATATGACGCAGGTTTTGGCTAAGGCTCATGATGGTAATCATTTGGCAACATATAACTGTGTCCCACCAACATGTTGTGTACCTTAAATTTACACAATGTTATAGGTCAGTTAGACCTCAATAAAGCTGAAGAAAGAAAGGAGTGAGTGACATGTGGCCATAAAAACCAACCACGCTGTACTTTCCTTAAAGAGATTCCGTCTGACCAGATGTGAGCAGCAAGTGTGGGCGGTCGCTGATGTTATTATCACAACTTGGAAGCCAGCTCGTGTCTGCACGCTTGGTCACAGCTCCATAAAATCGCTTCTTTGACAACCCTGTTTCTGTGCTACCCGATTGCATGTGTGAACACAGAGCTATGTCCAGGGTACACGATGCTAAAAGGCAGCACGGCCTGACGGCATCTCCCAGGCTCTGTGTTCACATCCGGGCTTCAAGCCACGTGGTGGGAAGCAAATTACTTAACTTCTTCCCCGTCTCAGTTTCTTCACCTGCAGGACAGATAAGCAGCTACAAAGATTAACAGTCAATATATGTACAGCATGTGGCACATGATAGGGGCTGTCAGTTTTTGACAAATACATTGCAGTACAGTTCACGATGGTTAAAACACACACACACACAACTTCTAACTATCATTCAGAGGGTGGCTACGCATGCTCTGGTGTATCCATACTATGGAATAATCCTCAACAGTTGAAAACAACTAGAGACTGACTTTCTCAAACAATGACTTAGAGAAGTACTGCCAGGTGAAGAAAAGCAAGTTGTAGAAGAATAACCATAGATTTAAGAAAACTCATAAAAATGTACATTTTAACATATATCTGTAAGCTTTCAAATGAATGGAAAACATTCTGGAAAGATACACACCCGAGTGGTAAAAACGACCAGTTACCTCTGAAGACCCAGGTTTGGGTCCTGTCTCTGCCGTAACGAGCTGTGCAGCCTTGGCTGTCACCAAACTCAGGGACCACCCCAGCACAGGGTCCTCAGCTTAAAAGACGGGGGACTTAGGGTGACTGGATTTGTAACCCAGCCATCTACTCCAACACCCCCAAATGCCCTGATTTGAGCATGGGATTCTGGTGCTTTCTGTAAGTGAAAATACTGCGTTCCCCAGCTCACACCCCACTCAGTACTGATCAGAAACCCCGTGAAGCGGGCGCACTGCTTGAAAAGCACAGCCGTGCCAGATGGAACCATGCGGTGTGGCCGCTGTTCCCACTCAGATCACGCTCTCGGGAACAGCCTTTCTTCACTCCCTGCCCCCATATCGGGGCCATGTGTTCTCACAGAAGAGAGTTCCTTTATCAATTGATATATGAGCAACAGCTCCTTTACTGCCGTTTTTGCTTTTTCTCTGGATTTGTCATCAGATATATATTCATACCATCATTCAGACATATGTAACCCAACTAATGTACCCACAAGCCGGAAAACAAGAAATCACTGTTTTAAAATCAGGCTCATGTTCCCATCACCTGCCCAATGACCACTGAGAGATGCTTTCTGTCACTGATTCTTGGTCATTGCTGAGGGACCCAGAACTTCCGTCCTCCATCTCCTTTACTGCCCATTCTCCACCCATCCTCTCTCCTCTCACTCCTTCCCACCTCCCAACAACCTCTCCCCCTGCAGCGCAGCCCCCCACTGAGCTCACCATGGCCAGGCCCCAGTACGTATCACGATGCCTGGCACACAAATATTAATTCAACATATTAATGTCACAAAAGAAAGAACCTTTAGAAACTGCTAAGAGCACTGCACATGGAATACCTTTGTGGCTATCCCACCACTGATAGTACATCTTGTAAATATAGCAAGAATTTGGGAAGTATTTATTGAGTGAGAACCAAACCACCGGTCAAGGTCAGGGCTCGCTCTGGTATGAACTTGTTTCACAAGCAAGGACCAACCCTGAAACAGCTCCTCACCCCTTTAATAAAGACATGGAATAAACTCTAGATAAACAGTATAGGCATTTCTTGGCGATGCTAGGAGATTAGAAGAGCTCTGTCCTCATAAAAATCCCTGCATGGTGAAGCTGCCCAGAGACAGTTTTCCAAGGAAACGTTTCTGACTCCCATCTCTCAGTCTTAGCACCAACCGTGAGGCACAAGTAAGTATTTATGGCATGAACTCTTACCTGTGCCTCATGCCATAAATACAGTGATATGGGGGCATTCTAATGCTCCCCGTTTCCATGCCTTTCCCTTTTCAGACTCTAGCTGGTCTTTTTTTTTTCTTATTTCTCTTTTTATTTTGTTGTTGCTGCTGTTACATGCAGACCGAGACCAGAATGAGACCAACAAGACATGCTATAGAAGACGTGCTCCCCTGCAGCCCTGCCGGCGGCCTCCAAACCAACGGAGAAGCCCCAGCCGGCATCTTCTCCTCCAAGCCCCACCCCCACGCACGTGCACAGAGCACTTCGGCTCTGTCTGCTCCGTGGAAGATGTAAACACGAGACCCACAGCACTATTCTCTGTCCTCTGCCTCTTCTCCAGCCATCCTGGTTCCCGTGGAGTCACCTTGATCACCAAACCAGCCGTGTGAGCAAGCATGTCACTTGCATCGTGGAGGACACGTCACTTAAAGGAAACTGGTCTAACTGTGCGCTCAGGGATTTTTTATCTTTGATCAGTTTAGGAACATTTCCAATGTACGAGGCACAAGGGAAACAATAGTTTGCAATCCTTCATTGTGCACCAGGCACAAAACGATTTCTGTGAAGCAGCCCATAAATCGCTGCCACAACCGACAGGCACATGGACGGTGACTGTACACTCGGGCATCACACATCAGGGCCCTTGTGCTGTCACTTGTGCTTGGGGCACCTCTCGTGTCCCTGCTGTCTGGAGGAAGCGTGCTGTGGCCTGTGGGGTCTGCACAGCACAGGGCCCTGCTCAGAGAGGTCTGGGGTCTCAGGGAATCCTGAATAGCAAGAAATCAACATTCCCCCAAGGATGGCTTTCTTTCTGGGCCAAGTTGTTCGCAGATGCAGTGACAGGTGAATGTTATAACCACAAAGAAAGAGCCAGAAAGCAGAGGAAATGCTGCAGACACTGACTTCATCAGCAAAAACAGTCCTCTGAAGCGAGCAGGGGCATTGCAGGGCTGGCCCAACAGGGAAGTCTTGTCTTGTTTCTCGGGGGCAGGGAGAAAACCACTCCCGTGGCTTTTCCTGGGAGGAGAATAGCCACGTCCTTTCTTTCTCCGATGTCCATCTCCAGGGGCTCACGTGCTGTGGGGCACTTACCAGACTAGAATCAACCCCACGGAGAAAATGCAGAGAAAAGGCCAAGAAAAAAAAGAGTCAACGCTGACAATTGGCTACTTCTCAGCTCTCCATGTTTTGGGAGTAAAAAGAGTCCGAGGTTCTTGAAGAAAACATGAGATCAGAGACCAGACAGACTGCTGTCCCATCTGCGCCCAGGAGAGCTCTCCGGCCCCTACTCTGGCCAGTGCAGCCACACAGTAGGGGGACACATCCAGCACACATGGGAGAAATCAGTGTTCAGACACCCAAATGTCCATGCTTAAAAAAAAAAAGGGAAAACACTCAAGCTTCAAGACAGACATTTATGAGAGAAGAACAAAGGACTTTAATGCTTCATTCTTGGTGAAGCTGTCAGGATTTGAGAAGCTTACAAGACCTTTATAAATATTTTCAGGTTTGTTTGCAACAGAAAAATGGTCTCAAGCCCCTCTACTTTAAGCAGCCCTTGTGAGTCTTGAAGTTACCTGGGGCTTTAATTTCAAATATTTGTGGGATGAAATGGAAAGGGTGAATACCAAATAGCCCTGCCAGTGCTTTTGTCTATTATGACAAAAGCCAAGTGTCATATTTATTTAAACTATTTATTATAGAGGAAGTTCACATTCGGACGCTTTAAAAATATATTTGCATGTTGTAATTCTCTTATTAACCAATGATTTCTAAAAAGGAGACAACTCAGAGGGCCGAGATTGTTTTCTGCTGACTTGACAATGAAGAAGGCTCCATCTGGTGCTCCTTGGCTTCTGTGCCCAAGGAGAAAAATGAGCCGGGCTCTCCTGAAAAGCGATTCCTTCGTAACATGAGAACACACATCAGCCTTCTGTTGCAAGAAGTCATTTTTTGCTGAGAAAGGAGAGTGAACAACCCAGATCTGCTTCACAGGCTTTCCAGATTAGGTGACAACTGGAACAGTCTTCACTCCAAGTGTAAAATGCAAACCCTCCCTTGAAACCGTCTTCGCTGACTTGCAATAAACGTGGGATTCTAAGAAGTTCTTTTAGATTAAAAGATTACTGAGCTGTTTGTCCCAAAATGTAGCCCCAAAATGAAACTCACGACTTGAGTGAGATGCTCCCCTCTCCTCCTCCCAGTAAAATGTCTTTCATGTCACCTTGAAAGAACTGAAGTGACCAGTGAAAGGGTCACTGGCACAACTCCCATCAGCAGGACAAAGGGTTCATTATTCGCCACCTGGACGTTTCCATACGGGAAAGGTGCTGAGATTTATTTTCTGCATGCGGGAAATTAAACAGCTGCTAAACTTGAGAAACACTGTTACTTAAACACCACTGGGAAATGAGAAATAAAGGACTGAGTATTTACTAGAAAGAGAAGACTCTCCTCGATTCACACACATGCGTATCCCTTTTTTACTTCACAAATTCTTGGATAACTCAGCTAGGAAATGTCGTGGGAAAGGAAATGCAAACGTGTAACCAACCCAAACCGGGCGTTCGACAGCCGCACAAACAAAAGTGAAAAACCGAAGATGAACAGTGACCGAGACGTAATTCTCAACTAATGAATCAAATTCAAGTGAATTGGTTTTAATTCCACGGCAATCCCACCCTGGAATGTGTTTCCCTACACAGTCTGATTAAGGGCTTATTAACTTCATCCACTATTAAGAGCAAACCTGAGCCATGCTGGGGACAGACTACATTTAGAGGAATAAAAAAGGATGTTTTCTAATAATCTCTCGGCCAGGCTCCCCAGGTGACCGTCCTTTATGCCGTCCAGTGCCTGGGGATAAGAGAGGGCCTGGTGAGAAATTCCCGATGAGAAACAGGAAGCAGACCAGCTTCGGCTCGGGCAGGTACCCAGACCAAGTCACCTGTGTAGATGTGCCTCAGAACTGGGTCCAGGAGAGAATGTGAATTTAATCAAGTAGAACACAATGATCTAAATGATATCTAAAGCCCCCTTGCAAAGAAATGGGCTAGCTTCCTGTTTCACCTGGTGCATTTGAGGCGAAATCCCTTGGGTTTGGGTAAGTGACTTATAACCCCACTATAACTAGATAGGAAGAGCGTTGAGAATGCACATTTGCTGTGTGTGGTGAGATGCCGAGCAGACCATCTTTTTTGATGGGGACATTACCTCACAGCTTAAGTAACTGAGACATGAGCACGTAGGAAATGGCAAAGCAATTATTTGAACCCAAGTCAGAGTGTTTGAAATCGCAACCACACCACTCTGTCCCCAAGATCCTTTGACCGAGGTACTGGACCAAGGTACCATTAAGAGGGACAAGTGCATGTCACTGGGAAAGAGGTGGGGCGTCCAGAAGCAACAGTGGCGTTGAAGGTCAGCCTCTTCATTGCTCACATCAGAGCTGTCCATAAAGATGTGTCCAGACACTGTCATAACTCCTCAGCCAAATGGCTTTCACAAATGCATATATGGTGCTTACTCATCTAAGGAAGCATGGGAGAGAAATTTGAGGGATTGCAGGTGTTTTTGACGAGTGAGATGCAAGAACAAAATGTTAGACCTAATCCTTCCTAAAGAGAAGATTTAAATTAATCAGAGTGATTTAAGAGACTATAAACACTATTGCAATACAAAGTGTGCCTCGCCGGGCCTCACGTGGGATGGACATCAGTAAGAATCTTTGTGTTTCCTTACCCAACACACTCGCGTCGCAGACGGAGAAGCACTGTCAAGGTCACCCCACTGGTCAGGGACCAGCAAAGCCTGGGACTCAGAACCTCCCACGCCTGAACACGGGCTGTGCTCTGGACCTAGAATGCGGCCCTCTCGTCCCCTTGCCCTACCTCCCCTGCCCACACTTCTTCACGTGCCATGAACTCCGGGGCATCTGTCAAGATGTACGACAGAGCGCAAGACGCCGTGATTCCCACGGGGAAAAGGCCAAGTCCTCATGTTGGGCTTATTTCAATGCGTTAAAGTATCACCCTACCCTCTGCCATTCCATTATTTGCCCACTCTTAAGACAGACGCGAAGTTTAAGAGGAAATGGTAACAAGTGAACACAGCGTTCTGATTCCATGGGCCAAACGAAGGTGGAGCACCCAGCACACTGAGTGGACAGCAGAACAGGTCCGACAACAAGATGAAGCCAACACACGAGCTCCGAGGCAGACAGGACGAAAGGTTCAGGCGCCAGCCCTTAGCTTTGAGTCTTGGCTCTGCCGTTTGCTAGAATTCTGAGTTTGGGCAAGTTTCATAACCTATCCCCAGAGAATGATTATAACCCACCAAGGCCAAAGAGTTGAGACAAGGATCAATCGATGTAAAGCTGATGATTTGAGTGTCCACACGCTCGTGTACCAGCCATCCTGATCAATGTCTGCTTAGGATGCCCTGAGAAGACGCTGCTCTCCAACCCTGTCCTTTCAAAGGAAACGAGAATTCCTTCTCCCCACTCAGGGGCACATTCAAAAATGGGAAATACTGCATCATCATCATCATTGTGACAAACAGTGTTGGGCATTGAGTACACGCTCAGTTGGCCTTGCCCTAAGAGCATTCCGCGTGCCCTTTAGTCCCCCGAACCCTCTAAGGTTGTCCCCATTTCACACATGAGAAAATCAAGACACAGAAAAGTTAAATATTTTGCTCAACATCACACACTCGCCAGGATTTGAACCCCATACAGATGCTTCCAGAGCAAAACGCTTTCCTGGACCGCAGCCTCCACACACAAGCACTGCAAGCAAGAAAAGAAAACATTGCCGGACCGCTTTCCAGGAAAAACTGCTTCCCCCTTAGGATAAAAAGGGAAAAAACATTGACTTTAAAATAATCTAATTCGTTTCAGGTTTTTCTCTCAAGCTTCATCTTTTTGAGGATGAAAGTTATTAACGAACTGTTCTGGGTACTGCAAGTGAGCTTTTGGTTCTTAGAAGCTGTTCCAAGAAAAGCAAAATTCAAGGCAAGCTCAGAGAACGACCCTCTAACATCACCACCACAGAAGAGGGAGGGCAGATAAAGCTAAAATCTACAACTTCCACTTCCCTTTGCAAACTGGCAGTGTCGTTCCAGAACAACTGAGATGGATGGCTCCGGACTCGGTGGAGCAAAACCCCGTCGTGTATGAAATGCCTTTCCTCACCTAGCACCAGTTACCTAGACGAACTAAGGAATTGCAAACAAACAGCAGAAAGTATTAGCTTGGGGTATACTTCTCATATGCAAGCCAATAAAACAAATCAAGCGGCTATTACTCATTAAATTATCGGCTCTCTCAGTCATGCTATTAATACTGGATACTGGCATCGGATGGACACACATGGTGGCTTGCGTACATTTAGGATGCCTTTTCATGGCTAACTTCAACAGGGAAAAAAATCTACTCTTATGGGTAGGTACGTTATTTACTGCTGATAAAAGCCAACAATCAACTTGGTGATTCAATCACCAAAACACTAAAAATGAGATGGAAGAAAAATCATATAGAGCCCTACAGGTATAATCAAAAGACCACAATATGGAAACCATTGTCTACCAAAACCACTGCCAACGCCTTTCTCCCTGGCTGCTTCCTGATATACAGGCTGGAAAGATGGAGCATCACTTCTCCCAAATTCCTTACAGCTTGGAGTAAGCACAGAACCGAATATTAACAATGAAATAAAAGTAGACTGTTGGGGAACAGGACGATAAGCTTTTGTTGCCATATATATAAAAGGAATAAGCGTAAGAGGAGTGCTCATTATGTTACCCTCACCCTTTTATTCTTGCCATAAATGCAAGCAGCATGCCTGGTGCCACAGCAGCCATTCTGTTAGCATGAGGTGACAAACCCATGAAAAGAAAAGTTCATACAATGATGATGTAGAACAAAAGATTGGGCTTTAGAGTCCTTCACTATACCTGGTACTATCTATCGCTGGATTCTAATTAAGTAAACAAACGTCCTATGTTTTAAGCCACCGTTAGGTGCTTTTCTTACTTGTAATCAAAATCATTCCTACCACATGCAAGCATTATTCCCTATTCCCTGATTACCTCTACAGTGGACACCTGGATTGTATGCCCATTACCTCTTTTTTTAGGAACTGATTCTAGCCCAAATAGTTTTCTTGGGAGCTTCCATTTTAATACAGGTAACCCTTATCCCTCAATTTAAGTTAATCGATCCAGAGAAAAAAATCTGACCCAAACTCAACCAGAGTCCTTTTCTTGGAATTTCTGAATATTAAAGCAACAGAAATCAGCCTCTCTCCAATGATTAAAGCTATAAAATTATAAACGTTAGGAGCTATTGGCAGCCATGTTTTCCATCACATAGAAAATGACAGTTTGCAGTGAGACAAAAAAATAGAAAAGTGTGGACTTTCCTTTCTTATAGAATGACAAACTAGACTAGATAACCTGAATGAGCCCCTCAATGAAAACACACTAAAAAGTTCGATGAAATATTAAAACACATTTCAAAACTACCTGCTGAAGTTGTTGGCTAGTAGGAAGTCCAATACTGAAGCAAAAAAAAGACCCTGAGAGTTAAGCCAGTCCTAAAAACCAGCATCCACCCTGTGGTTATCTGGAAAACCTAGTGACCTTAAGCTTCTATTTTTGAAACCTGTGCCGGGTACAGGAGATACAGCTTTGAGCTGACTCAAGGTCAAAGTCTTCCAGGAAAATCTTGCATAAAAATCTTGCATAAAGAGTTACACTCAAAGAGTTACATTCAAAGCAATGGTGAATAACAAACAAACCCGCCCTGAAAAATGGGAAGGGTCACTTGTCTATCTGTCTATTGGTGCTGGGTATAGAAAAGTCTCCTATAATTCATCACCACAAGTGGGCCCTCCTCGTACTGGTTTGTCACCCAGATGCACACGATGTGGGAAATCCTTTCAGCAGAAAACAAATAAAACAAAAATTAAAGAAAACTTTAGGCAGACAATTTGATTTAAGAAGTGCTGAGTTGTGGCACTTCAGGCAATTGGCAGAAGGAAAATTTTCTTGGGAGGAACATAGCTTTACCCCAGGCCTCAAAGAATTCCCACATATGAAATTCCAGGAAATAGAAGCTGATTGTCAAAATCACAAAACACACAGCAAAATAAGATGCCATTTTTTTTAGAACCAGTCAGTACAGGTATTGTATTCCAGTACTGTATTCAGGTACTGTATTCCAGTCCGTACAGAAAATAGAATAAGATCTGCAGAAATTTCACCTACAAAATTTTTAGAGATAGAATGTTTTAAAACAATGGTTTTTATGCAACATGAAGTAAAAGAGGCTTGAAAATACGGAGGAATGAGAATGACCAAATAGAACTTTTAAAAATGAAACAGATAATTGAACTTAAACTCTCAAAGAAGAGCAGTTTAGAATAGAACAGAATT
This sequence comes from Rhinolophus hipposideros, assembly GCF_964194185.1. NCBI lineage: Eukaryota > Metazoa > Chordata > Mammalia > Chiroptera > Rhinolophidae > Rhinolophus > Rhinolophus hipposideros. Next base: position 63,724,220 of record NC_138060.1, read on the forward strand.
AGTAAACAAAGATAGATCAGAAGAAATTATCCGCGTGCAGCCTAGAGAGCAAAGATGGAAAAGATGAAGAGTCTGAAGTTCCAGAAGAAAGCAGACCGACTGGGTAAGGGAGTAACCCCATACATCATGGCTCAGAAAGGTCCACGATTCTTAGCAAAACACAACCTCGATTCTAAATCTAACAAATATGCAGGAAAAATGAAAACCACCCAACACCTGGACTCACGCCAATAAAAGTGCAGAAAGTCAAAAGCAGCGACAAAATCCCAAAGTCAAGCAGAGCGACAAATGCAAAGTCTCTGTCAAGTTGAACAGCAAAACTGGAACCCAGAAAACCGTGCTGCTGGGAGAAACACCCATCCACCTACAATTCTATACCAAGCAAAATTATCACTTGAGAATCAAAGCGAAATGTTCAGACAAATTCAACTGAGTATTTTCAGACAAAATAAAAGAATTTACCACGAACAGACCCTTCTTTTCTACAGGATGGGTGGCAGAAAGACAATTATCCCAGATAGAAGATCTGGTAAACACTTACTAATACATAAGTCAATTAAAAGAATGAGACTATAAACAAAACCATATCTATATGTAAGTTTAAATAAAAAGTAAACTACTAAGGTCATGAACAACGGGCACATGCTGAGAGACGGTGAAGGAATGAAAACATCCTACAACCCTTGTACGAGTTATTATAGCAGAGAATAATGAGAGTTGCAGGCATAGGGTTAATTAAATGCACACATTAAAATATCTGGGGTAATTGCTGTAATAAATATAAAGTATAACCCTCGAGCTACTAGAGGGAATAAATGGAATGGAGAACAACAACAAAAAAAAACCTTCAATGAAACTTAAGAAAAATAATACCAAAAAATGCTTGAGGTGACAAAGAAAAGCAGAGTGTATGTCTAAAACCAACAGTAATTACAACAAATGTATATGAACTAAACATTCCAATTAATAGACAAAGATCGTCAGAATAGTTCTATAAATCTATCTACATGCAGTTCATGAGACATCTGTAAAACATAATGGCAGATAATTTAAAAGTTAAAATACAGAAAAAGTTATACCAAATAAATACTAATTAAAACAATTGTGGTGTGGGGATGGTAGTAACAGGAAAAAGACTTCAAATCATAAAACAGATAAAAATGTTCCCTACATGATGATTAGCATGTTTAGTTTACCAGGAGGTTAAAACAACTTTACAAGTGTTAGCCCTTTATTAGCGTAACTTCAGGAAAATTAGAACTTAAAAACTACAAGGCAACATTGCAAATCCACTGTCATAGTGGGAAATTTTTAATCCTTTAAACACTTTTACATATAGTATAATTCACTTTTTCTTTGGTATACACTTCCATGAGATATACCTGTATTATAATAACAACTACCATAGTCAGGATATAGAACGGTTTTAGAATGCCAAAAAAATGTCTTTTAACAATTGATAAGTCAAACAGACAAAAAAACAAACAACAAACAAACAAACAAACAAAACTAATGAGCTTATATACAGGACATTGCACCCCAGGCTAGAAAATTCTTTCAAGCGTATTCTTTCAAGCACAGTGGGCCATGTGTAAAAACGGGGCACATGCCAAGCCAATACAAGACGTTCCAGGTTTAAAGGACTGACGTGATACAGATCATTTTATCTGACAGACAACTAAGTCAAAACCCAGTTTTTGAAAAGGGGAGAACTAGAAATCCCCCATACAATTGGAAATATGAGGCACTTCTAAATAACTTATAGACATTAGAAATCATAGATGTAAGAAAGTATTTAGAACTCAGTAAGAATAAAAATACTAAATGTCAAAATACATAGGATGCAATGAAAGTAACACGTAAAGGGAATTGATTGCGTTAGATGCTTACAGTTTGGGAAAGGCTCAAAATTTGGAGTTAATAGAGCAGTAAAGGAAGAGAAGAACAAATTCAACAAAGACAGAAGAAAATAATAAAAGGCCAAGACTAATGAACTTCAAAACCAACCTACGATAGAATCAATAAAGCCAAAATTTCTTTGAAGACTAGTAAGACAGAAAACCATGTGTCCAATACTTATCCAGAAAAAGGAACACACCAATAAATTATATTAGGGCAATTATTACAGCAATCCTTTTGATAGTGTAACAAATGACCAGAAAGGTGGTGGCTTAAAGCAACAGAAATCTAAAATGAGGGCAGGGCTGCATTCCTTCTGGGCGAAGCATTTCCTGCCCCTTCCAGCTTCCTGCTCTCCTTGGCTCCCAGCCGCATCACCCCAAACTGCTTCCATCCTCACACCTCCTTCTCCGTGCTCTAGTCCTGCCTCCCTCCGCGAAGGAGCCCTGTGATCACATCAGCACACCTGGAAATCCAGGGGTTCTCATCTCAAGGTCCTGAACTCCATCACACCTGTAAAGTCCCGTTCACCAAATAAGGGAACACAGTCACTGCTTCTGGGATTACAAAGTGGACATCACGGCAGATGGGGGAAGGGTATTTTCAAAACAACCACAGGGATCAAACCAGACACTTCAGGGATTAACAAAATAAGAGGATATTATAGGTTTGAAAACTTGGATGACACTAGTAAATGTCTAGAGAAGTGCAACTTACAAAACTGACCCAAGAAGAAATAGCCTTTAAAGACATTTTAAAATAATTGAATCAGTAGTTAATCATGCCATAAAGGAGACAAATGGCCAGAATGCTTTACTCACTGGGGCCACAAAACAGTGAGGAGCAGATAACATCAAAGCAACATCAACTCCCCACAGGACTGAAAATAGGGAATGCTGCACACTCATCTGAAGAGCACAATAGAACTCTGGCGCCCAAACTAGATGAGAACAGGACAAGAACCCAAAGCAGCAGATGTGCAGAGAGAAGAAGAGACAAGAGGTGGACACGGGCCGCTGAGGTCTCAGTACCTGACCCACTGAGCCTTCATGCAATTCAGTTGTTCAGCCAGGACGGTTTGAGCCAGGAAAACCCCCTTTTGGTTGGAGCTAGTTCCTTCTGGAAACTCCCAGACGGAATCAGGAGTTCCTGACGAGTTCACCATTTCACCCACCAACTGTCACATCCAACCTCTTCAGTGACATTTGCTAACTATCCTCAACTCCACTGTCCACACTGATGCAGGGCCTGAAAACATCTGGGCAGCAAAGCCTGGCATGCCGCACTTTTCGAACAAGCTCTCTAACTGCGTTTCTCTTAAGCTATTGTTAAGATGAATTCAAATTATGTGGGCACAGTGACCTGCTGGGACCATCGGGGGAAGAGAAATATGTCTGGGATTCAACGTTCTCTGAGAAAAATCCTCCAAGTCGTTCTCCCTCATCTCTCCTCGCCAGACTGCAAATTCCTTAAGGCCTGGGACCAGGTAGATGACCTTGTAAACCGTCAAGACGCTTGCACAATCCAGTGACCTCTGTGACTATGCTTCTGCACGTCTTGCCAAGGACATATTTTCCATTGCAATGGTTCAGATGCCAATATAGAAACATGCAAAGTGGAGAAAAAATTCAAATGGAAAAGTTTATATTCCCTTCAATACATCCCACACTTCAAATTCTATTAAAGAATTGTTTTCAGGTAAAAGAAGAACAGCTGAAATCATGAAAATGAAATTGAGAGAGAAAATTTATCAAGATGTCACTAATACGGGAGTCCCAGAAACCCTGCAACATTTCCAGTCCATAATAAACCTGGCAAAGAAATGAACTCAGCTGCCCCTTGGCAGGTCCCCGGCAAGTGGTGACAAAAGGAGACATGAATGTCAACTAGGGACTTGAATACATGTCCTGGAACCGCAAAACCTGAAACCTACTTCGCTGTAGAAATGGTACCACAGCTGTCCAGGTTGACACAATATTGGCAACATTTCAGCCATCACCAAAAAGATGAGCTATTGCAGGGACCTTAAGAGGTAAGTGACCAGAGATGCCACGTTTTACATAATCCACTCCTGCATACAGATCATTGCCGGGCCAAATCAGCGCTCAATGCCAAATGGAGGTTGGGGTTGAGAGAAATAGACCAGGGCTGGTCTCAAATGTCGGGATGAGACCCACCAAGTGCTGGCCCTTAATCACATATTCAGAGGAACAAGAGTCTAGAACCTACTTGCTCAAAAATGCCCAGATTTCAGACAGGAAATAAGTTTTCAAATGCCCCTCCTTCTCACCAAGAGGCAACGAGATCACCAACAAGCATGCTTGTCAGAATTCAGCCCAGTGTCGTTTTCCCATTTACCTGGTTTCTCTGGACCCTGTAGGGGCAACTGGAACTAAGGCCGACTGTTCTGTTTTGCTCTCTCAACAAGCTTTCTATATTAATTCCTGACAGATCTGAAAATAAATCAATGCTAACGTGAAAAAACACACAAAGTTCTAGCTTACAAGAGGCCAGTAAAGGACGGTTACAGGTTCCTTTGTCCCCCTGCTCAGATCAAGGAACCACATTCCCTTGGGCTTTATATCCCTGTATAATATTTAATTACATACCCTGTTCCTACTGGTTTATGTACTACGTAGAGAACACTAATTTTAGAAAACCGATTAGCTAGTTCTTTCTAACTGTATTATTGTAGCTAAGGTCAAATTTTTTCACTGAAACTATGGCAACAAAACCCCAGTGTTCTCTGTCGAAAGACTGAAGCAAAGTTCTCAAGCGAGAGGCCTGCACTTGACGGCCCAACCTGTGCTGGGTCTGTTTCTGCCCGTAGCTGAGAGCCCTGCGTCTGGGACGGGTTAGGGGAGGGCAGCAAAACTCCATCACAAACACTGGCAACAAAGTCGAGCTTGTGGACAAGTATCATCCCTGGTGACATTTTTAGACACATACAATTTTAGCAGCACAAAGCATGACTTCGGTAGCACCCAACTTGGAACTCACATGTACCCGGAAAGATACCAGATGCAAAAAGGAACATTTAAATCTCAATAAGGGGAATAACTGCCCCACTTAGTTTTCTCAATTATTGCAACTGCTCAAATTGGAGTTTTTCTGCACTAACCTCCGGCTACTGCTCTGTAAAGGGAAACAGATTGACAGTCGGAAGGAACCTCTTCTCCCCACACCTGTGGCCACTTTCCAGGTACCTCCCCGAACCAGTGCCCCGGGCCACACGTGTGACTCTGGATTTCCACGGGAGCCATGCTGGCTGGTCACCTTGGGGACCGGTGGCTCCTGCGTGGCCAGGACCCCTGAGGAAGCAGTTCCTGCACATCCTTCTCCCGGGAGCTCTGTCCTCACAGTCAGGTACAGGACGTCCCTCTGAAGGTCCCTCTGGCAGGAACCGTCCACACTCACCAAACACAGTGGGAGGAGGGGCTTTCAGAAAGCCGCAGACAGACTGCCAGTGTCCTTCTGTCAAGTGGCTGGAATGCCTGCCGAGGGGGGTAAACGCAGCTTCCGGGGAAGTGGTAACTCGACCCATGAGGTGGGATGTCAGGCGGGATTTCCATCTGAGCAAAGGTCCCATCAGGACCTGACCAGAGACGAGCCCGATGGCGTCTCTTCGAGAGGCCACAGAGCCCAGCGCTCCCTCTTCGTGAGGGGCACTCAATAACACTCAGGAATTCAGAAGATGAAAGCCAGCGTCACGCTGAAGCTTTAAGACAGACACATCAGTGTTTTACCAGATGGCAAGGGCCGTGTTGGGTCTTCCTAAGAGACATCCTGGAAGACGCTAATGGCAAATCCGCTGACAACAGCCACGCAGCTACCATATGCGGTGCCAGGCACGTCGCTAACTGCACCATTACGCGCCATCTCAGCCGAAAACAATCCTATCCCCCACCCCATACCTTTATGAACTACAGTTACCAGGTGGAGAGACCACGTTAGAGGTTCACCTGCCTGTGGTCGTGGGCACACAGCTACTCAGAGGTGGAGCAGGGCCTGAACGCGTCACCTGCACCGCCAGCGTCCCCACCTGCAGCCCTCCGCGGCCTCCGGCACATCTCACCTCCTCATCAGAACCAGTGTCAGCAGGGTCGTTCTTTTTGCTTTTATTTTTATACTTGTTCACCTTTTCAAACACTTCACGGCTTTGAGAGGTTCTCTACCAATTGGCCTGGACACAGTGGGTCCCTGGGAGCTGCTGGTTGGGGGAAGGGAGCTACTGTCTCCCCAGCTGCTGGCTCGCCCAGCACCCCAACCACAAGGTGTCCCCAGGAAGTAAAACCAGGAGGAACGGCTGGGTCCTTTGGTAGGAAAACACACACTTCGAGTCAGATGGGGTCACCTGCCTCACTTCCATCCCAGAGCACTTCCCCTCCAGGACCCCTGACAAATGGTCAGTGCCCTTGGATGAGGGGAAACTCAGTAATCTGAAGGAGGCCTCTTCCCAGAGCAAGGCCTCAGCACTCAGTCTTCAGGAGCAAGCTCCTGAAACCTAAAACTCTGTCTCTGCTCATTGTCATCCACTGGCCTTAATTCTGTTTTTCTGGGCTCAAGATATCCCTCGTCTGAATGAGAGCCTGAGAAAAGCGAGGACAACTGTCAGCAGCTCCTTCCAGCCTTGCCCAGCACAGCAGCTTCCCAGGAATGCGGGTTCCCAGGCCTGACCTCAGGCCGCCTGAGTCAGACCTGGCTCTTTCACAGTCTCCCGTGCATTCACCTTCCAGAAGTGGTGCCGCAGGGGTGTCTTCTCATTTACTCTACAGCTAAGAGCCGCGCTTAGGCCGTGACACAGGCGTTTCGGAGCTCCCGCTAAGGGAGCGGGGCAAGAGCGAAGTCAAAAAGCAGCACGACAGCACACAGCCTCATGGCCCTCAGGGCGGCTCGGCAGCCTTTCGGTGCTGAACACGATTGGCTCCTTTGGTTCTCACGAGAAAACGCTGTGAGGCACGTCCAATAATCTTCCCATTGTCAAGGGGAGGAGACGAGGGCACTGAGGGGTTAATTGATGTGTCCCAGGTGACATGCCAGTTTGAGCCTGTGCAAAGTGGGGGCAGCTTTCCTGCCCACCAGGGGTCAGCATGGCTGTCCCAGAGGGGTGTCTGAGGCTTGCTGGATGAATGGGTGTTAGGCAGTCAGGGTTCCCGGAGGAACGATAGAGCAGGGCATCATTTCAGAGAAGAAAGGGGACACGCAAAGGGCCAGCATTATGGCAAGGACACTGGCTGCCAGGAGGCAACGCATCGGTCTGGCGAGAGCAGGGAACCTGGCGTGGGGACCGCAGTGGGACTGAGAGGTAAGCAGGGTGACCCTGCGAACCCCCCAAGAATGTCCTTTATTCTAAGTACAGCTGGGGGATCCTGAGGGCTCCAGGCAGCCCCATGACATCTTCGGATCTGCACCGATTCCACGCCGCAGTGAATGGCGGGCTGGAGGGGACTCACAAAGGAGGCAAGGGGGGGAAAGCGACACCGGGGACGGCCCCAGCAGCCACTGTGGAGAGAAATGCTGCTCCGCTGGGTCTAATGTGTGTGTGTTGTTCTCGCGATGATTGGTTCAGTGCGAAACGAATTGTTTTAGACCATCCTGCTCGTTGCCCCTCCTTTAGCTTTATTCCCACTGAACAATGGGCCTCTTAAAAGCAGAAACGTGGTAAAGGGCTTCCGTGGTTTCCTGAGCAGCGTAACTCCATTCATCCACTAGAGCGGGTGAGTAGAGACTTTGTAGCCCTCCAGACGCGGGTTCGAATTCCAGGTCCAGCACGGTTACTGACGCGCTGTGGGTTCAGGGTGCCCGACTGAAAATGGCGGGATCACGCCACCCGCAGCACAGAGGTGCAGCGGTGACCAAGAAGAAACGCAGGCCAGGACCTGCCAGAAGGCACGCCACCAGAGGACGGCACTTATAAGTACTTGTTTTTCATGATCACCTATGAAATGAGTCCCAAAACTACCATGTTTCCCCGAAAATAAGCCCCCGTTAAGCCAGATGGACACATTGTCAGTCAGATGGACACATTTCGTACGTTATGACGGTGTTCCAAAAGATGACATGACTGCATTTGAATAAATGTAGATTGTTGTACATGAAAAAAATAAGACATGCGCTGAAAATATGCCCTAATGCGTCTTTTGGAGCAAAAATTAATAGAATACCCGGTCTTATGTTTAGGGAAACATGGTATAGGCAAGAGAGAGAAAAAAGAGCAAACACGGCAGGTCAAGGAGAAGCCACCCTCCGTGGATGAGGCCAGTCCACTGTCCAGGGAGGCGACAGGTGAGCTGTAAGAAATCTTCTCAGAAGTACCCGACGCAGGTCGTTTGGAGAGAGATTAGAGGACAGCATAAGGCATCCATGGGGGGAAAAAAAAAATCAACTGTCAGTTGACCTGAACTGTCATCCCCGAAAAAACACTGCTAGAACTGGGAACAGTGAAAACCATTTTAGAAAACACACTAATTCCTTTTCACCCAGCTGTTACCTGAGGCCCAGCATGACGGCACTCGGCCGGGAGTGCAGGCTGAGATTTGGTCCCTCGAGCTGACCAGATGGAAGACAGCGACAGCCATGGTCAAGTGTCCTCGAGGTTGTGAGGGGGCAGGTGGCATGTGTCTCTAGATTACAGACATGTGCTCCTGTGTCAACACATCTCAGAATGACATATTTGGGGGTAATACAGGAGGAAACCGATGAAGAAATCCAGTAATTAAAGAGTACGTTAAGGCCAGTCTCCTTTTACAGGCAATTTAGGGTAGGTATTAAACGGACGTTTCTGATGTCAGACTGCCTGGGTTCCAATCCTGGCTCTGCCACGTCTATGGGACCCTGGCCCGAACCCCAACATCTTGTGTGTCAGTCTCCTCATCTATAAAAGAAGGGAAGCTCGGTAGCACTGCAGCTGCCTTGCAGAGAGGTTATGAGCATTAAAAAAATCAACGTATGTAAACTATGCAATTAAAGTAATAGATTAACTAATGTCTGTAAGTATCCCACAAGGTATTCACTATTATTTGCATTTACAGAAAACAGATTATCATTAACTACAAAGGATGATGTGATAAAAATTTTTTTAATCCATGGTCCAAACACAGCAGCCTAAAAGACAGTGTGGGGGGGGGAAGGGGGGTAAAATCCCAATTTTAACACAGAATGGCTCTTTGACCCCAGGGGACTCCCCAGATCTCTCTCATTCCCTCATCTGTCAAGAAAGAAAGTTACCAGAGGCTTCAGTGCTTCACCAGGCATCTTCATCAACTCTCTGAAGACAGGATTACAAAAGCCTTTGCCGGAAGAAAAAGTCCTTAGCCAACTGCGGCATCCCGCTTTCAGGAGAACCTGGAGCATATGACATGTGACCCCCTTACAGAGCTCGGGGTTCGAGTCAATTTGCTCTCCTTGGAGAAAGCCGCAGTGGCGCAGGTACTCAAAAAGGAAGCTGTGCAGTGCCAGTTAGCATTGGCTCTCTGTGCCGGGCATGGGGTGCCCGGGGCCTGCAAACCAGCGTCTCGAAGCTTTGAGTAGGTGGGCAGAAGCCTGCAGCAGCGTGTGGGACTGCCACACAATCAGGCAGCAGGCCCCACCTGTGACTGCAATGCGCGCGCTGTGAGCTTTCTTTGCGCCCCGGGGAGCTGCTGTAAATTACAGCGCTGCTCTCGTCCAACGGAGTCTGCTGGTACAAGGTGGAGAAAAGCTGCTAAATCTGAAATGAGGATTATAACAAACCTCCTAATCTTTTCATTAAATTTGAATTGTTTGTGAATACAGTACAAGTTGCCAGAGACATTCCTACAAAGCAGCTGAGTGCACACACAAAACCTCCAACTCGCCTCAAGGCTCGTACTTGACAAGTGCCTTAAATAGACTGGTTTTTCTGCCTTATTTCACAAGAAGGGCAGAAACTAAGCTTTGTACCCTCACTGCAAAGGCCAGTCGTGGATTAGGATCCAGAGAACAAACAAAATTTAAGGTAGGCCTTCCCCTTTGCAGGGGGGTTTTCAAGACTAAGTAAGATATGGGTTCATTCCTTGCATACCTTGTCAAAAAGAAACAACAAGAAGAAATAATGTTGCTTAGCAACAATTAAGACAGTGTGCAATGAGGGTGGCTTGAAAGAAAACTGAACCAGTGAGATGGTGACAGCCACCCCAGTCCCAATAACCTTTGGGACCCAATATCCTGGCTGTGTCCCCACCTGGCCTCAGAGTAAGGCCTGGCAGTTTCCAGCCATCTGTCTTATCTTGACAAAGAAGGCCTTCAATCCCAAAGAAACGGAAACCTAGCCCTGGACAGCACAGGCTCCTGAGGCCAGTCCTTCTTGCACCATGAGAACCGTCCTGTTTCTGGCACTGATCACATAGTTTCAAGCTGGAAGAAATCACGGAAGTCATTTCACCTAACCCATTAAACAGACGGGAAAGCTGAGGCCTGGAGAAATGCCATGACCGCCCTACCTCCATCCCCACGGCATCAGAGCAGTTGGTGGCAGAGCCTGGCTGTCATGTCACATAGTGAGTGCTCTTTGTCCAGCATCAGCAGCTTCCCTGTATCGACTAAGAACCAGGCCGTGGCCCAGCCTAACTTGCAGGCAAGACGATGGGCAGGTCAGTAGGCTGCCGGCACTCAAATACTTCTTGTTACCTGATCAGGAAAAACGCCCTTCTTATTTGAGGCCCCTTCAAAGCTGCTGGGAGGTTTGAGGCCAGTTCACAAACAATTTGCATGGGATGTGAAACCCTTGTTTCTCTCTCTGAACCCAGCCATCCTACTCAATCCATAAGCTCTCCAGGAGGTGGGCTGACCTAGTGCAAGCACCCCAGGATCGAGGAAAGAAATTTCCAGAAAAAAATAAAAAGGCCTCAAGCCCGATCCTCAAATTCATGGCCATGTTTTAGGTCCAGGAGTGGTTTGCCACAGCCAAGCAGCACAGCCTTCACCCAGGGTCACCCTGAGACCCCGATGCCAGGCTGTCAGTTCTAAGCAGGAGTCTTTAGCTGACGTTTCACTCTGGAGGAGCCAAGAAGCCAGGTTACCCTGCCCCAGAGCGGACCCTCATTTGCACTGTAAACAGGGCTTCAGTCACACTGCAGCCAGCACAAGGCAGCCCCACAGCTCGTCCTGGCAGTGGCTAAACGTGCTCAGTCCTAAGCGTCCAAAGGCTGGCATCTTCCCATGTGGCTTTCCTCCTCCTTTAAATGGTCCAAAATCACAGCTAGGAAGAGCTTCAGCAGACAGCACAGCCGTAACAACACGGCCCATTCTCATTTAGAGGCTGGAGGTGACAGGAGCCACGGCTTGAAGGAACCTTGTACTTCGTGTGGAGAAGAGTCCGTGGGCAGGCGCGGGGAAGCAGTTGCCCCGGGTCTTTGCAGAGAGTTCCAGCCTGACTCGGACACTCACAAGTCATGTGACTCGGGGCCACAGGCTCAACCCTTGTCAGCCAAACTGGCACCGGGCACAAAACAGACGCACCTGGGCTGAGGGGGTGTTTCCAAGCTCAAGGAGACAACAGCCATGAAGTGTCCTTACCAGCTCGGCCCAGCCAACTGCTCGATTGTAGGGGCCACCTTTACACCTGGGGGGAAGACAGGTCACCTGCTCCACTTCTACCTGCATATAAACAGCTGCCTGTGGACCACAAGGTCTCTAAACAAGCTCCTTAATGACTTTTACTGTGTATGGGGAGTGACTTCCTTGAGAATGTTGTATCTTTCCTTCCTCCCTGGAGTATAAGTGGCTGGTGCATGACAGGCGGCCGATAAATGTCTGTGGAATGACTATTAATCATTCTAAGAAGTGATATTTAACACTACGGGCAAATTACTCAGTTTCTTGGGGCCTCCATCTCCTCACGTGCACGATGGGAGCACGGACGCCGGCACCTCACAGGTAGGTTCCACGGGTTCCACGAGCTCATCCATGGGCAGAGCTTTGCGCAGAGGAAATGTTGTTAATGTTGGCTTGTTATTTACGACGTGGGTCTGCTTCTCGGGGAAAGCCCAGGACCCCTGAAGGCAAAGGGCACTGCGTCTAAGGCCTCTTGTCTCCCCACCCCATCACCAAGGCCAGCAGCTGGGGCCCAGTAGGGCCTCAATGCTTCTTGAGCTGAACACTCATTTTCACAACAGCTTAGTGGATTCCTGTGCTGGAAATGAACTTGATTGGGGCAAACATGGGCTCAAGGATGATACAAAGACCATCCACACACTCAGCTGACCTCCAGCCTCCTCCCTAGCTCACCGAATGATGTCACCATGTGCCTTCCTTCCGGCCCAAACTTCTCCTCATCTCAAACTGTGAGTTTCCCGTCAAGTGGCTTTTCTTCTGAAATTAAGGAGTTCCTCCAAAGTTAACCACCTCTCAGGCTTTGGTGACAGTGGCATGGCAGCACTTGTCCAGGACCAAGAACTGGGGGCCAAGATCTGCCTCTTGAACCGAATGGAAAAGACCAGGTTTTGAGGCAAGAACGTGACCCCCGGCCCAGCCTGCAAGAGGAGCTTGCCCAGAACATGCTGTGCTCAACACCAAAGCCTGTTTGGTTCCCCCGAAGCCCCAGGCCTTGTTTCTACTCCAACAACCCGGAGGTTATATTTACAATAGCGGAGATTCTGGGATTGGAATGGAGGCTGGATGGCTGTTTCCACTTTTTCTTTGTAGAAGATACCATGTATTTAGTAGGCGGAAGGGATGGGTGGGAGTGGAAGAGGAAAAGATAATAAAGAGAACAGAATTCACAAATCACAAAGTTCCTAATCCCGGTTTCAATCAGATGTTTGTTTGCCTTCCCTATGCTTTCAAGATTTGGGCAGAGCCAACACAGATCAGGGGGAAAAGAGACTCTGCCTCCTTTCCATCAGCTGCTGCTTCAAAATGGTACCACATTATCAAAAGGACAAAAGCAACTGAATTGTTCTACCTCTCAGCTCTTCTCACCTAGAGGACAGAGACACTGTCGAAAATCCATCCAGACAATGAAAAAGATGTGGCTTATGTGAAACAGACGTGCAGCCAATCTTTCCTCCTACAGATGAAGTCAGAGACTGGAGATATAGTCAAGGGAATTACAGAGAAACCAGTGCACTTGGAAACGTCATTTTACCATCAGAAAAAAGGAAGTGTGTTCAATAGTTTACGTCCTCTGCATCTACTGTGAAAAGTAATAGCTGGCAGTCACGGAGCAAGTCTCGAGCACCAAGTATTCTGCTTGCTCTTTACCCACATTATCTTCAATCCTATTACCTTTAGAGGGAAGGAATGATTTCCCCCATGTGACAGGCAAGGAAACAATCTTGGAAAAACTCAGCATCCATCACGTCGCTCAGCGTGTGTACGGGCACACTGGGCCTCACAGCTGGGCCCCGTGTGCACACTCCTACCCACAATGGCATTTGAAGACAAAAAAAGGAACAATATAAGATGCTTGTCACATCATTAAAGGGGTCACATATAGTTCCTTGCCCTTCTGCCACCATTTATGAGTCAAGCTTGTGGAAATCACAAGATAACAAGATAACAAGGCTTGCCGTGGCACTCGATTCAAAACACACATTTCATCCTCACTATAGCTGTATCAAGTAGAACTGTTACCATCTTCCATTTTACAGATGAGAAAACCAAGGTCCACAGAGGTTAAGCCATTTGTCACGTGTCATAAAGCTAAGACTCAGTGGAATGTGGGTTGGAACCCTGGAAGCCTGATCCCAGGGCCCATGTTATTCGCCACTAGGGTGGCAGGTTGCAAGAGGAGCTCAAAGTACAAACCCAGACAGTCAGAGGATACCGCAAGTATTGCCTACGTAGGCCTTTTGTTCCCATTTACTTAAGAACAGGTGGTGACGGTTCTCAATCGAGTTTAAGAAATAACTTGGCAAGGGAACGATGGAAGCCACAGAAACCCAAAGGACTGATTGCTGCTCTGCTGATTGCTCAGATAAGGACTCCCATCATTGCGTGCGTCTGCTTGCCAGCACCTCGCTTTACGTGTTTGTGACCCTGCAGGGTGCAAGGGCGCAGCGAGGGAATGCACTGAAAGGCCTCCAAACTGCCCAGCTGCCCTCTGCACAATTTCTAAACATTGAAACGACTTCAACTTCAAAATACACTTGCATTTGGAAAGGCAGTCATCCCTTCCAAAAGAGATCTTTTTCTTCATTTTAGAGAAAAAGAAAATGCTTAAAGAGCACTACACCAGAACCGCAGGGATGCTCTGGGAAATGTGTGGCTCCTCACTGCCCCGGCTCCAAGGTGGACGGGAACTCACTGCGCCCGGGCTGCAGCTTGCCAAGAGAGCTGCCCAGGCCCCTCCCTGTGGTCCATGGCCTCGGTTTACACAAGGAATGGAGGCAATTCTGCCCTACATTCCAAGGCCCGCAGGCAAGCTGGTTTGAACCAGATTCTCACCAGTTCTAAGCACCTCACCACCTAGCAGCCTTTATTATTATTTTATGGAGAAAGGCAGTCAACGAAGCAAGTCTCTGTCACGTGACCACCCTTAGACCCAGACCAGGCCATAAATGGACTTTGGCTCTTTCCCAATGACCTCTATCAGACTGTTGCTTTTATCTGAAAACAGTCCCTTCAAATCACCCACCAGACACACCTCTAAGCACCAGACACTTTCACCCTCGTGCCAGGAAAGCGTATCTCCTCTGACTCCCCCCGGGGATGCTCCTGTTTATTTTAATGTTCTATCTCTGCACTCAAGTGGCCACTTCCCTTTGACAGGTACTAACATCTTCCCCAGGTTCCCCTCCCGACTCCCAAGGCTTGTGTGGAGCATGAGTTCTGAGCTCCTCTGACTCCCATCCCACCACGGAGTCCCAAAAGCCGCACTTGAATCCACTCACCCCAAAGTAACAAGGCCAGTAATTTACAGCCCAGGCACTGCTGCGTTTCCCTGAAAATAAGCCCCAGTTAAGATTGTCAGCCAGACGGACGCATTTTGTACATTATGACAATGTTCCAGAAGATGACATGACTGCATTTGAATAAATGGAGATTGTTGTACATGAAAAAGTAAGACATCCCCTGAAAATACGCCCTAATGCATCTTTTGGATCAAAAATTAATGTAAGTCCTGGTGTTATTTTTGGGGAAACACGGTATGAGCAGTGGTTCTGAACCTGGGCTGCAAAAGTCTTACCTGGGGAGATGTCAAAACTCCCAACGTCCAATTAAATCAGACTACCTGGGGGTGGACTCAGACACCGGTAGTTCTGAAAGTCCCAAGGCGATTTCTGTCGCCCATTACCAGCTGTGACCCCAGACAAGTTCCTTAGCCTCCACCTTGCAGGGTTTGCACCGCCTCGCAGGGTGGGCAGACGCCTCCACGAGCTAAAAATGCACGCACGGCCCTTAGCACCATGCCTGGCCCCAAGGCCCTGTTAAGAGACACTGAGGCACGCTCTGCTCTTCAGGGAGTTCATTCTGCGAGCGACTGGACGACGCTCACTG
The DNA here is from genome assembly GCF_964194185.1 of Rhinolophus hipposideros. Taxonomy (NCBI): domain Eukaryota; kingdom Metazoa; phylum Chordata; class Mammalia; order Chiroptera; family Rhinolophidae; genus Rhinolophus; species Rhinolophus hipposideros. The sequence goes on from NC_138060.1 coordinate 63,739,577, forward strand.
GCCCAGAGCTTTCATTTCCCCTGATCTCAGGTCTCTGTTGTGGAAGCAGATGCGGAGGAGGCGCTGAGGAAAAAGAGGCCGCAGAAGTAACAGCTGCCTCAAGGTTCCTGTCACACAGGCCATGTCAACAGGGGTTTTTAAACAGCCCCCCCAGGTGAAAACACTCTGCTGATGGCATCACGCACACTGGAAGCAACTCAACACCGTCTTCCAAATGGCTTCTCTCCACTTGAACGTCTGCTATTTTATTCTCATTTCTTTAGCTTGTATCCAAAAGTCAGTTGCTAAGCCACTTAACCGTACGAACTTATAACTCAAATGATACGATTTGAGAATGGCAAGGTTGGAGGCCTGTGGGGCAGAGGTGTTAGTCAAATACAGAACCCAGTCAGAACCCTCAGCCCCAGCTGTACACGAATCACTGGGGAAGCCTGAAAAATACCAGTGCTCAGCCCCCACCTCCAGAGACTCACCTGGCTGGTCTGGAGTGGGGCCCTGAACATCTGGTTAAAATCTCTCCAGAAAATTCCACACCGCAGCCAGAGCCGAGAACTACGGACCACCAGCACCACCACCACCACCACCACGAAAAATGAACTGCTTATCACATTGTAAGATACCACCCATACTTTAAACATCTCCTGGAATTAACTCAGGTGCCTTCCAAAGACAACCCCAAATGCAAGAGGCCTAGAAAGGCCGCCACACTGGTAGGAAGGCTGTCCTGTGTCTTTTCCTCAAAAAGAAAGTGCAACAAAGAACGCGCTCCAGGCTGAGGCATCGGAGAATATCAGAGCCCCGAAAGGGGCAGTAAAATCTGCTGAACTAACATATGTTTCCTGTGACGAGATCCACGAATAACTACTTGGTTAGAAACATAGCTGCACACATGTAAGGTGTTAAACTGAATTAGCACTTACAACATGTATGCAATAGACCAATTAAGGGCCTAATAAAGGTCATTCCAATCCTGACACTGAACTTCAGCATTTTCAAGAGGTCATAAAGCTCGGAATTGAAATCATACTTTAAAAAAATACGTAAGTAAATAAACCTACAAAAAAGGAAAGGAAAAAAAAACCACACAGAGCAACATGTCATGAATTTTCAAGCGAGGCAGGCTGCCCACTCCAGGAAGGTCACCAACTTACCTCTGAATTTCTTGGGTGGATTGTTGAGGTCTCCGGCTTCTGGCTGCACAACACAACGATCATCAACCAGCCTGACAAAGGTAAACACACCATGAAGACAAGTCTAAGAAAAGAAAACCCTAAGCACTAGGCCAAAATCAAACAGCCAGGGCTCTTCCTGGGCAAAGCTTCGCCTGCCATGTTCTCCTGCCAGGGGGCAGTTTCCACTATTCGGTCTATGAAGGAACCTAGGCCGAATCCCACAGCCCTGGGTCCCGCTCCTGCAATGGCTACCCTGAACTACTGTTTTCTGCGGCCCATTCCCCCACATCCACGACAGGTCTGAGTGTGGCATGCAACAGTGCCCAAGTAGGCAGGCATAGCGAGGGGCAATGCACTCAGTGAATGGTAGTGAGGGGCCCACTCTGTGTCGGGCCGGCGTGAGGGTGAACAAGAGCCAGGCCCGTGCCCTGAGGGGAGCCACAAAAGTAAACTGACAGGAGGATATAACCAAAGGGCTTCAAGAGAAAGAAGAACAGAACACAGCCAGGAACTAACTGAGGCCCCTGGAGAGGCTGCAGGCAGAAGAGGTCGCGTTGGATCTACCGGAAGTTGACAGCGAGGTGGGAGGAGGCAGGAGAGGGGAGCCCTGCAGGCAGAGGGAACGCCAAGTGCCAGTGCATGGAAAGAAGGTCTTCAGAGCATTAAAAGCAACCAGTGGGGAAAGTGCCAAAAACCAGCAATAAGTAACCAGCCCAGAATTATGCAATGCCCCAGCAGTTCAAGACCTTCCTGACCAGGCTAACACAGACGTCTCTGGGTCCCCGAGAGGGCAGCCTGGTCCGTGGCCCAAGTTTTTCTGCACAAATCAAGAGCAGAACGTGCACACACCATGCCGCACTCAGCCCCTAGAGTGCCGACACGGTAATGTCACCAGATCTGCCGTACCACAGGAAGGCTCAGGAGGGGCAGGGGTGCCTGGAACCCAGTGCAGGGCCAGGTTCCTTAGTCATCAAGTTCTCCAATGAGGAGGAAGGAAGGGGTAGGAGAAAGGGCCCCAGTTGCGGTGAGAAGACAAAGGAACTGGAGCTGGCACGCTGCCACCTAGCAGCAGCACGGTGGGGACTCTGCCACTTCACCCCCCAGGGCTCCAGGCTTCTCGAGTACGGAGACGTTCCTCAGACTGTTTCTAGACTACGTGGATTCCAGGCCCCCACCATCCCCTGGCCTACTGAGGCCGTGACCCAGGAGCCCACCGGACGCTGCCTGAGCACCACACTCGAGTTCTCAGCTCAGCGCGTCAGTGAAGCCCTGGGGAGGGAACGGCACCTGTAGAAAAGGACAGGGCTAGGGAGCTGGGGCCGTGTTCCACCAAAACTGGGGTCACTCATCATCACCCACAACTGGTGCTCCATAAATGTGAAAAACAGTAAAAGGAAAAAGATGGTCAAACGGAATTTTCCAAATCTATTTTTACACCGGTTATCCTCAAATTTTATGTGCAGGGAGCCAAGGGAAGAAAGTACTCATCTGAAGGAAGTATTAGAGCCCCAAATCCAAGAAGGAGCCACCTCACGTAAAGGAAAAAGGGGGGGACCTGACCACTAATTTGTAATATTTGAGGAAGACTCTCTCTTATAAAGGATTTATGCCTCATAGGTATTCTAAGAATGAATCTTCTAGAAAAAGAGGACGTAGGGGAAAGAAGGCACCAAGATTTCAGGGGCTGGCAGGGGGCTTGGCAACAGACCGGGAGTGAGGCTGGGCGGCTGCGAGGGCACTCACCCCACTCTCAGAACCAGGGCCACAGAGGGAAGGGGAGGCCTCAGGTGAGGCTGAGGATTAACAGGGCGCCCAGGTCAGAGGTGTGGGCAGACAGGGCCGAGGGTGGGCAGACAGGGCCGAGGGTGGGCAGGAAAGCTGGGGACGGGCTATGGGCACTGATAGCGCACTGCTCTTGGAGTCCTGAGTCTTCGTGGCTGTGAAACCTTGGGCAGGTGACCACACCTCTCTGATGCCCAGAGGTTTCGCCTTGAGCAGCGATACGACAGTGCTCACTGCCAGGCCTGTTTGGGGGCCCAAAGGGTGATGTTTGTACAGCACAGACAGTACTGGGGGCGCCCAGTTGTGCCCACTGCCGACTGTCTTTCTGGAAAAGAGCAGGAGGATGCAGGAGTCTCCTGAGAGCGATGGGACAGGGAAGGAGTTGGCCAAGAGGAGCAAAGGCAAGGCACAAGCAGGGGACAAGTAGCAGGAAGCTGCTTGGCCAAAAGCCAAACAGTCAATTGCGAAGGGTGGGAGGTTAGAAAAAGATACGGGGGACAAACAGTCACTGGATTTGGGGAGCAGGCAGTCGTGGATGACTTCTATCGGACAACTTTTGAAAACGAAATTGTTCCACAGCGAGGTCCCATTGAGCTATAATTTTGGATCTGATATTATTTGCTCCTTCAGGCTGGAGTCACCTGAATGCCAGCTTGCAGATATACTCATTCTGCACCAATTCCAGAGAACAAGCATGCTTTAAGTAACACGATGGCCAACAGGACGGTCTGGCTGCTGTGAGAAGGAGGGGCCTGGCGAAGCTGCCGGCCTGCCTTGCCCCATTTATCTGAGACCAGCTGCTGCCAAATCCAATAATGCCACCCAGGGCCCAACACTCCTTTCTCCACCAGGACAATACAGCCCATGCCTGACATTCTGAGGTTAACCACCTTGATTCTTTGCTTCTCTCTGCCTTTGGAGCTATTGCACTTCTCATTTTCTCTTCTAGACAATAGGAGGAGAAGGGAGAAGATAATCAAATGAGCACATTATGGAATATATTTATACCGTTAAAAGGTGGATAAAAATTTAAGAAAGCACGGAAGAGCAAAAACCTGATTTACAGAACTTTGTGCCATTTGTAACTTTCAAGTGCAATTTCAAGTAGGAAATTTCCACTTCAAAGACAGATAAGCGCTGGAGAGACTGGTCCTGGCCTATAATACAAGCAAGTCACCCTTTGACGGCAGAGCTCTTGTGAAGCTCAGAAGCACTTCCTTGGGTCTGCAGATATTAATCTTAAATTTTATCCCATATGCTTAGCACTTTCCCCCTTCCAAATGAAGGAAGAAAATAACAAATTCTGAATTAACACGGGATTTGGTATTCATGATTCCAATCGCCCCTAGAAAAGCCAAGTAAAAGGGTAACATGCTTATCTTAGAAAAATCAGTTTTTCAGCTGATGTTTTGAGGTCTTAAATCCAGCCGTACAAGAAATCAGGTGTTCTTACCCCAAGGTGCTAATAAATCCATTTGTCGATCCCTCTGCATACAGAGAACAAATGTCTCCAATATGTAGGAAACTAGACATCTTGTCAGACATCTTTCTCGAAAATCCTAGACAAAGTAAAATATGCAACGTTATTAGGAGGAAAGAAATGCTCAGAAGAGGGGAAAAAAAGTCACTGAGAGTTGGCTTAGCTTAGCTCAGCTCAATTTTCCAAAGCGCCCTACTTGAAAGTCAAATTTCAATGAGTGTGACAGGCAGGCAATTAAATGAGCCAAGCGAGGACATATGCAGCCACAGCTCCCCCCACATATTACTGACTTTCAGGCTATTCCAAGCACAATGACACTTGTTTCTAACAACCACACCCAAATCCCGTCCTGCTAGTTGAGGACCCTCGTATTAAACACGATATAAAGACGGCAGGACGCGTGCCCAGAATCTGCAGCCATTAGGAGTAGGAAAGTCTGACTTATGAAACACTAACATGTTCAACTGTGAAGTCAGAAGGAAACATCTGGGTCTGGAGGTGTGTGTCCGGAAGAGAGGGGGGCCCCCCTGAGCTCGAAAGCAGCAATGTGAACTTCGTCAAAGGAAACCTAGTAACAAATACCATCAGGCCCTGGCAGCCTTTTAAGAATCCCCCAAACTGGACCACGCTCTTCCCAAGTGCTGTCTCAATGTCTTTCCTTCTCATCCTTCTCACCAAGACACACGTGTGGAGGGAGAAAGGCCCTTAGCCCTCGTTCAAACTCTTCCCGAAGCAAGTAAGAATAGTAAGGCTCAGGGGGGTAAGAACCTGAGTCAGGAGTGCACAGAGCTAGTTAGGGGCAGCCCTAGAAAAGGCTGGTAGGTTCCAGGACCTCTCTCCACATACCAGCAATCGTTACGCACACACACCAACAAAAATATTAATATCAACCTGACTCAGGATTGGAAGCCAATTATGAAAAGCTAAACTGACACTGGAAACAGGCTCAGTTCCGTGGGAAGCTGCAGGTAACGCCGCACCATTCCTGCAGGCACCTGCAGCGTAGACGTGCCGGGTAACCCAGGTCTTCCCAGAGCTCTCCTGCAAACCCAGACTCCCCGAAGCATCGCTACTCATCTCTTCACCCAAGTTGCCCTGCCAGAAACCATCCAGGCAGCAGAGCATAAGAGCTGCAATGGCGTGGAAAGGATTCACTCCTGAGATTGCTTTCTGGGTGCCAAGCTGTCTTTCCGGAAGTAGTATGCAGCACAGGCAGCATGGAGGTTCTGGAAGCACTCTCCTGCCTTAGCAGGAGTGCCAGGCTCTGAACACAGCCCAGTAAAGAACTGCAGTTCACTGCGTGTGAGAAGGGTAAGGAAAAATGGGTTTACCCTGACACAACCCAGATATTGCAGGGGAGACAAAGAGTTCACTGAACGTGAACCTGACAGCACTGAAAACACACACGCTTAAAGCAAAGTCCCAGCCTCTTGAGACACTGGGGAAGGACGCACATAGAATGTGCAGAGGGCACGTGCCAAGTGCCACTTTCCAGGTCCAAGTTTACTTACTGTCAGGTCACTGCTTCCTAAGTGGACATTCTATGCCTCAAGGCAAACCAATGCTTTAAACAACACCCAAAAAGCTGCACAAACGAAAACCATCCAGGGCCATTCCCATCACCCTTATGTGCGTGTATTTCAAAGCCTTAGCAGAAAGGGGCAGGAAGCCAGCGTACTTTTCAGGCTGGTTATTGGAAAACAAGTTCTGTTCAAATTTGGGGTCAGACCCAACTCGTATGTGCACACCGGGCTCCCAGGAGGACGCTGGAGAGCTGCTGGTGGGAGGAGAGCAGACATGTGCTTGGCCAAGAGGGCTTGTCCAGCGCGACCACCTCGCTTGGGCTTGACCTTTGAATGAGCGTTTTTGCCTCCACGGAGACTAGGCCAGGACAGCGCAGAGTGACCGTGTTTTCTGAACTCTCCTCGCCACCTGGTTACCTGGCTGAAAGGTGCCAGGCCCTAAATGAAAGATGCGGACCCAACTCAGTGCTCGGGAATGAGCAAGTGGGAAGTCCCCAGCGTTGCCTGCAGCTGGTAACTGGGACAGACGTGTGGATGCTGGGTTTCTCCAGCATGGTCCTGCATTATGAGTGTTTCTAATAATAACGACGGAGAACAGCCACCGAGCATTGTCATGCCCACCGCTGTGCTGAGGGCTTTGCCAACATTATCTGACTGAATCCACATGGGCACAGCACGAGGCAGGCACGGCCGTTAGTCCCATTTCACTGCTGGGGAAACCGAGGCACAGAGAGGGGAAGACACCTGAGTCATGTGTAATTAACAAGCAGGAAGGCCAGGGTCATATCCCAGGTCCACGTGGCTCTCAGCGGAGCTTGTCATCAACCCTGATCCCGGAACACGCGTTAAAACGCAGACGTTACCTGTTGTCTATCAGCCCCCCCCCCCCCAGCCCACCTGCTTCCATTTCTCATCTGTAACACGGGGCTAATCCTCACTGCCAGGGGCTGTTGTAGCAAACAGATGACACAGCACAGGAAAAGTGCCTGTTCAGGGGCTGGCAGGCCTTCACTGCTCAGTTTTCATTAGGTTGTAATAGGATGAAGTGGAATTCTGGGAGGTTTTTAGGGCTTCAAAATTTAAAATCAGTAGAGAAACGGATGTCGTGTATAAAACATCAACTAGGTATCAGAACATATGAACTCCTGTGTGATCCATGACGACATGTTTTGCTTTAGGAACAATAATGGCCCTCCCTTAATTCACCTGTCGAGAAAAAGCTGAACTACATGGAATTATACTCGACTCCCAACCACAGAGCATCATGGCTTTTCCAGAAACATAGACTCACAGAGTAACTGGCAGGAACCCTGTAAAGCATGCAATCCCGTCCCCTGCCCACATCTCCTACAGAAGGTCGCGGCTTCTGCTCGAACACCTGGAAATGGGGCCTGTGCCAGGCTCAGGGGCCGGCTCAGAAGACAGTGCAGCCTCCTTCCTGCCCCCACCAGGGCAGTGCCTCCCAGCACTTTTGCTCCCCTGGCGTTCAAAGGCCTCTGAGTAGTGAATGCGCACTGATTTCTCCTGCAGACGCTGCTTCTGTTTGCAGAACAAAACGTCACCACCCTCCCGGGTCCTCACCCCAGACCAGGGCAGGCAGGCGCAGAGGCGCCAGCGGCACAGGGCCAGGGGTCCAAGCCCAGCTCGGCTACCTTCTCGCTGGAGGATGTCAGGCCAGTTCCCTAACTTCCCTAGGCCTCGCTATCCCGTCTATAAAATGGGAGTCACAGAGCAGCTCCCTTGACAGCTGCTCCTGAGGTTCAGTAAGGTCATGGTTACAAAGCACTCAGCAAAGTACAAAGCGGTCACTAGACGCCTGTCACCTCCCCCAGCACTGACAGCCGCTGGGCCTCCCTCAGAGGGGTCCTGGGGAGACTTGGCCACGGCAGAGACGGTGGCTCTCGGTGAGACACTCGCGCATGGGAGGCTGTGGAGGCCTCAGCAGCAGGTCACTGTCCCCTGAAACTGCTCCCTGAGCAATGTGTAAAGAAAAGGCACACTTGATTTCCACGCTTAAAGGTGGGACTACAAACACAAACTCAGAGACCTCCTTGGAGGACAGAACTGGAGGTGCCGGTCCTCCACATCTGTGGGCTCGGAGCCTGTAATGCCCTTGACCTTTCTACACCTCGTCGGCCATCTCGTCCACTCTACTGTCTCCAGGGACTTTTCCATGACTGCATCTCATGGCAACAGCTGGTGGGATTCAGCTCCCGGGTGCCCAGAGCACGTCAGAGCAGCAGGGAGCACGCCCCTGCCTGCACAGCCTGCTTCTCCTCCTCCATGCTGCCTCCTCTCCAACGCCTGGAGGCCCCTCCGGTGTCCCTCTCTCCTGACCGGCCACAGGGCCTTTGCACATGCTGTCCCCGCCCGCCGGCCGAGGACACACTTAGCCCTGCCCAGGCCGGGACCTGTTTGCACACCTCGCATTCCCCTCAGCGACGCTCAGCACATGGGAGGTGCTCCGCATATTCAGCAAATACGTGAGTGAAGTCTAACTGAGCCTGAACTCTTACTGATTTTAATCCTTACTGTGTCTCTTGACTCTTCTGATTCTGTTTAACTCCTGCCTCCTCCCAAATCTCAGCCAGTATCACTTCTCAGCTGGGCCCCACAAAGCCTTCCTAGTCATCTCTCCAAATCCATCTGTCCCCTCTACCCCCTCTACGCACGGGCAGTACGATCTTTCAGAAACACCAGTCAGACCGCAGCGTTCTCTGCTTCACATCTCCGAGGATGCTTCCGATCTAATGCCTCCACCCTCTCCCTCCTCATCTCTCTGTTCTCTCCCCACTACCCTCTACACTTTAGCCATACGGAGCTTTTCCCAGATCCCCCAATGTGCGGTGTGCCTGGCCCCCGGGGCCTTTGCACAGGCCATCCCTGCTCCCGGCATGGGGATGCCCAGTCCTTTACAGTTCCAGCTTGATGCCACCACCTCCAGGAAGCCCTCTCGGACTCCCCAAGTCTGGGTTACAGGTCCCCAGCATTTCTCTGTGTAGCACCCACTCAGCCCAGCTGTGCCCACTGCCACTGTCCTAAAGCTGCTCGTTCCCTTGCCTCGTCTTCACCACCAGACTGTGACCCGTGACGCAGATAATCTGATTCTTCCCCATTGAATCCGTCCCTAGTCCGGTGCCCAGGACTTGACAAGCGGACAAATCAGTGTTCAATGAAACTGTAGCGTCATCTTATCTGTTGCCTAAAAGAATGTCATTTGTTCTTTAGGTGACTCTGTTCCTAAAACTAATTCAGGCCAAGTTTATCCTGTAGGATCAAGGGTACAGAACAGAGGCCAGCCGGCCCTTCAGTCGATTTCTATGGGAAATTTGGGAGTCCAAAACAACATTTCTAACTTCTGTTCTTGGCAAGAAGTAGCCCTCCCCCACCGCCATCCCCTTTGTGTCCCAAAAGGCTAGCGACAGACTCAGAACCCCTGGGTTCAAATTCCAGCTTCATCAATTACCAGCTGTGTGTTCTTCGGCACCTAGGATACCTTCTCAGAATTTCAGCTCCCTCCTCTGTTAAAATAAGGGGAGGAAGGGTGACGGGGAGGGTGGGGGGCAGCCCTTCCTATCTGTCAGGGTCACTGCGAGGGGTGGTCCACACGGGCCAGGCACAACATCCGGCCCTTATTCAACGCTCATTTTTGTTTTCAAATGGAACTGAAATAGTTCCCTTTTCTTCCTTCGAAGTCTGCAGCCATTTCTGCCCATAACTTGTGATTCTTCTACTTGGTAAGTAAAAAGCTCTTCTTACTTTGCCAGCACTGCGGGAGACCCATCCGAATAAAGAAGGTCCCAGAAATGGTGAAATCCCCTGGAAGCCTGTGAGGGGCTGATGCTCACTGCTTTTCAGCCCCCAAATTCAGCTCCACTGCCCCTTCTTCTAACATCAAACCAGGCCCCTGCTGGGAGGGTGGGGGTGGCAACCTCTTCAAAGGCACCACAATTCAACATTTAGAGCCTCTTCCCTCTGGTGTTACGGCAGCCGGAGCCTCACTGGAAACCAAGTATGTTCACTTCATCTTAAGCAGCTCAGGATAGGTTTTAGATTTTTCTTTCTTTTGGCTAAAAGCTTTGACTGTGGCAGAAAACTCACTTAGTATAATTTTTTCCATCTATTTCTCCCGCACATGCTTAACTAATTGCATTATATTCATTTTTCTAAAAAAAAATTTAAAAAATATTCTTGACTTACGCCTACACACAATGCAGAATTTAAAAGTTAGCAACTCCTGAAATGAGACTGAATTAGAACACTTTCCTTAACCAAGAAGCTACCCAAGTATCACTCAGGGTGGAAGGACCTGGGAGGACACCCAAAGTCTTACTTTCTCCAGTGAATGGACCCCAAAACCACAGCCCCACCAACACTGCCCTTAAATTGGGCTCTTCCAGCCCCTGGTGCCAGGAACGAAGGACCCTGGCCACACCTGCCCCCAGGGCACCACTCATTTCCCTCTGTGCAAGCTCCCGTGTGTGTCCCCACCCAACTACCTTCACTTGAACCATTTATATAGGGCACCAAAGACACGCAAAACACTCCCAACAGGCCGGGCTTTGTCACACTTGGCCTTTCTTCAACACTCAGGTTGTCTGTTTAAGTGGGGTCATCCACTTTTTTAAAAATTATTTTCAGGTGTACAAAACAATGTAAGACATTACACCCCTCAAAAGTGATAACCCCCCTCCCTACTCCACTACCCTCTGACATCCTATCTAGTTGTTACCGTTCCATTGACTCTATTCCCTGTGCTGTGCTCCACCTCCCGTGACTCTATATGTAGGAAATGAGAGTTGACATTCAGTATCATTCAGCGTCAGCTTCACGTGTACAGTGCAGTGGCCAGGCATCTACACCGCTCATGAGGTGGGCTCATCCCCTTCTAACAGCTTCTACCCTGCTGCTTCTGACACCAGTGTGAGGCTTCGAGACCCTGTCATGTCTAACATGGGACACAAGTTCATCTGAGGTGAAAAGCTACAGGAGACCCACGTCAGGGCAGTAGAGTACCAGCTCCAATGGGACTCGCCTCTGCAGCTCCTTCTCAGAGCGAGGAACCTGGGCTCTGTGATTTTTCATGGCCCCCGAGCTGCAACCTTCTGGATGCTGGGAGAAAACGCAGGACATAAGAGCACCACTAGCCTGCAGACCGCAGCGTCCCCTTGCCATTCAGGAGGCGCTTTCGATGGGAAGCAATTTGGTTTTGCACAAACAGCTTACGTGCACCCCATGCGTATACTTCTGAACAGAAAGTTGTGAGACAACACCCAGACCTTGGGATATTCAACTGCATCCTGCCACGTGCGCCCTCAACTTCTCCTCCTCTCGGATGTCCCCTGCCACCACCCTACCTTTCAAAATGACCAAGCGAGCCTATCAAGTCAGTGGTTCTCAGTGGTGCCCTCAGGGCCTCCCTGGGGTTCCGGGGAGCCTTTCAGAGGATCTGCCACGTCAAACCACTTTCATAGTAGTGGGCACACTCTGCCTGGGCACTCAGGCTCTCATGTGCACAGCAGAGTTTTGCAGAGCATGTGACATGTGATGGCAGAAGAGACTGATGTCCAAGCAGCTATGTGACATGCGACTCCAGCTGTCATCTAGCAAGCCAGATCTTAAAGCAATTCGCCAAAAAAAGGGAAAAAAGAAAACAAAAACAATGCCACTCTTCTCACTGAACTGTTTCAGAAAATGTAGTTATTGTTCATAAAAGGTATGAACTGCGTTAACATGTGAATGGTTTTTTGTTTTCTGTTTCATTTTCTCACTGTTAATTTCTGATACAATAAATTGTTATATCTCACATCAGCAGAAGTTCTTTGGAGTCCTCAGTCATTTGTAAGCATGTAAAGAGCTTCTGAGACCCAAGAGCTTGGAAAATGCAGCTATAAATTTTCTTTAAGATTCGCTTGTGCGCTGGCTGTGCTTAGGATCCCTACTGTATAAATATGAGACACTGGATAGAACAGGAGTAAAATGCAAAACATACAATGGAACAGCCAGGGCTTTCCCCTGATTTGAAACCGAAATCCTCCTTTTTATTCAACACGTTTAGTGAGCACCTACTATGTGCTGCTCCTACTCCGGGTGGGGGGGATGTCGGTCTACAGAAGACAGTCGAGGTCTCACAGCACCTCCATTCTAGTGAGGGCAGACAGGCAGTAAACAAAGAAGCAAAACGAACAGGTAAGATGAGTCAGACAGCGGTAAACACTGTGAAGAGAACCAAAACTGGGTGACATGACTGGGTGACAACTTCACTTTGGTTGGTCAGAGAGAACAAGTTGAGACATTTAAACAAAGACCTGAATGTCAAGACAGAGGCAGTCATGCAAAAAAAAAAATCAGGTGGAAGAGCATCTCAGGCAGAGCAAACAGCTAGGACAAAGGCCCAAGGGCAGAGAAGAGCTTGGCAAGTTTAGGAAACTGCCAGTCACGCCTGGACACCAACCGGAAAGGGAAGGAACAAGACAGGTCAGAGAAGAGAGAAGCCAGGGGGACAGTTTGTCTTGTATCCTAAGTGTGATGGGAAGTTTGTGACCTTGACCAAGTTACTTCCTCTTTCTGGGGCTCAGTCTCCAACCTGCAGATTGGAGATCTGGAGAGCGGAACCTCAGAAGGTTGTGTTGAGGATTAAATGAGAAAAAGAACATAACGGGCTTCCTTAGTGCATGGGAAGCAAACCACAGGAAACAGTCCTGTTTGCTGTTATTACTCTAATCGGCTGTACTTTGTACTCTCTAACCACTTTCCCTGTCTTAGAACTCACAGTCCTCCGAGACCAGCCCTGTGGGCCGGCAAGTCCACAGGGAAGGGTGCGGAGCAAGGGACACGCTGTGGGATGCCTTTATGTGCACGGGTCCATGTCGACTCCAGCAGGGCGTTCTCCCCATTGCTAGTGGAGCCCAAAGCACTGCCAGGAGGAGGGGTGACTCTGGCACACCGACGTAGCCCCGTCAGGGTCTACCTTCAGTCACCAAGTTTAGCCACCTGGTCCCAAAGCACAATGCACCTGGAAAGTCATTCTTCCACTGAGAAAATGGAGCCGAAGGAAACCCATCAGCCTCCCCGGCTCTGCCTTGGCATAGCCACATTGCCTCCACCTCCTGAAAAACAAAGGTCTTCTGCCAGTCTTTTAGCACTGGTTTTATTGCTGCTTGCTTTCAACACCATTTTTTCAAAGAATAAAATCAAAAGGCTTCCTTTAAAGTGAGGCAGCCACCAGAAGGGCTTCTGCACAAAACTTAAAAGCGTGTGGAGATCCAAGAGGCCGCAGGCAGCTGGTCCCGCAGACAGGGCCTCCGGGGCCACAGCCACAGCTGTCACCCACACGAAAGGCATGGTCACTCACCATTAACTGTTAGGTCAAGAAGCCCCCAGTGGGCAGAGCGGGGTAAACCACAAGGGCTGTCAGAGGGAAAAGAAGAGCACGCCCAGAAAAAGGAAGAGTTGCTGGCATGTGAGCGACCTGCTGGCTGGAGGCCACGGACACTCCCCGCACGGAGCCCAGGGCTCCTTAAAATGCCCTGGCCCAGGTGCACGTGAGGGGGCATGGCTGCAAATAAAGGTGCGAGCCCACCGCATTCTCGCTTCCCTCTCCAAGAGAAGGAAACAGGTTCTCTTTACAAGGGTTTCTGTCACTGGGGATGTTCACAGCTAATTCAGGAACTGCCTCTGAGCACAGACTCTTGATGATGCCATCCTTATTGTGAAACCAGGATGAGCAGCACACTTTTGAGCTGGACCTCTGGCCAGTCGCCCCCCCCCCCATACTCATTAGCCTTCTTGTCCCCTTAGTGGCTAATCAGATTGTCCTCAGAAACGCAGCGTGTCCCCATCAAGAGGTAATTTATTCCACTGCGAAAAGCACTTCTCTCAGAGCCTAGAAAGTCACACATTCTGCTTTCGTTTTCAGCCAGTCCCAAAGGAAGTCACCGACACAAAAGCCGCAACTTGAAGCAGGGCCCTCCCTCTGGGACAAGCTCGGAAAGGGCAGTGTCAGTGTGCAGGGGGGGTCTCCAGCTCAACTGTTGCTCCTTGGACACTTAGACACACACACACACACACACACTGGCCTTTTCACAAACAGTGAATGACTTTTTCTTGAAGCAGGTACATATTCTACACAGTTCTTCCCCAGAAGCGATGTCAGCACTGCCGAGGTCAGCGTAAGGGACACCAACCCAGAGCTCAGAGCTGCCAGTCGGGAAACTTGACTTTGGGTAGGTAGCGCTCACCTAGCCAAACTTCCTCATTTTACTGGCAGGAAAGCAAACAACAACAACAAAATAAACTGAGCGATTTCTTGGAGCTCACACAGCCAATGGGCGGCCAAAGGGCTCCAGAAACCAAGGCCAGTGCTTAGGGGTCGGGGGCGGGGGGGGGGGTGTTTATTTTATTAAAAAGTTAAAAGTCAGCGCCAGCTTGAGGAGACTCCCCTCTGCCTACAGCCTGAACCACAGAAAAACTAAACAAAATAAAACAGAGAAACCCCAGCAAATCAAGTTAGGGTAATATCCTCAGAGAGAGAGAAAAGTCTCCCTCAGTCTGGGGAAATCACTCAAAGACAGTTTCTCAACCTCAGGGCTAATGACATGGTGGCGCAGACAATTCTTTGTTGTGGGGACGCATCTTGTGTGTGGAGGGGGGGTGTTTGGCAGCACCCCTGCTCTCTACCTACTGGATGCCAGCATTCCCGTCCTCCTCAGTTGTGACTACAGAAACGTCCCAGACATTGCCAAATGTCCCCCCTGAAGATCAAAATCACCCTACGGGTTGAAAACCACTGTTCTAACAGGACACAGTTTTTGTTTTGTTTTGAGGTCTAAGACCTCTGCAAACATGTATTATTCTACAACTTGGCAGCAATGACCCAAAGCAGGTATTTTCACATCTATTCTACAGAAGAGGAAACAGACACACAGATGTCACATATTTTGCCTGCGCTCAAGAGGCAGGCGACAGGGGTCCTCAGGAGCCCCATTCGCGGTCAGGCAGGGCGATACACTTACAGCCTGAGAGCAACTTTGTTTCACAGCCTAATCCTTACCTCCACTGCCTTTCATTAACACTCAACAATTGCCCAAGCAAAGTACCCTCCAGCCACGTCTATAAAGCTACCAAAAGGAACTGTTTCATGTATTTTTATATTGCCCCCACTTTGCTCTCCATCACAAAAGGGGCTTTTTAAAGCAATATGCCAATTCAAGCACTATTTAATCAGGAGAGGGTACAAAAAATTAGCTTTGTCTGAGAAGCAGCCTGCAGCCTTCAAAGGCAGGTAAAACATGGAGATAACTTCATTCAGCAAGTATTTTGTGAGCTCTTACCCTGTGTCAGATACTCTTGTGGGTTAAAAATCCAAAAGGGCCATTTGGAAAACAGATACAAAGTGCCCTGGAGTTCTAGATGACAAAGATTTTCAGGTATCAGGAAAGGCTTTGCAGGAGAGCAAGCGTTTGGGCTGGAATAGAAGGATCTGGCAAGGTGGACGTAGAGGGTGGGGCAGGGCACGGCCAGCACAAAGGACAACCCGTCCACAGGCAGAGAGGCAGAACGTGCGCACACGCCAAGGCACACCAGTGAATGTCCCTAAGCCTAGGGGTTGGATCAGCTTTTTCTGCTCAGAAACCTGGGCACGGAGATGTTTTAAGCTGTTTTTGCAAAACAAAATCACTTCCCAGATCAAGTGCCTCCTGAAATGCAAGAACACCGAGGAACTTGGAGACTCGTGATATTTTTTCGTACACTCATCATTTTCTGATGAGGACCAATGTACACAGCAGGCCAGGAGTTCAGGGTCATAAAACACTAGAAAACCTAAGTTCCCAAAGCATCTGACGACAGCAGGTTCCAATGCAGTTTTGTTTATTTCTGTGTCCTTTCAACCCTAAGTGGATTTCACATGTAGCTTTTCATCTCGTTCTACCTCTCTCCGAACAGCCAGGAAAACTATCCCCAAATGTAAGAACGTCAAAGAAATCTTGCCAGACCGTCTCTTTGCATCTCGGGTTGGCGATTTCACCAACTTTTTCACTTCACTGGAAAGGAGAGCACTGCTGGGGGAAAGTACAAAGCTCAGTTTCAACAGGTGAGAACCAGCCAGTAAAAAAGCAAGTAATCATAAAAATAAGACAAGTACTGAAATGGCCCATGGGCAAGCAGCCTCCAGTACAGGGCTTCTCATACTTTCACACGCGGATGAATCCCCGGGGATCTTACTGAAATGCAGGTTCTGATTCAGTGGGCTTGGGGTGAGGCCTGAGAGTCTGCGTTGCTCTCAGGGTCCCAGCTGAAGCCAGTGATTCTGGTCTGGTGACCACAGATGGCGCAGCAAGATGCAGAATGAAGATGCAGCAACATACCAACTTTGGGCTGCAACCCACAGTAAGAAATGCATTGAACTGACCGCCCAATGTTCACTGTGTGTGTGAGAGAGAGAATGAATGAGAGAAATTACTACAATGTACACAGTTCTTTTTAAGTATCTGGGCAATATACTTCGTTATTTTCTATTCTCTACTTCATTAAAAAGTCACTGACCAAGACCCACTAAACTGATGTCACCACCTTTAATGCGTTGCCACGAAGACTGAAAAGTCTGATTTAGAGCAAGAGTAACCCTCTTGGTGATATGGGGAGTGCTGTGTCTTACTTAGCTCCAGCATGCTTGGCTAACACTGAGACCAAATTGAAAAGTGCAACGTCCAGAATTCCTTTTAAAAAGGCAAGGATGTCAGTTGGATTTGGGAAAAGCTTTCATTTTCAGGTTTTAGGGAGGCAGCCAAAATGGGGAGACAAAGAAATGTGTCCCAAATGAAAGAACAGAACAAAGCTCCAGAAAAAGAACTAAACAAAATGGAGACAAGCAATCTACCAGATGCAGAGTTCCAAACACTGGTTATAAGCATGCTCAGGGATCTCAGGGAGAACTTCAACAGAGAGATAGGACACATAAAAATGGAGATAGAAAACAAAACAAAGAACCAGTCAGAAATAAAGAATATGGTAACTGAAATGAAGAATACACTACAGGGAATCAACAGATTAAATGAAGCAGAGGATCTAATCAGTGATTTAGAAGGTAGCAGAAAACACCCAATCAGAGCAAAAAGAAAAAAGAATCCAAAAAAATGAGGCTAGTTTGAGGGCCCTCTGGGACAACTTCAAGGGTACCAACATTCGCATCATAGGGGCACCAGGAGGAGAGAGAGAGCAAGGGATTGAGAACCTTTTTGAAGAAATAATTATGAAAAACTTCCCCAACCTGGTGAAGGAAATAGACATGCAAATCCAGGAAGTGCAGCGAGTCCCAAACAAGATGAACCCAATGAGGCCTGCACCAAGACACATCATAATTAAAATGCCAAAGGTTAATGACAAAGACACATCATAATTAAAATGCCAAAGGTTAAAGACAAAGAGAGAACCTTAAAGCAGCAAGAGAAAGGCAGTTAGTTACCTACAAGGGAGCTCCCATAAGACTGCCAGCTGATTTCTCAACAGAAACTTTGCAGGCCAGAAGGGATTGACAGGAAATATTCACAGTGATGAGAAGTAAGGACCTACAACCAGGATTACTCTACCCAGCACAGCTATGGTTTTGAATCAAATAAATTATAAATAGCTGCTCAGACAAGAAAAAACTAATGGAGTTCATCACCACCAAACCAGTATTACAAAAAATCTTAGAGGCACGCCTTTAAGATGGGAAAAGAATAAAAAAAATAGTAAAAGATGAAAATTATGAATAATAAAATGGCAAAAGCTACCTGTCTATCAACAATCCCTTTCAATGTAAATGGATTAAATGCTCCAATGAAAAGACATGGGGTGACTGAATGGGTAAGAAAACAAGACCCTTACATATATACACTGCCTACAAGAGATTCACTTCAGATGGAAAGAACACAGACTGAAAGTAAAGGGAAGGTAAAAGATATTTCATGGAAATGGAAACAAAAAATAAAGCTGGGTTAGCAATATCTGTATCAGACAAAAGAGTCTTTAAAATAAAGGCTATAATAAGAGACAAAGAAGGACCTAGTAATCCCAACTCTGGGTATTTATCCCAAGAAACCCAAAACGCTACTTCGAAAGGACACACGCATCCATATGTTCCCTGCAGCAGTTTACAACGGCCAGGATTTGGAGGCCGCCTGGGTGTCCGTCAATGGATGAATGGATAAAAAGGAGGTGGTACATATATATAATGGAGTACTATTTGGCCATAAAAAAATAATAAAATCTTGCCATCTGCAACAATATGGATGGACCTAGAGAGTCTTGTGTTGCGTGGAGTAAGTCAGACAAAGACAAATGCCATGCGATTTCACTTATATGTGGAACCTAAAGAACAAAATAAATGAACAAAACAGAAACTCATAGGTAGATACAGAGAACATCTTGATAGTTGGCAAATGGGAAGGTGTCTGGGGGGGCCAGGTGAAAAAGGGGAAGGCATTAAGAAGTACAGATTGGTTGTAACAAAGTAGTCACAGGAATGTAAAGTAAGCATAACGAATATGGTCAATATTGTAACAGCTACGTATGGCGTCAGATGGGTACTAGATTTATCGGGGTGATCACTTCATAAGTTATATAAATGTCTAATCACTATGTTGTACACTAGAAACTAATATAATATTCTATGTCAACTGTAATCGAAAAATAAAAATTTAAATGTCAGGTTTTAAGTTTTTGTCACTTTAATTTCTGTTTTCTTACCTGTATGAGAATGACAAGAATACCTGCCTGGCCCTGAGCGGAGGTCTCTACATACCATTTCCTACGCAAAAGAACTAGGGTTCCTTGGAGCAAAAGCTGATTCCAGGTCTGGGACAAGAAATATAGATGAGCCTGGAACCCCCTGTCACACTGAAAGCAAGAAAGCTACCGCAGACAACTGGGGTCGTGTCTTCTGAACCAACTTGCATAGTTTCTCTCTCTCTCTCTCTCTCTCTCTCTCTCTCCCCCTCGCTGAGCAAAGATGGACAATTTGAACATCAATAAGGTGAGTACACAAAGTGAAACATATAAAACGTTTAAATCTATGAGTTCAAAACAATACCAACAAAAAACATACACATTGGTCATTTCGGGATCGGGTTTCTCAACAGTGGCACCGGTGATATCTGGGATAATCACGTGTGGTGGACGCCATGCAATGAACTGTAGGCAGCTCCGCAGCCGCCCTGGCCTGTGCCCATTGAATGTCATTAGCCCCTCGCTCCATATGTGACAACCAAAAATGTCCCCAGATATTACCCAATATCCCCCAGTTAAGAACGATTACCAGGGATCATGCTAGAGAATCAAGCATGATTCCTTATTTTTACTAGTTTCCTTATTTTTGAAACTAGTAAAATACAAAGAAAGATTCAAGTACTGATCCTGTCTTTCTCATATGAACTACCTCCCAGGGAACCAAAAACTAAGTGGAGAAAATTTCTGTTTATAAAATATCCCAGCTGATAAATGAAGGAGGAAAAATAGAGTGAGGACTTCTGCAGCTACAAGTAAACCAACAGATTGCAGGAAGGAGCACCAGTGGTTACTAGCGTCACAAGAAGACATATCCAGACACATCATGTCATACCCTCCCCTGAGTGAAGTTCACAAAATAGACTTGGGAAAACAAACAAGAACCAGACTCTGATCAAGCTTCTAGCCTGTACATCCAACTGCCAAAGTATGGTACATATAGGGGACAAAGGGACAAGTTCAACTACACCCCCCTGATGCAGTTAGCCAAATCCAACTGTGGGAAAATACATCGCCCAGTTTCTTCAATGACCCCCCCAAAAAAAAGCATGGAAAAAAAGAAGCGTAATAGAAAATAATAAAGACATATCAAACATGTGTAATATGTCAACCTTATTTGAATCCTAATTCAAAATGTTAAAGATGCAGGTATGACATGTACTTAAATACATATATACGTATACACGTATGTATCAAGAAAGTGAGAACACACTTGATTAAAAAATGTTTTGCTTTTTGTTGAGATGGACCATAGCCTCGTGATTATGTTTTTTAAAACAATCCCAACACTAGGGATACTGAGTACAATACAGATGAACTAGTCTGTCTGGAATCTGAGTCCCTCATCCAAGATGAGGAGCGCGTCTGAGAATACAGAGGAGCCAAGAACTGCCACCACCGTGAGTGGTCAGAAGTCAAGAGGGGCCCACGACACTAACATCTCTGCTATTCCGCGGTCCAGATTCCCTTGTAAGTGCAAACAGAAAAGAGTGCCTGGCCCTCACTATCTCACGGGATTAAGTTACTTAGAAGAACAAATGAGAAATTTTATATTTAAATGATTAGTAGGCTTTACCCCTGTCATAAAATAGCTAACCTCTGAGTAGTGCTTCTATTTAGTTCTCTTAAAAACAAAAATATTAAAAACCAGTATAAACTGAATGAGAAAACCAGGACTCTGTGATGGCGCTGGAACCGCAATGACAACACTTCTTTTTACCCTAGTGATTCCATACATGTCACCCCTCAAATGAAACCCCTTCAAACGTACAGCCACCTTTGGAAAAATGAAGACGCACATGTCTACTTAACGTGAAAAAGTGTTCGAGATACGGAGTGCAGACGGCAAGGTACCAAACAGGAGGTACTGCATGAGTCCCTTTCTATGCAATATAAATCCACACATCCTTTCAATATATGTACGCATGGGGTGGGGGCTGGTCTGAAACCCTAATCTTGGATGGTGGGGTTGAGGGTGACCGATTTTGCTGCTTACCTTCGTTTCCTAATGTTTTACTACAATTAAATATGCACATCTTGTGCAATAAGTAACAAAACGCATGTTCCTTATAAGCTGTACACACGAAAGGCCCACTTCAGTTATTGGGAAGTATCCCTAATCCTGAACTTCCTGTTTCCCGAAGGTGCCGCTCGACAGCAGAGCTTGAATCCCTCTCGTGTGAGTCCTTGAAATAAGCCTGGACAGACGGCAGAGTCAGAAGGTGGGTTTCGAGGATAAACCCACACGAATAACATGAGGTTCTTAGAATTTGTTGTCCGAACCAACCGTAGCTTCACCTGTTTACCAGAGGCTCGCTTTCCGACTGAAGTGAATTATGATCCCAGGGAAGCCACGTGTTTAACCAGACAGTCTAGAAATCTGGGTGTCAGCCCCCATCAAGTTCCAATCTGATATGTGATCGTGACGTCCTCACCGGTCTCTTCAGAGAGGACGACACTGTCCCGTGAGGCTGAGCACAGTGAGAATTCTGTGCGAACTGAGAACTCCTTGGGGAAATACATCGTTGCCAACCTGCACAAACCTGCAGGACCTGACCTTGACTCCCTCTCCCTCAGCTGCAGCCCCCTGGCCTCCTCGCCCGCCCCAACGGGTCACTCCTGCTCCCATCTCAGCGCCTTTGCACTTGCTGCCCTAGCCCTTTGGGACACCCTGTCCCCCACATATCTACTCAGTCAAGCCCCTCACCCCCCTGGGCACATTAAAGGGCCCTTCCCTGGTCACCCCACCCCCACCCCATGCTCCTTTATCCCCTTTACCCTGTTTTCTTCTTGTCATTGTTTTTTCTTTTTTTGGTGGTAAAATATACATATATAACATAAAATTTACCATTATAACCATTTTAAGTGTACAGTTCAGTGGAATTAAGTACCTTCACACTGTTGTGCAACCATCACCACCATCCATTTCCAGAGGTTTTTCATCTTCCCGAAATAAAACTCTGTCCCCATTAAACAAACTCCCCATTTCACCCCCCCTCACCCCAACAACCACTCTTCTCTTCTGCCTATGGATGTGACCGCTCTGGGTCCTCTTATAAAAGGAATCATGCGCTACTTGTCCCCTTGTGTCTGGCTTCTTTCGCTTAGCGTGATGCCCTCAGGCTTCATTCATGTCCTAGCACGTGTCAGAACCTTATTACTTTGTAAGGCCGAGTGACATGCCACTGTATGTTTATACGCTTTATCATCATGGCAGTGGACACCTGGCTAATTCCCGTCTTTCACCTGCTGTCAATCACGCTGCGATGACCGTGAGTGTACCAATATCTGACTGAGTCCCTGCCTTCAGTTCTTTGGGATGCACACCCACATTGGAATTGCTGGATCATCTGGGAATTCTACGTTTCATTTTTGTGGGGAACCTCCACACTGTTCTCACAGCAGTGACACTATTTTACAGCAGGAGGGTCCCAATTTCTCCCTCAACACTTATCTCCTGTTCCCCTCATGCCGCTGGGGTTTCTCCATAGCACTTACGACCTGTCTTACTACAATACCTGCCTATGTGCACGGGCTGCCTCCTCCCAACTAGGAGCTGAGCCCCTTGCCTTGGGCACAGGACTTGCACTGCCGGATCCCAGCACCTGGAACGCACCTTGGCCCAAAGTGGATGCTCAGGGAAGGAAGAAACCCTTGGACCAAAACAACTCTGGCTCCTTGAATAGATTTATCACACGAGATGCCTTAAACTACGTCCAGCTGACATAGTTCAATGAGATGTAGCGCAGATGATGGCTTTAGCGTCCTTCCAGCTCATGAGCAATAACCTCAGAACCACAGACACGATGACAACTGGCAGAAATCATAAAGATCCTGTCCATCATGTCACTGGCTTCAAGCCTTAATTAACCTCATCAAAAGAGCCATGCAAAAACTTCAAACAGCACAAGTGAACTAAACAATTGGATGCGGTTCCAGGGAATAAAGGGCCTGCGAATGCAATGTGTTTTATTTTAAAAGATCAAACCAACAGCAAACAAGACAGGACACTGGCCTTGTGTGGACTCCTTAATTAGACGGATCCATGGACAGCTTGACCTAGAAACCTAACTCCAGACCTACTTTTATTTATCTTTTTTGTTGTTCAGATTTGGTGTTTGTTGTTTCACGTTGGTTTGTTTTTTAAGAGCTGCTTGTAAAGAAATGAGAATTTCCATGAGATCATGATAAATGAGCAAAACAGCCATGTGATGTTTTTCTCTGGAAGTCAGTTGGTTATACACCATTGGGTTAGCAGTTTCTTTCCTCTCTCTCTTTAATACCCTGGTCCTTCCTGAGTTGAAAATATTTTGAGGAAAAGGCAACAGATGTGTCTTGTTGGGTTCCTCTATTTCTTCTCCTCTAAGCTCCCATTCTGTCTCTCGTTCCTACAGAAAAGATGCCAATTCCCCCAGAGGCAGCACGTTGTTGGCACAGTAACACCTGGTCAACCCCAACAACTTCCACGGGGCTCAAAGGTCAGGTGTGATCCAGTGAGAGCATGATGAACTTTCCCTGCCTGATAAGACGGAAATCTTGACAGGATATTCTGTTCTGATTTGAATTTAGTCAAAGAGCGGGTTGTACTTTACACATACACATACATACACACACACACACACACAAAATGAAAAAGTGCTCTGTACAACCGGCCAGAACACACACTGAAGGGTATGTGAAAACATGTCAACATTTCACAGTTCAGACTCACTGCGATTTAAACTTTCAAATTATCGAGGTGGCGGGAGGCCTGATTCCTTTAACCTGCTTAGAAGACTTGACTTAAATTATCAAGATGGATTTCAAGTATGAGAAGAACCTGAAGCTGGACTCAGACAACGTTCCTCGTGATTTGGTTTGGTTTCTTTTACTCTCATTCACGCTTTCGGCACACAGCTTTCCAAAACAAACTCAGAACAACAAACACCTTCTTAAATATCCACACTGTTATCCCCACACCTGTGGCTACATTGTTTGCTGCTTACATCAAGGTAAGTAATGCTCATTCATCATTGGTGGGACATAAGCAAAGAGTTATTTCATCAATAGCAATGTGCTTATTTTTCCTAGCTTCTCCCTCACCACCCCCACCCAACTTAGGTGCATTTGTGGGCCCAGTAGAGCCCCCCAGCCTGCGGCTTTCATTGCGTACGAGCTACGAGGCCAGTGATTTCACTCTGCACCTCAGTCTCCTCACCTGAGCCTGACCCCCAGGGCGTCTGTGATAGATGGCTGGGAACCTGACTTACAAGTACTTAAAGTGTCACTATTATTACTTTTAGCGACCAGTTAGAGAAGAGTCTGTGGACCAGTTTCTCCTGGTCTGTTAGCTTACTCAAAAAAGGGGGACTAAACCCAGTCCTTGGACTTTTGAGTGCCCACGTAGCCATATGAGTCACCAGAACTCCAAGAAGGAACTGGACCTCACACATCCAAATGCCTTCCAATCTCCCCACACTCCAGAGGATCTTATCAACAGGAAACAAAAGCACTCTACTACCATAATGAAGTGTCTGGCTTTTCTTTCCTAATTAGAAAAGCCCAAAGATTGTAGCCCAGGGAACAGCTAAATATTTAGAACGCTATAGAAGTTACTAAAAGCCAGCCCTCCTTTCCACCCCCAACCCTATTACCCTGTTTTTCACCCTGTTCCATTTCAGAAGAAAAAACTCGAGGGCCGAATCTGCAGCAATGGGAATGTACATGGACCCATTCAAACTCCCTTTCTCGAAGTGCATTCTGGCCATGTTGGAGGGAAACACAAATGGGAGCTACTTGTGTTTGCAGAAATGCTACCCTTGCCTCATATCCCAAGACAGGCACCTGACAACAGGAATCTGTCAGATCCCTCGACACTCAGATGGCTTCAAGTCAAGGGCTGGACGCTGTCTTATGGTTCGAGAACTAACTTCCCTTTTTAAAGCTCTAATTCTTACAATTTGCCAGCAACCACTTTCATTTCTTGCAGTCCAACCTACTCTGATTAAACACACATTCACAGTAAGAAAAAACAAAGTGACTATTTTTGAAAGAGAGAAGCGGTTGATTTTTGCTTTCGTATCTTGGCAGATGAGCCGCACTGCCTCCCTCAGAATTTAAATCATCAGCACACTGCCTGGCAAGTTCCATTTCCACCAACGGGCACCCCTCTGCTCCTTAACATGGCTTTTCCCCTGCTCTCCTAAACCTTGAGGTAGCTGCCATTCCCAGCCGCAGCCAAAGAGCTGGGCAGGACTGACCCCTGGGTATCTCCTGCTCTGCAAGTCCCCACCAGAGGCAGTGACAGCTTATGCAGACAGAGCCAGAGTGTCCTTTCCGTTCCTACTCCCCATCTCCGTGGCTCATTAGAGGGGATTCAAAACAGGCTCGGGACAAAAACGCATTGAATGCAGTGCTCGGGCTTCCACACTCACCTGACAGTCGTCAGGGGCCTGATGCCAAAACTCGCTCAGCCAGGTGTGCGAATCCTGCTCCTCGGCGGTCAGCTCCTAGGGATTCAGAAAGCAAGACTGCGTGTGAGACCCCGAGGTAGGTCCCTGACAAACGCTCCACATTTGAGGCTTCCACCTTCTTTAACCCGCTTCCCGGAGAGGACCCCCCACCCCCACCCCAAGCCGCAGCTGACGGGCAGGTGGGCGGGGTCACGTGGGCGAAGAGCACAGGTAACTTCGAGGACTTCCTTCCAGTAAGGACCTGACGAGCGAGGCTGGGCGCGCACGGGCTTGGGACGCGCCCCGGGCCGGACCCAGGGAAGTGCCGGCCGAGCCCAGGCACTCGCTTCGCGCAGCCGAGGCCGGGCATCCGGAGCCCGCGCCCTGCCTGGGCCCGAGCCGCGTCCACACTCCCTTCCTAGCGCTCCCCCGCGTTCTTCCGTTTTTCTCAAACCCTCCCCACTCGGGCCCCCACACCGGCATGCCTCTCCAACCGTGCTGCTCGAGGGAGGGCTGCCTTTAGAGAAAGATGGTTTCCTCGAGCGGACTCACAGATGACACCCCCACACCCCCCCCCAACACACACACAAACCCTATTTCCTGCAGTTGCTGCAACAGTTTCCAACTTGGGGGACTGCCATTCCAGTCCCGCCTGGGTCGCCCTCAAAGCCAGTCCCTGGGCTCCAGAACGTTTTCTTTACCTCAAAGGAACCTCCCCCCCCCAAAAAAAAAAAAAAACAACGCTCGCAGAAGAAGAACCCCCCAATGCACGCAAGTGCTTGCAAATCCACCAAGAACTCCCAGAGCGCGGGGCAGAAAGTTGTGCGTCCGGGGGGACGGCGCCAACTCCCCGCGCTCCCAGCCCGGTCCCCGTCGCTACCTTGGAGCCCGGGGAGCCACGCAGGTTTGAGGGAGCAGAGCGAGGAGAGGGGTCAGCAGCCGCCGGGTAATTCCATGCTCGCGAAGAAGGAGCTCGTTCCGTTAGGATGGAAGCGAACACCCACACCTCCTTTTGGCGTGGCTTTCTCTCCCCACCCTCTGCCTTCTCCACCACCTCCTCCTCCTCTCCTCCCGCCCCAGCGAGCCCGAGGGAACGCTTCAGCAGCACACACACATGGTTACTGCACTTTGAAGCGGCTCCCGGCGGCTTATATAGGCCGGCAAGCTCCCTGGGCAATGTAGTCCGAGGCGGAGGTCACGGCGGCGCCTCGGGCTGCGGGATGGACTACAAGTCCCAGAATCCCTCGGGCTCTAGGCTAGGCTCTAAATAGACGAGGGCGGGGAGGGGCGTCCTGCGGGGCGTCCCGGCTGCGAACTCCGCTCTCGGTTTGCAGCTGCCTGGGCTTGGAACACGCCACCCAAAACAGCCGCCCCTGGGGGGCACCCCTAACCTTTGGGGATCCTCCTCCTGCAGCTGCCCCCTTTCCCTTAAACCCAGGTATTGCTGGGAGCCGGGGCTGGGGAGCAGCTCGGATTTCTGCTTTGGGAAGTTTTTACGAGCTGGTACCCTCCCTCCTCCTCCCGCCTGGAGTCCAGAGCCAAGAATTTCAGAAATCCGGGGCACAACAGCGCCAGTGTTTGTGGTCAAGGATTAAAGGCGCGAGGTTGCCTTTATTTAATGTGCTCGGTTTACGCAGGAAGCTAAGTCTGGAAGCGACGGCCCACGCCAGCGGGGCCACGCAGGCGAGTGGCTCGAGAGCACTTGCCGAGCTGAACTGCGCGTGCCCTGCCTCCCGTGCCCCGCGGGAGGTAAAGAGCACGGGCTCTCCTTCCCGAGCGCAGATCGAGGAGCCCGCGGTGGCTTGCCCGCGCTGGGTTGGGGAGGCGGAAAGTCAATACAGAGCGCGCCCGCGGTCCTGACCCTGCTGCAGGCAGCCCCTTACTCCCGGGAGCTTGAACGCTTCAATAAATAAACCGCGAACGAGGAAAACAGGGCTCGCGAGACAGCCTTTTGCACAGAGGAGCGCCTCCCGGCGGGGCGCCCTCGCGCGGCTCCCACCCGCGTAGGGGAGCACGTGGGTTTCCGCCCCCCACCGAGAAGTGCCCGAGCTCTCGGCTACACGCTGCTTCGCGCTGGTCTTTTGGAAAGAGGGCAAGTCCTTCCTCGCACGAGGTGCACTCATTCCACAGACATTTCCTGAGTGTCCACTGTGTGCCATGCGCTGCGCTAGGCGCTGGGGCACGATGGTGAGCCAAACACGCCACGGCATCCCAGGCAGGCGCGCTGCCTGCCGCCGCATGGGCTCTGCTTTAGAAATAATAGTAATAATAATAATAATAATAATAATAATAGTAATAGACCGATTTTTATTGAACCCAGACCGCGTGCACTTTTCGTGCATCGTGGTACTTGAGCTTTAACAACCCTTAGGCGTGTGTTTTTATCCCTATGTGATAGGTGCACACCGAGGGCTCAGAGAAATTAACTGATTTCCCGAGACGACACGGTGAATTAAGTCGTGCAGCCTGCATTCTAGTTCCAGCCTGTGAGTGTACTAAGCCCTCGTCTTTGGGGAAATCCATCAGCACTGCCTTAAGCGGCCTCCCTCGCCACTTTAGAAGCAAACTCTGAGCCCATGGGCAAGTCCTTTTCATCTCTTTGCCCCAGTTTTGCCATCTTAGGAGAAAACCATTTGAATTTGACTACGTTCTATCAGGATTGCTTGATATAGTCAACCGTCTTGTGAAACTTCAGGAACAAATTAGGGGAGCACCATAGCTAATAACTATGACTGATATAATAATGCCAAAAATACCACCTAGCATTTATTGGGTACATGCCATGTGCCAGGCATGTTCTAAATTCTATATGTATATTCTCATGAAATCCTATTAATGAATCCTTTTTTTTTACTTATGGGAAAAGTGAGGCACAGAGAGGTTAAGTAACATCCCCAAAGTCACACAGGGGGTGGGCTGTCTGACTCCCAAACCCTGGACCTTAACTACTACCCTTCACAGCCTCCCCAATGTAAACATTTGCATTGTATGTCTCTGCTCATATAAGCAGTTCATACCCGTCCAGGAATGGGCAAAGCTCTGCAGTAGACAGACTTTGTGTCTATTATAGTCACTCTTTCCCTCCTCTCTTTTAGCACTGTCCCCTGGTCACTGGGCACTAAAACCATGCGCCTGATGCCTCAAGCTACCACTCCCCATCCTCAAGAAACTCCCCCATCTTGTGAAAACAAAGGGGTCCACCCCTTTCCCATCTGTTCCCTCTCTTCTTTTCCCCCATGAAAACAAACCATTTCTAAAGGGTTGTTGGCTCTCTTTTTCAACAAGTTCACCAAATCAGTTTATGCTGATACAACTGGTAAATACTAAAAGGGTAATTATTTCATGTGCTTCTAATTCAGAAACACAATGGAATTTTAATGTGGTTTTTCTGAAGAAAACTTGGCCTTGTTTGAGAGCTGGAGTGGAGTGCTTTTCATCCTCACCATACAGTGGACACTGGAGCCTTAACAACTTTATCCACTGTCTCCCCTCCCACATCACAAGTTTCACTGAAGGCAGAGACTTTTATTCGTGCCTGTGTTCTCTACCTCCCCAATCCAGCAAACTTTCATCCTCTGTCTGCACATTTTAGTAGATATGTGGAAAAAAAAATTTGTTTAAAAGAAATGTTTTAACAGGAGGTGTGCCACACATACGGTAGGCGAGGTGAACATATTTTTTGAACACACAAATCTTGTAGCCCACCCACATCACAGACTGTTTCCTCACCTGTGTGTATGTGTGAATGATCCCATTCAACAGTTTGCAATTGGCATCAGGTTCTAGAAGCTATTTGGTTACTAGAAAGTAGTTTTGCACATTTTGCTGTGATGCTAAGAGGTTCTCTGTGAGGATGTATGATTGATGATGAAGTATGTTATTAAAAAAAAAACAACAAAAGGCAACTGCCCAACTCATTCCCCATTATCAATAGAGGGAAAAGGGTTTCTTTTTCTTGGAAAAATTTGCTAGACCTGTGCTTCCCAACACAGTAGCCACTAATCATTTTGTCACTTAAGATGTGGCAAACTGAGACATGAAACAGGTGTAAAATATATGTTGAGTTTCAAAGCCTTAGTCCAAAAAAAGCAAATTATCTCATTAGTAATTCTAACATTGATCACATGTTGAAATGATAATACTTGGGATATATTGGGTTAAATAAAGTAGATTAAAATTCATTTCACCTGCTTTTCTTTTTACTTTTTTTTTTAATGAACTACTAGGAAATTAAAAAATGACAAATGTGGCTCATATGCTTTTGGACAACGCTGGTCTGGAAAACCAAGAACCTGATTCTACAGATCAGATTCCGAATGATGACCAGCCCTAGAAATTGCCATTTATTGCTTTGCCCTGGTCAATGCCCATGCAGGGAAGTGGGAGGGCTTTATAGAATCAGCATAGTTTCATAGTCTGAGCAGAAGTGGGAAGAAGTCTGAAACCAGCACACTGGCCTACCCCAAGGGAAACCAGACAAATAGAAACAGCGACTCATCAGCAGTATACAGCTGAAAACTGTATCTGAATTACCTGCCGAGAAGCCCATCCTCAAACACTACCCTGATTAAGAGCGCAAGATATGCTGGAGAAAGCAGGGGTCAACAAAAGTGGGCTTGGCCTCCAGCTGCACCCTCAGATCCACGACCCCCTAGCCAGGCACCTAACCCTGCCAAGACTCCGTGTTTTGATAGTGTGAAGCCGCTGCTCCTTGCCCTGCTCACCTCAGTGGATCAAACAAGTCATTGGACATAAAAGGGCTCTGCAAGCTCACTGAAGCTATCTACACCAAAGTCTGAGAATGCGAGCAGCAAGCATGGAGAAAAGGCTGATGTCCTAATACAGTGCTCGGCTCCGAACCACACGTCAGATGATAATCCCAGGTTTCTCGCGGGCAAAAGACTTGAATCGCCTATGGCTGTCCCATGAGCCTCGCGTACTTCAATTAATAGCTTCTCCATGTCACTCTTACATGACAGCACAGAACGACTAACACTGAAGTCGTAGACTTCAATCTATTTTTTGGCGCAGATGTGTGATAAACTGCCATTGCATCTGAGAACTATCAGTAAAGAGAAATAGCTACTGGTCATTGCTAACTGTGTGTGGTGGCGGGATGGAATCACAGCCCTTTCTGAGGATCTTATAAAACCCATGGACATCTGCACAGCACAACACAGATATGCAAAATGTTAGCAGCAGTTCTTGCAGTTTCTTGTACCAGTCCCGCAAAATTCACTGGTAAACACTCCCAGGAGACTAGATTATCTCTCAGCGGCATCTTTGTGATATCGTCTCTCCCACCAGATAAACTCCTTGAATATGGAGACCAGATCCTATATTTGTGTGCCCTTCTAACATCTAGCTCACTCCGGCTAGGTGACTATTGGAGCCACAAGGGTGACCAGAAGAAATGATCCGTAGAGGGACAACAGCCCTACTTGAGATGGAAACAGTGTCGTTGGTGTTTGAACAAGAGCAGAAGACACTGGTTTGCTGTGGAGCCAAGAAAGGTAAGATGTGTTTCCCGAGCTCAGGCTCTGGGCATCCTGCGAGGCGGAGGGAAGCCGAACAGGGAGCAGCAGCCCTACATTCACCATCTTTGTCTGGAGCTTCGAAGAGGCTGCTGGTCAGTAACCTTGCACGTGGAGGGACCATGGACACATTGCCAGTGATGTAGGATCCGAAAGGCAGCATAGTAGCTACAGAAGAAGACAAACATAAACAGTTACTACCACTTTAAGTGACGGCGATACCATCTCTGATTTTACTGCCAACCTCGTCTGGGACCATGTAAGCTGACAAAGAATGCGGTTACTTTCTTTCTTCCACATTCTCTGCCTGGGAAACACGCAGCACCGGGGGCTTATTATCAACTCAGACACCCTCCCCACCCCATCTTCTGCTTCACATCTGCAAGACTGTCGTCCTAAATTGCTCTGGGAGCCGAGCGGGATCTGGAGACTTGAAGAAGTCTTGGAAAAGGCCTTATTATCTTAGCCTAGTGTTTAAACTGAAAGGAAATCTGGTTGTCAAAAGAAAAACAGAAAGCTCTTTTTACAGAAGAATTCAGCTAGTACATGTAGAAAGAAGAAGAAAATTAGAAAATCACCATTTTGCAGCTTCCAGTGTATGAATTTATTTAGACAAAGGTATCAATAGATGCCAAACCCCCAGGATGGAAGGTTGGTAGGAACAGGATACTCATACGATCCTAAACATCAGCCCCCATGCTACCCACTAATTATGAAGCGAAAAATGGAGCTTTACAGTGAAGCAGCAGCATGGCTATCCCCTCCGTTAACCAAGTGATCAGACTTACCACCAACAGCACTGGAACAAACAGATAGTTTTCCAATCCTGATATGATTCTATAAGTAGTACCCAACATCACATATGAAATGTGCTTGCCGGAAATATTTGAGGTTACCATCAAACAAACCCAGAATGGGGGCATTCCACAAGACGGTGGGCCTGGGCTCGTCAAAGAAATCAGTGTCGTGAAAAAAGAAAAAAATGGCAGGAGGACTAATTTAGATGAAAAAAGACTAAAACCAACTTATAATGAAATGCAACATGTGACCCACAATTGGATCCTGGATTAAAAGAAATACAGAAATAAATCGATAGAAGACATTTTTCAGCAACTGGAAAAGTTGGAATCTACACTATATATTAAGGAAAACTGTGGAATTATTAATTTTCGTAGGTGTGATAATGGTATTGTGATTATGTAGGAGAACGCACTTTTCCATAGGAGAGGTACCATAAAGTATTTAGAAGTGGAACCTCATGATGTCTGAACCTCACTATCAAAACAATGCGTATCTATTTAATCCAAAGTATATACATAAACATATATGTGTGTGTATATGTATATAAATGTATTTATACTTATTCAAAAAGCTATCTACAATCTTGCCACATTAATAGATATTTCTATGACCATCTTTGTGGTCATTTTACGTTATGCTGGAGAGTTACTTTATACCTTTGAAGGGGATAGTTAAGTGCAAGAAATTATTTTTTAAATCTACATTGAACTTTTTAGGTAAAATGCAAGATAAGCTGGGTACTATATAGCGAGTCACCGTTAGTGTCAGCAGTCTCCAAGTCACGAAGAATCCTATTTGTTGCAATATATCCTTCTTAGGGTCTTTTCAAATCAACCAGGAAAGCAAAGGGAATTATGCATGAGAAAAGGGAAGTGGAAAGATTGAGAATTTTCAGAGGCTTCATTTTGTCCCTTCTCCTGGGAAAGTGATTTAATGATCAGTTGACCTAGTCAGTGACCCAGCACTGACTTGTACTCTAGTTACCAGGCAAGCAGAATTGAGAGCTGTTTCATTTCCTGTGCCATATCAGTGTACCCAGACTCAAGCAACGTTACTGCTTCCTTTTGTTCCCACTTAATTTTGTTCCCAGATTTAAAGAAATAGTTCCCTCTAATTGTAGTTTTAGGATACGGGTAACCTATATCATCAGTTGAACCCAGATGGAGAGTTTGAGGTCAATCCTTCATAAAGCAGATTCGTTAGGGAGAGTCAGCCCGGGAAGAGGGGTTGGAGAGGAAGGGGGACAGGTAGAGGGCTCTCTACCTTGTGTTGTTGGTTCCTTAAGGGCTTGGCTGTACACTAAATTGGTAGTGAATGGGTACCTACGCCCTCTACAGGTGCTGTGCTGGTCTCCGGGGAGAGGAGCAAAGATGGGGTAGAGTGCAACATGCTTTTGCTGTCTGCCTTTTTCTTTATTGCTACCTTCCTTCCACCCTCCAGAGGAATTTCAAACATGGTGTTTGGAGGGTAACAAAGAGAAAGATTGGCTGCTTTGTAATCCTAGCTTGTAGTTCTCAGCTTGTCTTTTATTCCGTTTCCCTCATTATTTCTTCTTTCCAGTGATATTTTGCACACCTAGCAGCTGTGACCCCGGACATTGCATAGGTGCTGTCCGAGTCCTCTGGCCTGCCTTCCTTCCTCATCATCCGGCACCTCGCGGTTCACCCTGGAATATTTCTCCATTAAAGGTATGCATTGTCAAGACGACCCTTGTCACTGAAACACTTCTATTGAACATAATGAAGCAAGTGAGGGAGGGGAATAGCTCCTTCTAAGTAGTTTCTCTTCTCAACACTCTCCCAGACAAGCCCTTTTATTTACATTTATAACTGTGCCACCTCTTAGGAGAAGGAGAAGGAAGTAGAAAGTGTGTATCTAGTATTTTCAAGGCAGTTTTAGCCTCACTCGACACCTGAAATACCTTGGGAAACAGACAAAATTGGCTACCTCTGGAGCCAACGAGCCCTTCTGTAAAGATCAGTGCTCCTTTGGGGGGAAAATTAAGTATATATTACTAGGACTCTTATCATCAAAAATAAATAAGGATAGTTAAAAGGGAAAGATTATCGTTTCCAAAAGAATCTCACTTACAGGAAACGCAAGCTTCTAAGTTTCTGAGTATACTGTTTTGTACCTGAATGAGGAAATGTTGTAATAAGCCTCAATGAAAAGATTTCCATGGAGTAACAAGTACTAAATAGATCTGGTCTTTCCAAAAAAAAAAAAAATGGTTCAGGTGAGTATCTGCCAGTTAGTTCTGTTTAACTTGTGTATTATTGAATAATCAGTTGGCCTTCAGAACAAGGAAAATGTTTAACTTTCTCTGGTTATGGAAAAGTTCACTTGGTTTGAGAGGTAGGGTGAGAGGCTGCTGTTAGAAAAATCTTTGTGTTACGGTTGTCCTTGCTTTAAAAAAAAAAAAGAAAAAAAGATTGTGTACCTTCTGATCCCAAATCAGTATGAGAAAGTAGGTTCCCAGGTTAAATTAGGCTTCATTCTTCTTCCACTTAACTTATTTTCAGAGCATTATCACAAGGGAAAAGTTACTAATATTAAAAAGAAAAGGGAGAAAAAAAAAGACTTCTTGTAATGCTAATCTATATTGGAACAAGGTTTTGAAGCAATGGTGTGGCCCTCGGTGACATGCCAATCCATACTACAAAGTAAAGGAAGAAGAAAAATACTTTCATGTGTTTTGTGGAATAACCCAGTCAGCAAGTGATTAAATGCTGATTAATTGCAGCCATTAAATATGGATCTTATTTTGTGTCACTATTTCATTTAAAATGTAGTCAAAGCAGAAAAATCTTGGGGGAAATGAGGACACTGTAGAGTTTGCCTTTAAAGTCCATTTTTGAGGGAAAGAAATCGTGGGTTTCTATCATTCCCCCATAGAGAAGAAACCTGTTCAGGAAGCAAAGGAAACTTTTTGGGACAGTTTCCCAAAAATGGGACACCCTGCTAATGACACATATTGGGCAAATGTTGGCATCCATAAAACACACAGTAGCAAAGACAGCGAGCAGATTTGGGTAGAACTTAGAATGCATGGGTGGCTTTCAGAATAATCTTCAATGCTATGTTCTTTGATTCCATGGGTTCCCCAGTTTCTCCTACAAAGCCTAGCACATGGTGGACACTTAATATCATGTAGATATTAAGGGGGTCTATTATCATATAGACCCCCATGGAGTCAATATATTCCTTAGCATCTCTATTTGCATGGGATATCTGGGTCTCTAAGGGTCAATTAAAGTGATCATGGAGATCCCTAAAGTGCTATAAAGAAACTAAATGGCCCTCATTATTAATACAGTTAAATGTTAATTTAACTGTATATATTAAGAGAAATTCTTTCATTCCAATATTTTTTGTTACATTGAGATACATCCAGAGCTAACTTGTGAGTTCTCTGCATCCCGGACAGGCCAGTCCTCAGAAGCCCACTGTGCCTGCAAACAGCATGGCGTCAATGTGCCTGGATTCTCACACCCCAGGTGGGTGTCTACCCAAGAGAAATGAAAACACCTGTGCACACATGTCCATAGCAGCAGTCTTCGTAATAGGCAAGAAGTGGAAACAAACCCAAATGTCCATCAACTGATGAACAGATAAACAAAACGTGGGCTATCCATACAATGAAATATTATTCCGCCATTAAAAGAACTAAATTACTGACACAGACATAGAGCATATTATGTGACGTGAAAGAAACCAGTCAAGATGGCTACATGTTATATGATTCCTAAATGTCCACAATGGACGAGTCTATACAGACAGAAAGGGGATCAGCGTTTGCCTGGGGCAGGCAGGAGTGGGGTGCAGGGAGGGATGGGGTGACTGCTGTAGGGTTTGGGGTTTCCTGCTGAGGGGATGAAAATGTTCCACACTGACTCTGATGGTGACTACACATCTCTGTGATGATTCAAAACGACATGGACTTGTACACTGGGAATGGGTGGGTCACATGATTCGGGAATTGCTTCTCAATAGAGCTGCGGAAAGAAAGACATGCTGGACTTGAATTCTAGGACCTATTGCTTACTAGCTTAGGTAAGTTACTTATCGGAAAAGGGGTCAATATACTGTGTTTCCTCAAAAATAAGGCCTATCCGGACCATCAGCTCTAATGCATCTTTTGGAGCAAAAATTAATGTAAGACCCAGTATTATATTATATAAGACCTGGTCTTATATAAGACCTGGTATTATATTATATTATATTATGTTATATTATATTATATTATATTAATTTATATTATATAAGACCCTGTCTTATATTAAAACAATACCGTGTCTCATATTAATTTTTGCTCCAAAAGACGCATTAGAGCTGATGGTCCTGCTGGGTCTTATTTTCGGGGAAACATGGTAGATAGTATCTACCTCATGGGGTTGTTGCTGTAAAGATTAAAAGATAATCCTGGTGAAAAGCCTGAAACATGACAAGCACGTAAGTGGTAGCTATTATTCATTATGAAAGGACATTGATCCATCCATAGCCTACGCTGCTGTATTTTATGCCATTTAGGGTGCACCCCAGGTCCCATGCCCTGCAGCCTGAACCTTAGCTTCATGGGAAAAGGTGACCTGGGCCAATCACATTCCTGCTCTTTAGATTTAAATGGAAAAACAGAGAGATTTGGGTGAATGACTGTGAGGTTTAAATTTCAAGGTCACAGGCGTTGGGTGAGCCTTGTGCTAATCAAAGTGTTGAGGGAGCAGAAACACCTGAGGGGACGGCAGAGAATGCGAAAGACATGCTGGGGAGAAGGAGTAATGCCAAGAGTGAAGTGGGGGGTGGCCAGAACCTAGAACTGCCTGAATTCCTGATCATTTCTTTGTCCAATCCCAAGCCGTTTGTCACCACGCATGATGCCACCAGCATTGTAAGGGCAACCAAGGGCTAAATCGCAGGCGGATGTAACCACATCACAGAGGTCCAAGACCCACTCTCAAATCCCAGCGTAGGTACCACTTACCAGCTCTGTGACGCTGGGCTGGGCGACGTACTGCATGGGCCCCTTTTAAGATAAGTAATTTCCCTAAGCTCTCGGAGCCTCAGTGGCCTTTATCTGTGCAACCCCCCCACCCCCCAGGGTTGTTGGAAGAATGAGATGAGATAATGCATCAAAGTACTCAGCATATAGGGAATACTCAATAAATGAGAGATTATTCGTTAATACTCTGGGCTTTTTTATTATTAATGTAACTACTACTTGCAAGCAAAAGTATTTAATTAAACAGCTGGTTATATGAAGTTATTTAACAACATGCAGTCCTTCTGTTGAAAGGGAAATTGTATAAAAGGATACTTGATAGTGACAATTTTAGAAATGCCACCCCCCACTTCACTCGAGTGGTCTACTCAGTCCCTTCTTTTGCTGAGGAAGGAACAGACATCTAAAGATCTACAGGTCTTTCCAGATCACAGAGCCAAACAGAGGCCCTGTGGAGATGAGAGGCCAGGTTGCCTGACTCCAGGGGCAAACGGTTCACCGCCTCGGATCACCACACGGGTGTTACTAAACTAACTTAGCAAACTTCCCATGTTCTCTTAACCAGCTCTGCACCCTTAGTATGCTTCAAACAGAAGGCCCAATTAAAGTCCTAAGGCTGCTTACTTCTTTACTGCATATTTTTATTATACTAATTTTACTGTACAAATGGTAATACATCCACTATTTATTGTAGTGGGGTTTTATTCCACTGAGTTACTGGCTGGTCCATTCCTGCGGCCATGAAGGGTCCCCACCAGGGACCCTTCTCCATGGGGACATCACAAGAAGGCCCTGGTTTCCCAATGACCCAACCTGTTCTTCCCTTGCTGTGACCCAAAGAAAGAATTCCCCATAGAGGAAGAACAGTGGAGTCGTCCCAGGGGCGACTTACATTGT
Source organism: Rhinolophus hipposideros (assembly GCF_964194185.1). Classification (NCBI taxonomy): domain Eukaryota; kingdom Metazoa; phylum Chordata; class Mammalia; order Chiroptera; family Rhinolophidae; genus Rhinolophus; species Rhinolophus hipposideros. Next base: position 63,776,961 of record NC_138060.1, read on the forward strand.
TTTTTACATGATTGTAACACCAATTATCCTAGAACTGGGAGGGGAAAAAACCCTCCAAACCCTTCCTTTCTTGTCAGATTTCCCAGCGGAGTGAGCATGGCACAGTTCCTTTTTCTTTTCTGCAATTATTTTCAGATTAATTTGCTGCTGGCCCAGTTTACTTCTATTCATTTCTAGGGCCATTGCATCACACCTAAATGAGTTTCCTCTTTCTATTGTTAGACGAATTTTCTCAAAAGATTTGAAAACTTTCTGCTTCCTCTTTATTCTGTTTTGTGGGCGAAGCATTTTATTCAGATTCTTCCTCCAGGTGTCCTCTTGAGTTACAAAGTTACATGGTATTTCGTGGGTGGGAGACCTTGAGAGATGTTGACAGTTGTAGGAGCCAGTTTCCGAGCCGACATTTATTTCCTGCCATGGGCTTATCGGGGGATGTGCCTCTGGGGTTTTGCATGTTACACTCAGTAACTTGTCCTTGCTCATCGTAACAACAGTGAACATATGATACCAGAAACCATTTAGCGAGGTCTTACTATGTGCTAAGTGCTTTACATAGATCATTCTAGTTAATCCTCTTCATGGTCTTAAGAGGTGGGTTTTATTAACCCTACTAATAAGATAGATGAAGAAAGCGAAGAATTTCAAAATTTAAGTACATTGCCCAAGATCATTCAGCTTGTAAGCTGCAATGACTGCCTGAGTCCTTATTCCCCGCGTGGCCATGCTTCTCAAACTGGGGTCCGCAGACCAGCAGCATTAGCATTATTTGGGAAATCGTCAGAAATGCAAATTCTTGAGCTGCGTTCCCAGATCTACTGAGTCAGACATTCACGGAGTGGGGCCCAGCCACCCGTGTTTTCACCAGCCCTCCGGGGGATTCTGATGGGGCCTGAAGTTAGAGAATCAGCTTTGTAGGCAGAAAGGCATCACGTCTGTGGACAGGGAACTCTGAAGTCTGTCTGGGAAATGACGCCAGGAACTCTGGGTTGCCTGGCCTGGGGCTGGCTGGGACCTGTGGCTTCCTGTGTCTCAGAAGGACAGCTGAGGCCCCCTGACTTCCAGGGGCTGGGCAGTTGGCATTTCTCTGAATTCCTCTAAACAGCTAGCATCAGAGCTCAGACTGTCTGCCTGAATCATAAATGGTTATCGTCACTCTCCAATTCCTGCCTCTGTGCCATGCAAAGACACCCACACTTTCCTAGCCACAAAGGAGAACTTGAGGGTGAATGGTTGAGGGGCAGAGTCCCCTCTCCTGCACAGACCCTCCATGGGCCAGCTGTGTCTCAGCCAAAGCACATCGCTTGACTCTGCAGAGGGTGCCCCGTGCACCTGTGGATTCCGGCCTGCCTCCAGCGATAATGCTAGGACTGAAACACCTATTTGTTAGTTTCCTATTGCTGCCATGATCACACACTCAGCAGCTTGACGCAGATTTACTTTCTTACAGTTCCATAGGTCAGAAATCTGATGTGGGTCTCACGAAGGTAAAATCAAGGTGCTAGCGGGGCTGTGTTCCTTTTTGGGGGCTCTAGGGGAAAATCTGTTTCCTTGCATTTTCTAGCTTCTAGAGGACACACATGTTCCTTGCCTCATGAGCCCTTTCTCCACCTTCAAAATCAACAATGTTGCACCTCTCTGACCGTTCTTCCATACTTGCCTTTCTCTGTGACCATAGCCAGGAGGGGTTCTGCTGCTTTTAAGGCCCAATGTGACTAGATTGGGCACACTCCAGTAATCCAGGATACTCTCCCCGTCTCAAGGACCTTAGCTTAATCACATCTGCAACATCTTTCTGGCCAGGTAACATATTCACAGTTTCTGAGATTAGGACACAGACATCTTTGGGGGCCATTATTCTGCCTGGCAGAGGCTTCTCATGTAGCCTAGGTTGACATTCTCTTTTAGAGACTATAGCAGCAAATTTCAAGAGATAGGAACAAGGAGAGAAAATAAATTCACATATTATTTGTCAATTAGAGGAATATGTAAAGCCATGTTTCCTTGACTCTAAGACCGTTTACTGAAATATACCTCTGCTTTGAAAACATTTTTTTGAGAAAAAAGAAGCACTGTTCTATTAGAAGTGTCCATAGATCATAGCATACATCCACATTTCAGAAACGATACAGTGGGATGGAAGTGTGTCTCAGAATCAAAGTGATGCCATAATAATACCAACCAGGTTTCTTTCCCTTCTTATACCTGCCCAATTGATCGCCATAAAGTACTATCATGAAGTAGGCAAAGATGGGAAACTGAGGTTCTTAGAAGTTTAGTGACTAGACCTACAGTCTCCTAAACAGACGCTGGGACCCGAAGCCCAGCTTTTGACACGAATCCCGGGCTCTATTGTATGAGGCAAGGCTGCCCAAGTGGGGGTGATAGTTTTAGTCTCCCCAGAAAGAAGTTACTTCCTCAGTGATCACCAAGCTTGGGGTCACAGATCCCTGGGGAACCAAAGAGTGATTATAAGGACTGGGAGCTCATTTATATGTTTTGTTTGAAGCTTGAAAAGGTAATATGCATTTGTACCTTTCAAATGTATACAGGTGCTGATGTGTTTAATATCCTCTGCTAACATACTGTTTTCGTTTTCAAAACAAATGGATACTGCAAGTAAAACTGCTGTGGTAAGATCATCTGATATATACTATACGTATACAAGTAGACACTTTGGTCAGCGTGGCTCAAGCAATGTTGCCGTAATCAGAAGTGTCTGGACGCTGATGGTACCCACTTTAAGCACCTCTTGTCATTGCAGAAGTCAAACGTGACTTGTATTCATCTTTTGTTATCAGTGTATATTGCGTACTACAATTTTAATAGTTTTCCTTTCTTAAAATGTGTATACTTTTTTGGGGCACCACATATATATTACATATGTATACTTCCCCTTTATAATTGAGCTTTCCTTCTTGACAAAGTTGGGATTATTCTTCTCCTTCATTTTACTTGACTTCAAACATTATGAAAGCTAGCATCTAGAAGGGAACCATGACTGATTTCTTATGTTAGTCCTTCCTCTCTCTTTCCAAAGGTACATAAAGCATCTTTTACTTGCTCTGAACTTCTTTTGGTACCATTCTGGCTTCTTCTCATCTTTCTCTCCACTCATCACTGCCAGGAACTTCAGAAACAATTGGATGCTAAGTATGGAGAAGGAAAATTATAGGTTGTGCTGGAGTTGTCAGTCATGGTGCTTGCCACGCCCATGGCATTACTGAGGAAAAACGCCCACAGCACAGGTACTGGAGGGTAGTACTGGTGGTTTATTTTAGGAAAGCAGTGGTTTACAAATGGCCGTGGTCAGCAGTGCCACCAACATCTGGGAACTTGTTAGAAATGCAAATTCTCGGGCCCGCCCCAGAACAGCTGAATGATGGCCGGGCCCACCAATCATTGCTGAGGCACACGGCAGTTCTGCCTGAACTTCTCATTACAGCTGATTGGACCAGAGACAACAACTTGACTCAGTGCAGCTAAACCACAGGCTCTTGGCCTGTGGTGGGCAGTGGTGGGAGAGAGCGGAGCCTGGCAGAGCAGGCTTCCTCTTTGTGACAGTTGAACGGGGAAACTGATATCTTGGGTGTTAGCACACTGGATGTGGGATGGGGCTGTGCAGTAGTGTGGAGGCCACAAAGGTTCATGAGTGTTCTGGAAACAGGAACTGCACTGTGACTAAGCAGAAGCTGTGAAGCAAAATTTAAAAAAGACACTGACGAGAGAGTGAGGAAGGCAAAATGACTGGTGGAGAAGAAATAAGTGTGCAGGGGACAGCTGACCTCGGAGAGGTGGGAGTGAACTGGGGACTCCCCTCCCAGGAAGACCAAGAGCTCCTGCTGCTGAGGTCCCGGGGGCTGCCGCTGACCCTCAGGTTCTGGTTCTGTGCTCCACAGCGTTCCAGTCCCTCCCAAAGCAGAACCGTTCTGTTTTCTGCAGCTCCTGTTCCGTCCCTGTGTCCTTAAAACATGTGTATCTTTGCATTTTCTTTAAGGAACCACCCCACCCTTTTTTGGTGTTTTCAAGGAGGGAGTGAAGACCAAACCATTTGAACAAGAAAAGAGGACAAAAACCAAACAAAAAGGAAATGAAAAGTTCTCTGTGACTTTCCCTCACTGGCTGCAGCACAAATTAGCAAAACTACGAAGCCTAAATTCACAGGCTTTCCAATCAGGTGATTTCAGTACCCGACTCTGAAGGATGCCCAGTGAAAGAACCACATGGCAACAAATTTCCGCCTCATTTCTGCTGTCTAAATCTACAGAGAAAAGTGACCTAGTATTTAAAAAGATACTTAGGAATGCTCATTTTATATATGCATATTAAATAGATTGATAAGGGTCATAATCATAACTAATGATTTTTGAGCTATTCCTATACATCGAGCAATGTTCAAAGCGTGTCACATGTTTGAAGTTATTTAATGTCAGTTCCACGAGGACAAGACTTTTCATCTGCTTTGCTCACTGCTGTATTCTCAGGGCCTGGATTCGTGTTTGGCAACAAGTCAACCAGCAATAAATACTTGTTGACTGCATTAAAATGGATTCTCACAAAACCCTTCGGATTTGGATACAACAGCAGGTGCTATGATATCCAAGTTGCAGGCCCTGGTGGCACACAGATGGAGAGTCACATCTCAATGGGCTACGTACGGTATGTGAGCTTCAGGCAGCAAGCTTCTGCTGGGAAGAAGACCCTGACTTCGGGGTCCGTCTTACAGATGTCTGGCAGCACTGTTATAGGGGGAAGAGTGATGTTCAGGTTTCATCCTATCACCATCTGAAGGTTTTAATTCTTTCTATGATTCCTTCCTTCATTCATTCAGCGAATATTGACTGAACACTGACTCATACGCTGTGCTGTTCTGGGCACGGGGGACAGAGCATCGAACACTCAAATGCTGTACCTGCCATGAGGAGCACTAAACAGAATCATTTCAGGTAGTGACATGTGTGTGCAGAAGACAAGGTGATGTGGTAGAGCATAACGGGAAAAGACGGGTCACTGTATGTTGGGGGACCAGGGGAGGCTTCACCGAGGAGGTAACATTCATGTCGAGACCTGAATGGTAGGAGCCGGCAGCCATGGGAAGGGTGGAGCGCTGCAGGTAGGAGAAGCAGCACATGCGAATGCCGGAGGTGGGAAAGCCTGTGCTCTAGGAGCAGTGAGAAGGATGGACCATGGCTGGACCAGGGCCACCGAGGGCTGTGAAGGAAGATGAAATTAGAGGTGGGGGCCTTGTCTGTCGGCCATGATGGCAGCCAGGAGGTGTGTGCTCAGGTCTTCCTTGAAAAGCGAACCTGCCATAAGGAGTACAGGGAGGCAACAGCCTCCAGCAGCAGCCCCTGTGGCATCAGCCAGTGTTCCAGCTGCCAACACCCTCTTCCTGGGCAGCTGCAGCTAATGACTGAACATGGTGAGAAGACCAAGGCCCGGCCATTCGGGCTCAATGCAAGACTCTTCTAATCCTTGTTCTCGACTTGCCCGTTGGACTGGCCTACACAGCACTGCATGGGTTTTCCGGAGAAATAGAACCAATAGGAGACACATCTATATACCTATATACCTACATATATATTTATATAGACAGATATACATATATATGTGTATATGTATATATATATAAATATAAAATGAGATTTATTATAAGGCACTGCCGCATGTGATAATGAGGCTGAAAAGTCTCATGACCTCCTGTCTGCAAGCCTGAGACCAGGAACGCCCGTGCTATAGTTCCAAGGCCTGAGAGCCAAGGTCGATTCTAGCCCAGGTCCGGAGGACTTCCTCCACCGTTCGGGTCTATGCAGGCCTTCGAGAAATTGGGTGATGCCCACTCACACAGGGGAGGGCCATGTGCTCTGGTCAGTCCACCAATGCCAATGCTAATCCCACCCAGAAACACCCTCACAGACACACCCGGAATCACGTTGAACCAGGTATCTGGCCATCCGTGGCCCAGTCAAGGTGACCCATAAAATTATCCATCCCCATCACCAGACTCAGGCTTTTCCTGCCCAGTGCGCCTTCCTTTCACAGGTGTCAGAACCGTATCACACTCTGCAGGCTTTTGCTGCCTACTCCTTCTAAGTCTCTCGCCCCTTTAGTTTTCACAGGTGTTACCGCCAATAATTCTGCCATTTCTAATTACGTCTTGGCGTCTGTTTCCAAAAGGAGCCACACTGACAGTTGATCCTGGAAGGGGTCTGAGGAAGCAGGTCACGAGATGGGTGGGGCTTGGGGATTGGCTCACCCACCGCCTGGTCTGCAATGAGGACCCATCTTGAGTGGTGTGCGTGGTATGAATAGTCCCTGGCACAACTGTTAGACAGTTTACTGGTGGTGACCTTGGAGAATGTCCCTGTGGAAAGGAACGTCGGAGCCAGTGTGCTGATTCAGGAATCTACAGCTGTGTAAGAGCAGACCCAGCTGGGTGGCAGGCTGATGACCTAATTGTTGGGAACCTGAGCTCTGGACACGTTGGCTGCTCAGCCAAGGCAGGCCTCCCATCAAATCAGGGATAAGGTTGGAAAAACCTGGCCCCTGAAACATGGGGCAGAGGTAAGTAGGTGGATGCCCCTGAGAAATGTGGCTCTTCAGAGTTCCTGAGCCTTCAGAGCCTGCAGAGGTGGCCCATCCCTCCCTACTGAGAGCTAGCAGTTCCCCCACGGGAGGGGGCAATGCAGAAACCGCCCCCCCCCAGGAGGCAACAGGTCCTGCCCACTCCAGGAGCTGCCCCGCCTCCTCTGTGGCTGACAGGCTGTAAGACAGATGAGCAAGAATGTATTGACTTGGAGGGACTCACCTGCAACATGGGTTTCATACCTGGGCACGGACCCCAGGGAAAGGGGCAAACACACTTGGCTTCCAGAGGGGCTCTTGGAAGCCAAGAGAAAGCCGTGTCTCACTCTGAATGAAGGTCAACTGCATGGGTTGCTGAAGCCAATGGAGGAAAGGACTCCACAGTACAGGGAAGTAGGGATGCTGTTGGGATTTATTCTGAGAGGCCAGAAGACCCACCAAGGACTATCGTGACGGGTGGGTGAGCTTGCTCAACCACCCATCATGATGAGCAAGCTCCAGCTTGGTGGCTGCCTCACCCAGTCAGTGCTGGCCTGCACTGGGCAAGGGGGCCCACATCACTCAGGGCCCATTGTCCCTTCAGGCCAGCGCTGACTGGATGAGGCAGCCACCAAGCTGGAGCTTGCTCATCGTGACGGAGATGACAGGGGCCTGGGCAATAAAAGCCAGCTGGCGGCCCTTGCCACAAGCAGGGCCACATTGAGTGTAACAGCGGTAGGAGGGGCAGCCAAGGACACTTGACCCACAGGGCATGTGTGGGTGGTAAACAGGAAGGTAACGAACAAGACTGCTGCTTCACACCTACAGTTAGGATGCTAAGCATGGCAGGCCCCTCAGAAAGAGTGCGGCCCCTGGCTGCACGTAAGCACGGGCACGTACAGCCAGGGCTGCCCCAGTCTGAGCTGCTGTGCTGGGTGTGGCCTCCCGGCCAGAGCAGATGTGTAAGGCTTCAGGTAGATGATGTACTGCCATGGCTTTGGCAAATGCGTTTCGTTTCTTCTTGTTTCCTATCCCAATAAGGGAACAGGATTAGGAAGTGTTCACGTGAAAATGGAATGGGTAAAATATTGCTTTACAGCAGGGACCAAATCCCACACACAGCTGTCCATAGCCTGTTTTCCTCCGGCCCTTGAATTAAGAATGGTTTGTACATTTTTAAAGGTTTGTAAAGTAATGACAACAAAATCAAAGAAGAAAATGTAAAAGATGATAGGTGGCCACGAAGCCTGAGATACTGGGCGGCCTTTATGGTGAATGTGGGGAGGTACTAGCAATGATGGGGAAGACGCAGGGCAGAGATGATGGCAGGCCCCAGTGAGAGATTCACCACAGTTAGGTCCGGGGATTCTGGAGCAAAGCTGTGCCAGCCACAGCAAAGAATTACTGTGATGGTCAAACTGATGTGTCAATTCGACTGGGCCATGGAGTGCCCAGATATTTGGTCACACACTATCCTGGTGTTTCTGTGAGAGTGCTTTTGGATGCGAGTAACGTTTAAATTGGTAGAAGGAGTAAAGCAGATTGCCCTCCCTCAGGCGGGTGGGCCTCATCTAATCAGTTGAAGGCCTGAATAGAATGAAAAAGCTGACCCTCCCTCGAGAAAGACAGAATTCTTCGTGCTTCACTGTCTTTGAACTGGGACATTGGCTTTTCCCCACCCTCAGGATTGAACTGAAACATCTGGGTCTCAAGCGTGCTGACCTTTGGACTGAAACTATGCCATCATCTCTCCTGGTTCTCAGGCCTGTGGACTTGTTGGACCAGTACTTATACCATCCGTTCTCTTGGGTCTTCAGGTTGCTGACTCACCCTGCAGATGTTGGGATTTGCCTGCCTCCATAATCCGGTGAGCCAATTCCTTAAAATAAACCTCTTTCTCTATATAAATCTATATACATCCTGTTGATTCTGTTTCGCCGGAGACCCATAATACAACTATGCACCTTAATCAAAACCAAAACACAGCTCTTGACATGCTACTGGGCCCTGGTAGAGATAGAATGGTCGGCTACAAAACACCAAGTAATCATATATCTAGAACTGCCATCATTAGCTGGTTTTGTGAGACTCACCTAGTGCTACCTTCGGGCAGGCTCGGTGGCAATCCTTTATAAGGTGGAAAGGCCGCATCCCAAATCAAGTCTGGGCAAGACCTGAGGACTGTGTCACCTGCAGGTAACCACATGGCCGCAGTGCCCCTCCCTCTGCTCAGATCTGTGGTCATATGGGGGCCCGTACGAGTAGCAGGAGCAGGAGAAAAATGCCCAAGCTAGCTTTAGGGATGGCTGGACTCAGGATACAACTCAAAAAAAGATGGCGACTGCATCCCAGCCATGCTCTGGAGTGACATTTCCAAACAGTGGCCATGGAAAAGCTTTGCAATTAACCCGATTTTGAGCTATGCTTTTTCTGCTCTGAGAGCCTCAGCCAGAACCACTGTCAGGAAACTGACAGAATGCCTTCCCCACAGGCAAATAAATGTTCCCACGGAACATAGCATTTGACCAGGGGACCCACTTCACAGTGAGGAGTAGACCACGGCCGTGGGATCTGATGGTCTCGTCCCACCACCCAAAGCAGTTGGCCTCAGAGAGCAGAAACGACTGACTGAAGGCACAGCTGAGATGCTAGCTTGGAGTCCGTTCTCTGCACGCGTGGGGACATCTTTAGGGATGTAGTCCACGTATTCAACCAGAGATGGGAGAAATTCTAGATAAATTGCCCTAATTGTGTAGAGTTCAGTGATGTGCTGTACTTTTAACTCTTAATTCCTAGCACAGGCCTCCAAGCCTAAGATTTCTCATCAATTTTTTCCACTTATGCATTCATTACTGACCAATAAGAAATTATTTAATGGATTGGAGAGAAGGTTGAGACCTGACTAGTTTACATCCTTGATAATGATTGCTAATAATAGCAAACATGTTTGAGCTATTGTGAAATGCTAAGCCTTGTACATACTTTATCTCATTTCACCCTCAGAAAATCTCAAAGAAGGTGCTATTATTATCCTTATTTCACGCATGACGACATAGAGGCTCAGAAGGTGAAGTCATTTGTCCTGGTCATACCTCTTGTGGGTGGCCAGCTTTAAACACTGCTCTTTCTGTCTAATATCTGTATTATTCTCTCAACAATTTGCTTCCCATTATAAGAAAGATATCGCAGTTACTGCCATTCATTCTTTCATCCATCAATTCAGTAATTATTCCCTGAGTGTTTCTTATGTTTCTGGACTTGGCTGAATTTTGCTGATTAACAGTGGTGAACAAATAGGCAGGATCCTGTCTTCATGAAGCTTATCGCCTAATAGCGTAGCAGCCCCATACGTCAAAGGCATTTGGGGTCTCAAGAGGGAGCAGACACTGCATGTGCAGAGACTGAACTTTTGCAGAGACTAAAAAAGGTTCTCTCTCACCTAGACCCTAGAATCTACATTGTGCACAGTGAATATATAAAACCTGGGTTAAAGCATTGACCTCTTAGCCTCACCAGCTGTACAATGGGTATGGAAATATTAGGTTTCTTACCAAGTGGTGGTGATCTCAAATAAGAAAACGTGTGAAAGCGCTTGGCAAACTGTAAAATACGGAGGAAAGCACTTTTTTGAAAATTTCATCTTTTTAAAATTGAGAAATGATTGACACATAACACATTAGTTTCAGGGGTCCAAGATAATGATTTGGTATTTGTATGTATTGAGAAATGATCACCACAGGACTTTTCTTTATATTAAAAAATTCAAACATAAACTAGAGAGAACAGTACAGTAAGTACTCAAATGTCCATCAACCAGCCATCAATGATCAACTCATGATCAACTGTGTTGCATTTCTCGCCACCCAAACCCTGCACCCATATTTTGAGAAGCAAATCCTTGAGAGCGTATCTTTTTATCCATACATATTTCAATACATATGTCTCAAAGGAAGGGATTCCTTTTTTTAAAAAAACACAGACCACAAATACCATTATCACTCTTAAAAAATTAAAAACAAAACTGACTGTATTTCCTTAATTTTATCGATGATCATAATTTGATTCCGTGGTCACATTTGCCTGATTATCCTAAAAAATTTGAGATCAGTAGGTTTGAATCCGTATTTAGATACAGTTCATATACTGCTGTTGGTTGAGACGTTATTTTTAGCCGGTTGAATTCCCACCTCGTCTTCTGTTTGTTTTCATTCCCTTTTCGTTCTTTCCCCGAAGAAACTGGGTCCCATGAACACAGTGGTCCTCAACCCCCAGGGCGTGCCAGCGCGCTCGTGTCGCCTGGAGAAGGGGACAAGCGGGGCGCTGTGTCCTGCTGCCTCGGGTCCTGACCCCGGGTGGCGGGTGCGGCCCTGCCGGCCTGGGACCCGCGCCCCGAGCATCCCGCCGAGCATCCCGCCGAGCATCCCGCCGAGCATCCCGCCGAGCATCCCGCCGCCGTCTCACGGGCGGTGCAGGTTCCTGGCGCGTCCGCCGACACGCTCGGCCTCCCTCCCGTTAAGAGAAGCCTGTAGAATTGCCTGCAGCGCCGCGTAACGCTTAAAACTCAGGGTTTGAAGTTCTGCGTTCCAGACACTGAGACCCACAGCAGCTGGGCGTACGTCTCGTGGTTGACACTCGTTTGCCATGCGACCTTGGGCTGTGAGGGTTAGACGGGATCGCAAAGAGGAAAGCGCTCATTCAGCACGGTGCCGGGCACCTGGCCAGGGCTAAACAAACTCGATTATGAATTTTTTCAAACAAGCAATAATAATGGGGCACATTAGTGGAAGTCTGCGGAAGGCCATGAGTTTTGGAGGGTTTCCACGTCAGCAGAGCCAAGGAGGAACGAACGCACCAAACAAGAGGTCGCCGGAGGGAGGGCGGGCGCCTCCCGTCCACTTCCCGTCGGCCTGCGGGTCGGGCCCTTTAAGGAGGGCGGGCCCACGTGACCCAGGGGTCACGTGGCTCGCGGGGCAACATGGCTGCGCCCGCGGTCGTGCCGGCTGGTGGGCCGCGCGCCGGGCTCGGTCTCGTCCCTTCGCTGCCGCTGCTCCTGCTGCTGGGCGCGGCGGCGCGGGGCGAGGAGGCCGGCGCGGGCTCGTGCGGCTGCGGGGCTCCCCAGCGGCCCGGGGCGCCTGGCAGCTCGGCCGCCGCCGCCGCGCACCGGTACTCGCGTGAGGCGAACGCGCCGGGCCCGGGCCCCGCGGAGCGACCTCCGGTGCCCGGCAAGGTGCGGGCGGGTGGGCGGCCGGGGTGGCGGGCAGGGCTGGCGTGGGCGAGGCGAGGCGAGGCGGGCGGCCGTGGCGCCCCGTCCCCGTCCCCGTCCCCGCCCCCGCTCCCGCCTTCACAGCCGCCGGCCTGGCGTGTCGGCGCGGCTCCGAGCTGGAGGCGGCCCCGGAGGGCGCGGCGGGGCGTCGGGGGGCGAGTCGGCGTCGGGCGCCCCCGGGAGGCGCAGCCGGCCCCCGTTTCCGCCCCACGGCCTTTCCCGTCGGCGTTCCCACGCGCCGCGCCGCGGGGCGGGTTTGCTGGGACGGACCCGGCACCGAGGACCCCGTCCGCCGGTCCTTCCCGCCGGCGGGGACGCGGGGGTGAGCTCCGGGGCCTCGGGCCTCGGGCCTCGGGTGCGGGCGCCCCCCCCCCGGCTTCCCCTCCCCCCCGGCTTCCCCTCCCCCCCGGCTTCCCCTCCCCCCCCGGCTTCCCCTCCCCCCCCGGCTTCCCCTCCCCCCCCGGCTTCCCCTCCCCCCCCGGCTTCCCTCCCCCCCGGCTTCCCTCCCCCCCCCCCCGCGGCCCCGTCCCGCGCAGCCGCAGCCGCGGCCTCGAGCACGTGTCCTGCTGTCCCGGTGACCCGCGCCCTGGGCGCCACCCCGGTGTGCGCGGAGCCCCGCGAACGGGCGTCGTGCCGGCCCCGCTGATGGCCGTTCCCCTAACGGGCTGGCAGTTGGGGACCAGTTTCTCCGTCCTCGGCAGGAAGCCCCGCGCCTGTGCCTCCACTCTGTACGGACCCGGCCGCCGCCCCGGTGACGTGCACACGCGGGCCCGGCTCACACTTGCCCAGGACCGTGCGGCCGGTGCGGGGTCTCCCCGCTGCAGCGCTGCGGCCGGCCGTGGGCCCCGGCGCGGGGTGTGCGCGGCCGCGTCTCCCGCCTCCCGTCCGCACGACGTGCGCGTTTCCCACCCGGGCAGAGGCCCTGCGCCCGGCCTGGGCGTGGGGCGGCCCGTGTTCCCCAGGCGCTGCCTCCACCGCCTGCCACGTTCGCAGGCTCCCAAGTGGTAATGAGCTGGGGGCCGAGAACGCAGCCCGCAGCCTCCGAAGACTTGATCCAACGATGGAACCTGACGTAGCCTTGTTGTCAAGACAGAAACACTTCCTAGGAGGCAGTTCTTTACCTCTCGTTCTCCTTGGCTTCACGTATTTTAGCTCACGTGCGGGTGGACTTGGGTCTAAATCTGACGCTTAGCTATTTATTCTAAATTCAGGAAGTACAATGTTACGGGAGACATACATGCTTGTAGTGATGGCCTTGTTTCTTCTTTGTTTTTTAAAGACTTTATTGCAGAGCAGTTTTAGTTCACGACAGAATTGAGAGGAAGGTGCAGAGTTGCCCACAGACACCCTGCGCCCACACCTGCACAGCCCCCTTCTTGTCAACATGCCCCACCAGACGGGTGTCTTACAACTGATAATGTCAGAATCACCCAAGGTTCACAGTTTTCTTTAGGGTTCACTTTTGGCAGCGTACGTTCTGTGGCTTTGGACAAATGTGTAATGACGTGTATCCATCATTGTGGTATCCTGCAAGGTATTTTCACTGCCCTAAAAATCCTCTGTGACCCGCCTATTCATTCCTCTCCTCCCCACTGGCAACTACTGAGCTTTTTATTGTCTCCATAGTTTTGCCTTTCCAGAGTGTATAGTTGGAATCATACAGTATGTAGACTTTTCCAATTGCGTTTTTTCACTTAGTCGTATACATTTAAGTTGCCTCCATGTGTTTTCATCGCTTGATATCCTACATATTTCATTTTATTGCTGAATAACATTCCCTTGTTTGGGTATACGAGCCACAGTTGATTTTTCCAGTCGCCTACTGAAAGGTATCTTGCTTGCTTCTAAGTTTTGCCAGTTATAAATAAAGTTGCTGTAGACATTTGTGGGCAGGGCTTGTGTGCACATAACTTTTCAGTTCCTTAGGTTAAACACCAAGGAGCCTGATTGCTGGGTTAAATGGCAAGAGTAAGCTTAATTTATAAGCAACCACTAAATTGTCTTCCCAAGTGGCCGTCCCAGTTCGCATGCCCACCAGCAATGTACGACAGTTCTGTTGCTCCCCGCTCTGCCGGCGTTCAGTGCTTTCATGGTTCTGGTTTTGGCCTTTCTGTTACAGTTAGGAGGCCGTGGTACCTCATTGTTTTGATTTGCAGTTTTGGTTGACGCGCGATGTGGAGCATCATTGCCACCTGCTTACATTTGGTGACGTGTCTGTTACGGACTTTGGCCCCTTTTAAAATCGCATTGGTCGTTTTCTTATTGTTGAGTTTTAAGAGTTATGTGTATATTTTAGATGACAGTCCTTTATCAGATGTGTCTTCCGCAGTCTTTTCTCCCAGTCTGTGACTTATTTTCTCATTCCTTTGACATTGTCCTTTGCAGAGCAGAAGTTTTTAATGAAGGTCCGTTCAGCGGTGTCTCCCGTGGATGGTGCCCTTGATGTTTTGTCACCAAACCCAGACTCATCGGGGGTTTCTCCTAAGTTACCTTCTAGGGGTCTCGTGTTTCACATTTTGGTCTACGATCCATTTTGCGTTACTTTTTGTGCAGGGTGTAAGGTCTGTGTCTAGAGTCTTTTCTTGAATGTGGACGTCCATTGGTCCCAGCACCATCATTGGAAGAGACGATCTTTGCTCCATTGAGTTGCGTGTTCTCCTTCATCAAAGATCAGCTGACTGTATTTATGTGGGTCTATGTCTGTGCTCTCTAGTCTGTCCCATTGATCTATTCGTCTCTTTCTCCAATACCACACTGTATTGATTACCATACCTGTATAGTAAGTCTTGGAGTCAGGAACTGTCCGCCCTTCAACCTTGTTCTCCTTCTGCATCGTATCGGAGATGCTGTGTCAGCTGCTTCTCCACATAAACTTGGTAATCTGTTTGTTGCTATCCATGAAATAACTTCCTGGAATTTTGATGGAGGTTGTATTGAATCTAGTTTTTCTTTGTTTTCTGTTAGTTTAATTCAACAAATGTTTATTTGGCATATATATTATATGAAACTCTGTCCTATGTTCTGGGCATAAAGAAAAAAATTTATGCTCTACCCTCAAAGCATTTACACTCTGGAAGGTGTGTCTGTCTGTCTGTCTGTCTGTCTCTCTCTCAAACCTCACATGTAAGCATCATTCTTCTATAGTGACAATACTGTAGGAGGAGTGTGTACAAAGTGCTTGGTGAGGAAGAAAGGATTCATTTCTTCCTAGACAAATCAGGAAGTGCCTCAAAGTAAAGGTCGCGTTTGAGCTACGCCTTGGGGGAGACATTCTCAGGAGCTGAGATGGATGGGCAGGTGGAAGGACATTCCAGGAAGGAGAATGGCATGGGCACAAAGCATTGTGCCAGTGCATAGTGTGTTCTGGGAAACAGAAACAAGTATGGTTCTGTGGGTGAAATGTCACATTTGTAAATGTAACACTTCAGGTGTGTCTTATTTTGTATACTCATTTAATGAACGCTTGGCAAGATGAGGGACAGAAATAAATAGCTTGGGGCTTTATCCTCAAGGAATTTGCAGTTTCACTGAAAAGTTATGGCAGTAAAAATGGTCTGGGAAACAATATAGATATTTACATTTTTTTACTTAAGTTCCCTCTGGTTAAACAAGTATACAGTTCTCATTGAGAAAATGATCCCAGCAATTTTCTACAGAGCTTATTATTTTGTAACAAAGTAGCAAAATATTTTAATCTCCATATATCTTTCAAAACAGTTGTTTCAAAGGCATTTAGAATGATGGATAATAAAATTGTATGTGATGTCTCTGTATGTTTGGGTGATTTCAGTCTCGATTTCCTGTCTGAGGATGTTTCTAATCAGGTCATGGCTTTGATTGCCATGAAACCTTCCCTCCAGGAATAAGTACTGGTTTTTCTCTAAATTCCCATAGCATTTTGTGGTCTGATGGCAACTTGTATATTTTCTTTAATGTTATGTTATTTGTGTAGTGTCTGATATTCTATGTGGCAAACCCGTTTTTTAGACCTGCTTTAATCTCTGTATCCGCCAAATGCCTTAAACATTTTAGGCATTCTGTAACAATTCTTGAATGATTATTTACATTTGTGGTGGATACAATGTTGAGAATAAAGGGTATCAGATATTTTTTTAAAGAACCCTTTGTGCAGTATTCTTTTGCTGTGTCTCATCCTGCAAAGAATCCAGTGAGAATAATTATCTCCCACTTTACAGCTGAGGCACCTGAGGCTGAGTGGAACCATAAACCCCAGGGCCTGAGGAAACTGTAATGCCCTTCCATCTGTTAGCACCTGCCTGTGCAGGCCTTCGAGGAAGAGAATGGTGGAGGTAGATAAGCCCTGTACAGACAGAGAAGGCCGCAGTTCCTGGACCGATCCAGGGAGCATGGTACTTTTGTTATTCACCTGGCTTTCTCCTGAGTCTTTTGCTTTTTAGGTGGTTAGGTTTGAGGAGAGGAAAGAAGGGAAAGGGAGAAGAGCTACACAGAAGAGTTGCAGGTAAACTTAATTCTTTTTTGCGTGTAAGACAAAAATCTCATAGGAGTAAGTGAAAGAAATGACAAAACTGGCTTAAGCAGGAAAAGGGTGGGGGAGAGGGCATTTATGGGCTTCCGCAGTGGCGAGTTGAAGAGTAGGAAAGGCCTCAGACACGCTGGACCCAGGGCCTCGGGTGGCATCGCCAGGTCTCTCTTTCTGGCTATCTCTTGGTTGATCTCCCATGTTGGCTTCATTTTCAGGTAATGTCCCTATTCCTACTGGTCAAATAGCCAGAAAAGAAAGTTCTGTCCTCATAGCTCCAGCAAAAGTGCTCATGAACTTGGTTGGGTCACGGGCTTTTCCGTAACTATATGTGGTCAGAAGAAAGCCACGATTGGCCAGGCCTGGTAGGTCCTTACGCCGGGGAAGACGTGGTTTTCAAAGGGGTGTCAGGGGTCTTCACGGGGGAGTTGGTGCCAGGTGGGTAAACACACGTGCCCACTGCACCTGGCCGGATGTGTAGCCCAATACGCTTCTGGTGATTCTAGGTGTCACCTGTGCCTCTGGCTTGAGGGGCGGTGGCAGACACTGTGGTGGTGGAGGCGTTTGAACTTACTTTTGAGGAGGAGTGGATTGTTTGAATGTGGACCTTCCGTGAGGCCTTGGTTAACTCGGTTCTTTTTTTGTGGCTGAAGACCCTGTGGAGTGAGACACCTGACACTCTGGATTTCACTCGAACAGCTTCTTAGGACAGGAAATCTCCCTTCACTAGTGTAGATGGGAAATTAGGATCCACTCAGAGCAATGCAGACTGTTTTTATCTACAGCTTCCAGACTGGAAATGTGGCTTATTCAGGGATGGCTATCTCTGATGGTTAATGAAAGGAGGAAAAGAAAAAAGGAAAAAAGAAAAAGACGAAACGAGGCGAGGAGCCCACAGAGGAAGTCGAGATTGTCCTAGCACTGCTGGTATCACTCACCTTGCCGGAGCGGAGCGTGAGAAATGAGGTGCCCGGAGCACTGTGTGAGGTGCAGCGGGCAGAGCTGTGGCCGAGGGCTGCACACCTGTCCTCAGCACAGGACCTGCTTGTCTGCGGCCTGGAAGCTTTTTTTTTTTCCTGTAAGTCTTTATGAAACCTTTCATTAGATCATTTTAATAGTCATCTTAAGACTGCACTTAAAGCTCTTATCCGAGGCCTCTTGTCGTTCTGCTGCTTTGCAGAGCTGCATAAAGCCCTACTTTCTCAGGGCTCAAGAATCTTGTGCCCCAGATGCTTGGGGAATTAATGAGAATAACGTGTGAACCTGGTTCAGTCCTCGAGCAGAATCTGTTTCAGAGGTCTTACTGGGGGGCAGACGTGCGGTCTGTGTCTGAGACTGTGCTGGGAAAGAACTGGAATTTTTGTTGTTAAATTTTTTTTTTCTAAGATTTTATTGGGGAGGGGTAACAGGACTTTATTGGGGAACAGTGTGTACTTCCAGGTCTTTTTTCCAAGTCAAGTTGTTGTCCTTTCAGTCTTAGTTGTGGGGGACGCAGCTCAGCTCCAGGTCCAGTTGCCGTTGCTAGTTGCAGGGGGCGCAGCCCACCATCCCTTGCGGGAGTCGAGGAATTAAACTGGCAACCTTGTGGTTGAGAGCCCACTGGCCCATGTGGGAATCGAACCGGCAGCCTTCGGAGTTAGGACATTGGAGCTCCAACTGCCTGAGCCACCAGGCCAGCCCTGTCGTTACAATTTTGAATAATTCAAATGATAAATCCCTCATTGTATTCATGACCTCACTTGTTCAGTCAATAAAGTTTTTTTTTCTCTTTTCTTCTCAGTATCTGCCGTGAACTATGCACCGTGCTAGGTGCTGGGGATATAGAAATGAAAAACTTTGTTTCTGGTTCCCAAGGAGCCTAGGATCTAGGGAAGGTGAAAACACGTTATTAAAATACTGTGTGTGTCAGATGTCAGGCAGAGGCATTCATCAGAGAGACCCGCCTGAGGGGTGTATGACCTAGCCAGGGGAGGGAGATGCAGGCAGGAAAGGCCTCCTGGAGGAGGTGAGCCTTGAACTTTGATATTGTTTACAAACAGTCTGAGTACACTTTATTTAAGCAAAATGGTGAGACATCAGGCTCTGATGTTAGTTATTTTATTTTACCCTGAAAGGAGATGGGGCTGCCTGGAGAATTAAAGTAGGGAAGTAGCATGATCACACTGATACCTTATTTGGTTGTTCAGTTTTTTGAATACTCAGTACATTTACGTGCAATAGAAGTAAAAAATAATATAGAAGAGCGTGCAGTGCAAGGTTTTCTGCTTGCCTAATAACCTCCCCCCTCAAACAACCACTGCGTCAGTTCCTCGTGTGTCTTCCAGAGCTATGTCTGCAGGTACAAGCAAACAGAAACATGGGAAGATGCATTCTCCCCCCGCCTCGTTTTCACCCACGTGACAGGAGGCCGTGCCCACTGAATGCATCTTGTTTTGTTCACTTAGCTCTTTACCTGGGTCAGATCTCTCCATGTCAGGAGGTAAAAGCATCGCAATTCCACTACTGATGAACACTTAGGTTGTCTCCAGTCTTTTTCGGTTACTGACAGCTGTCATAAATTGTACCGGGTACAGAAGACTGACTGGCATTTCAGAAAGTTCAGTAGGGGCTTCAGTTTGTGGAATGAATGCGTGCATGGAACGTGGATGGCTTAGGAGCAAGGAGGGATGTGAAAGGACGAGACGAGACTGGGAGACCAATTGTGAGGTGACTGCAGTGTCCGTGAATAGAAAAGGGGGGAGACTAGAGGGATGGATGTTTGGGAGACCCAGTCCGACTAGGTGACCTGTAATGTTGGGATAAGGGGCTGGGAGTAGTTGAGTAGGAATTCTTAGGGTAATGGTAATACCTTGGACAAAGAATAGGACATTTATTACCCATGTGTCATAGATGCAAATAGCTCCATTTTTATTGGGAAATACGTGCACAGAATTGAAGGGAACCACTAGCAAAGACAGTTGGTGCAAATAGGAAGTCGGAACCAAGGGCTGTTGATTGCTCATTTCTCTGTCTTCTGATCTTGTTTCCCTAACTCTTCTGCTGTTATTACTAAGCCACGTTCTCTCCTTTTATTCCCACTCATTATCTCCTTTGGCTTCCTTTATTTCCTTTCTAAATTTGAACCCGTGTTTTCTAGATCAGAGATTTGACCATTCTTAAGCTGCTGAGAAGGCAATGAGTTGACTTTTCACTCAAAGGATTAGAAAATAATGTGTCTGCACAGTATATTTCTGACAGATGGTATGATTGTGTTCTTTTTTAAAAAAAATTGAGGTAGATGACATACCGTAAAACCCACCTTTTCAAAGTCTGCAATGTAGTGGTTTTTAGTATAGTCACAAGGTTTCACACTTATCATCACTAATTCCAGAACATGTCACAATCCCGCAGAGAATACCCCTTCAGCAATCATTCCCCATTCTCACCTCGGTTTCTCTCTCTGGATTCGCCTATTCTGGGAATTTTTTGTGAATGAAGTCATACAATATGTGGCCTTTGTGCGTGGATTCATTCACTCTGGAGTGTTTTCAAGGTTCATCCATTTGTGGCGTGTACATGTACCGCATTCCTTTTTCTGGCCGAATAGTATTCCCTTGTATGGACGTAGCACATTTTGTCGAGCCGTTCTTCAGTTGATGGACAGGTGAGTTGCTGCTGGTATTTTTTGGCTTTTAGGAATAATGCTGCTATGAAGGGTGGCGCACCTGCCTTTTTGTGGACATGTTTTCATGCATCACGTGGACTAACGAAACTACTTTTCTAAAGATTTGTATTTTTTGTGCCGGGGCCTGCCTTCCTTTGGCGCACAGAGTGATCTGACTGATGTGACAGTGACTTCTGTGATGGGCCTTTGCTGGCGCCTGGGTGCTTCTTGGTGCCAGCGGTCTGAGCTTCACACCGGCGGTCTGGCTCTGCGGCATGACTTCCCGCTCCCCTTTCCCTGCAGATGGTCCCCATCCCTGCCGGCGTGTTTACCATGGGCACGGACGACCCTCAGATAAAGCAGGACGGGGAGGCGCCCGCCAGGAGCGTCGCCATCGATGCCTTTTTCATGGACGCCTACGAAGTCAGTAACGCTGAATTCGAGAAGTTCGTCAACTCCACTGGCTACTTGACTGAGGTAATGGGGTCACATGGGGAGGGAGAACTGCCTTCCAACCCACGTTTTATGGTGTGCCTGGTGCCGCGCTAAGCACGTTGCTTATGTTTTTACTGAATTTAATTCTCAGGGCCACTCCACAAGGCAGGTTAGTTTTCAGGGAGCAAACTGAGGCTTAGAAAAGTGATTTGCAGCGAGTTAGTGGGGAGCTGGGGTTCCAGCCTGGCCAGCGTGACCCAGGGCCCGCGTTTTTCACCATTACACTATCCTGTGTCAGCGCTTTAATATAACGGGCAGTGCACTGTCCACTCAGGCTTCCTGACATGAAGTAAGGCCACTTTCCCCTCTCAGAAAATTGCAGTGCGTTTGTTCCGGGAGCATTTTGTATTTCATGAGCGACAGATGCAGAAGTGCTGCTTTGGGCTTTTGTGGTTTTTATTCCAAGGCCTGATGACTTGTGCGCCATCCCTGGCTGTCCCAGGCCTCACTCATCCTGTGGTCATTGTCGCAGAGCCAGGCACCAGGTTCTGAAAGTGGACGTCTGTTCTAAATGGCAGTAGGAAGAGAGAGAGAGGTCTTCTAGTTTATGTAGATTTCTGTAAGTGTCTAAAAAATACTTGTTTTGTGGGCTTCCCATTTTCTCTCTGCCCTCGCCCTCAGTTTGTGGAGTCCCTGTCCTTTTTCTTTTCTTTTCAAAGCCCAAAACATCCTTTTCTTATTTTAAAAAAAAATTGGAGAGTAAATGCTGGAAGCAAAACAGGATTCAGATTTGATTTTGCATTATTATCACATTTGATTTTGCATGTAGGAAATTGCTTTGGAATTTCCTAAAATGTATAAAGCAGTTGTGTTTTCTCATACCTGTTTGTAGTATGTGGAAGGCCCATTCTTTCTATTTTGTAAGGATGCGCTCAGGTCCAGCTGCCCAGTAGGCTACTGACGTTCGCAGAAGACTTGTGAGGACGGGCTCTTAGACCAGGGCTCGCCATAAAGGTTAGACAGAAAAAGCAGAAGTTAGGGCGTCCGGGAACAGGGGTGGGGGAAAATTACATCTGGATTTTTACTAATTTTAACTGAAATTTGGCATTTCCTTCAATTATGAAGCAGACAACCAGCCATAGTAGTAGCAGGACCTACGACTTCATCACCAGTAGAAATCAGACACTTTGTGTCACATTATTGTTGTTGCAGACATCTCGAAATATTGTTTGTGTTCATTCCCTCCTTAGAAATGGTGATAATTATGAGACTTGCTACTTGATCTCATTCAATATATTAATAAAGAGCACATATATATTACTGTAGCACTAATTTGTTTTATTTGTTTTATTAATGTTTTGATATAATGAGTTTTCTTTGTAAATGTAGTGATTTTATTTTACACATTTAAACATTTCATTCTGAAAAGGAAGTGCTTTAAGCTTCATTGTACTGCCAGAGGGGTCCGGGGCCCAAAAAGGGTGAAGAACCCGGGCTTTGGATAAAATGCTTCAGGGTTTTATGGCACTTGACAGTTTTTTCTGTCCCTCCAAATTCATTTTATGTCACACTCCACTCGCTCACCATGTTCTAGCCCAGCTGGTCTTGTTTCTGTTCCTTGAAAACTGCACAGTCTTCCCCATCTTGGGGGCCCACATTTCCCCCCACCTCGAATTTCCTGCCCCCTTGCCTGCCCCCCGTTTTGCATGGCTGGCTCCTTCTCATTCCTGAGTCATCTTAGCTTGGGTCCCAAGGAAGGGTCCCCTTCCTCTGTTCACTCTCTCCAAAGGAGTCTTCTCTCGATACTCTTTGCCTTACAAGGTCAAGTGAAGTTGTAATTATTTTCTTCCTTTTCTTTTGTGACTTGATTTTGTCTGTGCCTTCACATGTAAGTGCTAGAAGGACCGGGACTGTGCCTGTCTAATACGACCTCGAGTCTCTGTCCTTCAGCCCAAAGCTAGGCATGTGGTAGGTGTTTGGTGCATGTTGTTGGATGAAGGACTGGCGTAGGTACCAGGATGGGGGTGGTATGGGGAGTACAGGAGGAAGAGCGGGGTGACGAGGAGACGAGGGGCTCCATGCAGGAAAAGGAGTTTGCTGAAATCCTGGGATCCAGGAGGCAGCTGATACCATCCAGTGAGGACAGAACAGGCCTGGAGGGAGACATGGAGAGTCATTTGATGTTCTGGCCACCATGACAATGATGAGACTGAAAGAGGTCGTCTGGCAGCAGGTCCTGGATCTCAAACTGTGACCTCCTGGACCGCCGGTGTTAGAACCCCCAGCTGAGCTGTCCCCACATGCAGGCCCTGCCCTCACCCCAGACCTCCTGAATCAGCCTTTGGGCATGGGGGGCTGTGGCCTGTAACCAGCTGGCCAGGTGACTTCACCTGCACAGAGCGCGAGGGCTCAGGTGTAGAGGAGGAAGAGCAGGACCCTGACAGCAAGTGTTTAGGGGCTGGAAGGAGAGCCCATGGGTTTCAGGAGAGGAAGGAAGAGTCAGACACAGAGTCGGAAAACTAGAAGAGGAGACCAAGGGATGAGGAGGGGGTGTCTGGTCCCATGTAACAGAGAGAACCAGGCAGATGCAGTCATGCTAGATAAAAGTCATTGAAATGTGGATTTCCATTGGATACGTGACATTTATAAGCGTGGTTGACACCTCCGTGGAGCCAGAATGTGTCAGAATATCAGAAAACAATGCCATGCAATTCTTTCAGCCAGATTCCAGGAGTAGAATGAAGGACAGTGGTGGCTTGTGAACTCTCTAGTGGAAAGAATACGGCGATTTTCCAAAGCCGTTTGTAATACTTGGGGACGTGTGTTTCATCAACAGGAACAAGCGCGTTCTCAAAAGCTAATCTCTTCCAGTCTGCAAATGAGCCTTGACTGAAAATGGTCTCTGTAAGTGACAGTCACCTGTTTTAAAACGGAGCCAGATCCTTTTAAGGCATTTCTGAACCCTCTGGGAAGTCACAAGAGAAACTTACATTTACTTGGACTAAAAGATCCATTTTAACAACGTGCAGAGAAAATGGCACATGTGGAACACGTTTCTACCCTTTTCAGGGTTGTATTTCCTTTTTCCTCACAGGCTGAGAAGTTTGGCGACTCCTTTGTCTTCGAAGGCATGTTGAGTGAGCAAGTGAAGACTGATATCCAGCAGGCAGTAAGTAATGTTTAATCAGGCTCTTGTATTTCTCTACGGCTCGTTGGAAAGGGCTCGGGTGACAAAGCCACCCTCCCCTCCCCCAACACCTACCCATCTGTCACTGTAGATTTGCCCAGCGGCCAGTGCACCTTATCTTGAGGAAACTGGCGCAGCCCAGGAGGGTGGCTGAAAGGTCGGGTCTGACTTGAACTTCTGCCCTATGCACCCGAGAACACATGGTATTGCTAAGTAGGGCGCAGTCAGGCTCTAGATGTTTCTGGGTTCCATTTACTCTTAGCCATTGCTGCCATGGAGGGTTAAAATGGGACTAGTTTAACTTCTGTTCTTTAAGTCATCGTTGCATCAGGTGTCGGTGTGGAGTGAGAGCTTCCTATTTAATCGTGAATTCATGTGATCAGAGTGTTACTCATGAAAGGGCTTTTCGCCCTGGATACTTGTGGGAACTGGAGCTAGGGGACCAGCCCCTACACCCAGGGACCAGCCCTTCCACCCAGGGAACCGGCCGTTCCACCCAGGGGACCATCCCCTACACCCAGGGGACCTGCCCTTCCACCCAGGGAACCGGCCCCTACACCCAGGGGACCAGCCCTTACACCCAGGGGACCCCTAGACCCAGGGGACCGGCCCTTCCACCCAGGGGACTGGCCCCTACACCCAGGGACCAGCCCTTCCACCCAGGGAACCGGCCCTTCCACCCAGGGGACCATCCCCTACACCCAGGGGACCTGCCCTTCCACCCAGGGAACCGGCCCCTACACCCAGGGGACCAGCCCTTACACCCAGGGGACCCCTAGACCCAGGGGACCGGCCCTTCCACCCAGGGGACTGGCCCCTACACCCAGGGACCAGCCCTTCCACCCAGGGAACCGGCCCTTCCACCCAGGGGACCATCCCCTACACCCAGGGGACCTGCCCTTCCACCCAGGGAACCGGCCCCTACACCCAGGGGACCAGCCCTTACACCCAGGGGACCCCTAGACCCAGGGGACCGGCCCTTCCACCCAGGGGACTGGCCCCTACACCCAGGGGACCAGCCCTTACACCCAGGGGACCCCTAGACCCAGGGGACCGGCCCCTACACCCAGGGGCATGCCCCTCTCATGCAGAGGGTCCAGGGATGTGAACTAGGTGATTTCTCTCAGAAATCATGGACACAGTGGACTGCGTCTCTACAGGCAGCTGTGTGGTGAGTGGGCCTTGCAGCTTCTGTTCCAGACCCGGTAGCAGGTCCGTGGATGTGTGCGTGTTTACACACACATGTCTCATGAGGAGGCAGAAAAGATAATAACAGGAAAGCAGTGTGGGTGAGCTGGAAGTGGAGGCGTCACACAACAAGGAGGCCAGAGAGGGCAGGAGAGGCCGAGGGGCTGAGAGAAGAGTGGACACGGGTCAGCCACTCGGGGAGACGGGTTACAATACGGGCGTTGAAGGCAGGAATCAGCCCGAATCTTCCTTTGTTGTTCAAGTTCCCTTAACTCCTGCCCTAACTTCGTCTTCTGTGTTGGCGTCGCTCTTCTCTACTGAGCAGCAGTGTCAGAAAAATCCTGCTGAGCTGGCTCTCTTGTTCTTTCTCTTCATATGAACGTAGCAGAACGTGGAGGGAAAAGACGAGGTAAAACCAGACGTGCTCTCACGTCATTTATGAGAGATCAGGCCACTTCTTTGTATGCATTTTAGATAAATGTTTTAAAAACACGACTGAACTCCATTTGAGTGTCACAGATTTCTGCGCTCATTACGAGTTCATATTACAGGCCTGTTACATAATCTGATACATGCTTTCTTTCCTTTTTTTAAAAGGGCTTTGAGGTCAGATTGGCCTCGTGCTGATGAGTCAGCAGCGCAGGATGTGGACCCTTGTTTCGAGATAAGGGAGTTCAGATGGGGGAGGGCCTTCGCACGTAATTTTGTGTTTGCGCTTTCGGATCCAGGGCCTCGTTACCGAGCACCTCCAGACACGTTAGGCGGAAAGGCCGAGGTCGACCGTGGGCTCTGCGGTGCCCCGTGAGTGCCTGGTGAGGTGTGTGTGCCCGTAGCCAGGACCAGGATGAGCAGCTCTCACCGACGAGTGCCAGCCACTGGCTTCAGTGCTCATAATGGAAAAGCAAACCTTTTACGCATGTTTAAAAGGGTCTGAACGAATAAAAGGGACCTGCTAATGATCGGAGGGAGCTAAGCTTTTTTTTTTTTCAGCCCCCTCTTAGGTCTGAGTACCCTCGTGCTCCAGACCTGTTTTTAACCCCATGTTCCCAGCCGATGGTCCATGAGCTGACACTGAGTGACAAAGGAGATGAGTTAAGGTGGTCCACAGCCAGCAGAAGATGACCTGACTCGCTGGATGAGGAAGTTATTCCCTCTCCAGGTCTCTTTCAAGCCCTGGTTAAGTCAAGGCGAAAGTCTCCTGTCGGTGCTAGCCTGTCATTGACGCTCGTTAGTCTCCTTTATAACACAGAAAATAGGTACCTAGGAACCTTCTCCAGACTACTGTAGCAATCTAGAATGTAATAATCGGGTTTACTTTCACGTAATTATTTTAAATATAATTATTTTATAATATTTACTTTCATGTAATTATTTTAAATGTTTCATATAATTATTTTAAATAAATGTAATTAGTTTAAATGTGTCAGAAGGTTACAATAGTGAGATAAATTTCCTTTTTTTTTTTAAACCCTTTTTATTGTAAAGTAAAACACAAATACAGGAAGTCACACAAAGCAGATGTGTAGCTTACTCAGTTACCCTAAAGTAAACGTGCTTGTGACCATCCCCTAGTCAGGGATTAGAATTTCGCTACCTGCCCAGCTACCCCGTCCGTGTGCCACCCTGATCATGACCTCTCTCTGTCACTATGCTACCTTTAAAGTAGACACGTCCCTGCATTTCTTTATACATAGTAGTGTCACCAGCTGTACGTCCCAAAACGACTGTGGCTTAATCTTGCCCATATAAAGGAAGTTTGTGTCCTCTTAGACTCACACTCTAGGTTTCCCTTCCATTGCATACCCGTCTTCCCTTTCTTCCCAACAGTTCATCTCTGGAAGAATCCAGGCCGTTTAACCTGTAGACTTGCCCATGGTGTGCATTTTGCTGGTTGCCCTCGCTCACCTGTTTTCTGTCCTCTGCGTTTCCTGCAACCCGGTAGCCGGATCCACAGGTCTGAGCTGACTTGTGTTTGAACCCTGTGGCAAGACCTTGGGGCGTGGCGTGTTCTTTCACCGGCAGCTTCCTGGGATATGTTTGTCCCTCTTGTGAGGCTACTTGCTGCTAGTACTCAGTGCCTAGACTGGACCCGTGAATTCATTGGGGGTTGTTAGATGCCGATAATCTAATTTATTTTTGTCGTTTATTAATTGAGGTACTTTTGTAAAGAAACTTCTTCTAGAAGTTTTATGTTTTCAGCTCTTTTATCCATTTTGAGTTTATTTTTGTATAGGGTATAAGAAAGTGGTCCAGTTTCATTTTCTGGCATGTGTCTGTCTAGTTTTTCAAACACCACTTACTGAAGAGACTGTCTTTACCCCATTGTATTTTCTTGCCGACTTTGTAATAGATTAATTGACCATGTAAGCATGGGTTTATTTCTGGGTTCTCTATTCCGTTCCATTATATGTTTTTATGCCAGTACCATACTGTTTTGATTATTATAGCTCTTTAGTATAGTTTGATATCAGTGAGTGTGATACCTCCCGCATTGTTCTTTCTCAGGATTTCTTTGGCTATTTGGGGTCTTTTGTGGTTCCATGTAGATTTTAGGACTAGTTGTTCTAGTTCTGAGAAGAATGCTATTGGTATTTTAATGGGGATTGCATTGAATCTGTATATTGCTTTAGGTAGTAAGGACATTTTTAACAGTATTAATCCTTCCAATCCATGAGCATGGTATATCTTTCCATTTATTTGTATCCTCTTTCTTTTGTGTCTTACAGTTTTCAGAGTGCAGGTGTTTTTCACCTATTTGGTTAAATTTAGTCCTAGGTATTTAATTCTTTTTGATGCAGTTGTAAATGGGATTGTTTTCTTAATTTTTCCTGATTGTTTGTTATCGGTGTGTTGATACACAACAGATTTCTGGATATTGCTTTTGTATCTTGCAACTTTATGAAATTCATTTATTGGTTCTAAGAGTTTTTTTGGTGGAGTTTTTAGGGTTTTCCATATATAGTATCATGTCATCTGCAAATAGTGACAGTTTTCCTTTTCCCTTTTTAATTTGGATGCCTTCTATTTCTTTGTCTTGTCTGACTGCTGTGGCTGGGACTTCCAGCACTATGCTGAACAAAGTAGTGATAGAGGGCGTCCTTGTCTGGTTCCTGATCTTAGAGGAAAAGCTTTCATCTTTCACCATTGAGTGGGATATTAGCTGTAGGTTTGTCATATGTGGCCTTTATTATGTTGCAGTATGTTCCCTCTATTTCCACTTTGTTGAGAGTTTTTATCATTTACTCGTTTTAACAGTGAGCTGGCTTTTAGGGTTTGCTTGTAAAATATGTCTGAAATTGTATGAACTTAATGGTTTAAAACAGCACACATGCCTGCTGAAATTGACTTAGTTGTGATTATTATTTGGATGCTCAATTTGAAACAAGAATCTTAAAAGGTATAGATATTAAATTCTAGAAAGGATTCATGCTAGCTTTTTTGTATTTTTGTTTGTTTAAGGGTATGTTACCTCCTATTGTTGAAAGGATAGTATTTAAAATATTTAATATCTAAAAAGTATTTCATTTTTATAATTGTGTTATTAAGATATCTCATAAATCTTTGACAGGAAGAATGGCTTTGTGATGGGGAGAAAGCAGTTGCTCTTGATGGGAGCCTGAGAAACAATGATTATCTCTTGGTTTGTGGTTTGGCATTTTCTAAATTGTTAATATTATAAGGAAAAAAATTCCTGAATATGTGTCCTTAATAATGAAGGAGGGTAAGTTATTTTGAGAAGTTCTTTTCAAAGCCAATTTCAGTGAGGAATCAAAATTACCAAGGCTTCTTTTCTTTTTAAAGTAAAAAACAATTTTCAGATATTCATATCTGTCCAAACAGCGCTGGGTCTGTTGTTATGTGGATGATAACAGATAACCTGAGCCAGAGTCAAAGGCAAGGAATAGTGCAGCCTAACCCTCTCTTTTATTATTGCAATGGGGTGAAAATTCTAAGCTAGAAAGAGAGCCATTGGTGAGGATATGATTCACTTACCTAATGAGAAATGCCTTGCGCCCCAGCAAGATTCTGAAGTCACACCCCAAAAATAATTTTTAGAAAAACTTTAGTGAGTACAGTGTAAGCCAAGCCAGAAAGTGGTTAGAAAGGCAAGTTCCAGTACATAGGAAAATTAAATTAAAATAACTCAAAATAACTGTGCCCAGTGGATAAATTGCTGGGCATCATTTTGGATGTTCCAAATTGTACTTTGCATGTAGCTTAACCATCATTTCCGTGAGCTGCCTTAGTTCAACTTTGAGAAGTTTTCTTCTTTTACACGACCACCAAGACTTTTCTTTTCCAAACTGGTTTTGGGGCTTGTTTATTCAAAGCAGCCATACAGAAAAGATGACAACCTTTGAGTCAAAGAGACCTGGTTTTGAATCTCAGCTTTGCTGTTTTCCAGCTGGTTTGGGGTAAAGTCACTTTTCTTTGCTACTCTTTTTTTGACTTCTTAAGTTTGATACTTGGTTTAAAACTTTTGAGTCTTCTTTTTCAATGGAAACATAAAACTGAAAGTCTGCTGATTTCTTTCAGTGATCTCTTCAGTTCCACAAGTTTTGTAGTATATTTATATATATTTATATGAAATATATTTATAATATATATACTTATAATATACATACTTGTAATATATATACTTATACACACACACACACACACACACACACAGAGTGTACTGTAGAGTTAACATTTTAACAATTCAAGTAAATATAGGTGCCCTATAACCATATAGTTTTTTACCCAACCGCCTATGTTACAGTTGTCATGTAGAGTACATCTATAAACACTGAAAAAACTCAAGACAGTGTTACAGTTTTTGCTTGCAATACTTATACATTTTTTTACTTTAAAGAAGAAAAATGATTTATTATTATATTTTTACCTAAACCATTTCTGTCACTCTCCCTTCATTCCTGGAGTTCCATGCTTCCCTCTGGTATCATTTCCTTTCAGCCTAAAAAACTTCCTTTTAGAGCAAGTCTTATGTTAATAAATTCTCCTAGTTTTTCTTCGTCTGAGAATGTCTTTGTTTCACCTGCATTCCTGAAGGATATTTTCACTGGATACAGAATTCTGGGCTGACAGTTCTTTGCTTTCATCACTTTCAAATGTTGTTGTGCTCTTTTCTGGTCATGTGATTTCTGGTAACAGGCATTTGAATCACTGTTTTCTTTTATGTATTATATTATTATTTTCTGGCTTTTTTCAATATTTAAAAAAAAATCTTTTGTCTTTTGCAGTTTGATTATGATGCATTTTGACATTGGTTTCTTAGAGGTTATTCTCTTTGGGGTTTGTTGAGGTTCTTGTGTCTGTTAAACTTATGTCTTTAACCATATTCAGGGAATTTTCAGCCATTATTCCAAATTTTTATTTTTTTTTTCAAACACCAGTCTTTTCTCTCTTTTTGGCACTCCAGTATATGAATGTTAGATATTATGATAGAGGTTTCTCGGCTTTGTTCATTCTTTTAAAATAGGTTTTTTCCTCTCTATTCTTTAGATTGTATCTATTTTTATTGATGTTTTCAAATTGCCTATTTTCTCTGTCATTTTCATTCCATTCTTGAGCCTACCTAGTGAATTTTTTATTTCGGATATTGTATTTTGCAGTTCTGAAGTTTTCTTTTAAAAAATAGCTCCTCTTCTCTGCTGCTCCTTCCTATTTATTTCCAAAGACTCACCTTTACCTCAGAGCCGGAGGTTATAGTAGCTGCTTAACAGTCTTTGTCTGACTCTAACATCTGGGTCGTCTTGGGGTTGGCACCTCCTCATTTTCTTTTCTCTTCCGTATCGAGTCTTTGGTCCTGTTACAATTCTGTCGAGAGTGGTGCCTTCCACCCTTTAAGACAACCTGCTAACCTGGTTAGGTACAGACCCCAAGTTCTGACTCCCCACTGCCCATTTGGTAGCTCTGTTTGCGCACTCCCTTCATGTTACCACAGTGCTGCAGTTATTTTCATTTTCTTCATTATAACTAGCATTTTACTGGTTTTGATCCATTCCTTATAGGGATAATATTGCCGACCTAGTAGAGTATTGTAAAGACCAAATGAAATAATGTACTCAGAACCACCTAGTACAGTACCTAGCACATAAAAAGCCTCTTTCTTAATGTCACTATTCTGGTTTCTTCCAGTGAACTATCTCTTGGCCTGGGCTAATTGAAAACTGAGTTGAATTTCTTTTGTTTTACTGGTGCCCATTTGTAAGAGCTGCTCTGCCAAGTTCCAGTGATATTTTGAAAGGATTGGCTATTGTGGAATAAATCTCCTCTTGGATTATCTCAGAGTCCTTGGTTAGAGGAATATGCCAGGGTGGTGGTGGTAAAATATACATTACACGAAATTTATCATTTGAACCATTTTTAAATGTACATTTCATTGGTATTGAGTACATTCTCAGTGTTGTGCAATCATCCACACTATTCATTTCCAGAACTTGTTCACCATCCCAAACAGAAACTCTGTACCCATTAAACAACAATTTCCTATTCTCCCTTCCTTTCATTCCCTGGTGTAACCGAGGTTGTACTTTGTGTCTCTATAAATTCGTTTGTTCCAGATGCCTCATAGAAGTGGAATCATACAATAGTTGGCCTTTTCTGCCTGGCTTCTTTCACGCAGCATAATGTCTTCAAGGTTTATTCATGTTGTAGCATGTGTCAGAATTTCATTCCTTTTTAAGGCTGAACAATGTTCCACCTTTTTGTCCATTCATCTGTCAATGGAGAGACGTTTGGGTGGTATCCAGCTATGTAAGAGCCAATGGCTGTTCCAGCTGCTGTGAATAGTGCTGCCACGAGCACTGGTGGTCACGAGCACTGGTGGTCAGGTATCTTTGGGTGTGTATAGTGCCATAGCTTTTGGGGATATAGTGAAGTCACTTTTGGGTATGTACCATGACATAGCTTTTGAGCTGTCGTTTGGACTCATGACTCCTTGATCGTCTGCCATCCTTAACGGGTCTGTTCTTTGACTTCTCGGAAGGATGGAAATGAGTCTAGCTGCCTCTGTTTGAAGATGTGTTCTCTGCCTTAAAATGTGGTCTGGTTTTTAGCAAAGCAGCAGAGATGTCTTCTAGGTGCCATGCTGTTCCTGAGATCACAGGGGTGAAAGATATCCTCCCTGCCCTTCAGCTTCTCCAAGTCTAGGGAATGAGGTAACACAGACTCGGAACCACAATTAGGTATATTTTGGTAACCTGATTTATGAATATTTTATATCAACTATGTTAGAGAAACAAAAATGAAAACACATATGCTACCTGTTAAAAATTACCAAAAAGAAGAAGAGTGTGTGAAATCCGTAGCGTCCTGGAGTGTCCAGATGGGAAATGCCCAAGTGAGGAAAGGGTTAGAAGGACTTCAGCGGGAGCTGTGGTGAAGAGACCTGGTGAGGAGTTGGACGACGTGCCTGGAAAACTGCACTTGTCGGGTCGGTGGGGGGAGGCCTGGGTGCGGAAGAGGCACTGAAGAAGGCTTGCAGACGAGGAGGGTCTCGTTTGGGCATCAACTCGGGCAACGTGGCTGTGCCCCTCTGCCGAGTCCCCACATTCATTGCGTGCGGTCAGGTCCCAGCTAAGCTTGCTCTGGGAAGTCCATTTGAAATACCCTTCTGTCGTCCCACATGCCAGATTTAGGTTAGGCCATGTAGTTGTTCTTGTGGCTTCTCGTGCCTCCCTTTCATGTCACTGATATCACTTAGAGTCGTGTGTGTAGGTGGTTGTCTATGCCATTCCCTTTCCGAGATGCTCCAGGAAGGCAAGTGGGCATGCGCATGTATCATTCACCACTGCACCCCCAGCAGAGTGACCGTCACTTAATAAATATTTGTCAAAGAAAAAAAAAGAAAGATAGAATGCCATTTGGTACCAGCTGTTGGAGCCTCCCTGTAGCTTTTGAATGCTGCGAGGCGCAGACCTGGTATGACCTGTCTCCTGTCGCACAGTCAGCTCTTCCCTGGCAGGAAAACATTGGCCTGGTCATCAGGGTTGGGTGGGTTCACAGTGAGTGAGTTACTTGGGAAAGGCAGTCCCGGGATGGCTGATGGGATAAGATAAGGGAACATGGCCACACAACCGTATTTTGTGTCTGTTTCTGAAAAGAGTAGTTGTCTACCTGACCTAGGAGTCAGTGTGTGGCGCAGGCTCAGGAAGCAAAAAGCATGATAACCCTGGAAGGCGAGAACCCAGTAAAATAGGATAACAGACACAGGGTTCTTTTTGCGCCCTGCTCCAAAAGAAGATACCCGATCAAAATGAGTATGAAGCATGCTGGGGTCCCAGAGGCTCAGATTTGAAATATCTGTTGAAGGTGTCCTTAAGTTTCTTTTCAAGACAAGGGTCTTTTGAAAGTCAGACTTGGATTAAGAAATAAAAATTATTCTGACATCCCCTACCTCCCAAACGTTGCGTCTGCATTGTAAACTTCCCTGATGAGACAAAGATAGACCAGCGAGTAGGGAGTCATGGCAAAGGATGGGCATCTGTAAGAGAGACATATGTAAAAATGAGAATTTAGGATGGATGGAGCTTTTAGAATCATCTGGAATAAGCCTTCGTCTCCTAGAAGAGGCAGCCTTGGCCCCAGACGGGAA
This sequence comes from Rhinolophus hipposideros, assembly GCF_964194185.1. Taxonomy (NCBI): domain Eukaryota; kingdom Metazoa; phylum Chordata; class Mammalia; order Chiroptera; family Rhinolophidae; genus Rhinolophus; species Rhinolophus hipposideros. The sequence goes on from NC_138060.1 coordinate 63,810,338, forward strand.
ATGGGTAGAGGGGAGGGTGGCACCTTTTGTAGCGATTGTGTAAAACCTCCCAGCCAGGGCTGATTCTCTCTATAGAAAAGGACATCCCACTTCAAGGTGATGTTCCAGATTGGTGTTTACCTAGACAAGGCTCAGCCACGGTGGGAAGGGGTTGAAAACCATGGAAACCTCAGGAACGGGAGTTTACTCATTAGACAAATGTTTATCCAGTACGTGCGTTGGACCAGGCAGTGTCCTAAGTACTGTGGATTCAGCAGGGAGCCGGATCTGAGTTCTCCCTCGTGGAGGTGTTGATTCTAGTGAGAGACTAAACGAGCTTAGAATTGACTATGCTGATGACCTGTGATTAAAATAATGCAGAGTCCCGGGCAGAACGTGATGGGGGTGTAATGAGTTTGGGCTCTTTGGCTCTATGATTTGTAGGGTCTGGGATGGCCTCTCTGAGGAAGGGACGCCTGAGCCGAAACCGAAATGATGAGTAGGAACCCGTGTGACCAGTGACGAGGCATGAACGAGGGGGCTGTGGCGTGGGGATGGGTTAGGTTTGGAGAAGCAGGCCTCCGACGAGCCGGAGCGTCTTAACTACAGTTAGAAGCCATTGGATCCACCGTGGCTTCTGGGCGGGTTTTGTCAGCCCAGGTGCTCACCGCCCCCATGGTAGGGCCGTGAAGCGCGGCGGTGGGAAGAGAGATGCCCAAAGCGGTCTGGCATCGGGAAGTAACCTGAGAGTGCAGGGGAGCAAGGCGAGGGAGCAGTCAAGTATGACTCCTAGGCTTTGGCCTGAGTGACTGAGAGGTGCTGGTGCCCTTAGCTTGAGATGGGAGAGCCTGCGGACGGTTGGCTCTGTAACCGAGCCTGGAGAAGAGTGAGCGGTGACTGCACTGGGATCATCCTACCAACGTGTGCAAGGTGGTCCAAAAGGAATGTCAGGTGTTCCAGGTGCGCCTTGGGAGCATAAGGAGGCTCAGGCGATGGACCACCTCTGGGAGGCCCTTGGCTTTGGCTGTGGATTAGGAACAATCTGTTGGTTAGAGGCCCGTCTACCCACAGGCAGGAGAGCATGTCTGATTTGAGCCTGGGCTGCCTTTGCAGCAGGAGCCCGCCCCTTCCTGCGATACCCTGCTGAGTGATGGCACCCGTCCTTTTCTTCTCTTACGCATACCCATGGTGGTGTACCTGCAAAACAGCCTGAGTGACAGAATCTCTCCTGCTTAGGATGCCTTTTTCTATTTTTGACCCCTTTTCTCAGAAGCTTCAGAGCTTGTAAAGCATGAAGAAGAAAGCACAGAATCAATGAACTGTGCTTTCACTCAATCAATCTACTTTCTGTAATTTCCCGGTTTTACACGTTGACAAAGATCTGTACGTCAGCCAGTAAGTAGCAACTTCAGGCGCCGCCATGGAGCCTGCTTGTGTTTCGTACGAAACACCTTGCTGTGGGCTGCCATGGCTTTTCCATAGACGCACCCACTTTCCAGAGGGAGACCGGCCACACCATCTATTATGCTGTAGATTAAAAAATCCTTTGTGGGCTTTTCCTGGGGTAGACTGGGCAGGGCAGAGGGGCCGGAAGTGGGTTGCTGTAACCCAGAAGTGGGATCCTTCCCTGGCTGTAGTATTGATGTTTTCACACTGTCCCTGCTTCCGCGGCTGAGGGGATCTTCGTGGAAAGGTGGTGTGTTGTCACTCCAGACACATGGAAAGATGGTGCAAGGAATGCCGCAGAAAGTGGTGGAAGAAAGCTGAATGGAAATGGAGGTTTGACCTCAAAAAAATGCAAGATTCGATCCCTATAGAAAGAATAAGTGTTCCACTTGCAGAATTTATAACTGTTCTGTGCACCAACCGGGTTCTTGTCACTACCAGGGCTGTGGCTACAGGTAGGGTTTCAAAGAAATATTTTTTTTACTTCACCTCCAGAGGCCCAGGACTTCTGCCTTGGAAAACTACAGCCTCAGAGGGGAGACCCACAAAGTGTCCCCAATGGCCCAGTGCAGTATGTGTAAATACTCATCACTGTAACTTAGAATAGATAACAGGAGAGTAGAATAGATAGTTGAATAGATAACAGGGTAACACACATAGCATAGATACTGCATTTTTATTTTAAAATTATTATGGCAAGTAAAGTTTTAACTTTAGTTAAAAAAAACCCATTATGGATTTTTTTTTAATGATGACATTTAGGAAGAGCTGTATTCTTAGGTACAGTGACGTCACTTCTGGAAGTTTAGTAGAAGCAAAACAAATGAAGATCTCTGAAGATGTTCACTATAGTGTTATTTATAACAGCAAAAAAGCAACAGAGTTGAATATAACTTCAGTGGTTCAATGTTAGGAGATTGTTAAGTTATGGTATATCAACGTGACACGATTGTGTAGCCATGAAAAATGTTTGTTTTGAAGTCCAGATAAAATGTAAAAAATAATAAAATTAGTGCAAACAATTAATATATAATTTTGGAAAAATATGTAAAAATGTGTATGCTTATTGATGAAACTGGAAAATGAATATAAAAATAAAGTTTCAGTAGAATGGTAAATATAAGCAATTTTAAATTAAATTAAAAAAATTAATATTTCTTACTTTTGTTTTTTTCAGTGTAAAATTGTCTTAGTTCCATTAAAAGAAAAACCGTAGACAGTCTGAATAAAAATATGTTCACTGTAGCTAATTTAGAAATTTAAAAAATGGCACAGAAAAGAACATCAACTATCACCTACAATCTCACTACCCAGAAAGAAGAACTCTTTCAGACATTTCAGTGTACGTATGTACTACTGATCTTTTCTTGGGGGAGGGGATGGTGGTGGTGTGTGCATATGTGTCCATATGTGAACATATTGTTAAGTGGCTTGTACAGATGTACTGGCTCTTTTCACTTTCTGCAGAGGGTGAACATTTATCCAAGTAATTACATGGTTCCTGTATATAATTAATTTTTTTTTAATTGGGGAATATTGGGGAACGATGTGTTCTTCCGGGACCCATCAGCTCCAGGTCATCGTTTTCAATCTAGTTGTGGAGGGCGCAGCTCGCTGGCCCATGTGGGAGTCGAACCGGCGACCTTGGTGTTATACGCTCTGCGCTCTAACCACTGAACCAACCGCCCGCCCCATCTGCATATAATTTTTAATGACTACGCTGTATTCCTTCATATGGACGTACGATAAGGGACTCAATGGTCTCCTCGCTGGGTATGCACGTGACACGGTCCTGAGTGTTGTCCAGTGTGTTTAAGATAGGTTATATCAATTTACATGGTCACCTCTTTGCTTAAAGAAGTAAAAAATTATTTTTGGACAAAAAAAGAATCATTTTCGCTTGTTTCTATTAATTTAAAAGCCCACATCAACTTTCCCCATATTTATGCAGATGTCAACTGAGAATGAGTAAACTGGATCACTTTTCAGTGTTCTTGGAGCCCAGAGATTCCGTGGCCGTTTTTATTTTTTGCACGTTGTCTACAATGAATGACTGCCTAGGGCTGCAGGCCTCCCGTGATGAGTGTCTGAATACATTCACTGGTGCCCTGAGAATGCACTGTATTCCAGCTCCAGGAATTTCACAGAGAACTGAGGCAAAGAATATTGAAAACTTTCAGATTTGCTCTAAGTTTCATAAATATTTATACTCTATTTGAAAAAGCAGTATTTTTCTCACGCCTTCTATTAAGTAGTCAAGGTACCTGATTAGAATTAATTTGAACTAAGCTGTCAGACTTGACTACCTATCTATTTTACTGATGAATTTGTTTTTACTCTGTTTTTCAAGCCTTGTTCTCCACTTTCCACATTTCTGGTGGGTGCTGAACAAAGAGATTTTTAGTCACAGTGTGTTTTCTATTCCATCTGATTCCTTCAGTTGTTAGATTCTCCTCCGGTTTTATTTATATTTCATGAATTTGAGTGGATCTGCAGTTTCTTATTGTTCACTGGTGCCAGTTGAAAAACCCTCCCAGGCTGTTTTTATAGGGGCAACTGTCATGTGTATACTACGTTTTGAGACACTTTCATCTTTTTAATTTGCTTGTCGTAACGCATTTAATTTTTAAGAGGAGAGTTGTAAAGTTGTGAACTTGCCGTCTTTACACTTGAATATGCGTAATTACACAGCGCTCCATCCTTTTCCTGTGCTGACTTCTTCTAGACTGTGCGTGTATACGAAGTATCATTGACCACCGCTGGCAAGATGAAGGCACCTGGCTAGCCTCCCCTTTTCTTTAAGCGGTTACTACATGTCTCGTTCTGTCCCTGGGGAGACGTGGGAAAAGTCGTCTTTGCTCTCCGAGGTCCATTTCTCAAGGGACAGCAGTACTCACATGGGTCCTATTTACATTGTAATTGGTCACTGGCTGTCTGGGACAGACAGCTGTTTCAACTTAAGCCCAAGACAGTTGCTATGGAGATGGTTGACTAGAAATAGGTCATGTTAAAGTCCTTTTCCCCTGGATCTAAGGGAACACCATGATTCTAGAAGTGTCTCAGTTGAACAGAAAATGTGGGCAACCACATCCAGAATAGGTTTCTCTTTAGGATGAGGCTTAGGGTAGACGCCAGTCCACGCACGTTGCTGCTGGCAGGCACCCTGCACACAACACACCTGAAAACCATTCCTTAAAGAAAAGGAGTAAGCGATGACATAATTTGCGGTATAACCTTGATTAGAACTGGCTCATACGTGATTCTCAAAAGATGTTTGTCTCATAAGTGCCTAAGCAAAGTAGAATAATATTTGTTTTCAAGACACGACCAGGAGTTTAAGAACACATTTTTTAAAACATGGAGTTAATAGCGAAGTATAGAAAAGGAAGTCATCTCATGACATTGGATGGGATTTGTCGTAAATTTGGCCAGAGAATATTGTGGATTTCCCAGGGCAGCTTGACTGGGATGGCGGACCTGTGTTGTGGGGTGACTTCCATGAGTTGTCTTTCTTTGTTCACGTGTCACCCGAGGAAGTGCAGCTGACCATCACCATGGGAATGGCAGGTCTTCACAGACAGGCGCTGGTGTGCTACTCCCGCAGGCCCCCAAGCTTTGTCTAGTCTGCGGCTTGGCTTGGTGAATGGAATGCCTCCTGCTTTCTGTTTACCCCCACCCCTCCGCTGCCCCACTCCTGGGACTGCCCGCTTCAGGGAATGGGTGAAATTCTGTGTAGTTGCTTCTCACGTGACGACTGTGATGGCAGATGACAACACACCCTCTTCCTGACACTTCTGTGGGAACGACACTTGTTCTGATCTTTTTCTCTGTCTATCAGTCTTTGCAAAGGGTGAGCTGGCAGGTGGCTTGTGGGGCTCATGCTAAAGATGTATTGGGGACAGATTTTCACTAATTATAATAGATGTTCTTTGAAAGTTCTTAGAAAATATTGCAACATGCAATAACATAAATGAATAACAGTGATAATGAGAGCTAACACTTCTGTGATTCTTACTGGGTACCAGGGACTGTTCTGAGCTCTTTACATAGTTTCCTTGTTTAATCCTCACAACAGCCCAAGGACATGGGTACTAGTGGTAGTGTCCCCATTTTACAGATGAGGAAACGGAGGCCCAGAGAGCTTAAATAAGGAGCCCAAAATCAGGTGGCTTTAAATGGTGGTGCTGTGGTTCCCACTCCAGCAGCCTGGCCCCAGGATGGGATGGTCTTACCGCTGTGCCACAAAGAACTATATATGAACGTTTAAGAAGAAGTCTTTTTTTTCTGATTATCATGGTGCAGGGGGTTATTGTGTTCCTCCCAGAGGGCATTTGACAATGTCTGGAGACATGTTTGGTTGCCACAGTTGGGTGGGGGGGAGGGTGCTGGGGGTGTCCAGTGGGGAGAGGCCAGGGATACTGCTAAACATCTTACAGTCCTACCAAGGAGTGACCTGGCCTCGTGGCAGTACTGGCGAGGCTGAGGAAGCCTATTGTAGTAATACGCGTTCATTCTGAAAAAGCATATTCTTACTCCCCCAGCCTTTGCCCCTGTTAAATGCGTGTGTATTCTTCCAGACTTTTTACCTTCAGATTAGAATAACATACATTCGTATGTATATATTTTGTAGAAAAGCAACCAGATGTGTTCTATTGTACAGGATATCTTTATGACATATACATGTGTCCACATTGGAGTGTGTTTTGCTAATTGTATAGTTTTCCTTTGGATGGATGGATGTCAAGGATGGGTTATTTTGTAATGTGTAATGAGCAATAATGTTATAATACTGTCGGTACGTCTTCGCATACTCATGCAGGTCTTACTATTGGAGAAAGAGCAGCTTGTGGCTGTGGGCCGAGCACAGTGTTCTCACGGGGTCCCTTCCCCATGTGTCCGCCAGTGTCTGCTCGTCCTGTTTCACTGCACACGTCCCTAAGCCAGGTGATCATTGCACAGCCCTCTCACTTCAAGTTGTGTGAGCTAGTGGTCCCTTTTGGCTGAGTTTCTAAAGTAATGTGAAAGATATCAGAAAAAAGGGATGCTGGAAGAAAGGAACAGGATCAGAGAAAGTGTGTGTGTACAGTGGGGAGGAAACTGTGTCCGAGCCAAGCACTGACGCGTGTAAGGTGGTACTTCCTGGACCCACCAATTGGAGTTTTGTAGACATTTCTGAAGGAAAAGTGAGGTGACTAGGTTCACACTCTGTACCCCACTTTGTGCAATTTACCATGCACGATAAATATATAAAATAAATAATCTAAAAACTGTCAATATACCAAGAGTCGGAAATCATACTCTGAGGACTGTGGGAATTAGACTCAGTGCCTGGCCGATTGTGGGTCTCAGGAAGTATTTGTAACCAGAGAGAACCAAAGGAAAGAGGACGGGGCATGTCCGAAGAGGCGGCTTGAGCAGCTGCCCCGGCGTCTCCTGTCCATACGCCCAGTCCATGCACGCGCCCCCATGAAGAAGGGGTGGGCGGCTTGGAGGCTTCTGCTCTGCAGGCTTGTGTTGGCGGTCTCTCTTACAGCCATGCACGTATGTGCGCTGAGCTCCAGAGCCCCGGCAGTTCCCCTCCACGCTGTGCCATCCACAGAGGTACATGTGCATGAACCCCAAGTCAGGAGCTCTTAAGAAAGTTCAGAGGAATGGCACAGTTCCGAATAGGCCCAAAGCGGAAACTACCCAAATGTCCATCAGCAGTACAACAGCTTCGAGAAAGCAGGCTTTTTTTCTAAGTTGCTAATGATGAAATATTTCAAAACACAAAGATACAAGAAAAGCAGGCATTCTAGTTTCTACTGCCCAGATTTGAACTCACGTTAACATTCTGCCATATTTGTGTTTTTTAGTTCTTTTTTTAAATTTAAGAATATAACCTTCTGATGGCCTACTTTATCGGTGTTGGGGGCGGGGTAGAGCTGGGTGAGTGAGCTGAAGATACCGGGGCCCAGGGGGATGACCTGGGCTTTCTGTGCACGCTCTGTCCTGACAGGGAATGAATTACGTGTCACTGGCTCCTGGCATCAAGCAGTCCAATCAGGAGAACACTCCACCTTAAAGTTTGGGCCCTGCCCCAGGTGACGGAGGAAGAGGCCATGCCTTTCACCTCTCCTGCTCTCTGAAAAATAAAACCCCTCGCAGTAATGCCCTTTAAGGACATAATGCCTCTTTTGTTGAAAAATGAAAGAATCTGGCTTTTTCCATCAAATTGTGATTAGAATACCATGAATGTTTTGATTGTGCTGATGTGAAAAGAAGAAGGAACGAGAACAGGGTTCGGTGTGTTTGGTGATTGCTGTGATTGTCAGTGGGAACACAACCCCCTTCTCGTCCCCTCCTGTGAGCTCGTCAGGAGGCCAGGGGTGCCCTGGGGATGACCTTGAGTCTGCTCCCGTTTACGTTGGAAGAGTCATGTGCACACTCCTGCTCATCAGTCAGTGCTAGCGGCCGTGGCGCTGCTGGCGTTCTGTGGTGGCCCGGTCCTGCCTGCCGGTCCTGAGGCCGTGCTTGCTGCTGGCCCTCTGCTGAGGGCTCGCTCGGTGCCAGCACAGTCATAAGCCCTTGCTTATGTCACAGCCCACCCTTATAATTACCCGGGAGGTTGGTATTGTTTCTGTCTCCATCTACAAAGGACAAAACAGGCTTCGAGAGGGTCAGAGGTGCCCAGGGTCATGCTATGAGTGGCAGAGTGGTGATTCAAATCTTTGGCTCCAAAGCCATGTTCTGAACCTGGCACTAAATGAGGCCCACTTGCGATTGTTATTTGGATTCGCAGAATTGTAAAGTAGTAGTTGAGGTCCTGGGAACACGTCCCAATCCTACCTCCATCAGCCTCCTCTGTAGTCTGAGGTCATCGGTGAGGCAGTGGCTGCCCCCATTTCAGAGATGAGGACACGGAGGGCCAGGTAAGTAGGGTGCTTGCCCAGGGCCACACAGCTTGTTTGGGGCTGGAAATGGAGCCAGGGTCTTCTGAAAACACCCCAGCTTTCTACCCTGTTTCAGCTTGATCTCTGGCCACCTGGGCTGCCGTCAGCCCATTACTTAATTGTAAGGTTAACTCTGTTTCCCCATCTTTTAACCACGACTGTACTACCCATCTCTCACTTGGTAGACCTGACAGAGGATTACCTAGCAGCGCAGCTTCTAAAAAGTCTTGGACATAAACACACCATTTAAATACATACTTATTTGGTCACTGTGGTGCTTTGTGATGAGATAATCCTTTTTGGTTAAAGATTTCCTTACATGAAAATCTTTACTTTTTGATATGCTGGTAAAGGTATTTGTTTGGTAGCTCAAGTGGAAGTTGAAGACTGAGATTTTCGCTGCCCTGACTGAGTCAGTGTTTTCTAGAGCCATCGTCGCTAACCACAGTTGTTCTGGGTTGCTTTGAGGTTGCGGCTGCTCCCTGGTGGTTACCTGTCAAAGGCGCCAACTGGAGGCACCCAGAAGGGCCCGACTCAACTGTCCTGCACAGGTGAGGCTGGGTCTCCCCCGGGGACGTGTTTCCTGCCCAGTAGATTCCTGTGCTGGTGCCAAGGACTTAGTGCTATCTGCATCCGTAAAAGGGCAAGAATGACAAACTCTGATTGGTAGGACAATAAAATGGCAGGAAATAATAATGTACGTAAAGTCCCAACCACTGCCGAGCTCACAGAGACTCTTAATAAGTGGCCTCTTTCCTTCCTCTGTCCTGTCGTGTAGGGTTTGTTTTCCCCTTTGCAGACCAGTGACAAATCTCATGACGTGTTTATCTCTGCAACCTGTCTGCTCCTCTCCTGAGTGGGTCGGTTTGAGGAAGAAGACCGTTTATAGATGAGTAGTTGTGTGGTGCCAGGGGCCCACGGCAGGCGCTCAGGCCTTGGCAGTGGGGCCCTGCTCCCTACCTCCGGTCCTGACTGACACACTTCGAAGCTTCCATCTGACTGAAAGACCGCCGAGTGGCAAGTGGGCCAGCGTGTCTCTCGGGTGGCAAGGAAATAATTATCTCAAGCAAAAATAGCGTCACCCGTTAAGCCCTGGAGGTGGAGAAAGGGTTGGCCCAGGACTCAGCGTCTCAACAGCCCAAGAAGCCTGCTCTCCTAACCTACTTTTTCAGATGGGCATTTGAGCCTCTATTTTTCCCAACATTCTTGGGTGTTGTGCTCATTGCCAGGGACCTGGGAGCCCCTGGAGCACAGCCCCTCAAGAAATGGCGCAGAGCTGGGGAGCCTGAGTCAGCAGCCTCTGGTGGGAGGGGTTGCAAGGTGGGAAGTCAGACGTAGGCTTCCTGGGTTCCTCGGGTGGACGGGACCGCTCAGCTCCCAGTGAATTTAAGAGGAGAAGGAGAAGGAGAAGCTGTGGGGAGAAGGCAAGCCCAGAGGGGTGTGTGCTTTACTGACTGCGTCTGTCTTCTGAGAAAAGTGCTTCTCGTCAGTGCTAAAGCGGTGACTGGCACGTAACAGGCAGGCAGGAAACACTGTTAGAAGAAGCGGTAAAGCCACGTGGTGGTTACTGCGGGGGACTCAACGCTGTTTGAGGGGTGCAGTAGGAATGAGTGCCCACTGGGAAAAGAGTGAACGGGAATGAAAGTGACATGGTGCTGGGTCAATGTGTGTGTCTCCTGTGCTCAGACTTTCCCCGTAACCTTCCCTAGCCTTCTGTACCCTTAGGAAAAATAAGCATTTGCTTGGAATCTGCTAGAGTGAGGCAGGTTAGCTGGCTAATCTGTAGTAGAAAGACACAAAGTGTCACAGTTTGGGTTCTCGGGCACAGAGGCTGAGATGGAGCGTGGGGTGCTGAGCACTTACGAGGGGCCCACACCCGTGGGAGGGGCAGGGGCTGAAGCCAAGACTACAGGCAGGCCCAAGGATCCCAGCCAGCCAATCCCGCAGGACTGAGCTGTGGTGGCTGAAGTGGCTGGGCCTTCTGCCCCTGCTGTGGTTAGTCCCTGGGGGCTCTGAGCTGGCCCTCTGCAGCTGTGGAAAACCCCGAAGGAGCCGATGGCTGGAAGCTGTCAGCACTCCCAGTGCTTAGAGGGGACCTGGGTTGTACATCTCCACAGCCACCTACCAAGTGACCAGGTGAGATTCTGGGGGGGTCTAGGCCTCGCACAAAGTGAAGAAATGTTTTGAGTGTACTCCTAAAAGGAAGTATCGCCTACTCGGGAGCCTGGGATGTCAGAACCCTGCGGTGGAGGGGACAGATGTGGCACAGCTGGGGCTCGTGTTGGGGACCAGGACCCCTCAGTGTCACGAGTGACCCGAGGGTGACTGTGGGCGCTGAGAGGAAGCCGGGTCCTGTTCCCTGCTCCAGCGGCTCTCTTGCTCTCCCCAGGCCAGACCACCCGGTTCTCCACGTCTCCTGGCACGATGCCGTGGCCTACTGCGCGTGGGCTGGAAAGCGCTTGCCCACGGAGGCCGAGTGGGAGTACAGCTGTCGAGGAGGCCTGCAGAACAGGTACTACTCGGAGGGGCTCGCCCCACCCAGCCGTGTGCTGCCTTTCCCTAAACCTGGGACTGCTTTGCTTGGGGAGTTGGTCTAAACCACAGCCACGGCTGTCTGGGCTTTCCTCATGTCCGTGAAGTGACTCGGAGACTCCCATGGGCGGGCCACAACCCCTCCCAGCCCCACAAAGCTCCCTGGGGCCCCAGACGCCCCCAGCAGTCCAGCCCCTGGGATTCCGTGGCCCTCCTTACATCCTGCTGGCCGGCTGCCTTGCCTTAGCGTTTTCTCATTGCAGACATCTCCGGTGGCAGCGGGGTTTGTCCGCTTCCAGGGCCACGAGACAGAGGCTCATGTTTGGGTCACATCTTCTAGGCAAGGCTCCTTAAAATAGCGAAGCTTTATAAAAGTGTGGTGTGACGGTGCCTGATCACGCTACCATATAAGTCCAGAATGAGGCCGGCTACCCAGCCTTCTCCGAGCCCTTCTGTTAGTTACGTGATTTATTTCAGGCTTCCTGAGGGCTCCAGAGAGACGGAGGTTGTTGTGAACTTGACATGAGCTAGTTACGTAGAAGTGAAAAAAATACCGATTAAAAGCTTTATTTATTTATGTAATACATTGAAGTAAAACCAAAACATCTCACTCAGAAGGAGCGAGCAGGGGTCCCCGTTTCATGGCACTCCTGACCTTGACCTCAGTGCCAGTGTGACAGGCTGACGCCTGTGTCTCTCCTGACAGACTCTTCCCCTGGGGCAACAAGCTGCAGCCGAGAGGCCAGCACTACGCCAACCTTTGGCAGGGCGACTTTCCTGTGACCAACACTGGCGAGGACGGCTTCCGCGGCACGGCGCCTGTGAGTAGCGAGGCTGGCAAGGAGGGCAGCAGTGATGGGCACGCACAAATGAGTGGGGGTGTGTGCGAGGCCTTGCTGGCCCTCTGACCACCCGGCTGCCCCCTTCCTGGGTTCACCCAGGACCACACGGAGCAGACACTAAGAAGCAAGCAAGCGGTCTGTCTTCATAATACATTTTCTTTTCTGATTCCATCATGCTTGTTGTGTTAGGTTGATGCAAAAGTAATTGCGGTTTAAGAGGTTGAAAATAATTGCAAAAACTGCAGTTACTTTTGCACCAACCTAATAGAAACTTTGGAAAAACAAAAGGAGATAGAGGGGAAAAGGAAAAGGCACTGGAATGCCGGGTGTCAGAGACAACCCCTGTCAGCCCCTGGGTGCTGCTGCTAAGATGGCTGGTAGATAGAGGGTGCTTGCAGTGTGCTGGCGGGGGCTGAGCCATTTCATGATACTGGCTTCGAGGTGGGCTCAGCTCTGTCAGTAGGCACTGTTATCCCCGTTTTCCAGGTGAGCTGCTGGATAGCAGCACAGCTGGGCCTCGAACCAGGTGGTTGGTCCCGAAAGCCGGTGCCCTTCCCTGCCTTACACGTATATGCCGGTGCGTGTGTTTCTGGGCTGTGTGTACACACATGTGTTTTACACAGTGCTTTTGTTATACTAAACACAATACTTAGCATCCTACTCCTTTTCCCTGCTCACCATCAGGAACATTTTATCTGAAAACAGTTCTTCACAAATACGTTGCCTTTTAGCAGCTGGAGAACCGGTCATTTGAATGAACCCTAATTTAGGTTATATCTGATTTTTTGCTAAATAGCACAGTGAACTTCTTGTACATAAATATTAAATGTCTCTCTGATGATATTTTTAAGCTAGACTCCAGGCAGTGAAAGTAATGAGTCAAAGAGCAGAAAGTTTTCTTGGTGAGCATTTTAGATATATGGCCAAAGTGTTTTCCAGAATCCGTGGGGCACGTTTCCCTCCACACATGTACAAAGCTTTCTTTCTCACGGCTCTCTTGACAGCAAAATCACACGATAATGAAGCAATGTTAAAAACATCGCATTTTCTCTAAACACAGCGAGGAAAGCAGTCTTGTGGTGGGGAGTTCGCACCTTCCTGAGTTTGTTTTTTCCGAGAAGAATTTTCTTTCAACAATCTTTCAAACAGCTGTCATTTCTTAAATATTTGTAATTTTGTTTCACACAAAAATAATTCTTCCAAAATTTATTCATAAGTGTAACACAGATATGTTACATATCAGAACATAATCAAATGGTTGCAAAATTTCCACTGAAATATTAAATAATAAATCTATTATCTTGTATATATTGCTATATACAAGACATTTTGGAAAAGATGAAGCGTGAGGAGACTCTTGACATGCCAGAAATTTAAAAATATTTCGAGCTATAGCAGTTAAAACATTACAGGTTTATTTTTAGTGAAAAAAAGAAATTGCGTGAGAATATGTAGGTAGCCCTTGAATAGGTACGAGAGCGCCTGCGTGTGCACGTAAAATCCCGTATTTGAGTTAGTTTTACGGTGAAGGAACCAACACAAGCCAATGGCTAATGACTGCATTGCTCAGAGGAGGCGAAATACTATTCAGACCTGGTACTTGGTTCCCCTGAAGTTTCCTTCAGGATCCGCTGGTGCTCACAGACGCCAATTATTCACAATAATTGAACAATTGTAAAACAAGTGATTAGAGGTCTTGGGGACTAAACAATCTCAACGTTTCTCAAACTCCGCGTGGGTAAGATGCCCAGTCTGTGCCTTCTGGGCACTTTTGGTCAGCAAAACTGGTGTGGCAGGATAGACTGAATTTCGGGTAAGATGCGCCATGAGGCTCGGAAGACCCCAGGAAAGACGTCGGCTGATGCAGACAGCAGGACCGCAGCCGTCAGAGCATTACACACGGCTAAGGAGTGTGCAGCTTTCTCCGGCAGGGGCCACGTGGGGGCGTCTGGCCCGAGAAGGGCCTCCGCAGCCTGGCTCCCCGTCCTGGACCCGTAGGCTCTGAGACGCAGGGCTCCTGCAAAGCCTGGACGCCTAAGGCCTGGGCCTCGCAGCACCCCATTATATAAGCGCCTGTCAGTGCCAGTGAAAGGTCAGTTCTAGAGGAGGCTGTATGGATGTTATGAATGTTTTATAGTACTTACTGTTACAGAATTTCATATCGTTGTGTAAGCACGTGAGCATCCAAAGAAAATTGCCATTAATTCTCAGGTCAGTGCAGGTTTTCAGAAAACACAGTGTTCCATATGAAATTAGGACACTCTGCCGATGCTTAGAGTTGGTACATGAACTTGGAGTTCAGCAGATGTCCGCTTGGAGTATTGTCAGCAGAACTTACCTGAAGAAATTGCCGTGGACTTTCCTAAGACAAAGTTAGAACGAGTCCCAGAACGCCTCAAAGAACCGGTTTGAGAAACAGGACCTGAGGACAGAGGAGCAAGCCAGCTACAGGGAAGTGGCTTCCGCCTGTGTCTGGAATAAGACTTCAGATCTGTGTCTCAGATGGGGACTGTTTGCACGGCAAGTGAGCGCAGGTCCACCTTAGCTGCCCTGTTGTGCCACATGCTCTGGTCACTGAGAGCGGGAATTTAGCCGTGAGGATGGGGTAGGTGACAGTGAAATCGCTCCCTCACCCATGTTTCATGTATTTTATTATTTCCCATGTGATTTCAAACTGAGCAAACTATTCTGACCACTAAAGAACTGGATTTATATTTTGCTAGGCTGCTGGTATGTGGTTATTATTGTGTTTTAATTTTAATACCTTTCAGCTCATTCACCTGAAAATGAGTGTTTGAAAATGAGTGTTTGAAGTATTTTTCACGTACGCTTGTTCTCTTCTGAGATTCCTGGAAGGAAGCTTTGGTTAATGTGATTAACTTAACAACAAGCAGTTAAAATTTATATTCCTTGTAGTGGCAGGTCCACATAGGATAATTTTGGGGGTGGTCACCTGCTGATTTCACCTCACCTGAACTTCAAATTATTTAAAGGGAAAAAAACTTCCAAACCTCTGAGTGGATACTATTATTTCTTTATCTTATGGTTTAACAGTGCCAGATAGATTAAATTCCTGGGGAAGGGGAGCGCCTTCCCTGCCGCCCCCACATTCTATGAGTCTGAAAAATGAGTCCCCCGGGATGTCCATCTCTTAATTGCTCCTGCCTCTGGCTCCTTCGCGCCTTCCCTTCTCTCCCTGAAATACATTAATTTCTTCTTTTCCTTCCTATGCCTTCCAACTGTTATTTCACCTGCGCTCTCTGATCATCTCCAGATTCTTGAAACAGTTTGTGCCTGTGGCCTCTACTCCTTTACTGTCCCTCCTACCTTTGAACTCTGACCCCAACTCCCAGGGCTACCCACACACATCTACCTTCGTTGGGGAGGAAGCACCTTCACCCAGAAATCTCTCCCTCTTGGGAATTTCTGGGGCGTTTGCTTCCATTCTCTTCCCACTCATCTCTTTCCCTACTCACCCCGCTCTGCCCTGTAGAATTGGACTTTTTTATTTTTGGTGCATTCTTCTTTTCTTCCTCATTTTGCTGCTTGACATCTTATGTGATTGAACTCCTTCCTGCCTGTAGCCCACGTGCATGGAATTACCCGATGAACCACCGACTAGGTAGTGTTGGTCCGTAATGAATGCTGAGTACAGAGGCAGAGTGGTGAAAACGACAGCTTCCCGCCTCCTCAGCTTACGTTCTCCATACTGATGGCCCAGGACTCAGATGTTTATGTATCCATGTCTACACCTGAAACCTGAAGCCAAATAGAAATGAATTTCAGTTTGTTCATTCCTTTAGTTCTCCTTCAGCAGTGCAGGGAGAAAAAAAAACCAATATGAATTTACAAAAATATTTTTTAAATAAGCCCCAAGGATAACTTGATCATTTTTTTCATTTGAAAAAATGAAATTTTTCTTTCAGTTTGAGGATTTCCATTAAAAATGTTGGTAAAAAATTTAAGTCACTAAAATACAAAACTGTTCTGCATTGACTATTGTTCAGTTACAGTTTTTTCTCTTGCCCGCCCTCCCCCCCCTTACAAAAATTTTTCACTTTGGTTCTGTGTCTGTGACAATATTATGTGGCAGATTGTCTGACGTGCCTTTGAAATGTGATATAATTGCTGGCTGAAGAACTGTACAGTTTGCCTCATGTTTCCAGATTCCAGAGACTGCAAACCCTTTATTACAAATACACTTGATAATGAATTCACATTTTCTTTATAAAAATAAGTCCCCTCAGTGTTTTGATGATAGTGGCTGAGGCTTAAAGATAAGATAGTGAGTTGGAAGGGGCTGGTGGAAAACACAGAATTGCCCTGGGGTCTTCAGAGCTAAAAGACATTGTGTGGCCAGCTGAGCTCTGATGACAAGACTTATACTTGGTCTAGTATAAAGCTTCTGTTATGCTTTGCAGATCTAAATATCATCTACCTCCCCAATCAGATACAGATTTGATTTGTGATCAATATTAGTGCCTCTCTTAGGAATAATTTTGCTGGCTTCCTTACCATGTAATATGTATAAACTTGCCTCAGGTTTCTCAACTCCCCTTGAGAGCTCAAAGCTGAACAATATCTCTTTCTTTATTTTCTATATTTTTATTTTTACATTGGCCAAATTGTATTTTGACTGTTGGGATGAAAATTAATATTCAGACTTGAAGTCATAGTGCTTAGTGCATTTCTGCACCACAGAGGTTTTCTAAACAAGATGAGTAGTTTGATAGTATGTTTCCTTTTTGTGTTTTTAGGTTGATGCCTTTCCTCCCAACGGTTATGGCCTATACAACATAGTAGGGAACGCGTGGGAGTGGACTTCAGACTGGTGGTCCGTGCACCATTCCGCTGCAGAAACGCTTAACCCAGTGAGTATCGTCCTGTGTACGGATCCCTCCCCGAGCAGTGATGGCAAGAACTTCCTGTTTCTGAGGGGTATTTACATACTCTTGGAATTCATCTGGTTTTTTCTTTTCGTTATTATTTATTGGGGTGACATTGGTTAGTAAAATTATATAGGTTTTAAGTGTACAATTCTATAATACATCGCCTATATTTCATTGTGTGTTCGCCACCTTGGAAGTAATCTTATAATTTCCCCAGAGGGATATTAAGCACATGTCTCTTATTTCAACCTGAAAGCATTGTGTGAAAGTGTCTGTGTGCATTTTATGTGCTGCTCGGTGGTGATGAGGGTAATTATTTCAGGGAATCAGCGATAGCTTTCGAAATTCTATTCGGTCTCCTAAGCTGATCAGAGTGAGATAGATAAATAACTATGCAAACATTGTTAATGTCTTATCAATAACTAGTGAGATCCGCTAGGTGGTGTTTATCATGTAATGAGTTGCCTGAATTTTGACTGGTTGGAATTTTGATTGAGGAACATTCTTTGGAGAAAACGAGAAAGGGTACTGCTTCCTGGGTGGTTGGGTCAGGAAGTCGAGTCATTCAGTAATTATTTCCCAAACTCTGCAATGTATCAGGTCCATGCATCACATGGCTTAGAAATTCAGGACAACCACATTTGTCTCAGTTTTCCTTTTTCTGATATGGGAACAATGTTGAATGCAACTAGCATACTACTCTGCTTCTGAAACCACGCTCTCCCAGCATAATAAACAAAAATGGAGACACTACATGGTGTGTGTGTCCAAAGTACTTTGTTGAAAAAGAACATCTGAATATTTTTTTGTTGTGTAAACAGATTGGGGCAAAAACACCATGTAAACATCTTATCTCTAGCAAACTAGATAGTCAATGTATGTTTATACCCAACCCAGCTTGACTGGGAACTCGATATGCTCAATTTGACACCTTAAACTTTTGAAAAGGCACAAAGGATAATGGTAAAGAAAATGGATTCTTCCATCTCTTCTCAGTGCAGGGTTAAACAGCTCAGAGCAATTGAAGAAATTGTCAGACTCTGCCTCAGGCCCTTTTTCAGAAGTGGGGATACATTTGTTTGATGTGCTTGCGTTTCTCTCCACAGCAGAACCCATGGGCTGCTCATGAATAATCTAGACACACAGGTCTGCCTTCCTGGGTGCAGATGAAAAAGCTGCGTTCTTCAGAAACTGTGCTTTCTTCCTTGTTTTCCTTGTACTTTCTGGCAGGGCCGGTGGGAGTAGCGGTCAGAGAAAGCCCGCGTCTCCAAAGTGAGAACAAGACAATGTCTCCCTGGGTTTGTGGCGGAGAAATGCCATTTCTACTGGCAATGTGTGACTTGGCCTTTGCTGTCAGAATCAGAAATAGAATTTTCCCCTCAGATGAAAGCATCTGCCAGTGTGAAGGGGCCGCACCAGGCTTCAGAATCCTGGCAAGTTGGGAATGTAGCTCTCCGACCATCTGTTGTCGAGCTGAGTGCTTATTAGCTTTCCGTTTTATAATTGCTTGCGTTTCTCCTAAGGATTTGCAGGAAAATTCACATTGTTTTCACCAGTCCCAGGCTCTCTCTTAGATGTTGTCCTTGCTCTATAAATTGTTCTCATGTAAGCTTTCTCTTTGTCACAGTGGTCTCATTGCTTCCTGACTTGACAGATAAAATTGAACGATTTTGAGAACTACACCCCAGCTCTCTAGAAAACTCATGCTCTGTCATTCAAATCTTTGCAACTTCCCTTCATTGGTAGCCGACAAGCCACAATCGTCTCTCATCTGGGTGACTGGGACAGCCTCCCTGTTGGGCCCCCACCTTCACTCCCTCTGCTCCATGGCAGCTAGAACCATCCTCACAGAGAGCAAATCTAGCACCATTACTCCTCTGATTAGAATCCTGCAATTGGTTCTGGTATGAAGAATGAAGTACAGACTCTTGAACATGAGTTTTCAAGGCTAAGATAATTTAGCCCTTGCTGATCTCTCTTTAGCCATACCTTTTTCTTCTTTTTTCCACATTTAATTATGACATGTTACAAAAATTCAGGAGAGTACACAAAATAGAATAACAGGCTCTTATGTACCAACCATTTAGAGTTACATATATTAACGGTTTATTGTATTTACTGTATTTCTTTTAACGAAAGAAAAAGAACAAAAACTGTTCTCCTATTCAATATTTGGTATTGTTGGTATTTTTAATTTAAGCTGTTCTGGTCAGTGTGTAGTACTACCTCACTGTGGTTTTTTCAATCACCGTATTTTAAAATCTGCATTTGATAACTCTAGGCTGCCCTGTGATCTGCTTTTGTTGTCTGTTATTGTTCTTGGTTTTCAGTCACATCTTGTTTTCTCACATGCCTAGTTATTTCTGATTGAGTCCCAGACATTGTATGTGAAAAGCTGTAAAGATTATTGAGATCTGGATCATCTGATCTTTCTCTAGAGAGGATTTACCTTTGCTTCTGGCAACTTCTATTACAGGGGAAAACAGGCTCACCTTTCTGGACTTCCCTTCTATCTGGGATTTGAGCCTTGCAGTTCGTCACAGCTATGCTAGTTCTAAGCGGGTCTGTTTAAAACTCCCATTTCCTTTGAGGTTTTAATATCTTTGCTTCCTTCCCTGCTGGACTGTGCATCTCCAGTGCCTGGCAAAGAAGCAGGTGCGTAGTAGTGGGTCCGACAGTAAAACCAATTCCAGATATGCAGAACTGAGGGAGGTTTGACCACTGTTCCTACTCCAAGCGTTTCAAAAGCAAAGGCTTGTTAGAAGCAGGCATTTTCAGGGAAAGATTTGAACCAAAAAGTCTGTGTGATTAGTAAACATTTTGATATGGGAACAGACCTCTTCAGTGTCATGCATGTATGTCAGCTCCAAGACTAACTCCTGATGGCAAATCACTTTAAAGCTTCTTTGGAGCGCTTGGGGAAAGTCAGTGTTGAGACTTGGGGAAAGTCAGTGTTGAGGCTGTTCAGGGACTCTCTCTTTCTGATTCAGTGTCTTCCAGGAAGCAAAGGCCAATGACTAGTATTTATTTTATTGGGCAATCATTTGTGGCAGAAGCCAGTGTGCTGTGTCCACACAATCCTGAGAAAAGCTGAGGTATTTGGCTGTTTGAAGTGAGGGTCAGTTTGGTCTTAGTTGGTCGGAGGTTTTGGGGATTGTGTGTGTACACGTGTGTATGTGTTTTCTGAAGCTGCTTAAGATGGCATCACCCCTTTCCGTGCAGACACAGTCCAGAGTGTGGCCATTGCTGCTGCTAGTTTTAAGTTAAAAACAGTGACTTGTGTGTTTTTTCCTTTGCAGCTAGCTAACCTTGAGAGCCTGGTTAATCGTGGCGTACGTAGTGCCCCCAGTAAAGGAATGTGGAGAGCTCATGTAGCGTCCTTCTTTTCCACACCTGCATCCTCACCTCACTGCCAGGTGCCATGCTGCCCCCCTCACTGATTATGTGACAGGAGGGGCTGAGCTAATTTACAGGGACACAGTTTCACTTGGGCAGCTGCTTTTTCCTAAGAGAAAGAACTTCAGTCTTGGAATATGTCACAGAAAGTTGGATGATAGCTGTCACTTAATATTAAAGGAATCCCTCTAAGTGTAGAATATATGTCAAATTTCCTTACCTATAAATTGGGAATAATTACACCTATCTCATGAAATTATTGGGATTATGTTTAGGAAAATAATTTCATCTTTTTCTTCCTAATGGAAGATGGGAACCTTCCTGGCGAAAGAGCTAATGAATTCGTTGCCACTTTTCTTTGTCGTTCTGGAGCAAGTTTGCTCATCCAACAAAGAAGAGCTGCTGAGAAATAGAAATGAGCTTGAATATCGATGGCTCAGATATTTAGATCCTGTAAACACATTATCCAAACACATGCTTCTTGCTTGACTTCCAGCTGCTATCTGGAACTTCGTAAGAATACTGTTTGTTTCCACTTCTCAATACACTTACCTTCAGAGCCTTATGGTACAGCTGCTGGCTTTCTGAGCGCAAAGAGCAGCACACCCAAATGTGTCACAGCCCCTCTTAGTTTGCTCAGTGGTGGTGGGCTCTGCCTCCCCCCGCCGGCAGGAATCCCTCTCTGAGGCCCCTGACAGCTGTGGGCTTCTAGGAAGCAGGCACTCTAACCCCTGGGGCAGCTGTGGAATCAGATGATCTCACTGAGGGTTCCTGTGGTCCCCTCGCGCCACCCCCGAGCTTCCTCTGAGTGGTCCTCACTCTGCAGTCGGTGAGGACACACCTCTTCTCTCCTTCCTGTACGTGGCCGCTTTTCAGATACCCGAAGGTGATCACCGTGAGTGCCCCTTGTCTTGCTGTTTCTAGACCAGCGTCCCCATTACTTCAGCTGTGCCTTGGATAGCTTGGTTTCCAATCCAAGGCAACTCAGGTTACATACCTCTGAATAACATGAGTGAGAAAAAGCCCCTCTTTCTAAGTGGGCACCCAGAAGTCTGCACAGAATCCCAGGTGTTCCCCGATGGACGCAAATAGGAGCGGGCTTTCCTGTTGATCATTCTCTCTCATCAGTTGTCAGAGTAGCTCAGCGGTTCAGAGTTGAGCCACTGGAATCCAATCAAGTGGGGCTTGAATTTTGTTGCTATAACTGTGGTTTACTAGGTGAGTGACCTTGAGCAAGTCACTTAACTACTCTGGGACTCAGTTTGCCTCTTTCTTAAATGGGGGTGAAGGTTCCTCTGTCAGAGATTTGTTATGAGGAACTGAGAGAATGTTTCCAGGCTCTTAGCACAACACTTGGCAAAGTAAGCCTACCACCCATGGCAGCTCTGTGTCAATCATCATTAGTACTCCACTATTACTCCCGTGAGTACTGTTACTGTCATCACGAGCAGTGGCAGGAAGAGCAGCAGCTCACCGCTGGCTCCTCGTCAGCTTGTGGCCAACTAAAGCTTCCCTTTTTTCCTCTCATATGTATTGATTTTAGGCTAAGTCCCACAAATATTGTTGCTATACACCTATTTTTTTAAAGCGGTCTTTAAAGAAACCATTTGAATTTTATCTTTATGTTTTGTGGCTGTGTTTCGAAGATTAATGCAGAGCCTGTCTGGTCTCTCCATCAAATTCAGTTTGTTATGGAGAGAGCTTATAGAAATCACTGTGACCATCAGTCGGTATCCCCTTCCAGCTTATTACAGCCGTCGGCTTTGGCCGTGTGTTTGTCCTTGACACATGAATGGGACAGGCTCCAGGCAGAGCACGTGGTCCTGGGCCCACCCACGTGTCCTGAGGATGTGGTGTGTTGGGGTGGCCTCTGCTCCTGGGGATGCCAGTTGAGAAGGCCTGGCAGTTGAGAAGCGTACAGTCCTGCGAGAGGCGGGGTGGTCGTCAGCTACGTGGAGACGCACGGTGCCAAGACGTGGCACTGGCGTGGTCGGCGTGGGCACCTCGGTGAGCTCTGTCCTCTGCAGGTTGAAGCTGTGAATGGGGGCTCCCATGAGGAGGTGCCCGTGAGAGGGGGCAGCAGTTGGCGAGGTCACTGTGCCCGGTCCTTGGATTCCAAATGTCTTGAAGAAAATGCTGAGCCGTAGGTACCCTGAGTCACAGCTGCTCTCTGCTTACCCTTCCGTTCCAAGGCGTGATGCTCAGAACCAAAGGGCAGTGAAGGGGTGTGTGTGTGTGTGTGTGTGTGTGTGTGTGTGTGTACGTCCGCTTGTTTCTTCTAGTTCTGCTGCAGTGTGTTTCCTCTCCTATGGGTGTATCAGAGCTGTTTAAGGAATACTGGTAGCTAACTGGCTAGGGGTGTTGGGGAATGACCTTACGTTGTCTTCCTTAGCTCAGTGTGCTCTGTGAAAAGGCTTTTCCACAGCACACAGCACTCGTGGGGAGGGCGAGGCATGTGCTCTAAGATTGGGCTGGCAGAAGGCCTGCCCCCAGGGGGCTGGGTCATAACAGACATGTCGACGAACAGAGTGGGCTCATGTGCTGGTTTGCTCTCTGTCCCTGGGCAGGTTCTTCCTGCTGCCCTGGATAACGGAACCATCCCATGATGGACGCAAGGCCAGTAGCCCATGTTTCCATAGGGATTTAGCTTTCAGATGTCCTGGGGTTTTCGGTGAGTCATGTCGCCCTTGTCTGGCTAGTGCTTCATCTAGAAAGTGCTCTTGGGGTGCTGGCGGTAAGTCTGGGCAGCTGCCTTGGGGTGTGTGCTGGCCTGAAGTGTAGGTGAAAGTGGGTAGAGAAGAAGCTGGTAGCCACGCGCTTAGGAGGAGTCAGACCTGCGCCCTCATCCTGGTTCTGCCGCCTGATGGCCTGGGGAAAGGAGTGACATCTTTTGATTCTGTGACCCATCTATAAAATGGGAGTGACAATAAAATTGAAGGAGGTCAGGCTGCTCTGAGGATTGAGAAGAGATGAGAGCTCTTAGCCCTGTCCCACTCAGTAAATGGGAGACAAGTGGTATTTTCCACATGCCTCTCAGCTGGACCGTTTCCTTTGTGAGAACCCTTCCCCTTCAGCTCTTCTTACTGTTTATTAGATGGATTATGTTCCTTTTCTTTCATTTATTTCATAAGCATTTATTAAATGAGCACTTGCTCTGTGCTGGGGCAGACATAAGCAGCACATAATCCTGGTCTACAGAGAGTTTGAATTTCCATTTCCCTCGTTATGGTTCTTTACTTGCATGGCAACGGACGCTTTGCCCCAGTGGCTTAGGAAGTCAGAACCCAAGCCCAGGTTTTGGGCTTCCTTTCAGAGGTTTATTCCTTCCCTGCACCTCCGTTCACCCAGAAATAACCGTGGGGGGAGGGGAGGGAGGGCTTGCAGTGTTCTCACCTGGCCCCCTTGTTTATTTAGGTCCACTGCTGACAGGCCAGGCCTAAGCAGCTTTTCTGGGCAGAGGAGGGGTACTCCCCCAGTTCTGGGGGGAAGTCGGCCTCCATTCTGGGTCAGTTGCCTGCGGTCTTGTCTCCTGTCTTGGTGTGGTTTGGGGTGTGAATTGACAGCCAGCAGCTTCGGCGCTATGTCCAGACCAGATGGTGCTATGTCCAGACCAGACCTCTCTACCAGGTGTGGTGTGGCGTGCCGTGTCCATCTCTGTGGGCCACCTGTCCCGTCGTATTCATACCCGGGGCTTCCCCGGACAGTTTGTGGTTCTCAGTATTGCAACGACTCTCCCAACACGCCCCCAATATCTCAGCCCCTGGTTTATACTTAATGTTTTCAGCTAAGGCCTGATCTCATCGCGCTTTTCAGTCAAAGGCTCACTTCACATATATGTGTGTTCTGACACAGGATAATTCTCTTCTTTACGACGGTTCCCACACCACAGCCCATCTTCGTAAACCCTACCCACAGCGCTCCTAATCAGAGGTGTGCAATCATTGACAGTTGTTTGGGAAGGAAACTTGTGCTCGCTGTCAATGTGAAGTCGGTCACCAAGCCTGTCTCCTCTCGAGCTTTCTGGATTATTCGCGACAAGTGTGTTTTGGGGTACAAAAGAAGAGCTATGCCTCAGACCTGCCTCCTTGTGTGAGAGGCAGCTTTCCCCTGCTGCCTAGAGCTTTTGAGGGGAGTCAAGTCAAAGCGCTTATACTTTGCAATTACAAGCCCCCCCCCCCGCCCCCCGCCTTAAAGGGCTCCATGTGCTTTTTCTCTCTCCCTTTATTTCTCATATCCTCAAAATGTTCCTGATTGTGCAAAAGGAGGCATGTGGTCTTCATCCCGTTTCTTAGGAGAACTGTTGGAGAGGAGGGAAGTGTAGACTTTGCCCCAGATTTGGAATTTGATTTGCAGCGTCAGGATTCGGTGCCGGGTGTTCTCATCTCAAGACTCAGGATTTACTGGACTCCAGGTGTGTTTTGAAACATGCAGCGTGAAGGTCTGCTCACTTCCTTGTAGGATTTTCTCACAAGCTGCCTACGTCAGCAATTTCCAGAAGTGTTATAAATGTGAAAGATAATTTAAGAGATGTGAATTGCTGTGTCATGCAGTGGCTTCTTCCAAAAGCAGGCGGAGGCAAGATATTGGACCTACGGCCTTTTATAGCTTGAGATTTTAAATCAGTTTCCTCCCCTTCTTACCTTCCTCGTCTCTTATTTCCTCTGAATTGTTCTTTAAAATTATTGATTTGGCAAGTCGGTTTTCGTAGCTAACATTTGACTTATTAGTGAATTGTAAAGTAATGTAGTGCCGTTTTCCATCTCTGTAGCTTTACCTTTTGTCACTCTTGTGCCACAGTGACTCATTCGTTCTTTCCCTAAGGATCTGGAAATAAAACCATGTTATTGAGAAGAGAAAAATAGAACTGTTCAGTTGTCTTTTTCACCAGATTATTCTGGGGATTTTTTTAATGTGGATATGTGGACAGATTTATGACATAGGTATACATATCCACGTGTGTGATTTCTATATAAATATATAGTTTTATATATTTATTCATTCATTCAGCGAAGTTTATTGGCAATCTATTGGATGGCAGACTAGTGTGCTGGGTTCCGGGAATCCAGTAGACACGACCCCTTTGCTCGCGTGGAGCTGACATATGCTGAGGAATCAAGCAGACACACGTCATTACATAAACGTGCGTTAAGGATTTATTGTACGGAAAGAGGAGTATAGTGTGAGGGTTAGAAGCGTGCCGTTTTGGAGTCAGACCTGGTGTCCTAGTTCAGCCACCTACCAGCTGAATGACCTGGGGCAAATCACTTAAATTCTCATTAGCGTCCTCATTTATATGTGAGGAAATAGTCATACCCCCTGTGGAGTTAGTGAAGGGTTTCTGGGAGATACCACAAAGAAAATGTTTATTGTAGTGGCTGGTATGTGGGAAGCACTTCATAAATCTTAATTATGACTGCTGTTGTATGTGTAGCGGAAATTTAAATACAGTAAACCAGCAAGCTATGAATGACACCTCACTTTGAAATTTAATTCGTGGGAAACATTTATTGTGGACTTTTGGAGGGTGTGGAAAGGAGATTAACCATCTGGTATCAGTTACGCTCCTCTCCAGGCAGTCTTGACTTCATACTCACTGACGGAAGTAAACACTGCTTCTGATGAAGGGGCCAGAGTTACAGAGGAGTTGGGCCCTTAGCACTTGTCCACTCTCCAGTGTCCAAAAGAAAATCATGGCAGTCTTTGAGAATTCTTTGGAAGTCATGTTTCACTCCACATACCATTTGGTATAAGCTAATTGCTTACTCTCTCGCGTAACTCGCTAATGAGTTGTCACTGAAGGACGCGAGATTGTGGGTATGACAGAATGTGATAAATGAAATCCTTAGGAAGATTAAAATGTGTTTATTTTTCTCACTTCAAGCAGTGCTCAGAGCCATAGTTGGCTTTGCAAATAGGACTAAACAGCTTGACACCGTTATTCTGAGAGATGAAAAGTGATTGAGTCTGGAGCAAACCTTTCAGCACTCGTACGTAGTCTGTACCCTGGGGTGTCGGTGGCTTGGTTTTAGTTGACCCAGAAGTCACCTTTCTTTAGGATGATGTTACTGGGTACCAGACATTGTTTAGGGTAAAACAGACTGATTTCTCTATGCTTTAGAATGAGTCCACCCAGAATGGGGACCATGAATGTTCTTTTGTGTTGTCCGTCAGCGTATTAAGCTTTCTGAAATTAAGGACCACCTGCATTATTAGATGACCTGTTCCACTAGTCTGTGTACAGTCTTTAGCAGGTGATGAGAAGGTTAGTCCTTTGTTGCAGAGATCCAGGCTGCTACTTATTTCCTCTTAATAGTTGCTTCTTCTGTGTTTATGTTGACTGGTTTTCAGCACACAGATGTTTTATGGCCTTTTGTTGAAAAACTACCATTTATTTTGACGATTATTATAGTCCATGCCTCTTGAACAGATCATACGTACGTACCATTTTATTGGTCCAAGTAGTAACCGTTTTCCAGGGATCTCACTGCTCTTCCTTCTCATTCTCCTTCTGTCTGGAAGTTGGGTAGAGTGGTTACAAAGATTGAGGCCCATGGTCACCTCGTACCCGCTAGGATGGGCACTGTTTTAAAAAGAGAAAGTAACAAGTGTTGGTGAGGATGTGAAGAAATTGGAACCCTTGTGCCCTGTTGGTAAGAATGCAAAATGGTGCAGTTGCCATGGAAAACAGCACAGTGGTTCCTCAGAATATTAAAAATAGAACTATACGATCCGGCAATTCCACTTCTGGGTATTGTTCCCAAAGAATTGAAAGCAGGGTCTTGAAGAGATATCAGTCCATGTTTGCACAACAACGTTGTTCACAACAGCCAGAAGGTGTAAGCACCCAAGTGTCCACAGATGAAAGGATAAGGAAAATGGGGTCTGCATATACAGTGGGATACTCCTTTAAGAGGAAGGCAATTCTGTCACCTGCTGCAACGTGGATGAACCTTGAGGATATTATGCTAAGTGATATAATCCAGTCACAAAAAGACAGCTCTGTATGGGTTTGCTTATATAAGGTATTTAGAGAGTCACATTCATAGAGACAGAAAGCGGAATGGTGGGTTCCAGGGACCCGGGGGAGGGGAGAATGGGGAGTTAGTGTTTCATGGGTAGAGGTTCATTTTTGCAAGATGAAAAGAGTTCTGGAGATGGCTGGTGGTGATGGTTGCACAGCAATTTGATTGCACTTCGTACCACTGAACTGTGTACTTAAAAATGGTTAAGGTGGTAAATTTTATGTTAAGCGTGTTTCACCCCAGTTTGAAAAACCAGTTAAGGTCTCTGAGTGAGGCCCTTGAAAGAAGACTGTTGCTTGTCTCCCCTCTTGGCACGAATTTGTGGAAGCGACCCTGCAGGAAGTGAAGTGACGGGGGTGGCGAAGCTTCAAGGTGGAGGGAGTGGATGTTGAATGGTGGTGACGACAGGGCCTCCTCAGGTCTCCAGGGCAGCAGCTGCAGTTCCCCAGTGGGGACGCTCAGGCCGAGTGGAGTGACAGGACTGGCTGATGCTGGTCTTCCCACCTCCCTGGCAGTGCCCCGCCTCCGCTCATCCTGCCGGGTCTTTGTAGTTTCCCTGCTCGTACCTTCTACTCGTAGACTCTGGTAAGGCCAGGATGTGCTTTTATATCGATGAATTATAAAGGGCTGAACTATTTTTACTCACAACACTTGTGACACCAAATGTGTGTGGGTTTCCCGTCAACAACCAACTCTCCAACTCTCTGGCCGTCACGAGGCTGCCCTTCCGTTCAGTTCGGTTCTCACACCGACCCCGCAGATTCCCCGCACACTAAGGCTCAGTCCCGCTGGTCTGCCCCCACTTCTGATGCCAGCTGCAAGTGAGGTCATGGGTTAGCCACTCCTCTGCCCGATGGACTACAGATTTGGAGGTTCTCAGGATGCCCTCCTCGGCTCTCATCATTTGCCAGACAACTCACAGAACTCAGGAAAGCTCTTCACTTACAACCAGTGGTTAATAGAAAGGCTACAAGTCAGGAACAGCCAAATGGAGGAGCTGCAGAGGGCAGGGCGTGGGAGTCGGGGCACACAGCTTCCCTGCTCTTTCCGGGCGTGCCCCCTTCCCGGCACACCCATGTGTTCAGCAACTCAGAAGCCCACTGAATACCATCCTTGAGTGGTTTTTAGAGGTGATTAAGTAAGCAGGATTCATTAAATCCTTCGCCATTGGTGATTAAACTCAATGTCCAGCCGCTCTTTCCTCCCTGGAGGTCAGGGTTGGGGCTGAAATTTCCAGCCGTCTAATCATGGCTTGGTCTTTCTGGCCACCAGGCCCCATCCTGAAGCCATGTACTCCTCCCCGTGCCCCCCCCCCCCATACCACAGAGATATGAGACATGTCATTATCTTACAAAAGAAAGGCATCACTCAGGAAATTCCAAGGATTTCAGGAACTCTGTGCCAGGAACTGGGGACAGAGACCAAGTACTTGTTTTTTTATTAGACCACAGCTAGGAAGATGATGTGTTGGCCAAGAGGAGTGGGTGTGATGGAGGTGGAGGGAGGTGTGCTCTTTCAGCCTGGCTAGTGACGTGTCATTTGAAGAGACCCAAAATGGTCGACAGACAGGCCTGGCAGGTGTCTGAGGGAGGATATAGGAAGCGGGAGTGCATGCTCAGTGGTCACAGAGGGACTGCAGAGGAGGGATGATGGGAAACACACTATTACCGTAGGGCCTTGCGCAGCTGCCTGTCTAGTGCAGACGCAGAACACTGGCTACCCACCAGACACTGAGGTTTATGGCACCTGTTACTTTGTCATGAAAGGAAAATGAACTTCCTACTTACCACTTTATGGCTGGGACATGAGTTTTCCTTGGAGGTTTCTGAAAACCTTTCCAGTGACACACAAAGAGGAGACTTTACCAAGCAGGGTTGTGACCTGGAACAGTTGCTGTTATAGTATGAGGTTGAGACCCCCAAACCTAGTGGGGTTCAAGCCAGTGAAACTGAAGGATGTCTGCAGTGTCACTTTAAGTATGCATGTCTGTTTCAGTGGTAGGTGTTGCTACTTTAAATGTAGGTTTATTCCTGAGTGAAATAAACAGGTACATGCTGAGAGAAGTCCACCCGGAGAAGCACATCTAACAAGGGACATATTGCAGCTCCATCCAAAAGCTAACGCATGTCATTATTTAAAAAAAAAAAATGAACTCTTGACTCATAGTTCTCCTTGGGTTTTAGCCATTTTCTTGCAGTGAACTTGTGAAACCCAGAAAAATCTGTGCGCTTTAAACTGGAGCAGCAGAATGATTTATTCAAAAACACGATACTGTATCAGCTCACAAGAAGCAGATGGCAGAGTCGCCTGGAGCCAGACGGCCTGGCCTTGAACCCTGGCTCCACAGCTTGCTAGCTGTGTGACCTTGGACGGACCATTTAACCTTTCTGTTCGCTAATTCTCTGTTTTAAAATGTGGCTGATGGTTGCGTGTCCAGACATTGCTGGTTCTTGCCTGGGCCTGGCACAGTGGTGACTAGCACCCCATTTCATCCCCAAACATATCCTTATTTGGACAATAAAATATATGGTAGCCCAACCAATAACAGAACCTGCCTCAGGAGAGCCTTTTGAAGATGAAGAATACTAACAACAATCCCTGGTTATAATACGTGCTCAGTAAGTCTTAGCTGTTACCATAAGATTCAGTCGTTTAAATACACAGTTTTATGCATTACCCCAGGAGCAGGAATCGTTACTGAGGACCTTGGGCTATGGAAGTGACACTTTTTATTGGAAAATGGAAAGCCACCACAGTGCGAGCAAGTTCAACACCGTTCTGAAGACTCTCTTCCTTTTTACCTGGCGTGGGTGAAACCAGTACCTGGAGGAAATGGCGTTTTCCTTCCTGTCTCCAGCAGGGTCCTCGCCACACCGGCCTGTGGGGTTTACAGAGAAAATCCTGCAGGCTTGTCAGTGTGCTTGGCTGCGCCACGGGCTGTTTCCTCCGGTCTGAGCTCTAGTTTTCTTTCTGACCTTTGTTGGGGACTCACCCTCCTTTTCCTCTCCTCCTGCAATGTCTGCATCTACCTGGGGTCCATCCCCTCAGTGATCCTTGTGGCGGGAGAGAAACAAAACCACACAGTTTCAAAGGCTTTGTTTGAAGTAGTGATGGTTTCAGCTACCTACTCTTAAAGTCCTTCGTCATGTTTGACGTGGTGTGAAAACAAAGTGACTTGTTGGGAGTTTGACTTTTTGTCGCATACCACCTTGGGCAGCGTCGCAGCTGTGCCTAGAGGACAGGCTCAGAGGCGGGATGGACCTTAACTCCTGGCCCTGTCACTTACTAGTCTGTGACCTTGGCCACTGCACTGTTAGGCTTTCTGAGTTTCAGTATTCCTAATCCTTAGAATGGGGATAATGAGATTTCCCGCTTCCCAAGCTTATTGTGAGAATCACGTGAGGTGCTACCGAGTCCGCAGGGTCTAAGCCTATGTAGGCAGAATTCCTTTCTTTGAGAAATGGTTAAGGTGATTGAGAAGACTCCTGTCAGGAGACACAGGGGCAGAGGCTAGAAGAAGAACTAACAATGCCGCCCCTGTTTGTGTGTTTCTGAGCTGCCTGTTGCTGTAGGACCTGCTTCAGTATGTGTGAAGCGCTTCACATGTGCAGCAAGATTGTTTGCTTTTTATTCTAAACTCCAGGCTGCTGGAACCGTGCTTGTGGGAACCCGTGTGATCTGACAGCTTGAAGGCTTGAAAAGAAGTCAAGTGTGCAAGAGAGCCCAGCTTTTAGCCAACCAGGGCAAGGGTGACTTAACTCTCAAAGGAGCATGCATGCATTTCAGGGTTAGCGAGTGCAGACTGAAATCTGTGCTTTTAAACTCGTATCCCCTGTCCTTAAACCTCTAGGGAGGTCTTTGACTCCTAGCATTTTGGGGCTGTGGAAGGCATAGTCAGTTTTCTTCTTTTAGTTTTTCCTTTTAGTTTTAGTTTTTCCTGGCTTATGATTTTCGCTCCTTTAACTTAAAACTTGTTTTTGATTATAGAAAATTTTAAACATGCAAAACAAGAGAATAGTGTATTGAACCCCCATGTCCTTAGTAACCAGGTTTAATAATTTATCAACTCGTGGTGATCTCGTTTTATCTATATTTTTACCTACTCATCCCTGCTCCCCTCCTCCCCTGGATTATTTGAAGCAAATCCCACACTATGTTTTATTAAAAACACCATCTTTTTTGTGTATTTTTATTTAAAAAACCCCAGCTTTATTGTGGTATAATTGGTGTAAATTGTACATCTAAAGTGTACAGTTTTATCATTTATGTATATGCTGATCCAAAAACCCACCACAATTCATGAAACCACCACAATCTTGGTAGTGAACACATCCATCACCCAAAAGTTCCTGTGTGTCCCTTGGTGATTCCTCCATCCTACTCCTGCCTGTCTCCCTTTCCCAAGCATTACTGATCTGCTTTCTGTGACAGTAGATTCGTTTGTACTTTTTAGAGTTTTAGATCAATGGAATCATACAGTATGTGTTTTTTTTCTTTTGCTTCTTTCACAATGGCATAGTCTTTTATTTATTCTACAAATACTATTGTCCTCCTATTCGGTACCATTTTGGAAGCTGCAAGACCTGTTAGGAGGCTGTTTTGTAGTCCAGGTGAGAAATGGTGGTTTGGACCAGGGTGGTTACCATGGAGATGATAGCTGCCATCGGTTAAAGATCTGCTTTGAAGGTAGAACTAATCAGACCAGCTGGATGTGGGGGTGAGGGAGAGGGAGGAATTGGGAAGTACTCGTCAGGATTCTAGCTTGAGCAGATGGGTAGAATGTAGTGATATTGATGAAGACTCCAAAGAATAGGTATGACCTTTCCTAATTTGATCCCTGACTGGGTATCCATTGCTTTTTCAAAGCTATTCGTGTTATCATTGGTTGGTGAAGTAGTATCTAATCTGCAGGTGGAAACAATATTTAAAACCCTAAGCTATTCCCAGGATTGCTGTGTCTTCTCCGAAATGCTATTAAATAAAAGCTAGCAACCGTTGTCCAACTGAAAATAATGAATTTCAGTGTTCTGCTGAGTTGTTTGTGGTATCATTTGAACTTGCCAATGGAGAGAAAGTAGGACAAAGGCAAATCACATTTTCAGACCTTTAAAAGCTTCTTGAGGTGAAGTTCACTCCACTCTTTCTACAGCCCCCAGAATGTTTTTGTGCTGGTTTTATCATTAAAATATTTGTGTCCTGCTGAATCTGATGCTGTGGTGACAACCTGTGCATGCTGTGATAGGTTATGTGAATTTCATTGTAATATGCAGTAATCTGTCTTACTTCTACAGCGTTGTTAACATGTCAGCTGTTCTAATAGAACTCGGACTCCCTTTGGGGGTTTGGCCTTAGGAAAACTGGGTCAAGCGATTTCTGTGGTTCTTGCTAAGTGGTTTATATGAATTATCTCATCTAATCCCACATCAACCCAGTGAAGTAGGAACTGTTATCGTCTCCATTTTACAGGGGAGGAACTAGGACATAGAGGGTTACCTCATTAGACCAGTCTCACAATTGGTGTCGGAGCCATGACTTGAACTTGGGCAGGTAGCCTGACTCCAGAGCCCGTGCTCTTCATTAAAACACTTGAGGTGGATCTTGCAAGATGAATAGGAGTTTCATGAACAGTGGGGATGGATATATTAGGCGGAAAGAATCAAGTGTCTCACTGGGATGGGGGGGCATGAGAAACTTACTGTCCTGGGGGAGATGGTGAGAAATGATGTTGGTAAGGAAAGAAAGTCATAGGGCCTAAAAAACATCTTTTTTGTTTAGCCAGAGCAGCTTTTTCATAGCTAAATTTATGAGATCTTTTAAACGTCTCTTTGAATTCTTGTACAAGTTCAAGAGATTCCATTTCTATTTTCTTAGATCCAAAGAGCTCAGATGGGAGCTTCTGGAGTCGCTCATTTCAAAAGCATCTTCTGATTTCAAGCAACCTAGATCTTGTCATCCAGGAGTAAAGCCACTGTCCCCAACTTTTCCGTTCAGCTTGGGTTCCCTTTTGGGTTAAAAGGAATAGTCTCAATATTTTTAAAGCGAAGAGTCTTTGCAGACCTGTCCACACTCTGACAATAGCTGAAAGGTGAACAGTCAGCTAGCACGTGCATAGCGTTGGACTGGTGCCTCACTTACTGGAGTCTTGAAAGGATGATGGGGGTGAAAAGAGAGTCTATAATGTAGTGGTTAATCCTTTTTCAGAGGCCAACCCTTGTTTCCTGCTTTGAAGAATGCATTGTGCGATTTAGTAGTAAGAGCTGATTATGATGAGGAGATAGTAAATGCAAAATAAAAGATGATTTTAAGTTTTAATAAACAATATCATCTCTGAGTGTCACTGAAGCAGAACCAATACATGCTAGAGCCTTTCATTGCTTCATTGAGTGTGTTCCTTTTTTTCAATTGAAAAATGAATAGATAATTCATGAATGTGAATTTCAAAAGGTGAAAAACTCACACCCTTGTCTCCCAACCTCTCCTTTCTTTCCTCCTCAGGCATGTTGTTAATAGTTCTTTAATGACTTTTTTTTTTTTTTTTAATAAGGAGAGTCTTTGCCTGTATTAGCATATATGAGTATATGAGGATTTTTGTTTTTGTTTTAGGATTTTGTTATGGAAATGCTAATAAGTAAGAGTAGAGAGAATGTACAACTCAGCTTCAACAATTATTAACTCTATCAGTCCTGCTTCAGTCAGAAGTAGAACTACTAGTGTGTGTGTAATAAGGAATTTACTATAGAGATTTGACCTTACACAGTGACTTTAAAGTTGCTATTTTATATATATGTGTGTATATAAATAATCTAGATTTCTAGTTTTTACGTTAAAAATAATGAACATGCAAACTAACAGGGAAGGGTGACCCATACTAAGAAAAAAGGTTAGTTGAATAGAAACTGACTGAGTATGCCCAGATGTTGGATTTAAGAAAGACTTAAAAGCAGCTATTATTTTTAAAGAACTATAGGAAAATATTCAAAGAATTAGTAGAAAATACAGTGTGAATCAACAAATAGGGATTCATAACTGACAAGTGGAAATGATTAAAAAAAGAGTAAACAACCAAGTGATATTTCTAGAATTGATAAATGTAATAACTGAAAAGTTCCTTAGATGAACTCAGTATCAGGTTAGAATTTGTAGAAGAAAGAATCAATGAACGTGGCCGGCCCGGTGGCTCAGGTGGTTAGAGCTGCGTGCTCCTAGCACTGAGGGCTGCTGGTTCGATTCCCACATGGGCCAGTGGGCTCTCAACCACAAGGTTGCCGGTTTGACTTCTGCAAGGGATGGTGGGCTCTGCCCCCTGCAACTAAGATTGAACACAGCACCGTAAGCTGAGCTGCCGCTGAGCTCCCGGATGGCTCAGTTGGTTGGAGCGCGGGCTCTCAACCACAAGGTTGCCAGTTCGACTCCCACAAGGGATGGTGGTTTGCACCCCCTGCAACTAACAACGGCAACTGGACCTGGAGCTGAGCTGCGCCCTCCCCAACTAAGACTGAAAGGACAACAACTTGAAGCTGAATGGCACCCTCCACAACTAAGATTGAAAGGACAACAACTTGACTTGGAAAAAAGTCCTGGAAGTACACACTGTTCCACAATAAAGTCCTGCCAATAAAGTCCTGTTCTCATTCCCCAATAAAATCTTTAAAAAAAGAAAAAAGAAAAATAAAGAATCAGTGAACTTGAAGATAAATCAAGAGAAATTTTTCAAACTAAAGAACAGAGGGGGAAAAAGAATACGGAGACAAATCAACAGAATCCTGTGCTACAATATTAAACATTTCAACATAATTCCAACACAAGTGTAATAATAGGAGTCCCAGATGGAAAGGGAGTGAGAGAAAGGGACAAGACATTTTTGAAGAAGTGATCTAAATACTTACCAAATGTGATGAAAATTATCTACAGATCCAAGAAATTCAATGAACTTCAACTAAGATAATCACAAGGAGAAATACACCTAGATAAATCAGAGTTACACTGTTGAATAACAAAGAGGAAATCAGAAAGCATCAAGAGAAAAACACCTTATTACATTCAGGGCAACAATCCATGATGAATGGCTCATTTCTCATCAGAAACAATGGAAGCCAGAAGATGGCGGAGTGATATATTCAAAGTGCTGAAAAAAATCCAACTATCAACAAAGAATTGTATATCCAACAAAACTGTTCTTTAAAAGATGAAGATGAAGGAGGTCTGACTTCTGGTTCTGGGTAAATGGAGTAGATGTTCATTTCCCTATTCTCCCCACTAAATACCATTTAAACTGTAGACACTACATATAAAAGAAACATAAGAAGACCCTGAAAGGTGGGAAGAAGGCAGAATAGTTGAAGACCGTGGGACCCTATGAATGACCTGGTGGTGAGTTCTATGGATTTTCTTGTTGTCCCACTTGTCCCAGTCTTGGAACTGAAGAAGCCATCAACCCACAAATGCCAATGGATGTAGACGAAAAGTCCCAATAAAAGCCTGCTATCTGTAGCTGAAGGAGCAAGTAGGAAAGGCACAGTCTAGCAATATAGAAAATTTTAGGCAGTAACCACTCCACACACCACAAGAAAACACCGTGTTCCCACCCATGCCTGCAAAGGCCAGGTGGGGAGCCTAGACTAGCACCCTAATGAGGCCTTATTGAGGTGCCATGCTACCCCTGCCAGGGTGGTGTCACAGAAGGTCAGTTAGGGAGCCAGGACTTTCATCATTGCCTTGAAGTAATGAGCCCCCACCCCCATTGTGTTGTAAGTGGAGACCGTGTGGGGAGCTGGAACTTTCACCTCCATCCAGCAATAAGTAACGAAAGTCCCTTTGGAGGTGTCAGTGGAGGTTGAGCAGGGAACCTGGACTTCTGTTTCCACCTAGCAGTAATAAAATGGCTCCCTCCTCTCCACTGCCCATGTGGTGGTATAGAAAGTTAGCTAAAACAGGACGTTTAAGTAAGATCCAGAGTCTTGTAACATAATGAAAAATATCCGACAAATTGAATAATCATTTGTCATATCAAGAACCAGGAAGATACCAAACTAAATGAAAAAAAGACATTCAATAGGTGCTAACACAAAGGTGACAGAAATATTAGAATTACCTGCCAAAGATTTTAAAGCAGCCATGATAAAAATACTTCAGTGAGCCATTATGAAGGTGCTTGAAACAAAAAAAACAAAAACAAACAAAAATAGAAAGCTTCAGAAAAGAAATAGAAGATATAAATGAGAACTAAATGCAAATTTTATAACCAAAAATTAGAATAACCAAAGTGAAAGCGTTGTGAATGGGCTCAACAGCTGAATTGAAGAGACGGGGGTGGAGTGGGGTGGGGTGGGGTGCGGGAAATCAGTGAACTGGAAACTAGAATAATAGGAATTACCCAACCTGAACAACAGAGAGAAAATAGAAAATAAATAATGAATAAACAGAGCCTCAGGGACCTTTGTGACTATGACAAAAGATCATCTAACGTTTGTGTCATGGATGTCCCAGAGCAGAGGAGGAGGGTGGGGCTGAAAGAGAACTCAAAGAAATAATGGCTGAAAACGCCCCAAATTTAGGAATGGACTTAAACCTATAGATTTCAAAGGCTATGAACCCCAAACAGGATCATCCAAAGAAATCCATAGCAAGAATATTACAATTAAACTTCTGGAAACTAAAGACAAAGAAAAATCTTGAAAGAAGCGAGAGAAAAATGACAACTTACCTAGAGGGGAAGAAAAAAGCCCGCTGTGAACGATAGTGGCTTTCTCATGAGAGACCCTAATGAAGACCAGAAGGGGCATGATATTTTGTAAGTGTTGAAGGACAAATGCCAACCCACAATTCTTTATCTAGTGAAATGTCTTTTAGGAGTAAGAGGAAATCAAGACGTTCTCAAAGGAACACAGAGAATTTGTCACTAACAGACCTATGCAAAAGAAATAGCTAAAGGAAATTTCCCTGAACTGAGAGGAAATGATTAAAGAAGGGATTTTCAACATCATGATGTAAGCAAGAAAGCAGTAAGAAGAAATAAGGATATATTCTATAGGCTTTCCTTCTATCGAATTTTCTAAATTTTGTTTGATGGTCGAAGCATCAAACCTTATAAATTATAGTATTGCCTGATATGTTTCTAAGTGTATTTAGAGGAAGTATTTAATACAATTATAAACAGGAGAGGCTAAGGGGACGTAAAGGGAGGTGCATTTTTTATACTTCACTGGAACTGGTAAAGTAACATCAGTAATGATGTTTTATATATTGTCATGGATCACACACACGTATACATATATAATATATAAATATATATAACTGATAAGATATAAACTGATCCATACAAAAGTGATATAAATATGTAACTGATATAGATATAAACTGTAGTAAGATATATGTTACATATTAATGTACTCTCTAAAGTACTATAGGTAAATAAATGAATTTCTTTAAAAAAATGTTGGACAGTGAAGAAGGCTGATAGGAAGAAAATGGATTCCCTTGCGATGGTGGTACTGCGGGGGGGCGGGGGGCTTCACTGCTTCACTGAATTCTCGGTGCTGATCGTACTGTTGAGAATAATTAACTCACCCAGTGGATTCAGATGTAGCGCCTGTCAGATGGCAGATATTCTAGGGACGAAAGCTGTGCTGTTAGTATCATTGCCACGTGTACCTTTTCTCATTTTTAGCTTGCCTGTTTATAATCAATAAAAGATTATTAGTGTAACATTGAATATTAAAGTCATGGAAATATGGTGGCCCTGCCAGGGAATGAAGACTAGCCACGGGCTCAGCGTGTGACCATTTTTAAGTACCTGGAAATGCTTAGAAAACAAACTTCTGCTCACATCGTCGGTATTTGCAAGTCAGTGTATTAGCCATTGGAGAAAACATGGTTCCTTGAACTAATGCCACTTATGGCTGGGCCTTTGACAATAGGTAGTTGACAAGAAAAAAAGGGGAACTAAGATAGGAGGTATTATGGGACCTCTGTTGTTTTCAGTAAACCACGAGCAGGCCGCTGCATGGTTAGCTGACTTTTTGCATAACAAAGGAAAAGCGAAGAATCCTACTAGTTTCCTTAGACTTCCCAGGTGTGGTTCTGGTTTGTGGCAGCTTGTCTGCGCCTGGTAGATGCTCTCTGCCTGATGCTGAGACTCTAATTCTGGTAACTAAAGCTTCCAGATGTTCATTTCCATTGTACTTTTATCCAAAGCTCTCCGTAGAAGAAACAGCCTTACCCCGTGGCTGGTTGTTTTCTGACTCCAGCCCCTTTTCCTGCACTCCTGGTCTCTAAACTGGGAGCAGTGGACTCGGGAGCCAGGCTGCCTGTAAATCCACGCTCTGCCACTTGCTCAACCTGCCTCAGATGTTATGGAGATGACGCAAGTTGTTAGAATATCTGCAAAGTAGTTAGAACCATGCTTGTCTCATAGTGAGCCCTACGTAAATCATTTTGAAGCGATAAACTACATTCTATGTTTTCATTGTGGTGGTTACATTTGCCAAAACTCATCAGAAGTGTGCATTTAAGAAGGTTAAAAAATTTACTGTATGTAAATTATACCAATAAATCTGACCTAAAATTATTTTGAGATAAAAAGCAAATTCAGTCAGTCAGCAAAGGGTTTATTAGGTTTCGCATAGTAGGATTGTAAAAGCATAATTCAGAGAGGCTCGCCTGTCGAGTTGAGCAAGCCGATTATGATCGGCGCACTACAGGATAAATTTGCATGTCAGCATGGGGCGGTGATGTAGGTAGGAGACGCCGCCAAGCAGCTTATTTGTCACCCATGAGAAGTGAGAAATGCTGTTAGGGGTGTAGAGGTGGGATTGTGTACGGGGTCATGAAGGTTTCACCAAGGAGGGGACCTTGAGCCGAACCTTAGAAGATGGATAGGATTTAGAGAGGTGGGCATTCGGGACGGGGCGGGGGGACATGGGTGCAGGTGCAAGGCCCAGGGCAGAAATGCCACGAGAGAGCTGGTTGGACTGAAATGGACTCTGTCCCACTGTGTGAGGGGCATCTGTGCTCTCTGGACTAATGAGTTCTCTCCCTCCGCAGAAAGGCCCCCCTTCTGGGAAAGACCGGGTGAAGAAAGGTGGCTCCTACATGTGCCATAAGGTAAGTCAAGTCATTAAACTCTTGTTTTGGTCTTGTAACAGCAGGTTTAAGATCTGCGGTAAATAGTAGCCCCCAGATATTCCCCCCCAGTTCCGCTAATACATACCTGTCCCCAGTGAAGCCAGAAGGAAAGTAGGCTAATCATCTCAAGTTTGGGCACAGGTGCGGGGAAACGTGGTACAGGAAGCAGAGGTTGCGAGTGACCTGTTGGCAACCGAATTCCAAGATGTCTGTTGCAGCTTGACCGTTTGAGAGACCCCTGTCCATGAACCAGGTCTATGTACCTTTTCCAGCATGTAAGTCTGGAGTAATGCCCTTGTTTCATTTGAGACCCCTGTAAATTTCTGGATTTTCCTTTGAGATTTAGGTGAGAGTTACAAGTGGAGGGTGGGTTGTGTGGAATGGAAATATTCCAGGTGTCCTAGGCATAGAGTGCTTTGAAATAGGCCTCAACCTCAGAGAGAGTTTCTGCTCTTTGGGCCAAGAGTTCAGTGTCAGAGCTGCCTGTTCTTGGTTAGTCGAAGTGACTCGGTGTTTCACGAGTAACGATTTTAAGGAGTTTGGAAATCGAATGCCACTTCTCTCCCTTTTTTCCTTTAAGTCATATATTTTTAGTGTCTTCAGCACTTCAGCTTCTGTCTTTCTATTCCTGTGCAAGGGTGGAATTTTGCCAATTGTTATTACAAGACACTTCCCAAGGTAATTGGGTCAGTCCAGGCAATTAGAGACTTACAACCACCTATCGTGGCTCCAAATCGAGTTACTAATTTGATAATGGTGCCTTTGTTAAACTTCGCCTTAAAACAGTGGCGCTCAGACTTGCTGGCACATTAGCCATCTGGGACCTAGAAAAATACAGATGCCTGTTTCCTCTCTTGCTTCATTCTGATTTGATTTTTCTGGAATGTGACCTGGGCATCAGGAAATTAAAACTCTCCAGGTGATGATAACACACAGCAAAGTTTGGGAACCACTGGCCTAAAGAAGACCTCTTTAGATTATGTATATATGTGAGTTTGGAGGTGTGTTTTTCTATTGCATTTTTTAGAATTTTTAATCCAGTTATTTGGGTGGAAGTTCATAGAGTTGGTTGGGTTCACTATATGCTTTACGCCTACATTTGTAACAAGATGTGGACAAATTTATTTTTAAAATTCTAATTTTAAGTTAAAAGCCTTGTCCCAGGCTGTCCCAGTACTTTTAAGTGTTTGTATATACACATCAGTCTTTAGTCCCAGATTTTTTTCTCTAGTTCAAACTGTTACTATAAGAGTATCTGAATCCTCTTGCTGGGGAGCTCGACTTCCATGAAAAACATGTGAGTCTCTCTTTGCACAATAGTATCTCAAAATCCTAATTTCCACCAGTTATGTCTCTGACCTATGGCACTTTTCTTAATTGGGATTCCATTTACTATGTAAGAATTGAGGACCAGAAGATTCTTCCTCAAGAAACAATGGAGAAAAATGAAGTGTATAAGAAACATTTTAAGCCTGAACACTAAAATGTGCCAATGCCATGCATATGAATGTGTCTGGTTTAACATCTCTTGTTTATTTGCTTATTTTAAGTCTGTATTTTTATAGGCTTCCTAGTTTATTCTTTTAAAATATGTTTTAACTTAATATTTGTTTTTAATAAATACATTTACATGGTACAATTGGTTTTTGTATATTTATCTTATGTCCTGCAGCTTTGTTAAACTCATCTGTGAGTAATGTTTCTGTAGTTTCTATTGGATTTTTTACATAGGTGGTGAATATAGACAATGTTACTTTTTCCTTTTTAATCTGGATGCCTTTTATTTTTTCTTGCTGTATTGCTTTATATAGAATCTTGAATATAGTGTTGAATAGGAGTGGGGAGGACAGACATTCTTACCTCATTTTTGAGGTAAGAATCTTAGGGGATAAATAGTTAACTTTTCAAAATTAAAGTTGATATTAGCTGCAGTGTTTTCAAAGATGGCCTTTATCAGCTTGAGGAAGTTTCCTTCTATTCCTAGCTTTTTGAGAGTGTTTACCTGAAAGGGATGTGGATTTTGCCAGATGCTTTTTCTGTAGCTATTGAGATGTTTATGTGTTTGGTTTTTTTTTCAGACTGTTAATATAGTGAATTACATTCATTGATTTTAAGTTTTCAAATGTTAAACCATCCTTGCCTTTCTGGATTACATCCACTTAGTTATGAGGTATTATCCTTTTTATATATTTTGGATTTGATGTTGAACATTTTTGTATTTATGTTCATGATGGTATTGGTCAGTTTTCTTCTCTGGTTTTGGTATCAGTGTATTGCTGGCTTCATAGATTGAATTGGAAAATATTCCCTCATCTTAAATTTTCTGGACAAGTTCATGTAGAACTAGCTATTTCTTCCTTAAATGTTATAGAATTCTGGTGAGACCATTTGGGCCTAGAGTTTAACCATAATTTTAATTTAGTTAATAACTGCAGAGTTATTCAGATTATCTGTTTTTTCTTGATTAATATCTATGAGTTTGTGTCTTTCAAGGAATTTGTCCATTTCATCTGAGGTATTGAATTTATTGGCATAATCTGCCTTTTCATTGGCTGTTTAGACCATTTACATTTAATGTGATTTATATGATTGGGTTTAAATTTGTCATTTTGATCTTTGTTTGTCTTTTTGTCTCATCTGTTCTTTGTTTCTTTTTCTCTTCTCCCCCCCCCCTTTTGACTTCTTTTGGATTAAGTATTTTTTTATTTTTTTATTTCACCACTCTAATTCTCCTTTGGCTTATTAGCTATCGCTCTTTGCTTTAAAATTTTAGTGATTGATTTAGCGTTTATGATATGCATATTTAACTATTTTTAGTCTACCTGAAGGGTAAATTTTTATTTAGTCAGACTCAGAAGGATGAAGAGAACATTCCAGAACAGAGAATAACAGAAAAACAGCACAGTGTTGGTTATGAATTACTTTCAGAGCACTTCTCCTTTCCAGTAGATTAAAAGTGGCAGCTATGACTAAATTTTTAAGGTGTGGACTCTGGAATTAGATCTAGGTTGCAGTTCTGTAGCTGCGTCTTGCTAGTTGGTGACCTTGGGTGCTTAACCTTTCGAAGCCTCAGTTTCCATATCTGTAAAATGACATCATAGTTGCACCTACTGTAAGGTTCTCATGAGGAAGGAACGGACCAGGTATATAAGCACTTGGTACAGTGCCTAGCTCATGATACAACTCGCTGTTAACACCATCTTTCTTAACCATCATCTTTATTGTAATTAGATTGCTTTTCTCCCTACTTCCCTTTTGAATAAGGATGTAGGTAATGAACTCCTAACTAGATAGGCAGAGTCCTGGTAATTCTTAAGGCATAGGTGAAAATCAAAAGAAAGAAAGAATAATGTAATTCATTTTGAAAAAAATCACCTTGCTTAGAAAGTTTACTTACTTTTGATCATAGGCCAGGGCCAGTTTGCATGACTAAAATAATCTCTGATGATTATTCATAACTTTTTGAAAGTCCATCCAAAGTACAGTTTCAACAAGGAGATGAGGGCACAGAAAGAAAAACTATGAGGCAACATGGGTTCAGGTTAAGGGTACGGACTCTGGAATGGGATTGAAACGTCTGTAAGGCTGGATCTACCAGTTGTCAGCCATGTGACACACTGTTAGCGTCCCTCTGCCTCAGTTTTTCCTCCTGTATACAAGTCACATACCAATAATACCGACCCATAGGACTACTGGGCGGGCGAAGTGAATTAATTAATATATGTGAAGTTCTTAGGATGGTTCACATAGTAAGTACTCAAGAAACATTAGTTGTTGTCCTTGACTGTGTTAAATTAATCTCTGTGAGGTCTTTAGCTCAACCCACTACACTGAGGAAATCCCCCTCCTCCCCCCATTTTACAGCAAGGTTACCAGCAAAGGGAGTTGATCTAGAGTCAGTGTGTGGGGAATCCGGAGACCTAGGTTCTGCTGTGTGAATTTTTAATAATGATTTTGTTTATAGTGAGCTACAATTGCCTTAAAGCTTTCCTTTATCCCTAAAAGTCTTCCTCTCATCAAAACCACGTTGCTGTCCCACTTGACTTCAAAGCCCCAAGGCTGGTAGGTCATTATCTTAAGTGGATTGTTCTTGAGTTCAGGATCACATTCTTAGCACAGATACTGAGATCAATTTCATACGGTAATTAGCCATTTTGATGAACTAGGGCTAAGCAGGTCCTTCCCACTACCTCTGTTCTTAATTAATAAAGTGACCCATATTTCAGCCACTCTGAGATCTAACATCATTAATAACCATTGCTGGTGCTAAAAGTAGAGTTGGAAAAAAAGAGCAATGAGGACGTTTAAAATCAGGCCATTTTCCTCTTTAATTATATATTCCATTAGTTACCCATTATTGGAATTTAAAATGAACTACTTATTGGTTAATGTTTGCTGAGTGAATGAGTACGTGTGAAGTGGAATGATGATGTGAATTGACAGGTTTCTCATGTGATGGTCGTGACCTCTTTGACCAACTTGTAGTGAGACTTTCTTTTAGGGGTTAGTTCTTCACAGCCATTTAGGTTAAGAGAAGATTTTAGGGACTGCTGTGATCTAATAAAGGATTAGCTCTTTTTGTTGTTACTGATTTTAAGTTTTTTTGTTACACAAAACAAAACATTTTCATTGCATTGAAAATGAGAAAATAAATAATAAACATAAAAATGAAAACAAAATCATTTGTCCTCCTTCCTAAAGAAAACTGTTAATAGTATTCTACCAAACTTTTCGGAGCACTGTTTTTCGTTCCCCAAATGGAATTATTCTGTATGTACCAGGAGCTTCAAACATGGCTGCGGGAAACGTCTTCCACTGGATTGCGTGGCTCTCTTCTCCTTTCTTATGGCACAGCCTCAGAACCCTCTGAACAGAGCGTCAGGGTCAGCACAGCCTGTGCATGTTTGTTACGTGATTTGAGAGAGAAGTTCCATAGAGAAACATGCCATCTCACAAAGGCCTCAGCCCTGTGCCTTATCCGCAGAGGTATCCCCCAACTTCCCATTTGTATCGCAAATAAGTTTCGCGTTTGCATAGTAAGTGCAGACCCACGTTCAGCTGCTGGCAAGCGTATCATCTGCAAAACAAGATGGCGAAGCCCTGCGGAGAAGCTGGCTCGTGCTTCTGTTTCAGTGAGGAAGCAGGTTAACCCGCAGAGGTCAGAGAAGACAGGCCGAGTTCCTTTCTGTACTGGAGTGTCATGTTCATCAGAAAGTAACAGCTCCAGTGCCTCCACGTGTCTAGTGCTTTACTTTTTCACGTAAAGATAAGATGGAGTATTTAACATTCCATTAAGAGCCCCATTTTATCAATTAGGGAACAGATTCAGGAAGGCTTTTCCAAAGATTAAATAGCTAATGAGTCTTAGATTTTGCCTGGTGAGTAAATTAGCAAAATGTTTGTCACGATTTCCATTTGTTTCAAGCCCCAATTC
Source organism: Rhinolophus hipposideros (assembly GCF_964194185.1). Lineage (NCBI taxonomy): Eukaryota > Metazoa > Chordata > Mammalia > Chiroptera > Rhinolophidae > Rhinolophus > Rhinolophus hipposideros. The sequence goes on from NC_138060.1 coordinate 63,854,933, forward strand.
CTCTTTCCACTGAGACAACGGCCTGTAATTTGACGGCGTCCTTTTTATCCACCCGCGTTTCCTGCATTTTATCATTTATCAGCTTTCTGCCAGCCATTGCTTTTGCCTGGAATTCTCATTGTCCAAACCTTTGGGCAACTCAGCTTGCGTGGTGCCCCCACAGAGAGGCCTTCCTAGGCCACTTTATCTCAAGTCCTCACCTAGTCACGCTTGGCCCTCTCCCCTGTTGTACTTTCTTCCAAGCTGACCACTCCCGGAAACAGCCTGTAATTTACAGGGTTATTTATTGTCTGACGGCTTCTGGAAGCTTCCTGATTACAGATGCATCATCTGTCTTGTTCGTGTCGTATCCTTCGTGCGCAGAACGGCATGGAGCATATGGTCAACTCTCAAAGTCAATGAAGAAATAAACCATGCTCTGACGTAATCAAACAGGGCCTTGATATCTTCTTCACTTGCCTGAGTTTTTCCATTTTCATGCCTCTGATATCACTGTTTTCTCCACTAAGGGCACTGTCTTTTCTCCTTTCTAAATCCTGTAAATCAGTGCTACTGATTGTGTCCCATGGGCCCAGTGGCAGCAGCACCTAGAAGCTTGTTAGAAACGCCAAATTTTCACCCCACACCCGACTTTCTGAATCAGAATCTCTGGGTGGTGGTTCAGGAATACGTATTGAAACACGCTGTCCTGGCTGTTAGTATGTTTACTAAAATCAGGAGACCACTGCCACCCAGAGTCATGTAAATCCCGCTCGGCCAAGTACTGCCTTCCAAAAGTCTTGTAATTCTACAAGGGACGTCCCTTCACATGAATTAGTAATAACCTCAGAACCTTCTGGCCTTGAAGTGTTTTGTTGCCGTTTGATGTGTAACCCCTGTGTCCTCACTCATGCCTGGACTTGGCCGTCCGCTGTGGGTGTGCATGGCAGGCAATCAGGAAACGCTTGGTCGTTTCTTGCCAGGTGTGGTACAGTTAGTCATGGAACAAGAATGTCCCCTCTGGCTGCCTGCCTCCCCCAGGACTTGGGAGCATAGGGCGCAGGACTACCCACCCCCCCAGCTTGATTCTAGAAGTACCAAAGCAGTGTCGCTTCACAGCAGCCCAGGGGTAGGGGACGAGGCTCTGCTGCACCCTCCTGCGTGGTCACGGCTAGTCGTTTTAGAGCTTCCATCGCATGCCAGTCACAGGTTGTAGCCGATGCCACCGTTTTTTTTCATTCTCTCAGGCATGGTTTTTATTCATCTTCCCTTCGCCTGCTGGATATTGGTAATATGTTAGGTTTCTCCGCGGCCCCAGGGAAAATGAGAAAATTGTTGCTATTGTTTCACCATCTACAGAAGGTAAAGTACCGTCTTTCTTTTTATGGTGGAAGTGCCCCGGGAAACTCCTGTGTCGGCTTTAGATAGGTTCTATGAAGATTGGAAACATTCAACTTTTGGGAAAGAAAGGAGAGTAATAAGAATTAAGAAAACAGACTGCCTCTTTTGTGCTGACCTATTCTCCCCCCACAAAGGGTCTCTCCTTCATGAGTCCCTGAGCTATTCCCCGTGATGATTTGTGCAGCTTCTTTAACCAGTGGGCGGGGACTGGAGTTCCCCTGGGCCAACCCAGGGTTGGTGCACATGGTACAGGACAAGTAGTTTCTTGTCATTCTCTGTTACTTTGAAGAGCAATCCTAGGACCTAAGAGTTCTGCGCATGGTTATTTTTTGAAATATGGAAACTTTCGAAATATTCAAATCAAGTAATCTGTGGGTATTCACTGAGTACCTACTGGGTGGCCGGGCCTATGTTAGGCTTTCTTACTTGTGCAGGTCTGTGTGTGCCTGCAGGATGGATGTCTGGGGGTGCGGACGAGCGTGGGATGTGATACCTTACATCTAGCACACAGTCTCGCCAGGGAGGCCAGCGCACAGTGAGACCTGGGTTTGAGTCCACTTCCTATCACAACTCTGTCGTCTCGGTGACGTATTTAAGTTCTCGGGCTGTTAAAATGAAGTGAACTCTCAGATAAACGTGCTACCTGGCAAATGCCTGGCCTGTGCCAGGCGCTCGATGTCCATGGGCATTCGTGCGCTTGGACTCTGCTCATGCCAAAGAAAAAGACGCTAAACAACCCCCCCCACACCAATGTGTAGCTTTATGAGTTATGATTTAAACTCCCAAAGCACCGTATTGAAAAAAATGTTTTCCACAACCCTTCCTCCTCTGGACATTTCTAGGCCTGTGGCTCAGTGGTTGCCACTTTGCCAGGTGTGAAATCGTGTCTTAATGTTGCTCTGAATTAATATTTTTCTCAGTTGCCATTAAGCTTTATCACTTGGTTTAATGTCAAATACTATTCTAAATGTGAAATAACTTTTCGAATTATAACAGTAACCTATGTGAGGAAAGATTGAAGATAATGAATATACCATGTTTCCCCGAAAATAAGACCTAGCCGGACAATCAGCTCTAATGTGTCTTTTGGAGGAAAAATTAATATAAGACCCGTTATTATATTATATTACACTATTATATTAATATTATACCTGGTCTTATAGTAAAATAAGACTGAGTCTTATATTAATTTTTCCTCCAAAAGATGCATTCGAGCTGATTGTCCGGCTAGGTCTTATTTTCGGGGAAACACAGTATATAATGGAGTCACCTTGACCAAGAGGCTAAAATGATTAACATCACGAGGGTCGAGGCATGAGGATCGACTCCATTCTAGTTCTAACTCAACTGGGCACTTAAACATTTTTGCACTTTCCATTCCCGTGTCAGTGCCTGGATATACACGTGGGCCTGCAGATGGCCCTCTGGTTACCCTCTGAAGGACTCACCCACACACACGCCGGGCAGGATGGGGGTGGCGGTGACGACGCTTTACTGTCCGGACCCGGGACTGGCCAGACCTCCCCGCACCCGGCTCCGGACCACTTGGCGTCCGTCATCCTGGCTGACAGCATCCCGGGCCAATCCTAAGCGAAGGACGCAGGGCTGCTGCTGCTCAGGGGTGTGCTTTTGAGTCCAAGCGCCGAGCTCCTCTGTCCTCTTTGGAACACGTCTGGGCGTTCTTAGCTGTGGCCCCAGTTTGCCGACTCCAAGACCCTTTATCTATTTCCAACAAAACCCGCAGACGTGTTTTGAGCTCGTTCATCATAGACTCAGTGTGGAAGTTTGAAGCCCGCCCGCTGGGGGTCACCACCGTTGGTATCGGGGTGCCCTTGTCTTCAGCACCTGTAGTTACGCACCTCACATAGAGTTTCGTATTCCGACTTCTTCATTTAACGTTGTATCGTGAGCAGGTTCCGTGTCTTTAAATATTGCATAGAAACATGATTTTTCACGGCTGCCCACTCGTGTCACCTGCACGGTCGTCAGCGGCGTGCCCGTGGCGCTGCCCGCCCCGCTCCGAGCCGAGCCCGGCCCGGCCCCGGGGGGTGGCGCCCAGGCCGGGCCTGCTGCGCGCTCCGCTCACGCTGTGCTCTCTGCAGTCCTACTGCTACAGGTACCGCTGCGCCGCCCGCAGCCAGAACACGCCCGACAGCTCGGCCTCCAACCTGGGCTTCCGCTGCGCCGCCGACCGCGCGCCCGGCACCGGCTAGGCGCCCAGAGGAGAGCAGAGGAGGCCGCGTGGGACCTCGCCGGGCTTCCCTCGGACGGCGGCCAGGCACGGAGGCCCGCCCCAAGGCGGCTTCACGCCCGCCCAGTGGCCGGAGGAACCCCGTGGGGAGACCAGGTCGCCCGCCCGACCGCGTGCGCGCCTTCTCGGTGGTGCATTCCCCGAGCTCATCGCCACGGTTCACCTTGCAGAGCCTTTTCCAGGAGGACTGCGTGGGGCACCCCAGCTCGGCTTCCGGAGGCCGGCGTTCTCCCCCAGCCCTGCCCGGGGTGACCCCGCGGGCCCTCCCACTGACCTCCCCTGTCCAGGCCCTGAGGCTCTGCACCTCACAGGTTCTGTGACGAGCTCAGGTTCTGCTGTGACCTCATAGTGAGAATCGATGACAGATTATCTCCATGTGTGAACCTGGCTGATACCAATCATGTAAAGAGTTCTCCGATGTGTTATTTCCAGAAAAGGATGGGGGTGGCGGTGACGACGCTTTACTTTCATACTGCACTTTGTTTTTTCAAGGACATGAGTGTCTGTTACATTGTTGTGATGAATCCCACGTGGGCCAGTGACGGTGTGCTCAAGTTCCGCTCTCTGAACACACGGGTGTTTGTGGGGTGACTCGACTGTGCTTTATCTTTTAATATTAAGTGCCTTTGGCTCAGGGGGCAGTTACAAGCCGTATCTCCCTCTCTCCCCTAAGCCTTCGGTGGATGTGAAACGTGTGGTACGTGGAACAATCAGATGCAGGAGAGAAGGAACAAGAACCTTGAATGAAATACACGCAGGGTATCCAGTGTTTTGTAACAGGGATGTAGGAAATCGAGTTGGCTGTGGGAGATCGGTCGCTTTGAATCATGCACTGTGTCGAATAAACTAGTACCTGCTAAATCATCCTTCAGGCTCATTGGTCCCTTTTGTGTTTTCCTCATTGTGTTTTCTTTCAAAGAAATGACTTTATGATGTGTGTTTTGTTTGCTAGAAAACTTTCGTGTCCATTAGCGACTTGATAACTTTGACACGTGAGCAGTCTGTGGCAATTTTTATTCCCAAGAGCAAGGCTGTTCTGCAGGGAACCTTACCATGACCTTGCTGCTTGCTGCCCGAGTAGAGGAGGCAACATCAAGGGTGTTGCCTGGGTGGGTGGGTGGGTGACCCTGTGAAATCCGACAGCTGCTGCACATGCCCGGAAAGCCCCTTGTTTTAGAGTGGTGGCCTTTCACCAGAGGTCCCTGTCATCAGGACTCCATCCTGATCCCCCAGCCCTAGAAGACCCCTGAGACATTTCTAGCCTGCCATTTGAAAGAAATGGCTTGTCTTTAAGTGCTCAACTGACACTTGATTGCCAGTTTATGTATAGGCTCAGAACATGAAAACATTTGTTGTGAAAACTAGTTGTGGTGCCAGGGTGTTGAGGCATTTATTAATCTGTCAGTTTGCGGATGTGAAATGTCTCACTGTGAACTTTCACCAATTGATTAATTCCAAGCAAAACAAGCAAAAATTTGCTCAATTGAAAAAGCTAATGTAGAATATAAGGTACGTATCTTATTCTTAAAGTTACCAGTACTCAGTAGAATTTTTGTTTTTACTTGTTACCTCCCACCTGCTTATGTTTTTTCTTTTACATGGTTATATTTGTACTGTGTATATTTTGGATTCTTCTCTTGCTAATTAATGTTACACAGCATAAATATTTTTGGTGTGTTTTGGCTTTGTCTTTAGAATTGCATTTTTAGCAGCAGCATAATATTAGAAAGCATTTTAAACAAAATCGTAACAAGCTCTTCATTTCAGAACCACATTTCTGTATTACCAACTAAAGAGTCTACCAAACTACAGACAGCTGCGACCACTGCACTGTACAACATTGCATGTCGACATATGAACAGGCCAACAGGATGACAGTATGATATCTCAGCTTTAATGCCATCTGTGCATTCCTGAAGAACCTCAGCTCCTGCAAAATTGCATGCAAAAACAGGGGACGTGGGGAACCGTAGGGCTAGAGGCAGACCACTCAAAACTGAAGGAACTTTGTAAGTGGAGCACTGACAAAATAATAGCTCTCCTAATAAAGCCAGCTCAGTTAAAGCTCCAGTGGGATCTGTAGCCAGGTCACAGCCTTGCCGCCGTCAGCGCTGGGCCCCTTGAAGGCGTTTGCTTGTGATGGAGATGGCCTGCACCAAGTCAAAACCTCACCCATGTGTAGACTTCTTCCTCAATCATTTTTTAAAGGGGTCTTTGCAGCATCTTTATCTGCACGCTCAGCTTTTGTTTCTTTGTTTTGCAAGGAGCACTTTTGTTGGGTCTGTGCTTCTAACTCTTTATTTCCTGCCTCACTGAAGCGTGGAGGGAATTTGAGGTTTGTTTTCAAATCTGCCCTGATCCCGAATCCTGGACAATCCTAATTTATCATCAGGGGTGTACATGATGAGCTGAGTGGGAAGCAAGTCAGACCTCCTTTCACAAAACCTTGCAAACAGGATTAGAAAGCGGTAGGGAACAAGGACTGAGGGTGGTGGTACCACGACCCAGAGCCACTTTGCCCTGTCGGAAAACGTCAAATTACATTGATGCCTCAAAGTTTGTGTGGTTCCGCCTACAGCTTAAAGTGGAATACATATCTGCATCAATTTAGACATTTTTTCTTTGTCTTCCTCCTCTCCCCTCCCTGATTTTTTTTTTTTTTTTTTTTTTGACAAGGCATCAGTGTTGTCCATTTGACCTTTCAGGAGAATAAGGAATGGAAGGTGCTGTTCAGTAAGTGTTTATTTGGGCTGGGGTATGATGGAGTAGTGACTCCAAACTAGTGTCTTGGTAAATTCTATTTTCCACACACTGTCTTTACTGAGAATTCTGTTGTCGACAGAAAATAAGGCAATGGGCGTCTCTTCCACGAGGACCTCAGAATTCTAGTCCTCTTGCTAATCACCTTGTGAAAACAGATCATGTTTTCAAGCTGCACGCAGAATTGCTGCCAGTGGTAAAATCCACAGCTGAGTTAATGAAAGGAGTATTTTGATTAAAAAAACGTGGAAATGTGGTGTTTTCTGTTCTGAGACTTCAGGCAGTTCACCCAGAGGCTAGTGCGGGATTTCTTTTTGTCTTTATAAAATGACGTTTTGCACGCACTTCTTCCTTCCTTCCAACAAGCACTCACCTTCCCAGCGGCAGCACTTCTCTTAGCAAGTGAACCTGCCGGCTGCTGTTCGGAGGGGCCCGTGGTACAGAGCCTCGCTCACGCAGTCCAGGGTGAGTGGTGCCCGTTTGGAAGGGCTTGCAGCCACTCTGCTCTCGCCCACTGCTGCCACACAAACGGGCCCAGAACTGCTCGTTCGTCCACTTTCCAAGAGTAGTTGTACAACCACATGTTCGTGTGAAGGCTCCCGAGCTCTTCGGGTTGGCAACCAGTGCAGATGGAAAAATCCCAACCACTGTGAAGACCTAATAAATTGCTTCTGCAGCCAGACCCAGCCTGTGGGGTGCCGCTCTCAACCTAGATGGTGAAAAGTCGACTCATTTCATGAAGCACAAAAATTCCATATATTTCTATTGGAAAAATGACTAATCACGTAAGTAGTGTACCGGTTAGGAATGTCCAAGTGTGAGGAAGGGCAGTGGCTGGCCCAAGAGCGCCATCTCACCTGGGCGCCGCCACTCCATCCCCACTCCTCCCACCGGCGATGCTCACAGCCACGGGGGATCTCAGCAGCACCATTGACAGCCCATTTTTATTAACTTAAATACTTACTACTAAGTTTGCAGACTGATACCAAAGAAGAGCAGAAATGTCAGTTTCTTGACTGTTGGTTTCATTGCATGTATTAAACTTATTCTCTGCAGTAGGAACTACTCCAGAGCAGGCCTTGTTTCCATAGGTTTGCCAGAATCTGTCGTGCTATTAGGGAATGTTGGCCTCTGTTGTTTCAGATGCTTAAAAACCCATGGAAATGACAAACTCCAAGAGGCTGAGAGGAGCCGGGGCAGCTGCCAGAACTGACTTCCTCTTGTGTTCGGACCATTAGAGCAGGAGTCTAATTAATTTTTTGATTAAGCCAAACCGTTACAGATAATATTCAGGTAGGTGGTAAAATGAGAAACGCTCCTTTCTGAAACTTGCCCTATTTTGGATTGGAAAATTCTGGGGAATAGCACCGAGGGGTGGAATTTTTCAGCGTCAGCTCAAATTCTCATCTGCCCCCAAATGGTAACTGACCCCAGTCATCATTTTGAGGCTGGTTGGGCCTTTGGAATTAGTCACAGTTGTCAGGAAGGCAGGCGGTTCCGTTTCACAGTCATTGACGGTCGGATATCATTGCTCTCCCGCCCCTGGGTCCCAGCCATGCTTGACAAACTCCTTGTTTTCTTTGCTGAGGAAATGGAAGACAGATCAGAGCTGCTCTTTCCAACATGTCAGTTGGGCACCTCATCAGGGTAATGTGAGAAGCGCTGAATCAAGGCTGAGGGGAAAAGTGACACCAGCTGGCAGCCTGTCAGGGGAAAAGAGATAAGCTGCCTGGTCAGGTGGCACTGATAAAAGGGTCACCTGCATTTAGTTTGGGGCTTGTGAGGAAGGGCCCTTTGTGGTTGCTTTTTTGGAGTCCACAATTTTCCTCTGCTCCAGACACTTGCCAAATATAATTTTATTTATTTACTTTTAAATGACATGGAAGGGTGCCCCTATAATCTCTTCAGTTGTTGTCATTGGAATGACTTTGATATAGGACTCCCCCAAAAGGACTTCGCAATATGTAGTGTAAGGTCCCCCACTGTTGCAGCCTCTGCTGGAGGTGACATGGACCCTGCATGTCACCAACGTCTGCCCCCTCAGATGGTGGCTGTATGATAACGCCCATGACAGATGTCAAAGTGTTGCTTTCATGAAACACCTCACTTTCTCTTGTTGGATTTTGTCTTCGTTTTGCTGTGAATCATGATTGTCCTACCTCCATTCTTAGGAAACTAGGACTCAGAGTGTTTGCAAGGTGCCCGGGTGACATGACTGAATGGGGGAGAACCAGGAGTCACCCTTCTTCTGACTTCTGTTCTCTCTACTGTATGTTAAATCTGCAGTTTAATTGTGCCTTTGGGGTGGGGGAGGCTGAAGAGGGGAGATTAGTGGGAGGTGGCCTCCAGGGAGAATAACACAGAATGAGGGGCAGGAATGGATAAGTGATTATGAGCATGGACGCTGGAGCCAGACTGTCTAGGCTTCAATTCTCGTCCTGCCACTTGCTAGTATTGTGACTTTGGACAAGTTCCTGAACCTATTCAGATCTTGAAAATTAAGTGGAAATTCTTCTAGAAAAGGTAGAATCTAGGCAGGAGGGTAAAATAGTATAAAGTGATCTGTGGTGTAAACCTTTGACCTGCTTGACGTCCATTCCAAACTCTGAAGGTCAGTACAATCATTATTCTCAATGTGGTAATGAAATGTCCAAGGTTAAGACTTGGTTGGTAACCTTTTCAAAAAGCGTGCTTCCATCACACCTTCCCCACCCCCAAGTCCCAGCACGTGCCACTTCTTTTTACAAAGTGATTATGGATTCATAAAGAAGTGATTTTTTAAGTTTTGTTTAGAGGCCAGGTGGGAGAAGCCTGGGTCTGTGGGAAACATCCTTCCTCAGGAAATAAGATCAAAAGGCGCATTATCGGCCCACTTGTCCCAGGCTCCAATCTATGTAAAGAATATAGCTGATAAAGATGACTGAGATCACGTGTGAAGAATGAAACACAAAAGTGTCCTGTGCCACGCTTGTTAAATGGCCTTCTGAAAACACACATGGGAGGCCTTGATAAGATGAAATCCCCTGGTGTTTGTGAAACTCGGCTACAGCTTCTCACTGTCTACTCCTTCCCCTGCTGCTCGCTCGATTCAGAGCTGACACTGTTTGCAAAGAGAATTCCAACTCCTCGTTTGCTTCTGTTCCAGGATATTTGTAAATAGCCAGTTTGGTGGGGAGGAAATAAACCACACGAGTGTGGGAACCACATTCACATTTGTCATTTTATATTTCTTAATGAAAGCCTTTGCTTCGGGACATATTAGGCCAGCCAGACGCTGAATCACATTGGTTACTGCTGTGGGCTCTTCGCTCTTCTGGACGGTCTGTTGGCATCAGCCCTTGTGGCTCCACATGTGGGAACAGTTTTTCTGTGAAGTGGCAACTCAAAACGCTTTTGTGTGTAACGTTCCCCCTCTAGTGGCCACATTGTTTTTGTAGGAATAGTACCTACAGTTGGAGAACCTTCCAGTTCTTATCTCTACCTGTTTAAAGATGCAAATGGAGAATGTGATCTGCAGGTGGAGGAAAGGCTCTGGAATTCTTACACGGATTATCTTCTGAGTTTCTACTGCCTTCATTAATAATTCTTATTAATAACTATCAAGTGTTATTAGAAAACCCTTCATTTTTTAAATTGTAAGAACAATAAAATGCATAAGGCAAAGCTAGAAACTCTAAAATATATGCGAAATATCTTTAGCAGCCCTTTACTCTGTGAGGTCTGGTATTCTCCCAAATCTTTGCCAGCAAGTAACTACCAGCAACTGTTAGTTGTATCTTCCCAGACTTCTTTTCTATGAATTTACAAACATACATGTGTATGTTGATATATATTGAATACAGATTATGTATAAATATGTACATACACACACAGAAACCATATACAATATATACAATTTACATTTGGTTTGTATAGAGCAAAATGGAATCATACTATAAATAATCTTAATATATTTTGTACACCTATGAAAGTACTACGTAGGTCTAACTCTTTTTCAATAGCTGAATTAACTCCCCTACTAAAGCGGCTAGGCATTCAAAGTCACAGCACTCCCCAGTGGCCCCACTACAGCTGGCTGTCCCTTACCCTCACGGCAGCTGGTACCTTCTATCAAGAGGCCAAGAGGCCTCTGCACTCCTCTGGAGCCCTCGGTTCTGCAGCTATGGTCCAGGACACGCCTCTAGGTCGCCTGGTCTGGAGACCGGTGGGATTTAGGGTTGTGGTCCCACAGGACTGTGTGTGTGTATGTGTATATATATATGTATGTACACACAGTCCTGTGGGACCACTATATGTGTGTGTGTGTGTGTGTGTGTGTGTGTGTGTGTGTGTGTGTATATATATATATATAGTATTTGCATATTTTATTTTTTAAAAGTTTTATTGGGGAATAGCATGTTTCTCCAGGGCCCATCAGCTCCAAGTCATTGTCCTTCAATCTAGTTGTGGAGGGCGCAGCTCAGCTTCAAGTCCAGTTGCCATTTTCAATCTTTAGTTGCAGGGGGCGCAGCCCACCATCCCATGTGGGAATTGAACCGGCAACCTTGTTGTTGAGAGCTCGCACTCTAACCAACTGAGCCACTGAGCCATCCGGCTGCCCCTATGTTTGCATACTTTAAAAGCTGCTGCCTGAGGGTCTAGCTTTCAATCAGCCTGAAACTAGGGGCTGGCTGAGGTCCCTCCCTTTGGGACACTGGAGGGCTTGGCACATCATCAACTGAGACCTACTGAGAATAAATCAGGCTGTGTAGACAATAACAAAAGTTGGAGGGACAACCAAGAGCTAGGGCAGAGTTGAACAAGAAGCTTGTTCCTACACAAGGGCACTTCTACAAGACTGTGAGAAGTACAGTGTCACCTAATAGAAACAGAGCCAAGCAAAATGAGGAAAGAGGAATATGTTTCAAACAAAAGAACAGGATAAAACCTTAGGAAAATACCTTAATGAAACAGAGATGCATAATTTACCTGATAAAAAGTTCAAAGTAATTGTCATAAAGAGACTCACTGAACTCGGGAGGAACTGAACACAGTGAGAACTTCAACAAAGACGTATAAAATATAAGAATGTATCAAACAGAAGACACAGAGCTGAAGAATACAGTAACTGAACTGAAGAATGCCTTAGAAGGTTTTAACAGCAGAGTAGATGAAGCAGAAGAAAGGAGCAGCGATCTCTAAGACAGGTCAGTAGAGCTCCCCCAAACTGAGCAGCAAAAAGAAAGAAGAATTTCGGAAAGTGAAGGTAGCCTGAGGAACCTATGGGACAATATCAAGAGGAGTAACCACCAGCTTATTTTCAGTTTTTATTGTTAAACAATGTTCCAGTAAACCTAGTTGTACCTATGTACCGTGTTTCCCCGAAAATAAGACCTAGCCGGACAATCAGCTCTAATGCGTCTTTTGGAGCAAAAGTTAATATAAGACCCAATACTTATATCGTATCGTATCGTATTGTATCATATGGTGTATCGTATCATATAAGATGTGGTCTTATAGTAAAATAAGAACGGATCTTATATTAATGTTTGCACCAAAAGACGCATGAGAGCTGATTGTCCGGGTAGGTCTTACTTTCAGGAAAACACGGTACGTCTTCGTCGGTTTGTGCAGACATTTCTGCATCAGAAGTTCCCAGGAGCCTAACTCCTGTGTCAAAGCATATGGTTATCTTAATTTGTGGTGGACGTTGATGGCCCTCCAGAATGGTGGCTGTACCATTTACATTCTCACGCACGATCTGTAGCTTTTCAATGTCTTTTTTTTTTTTCTCATCGTAAAACGAATCTGAGAACCACCAAGGTATCTCAGCATAGGGGAAATTCTGTCAGATTCAGGAATAGTTGTCAGCGGAGGTGAATGAAATCAAACTCAGGTTGTCATCTGGCCTCAGCACTAGAACATTCCCAGCCCTCTGTGGCTGAAGTACAACCCTGAGACATGCTAATGGGCCCAATCTTGCTTGCAAATGACTTAAGTCTGCAAAAGTAATTCACTGGTAACGAAATCAGTCTTTGGGAGTAAATTGTTTCCACTCCCACCCCTGCCCACAGCCCACAGTGACCTCTTAACTGCCTGTCATGACCATGTTATTTTTCTCCCTGTGGTTTGGAGACCTGCAGCCCCTTTTGGGGTAATAATTCTGACCTTTCCTGTGTATGGCTTTGTTTGGGTTGCTTCTGACCTCACGTACTCTTCCCTGAAAGTTAAAAAAATCATTGAAGTCAGGAAGTTTACGTGTTATCTGGCACCAGCTCCCTCTCCCACATCTCCCTTCGCCATCTGATGTCCTCAGAGCGGGTTCCTGGGCCCTGCCTGATTTGTCTTGATAGAAATACTTGGGGGAGATTGTCAGAAGTGCTCTGTCCTCAGCCCTCCCCCCAGAAGACTGAGTGAGTAAGGCTAAAGTGAGGCACAGGATTAGATACTTTTCCAAATCCCCATTCTCACCCCCTGAGCACTGGGGAGCCCCAGTGCTGCCCTGAAGGGAAAGGAGGAGAGGAGGGTTGTCAGGACAGTCATGCCTGGAGACGGGACAGCACAGTTGGTCCTGGGGGTGACCAGCATGTTGCCCAGTGGCCGTTCCTGGAAGGAGGTGCTGCTTCTGTGGCTCTATTTCTTGACTCCCTTCTGGAGTGACAAACCCAGCTGGGAAGACGGCAAGACAAACGTGTGCGCCTCCGGTGACACAGACCTGTTGTCGACCCCTCATTGCACAACCTTTAGGGACCCGTTCACTCTGAAATTCTGTGACTGTGGCGCTGGGTGAAGTGAACCCAACGGTGAAAGCAGCCACATAAAGCTAAGGAGTAGCCTTTGTTTTGTGGGACCTTCAAACGCCGAGGACAGAAAGCTAACGGAAGTACTGACACACCTGAGCAGTAGCTGGCATGGAGCGCAGGGGTTGGCTAAATGCCCCGAGCTGTGACATCTGTTGGGCCCGAGGCCTCAGTCAGCCGCCTGGCAGCTTCTCTGTGGGGTGTGGCCTCTGGTTACCCGTGGCCTGGGCTTCTTTGTAGGCCCTGTGGGCTTTGCATTATGAGCTTGGGGCTTCGGAACGTTCAGGTCCATAATGCCTGCAGCACTCTTGTAATGGAGCCGGCTTCGGCTTAGTGCTAAGGGGCACATTCTTGCTTATTGCCTTGCATGTCCTCGGAGTGGTACTGCTTATAAACGAAGGTGCTGAAGCTGCAGGTGGCGAAGTCCAGTGAATTTCTTAGTTTTAAAAAAGTTAATAGCATTTGCTCTCACCCTTGCTGCCTTGGTAGCAGGTGCCCTAGGTGTCTAGCCACAAAAGTATAGACGTATCGGTAAAGAAATAGAGTCTTTTTAAAGGAAATTTTGAAAAAAGTGAATCCATTTGATCTCTGCCCAGTAAGGAATATCTAATGCATGCTTGTTATACTTTAAACCATTTCAAATGACAGGTGCCAACAAGTCTACTTTGCTTGTAGCCTTAATTTTTTGAAATTAAAAACAACACACCTTTTTATCTGGTATCATAATGGAAAAGAAAGAGAAGAAAAGCGATATATTCATTTTGATGTTCGCTCTCAAAAGTAGAAGTGTCAACAGTCTTTAACAGCACGGCAATAAAATGTAAGACTTGGAGTGAAGCGTCTTCGACTCTTACCCTCGGAATCTGATTTACAGGTCTATGTGCTATTTAAGAATAAACTTGTGCATGAAGACAGAAACTCCCAAGGGTCTCTATTCAGTTCTGTCTCTGTCAGAGGCACCACGATGGACGAGACTGCTGAGGGCCAGGCCTCTGACCTGGAGATTGTCCTGTGTCTGATTCACAGACCGTGACGTTCAGTAAAGGCTGAAGGGCGGGGGAGGGGATCTGCGGAATCAGTGAGCCCATCATTTCCCTCTCACCATTTCCTTTGTGCTTCTGCAGTAGCTCGGTTATTAGAACAGATTGTGAAGAGCAGAAAGGCCATTTTCAATGAGGGGTACAAGCTGCCTTACCGCTTTGGAGAAGTCGAAGTTCCAGAGGAAGGTAGGTAGGGAGAAACGTTTAGTTTGGAAGAAACATGTGTTCTGTTTAAGACTTTACTCGTTCTTTGTTTGGGGCATTTTGTGACCACTTTAGTATCTCCTAGTCACATGGCACCGTTCCTGATAATGTTATATAAACAAGCAAACTCTAAATACTTATTATTTAACAACTTTATTGAGATATAATTCACATGCCATGCATTTTACTCATTTAATGTGCACAGCCATACTTGACATGTCAGCCTGGGTGGAGTGTTCTGTATCATTTGGGTCCTGATGATATATGGTAACTTGGAAAGTACAGGGCCTCCTGGTGGTAGGGTTTCAATGTACTAGTGAAGATACTAATTTATTAAATAATACTACAGTATAGGGCCCAAATAATTATTTTAGCTTTCAAAATGTCTCATAAACCTCCGCAAGGAACTTGTTTATGCAACATCCTTGCTTGCAAAAGGGAGTCTGAGATGTTTGCCCCTTCGGAAATTTCATTGGAATTATACTCGTAAAACTCCCATTCCCCTTAGTGGTGTTGACAAGTTTATTTCCATGTTTTAAATACCGTGTTTCCCCGAAAATAAGACCTAGCTGGACCATGAGCTCTAATGCGTCTTTTGGAGCAAAAATTAATATAAGACCTGATATTATATTATATTATATAAGACCCAGACTTATATTATAGTAAAATAAGACTGGGTCTTACATTAATTTTTGCTCCACAAGATGCATTTGAGCTGACTGTCCGGCCAGGTCTGATGTTCGGGGAAACACGGTACATGAAGAAACGAGGCTCTCTGAAGGTTGAAGCCTAACTTCACAAGCTCTGGAGTACAGCCAAGTGCACAGTGAAAATTTTACAATTTGTTTTCTTCTAGGACTTTTGGTTATATACCTGGAAGTCACTGTCCTGGTTATATTTTTCACTGTTGCTGGTAATGAAGGTTTTAGCAGGTGATAATCCATGCCCTTTTCCTTGATTCATGTTTAGAAACAAACAAGAAATAAGACGCAGGCGTCAGACAGACAGAAACCAAACTATCAGCTTTATTACTGATAAAACTGGAAAGCAGGGCCTGGCTGTGCAGCCCCCAGGGTTCCCTTGAAGTCATTAGGAAAAGGCTTGAGGCTAGTGCTAGAAAACTCAAAATTACAGTGGCAGAAATGAGAGACTATTTCTCACCTAAAAGTCCAGAGTGTTGTAGAGTGTTCCACGGTAGTCGGCTCCGAGACTCCCGTCAGTTTGTTGATTTGCTGCGTGTGCTTTCCTTTTCTAAGGTCATCTTGGGGTCTAGAGTGGATGCTCCAGCTCCAGCCATCGTGTATACATTCCGGCTGACAGGAAGGAGGAGGGGGTAAGGGCAGGACGTCTTCATTTAAGGACACACCATTTTTGCTTATATCTCATTAGCGAGAACGTGGTCAGCCCCATCTAACTAGGAAAAGTGCCCAGTTTTCAGCTGGACAACTATGTACCCAGCTAAAAACTGGGAATTCCATTATAGGAGTGGAGAAAGGATACCTCTGGACAACCTGTACTCTCTGCCACATTCCTGGGTTAAACTTCCCAGCCAGGCAGAGGCAGAGCTAAGACAACCACTGGCCCCTATGGTGCGGGGCTCGCTGCTCACCCAGAGCAGAGACTTCCCTGAGGGGAACCCAGAAAGGAACGAGCTCCATGCGCTCGCTGCCTTCTCACTCTCCTACCTAGAGAGGCCAGGCGTGTGCCTTCTACACTTTCCCTTCCTCACTGACGCCTGGCTTTTCTGGGGGGCAGTACAGAGAACCATCATAAGGCAGGAACGCAGCACACGACTGGGCACCACAGTAACAAGGCTTCCTTAGTGTCCCATCGTCTAGCCTTGCTTGGTCTTCACGGTCCATTCGATTAAGGAATCTTCCTGAATAGTCATAAGAGAGTTCTTCTTCTGGCGAGATGTCTCTGGCTGCAAAAAGGGCCAGCCTCGGTACCATGGAGTCAGTTCGGACAGGAATCATCAGCAGGTTGGGCTCACAAGAATGGTTCAGGAACCTTCCGACGTTGCCTATATGCGCAGGGTCCACAAACGTTTCTATGACCCGCCCGTTCCACACGTGTTCCCTTACGGCTATGATGTAATTTGAGTCGTGGATCGTTTGTGACTGAATTCTTCTCCGGACTTCAGAGCCTCCTAAGACCTCGCCAGCATATTCGCAGACGAACCGTCCCTTTGGGATACGCTCCAAGGTGCGCAGGCCCCAGCCCTTCTGCTCCGTCTTGAACACCTGGAGGCGGAACTGCAGGCCCCGCTGGACCACCCTGTTCCTGCAGCGGTCGGCGCACTGGCACCACGCGTTGCATTCGAACACTGGCTGGGCGCGCTGCGCGTCTGCGGCCGTGGGTGTGAGGCGCGAGCGGTCATCATAGTGGTCCTCACGCCGCAGGCAGGAGCAAGAGCCCGGGCGGCACGGGGCGCCGCGACAGGTGCACCCGGGAAAGGTGATCTGAGCCGGGTCCGCGTCCGCTCCGGGCCCGGCCACGTGGTTGGGAGTGTACTGCGGAAAACAGGTGCGGTGAGTCGGCGTGGCTCGGCACGTCGTTAGAGTTCCTGCAGCTTTTGCAGAGATACTGGTTATGTCAACATACGGGTATATGAAAATAAGACGAAACGGACAAAACAGAATAAAAATAGTCTGAAGACATCTAATTAAAAAATAGGGAATAATTTTAAGATATAAACTTTTGTGGTTTCATTTTAGGTATAGGGATAACAATCTGATATATATATCAAATATATATATATATATATATATAATATAAAACATGTTTTTTTTCCCTCCTCCTGTCAGAAATTTAAAACTTTGTTTGTGATCCCTTTGTTTCCCTTTTAGCTTTGGATGTCAGGAAAATCAGTGCTGAATTTAGTTTTTGAATGCTGTTAAGTGTTTTGTTCTTGGCTTTTGATCTTTTTACATTTATCTGATAATACAAATGCATGTATGTATTATTTATTGTGAGTCACTTTAGATCCTTTAAGAAACTCATAAATGATAAATCAATGAAAAATGGCCTTTGGGAGAGAGTCTTCCATTGATTTTTTGGAAATAATTTGTTTTTAATTTGAATATTATCTAAATTCTTAACTATTCTGTTTTAACAAGACATTTATAGTTCTATTTGAATCTTCACAATGTTAAAAACAGGCATTTGGCTAAGAAATTGCAGATGGAATTCTAAAAATCATATTTGTTACATAGATATTAACAGATATTTAAATTTATTGTAGATGTATGCATGTAAAGAAATTCCATTCTTACTTAGTGAGAAAAGGATAATATGAAAAAGTTTCTCAAAATTTTACATTTATAAAATGTTACAGGAAAGAAAAAAGTCCTACATCTAAAACCTCCGTGTGAAGCCTGGATCTCTGGCTATTTCCTCACTGGCATAAAGAAGCGTATTTTCAAACCCTACAGATTAAGTATCTCTCATGAGCCCAGCATATTTCTTTATGAATAGAATAATTCTTGCTTATGTGGAACCTAAATCATGTATTTATAACCACTGTTAGTGTTCTTGGACCCAATTTCACTGGGGGCGGGGAGAGGGTGGTTTCCCCACCCCTCCAACAAGCAATGCTGGGTGTCCTACATTCAACTCAATTCTGACACTCTCTACCAGGTGACATCACACTCCACAGTTTAAGCATTCAGTCCTGTAGGGTTCAGACTGCCCACCCCCCACTTTAGGAGCCAGTTGAAAGTTTAGGTTGTCACCTGTGCTTCTGACAGACTGGCTAGACATCAGAGGATCCCAGGACCCCGTCCTTGGCTTCGGTTAATTGGCTAGAGCGGCTCACAGAACTCAGAGAAACGTTTTACTCACCAGATCACCGACTTATCATAAAAGGATGTAACTCAGGGACAGCCAGACGGAAGCGATGCCCTCCCCAGGTCCCCAGGTGGTCCTCCCAGCACCTCCTCGTGTTCACCAACCTGGAAGCTCTCCAAACCCCGTCCTCTTGGGTTTGTGTGGAGGTTCCGTTAGACAGTCAGGATTGATTAAAGCATTGGCCATTGGTGACTGATTCAACCTCTAGCGCCTCTCCTGTCCCTGGAGTTTGGGGGTGGAGTTTGTGTGTGTGCAGGGGACTGAAAGTTCCAACTCTCCAATCACATGTTGCCTCTACTGGCAACCAGCCCCCACACTTAGGTGCACAACAAAAGTCACCTTTATGGTTCTCATCAGACTTAGGAAATTGTGAGAGTTTCAGGAGCTCTGTGTCAGAAATGAGGACAAAGACCAAATATATTATTATATATCATAATATCATACCCGCTCAGTTCCAAAAAGGGTTTAATAAGGCCTACGAAGAAGTCGATAAATGAACAATAGGTAAGAAAAGTGAGGCGAAGGCTAAAATAAGAGCAAGCTAGTCGAGCAAGTTGAGACACGCACAGTCTGCAGGAGGAGGAGCCTGGACACCTGTCGGCCTGAAAGCAGCCATTTCCAAGAGGGACATGTGATTAGATGTGTGGCTTACACTGTCTATAAGGAGCAACCTCCCTGCTCAGAAGCAGCACTGACTGTTTCCAATATGGAGACTGGAGAGGACTTTCACCAAAGTGTCCATCTAAACCATTCTTTTCCAGGAAGAGTTTCATGGCTGTTTTTCACTCTGACCTATGGGCATGTTGCCACTGCAGTCAGAAGAGCAGTTCTGCAAGGGACCAGCTGCACTGCCTCTGATTCAGGGATGGATTTGAGTATCTAGAGGAATGTTCGAACCTCCTAGTATCCACTCTCCCCCTCTGGAGTTTTGCTTTCTACAGTTTCAGTTACCTGGGGTCAGCCATAGTCTGAAAATATTAAATGGAAAATTCGAGAAATAAACATTTCGTAAGTTTCAAGTTGCATGCCTTTCTGAGTAGTGTGATGAAATCTCGCGCCACCCCGCTCTGTCCCACCTGGGCTGTGAATCATTCCTTTGTCTAGTGTGTTCCGCTGTTTACCTCTTAGTCACTTAGTAGCCTTCTCCCTTATCAGAGTGGTTATCAGATATTTTTGTGGGGGGTGAGACCACATTCACATAACTTTCATTACAGTACATTATTTTAATTGTTGTGTTTTCTTGTTCATCTCTTACTGTGCCTAATTTATAAATTAAACCTTATCATAGGTGTGTATATATGTATAGGAAAAAAACAGTATATTTAGGCCTTGGTAATATCTGTGGTTTTAGGCATCCATCAGGGGTCTCTAAATGTACCCTCCATGGATAAGGGGGGGACTGCTGTATCTTTCAGTCAACCCTCCATTAATATCATGTCTCCAGGCCAAGCTTTACAAAAGGTATCGAACAGCATAAGGGCCTCCGTGGAACTACGCAATTAGACGCAAAACCCTGCACTTGAAAAAATGCCGAGCTGGTGGGAAGGAGTGACATCTTCTGAGAGATGGGGATGAGTGGGGGCACCTGCAGAGCAGGCCTACACTCTGCTTAAAATGTGACTGGGGGTGGACACAGAACTCGCTTCTCCGGGCTGTGTCATTTCTTACCGCTTTAGCTTAGCAGAGATCCCTAAAGGGATAATGGATGGCTTATAAAAAGAGACCGCATCAGTCAAATTCAGTGACTGCTGGTGTACACAGAATCTACTTCCGGCTTTTAAAAGAGTCAACGTGGAAATGTAAGTGGTTAGTAGACATTTTCAGAAGTACTTGTAAAATGAAGATTTTTCTCTCTCTTTTAAACTTTTCATGAACAATTCTTTTAAAATGATTTGTTCTTAAAGGCGCATATAGTGCTAATGTATTATATAAATCACTAAACTCTGAAGTAAATCACTCCTTTTAAAATCAAGCCTGACTTACTGCAGCTGTCTAACCAGCAGAGCGTAGTATTCCTTGCTGAACTTATTTGCATGTGGACAGGCTTCGAAAATACTTTTGCTTAGTTTTACTTATAGATTTAAAAAGATTTTGGAGACTCTAGTGATTCTCCAAATCACATATTTTAAAAATAAGTTATGCAATTTAAACTGGATGTACAATCTAAGATCTTTAAAGACTCAGATGGTAGCTTATTACAAATGAACTGCAGACATCTTCCAAAGGATAGCAGAAACTTCTGGATAAACTTCCCCTTTAAAGAGTATTTTTCCCCCCGATGCATGTAATCATTGACCCTGAAACCAATAACCATCACAAATCATATGACCTCCATGTTTCCAGTTTCCCAAAAAAGGTTGGTAAAATACCATTCCAGAAAGGCATTTTACCTGACTTAGAAAAATGGCTATTCTAAAATATACCCTTGAAAACTGTGGTCTAATTTAACATGATTATGTAATTATCCATCCTTTCAGGTATCGAACTATATATTGAAGTTTTTTATTCTTTTCAGAAATAATCTGATGTCATTGACCTGTTCTACTCAAATATTTATATGCCATGTGATCTGTCCAGTTTTGAATATCTGAAAACTAACGTTAAATGTGTTACAAATTGGGAGTCATCTGATAGGAGCTTAAATAATTCCCACCTGTAACACTCTTTCCATAGTCTGTACCCTATTTCCTAGTACAAAGCCCAGGGCCAAACTGATCCAAAAGGGTGGTACCCTAAGGGTTTCTGTGCTTCTGCTAAGCCAAGAAGAGCAAAGATTGGGGCATGCAACCATAGAAGACATGTTTTTATTTATCCAGCATCCATTCCTGATATTCTGATAATAGCACCCCAACTCCTCCCAGGGGAACACTTCTTATCTCAGTGGTTTGGATGGGGGTCCAGATTAGGCAGGGACCTAGACCCGGCTAATTAGAGCATTACTCATGTTTTTCAAGTGTTTGGTTCACAGAGGGGCACAGGACCTCAGGCAGGTCAATGAAATACAATTCTGAGACTTCTGCTGAAACCATTAGGGAAGACGCACTTTTTCCACTGGGGTCACACAACTGTAGTGTGTTTACCTGGCATGCCCAAGTTCTACCACACACATAAGACGTGTGTAGCCAACCACGGGAAAGGGGAGAAGGGGTGCAAAGAAGGAAGGTGGTATCAAGAAATTCAGATGACACTGCTGGGGTCCTTGGGTCCCTATATGCCCGGTTACCACTCTTGAACTTGGCTGTTATGTGAGAAAATTCCTTCCCTTTTTTGCCCGAGTTAGTTTGTGTTGTACGTATTTGTGTTTCTTGCAAACAAATGAGTCTTGATTAATCTACACAGGCTGGAAGCTGAGAATGGTTCCAGGAAATGGCTGGACAATTTAGAGAAAGACATAAATGGCTAATAAGCAGTGAAGTCTCGAATTGGGAGGTGAGACTAGAGTGGTGCGAGGTGGCCAGACGGAAACTGTCATGTGTACTGGAACCCTGGACAAGCAGTGGAGACCGTGTTAACGCAGAACACGGAATGGCGTACAGGAAACACATACAGAAGCAGGCTCTTACTAGCGTGTGACTTAGGGCAAGTGACTGGCTAAGCTTTGGGTTAACAACTGTAAAATGGGAACAATATCTACATCTGGATAGGTTCTCATGAAATTTAAATAACATATAACACTAGTCAGTGCCAGGCACTTTATAATTCTCAAATAGAAGCTTCATTACATTCTTCTAGATATTATTTCTAGATTTTATATGTAAGACATCATATATTTCTGGCATATCACTTAATCTCTAAATATTTCCTTTCTTTCTCACAGGTTGCTGTGAAGGAAAACAATGAGTCCACGTGAAAGCTTACTCTAGTGGTTGGGACATATGTGTTCGATATGAACTATGCAGGTTATCTAATCGGGTGTTAAAAAAAACCCCAGGTTTTGGAGTTAAACTTCTCAAGTTCAAACATATTCAAACCAAAATTATGTGTAGGAAACCATTTGATCCTCCCGTTCTTCATTACTTGATGGGGGAAAAACCAAGAGCTGCCCCAGCAGACTTCTTTCGTTCATCCACAGATACTGTTTCACTGCCTATTACATGCACTTGCTGGGACTTAGGAAGACCCACTCAGAAAAACAAAAGAAGTAAGGACGGTGGGATTTTTATCATTTTTTTGGGTATTGTGCTAACATAGCTTTACCTTTTCCTGGTAATGTAGTGAAGCGCAAAACTGACCATGCAGGAGTTGGGAATGAATGGGAAACGCTCAGTGCAGAGGGTGCACCAGAAACCAGAGCCCTGAAAACATGGGTAGAGAGTTCAAGTTTTTTGACAGAAACCTTAGAGAAAAGTTTTTCATAGACCGTGGTCACCCGAGAAGCCACAATGGGGGTAGGGGACAGCATCCTACAGAGTCAATACACCTCCTTGGCTATTGTCATACTCAGTCTTCTCTGAACTCGACCTGCACGTAATGGCATGAGCTTTGGGATGTCATGGCATAGACTGGGGCCCTCTAGTTGTACTACGTGTATGGGTCTTGTCTTTTCAACAACCACATGTCTAAGGACAGGCGTGCTCATGCTGTTTGGGGTTTGGCCGGGCAACGGGGTCAGGTTCCCATCCACTGAACTAGGCACAGAGCAGCTGACTCAGGAAATATTTTTTGATTGCTTGATTGCAGTTCTTAATAACTTTTGATGGGAGGTCTGACTTTTCTGAATTACATTCTGTAGAAGCCCCAGAAACTAAAGTATGTATGACACCTCACAATATTCCTGGCTTAAAACCCAGGCCTTGATTTTGAATTTTAAGGAAGTGCTGTGAAAATCTTCATTCCTTTTTTGGTTGTTTTGAAACACCAGCTACAAGAATCTTTGTACTTGGCCTCTAGCCCCATGAGTTTGCTTTTGCTCCAAGCAGCTATTAGGAGACTGTGAGCCAGATAATTATTTTCAAGGCCAAGTTGAGGTCTTAAAAAGGATTTTTGAAGCTGGTTTCAGAATCCTGAAAAATGGCTAGATTCCACTCTTAGTTTAAGAAAATCAGTGCGTTTTTTTTCTACTTAGGTTTCAACACCAATGGCATTATGATATGCTTGCTTTCAATCCAGGCATCTGAGTGTTCTTGCCTTTTCACGGAGTACCCAAAAGCTAACTAGACACAAAGGTACCTTTCACTTGGTTTTTCATGCCTTAATTCTTATGTGTGCATATGCCTGTGTAGGCACGGTTTGGGGCAAGCGAGCTGTTTTTTGACTTTATAAGAATGCTTTTTGTGCTCCATCAATATCTGGAAGCAAATTAGTTGAAGGCACTTTCAGGCTTGTCATTTAAATGTTTCAAGCAACTTTTATCTTCTTGGTTAAGACTATAAACTCCCCAAGGAAGGGATCTTGTCTTCTTTCTCTAACTCTTAACTCTGTCCAGAGCTGTGCATATAGCCAGGCAGCTAGAACACTGTGAGATGGAGTCTGTATCCTGATTTTCATTTATGCCCATCAACTGTGGGTATAAGGATCAGTCAGAAGGCTTACTCATCCCCCCCTTTTTTTATAGCAATCAAGTGCTTTCTATCTACCCTTGTAAGGTCAAGGACAGGAATTGTGTGTTGTCACCATTTTATCTTATATGCCCATCTTCACATGGTGCCTGGCTGTGGGGACAAAGCCCCAAAAAGCAGTTTCCAGGCTCTAGGCCTCACATGGAAAGGTGCTGGCTCGGGTAGTAAATGGCCATTAACTGTGATCAGATGGCCATCAGCTGTGGCTAGTTGGCCGTCAGCTGTAACCCGTAAGCCATTGGCCACTAATATAACTGCTGTGGCTACGCTAGAAGAAGAAAAATGGGGGCTAGCGAGAGCGGATTGCAGAGAGGCGGATGCTGCCGGTGAGAATATAGTGGTGTGACTCCCCTACTTATGGCTCCGTGGGTGTTCCTTTTTGGCCTCACCATGTCCTGCGTTCTCATGTGGGGAGCGGGACAGGAGACCCCGCCGGACGCCCCGCATGACAAATGGCGCAGCGAGCAGGGTCCCCTGCGTGACACTGGCACATTACAGGCACTCAATTATTTGTTGAATAAAAACACACGTATCAGTGTTTTTGACCGGATATTCAGCAGTGTTTGGCTTTGAATGAGCTTTTAGGAATCAGTGTTTAATATGCCAACTGTGTCATTAACTGTAAACTGTCTAGGGTAGTTTGAGGAAAAATAACCATTTCCGACTCAACATCCTGCTCTACTCTTTCAAAATTGCTACTGAGTCTCCTGTCTTATTTGATCCTCCAACAACCGTAGGAAGCAGGATGGACGGACAGGGCTCGATTGCAATGGACGTGACAAGGGTTGTAAAGTTTTAATTATTTTCATTTTGCAGATGAAGAAAGTCAGGCTCTGAGAAATAGCTAAGATGGCTAAGACTTCAGCCTGTCTCCCCTGCCTGCAGGTCCAGTGCTCTTTCCACTCCAACATTGTTTTTTCTTTTTCTGGTCATTATTCCTTAGGGAGCATGCGGGTCAAGGTCAGAGGAGTGAGAAAGGTAAAGAAAGGGCTTTGAGGTGGTACTAGTGAATGTTTATCGAGTTCTTTCAGCAAGCCAGGAACTGGATTTACCTGTAATTCTCAAAGCAGCCCGGCAGAGAGGTGCTATTACTATAGTTGCACACGGAGGACTCTGAGGCTCGGCCGAGGCTGGTTTCTATTTGCCCAGAGCTCAGCACGAGGGAGACACGGCTAAGTCGGACTGTAGGGGCCAAGCTTTTCACCTCCACACTTGGCTGAGACCCCTTAATAAGCCCCACGCCTTACCTTACACCAGACACCCGAGACCGGGAGGGAAATGATTTGCCCCGTGTCTCCCAGTGAGTTCTGGGGACAGAACAGGGGCAAAAAGCCAGGTTTTCAGGACTCTCTCCAAGGGACCTCACCAAAGTTTTGGTTTTGCCTTTCAGGGAACTGCCCGACTATGGGCAGAAAAGAGGAAGACTCTTGTTAAGGTCGTTGTGGAGGGTTAACAGAAAAAGACCCAAGTCTGTGCTTGTAAGCGCTATTCCCGCCCGCAAATAGCTGTGCCACGGGGCAAGAAAAAAGGTGGCGAGGTGTGGAGACCACCTGCGGCGGAGGTCACCCCAGAAGTACGACCACGTGGGAGACGGGCGCGCGCAGCGCTCGCGCCCGTTTAGCCCCGCCCCGTACCTGGAAAGCGCCACCTCGGGCTGCGCGCGCAGCTCTCGCGGCCTTAAGCCCCGCCCCACAATGGAGGGCGAGGGCCCACGCGCTCCACTGTCGTGGAGTCCGAGCCCCGCCCCGTACCTGGAAGGGCTCTGGCCCCGCCCCCGGGGGCCACACGCTCACAGGCAAATTCTCCAGGCCGCAGGCGACATCCAGCTCCTCCGTGGGGGCTTCAGGGTCCCCTTCAGAAGCTGCCATCCCGCAAAGCTACTCGTCCGGTCACGGAGCGCCTGCCGCCTAGACGAGGTTGAGCCTCGCAGAGGTTGCTGGGAGTCGTGGTCCCTTGGCCCCACTGCCTCACGGGAGATGCAGTTTTTTCCTTTCCTGTCACAAGTGGCCTCTCCTCCCCCGGCCCTCAAGCTTTCCTTAACTCTTTGGTCGGGCTCGCCCCTTGTTTTGAGCCAAATGCACAACAAACAATGCAAAACCTTGGAAGGTATGGACAAAGCTTTGGGAACACAACATGAAGTGACCGAATGTCTCCTGTGAGCCTCAGGGAGGGCTTCAGAGGCGAGGTCCTTCGTCCCGGTTTCTGGGGGCTTAGCCGCTGGGGTGGGGTGCGGGGGCTCACCTGACGGGGAAACGCGCGCGGGCTTCTGCAGACCTGGCCCTTGCGAGGAGGGGTGCGCGGCGGGCTCGCTGCCCGGCAGGTGTCCCCGGGGCCCCCGGCGCCCGACAGCCCTCCCGCGCACGTGTCTGCGGCCCCGAGGTTGCTGGGTCCCGTGGAACACGGTGTGACTTACCGAGCTCCGCCCCGTGGCCCGCTCCTTCTGGAAGCTTCTCTCCCCGTGTCCCGGTGCCCCGCGTTCCCCGTGTGCGGGGGCCCTCGCGTCCTTCTGCCTCGGTGTCCCTGTGGGGTGTCCGCGCCTCCCCGGCTCCCCCGGCGACCACAGCGCCCAGTGCGGTCACGCGTGTTGGGGGCGCGGCCCGCGGCCCGGACTCCGCGTGACAACCGCCGTCTGGACGGTCCCGCGTCGTCTCCGAACCGCCTGGAGCTCGGACGGCCGAGCCGACTTCGTCCGCGAGTCCCCGTGTCCTCCGTTAGGGCCCGCGGGGCAGCCGCTGCGGTGACCCCGACTTAGCCGGGCGCTCCCCGCAGCCCTCCCCCCCGCAGCCCTCCTCCCCGCAGCCCTCCTCCCCGCAGCCCTCCTCCCCGCAGCCCCCCCCCCCCGACTTAGCCGGGCGCTCCCCGCAGCCCTCCTCCCCGCAGCCCTCCTCCCCGCAGCCCTCCTCCCCGCAGCCCTCCTCCCCGCAGCCCTCCCCCCGCAGCCCTCCCCCCCGACTTAGCCGGGCGCTCCCCGCAGCCCTCCCCCCCGCAGCCCTCCTCCCCGCAGCCCTCCCCCCGCAGCCCTCCCCCCCGACTTAGCCGGGCGCTCCCCGCAGCCCTCCCCCCCGCAGCCCTCCCCCCCCGCAGCCCTCCTCCCCGCAGCCCTCCCTCCCGCAGCCCTCCCTCCCGCAGCCCTTTTCCTTGCAGCCCTCCCCCCCGCAGCCCTTCTCCTTGCAGCCCTCCCCCCCGCAGCCCTCCTCCCCGCAGCCCTCCTCCCCGCAGCCCTCCCCCCGCAGCCCTCCTCCCCGCAGCCCTCCCCCCCCAGCCCTCCTCCCCGCAGCCCTCCTCCCCGCAGCCCTTCTCCTTGCAGCCCTCCTCCCCGCAGCCCTCCTCCCCGCAGCCCTCCCCCCCCAGCCCTCCTCCCCGCAGCCCTCCTCCCCGCAGCCCTTCTCCTTGCAGCCCTCCCCCCCGCAGCCCTCCCCCCCCAGCCCTCCCCCCCGCAGCCCTCCTCCCCGCAGCCCTCCCCCCGCAGCCCTTCTCCTTGCAGCCCTCCCCCCCGCAGCCCTCCTCCCCGCAGCCCTCCTCCCCGCAGCCCTCCCCCCGCAGCCCTCCTCCCCGCAGCCCTCCTCCCCGCAGCCCTCCCCCCCAGCCCTCCTCCCCGCAGCCCTCCCCCCCGCAGCCCTCCTCCCCGCAGCCCTCCCCCCGCAGCCCTCCCCACCCGCAGCCCTCCTCCCCGCAGCCCTCCCCCCCGCAGCCCTCCTCCCCGCAGCCCTCCCCCCGCAGCCCTCCCCCCGCAGCCCTCCCCCCCGCAGCCCTCCCCCCCGCAGCCCTCCCCCCCGCAGCCCTCCTCCCCGCAGCCCTCCTCCGGGACCTCCAAACCATGTGGACTCTGCTGCCATAACGCTTTCCCTTTCCCCTCACTTAGTCTCAGCCTCTTGTTTTGTTTGTTTTTGCCTGAACTATCGAAGTAGTTTTTGTCCAAGCCTGCCAGCCCCCATCCCACACATACCCGCCCGGCTGCTTCTCCGGCGGTCTTTTGAGGACGCGCATCCAATGATTACATCCCACTGTTTAAAATCCTGTGTTTGCTCCAGGTTTGTCTCCGAGTCCGCCTTCTACATCCTGGGGATAAGGCCTTTGAAGATCCAGCCCCTGCCTACTTCTTTGGGCTCCGTTTTTAACCCCATGACATACGGCTGCACACTTGCTCTTAAGAATCAGTCGTTTGTGTCGTGCAATTGGTTGTAGTATAATTAAAGGATGGAAGGGAAGGGTAGGGAAAGGACTGTGGACTTCAACAGAGGGAAAGCTTCATGGAAAAAGGGCTGTTTGCCATAGGCCTTCATGAGTGGATAGGATTTAGATTTAGCAAGATTACGAAAGGGTGCTCCAAAGGAACAGCTGGAGTAAAGGAATAAAGAGAAAGCTGTGCATAAGAAAGAGTAATTTCAGATTGGCTGGAGACCAGGTTAATTTCATTTTTCAAAAATTGTAAACAATGAAGAAACTGTTCTTGCATTTTAAGACAAGCTTTTGAACAGTGATTACATGCACAGTGCTGTTAACCAATTTGGGGAAGGTCCCCATGGAGAGGACGTGGTACCCGAGGGGAACTTCCAGTCCAGCAAACAAATAACTATATCCACCCAGAGATTAATAAGATCTATGAGAATGGATGAAGAAAGACCATAGGAGCAGTGAGGAGAACCTGTGCTTGTAAATTATTATGCTGTTTTTATTTTTTGAGTCTTTCTTTGTAGTGTTGTCTGCCCTTTGGAAAAATGTTTTGAACAATCCATTCGATTTCACTTTATTTTCTGAAGCTGTTAGTGATGGTGCTTCCAGAATAATTTTCAGTTCATGTCAGCCCTTCAGTTTAATTTGTTTTTATCTTGCTGGCAAGGATCCCAAAGTATTTATATAGTTTGAGGTTAAAATAATGAGAGAATGTTTGCAGGCTGATGTAGCCAGTCTTTAGAATTTTAGGCAGTCAGTTTTTCATCTTTTCCAGGCCTAAGAACCGATCTTATTTTCTCTGGACAGTGTTCTTCACTGACCAGGAGGCTGGATCCTCGAAATTGTTCTGAAAACCATTATATCTACATGGTGAAAAAAATGTATACTTGGACATGAATGAGTTGCCCAGATTGACTGATATAAATAAGCATCATCTGAATATCATTACTCAAATTTCTTTTAGCTTTTTCACTGGCAGAAGAGAACCTAATCTGATCAATAATAAAGAAAAAAAATTAAAGAGAAAGAAAATAATGCAATGTAGTAAAACTCTAACATTTTATAAGTTTCAATTGTCTTTGGCTAAATTATGGAGTATGACTATATGACCTTGCCCTTTTTCGTTTGTTTGCTTTTAACAAGAATGGCCTTAAATTGAGATGTTTATCTTCTGCTTTTTTTTGACAGTATTTTTAAATGAATTTGGCATGATTTTATATTCAGAAGCCATTCTTTCATCAAAGTCTTGCTAGCGTTATCTGAGCTTAATCTGGAATATAATTTCTAGCCAGTGATGAAATGTCTAAAGTCAGCAGAAGTTATATATTTGTTGGTGTTAATGACAGCATGAATAGAGTAGTTTCCAATAATAACAATCACTACTAGATATGAAGTAGGCACTGGATTTTTTCATTAAACAAGATTGTGTGATGAAATCATTTTGAAGAGAACAATGTATAGTGGTTGATACTTTTTAGGGTTTCTGCCGAATTCGTTCACTCTATCCCTTCTGAGAACATGCCAGCCCATCATATGGGGTGGGCTCACTGGCAGTCATGTTTATATTTCACAACCCCCTAAGCCTTGGCCCACGTTTTTGACTCTGGATGGACACCCGATTCAAGCTAGGCCAATCAAATTCTCTTGATGAGTAGCTGAGACCAAAGAACAGTAAAACTGCGTGTATAACTTGGGAGCTGACAGGTAGCTTTTTTTGGTACATTGATGGAGAAGCAGAGAAAAGTCAGTCTTCCAAGACAAAAATGAACCAGACAGTGACAAGGGGAGAGGACTTCTTAGTTCCTGGCACCTGTCCGTTTCTGGTTCCAAGCCCTTTCTGATTCGCATGACATATTTGTATTCTTATAACAAATTCTTCCTTTGGGTTTAGATTAAGTCAGTGTGGTTTCTGTTCGTTAGTCAAAGAATTTTGACCAGTGAAAATGATGGAATTATTAGTACCATTATTATTATTAGAAAGTGTGGGCTGGATAACCAGCTACTGTACAGAGTTGACGTCTATGAATTTTTGTTCATTTTACAAATTGATAAGTTATATATATTTTTAAAGTTGGTAAGTTTTTTTGAACACTTTACCTTTCTGATGTGTCTTTGCTAAAGAATGCTTACCTGGGGCCGGCCCGGTGTCTCAGGTGGTTGGAGCTCCGTGCTCCTAACTCCGAAGGCTGCCCGTTCGATTTTCACATGGGCCAGTGGGTTCTCAACCACAAGGTTGCCGATTCTATTCCTTGACTCTCCAAGGGATGGTGGGCTGCGCCCTCTGCAACTAACAACGGCAACTGGATCTGGAGCTGAGCTGCGCCCTCCACAGCTAAGATTGAAAGGGCAACAACTTGACTTGGAAAAAGCCCTGGAAGTACACACTGTTCCCCAATAAAATCCTGTTCTCCTTCCCTAATAAAATCTTTAAAAAAAACCAGAATGCTTACCCAAAACAATATGAATAAAAATTTATATCAAAAAGTAATAAAAAAATATGAAATTTCTGTCTAGTGGAAGGGATAATAATATAGTAGCAATGGATAATAGTTATATTTCTCATATATGTCCAATATTATAAAAAGGTAGCAAAATAGAAAGTAAATTGATAAAAAATGGCTTTTTAGTAGCTGAAATTTTATGTCAAAGTGTGTGGTATGTGGATCATTTTGCAATAAGAAAAATTATGGCAGTTGATTAAAATGACTTGAAGTCATATTTTACAAAATTATGATCCTGTGTTCTTTACACTTTCCAGAAGACAGTAGTTTATATTTTTGTGCTTAGTCTGCTAGTAAATATATGTTTTCAGCAGAATAGAAGAGTTGCATCTTGTCCTATGGTTTTTACCATTGAACTGTGGTTTAATGAAATCCATAAATTTCCTTATTGATAGGACAACAAAAACAGATATAACCTCAATCAGAACAATTAGTGTAAGTACTTTAGTTGTGAATATCCAGAATGGATGATTATAAAATTGTAATTCATAATGGCATGCGATCAAATGGGGATTGTTGATAATAGGTGAAGAAGTGAAAGAAGAAAATTATGTACTTATTTAACCTGAAATGTTACCAGCAAGAAATTAATTTCACTCATCAAAGACAGACGATCAAATTTATTACCGGGTGTATTCAAATACTATTACCAAGGCTATGAGAACAGACTTGCTCTGTTTGCAAGTTGACCTTGAAAGGCACAGCTTTTCACACATTTTCATTTTGACTTGGGAAAGAAGCTTTGCATATTACCTAGAAGGATACCACCTATGAGCAGCACATCGTGACTTTTAAAAAGTCCAAGACATTCCTTATCATTTATAATGCGACACAGGGGCCAACCTCTGCTACTTGAAATTTTGAAAGCAAAGATGTATATCCTTTGAAGTTTAGTACCACAAATGTCTTGTTTCAGAGGACGCTCCCCAGAATCTTTAAGCCCATATCTGCAAGGGTCTACAGGGTTATTTCACCAAATACTCCCAAGTATCATCTGAGACCAGAATTCTTAGGGATCACATTAAATTTCAGCTTCTTTTAATTCTACTTCCTGCAACTGTCTAGACCCCTATGAGCATTTTCACTCTATCTCTGATTCTGGTATTTGGAGATGGAACCAAAGCAACTGAAAGACTAACGTGAAGAATTCTTCTCAAGTGCTCAAGACTAACCTTGGCTAACATATCAGGAAAAATAGTTGATGATATATATTTATTTTTAGATATTTCAACCAGGAAAACTTTGGTATGAAATACAGAGGAAAAAGCCCTTTTCTTTTTCATGATCTCAGCAAGTGTTTGTATGTTAAAGCCAGCACTATTTCTGTGAGTAGGTGGACATTTAGGCATGAACTGAGGAGTACGAGCTGTGGAGACTGCCCCCCCCCCATGGTCCAGAGACCTTCCCAGCGTCTGACCACAGTGACTGACACCCCATCCCGATATGTTCTCCCACTTGTGTCAACATTGCTTTCTCCAAACCACACTGTTCTTTTAGAACTCCAACATTTCTGGGCAGGAGAAAAGTGGCAGACACATACACGTTTTATCATATTCCTTTCCTTCCCGAGAAGGAGACGCCTTGCGCCAGAACCTTAGAGGAATTGCTGAAGAGGAAATACCAGACAGATCAAATGAACACTTCCTGCGCACTTACTACCTTCTCTGGCAATGTCCCGACGTTTCAACGATGGTGAAAATGTTCTGTATTCTGTTTGATACACTAGCCACCGGCCCCATGTGACTGTTCATTACTTGGAATGTGGGTAATGTGATTGAAGAACTGAATTTTTAACATTGATTAGTTTAAATTTGATTTAAATAGCCATATGTATAGTGGCTACTGTATTGGACAGCACATTTGTAGACAGTATCACTAAACATTATATACATTTCTTATTGAATCCTCACGATAATTCCTTGAAGTAGGCAGTATTATCACTAGTGCACAAGATCTGGAACTGAATTGAAGTTCAGATAAATTAAGTAGATTTTTCACAGATTCCCACATGTATGAGTGGGATTGGGGACCAGATCTGAAACTCCACCTCTGAAGACTGCAATGTGTTGCCACATTCAGAGGTTGTCTGTCTTCCAGCTACTATGGAGGAAGTAAAGGATTAGAAATCATGAAATTAAAATATGTAATATTTCATCTTATTTGAAAGTATAGTAATTCATGTAGTGAAGAGCATTATGTAACTTGAGGGTTTTAATTTTTTTATTTTTTAAGGGCTGTGCCTTTGGACTTTGAAAAAACAATCAGTTGAATTAGTCTGCCTGAAAAGAAATCTTGATCCCACTGCTGGGTATTCTACTCCTGGAGCCTGACTACTGAGACAGTCTATTCACTTTCTGAGGTCTCAGCCTTGTAACAGTTAACCGTCATTACTATAAGATCTGTCTGTCTGTCTGTCTGTCTGTCTGTCTGTCTGCCTGTCTGTCTGTCTGTCTACCTACCTACCTATCATCTATCTATCTCAGGTATACTATATATACCTGAGAATGAGGGCTGAATAACAACTCTATTGCATATATCATTCTGTCTCTCTTGGTAGTATAAAAATTCAGAGAAAATCACCAATTTATGAATGGCCATAGAAGCAATTTCTAGTTCTACTGTTAATCTTTTAGGCATTTTTTAATAAGTAAATGGAACCAACAAATTGCTCTATTCCTGTGGCACTCGGGAGAGGCAAAAATAGGTGGCTTTTTGAACTCTAGAAACTTTCAGCTTCAAAATGAAAGGCCAGAAGGTTACTTTTATGGGAGACCAAACTTTTTTTGCAACAGTAAGAGGGTTTTTTCAGGGTCATTCTCATCCTAAATCTTTCACCTCAGTGAGATATTTTAATTTCA
Source organism: Rhinolophus hipposideros (assembly GCF_964194185.1). Lineage (NCBI taxonomy): Eukaryota > Metazoa > Chordata > Mammalia > Chiroptera > Rhinolophidae > Rhinolophus > Rhinolophus hipposideros. The sequence continues at coordinate 63,888,286 of NC_138060.1, forward strand.
CTATGTGACTAATGAATGACTGATCATATTTTATAGCCCTGAATCCTTTCTCTAATCCTGATTATAACTTAATCCCTACACTTGGAAAGTCTCCCTTTTCATTTAGCTGTTCCCTTGTAATTTCTAATTTGCTGGGTTTTTTTTTCAGTCAAATATTTTGAAACCTATTTGCTTTAATAAAGTTTCAGCTCTGGAAGATTAAATTTCACGTTCTGGAATTTACCTGTGAGGTCAGCTTAGAAGAACATTGAATATAATTTGCTTTCTTACAGGGCCTAGACATAACCTGGTCGATGACACAGGAAACCACTTCTCATGGAAGATGAAATATGTGAGTTTTCTCATTAACTCTTAGCAAACTAATTAAAGTTTTCCCCAAAAGTGGTCTTTTGTTTTTACTTGGTAAATTAAACAGGAAGTTCAGACTGTGCTTTCCAGACCCTAGATTTTGTAGGTGTTGCTGGGACTTCTGTCTTAATGAAGTCTGGCAGTACCTCTTCAGGTGAGACAGCCAATTTTACCTTTGCTCTGGCACTGAGTCCAGCCATCTGCTCTAGGTCTGGCTTTCAAACACAAAGGGAAAATGTAAAGTATAGCCAAGTTGCTGGTGACAGCTGGTGGGAAAAAGAATCATCGTGTTTGACAGTGTCCTTTGGGAACAGACCGGAGGTGAATCAAATATAACAGATCACCTCTTCTCACAGATGCCTGCAGGCTAGTTGGAATTTTAACTTCTGACTCACCTACGTTATTTCTACTTCTTGGAGAAGCCCTTTCCTGTCACATGCTGTGTCATCTACATGTTCTTGGATAAGGGGACTGTGTCAACCAACATTAAAGCAGCTATTGCACTCAGCAAAGTGCCTTGTGGCCGTGCTATTTATTTCAGCCTCCGTGTAGTTTTAAATCAGAAATGATCCCGGGCAGAATTTCTGTATCCTAGGGTACGTAGTCATCTTAGCGATATTACTAAGCCAATACTTAATTTTTTTCCTCCATTAAAAAAGTCTGCACTAGTTAGTATAGCTAAGTAAGGAAAAACTTATTGTACATGAATACATTTTACATTTGCACAATTGCAATTCCAAACAATTTGGAGTAAATCACATTCTAAGCCCCTTTTTGCAACTACTTAGTTGTTTCAGTTTTTTAGCAAGCAGATGGAGCTATGGCAGACCCTCAAACCTAGTTAGTTTCTGGAAACAGCCTTATATCTTAAGAAACAGTGTGTTAGCATTGGGGTGAGGTAGGTGAAGAGCTATGAGAGTGACATCAGCCTTACAGGACAAGGACATTTCTTGTTTCCCTTTTTGGAAAGTGGACTTCATGGTAATTCACTTTTCAACTTTGTACTTGGAAACTTAATTTTGTCTTTCCCCAAAGGTCAATATTAAGAACCCATTTTCTGCCAAGGGCCAATGAAACAGGAGCATGGGATCTGTGAGAGAGGTGGTAAAAAGCTGCTTCATTTTCTTCCCTTGGAGAAATAGAAAATGCTTATTCACTGAGCACGAAACCAAGTTATCTATTATTCACCAGAAACCTTTTCTGGAACAAAGTGAGGCATAAATTATTTATTTTGCATTATGAAGTAAAGTAAAAAGAGGAAGAGAAAGGAAGGCACTTTAGAGTAAATCAGAATGGGAGAGAAATGCAGAAAGAGACAAGGATCTCTGTCTCCATCTCCATCTCCATCTCATCTCCATCTCATCTCTCTTCTCTCTCATATCTGAGAGGGAAGGAGGGACGGAGGGACGGAGGGAGGGATGGAGGGATGGAGAGAGAGAGAGAGAGAGAGAGAGAGAGAGAGAGAGAGAGAGAGAGAGAGAGATTGATTGAGGTATTGATTGATATAGAGGCAAAGAAGTAGAGGGCTTGATCCTGGGAATAGTTTGTCCTGTTGTTAACCTGGGACTACTATCAGGGTTAACATATCTTAAAATTTCCCGTTGAAATTCTTGATTTTATTTGTCACTTAATAGTCGTGTATTTATTGAGAATTTACCTCTTGCAAGGCACTGTCATGGGTGTGGGGAATAATTATAATATTCGGTGAGTATGTCCTGTGTGCCGGACACTAGACAAAGCCTTTTATGTGGGTTTTGTTTCGTCCTTACAGCACCCTCTGAGGTAGGACTATTGCCACGTGTCCTCACGACCCATCACATGTAGAGAAAATGAGATGTGGAAAAGTTAAAGCTGGTAAAAATTTTTTAAAAGTGTCTTAATTTGTGTGTTTTCTGATTTCTGTTGTATAAATATATTTCCCGTGGCTGATTTTAATCTGCAAACAGTTTAACAACTGGCTTCCAAAATTTCTGAGTGTCAGACTTGGTGAGAGCCGGCTTTAGAACACCACCGAAGGTCATGTCTTCATGGCCTCAAAATACCTACAGGCCAGTAGGGGAGACGACTACGTGATGCCAACTAGAAAATGAGAGGAATCGGACAGCGTGGAAGTTGCGAGCAGACATACATTTTCATTTAGCCATTTTCTTGAAATTTTCACTTGCAGTTAGAGACGTCTCTATGATGGGGACATTTAAACTGTGTTTCGAGGAATGGATAAGACTCAAAGATGTGGAATTAGGGGCAGAAGCGCTGGAGGGGATGGGAAAAGCATGAACAAGCACTGTTTGTTCAATGTTCTCATTCTTAAAATACACTTTGGGCTCTGAAGCAGCAATGCCCTCATGGTCCACAAGGTGGTGGGATAACGCCATCCTTTCCTCCACTTGAAAGCAACCGGTGAATACCCATTTTACGTAAACTGGACAAGGTTTTTCCCTGTTGAAATGAGGGGTGTGAAAATGCTTGCAGGAATTGTGGTGAGGAATTTCAGAGAAATGCTTTCTTTTGCCATGATCCGTTTAGATCCACGCGTATATACAATCTACAATCCGTGTAAGTTGAGTAGGTATGGCATTCTGATATGACTGAGGGAACACATTTGACAAAGACATAAGGCAGCATTCAGAGACACAAAACTTGGGGACGTATTTCGTTTGTCCAAGTGTTAAGAATTGGGAATGTCTCAGTTTAACTGTGATAAAAAAGCCACACCGGCGTGATTTAAACTCATTCACCAGCATTGAATGGCGGCAGTGTGCCAGTCATCACGCCACGTGTGATGTGCCTGTGGTCCCTTATGTCTAGAGCTCCTTATGTCTGGATCTGCCCAGTAGTTGCAAAAATGCAACTTGACCAATTATAGTACAAGTTGTCAAACATGGCGTTCTTACGGATAGCACAACGTAGTCGATGCTACAGTCGTTTATCATAAAACATATTAATGTTTAGCATTTTTTCATGTCATTCAACACATGCTGATTGAGCCCCTGCTGTGTGTTGGCCATTGTGCCAGGTGCTGTTTTAAACATCACTATTTGGTGCATAGTGTCCTCCGGCTACAAACTTTATCACCAGACATTTTACCCCATAGGGCTGATGGTACCAAAGAAAATGGGTTTAAATGAAGAGAGATGGAGATTTAGTTGGCAACAGCAGAAACTCTGGAATGGGGGATGGATGGAGGGTGAAGGTGGGGGCTGGTGCTTCCCAGGAAATCTTCAAGAACAGAAGTGGTGTCATTCAGACATATCCTGGCTTGAAGGCCAGAGCGGAGGCCCAGTCTCTTAGGTCCCTTCCGGTCTTCCTTCAGGTGTCCGAGAGTTGGAGCCGTACGCCGTCTGTGAGTGGCCAGTTTCCAGCCCGGGGCCCAGTATGGTCCTCGCTCTCACAGAGCCTTTCCTCACCCATAGTAATACCAGTCGCACAAGACAGGCCCGAAGACTTCATTAGGCGGGAAATACTGGAAAGTGCTTCTTAAGTGCTAAGAAGGGGAGAAGGGCTGTGGATTTCTGGCCTCATCCCCAGGTGAGCTGTCCTGGCCTCCAGCTGCCCCCTCCCTCCAGTCTGAGCATCACAGGTTTTCTATCAATATCATCCTCCTCCTCAGCACCCCAACGCCCCAGCTGTTTTTAATCCAGTTCAGTTCTGGTTTGACTGGGGTAAGGTTAAAATACCCCTCACTCTGAGTGTGATGGCAGCCCACCAGAGAAGCTTACACTACACGCTGTGGCAAAAAGAGCTGGATAATAATGAATAACGACAGAGTCAGCAGAGAGGATGGTAATACTGGGCCCGAGGCCCTTCTTGAATCATAGATGAACCATAAATAAGAAAGGAGGAAAGTAAAGGGAAGTTTGCAAAGCTCCAAAACTATCTTCCTTGGTAGGAGGAAATGCATTTTATTTAGAAATAAAGGGCTGCATAACTGCTGGTGTGTTGAGTGACATGATTATATTGCAATACTAAGTGAGGTTAGGGGGACGAACCAGGTGCTAAGCCCTCGGGAATGGTTGTTTTGGGATGGAAGCCAACCAGGGTAATTCTTTCAGAATCCTTCCACATCCACCCAAAGGCTTTAGAATATTTATTCTGTTCTTTTCTTTCTTTTGTGTTTTACAGTGGAAAGACACACAAAACAATTTCTGCTTCTAAATTCTTTGCCTAAAGCTGATGATATTTTTGTGTTATCCAAGAGGGAGATTCTGTCCATCCATAGTTTTTCCACTTGTCAGTGCCATTTGCATACTGCTCAGATATATTCTCTGAGATTAGGAAACTGGCATTTATGCATCAACAGTGAAGCAATTAAGAACTTAGTCTATGCCACTGTGTAAGCCTCACCTTCCCTAGGTGTTTTCTGGCGAGAGAGTTCTAGGTCATAGACCTGTATTGAAGATAGCAGGTGCCTGAAATCTCAGAGGTCAGTATTTTGTTTTTACATGGAATCGTCTTTAAAATTTTCATGCTACCGTAGAGCTGGGAAAAGGGAGCTCAGCAGATGAGGAGAAAAAGAAACATGTGTGTCAGAACAGCAGCAGGCATTATCCAAATCCATGAATGGTCACAAAGGCTTCAGAAACATGTTTTCCCCTCTACTGGGAGCTTCGCTTATTTACTTGAAGCTTTGCTTAGTTGATAACAAGGGGATTTTCTAGGTACAAACCACTGGCTAATGCAGAACAAACCAAGGTGACAAGGAAAAGCATTCTGTGCTATAAATCTGTTGTTCCCCAAGTGCCCTGAGGTGCCGTGGGGTGCTGAAGGGAAGTTGGAAGCTACTGCAGGATATCTGAAATATTCAGGGGACACAGGGACACTGAACGTCGGTGCCAGTTACTAGATCTAATGTGGCATTCGATCATGGCATTTTCCTTTGGATTATGATTCCTGTGTGACACTGGCTTTTTGGTGATTACTGCGCTGCAAAGCAAGTACTAGTGACAATCACTGAGTAACAGGAGATGAGAATAACAGTGTTTAAGCAGGTCCCAAAGTTTGAGGAGTCGTGCAGTGACCAATCGGCCCACACATCCCATTGGTAAGTAGACATGGATAAGAATGAAATACAGTTTTTTCCACTTATGTGAATTATCCTTCCAAATGGCTGTTACATAGTTGGGACATAAATAGAATAAGTTGTTTCGACCTAACAGAACTCTTCTGCATTTCTTCTGGCCTTGGGATGTCATGAAAAAAATAGTCAGACACTAAAGGTTACTGTGAACCAAAATAGTTTGGCAACCTATAGTTTAAATCATTTATAAAAACTAGTTGTGTTCTTTTTCTTTCGTCCTGAAAGGTTTTACATATTTTTCTTCCTCATTTTATCTAAATGTACAAATGTTATCATGTACCTATTTTTAAAAGTAGTTTTTCTGTTTCTGACACCTTTGGTCTGCCTCCTCCCTCTACCTCCCACCGCCCTACCAGATAGCACGTTAGCAACCTAGTACGTATAAGTCCTCGTGTAGCTGTTAGGGATATGCTTCTATAAGACATTTCTTTTTTTAAAAAAAACATTTCTATGTATTCATTTATTCAAATATACAAGGCTGAGAGAAGTCACTGTTTTATGAAAACGAGAGATTGAGAGATAACAAAGGCAAACGACATTTAAGCATTATTATGGAAATGATTTTGACTTGTGGTGGTCACAGAGATCCCAGGGGGTCCCTGGGTCCCACTTAGAAAACATTTGCAATACAGATAGTCCCCAATTTACGATGGTTTGACTTACAGTTTTCTGACTTTATCATGGAGCAAAAGCAATATGCATTCACCAGAAACTTCTGTGAATTTTGACCTTTTCCTGGGCTAGCAAGAGGCAGTCGGTCCTCTCTCGTGATGCTGGGCAGTGGCGGTGAGCCGTGGCTCCCGGTCGGCCAGGCCATCACGTGGATGAAGAACCCACGGTCTACAATGTCGTGTGTTCCCAGCACTTGTTTGCTACTGTGTTCTGAGCACGCTTAAGGTAGGCGAGCCTCGCAGGCTACGATGTTCAGTAGGTGAGCTGGAGTAAATGCATCTCCGACTTAGGAGATTTTCAATTTATGATGCATTTATTGGGATGTGACCCTAGGGCAAGTTGGGGAACATCTGTAGATAGGTTTTTATAATAAGTGAAAACCTAAATCTGGATTGTAGTGATACACCTATAGCAATGTTCTTTTTTTTAAAAAGTTTTGTTTAAATATTTCATGTATAAAAATGCTTGATGATTTTTATCTATAGTACATAGTGTCCTACATTTGTGTTACGTGTTTGATAGGATAGGGTTGTGATGGATATGTTAGAATATTTTTCATTTGCTAAATTGACACTGAGAAAACATCTTTTGAACTTATTTCAAATGCTTTAGTGTGTGAAACTTACATGTACTGTTCTTTTGTATTTTCCTCATTGATTGTATCTTCTCTTTGTGACCATAGGCTGTGACAGAACATGATACTGTTCTGTTAAGAAATTATAAACAGTAACACCTGTGAGCAACCTTTTTACTCAACATTTTGTTAAGAAATATAAGCCAATCTCATTTTTTATTCAAATACGTCATTTTTCATCCCAGAAGTAAAATTTGTCTCCCTTTGCATTGGTTCCTGCTCAGCCTCAGAAGACTTTCCAGGCTGTTGTCAGTTTGTGCAGAACTAGAAGGTGTCTCAGCCTTGCTTCTTTATTCATATGGTTTCTGTTTATTTTCCTACAAATTAAGAACATTCATTTTTATGATACTCAAAAGGAACATTAAGAAACTATCCTCTAATTTTATAGATTTTTTATTTTGAGTATTTGTTTTTTTAAATATTGTATTATAAAGTCTTACATCTATAAATACCAAAAAATGTACACTTATTACTTCTATAGGAATTATAATCCACGGACAATAAAACCAAAAGAAAGAAATGAAATAATGTAGAACTAGAAGTAGTGGAGTAATTTGGGAAAATTATAAATTGGTGATATTCCTGAGGCATTTTTTAAAGGAATGTGCAGTATTTTCTTGCTGCATACTGCCATGGGCCAAACATGTGGATATTACAAATATTTCTTTTCTCTCAGTAGTATGGGAGACCCATGTAGGATTTATTTTCATGATATGCCTTGACAATTAGCTTGACTTAATGAATTTAAGTTATAATTTATATTTTAATTACTCTTTCTGCTTATTACATTCTTCTTCTTCTTATTGTATTTACTAAGCACTGTGGAAGTATTCAACACTTTGACAGTTCTGGTACCTATCAAATGAATATATCAACTCTAACCTTTTGCATTCTTAGAAGCATCATTCATTTCTCAAGCAGCTACTGGTCGCTTACCATACATGGGGCATTCATTATGAGGCACCATGGGAGGGTACCAATATGTACAAGACCCAGAATGTGTCCTCAGAGAGCTTATAATCTATGATATATCTACATAAGGAAACACAATGTACGGTAGAAAATGCTAAATACTAGAAAAAAGGTATTACTAACATCAATTTGTATTCACTTCTCTAAGTGATGCTAGTTTTGTTTGGGAAATTTTGTCAAAGATTGAAATTAATTGTATATATTTTTCCTTATTACAATCCTGTATTCTCATGCTGAAAAATTCATAAACTCTAGATAGTCACAAAGAAGAAAAATTGCATGTAATTTCGCATAACAATTACCATCATTAATATTTGGGTGTTTGGCTTCAGCTACTTCATTCTTTTCAGTCGAGCCTTTTGAAAAGTGCTTTGTAAAGATATTCATTCTGAGTACAGTTCTAGGAGTAATGCAGATATTACATACAGCCCTTGCTATTTATTGGTGATTTTGGAAGAGAAAATGCTGTTTGGTCGGGTTATTTTAAGCACGAGTTGTTTTGTGGGGGTAACTTTACATTGTGCTCAAGAGATTGGAAAGCAGTAATGCAGCTCGCTCAACTTGGCTTAGGGACAGGACAATTGCACTCGTGAGTTTTAGGAGTGTGACAGGTTGTACGGAGAAACAGAAGCAAGCCTCGTTTTACTTCAGGGAGAAGGACTGTCCACTGACCGTAGGGAGAATTATATACGAGAGGCGAAAGCTTAGCAAATCAGAAGTATGTCCACATATAAGTGACCGGTTACATCTTTGTATTTGAAGTAACACTTGCTTATTAAGATATTTTTTCCATTTACAGGAAAATTAGTATATTAAATAATTTCTTTCTCTTACATTTTTTGTTTTTCATTTAAGAGTACCATGGCACACATAACCTCAAATAACAAAAGACCACATACTTCTTTATGTTTTGTGTTGGACTCTGTAAGCCCCCCCACACCTAGTAGATTTGTATTAAACGCATTTTTAAAATTTTAAGTAATTGTTGATATTAGTGTAAATTCTTTGGAGAAGATGGCTTAAAGACATTTTTTGATGGCAAGAAAATATGACACTGGATTGAAAGATATATCAAAGATAGTCCTTAGAGTGGGTATTCACATGTAGGTAATGGGAAGTTGATAACAGGGCCACCTGTATACCACATGGAAAAGCAAGGCAAGCCCATTTTATTGTATTTTCTCATCTTCTCTTGTAGCACTTTCCATTCTTAGCTCCCCTTGCTATTTTTCCTAGGCTCCCTTTCCGCTGAGGGACATTCCCCCTGCCCTCTTTAAGTGGTCCCAATATTTTGCTTTACTGTCCTTATGTTTTCTCCCTTTGCCCTTTTCTCTGTGTCACGCAGGGAACCCTGCTCACTGCGCCATTTGTCGTGCAGGGTCTCAGCTCCCACTCCCCGCCCAAGAACGCAGGACACGGTAAGGCCAAAAAGGAACACCCATGGAGCCATAAGTAGGGGAGTCAAACCAATGTATTCTTGCTGGCGGCTGGGCTGGAGACACAGGAAGCAGGATCTACATAATCTGCCTAACAGCAGTCCGCGCTTGCCAGCCACCATCTTCTTGCTAGCCCCCATTCCCTCTTTCTAGCGTAGCCACAGCAGTTATATCAGTGGCCAATGGCCTACGGGTTACAGCTGACGGCCAACTAGCCACAGCTGCTGGCCATCTGATCACAGTTGATGGCCATTTACTACCCGAGCCAGCACCTTTCTATGTGAGGCCGAGAGCCTGGAAACTGTTTTTTTGGGGTTTTGTCCCCACACTCCACCCCTACAGGGTCTCGCCTCACAATCTACGCGACAAGCGTCTTCTGCGAGGGGCCCTGTGCAAGGAGCCTGGAGGTGAATGCACTATCCTGAACACAGCCAGGCTCTCTGGGCACAGCCAGGGTTTCTCAGGGCACCACCACAGTACTTCTGGGCACGGCCAGACTTCCTGGGCTTCTTAGGGTACCACCTGTCTCCCCGGGCACAGCCAGGATTTCTCAGGGCACCACCCCAGTACTTCTGGGCACAGCCAGACTTCCTGGGCTTCTTAAGGTACCACCTGTCTCCCCGGGCACAGCCAGAGTTTCTCAGGGCACTGCCACTCTCTCTGGACACAGCCAGACTTCCTGGACTCAGCCAGGGCCTCTCAGGGCACTGCCACTCTCTCTGGACACAGCCAGACTTCCTGGACACAGCCAGGGCTCACAGGGCACTGCCACTCTCTGGACACAGCCAGACTTCCTGGACACAGCCAGGGCCTCAGGGCACTGCCACTCTCTCTCTGGGCCTCTCGGGGTACTGTGCTGGAACAACAGCGGCTCACATCAAGGTGCTTACATATTATCAATGGCGGCCAGTCAAGACACAAAAGCAAACATTCTCGCCAGTCCCACTACATGATGGTATGTTCCCAAACAGTCAAGCGTCCATTAAATTAGGGATAGAAGGCAATTCCCCATAGTCCATAGTCATTTGCCAGGGCTGTCCTGGGGGTGAGGACTCCCATGGACTATGGGAGGACTCAGCATCTCCCATGGAGGACTCAGCAAGCATTTCCTCCTGGGACTAAAAGTCCTGCATCCGGGCTGCCTCAGCAAGCAGTTCCCAGCCCACAGGGCGGCAACAACCTTCGCTTTCTCCGCTTTCTCCGGCCTCTGCTGGTTGGGGAACCATCCACATCTTTCCACCCCTCCACGGGAATCGAGCTCTCCGGCAGCTGCTCCTCCTGGTCTTCCTCAGACTGAGCTTTCATATGCACAAACTGCTCCACTGCCCTTCGGAAAGCTTTGGCCAGCACCGTATCCTGCCGACTACGCCATGTGTCACGCAGGAGACCCTGCTCACTGCGCCATTTGTCGTGCAGGGTCTCAGCTCCCACTCCCCGCCCAAGAACGCAGGACACGGTAAGGCCAAAAAGGAACACCCATGGAGCCATAAGTAGGGGAGTCAAACCAATGTATTCTTGCTGGCGGCTGGGCTGGAGACACAGGAAGCAGGATCTACATAATCTGCCTAACAGCAGTCCGCGCTTGCCAGCCACCATCTTCTTGCTAGCCCCCATTCCCTCTTTCTAGCGTAGCCACAGCAGTTATATCAGTGGCCAATGGCCTACGGGTTACAGCTGACGGCCAACTAGCCACAGCTGCTGGCCATCTGATCACAGTTGATGGCCATTTACTACCCGAGCCAGCACCTTTCTATGTGAGGCCGAGAGCCTGGAAACTGTTTTTTTGGGGTTTTGTCCCCACACTCTGTTATCATGTTGGAAAGTAAGCCAGTATTCTGATCCCCCACCCAAAAGATGTTCGTTATTTAAGCTATTTTAATTTGTTAATCTTTCAGTTCTATTTGAATTTTCAGAAAGGATTTCAAGAGCTGCAGCAAGCTTTAGGTGAGAAACAAACAAATATTTAATGTTAAATTTTCAGATGGGTTTTCAAATGTGAAGATTCAGAAGCTATTTGGAGACAGGGTGATATTACAGACCCCTCACTTTCCGATAGACAGTTCCACTTGAGAATATACTTGGTGTCACGTGGGGTGTCATGCGGGGTCTCAGCTCCCGCTCCCCACGTAAGAACGCAGGACATGGTGAGGCCAAAAAGGAACACCCACAGAGCCATAGGTAGGGGAGTCATACCATTATATTCTCGCTGATGGCTGGGTTGGAGACAGGAAGCAGAAGCCATACTGTTCGCAACCCTCAATGCACCGCTTGCAGGCTCAGCCACCATCTTCTTGCTAGCCCCCCATTTGCTGCTAGCGTAGCCACGGCAGTTATATTAGTGGCCAATGGCTCACTGGTTACAGCTGACGGCCAACTAGCCACAGCTGATGGCCATTCAATCACAGTTGATGGCCATTTACTACCTGAGCCAGCACCTTTCCACATGAGGCCGAGAGCCTGGAAACTGCTTTCTGGGGCTCTGTCCCCACACTTGGGTTTTGACAAGAAGAGAAGAAGAGGGGAGTGTTATTTGTGTCTTTCAGCAAACAGGCTTGTGGAAATTCTTTCCCACAAGGATTTGTAGACTTTATTGTAGCCTCCAGAAGCTGAAGGGGGGCAATTTTCCCGCAGAGGTTTAAACTAAAAGAAAAATAAACTTGTAGCCGATTTGCGAGCCTTTTCTCCTTAGTGATTTCTCTAAGCGTCTGTGGGGACAAAGTCCCCAAAAAACAGTTTCCAGGCTCTCGGCCTCACATAGAAAGGTGCTGGCTCGGGTAGTAAATGGCCATCAGCTGTGATCAGATGGCCAGCAGCTGTGGCTAGTTGGCCGTCAGCTGTAACCCGTAGGCCATTGGCCACTAATATAACTGCTGTGCCTACGCTAGCAGAAAGAATGGGGGCTAGCAAGAGGATGGTGGCTGGCAAGCGCGGACTGCTGTTAGGCAGATTATGTAGATCCTGCTTCCTGTGTCTCCAGCCCAGCCGCCAGCGAGAATATATTGGTTTGACTCCCCTACTTATGGCTCCGTGGGTGTTCCTGTTTGGCCTCACCATGTCCTGCGTTCTTATGCGGGGAGCGGGACCAGAGACCCCGCCTGACACCCCGCAGGCTGCCCCGCATGACAAATGACGCAGCGAACAGGGTCCCCTGCGTGACAGCGTCCAAAGGTCGTCAAGGGAAAGCCACCATCAGTTCTCTCAGATCCAGTCTGAGCTCCAAAAATGGCATCATAGGCAATCTGAAAGAGAGAAGCAGTCGTCTAATTCATTTTGTTCTCGGAGTAGAGAAGTGGAGTACATGATTGCAGATTGCGTTTTAGGAGAGCAATGGAAATAGCTCTGACAGCCATTTCCAATAAAAAATAATTTTTCACTGGGCAGAGCGATCGATAAAGACAGTTTTGGTGTTCTTGTTTGCCCGTGTCTTTGGAGCTACTGTGTCTCCAAAGCAGTGATGGGAAACAGGCATTCATGATGGAGGCAGGACCAAAACAGACGCCTTGTTGTTAGAGAAGTGCTTTGTGAACTTTATATTTTGAAACAAGGTTTTTCTTTTAAGATCTTTTTCTAAATAAGAATTGACTGAGTCACAATTCTTGCACCTCCACTCTTGTGCAGATATCATTCTTTTCACTGAAAGTGCCATTTAGTACAAAAGGGTTGGAATTGTTATAACTGTGGCCTAAGAGCCATCCATGTGGCCATAAGGATTTTTTTCCCCACTCTTGGTACTAAGTAGTTGTATTTCTCTGCTCTGAGAAAGCAAGAATTAGGGAGTAGATAAATTGTGGAAGGCTTGTGTGAATCCATATTTGATTCTAATTAATGACTGTAGAAATTAAATAGAAACAGCCACACATTAACTTTACATCCTCCCCCTTGAAAGTTTCTTCACTTTTAAAAGCAAGATTTTAAATTATTAATATCATATCTTATTTGTGTCCAGCTATTATTTCTGGTAAAACTGCAATAACGTTTTTCTGTTCTATTCATGTGAATGTGATTTTTCTATGACTAGATAAGTACATTGATTTTATGTTTCATGGAGCTTAGCGGTTTAACAAAATCATAATAGGGATTATTGATTCTAATTTTTTCTACATTGTTATCGGGCTTAGTTGTCTTTTTAACTTATGCAGAATCTTTCGAGATGTTTTCTTTTTGCTCTAAACAACATTAAATAAAATGTGTGATGATAATGACAGATCAGGCATGTTAAATAAGCAACATTTAGATTGTGGGTTTTTACCAAATGGTCAAAGCCAGCTTCTAAGAACCTATATAATCCTCTGCATTCTGGCCTGTCTTTGCTAGTCTACTGAATTGCTCTTTCTTCATAAAATGCTTCTATGTTGATTTTTGATAAGGAAGTATAATCACATGGATACAAAAATCAGAACAATATAAAAAGTATGTGGTAAGGATTCTCAGTCCTACTCCTTTTTTTCCCTCCACTCCCTATACTCTACCCTGCAGGTAACAACGTTATTAGTTTCTTGTCAGTCCTTCTAGTTTTTCTTTATGTAAATGCATACATTTATTCACCCTTGTCCCGTTTCCTCCCAAAGTTCACTTAACATACAGACTGTTCTGAATTTTTCTAATTATTTTCTCTCACCCTTGAACTATAAACATTTTCCCTAGACTGTTTTGGCTTTTTGTCAGACAAACCTGTGTTTGGGTGCTGGCTCTACTACCAAGTGTGTGATTTGGGGTTAAACTTGATTTTGGGCTAAAGTCTTAGTACTTTCCTTGTTAAAATGGCAGTGTCAGTCCCGAGGGCACAGGGCTGCTGTGAGGATGAAATCAGGTAACACAGCTAGAAGCCGAGGGCAGGGCATCAGTACGGCAGTTTCGCTTCCTCTGGCTTTTTCTGTCTCCCCAAGTGTAATCACCCCTTTGGATCATCTGTTCCCTGACTTAAAGCTGCAGCAACCTCACGAATCGTCTTCATGTCTGCAGGAGCCCCAGTCGTCTGTTGTAAACAGTGCCAGCAGAGGATGGGCTTCAGAGGGCGTGTGATACTCTTCAGGAGCAGGGCTCGGCTTCCCTGCCCACCCCCATTTCCTGCTCTACAACCCACGCTTTTCTTTCTGCCTGGAGTTCCCTTCCTTGCTTATCCACTTGAGGAGCTATTGTGGGCTGAATTGCGTCCCCCCAAAAACGAATGTTGAAGTCCTCATCCCCCAGTATCTGTGACTGTGACCTTATCTGAAATAGGGTCTTTGCAGATGATCAGATGAAAATGAGATTACTAGGACAGGTCCTCATCCAGGATGACGTCCTTATAAAAGGGGAGACTGGGACGCAGAGGTCGACCCCACTCAGGAAGAATCCCATTCCAGGGTGAAGTTCTGGTGCCACAAGCCACGGAACTCCCCGGAGCCAGGAGGGAGGCCTGGAAGAGAACCTTCGCTGGCACCTACAGAGAGCGTGGCCCTGCAGACGCCTTGGTCTTGGACTTCTAGCCTCAGAATTGTGAGGCAATCCATTTCTGTTATTTAAGCCAGCTAGCTTGTGGTATGTTGTGTGGCAGTCTCAGGAAACTAAACACAGGCCTTTGTGTTTTCATCTCAAATGTCACCTTTTCTATAAGGTTTTCCTGGCCTTCCTCCCACATAAAGGGCTCCTGCTTCTGTGCTCTTTGTGCTTTTCTCTACTAGATGATCTTGCTTGGTTTAAACTTTTCAGTTAAGTACCTCTAGGCCCTGAGCTACTTGAGGATTGGCGTTGTATCTTTTCGTCTTTGAATTCCCTGTGGTTTATATTAATAATGCATAGTATGGAACAAGCAAATCTAGGTGAATCCAGTAAGCTAACACTTTTAAAACCCGAGTGTTCTTGACTAGATCTTTGGTTCCATTAGCAGTGCGTTTCTAAAATGCCTCTTGGAATTGTTTTCATAGAGGGCTGTTGTCATCTCGTATGTATGCGGTCTGACAATTAAGTTTGCAAACCTGTTGCAGCGATGTTGCTAACCTCTTTTGGTATCAGAGGGATTATTCATTATGAATTTGTACCAACTGGACAAACAGTTAACCAAGTTTACTATTTGGAAGTGCTGAAAGGTTGCGTGAAAAAGTTAGACGACCTGAACTTTTCGCCAACAACTCATGGCTCTTGTGTCACGACAATGCACCAGCTCACACAGCACTGTCTGTGAGGGAGTTTTTAGCCAGGAAACAAATAACTGTATTGGAACACCCTCCCTACTCACCTGATTGGCCCCCAATGACTTCTTTCTTTACCCAAAGATAAAGAAAATATAGAAAGGAAGACATTTTGATGACATTCAGGACATCGAAGGTAATATGATGACAGCTCTGATGGCCATTCCAGAAAAAGAGTTCCAAAATTTCTTTGAAGGGTGGACTAGGCACTGGCATCAGTACATAGCTTTTCAAGAAGAGTCCTTCGAAAGTGACTGTAGTGATATTCAGCAATGAGTTATGTAGCACTTTTTCTAGGATGGGTTCACAAACTTAATTGTCTGACCTTGTATGTATCAGTACTTTGTTCCTTTTTAAAAAAAAATTTATTGGGGAATATTGGGAGACGGTGTGTTTCTCCAGGGCCCATTAGCTCCAAGTCGTTGTCCTTCACTCTAGTTGTGGAGGGCGCAGCTCAGCTCCAAGTCCAGTCACCGTTTTCAATCTTAGTTGCAGGGGGCGCAGCCCATCATCCCCAATGAGAGAATTGAACCGGCAACCCTGTTGTTCAGAGCTCGGGCTCTAACCAACTGAGCCATCCAGCTGCCCCAGTACTTTGTTCCTTTTTATTGCTGAATATTATTCCATTTCTAGGTAGAACACATGTTTATCTAATCAGCAGTTGATGGACATTGAACTGTTTCCATTTTCATCTGTTATGAATAATGCTCTCATTAACATTTCTGTGGAAGTTTTTGGACATATGATTTCGTTTCCCTTTCACCTATGAGTGAATTTACAAGATCATATGGTCAGTTTATATTTATGTTTTAAAGAAACTACCAAGCTGCTTTCCAAAATGGCTCCAAAATGGCTGCACCATCCCCATTGGTTTTTGTAATTATTGTAAGATTAGTTGTATGGTGTTTATTAGGAAACAACGTTATTCACGATAGTATTGGAGTAATTATATAGCAGACAATGAAGGGACAACCAGATTCTCCTTCAGGTCTGAAGGGTCTGTTCTCCCAGCTTCCGGGAGTGCTGCTAGTTGACAGTCCTCAGTTTCTGCCCTGTCCAGAAACTGCCCTTGGCTAAAGAGTCACCTTTCTCAGAGGGTCCCTTCCTGGGCACAGCCAGTCTCCAGTGACTTGTTTGTGTGAGGCTACGAAGGCAGGGTCTTCGTGCCCCGACTCAGGACAACTCCGAAGGGCCACCCAGCATCGGAGCTCTGGGGGCTGACCACGGTCCTTGTTGGACTGCATCCCTGCCCAGCCCCTGGCTTTCTCCTGTCCTTCCTGCAGAAGAAGGACAGTAAGCTTTCTGAACCTTATTCTCCATCTCTGAGTTGGCTCTTGGAGGAAACTAGCTTTGAAAGCTACAAATTGCTACCTTTTAAATATTACAGATTACATTTACACTTGTCTTATTAAGCAGATCCCTCTACTGGTAAGAATCAGAGTATTTTCGTGAAGCATAAAGCCAGGTTCCAGTCCCTGCATGGAAAGCAGCTTCTGTTATCTCAGCATTGACCAAGAGAGGGCAGTGAGACACTAGTTAAACGAGTAGTTGGGTGGGGAGAATAAAGGAGAATTATCATACAAATCCTGGGGACTGTGTTCACAAAAAAAAAGAAAAAAAAAAGAAAAAAAATGTTGTTGGCTCTTCCTGTTATCATCCAGAGAGCTGTAGGATATGTAGGAAGAAACTTCATGTAGTGTGCTCTATAAAAGCAGAATTACTAGGAACCCATTTTTAAAGCACATTTCTGGGCACAGGCTGTGGTTTTAACTTTTAATTTATTAATGTTTCAATCGATAGTGTAGAAACATTTGAACAAAGTGAATTTTTTAATAAAAATCAATGATGACTTATAAAATTAGAGAAGGTTAGGCTCCAGAGTGTATCGAGTTCACACCTCTTTCTTCTGTAGGTGGAAATACTTGCTGTGAAAGCCTTGGAGTGCTTGGTTCACGAGCACCAAGGACCGGGACTAAAACTGGGTCAACTGCTTTTCTCACTGTACCTTGCGCCCCTTCTTCTCTAGGACTTTGGTTATTTCTACTTGTTCAGAAACATTTATTTCTAAAGAAAAACCACTACAGAGATCCTCAGGAGTGTGACTGGTGATGGGGATTCACGTTCGCGAGTCGGGCCGAGTCTACTTTCAACGACTTTGAGTTTGGTGTATGCAAGATTTATTTTTTGTCTCTGCATTTCCAGTCATTTTTAATGCTGTGGTGATCGAGGTTTTTGATATGTGCAACTGTTCAGATTTCAAAATATTTTCCATTTGCTGTCTTGACAATTCACATAGTGTGGTCAGATCTAGTCGACCAGTTTCCATTCTGCGTGATTTGGTGTCCAGAATTCTCCTGGGTGATCTGCTGTTGCTTCAGAATATAACACCCTCTAGGATAGTTCTGAACAAAGTGAAAGTAAAATCACCACTCCCTTCATTTTTGTTTCTATCCATATCAATATTGAATTATCTAACATCTTTGCTTGGCAAAACCAGGAAGTACCCTGTTACAGACCGGATTAATTTTTAATACCCGTTATATTTAGGGAGTTTCCCACATGATGGTGTCCTTTGTTAAAATCTGAGGCAAAGTTCAGTGCCATTTATTTTTTGACGACCTTCTTCTTGCCATGAATTAAAATTCCCTTACACTCAATTCCCTTCGTCTCTGTAAATCTGTACCCTTGTTGTGGCAGAATCCTAAAGAATCTGGAAGTATAATTACGAATGAAATGCTTATTAGATGGTTTACGTTTCCTACCTCTTTATCAGCCTGCTCTGAATTTAAGTGGCGTGTGTATGAGAGACAGAAACGTGGGAGAGAGAGCGGAGAGAGCAGAGACCTTGTCTCTGGTGGTTTCCACTTGTTTTCTTCTAGATTCAGACCTGGGACCACTTCATCACCTGCAGAGTCCGTCATGCCTCCGTGATTCATCCTGTCCATACTGAGGCCTCTTCTTTTTTTATCGAGGTATAATTGACATGGCATTGCACAGTCCAGGAGTACAGTGTAATGATTCGATATTTGTGTATATTGCAAAGTGATCACCTCAATAACTCCAGGTCACATCTGTCACCATAGAGAGTTACAACATGTTTTTTCTTGTGATGAGAACTTTCAAGGGTCACTCTCCTGGCTGCTTGCAAATAAGCAACACAGTATTAGCCACTATGGTTGAGGCTTCTTTTCAAGGAGCCCAAAGCCACGGACTCAGCATCAGTTTAGCATCAAGCTAGCTTTCCTGCAGGTCCAGCTCTGGCCCCGAGTTCTTCTTTTCCCTTTGAGCTTTGTGTAAATGATCTAACTTTCTTGAGCCTTGGTGTCTTTTATACGAGATGTGGTTCAGAATTCCTAACTGATAGTACGGATGTGAGGATTAAGGGCGGTGGTAGCTGTAAACTGCTTAGCACACGGAAGTCACTTACTAAGTGGCATCATTCCTTCATCAGCACTTTCAAAAATGTCTGTCTTTTAGATAAGTGTTAGGCACACTGAGTGTCAATAATTAAGAATAACTTGTTTACACGCGCTTATTTCCCATCCCATCCCCAAATGCATGGAAATCTCCTAAGGCCAAATATTCAAACAGAAGGATGCATTTTGGGTGGAATTTCAGGCATTCACCAGTTGAATGGAGGGATTTGATGGAGTGTCTGTGTCAGTTCCTTCCTGGCCTCCGAAATTATCCCACATGAGGAATTTGCCTGTCTTGCCTTTGGGAAGGACTGTTGGGCTTTGGGAAATTTGAATTTTTGATTGTCAAGGTGGCTCCTTTACTCCTTCCCAAAGGAGTAAATCATACGAGGTATGATCAAAAAGTACCGTGAATGTTTAAATAAAAATAATTATTACAGTAAAAGACACATTGATATTAATCCCCCTCAAAATACTCCCTCCTGCTTTGAACACACTTATCCCACTGTTCTTGCCACTTTCTGAAGCAGTTCTGGAAGTCCTCTTTCGTGTCTTCAGTTGCACTGTCGTGGCTGCCTTGATGTCCTGAGTCATTCTGACTTTGGGGAAGAGCCAGAAGTCACATGGTGCCAGATCAGTGAATAAGGTGGATGAGGACACACCGTGATGTTTTTATTTGACAGAAATTGCCGTACCAGAAGCGACGTGTGATAAGGAAACTTTCTGTTATGATCACAAAATATGGTGAATGCTGCTGCCGAGTGCCATCCAGTGGAAAGGCAGGGATCTTCAATATGAGAAGTGGCACGTCAAACCTAGTGGCAGTGGGTGACAAGTTTTAGCTTGTTCGGTGCAGTCAGTCGGGTGTGAGCTACTATAGAAAGAAGGTGTGTTTTAAAGTGCGCTGTAAATCACCCTCCATCATGACAACACTCCATGTCACACATCGCTTCTGGTATGGCAATTTCTGTCAAATAAAAACATTACGGTGTGTCCTCATCCACCTTATTCCTCAGATCTGGCTCCGTGCGATTCTGGCTCTTCCCTAAAGTCAAAATGATTCAGGACATCGAGGCAGCCATGACAGCGCAGCTAAAGACACTCACGAAAGAGGACTTCCAGACCTGCTTCAGAAAGTGGCAAGAACCATGGGATAAGTGTGTTCAAAGTGAGGGGAGATACTTTGAGAGGGATTAATGGCAATGTGTCTTTTACTATAACAATTTTTTTTTAAATTTAAACATTCAATGTACTGTTTGATCACACCTTGTACCAGCTAATTTTCAATGTGGCACTTTTGTTAAAATTGCTTATTGTTTGCATGTATCTATTAAACATTCTTTAATTATGACTCATGAATGAACTAAATTAAAAGTATAATTCTGCATTTAAGGCTTCAAAATTTGGAATGCTATAGTTCCAGTACATTGTATTGTATACTTTGATAAGTGCATGTTACTAATAGTGGACTAGTTAAGCAGTCAGATTTCTGAAATATTATCCTGTAATTCTTTCTTTCTTTAAAAGAAAAAAATCATATTTTACTACTTAGAAATAAACTGAGAAGATGTGAAATATTTTTGTCTATGAAATACTATATTTTGGGGAGTAGTTAAGGAAGCTTGGGACAGTGAATAAATATCATTGTGAGAATTTAAGTCATATCATATGTGAAAAAGTGTTTTAAGCTATAAAGTATTATTTATATGGGACAAATCATAATCATTATTGCCAAAAATAATTGACAAATCACACTTGAAAGCCACTGTTAGAAATAACTATGGGAATTTTTAAAGGAACAGAAATGGGGCCCATAAGTTTGTGATCTTTGGGCTAAAGGTTGGCTAGATTATTTTTCAGGTATCAGCCTTGAGATTCTCTGAAATCACAAGCAAGAATTCAAACGTAACAACAAAAAAAGTCCATACAACGAGGGTGTTCCCTGCTCTTGCCAAATGGAGAGGACTGGTTGTGTCCTAAGTATTAACTGGTGGAAGTTGGGGTAAGACATGGTAGATGTGGCTGTTGCAGTGATGTCTGATTTTGGTTAAGTATCACTTTTGTGTCTGAGAGAATCGGGGCTCTGCTTCCCTGACATACATTTGCAATGAGCCCACTTTCCCATGTACTTTGTAACAGTATCCATTTTATCACCCAATTAATCAAGCTTGATGGACAGCCTAAGTGGGGTGTGATTTCTCTCCAAAAAAAAGAACTTGAAAGGTCTTTGAAGGGCAGCTGAGTTAGATGTTTGCCCGTCATAGCTATGGAAAAATAAAACGTGTGCCTTTCCCTGCTCATTTTCCTTTGTGAAAAAGTGTTCTGATGCTGCATATTGTAAAATACATTTATGGCTGACAAAATGATCATCACCCCAACTCCCCTTTCCCATGTTAGTTAGTGTGGTGATGCTTGCAGACAGAGAAGGGACTGTACCATTTTGAAGAGGCAGAAGACCAGTGCTGTGGCCTGTGGTCGGCTCCTTGTGACCAGTCTCCCTGCTCTTTTCCGGACTCTTTAACGAGCTCCGGCCCAGAGGAATGGACGCGGCTGCATTAACCACCCGGGAAGTGGCTCTGCAAAGGTGTTGGCTCAGCGTAAGTAACTGGGTTGTGTCCTGCTGTCTTCTGGGTGAGAGCTTTATTTTTAACTCCACTCCTTATTTCAGATGACTGCTCAAGTCAGAGCCCAGTGAGGACAGCTCAGTATTTCATTCTTAGACCTTTTAAACAATTTTTATTTGGTAGGGTTCATAACTGTTTTCCTTTTCTCTTTTGCCACTACCATGTTTCCCCAAAAGTAAGACCTAGCCAGACAATCAGCTCTGATGCATCTTCTGGAGCAAACATTAATATAAGACCCAGTCTTATTTTACTAAAGACTGGGTCTTACATAACATAACATAACATAACATAACATAACATAACATAACATAACATAACATAACATAACAACATAACAACAGTATATAATATAAGACTGGGTCTTATATTAATTTTTGCTCCAAAAGACGCATTAGAGCTGATTGTCTGGTTAGGTCTTATTTTTGGGAAAACACAGTAGGAGAAGGCAATAAAATAATAGACTTCTCCGGAAAAGGTTATGTACATAATACTAAAGATTTGCCCTATGTTTTCCTGTCTGTAGATTTTGGAGGAACAACTCTTCTTTTCTTTGGGTCTTCTATCCCTCAATGATATAATGAATAAAATAAAATATGAAATTCAGTTGTGATCTTCAGAGTAGAAAAGAGGTTATAAATATGTAGAAAATGACGCAGCTTCACCCACTAAGAGCCCATAACTACGATAAGAGAAGGCAGAGTGAAATAAGGGTCAGAGAGGAGCATTCATAATATGCTATGAGAGGACTTAATAAGGGGGCCAAGGACTGCTCCCTGGAAAATGTGGAGTTTGGGGGGGGGCTTGGAAGATGAGAAGGGTTTTGTAGACAAGGACGAGGCTGAGGGTGTTTCCCAGTCAGTGAACCGAGTAGGTGAAGACGAGTCCTCAGAGGCTTGGTGGGTGGCTGGAGTAGAAGCGGACCGGTGCCGCTGAGTGCCAGGTACGTGTTTGGGTGTGCTCAGAGACAAAACCAGACACACAGATTAGGGCTGGATCCGGGGGTGGGGTGGGGGTGGTCTTGAATCTCCTAGGCTAAGGAATTTTATGAACCAGATCTCTTCCCATAGCATTTGGAACCAGGTGAAATATCTTTTCTTTGCTTTTAAAAAATAAATAAAAATCACACACCTTTTTCTCGAATTGTTTTGGAGTCATGCTCTTGGTTTCAGAGCAATACATTTTAGTGAAACCGACATCATGTGGAAGACGAATTCATGATGTAATCTGTCTTAGTCATCTTTGGAAGGAGTGACTTTTGAAACGGATCAAATGAGAGAATATACGCGGAGAGGCTTTAAAAAGGATAACTTCTTTACAAATGGGAAATTCTCTTATTCTGAAGGAAACTTTTGACCTTTACCTGATCATATCTACATTTATTTCCAACTTAGCATTGCTTTTTTTTTTTAACCTCATGCCTTCCACCTTCATTTTAAAAATAAAGACAGTCTAATAACATTACAGAAAGTTTGGAAACTGGAAAACATACCCGCGAGTCCCCTCCTGTCACGGAGCTGCTGCCATCACTCTGGCCCCGGGTGAGGGCAAATCTGGACTTTGGTGGTTTTTGCCGGCCTGGCATTCAGTGGCACTGTGATTGTCCCTGAGAAACAAATGCTCTTGGACCACGTGGTCAGAGCAGCCCTGACCTATTGCTCCATCTAGAAGGATCCTTGCATGGTCACGTGGATGTCTGCGTCATCCTGCCCATGATGAATGGCATGTGGTCATGTCAGGCCGTTTGGAACCACCGACTCAATTCTGTGATGTTTTGTTTGCCTTTATGTTGGGAAAGAAGCATGCTTTCCCACTGGGATTGCTGAGAAAATAGAATATAATCCCGAAGGTGTTGGTTGCCATCTTGCTGCCACTTGGGTAAGAATGAAGCCAAGTAGGGGAGAGCAGAACCAAAAACTAGACAGAGCTCTCTGATGACCTCACTTAAGTACCAGCTATGCTGGACGTCGGCATCATAGTCATGACTTTTATTTTTGTTATGTCTGCCACAATTTACTTTTTTGCGTTGGCCACTTTGAACTGTGTTTCTGTCACTGACGAGTGAATGCATGTAGAGAAATACTCAAAATGTTAGGGTTTGAACTCAGGGGAAGAAACCTGTTCGTGGGAGCTGAAATGGTGTGGGAAATCGTAATGTGGGAGGTGGCATTTATAACGAGCTCTGAAGGACGGCTAGGATTTCTTTGTCTCATTAGACTCGGCTCTCTCCATCGTCCTCTGCGGTTCTGCTAAGCAGTGTGCTTCTGCCTACTTGGCCAAGGAAAGAGGACTTCCAGGTACCCTCGGGCCAGTGTTTAGGAAAGGAGGGGTGGCTGCCCCACCTTTCAAATGTCTGCCTGGGATGAGACTTGGCATAGATGTACTTTTGCTTACAGCAGCTCTGAGTGCCCAGAAAGGATTGGATTTGGTCAGTTTGGGTCACTTGGAGAAAAAGAGGAGCAGACCATATTATGTGCTTGCTTTTCTTCCCTTTGTTTTCATCCCAGAACATTTTTCCGGGTGGAATCTGGCTAAAATGAACTTCAAGGACACGCTGAAAGGATAACTTGTAGGCTGTTTCCTGAACTGGAGTGGGGTACTTCTTGTGGACTTTTAGGACGGAGAGCAGACACGTCTCCCGTGCTTGTCGGCTGTCTGTGTGCGTCAGTGCTCAGATGCCAGCCGCACAGGTAGGGACTGTGGGACATGTGGGAGAGGCCGGTGTGTGGCGCCAAGGCTGTGCTTCTCCTGCACACCGGAAGGGGGAGCAGAAGTGAAGGAGGACAGATTTTGCAGACCGGCTTGAGATCTTCCATCCTTCACGCTGCTGGCTCCGGCATCGCTGGTGAGCTGTGATTGCAGTCGTGAGCTCGGCAGGCATATCTCAGCTTCAGTTACACTGCAGATGGTTGACACCCAAGCCAACAGAAAATGTGCATAATCCATGGACTACCAGTTTCTCACACATCCTCCAAAGACAGCAGCAAGTGTAATCCAGGCCCAGGCTGTATTAATTTCCGCAAATTCCAAACTGCCTAGACAGGAGAGGACCAAAGGCAGGCATTTAAGTAACAATAAAAAGGTAGACTGATTATATATTGGGGTGGCTTTGTATTTCTAAACTGAACACATCTCTCTTCCCTTCACTTACTTGTCCTCTTATCTTGCTCTGAATCCCACACCACACATTACTGCTCTGTAAGTCCTAGTGAAACAGAATGCTCCTCCCTCCCTCCCCACCCCTTTTTTGCAGGTTATTCATTGTGCCCTTATGAGAAAATCACATAAAGGTGAACAAAAGCCATCTAGGCTGGTTGGTACAGTGGCAAGATCACTGGCCTGGGAATCTTGCGACGTGTCTTCCTTCTAACTTTGTCTTTACACTCGGGGGACCTTAATTTCCCAATCTGTAAAAAATCAAACTAGGATTAGTGTAGCAGTTTATTATTGTTGCTCTAACAAACGATCATAAATTTAGTAGCTCAAATAATACAAATGTATTATCTTACAGTTCCGTAGGTCAGAAGCCCGGCATGGGTCTTACTGGGCTCCAGTCAAGCTGTCAGCAGGGCTGTGTTTCTTTCTGGAAACCCCAGGGCAGTGTCTGTTTGCTTGTCTTTTCCAGCTCCTGGAGGCCCTTGGCTTGTGGCCCCTTTCTTTCATCTTCAAAGCCAGCCATGTGGGTCTCGATCGTACATCACGTCTCTCTGACTTACTCTTTTGCCCCCCTCTTCTATTTTTGAGTCATGTGGTTCGACTGAGCCCACCAGCATGATCCAGGGTAATCTTCCCATCAAGGCCCTTAGCCTTACTCTCGTCTGCAGAGTCCCTCTGTCGTGGAAGGGAACATATCTCAGGCTTTGGGGGTTGGGGCAAGGACATCTTTGGTGGGAAGCCGGGGAGGCATGGGATAAGTCTGCTTCCCATCTGTTCAGCCTCCATCAATATTACATTCTATTTTGGAAGCTCACTGTCTTCCCAGCACTGTCCCACCAATCAAGAATGTGGTCTGACCCAGATTCTACTCCATCTCTGATAACCAGGCTACAACTGGTAACCGACAGGCCAAATGAGGCCCATCGTCTTGCAGATTGGCCTACATGCTTTACAAAGGTCTGTGTAATAGAAAGATTTTAAATTGGGAGATGTCACAGAGAGACACACATTTCCAGCTTCTCTTGAAGAAACAACAACAAAAAGTAGGAGAATTTGATAATCTTAGGGTGTTTTTTTTTTTTTTTCCTCATGGCAGCAATTCGTCAGGATTGAGTCATGCCTATCTATTGTCTTCTACAGACAGGATTTTTGTACCTGCATGTTTAAGCTACCTGCTTGGTCCCTGAGTAAGCATTTGAATTGTCAAGCTCTGTTCTATCCTCTCTGTGACTTCACTCCTACTGTAAAATTGATCTTCACCCTGATGACCCAGAAGTACTGCAAGTTCCTGAGTCATTAATTATAATTTATTCATTAATTATTGAGCTAGACAAACAGATTACTGTATTTTATCTCCCCCCCTCCACTGGTTTCAAACACAATACACATATGGTGGTGTGGGGGCAGAGCCCCAGAAAGCAGTTTCCAGGCTCTCGGCCTCATCTGGAGAGGTGCTGGCTCGGATAGTGGATGGCCGTCAGCTGGGGCTGGTTGGCCATCAGCTGTAGCCATTAAGCCATTGGTCACTGATATAACTGCCGCGGCTACGGAGAGGAGCCGAGAGTGAAGGAGGAGACTGAAGGAGAGTGTGGGGACAAAACCCCAAAAAAACAGTTTCCAGGCTCTCGGCCTCACATAGAAAGGTGCTGGCTCGGGTAGTAAATGGCCATCAACTGTGATCAGATGCCAGCAGCTGTGGCTAGTTGGCCGTCAGCTGTAACCCGTAGGCCATTGGCCACTAATATAACGGCTGTGGTTACGCTAGCAGGAATGGAATGGGGGCTAGCAAGAAGATGGTGGCTGGCAAGCACGGACTGCTGTTAGGCAGATTATGTAGATCCTGCTTCCTGTGTCTCCAGCCCAGCCGCCAGCGAGAATATATTGGTTTGACTCCCCTATCTATGGCTCCGTGGGTGTTCCTTTTTGGCCTTACCGTGTCCTGCGTTCTTGGGCGGGGAGCGGGAGCTGAGACCCTGCACGACAAATGGTGCAGCGAGCAGGGTCCCCCGCGTGACACTTGGCGTAGTCGGCAGGATACGGTGCTGGCCAAAGCTTTCCGAAGGGCAGTGGAGCAGTTTGTGCATATGAAAGCTCAGTCTGAGGAAGACCAGGAGGAGCAGCTGCCGGAGAGCTCGATTCCCGTGGAGGGGTGGGAAGACGTGGATGGTTCCCCAACCAGCAGAGGCCGGAGAAAGCGGAGAAAGCGAAGGTTGTTGCCGCCCTGTGGGCTGGGAACTGCTTGCTGAGGCAGCCCGGATGCGGGACTTGTCCCAGGAGGAAATGCATGCTGAGTCCTCCGTGGGAGATGAGGGTGAGGTCAAGGTCATCCCTCACCCCCAGGACAGCCCTGGCGAATGACTATGGACTATGGGGAATTGCCTTCCATCCCTAATTTAATGGATGCTTGACTGTTTGGGAACATACCACCATGTAGTGGGACTGGTTGATGTTTGCTTTTGTGTCTTGACTGGCCGCCATTGATAATATGTAAGCACCTTGATGTGAGCCGCTGTTGTTCCAGCACGGTACCCCGAGAGGCACAGAGAGAGAGTGGCAGTGCCCTGAGAGCCCTGGCTGTGTCCAGGAAGTCTGGCTGTGCCCAGAGAGAGTGGCAGTGCCCTGAGGCCCTGGCTGAGTCCAGGAAGTCTGGCTGTGTCCAGAGAGAGTGGCAGTGCCCTGAGAAACTCTGGCTGTGCCCGGGGAGACAGGTGGTACCCTAAGAAGCCCAGGAAGTCTGGCTGTGACCAGAAGTACTGTGGTGGTCCCCTGAGAAAACCTGGCTGTGCCCAGGGAGACAGGTGGTACCCTAAGAAGCCCAGGATGTCTGGCTGTGCCCAGAAGTACTGTGGTGGTGCCCTGAGAAACTCTGGCTGTGCCCAGAGAGCCTGGCTGTGTTCAGGATAGTGCATTCACCTCCAGGCTCCTTGCACAGGGCCCCTCGCAGAAGACGCTTGTCGCGTAGATTGTGAGGCGAGACCCTGTAGGGGTGGAGTGTGGGGACAAAACCCCAAAAAAACAGTTTCCAGGCTCTCGGCCTCACATAGAAAGGTGCTGGCTCGGGTAGTAAATGGCCATCAACTGTGATCAGATGCCAGCAGCTGTGGCTAGTTGGCCGTCAGCTGTAACCCGTAGGCCATTGGCCACTAATATAACGGCTGTGGCTACACTAGCAGGAATGGAATGGGGGCTAGCAAGAAGATGGTGGCTGGCAAGTGCGGACTGCTGTTAGGCAGATTATGTAGATCCTGCTTCCTGTGTCTCCAGCCCAGCCGCCAGCGAGAATATATTGGTTTGACTTCCCTACCTATGGCTCCGTGGGTGTTCCTTTTTGGCCTTACCGTGTCCTGCGTTCTTGGGCGGGGAGCGGGAGCTGAGACCCTGCACGAAAAATGGTGCAGCGAGCAGGGTCCCCTGCACGACAGAGAGTAAGGAGAGTCGAGGAGAGTCGGTCGGTTGGCAGCAAAGCGGACAGCAGGTCGCACGTCGTGTAAACCCAGCCTCCAGTGAGACCATAGTGGTATGACTCCCCTACCTATGGCTCCGTGGGTGTTCCTTTTTGGCCTCACCATGTCCTGGGTTCTTATGTGGGGAGCGGGAGCAGAGACCCCGCAGGCCGCCCCGCCCGACACCCCGCAGGACAGATGGCATTTGAGAAAGCTTTCCAACTCCGCACGACACCCCCTCCCCTGAACATTGCAGTTCACGAGGTAATCAGTGCTATTGACTTCTTTCTGTTTGTTATAAATAAATAAATAAATACAAGGAAACTGTTTCTAGGTAGTAAATTGTGGGTTGTTTTTAATAGCGTTCTTTTTTTGAAAATATTTTTTCCAGCTATCCTAAGTGCAAGTGATACTTTTATAATCTGAAAGCATTTAATGGCAGTTGTTTATTTCAAAAACATCCTTTTGCCACTAGGCTTTCTGCTACCACTAGGCTTTGTGCTACCACTTCTGAGCTCTAGGCAAAGAGAGTTGAATGGAAAATTATTCATTGCTTGGTGTTTTGAGACTTGCAATTCCCTTCCTAGATTTTTCAGAGCCATTTATAACCCACCAGGAAGGTGCTAAGATTTGTTGAAAGAAATAAGCAAAATAAAAATAAAAACCAATCCGTAGTTCAAAAAGCCACCCATCCCACCTCTAAACCAAGTATTACTTTGTTGAAGGGGCAAAAATATAAATAATTCACATTTGAGGTTTTCATATTATGGTGAATGGTCGTATTGTCTTGAACGATTACAGCCTTCCTGAAAGCTGTCCTTTTGCCTTACATATTATGTAGAACAAATAGGGTGTTTTTAATTTAAATGAGAAGTGCAATGGCCGCAAAAGTATAGGAACAATGGAGAGAAAGAAGCTTTGTTAGAGTTGGGCAGGATTCATCCTCAACTTAGGATCCCTTTTTGACGAGAACACAAGAGATGGAAAGTGAACCAAGAATTGGTTACATAAACTGAGCTATGTTTTAAAAGCTTTTAAACAGTGCCGTTTTTCCCCCTTGTTTTACATTACAACTCACCGGACATAGAAAATTTAGCTGTTTTTTAAAAAAATTGAAAACCCTCATGGAAAAGCACATAATAAAGTCTAACTGGTAAGGAATTACATTGAAAGTTAGATGATCTGAATCAAATTCTCCCTAATTCTGGTTCCAGAAGAGCCATGGGCCAGTGGAGAACTCAGCATTTTAGAGAAGAATACATCATGAACACTTTTGTTCCAGAATGAATTTTTGTGCTTTCAATATAAAGAAACAGAGGTGAATTTCAGATTGTCGACTGCCTGCCTGAATATTCACCAAGGTAGGCAATTTACCTTTTTTTTTTTTTTTTTTTGCGGGGGGTAGTGTTCCTTGCTTTGCTATGACTTCCCATTGTCTCTGGTTAAAGGACAGAGTTTCCCCTTCATTGAAGGGGTTGGCTGTGTGCATATAGCAGATTGGGGAGAAAGTGGTTTGATGGAAACTGCTTGAGGTTGTAACTTTCAATTTTCCTGGATCTCGTTGTCTCCCTGAGACTGTGGAGTTCATTGTACCTGTAAAAAAGACCGAAAGGCAGGTGGGTAATGAGCTTGGCTGTGTTCGTTCCCCACTCCTGCCACTCAGGGTTTCATTTCTCATATTTGAAAGTTCAGCACTTTCAAAAGGGTGAGTCTATTTAGGGATTACTTTATTTTTGTACTTTGAGATAACAGATAATGTGGGCAGGTTGTACAAAGTTTTTAAACAGTTCAGTGTGTGTATGTGTGTCTATTGAAGAGGAATCCAAAACCTCCTGCAGAACCGTTATCTGCTACTTTGTTGTTGACTTTTCAGGGGATTTGGTTATCCCAGAAATGGCACTTATGTAGCCCAAAGAAAAGAAAAGGATAGAGTTCAAACATCTAATTCTATTTCTATTTTGTAAATATTGTATATTTATAGATGAGGATTTTTCTCAGAAACGTACAATTTTTTTTCCAGCTAAAACAGCCCAAATGAGCCATTTCTGTATTTAATTATGTCAGTGGTATGAGGACATTAGGATGGAAACGACCACTGACTACATTATGTTTGGTTAGGGGTTCCGCGGAATGCATGGTTCAGGGCTGACTGAACGTCCCTTGATATTTGGTTTGTAAATGTCAGACACTAACGGCGCTGAGCTCCTGGAGAACAGGACACTGCCTTTCCCTGCTGACCTTGCATGCCAGTTCCTTAGGGATATGCCTCCTGAATTAGGGGTGGGAGACCTCTCTGCCATGCAGGCCAAGTGGCCGCAGACACACCAGCCGATGCTACTCAGTGAGAAGGTAGGCCAGGGTCACGGGTGCTTGTGCACCTGAGCTGCCCTGGTCTCTGCTGCTCTCAGTTGTCTCCTGAGCCCTCAGTCAGACCTCGTGGAATTCACTGATCCTCTCAGCACATGTGCAGGTTCGAACTGGGAATGCCTGGCTTTGCTCCATGCCCCATGTTGAAGGAAACACGTCTAGGAACGTGTTTCTGCTCTCACAGGCCCTCTCCCTGACATGCCTTGTCTCCCTCTGCCTAGCATCATTCTCCACTTTGGTGGGCGTACTCTAAAGACTGCATCCTGCTGGATTCCCAGGTAGAAGCAGGAAAAGGTCCCTTCCACTCCCCTAAGGGGAGCTGAGGGGACTGATATTTTTAGTGTCCATTCTCCCATTCCAGGAATGAAACCCTAGGGGTGTGTGTGTGTGTGTGTGTGTGTGTGTAGGGGGTGGTGGTGGTGGTGGTGGCAGGATGGGCAGAGCCCTCACTTCCCGCTCATTCTCTTTTTCTCTCCCGGCTCCTGAATTCGGCCCAGCAGTGGCTTTGAGCGCTTTCCTCAGCAAATGAGAAACAAGGGAAATGGCTCTTGCCTCACGTCCTCTGTCTTTCCTACTCTGCTGCATACAGGAAAAGACAAATGCCTCGAGTTATTCAATCTCTGGTTTTTAATACACAGGGAGGCTTGCGGAATTTAGAAAACCTTATTTTATTCCTTGTAAGTACATGGCTGTGGCAATTGATACCGATTGCTTTCATAGCTAGTACACTGTTCAGGACTTTAAAAAGTCAAGGTCGGGCAGTGACTTCTTGGTTTTCTGCCCTCCAGCAGTGGGAGCTTCAGCCTCGATGGCTAGAGGGTGGGGGGGCAACAAGACTTGTGCAGGATAAAAATGTGTCAGACAATATTCAAAATATCGTCCCATGAAACCAATGCCAGTAATGCCAAAAGCCATAATAATGCCGCCACCACAGCTTTACATTTGTGTGTCAGTTTATATCTTACACGCCATTTATATCTCACCCACCAGTTTTTTTCCTGATGAAACACTTAATTCCTTCCACAATTTTGCAAGGTAGCCTTTTCTTTTTCTTTCGTTTTTTTTTAATTTATTTATTGGGGTGACAATTGTTAATGAAATTACAGAATTTCAGGTGTACAATTCCGTATTACATCATCAATAAATCCCATTGTGTGTTCACCACCCAGAGTCAGTTCTCCTTCCATCACCATATATTTGATCCCCCTTACCCTCATCTCCCTCCCCCCACACCCCTTACCCTCTAGTAACCACTAAACTATTGTCTGTGTCTATGAGTTCTTGTTTCTCATTTGTTTGTCTTGTTTTTGGTTTATATACCACATATCAGTGAAATCATAGGGTTCTCTGCTTTTCTGTCTGACTTATTTCGCTTAGCATTATACTCTCAAGATCCATCCATGTTGTCACAAATGCTCCTATATCATCTTTCCTTAACCCTGAATAGTATTCCATTGTGTATATGTACCACAACTTCTTTATCCATTCATCTATTGAAGGACATTTTGGTTGTTTCCATGTCTTGGCCACCGTAAACAAAGCTGCAATGAACATTGGAGCACACGTGTCTTTATGTATAAATGATTTCAAATTCTTTGGGTAGATACCCAGGAGAGCGATTGCTGGGTCATATGGTAATTCTATTTGTAATTTTTTGAGGAACCTCCACACTGCCTTCCATAGCGGCTGCACCAGTCTGCATTCCCACCAACAGTGTATGAGGGTTCCGTTTTCTCCACAGCCTCTCCAACACTTGTTACTATTTGTCTTGTTGATGATAGCCATTCTGACTGGGGTGAGGTGATATCTCATTGTGGTTTTTATTTGCATTTCTCTGATGATATTCCCATGTTGCGTGAGAGGCTTAAGACGCAGAGAGATCAAGGGAACCTCCCAAGGTCACCTGTGTCATGAGTGCGATTCCAGACTGGAACTGAGGCGTTGTGATTCCAAGTACTCTTTGCACGTCCCGGAAGTCTGGGTGGCTGGATCAGCAGGTCTTGTGGCTGCTTGTCTGGGCCGTTCCTCAGCTCGGTGCCCTTCTCGGCCTGTGGGCTGCTCTTCTTCCGCTCTGGGCCGACTCCCTCTGTGCCTGTCGAAACTCAGTCCCCTGAGTGTAGTCCGAGTGTCAGCCGCTTGCTCCAGTTCCTGTCTTCTGTAGTCTCGGGTCAGTGAGCACTCCTGAGATCCAACTGGGCTGCCTCCCCATTGGTCCTCCTCGGCCTGTGTACTGTGGATTACCATCAGGTCTCCTGAATGATTCATGTACTGACTTGTGAACATTGCCACTTTCCAAACTCCTGCAGCCTAGGTTTTGAACCTAATATTGAATTAATAGCTTTATATAGAAATCTTTATTGGTATTTTGGGGCCTGTTGATTTCAGTCTAGCTCAGAGTTGAATTAATGGTTTTTGTTGTTCTTGGAAATATCTGGGACATATTATAAGCTCTGAGTTGACTGAGCCAAATGTGGAAATTGCAGAACACATGTCCTTAAGTGTTGTACAAGATGTGATCAGACAATATGGTGAATGTTTAAATTAAAAAAATAATAATTATAGTAAAAGACACATGGCCATTAACCCCCCACAAAACACTCTCCCTTGCTTTGAACACACTTATCCCATCGTTCTTGCCACTTTCTGAAGCAGTTCTGGAAGTCCTCTTTCATGACTGTCATTACTTGCACTGTTGTGGCTGCCTCGATGTCCTGAACCATTTTGACTTTGGGGAAGAGCCAGAAGTCCCACGGTGCCAGATCTGGTGAATAAGGTGGATGAGGACACACCACAATGTTTTTATTTGACAGAAATTGTCGTATACCAGAAGCGATGTGTGACATGGACTATTTCCATTGTGATCACAAAATAAGGTGAATGCTGCTTCCGAGTGCCATCCAACAAAAGGCAGGGATCTTCAATATGGGAAGTGGCATGTCGAACCTTAGTAACAGTGTGTGACAACGTTTAACTTGTTCGGTGCAGTCAGTCGGGTGTGAGCTACGGTTGACAGAAGGTGTGTTTTAAAGTGTGCCCTAAATTATCCTCCATCATGACAACACTCTGTGTCACACATTGCTTCTGGTACGGCAATTTCTGTCAAATAAAAACATTACGGTGTGTCCTCATCCACCTTATTCACTGGATCTGGCACCGTGCGATTCTGGCTCTTCCCCAAAGTCAAAATGACTCAGGACATCGAGGCAGCCACGACAGTGCAACTAAAGACACTCACGAAAGAGGATTTCCAGAACTGCTTCAGAAGGTGGGAAGAATGATGGGATAAGTGCATTCAAAGCAAGGGAGAGTATTTTGAGGGGGATTAATGGCAATGCGTCTTTTACTGTAATAATTTTTAAAAATTTAAACATTTACCATATTGTCTGATCACACCTTGTATCTTTTATGCAATGGAAGTTGCACAGTGAATTAATTAGCTGGTCTTGACTTTGGTCCCACCTCTGCTGCTGGCTGACTGTTTCACCATGTGGGCAATGGGCAGTGCAGGGTTTGGCGGAGTATGTCCCTCCTTTGTCATGCATTGTCATTGTCACTGTTTGCAACCAAGTCGCAGGATGAATGTAAATATGTAAAATACAAGATCAGCTCACAGATATGACTTGAAATCATTTGCACATGATCTATGCTCCATTGTTGCTAGGGACTCATTAACCCTGAAAAAAATTGGTTGAACTTAACTGAAAACAAATTACACGTTGGGAAAATATAGAATTAAAAAAAAATCAGTGGATCCATAACCTACAGAATTTGTGTTGTACTTCCTCAGGTCATTGTTGTATTTGCCCTGATTCTGTGTCTCAGGGAAATGTGGAAATGTCAAGATTGGTGGGGGCCATTTGTTTGAAGCTGGAAACTTAACCACTTCTCTAGGTGGCTTGTGAAATATCTTCAGTTAAAAGACATCTGGAATAGAGTAAAACAAAAAGCTCAGATGACAATGGCAACTAAAAAGGAGTGATGAGTGACTCTGGGAGTTTCCAATGAGTGTCTGTATCCCAGGGTCCTATACCAAGGCTGGCTTTTGTACAACCTGTGGCCAAAGATCTGAACATGGAATTACATCAGTGGACAAGGTAAGGGCAAGTTGTGGGGTCTAGAGGAAGAATTTTAATAGGGTTCTCTACCACAGAAACAGACCGATAGATCCAAATAACACAAATCAGCAACTGGTCCCCACTATGTGCCAGAATAGAGGAGGTCTTAGTAATTACCAAGAATTTGAGTAGGTTTAGTAAATTAGTTATCAGAATTATTTAACTTTTATAAGGTTTAGGGACTTGAAATTGATTGTGACTGAGAGAGATACACTGTAACCTGGGGTAGTTGAAATAATTTAAAACATTTTGGTTCTTTGGGCTGCTGTGTTTTCCCTTTTCCTTCTTAGAGTCTCATTACCTTTCTGCTTTTGTGTTTCATCTTTTAATGTGAGGGACAGTGATCCTTTGTTACATACCACACTGCTGTGTACGTGGTGGGCACTCAGGAACTATTTGTTAAATTGAATGAATGATTGAATCAATTAATAATTACAAGGCGAATACAGGGATTATATTATTGTCATGCCTCATAATTTTATGTTTGCTATAGTTGCTTGTTGACTGGCCAGGCTTAAGGCAAGAATTGATTGAGGTCATGGAGCTTTCAGAGCTGACTTTAATATTTGGTGTTTCAGAATGACAGTCTGCAGAGAATGGGATGTGTTTCCTATTAAAAATATAGGTGGGTAGCCACCTACACACGTTTACAATTAATCTTTCATTTTTTTAAAACTCTGCGTCTCCTATGTGTCTTTGAAACCTTCTGCTCCCAGCAGGGCCAGTTTAGACACTGCCATCAGTCACCTGAGGTTGTCTGTGAGTTATGCCTATCTGCCATTTATATAAAAATGGGAGCAGTTTACTTAGGATTTTTAAAAAGCAGCAGGGATTTGGGGTTGGTACAATCCAGCTGTTTCTTTTGCCTGTCATTCGAATACGAGGTGTGTGATTTTGGTAGAAAAAGACCCCTAGGGCCAATGAGCTGCTTTGAGCCTTGACTCCATTTTGGTAAAAAGGAGAGTTGCAGACCAATGAATCTTTTCAGTTATTCCCCAGATGACACACTGTTCAACTAGTGACCAGATTATTCTAAGCAAAGGGCGCTCATTTGTAAGACTAAGAATAGTATTTCATCATGACAGCATGTGTAGAGAGGAAGGAGGCATCACATAAAATCAAGGGAGGGAATAACAAGGCGTGCAGAAAAGGCCTCCGTGGCTTCGGAATGTACACGAGGATGGGAAACCGCAGTACGACCCTGGGGCGAAAGCCACTCGGTGCCGGTAGGTAGGAGGGAGAAGGTGCAGGGAGGAGTACCTACTTTGTCAGAATCCACGTTCTTTCACAGGTGTTTCCCCATTTCGGCCCCTACCAGCTTTGAGAAGTGGCAATTATTAGCTCTGTCCGTCCTGGGTACAGAAGGAAGCCGCTGTGTGCGGAGGGTGAGTAACCGACCTAATTCCAGCTGTTGGTAACAGCGTCGGGATTTGAACTCGGGGGATTGCTCTCCGCGCCCCCATCTGCAGCATCGCACACCGTGAGTGGCCCCCAGCTCATGCCCTGCTCTTTGCAGGGCCCGCCTGACTCTGCAGTGTCCAGGTCAGATTTCCTGCGAAGGCTGAGCTCTCCAGGTAAACAAGAGGTGTGTGCCTCCCGCGGCTGCCAGTGTCCCTGCAGCACTGAGCCCGGCGTGCACAACCAGGGCTGATGTCAGGGCCGTCGCCGCCGTTCCTCCTGTCGGTGTATGCAGTTCCCGCTGCCCTCCTGCACTCCGCACTCTCGAGGTTTGCTTTCTGGCTCCCGTCCCGGCCTTTTGGAGCCCGCATGCTGGCTTTTACTGCTGTCGGTGTCTGTCACTGCTCTGTGTTTTCTGTCCTAACAAGTTCTCGCTCCTCATCCCCTGCACGCCCACTATGTGTTTGTACGGCCCACACTGTGCTAAAGGCCGGAACCGGGGGTGCCTACCTGCTCCTTCCCACCTTGCCGATCCTCCGGCTCTCCATGCTGGCGGCCCACTTCGCTTTCCCTCCCCGACGCCCCGACACCAGACTTTTCCTGACACGATGTGTAGGATGGATAATATTCCCAGGCATATTACCCTCCTGCAAGTACCCCCAGATTTGGATAAAAAAGTAAATAAGCAAATAGTACCATCCACTTGTATTCCTTTGGCATGGCATTCATTAAGGTATGTTGCTGGTATGTCGGTAATACAATTTATGAATTTAATAATCTCAAAATTTTAATTTACATAGGAAAATAAATTAATGCGACTACTCTGATTTTTGTCTTCACTTGAAGAGGAGTTATGCTCCATTAGGTAATAATTATTAGGTAACGAAGCAAGCAATTATATACGATCCAAGAATACGTATCAAATGCTTAATTTTGCTGTGATGATTGTAAGGCTTATAATTTCAAGATTTTAAAGGTTACCGCGACTAGCATTACTACAAAGTTCACTTATACTGTCTCATGGTTTTTGATTTAGAAATTGTAATTGTTCTGCCACAATTAGCAGAAATGTTCTCGGCATCATTTTTACTCATGCACTAGGTAAACGTGCACGTACCATCCATGCTTTCTTAATTTGTGCTTGTATTATTATTAAATACTTATGCCTATGTGAGAAAAGAGAAAAGAAAAAAGAAAACTTATAGCTAGCATTTGGTGCAATACTTTTAAAAATGGTTTCAACTACTAATTATATATTAGTGATGAGAGAACAGTGAAGTTTCTAGCACAAATGAGATGGTCCGTGGATTCTGTGCACTTATGTCCCATGTTATAACGGCTCCTTTCTCTTTCATTTAACAAATCATTTCAGAACGGACATGAGTAAGAGTGAAATTATTACAGGGATAGCCCCAAGGTTGGTCATCCACTGACTTCAGCACCTTTGGTACTTGTGCTGTTATTAGAGTCCAGATGCTTTCGACACCTCACTGTTGATTGACTCATTAGTATATATCTCAGTACCGTGGGTAAGGACTCCATTATAGACGTTGACACTTAAACTCAAAGTTCTTGCCAGAATTTTCCAGACTTTGGCCCTTGCCTCCTTCAATCTATCTCTTCCTTTTCATTAACCAAAACCTGTTTGGATACCATGTTGGAAAAGGATGAGGAAAGTGAAGCCAAAAACTTGTAACATGTTATTAATTCCTCCCAGGCAGTATAGGTTAGGTCAGGATTCATCAGAAGTTTCTTGTTTTTGGTCATCATTGTTGTCTTGTAAAAATATGGTCACGGACATACGAGGTCTGACAATTAAGTCCGCGAACTGGCCCCGTGCGCTTATATGGGCAGCGCTGTTCAAGCAGCTCGGTAGATTCATAACCTTGGTCCATCAGTGTCTCACAGCTGTGTTTGTGTCAGCGTGTGGCGCTGTCTTGCTGAGTGGCGTTCATTATTGTTGTGTGTTTTTGTGTGTCGTTGTGAGAATGTCTGAGCTTGAATTAGAGCCACGAACAAACAATAAATGTCTTGTTAAACTTGGCAAGAGTGGAAGTGAAATCAGGGACATGTTAGTTCAAGTTTATGGAGATAACGCCATAAAGAAAATGGTAGTGTAGGAATGGATTAAACATTTTTCTGAGGGGAGAGAATGCGTCACTGATGAAGAAAGGTCAGGACAGCCAGTAACAAGCAGAACAGACAAAACGTTGCAAAAATCCATCGAATTGTGCGTTAAAATCGTTGGCCGACAGTGAGAAGCATAGCAGACCAAGTAAACCTCTATAGAGAAGCAGGAAAATCTTAACTGAAAATCTTGGCATAAGAAAGGCGTGCGTAGGGGATCAAATACATGGTGATGGAAGGAGAACTGACTCTGGGTGGTGAACACACAATGGGATTTATAGATGTTGTAATACAGAATTGTACACCTGAAATCTGTGTAACTTTACTAACAATTGTCACCCCAATCAACTTTAATTAAAAAAAAAAAAGGCGTGCACACAAATAGTCCCGAAGGAGCTCTTGGATCACAACAATGCATCACCTCACACAGCACTGTCTGGGAGGGAGTTTTTAGCCAGTAAACAAATAACTGCACTGGAACACCCTCCCTACTTACCTGATTGGCCCCCAATGACTTCTTTCTTTACCTGAAGATGAAGGAAATATTGAAAGGAAGACATTTGGATGACATTCAGGACATTAAGAGTAATACAACGATAGCTCTGATGGCCATTCCAGAAAAAGAGTTCCAAAATTGCTTTGAAGGGTGGACTAGGAGCTGGCATCGATACATAGCTTTCCAAGGGGAGTACTTTGAAGGTGACCGTAGTGATATTCAGCAATGAGGCATGTAGCACTTTTTCTAGGATGA
Organism: Rhinolophus hipposideros; assembly: GCF_964194185.1. Classification (NCBI taxonomy): domain Eukaryota; kingdom Metazoa; phylum Chordata; class Mammalia; order Chiroptera; family Rhinolophidae; genus Rhinolophus; species Rhinolophus hipposideros. Next base: position 63,926,989 of record NC_138060.1, read on the forward strand.
GTTAGTAAACTTGATTGTCAGACCTAGTACAGTAGTCTTTTGAAGTTAGAACTTTAATAGAAAGTTTTTAACTATAGGACCCTGTATGTAGCTCTGTGTACATGAATCTCATATACAGTGACCTGGCATCCTGATACATTATGGTCAGAACACTTTTTCAAAGTACGAAATGGATCACGTCACTTCTCTACTCGGTAGCTTTCAATGGCTCTCATTGCACTCAGAATAAAGGCAGAAATCTTTAATATAGTTCCCCTTTTAACACTCATCTCATACTTCATTCGTTGTCACTCTCTGTGCTCCGGATATATGGTCCTCTTTTCAGTTTTTTGAATGTCATTGTTTTGTGCCACGGGACCTTTACTGATGCTGATTCCTCTACTTGATCCTTTTATTCTTGTCTCCCCACCTAGTCATCTCTAAAATATCAGCTCAGAAAAGACTCGCAGGAACTCCTTGATCCACCTTAGCCCCTCCAACTAACTATTCTTTCCTTCTATTGTCATCACACAATTTTTACTTTACATTTGTGTATGAGTCTGTGATTAATACTTGTTTTCCCCTCATGGTATGAGCTCCAAGCGGGAAGGACTTTGGTTTTTGTTCTTTATTGTTTGTTTCCAATGCCTGGGACGTAATCTGCTCTCAATGAATAAATGAATGAGCAGATCAAGCAGTGCAGCATAAAAGTGGCGGGTGGTGCATCTGCGAGCTTGTTTGGTAGTTCCAGCTTGGAAGCACAGCTACATGTAAACTTCAGCTAAAGAACGGCCCTTGTCTACCTGGGAAGGTCATCTGCCTTTTGGACCCAGATTCAGTTGTACGCACATGGAGTCACCAGGGAGGGGGAGATCACTTACCATGGCAGCCAGATCAGCCTTCAGTGGCTCTTTCAACCAGGGAATCAATTTTTGATTCTGAGTTGCTTTTGGAGACCAACAATTCATTTTGATAGGCTGGGATTTATTTTATTATCAAATACATTCTGTTTTTTGAGTGCTTGACAGAGCACAAGGGAGACAGCTGTCCCATACTGGTTCTGTGACTTACCCAAGTCATGCCCGACAGAAGCAGCTGAGCTGGGGCTTAAACTTGGCCCTTCAGACGTCAATCCAGGACCTATTTCACCGATCCCAAACTTCTTTTTCTCTAAGTGGACTTATTATTTGGGAACAAGGGGTCATGAAGTTTCATTTGGTATCCCCTTTTCCCACGGATAAATGAGAGACATCAGGATATTCTGGATGGAGTTTATATCTCAAGGTTTTGGAAGTTGAAGATTCTTTGCTCTCTCTCTGTTGAGATACTATGTCACACAGAGATATTTGAATAGCTCTTTTCTGGTTTCTGACTATAATTCTCTCCTTTATCTTCCCTAACCCCCAAATCTCCCTTTAAATTATTAAATTATTAAATTTTCTCTCTAATAAACCAAACTCTACTAATTACTTTTCACTCATTTCTGCTGTGGAGTTTTGTGTGTATTTTGGCTCCTTATATCTACTTCATGATAACAATGTGAAGGGGCATCATATCTTTATTTTGGTCTAGTGTTCTGAAAAATATGTTATTTCTCACTGTAAACCTTATTTTGAGAGTTTTTATGAAAATCTTAATTCTTGTCTGATTATAAAACCAATATGCATCATGTAAAAGGTATAAAGAATAAAATATACATAATCCACCTTTCATATTCTAATGATAACATTTGGTATAATTCCTTCCAGAAAAGTAAAAATTATTTTAAAATATTATTTTAAATAGCTTTATAACATTCCATCATCTGAGTATAATATACTTTAACCATCCTCGTGATTTTCTGATACCTAGGTTGTTTCCAGTATCTCACTACCATAAATAGTGTTGGATGAACATTTTTATCCAAATCTCTGGTTATTGTCTTAGAATAATTGCTTAGAAGTTGAATCATCAGGTTCATGGGTAATATTGAAATAAAAATCATCCTTTTAAAAGTAAAACATAAAATTGGAAATAAAAATAAAATAGTACCAATGGGTTCAAAATAGAAATTAAGAGCAATTATTTTTACCTTCATAAAAATGAACTTAAAATAGCTCATAGACCTATATGAAAAATGCAAAACTATAAACCTTATGGAAGTTAACATAAGAGAAACTCTAGATGACCTTGTGTTTGGTGAGGACTTTCTAAACACAACACCAAAGGCACAATCCATTAAAGAACTAATTGATAATTTGGACCTCATTAAAATAACTGTTTTACAAAAGGCACTGTCAAGAGAATGAGAAAACAAGCCACAGACTGGAACATAATATTTGCAAAGGATAGCTCTAATTAAGGACTGTTATCCAAAATATACAAAAAATTTTTGAAACTCAGTAATAAGAAAATGAACAATCTGTTGGAAAAAAGGGCAAAAGATCTGAAAAGAGACCTCACCAAAGAAGGTATATAGTTGGTAAATGAGCATGTGAAAAGATGCTCAACATAATATGTCAGTAGGAATTACAAATTGAAACAAGGAGGTGCCACTACACCCCTGTTATGGATGGCAAAAACCCAAACCACTGACAACACCAAATGCTGTGAGGACGTGGAGCAACTGGAACTCTCACTCACTGCTGGTGGGGATGAAGATGGTGCAGCCACTTTGGAAGTCATTTTGGCAGTTTCTCACAAAACCAGACATACTTATACTGTAGGATCCAGCGGTTGAGCTCCTTAGTGTTTACCCAAAGGAGTCGAAAACTTAAGTCCACACAAAAATCTGCACATGGATATTTATAGTAGCTTTAATCATAATTGCTAAAACTTGGAAGCAAATCAGATGCCCTTCAGTATGTGAATCAATAAACAAATTGCGGTCCATCCAGACCATGGAATGTTATTCAGCATTAAAAATAAATGAGCTGTCGAGCCGTGAAAAGACAGGGAGGAACCTAGCTGAGTGAAAGAAGCTCACTGGAAAAGGCTGCATACTGTTAGATTCCAACTACTGTCTGACATTCTGGAAAAGGTAAAACCATGGCGACAGTAAAAAGATCAGTGGTTGCCAGGGGATGGGGGTGGGGGAGGGATGAATAGGAGAGGACTTCTAGGGTGTGAACCGATTCCACGTGGTACCACAGTGGTGGATGCCTGTCCTCATACATCTGTCCAAACCCATAAACTAGAACACCAAGAGGGACCCCTCATGCAAACTATGGACTTTGGGTGATGATGACATCTCAGTGTTGGTTCATTGACTGTTACAAATGTACCCCCTGGTGCAGGGGTGCTGTGTGTGCGTGGGGTGGGGGAAGGGGGGATATGGAGCTCTTTGTACTTTCCACCCAATTTTGCTGTGAACTCCAAACTGCTCTAGAAAATGGTCTATTAAAAACAAACAAACAAATAAACAAACAAAAAACAAGCTCTCCCTTCCCCCTTTTCTACAGGATCACTCAGGAAAAAATTCGTCTTTCGCCATTTCTCATTTCTCTTTTTAGTTTTTCTGGTAGTTGTATGATAATTATGTCTCTAGTCCTTGAATTCTCAGCTTTGGGAAGTTTCTATCAATGCCGTGCTAAGAAAGATGAGGAATTCACCTCACATTTATTCCCCCCACCAATTTTGTTGGCTATGTGGTTTTTCTATTAGTTTCCTTGGTAGATTTTAAACTAAATTTTGGTTTCTTAATTTTAATGTGTCATACACCTTGGGTTAGTGGTGTGCTTGTCTTTCTTTGCTCACCAGGATTTCACCATTGTCATGGAAACCACCTCAGGGATGAGTAGGCCTGGTGGTGGGGGGGGAGGGATGCAGTAATTTAGGGCAGCCTGGAGAGAAAGAAGGGAGGGAGTCGGTACTCTTATCCTCTAGCAATGTTCATTCAAAAAGATGGGAAATGCTTACACGTAAAAAATTCAGCAGACAACCTCCTTGCCTCTTGTCTCAAACTTTCACTGCCGTGAGACACGTGAGCACCTGAGGTCCTTCCAGAAGGGCCTGGCATGCCCCGTAAGTGCACAGTGGTCATCACATTCAGTATTATGGTGTGCTTCTTACGTGCAACAGCATGTCACAGAGCATGTTTCCTGCTATGCTTTGCAGTGCGTGTGTGGTTCCCACACAGTTGTGTAACAGTGATTTAGCCATTTACTGATTGATTATCCCTGAGAGCTCTCTTCTCGGCCCTGTTTTCTTCTGTCTTAGTACATTCTCCGTAGTTGATCTCACCCTCAGTAAGCTGATGACTCCCGAATCTGTACCTCGAATCTAGTCTGTTAGCACTTTCCTGAACAGGTGCCTCAAACTTAAGAAATTCAAAGCTGTGTTTAACCCTTTCCTCCAAAACCTGTCAGTCTTCCACGTGACAACAAATGGTACCACCATCAAACAGTTGCTCAGGCAAGAAAGTCGGGTGCCAGCCTTGAGCCCTCCATCTCCTTAATCCCCCACATCTAGTTGGTCACCAAGTCCCATGATGTTCCCCGCTACATTTTTCTATTGTTCTGTCCACGTTTTTCTATTTCTACCTCTGCTATCCTTGCCCAGGCCACAGTTGTTTCTCACCTGGGTTACTGCAGCTGCTTTTTGTCTGGTTTCTCTGCCTCCAGTTACTCTTCAAATTCATTCATTGTGCTGTAGCCAGAGTGATCTTTCTAAAATACAGATTCAACCAAGGTTACTCTCCTGCTTGAATCATCCCATCTCTATCTCTCCATGAATCCATCCACCCATTATATCTATCTATCTATCTGTCTGTCTGTCTGTCTGTCTGTCTGTCTGTCTGTCTGTCTGCCTGCCTGCCTGCCTGCCTACCTACCTACCTAGAGATTTATTACAGCACTTGGCTCACCTGGTTGCGGAGGTTGAGAAGTCCAGGACCTGCTGTCTCTAGCTGGTGAACCAGGAAAATGGTGTAATTCAGTCTGAGTGCGAAGGCCTGAGAGTCGGGGCTGATGGTGTAAGTCTCGGTCTGAGTACAAGAGATCAAGACCCAGGAGCTGTGAAGAACGAGGGCAGGAGAAGATGGACGTCTCCACTCAGGCAGAGCATGAGTTCGCCCTTCCTCTGTCGTTTTGTTCTGTTCAGGCCCTCAGCAGATTGGATGATGCCCAAGCCATTGGTGAGGGCGATCTGCTTACTCAGTCTATTGGTTCAAACGCTGATCTGTTTCTGAGACACCCTCAGAGACACCCCCAGGACCAATGTGTACCAGCTGCCTGGGCACCCCTCAGCCCAGAGCTAACCAGCACGGCACGTGGCTCATAAATCCATGCACACACATCCCCTTGTTGACATTTGCCTGCAGCCCTCAGGAGCCTCATCTCTTGCTAGAAGAATTTCTTTCTATTCTTTGATTGTGCCATGCTCTCTACGCTTCTGGAATGTTACACAGTTATTTCTTTTGCCTGGACTATTCTTCCTATCTCTATTGAATTAATTGGTGACTTATTCTCATCTTTGTGTCTTAGCTTGACTCACGTATCTCTTTCTCCCTGAATCTTCCCTCGGTCACAGAAGTCTGGAATAGGCACCATTCCTAGGTACTTCCAGGGAAGCACTTTTACCTTTTCTATCAGAGCACATCTCATGCTGTGGACTAATTCTTGTCTGCACCTTTGATCCAAGGAGGCCGTGAGTTCTGTACATCTTAGAATATACACAAGCATTCACATTCATCTTTGGTAAATGAGTACATGGATGAGCATGAGAAATAGAAAGTTTCCATTCGTCATCTACCCAGGGCTTTGGTGTTTCAATGAAGTCTGTGGGAGGAAAAAATAAAAGCAGGAACTTGGAAAAAACAACATTTAAGAGTATGTGCTTCCTGTACAAAAGTATCCAGGTTCCCAATTTACGTACTGTAGGAAAATGGTCATAATTCTTTTAGACTCCGAGATAATCCCTCCAGTGCAAGTGTTAATATGTAATCAGGCAGGGGTGATCTAGGTAGGGCAGGGGGAACTGGTAAATGTGAGACACCTCTGGATACCATGCACTGTTGATTGGTATATCAGTGGCAACACTGGTGCTTTTAGGTTGAGGATGGAAACAGCAGTCCCCGCCTTCCCCATAGCCCCTCCTCCAGAGGCTCGTTGAATACTGACTTCAGTTCCATAATTCACGTTCTCACCTGACTCACACAGGTTCAGGGACATTTCTTGTCTGCTCATCTGTGCCCAATTTCTCATGACTCAAACATTTTCAAACTGCAGTGTGATATTTTAAAGCCTTTCTGAATTGCATACTTTACATTAAACAATTCACATTGCATGCACGATCTGTTAGTGGAACAGGGTAGCCTTTTGTGGATGTTAAAAAACAAGCCCAATTAAATTGGTAGTGTTTTCAAGTTTAGTGATTGCTCACTGAAAACACCTACGTGGACTGCTTTCCTTGAGGAGTAGGGAGATCATTTCATATCAAAAGGTGAACATGGGTTCGAAAAATAAGAAAATTGCCCACTGGAGATGAAAGCTCCTCATGGGGAGTTTTATCATTGTCCTTACACCTCCTTGTTCAGCGAAGTAGGATGATTGGAAAGAGATAGTTTTGGAAGCACATCAACTGGCACGGATGTGATGGGACATGACGCTGTCCCTCATGGCGCCGTCTGCAGATCTGAGAATAACTGCTGGTCAAGCTCCCACAGGAGGTGGAATGGTTACCCTTGATCTACGAAAGGCGTGTTGCTCCTAACACTCGTTTGCGCTTGGATCTGAGGATCAGTCTCCTGAAGCCCAGATCACTTGTTTTGGATTCGCTATTGGAAACCTGGCTTTGGAGGGGTGCAGATGCTTGTCTTACTTACATCCATCCATAGGCTCTGGTTAACTGCGGCTGCACATATAAAGTAACTAGATCCGAGAGAGAGGGACTCCAGGCGAGACCTGTGGAATCGCCCTTCTTAGATGAGGGAGCAAAGGAAGGACAATAACCCACTGACCTTGCGGGGGTTGGTCTCAGCCATTCTTCTCCTGAGGACAGGTGTAGCAGCCAGGCTGGAACTGCTGGCTTTCTTCCTGAACCACAGTTCAGGACATCTAGGTAGGGAGAGTGTGAGAGAGATTGTGTGCCTTTGCTGATGAGATCTTCTGTGCTCTGGGATTGTTTTTTTATAATGTCATATGACCTTGAAAGTTTTACTATATGACAAATAAGTGAACACACATCCAAGCTGTTGTTTATGGCTTTCTTTTTCCTTCTTTTTTGCTTTTGTCTGCAAGCAAGTATAAACTCTGTTTTCTGAATAATACCCTGATTTCCTTTGGGAGAACTGTCCCCCATCATTTCATGTCACATTGCTGGGATGGTAAATTTTCAGGTGCCTGTCTCCCTCCATGGAATCAAAGAAGGTAGAGCCTTCGGCTCTCTGCTCCCTGGGGGCTGACATGTGAGTGCACCCTGGCTCAGATTCCTTCTCTCCCTGGAGCCGGTGATTTAAGGGCACAGAGTCCAGTTGGGAATCTTTCATCGTGGGGGGCAGCTGCAGTAGCTTCCTGTCCCAACTGCAATGTGTGCTTGCTGTGTCCCCCACTTCTTGGCTTCTGGGGCTCCCTCAGTTGCTGCAAGGTGCAAACCTGCTCCTGTGACACTATGTGACTGCCTTTTGAGACGGGGCCTTCAGGAGGTGATGAAGGTTACATGAAGTCATGGGGGGGACTCCGGTGTGACAGAACTGGTGTCCTCACAGGAGGAGGAAGACACATCAGGAATTGCTGTCTCTCTGACATGCACAGAGGATGGGCCATGTGAAGACACAGTGAGAAGGCAGCTATCTACTAGTAGTCAGGATGAGACACCAAATTTGCCAGGACCTTGATCATGGACTCTATGACCGGTCTGTGGCATTTTGTTATGGCAGCCCAAAGAGACTAATACCCTCTGCTACCATGTGGGGCCAAGATAGAAGGACTCTGGAAGGGATTTTCCAAAATACCTGTAGCCTGAGCACCTAGCACATAGAAATGTGGCAAGCTGAGGTTGCTTTTACATTTGTGCTGACTTTTCCTTTCACTACATTGTACATGGTGCAAACCTGCTCCTGTTGGTTCTACAACACTCTCCACCCACATCGTGGTTGCTTTTGATTGAGTTAGTCACCGTCAATTCTGATGCTCACAATCAAGAACTCTATGCATGTCTAGTGGCTCCACTTACATTTATCAACGAGGTATTGGGAGGAATTAAAGTAGGACACTCACCGGTCTTGGTTATTCGTTCCGATCGTTCCCATTAAATAATTCTCTCCAACAGCACGTATTCTCTGCCACTTGCCGAGTAAGAGACGCATATTTGCTCTAGGCTTAATAAGACAGGGATGAATCCCTGTGTAACGAGATAGCTTGCTACAGCCTTTATGACTGTGACATAAAGGTAGGGCGACTCTTATGTCCCAGATTCCGTGTAGCACCCATATTTAGCTCCCACTGCCAGGATTCTCCCTGCCACTAGAAGAGCACGCCACCGTCGACCTATTCCTCTGATTACTGCTGCAGTTCTCCAACATGAAGAGTGGTGTCCTAAGGAAAGGCTGTTATATCTGCCCCTCACGGCTCAAGAGGACGTCTCTTTCCCATAACTTTATTTATCAGTAAAACTGGAAAGAAAGAAAAAGACCATGTCTCTTTCTTTGCGTGGATAAGCAGGAAAGGGCATATTAGTGGGGCCCTTCAGGATGGCAGACACCTCTGTGACCTGCTCCTGAAATCATCGGTTCAAGTTTCACTTCTTGCCGATTAAATTGTTACGTGGTTTGGGTAACAGCAAGGGATGGGGTTAGAGGTTGAAATATAATAACATGCTTTCCATTTGAAGAGTGCTGTTATTTGAGACGAGTTCTCCATATCGTCTTCCCCAGGCAGTGGTAGCCTTGCGAGGGTTATTGCACTTGAAAGCAAAAGGGGACCTAAAGAATCCTCTATGCACAACTCTCATTTCATCAGCGAGGAAACTGAAGCCTGTACGGTTATGTGATCTAGCTGACATAATGTAGCTGGTCACATCACCCTCGTCTTCCTCAATTTCTCGTAATCGACTCTCACGTCCCCAAACTGGGTGATGCCCAACCATTAACACGCCACCTTTCTAGTTGGATCCAGGGCGGAAAGTTTTGCTTTCTGCCGTTCCCTTGGGTGGTGAAATGTTTGAGAATATCTGTTAGCTGGCTTGATTTCTCTAGAAATCAGCAGATCTTTTTGATAATATCCTTATCCCTTCTAGAAATCTTTTGTGGACGAAGTGTTATTAAACCTTGGAACTCCAATGTACTTCCCTTTACACTACAGGATGTTTTTTTTTTTCTTTTTCTTTTTTTTTTTTTACAGGATGTTTTGAAAGTGGTAAGTTTAACTTCTGGGTACTCAAGTGTGATACAGTAAGAAAGATTTATTCGGTCTTCGTCCCAGGTTCCCGGCACACAGCTCCTCAAATCCTTGTAATCTATGGAATGGTCAGAGTGGGCACCCATGTGGAGTGTGTCCCTGAGTTCTGTGAACAGTTCTAGCAAACTATTAAACCTGAAAGGTGGCATGGTAGGGACCCTCAACCTTGTAGCCAAGTTTGACAGAAGTGTGGGTCCCATGGGCACCCAACACTTGCAGCTGGCATCTGAAGGGAGGGCAGCTGGGTACAACCAAGCCCTGAGCCTGTGGAGTCTGATGCTACCTCTGGGTCGTGTCAGAATTGGGTTGAATTCTGGACACTTAGTTGGTGTTTGGAGAGTTGGAGAATTGGTTGGTGCAAGGAAAACTCCCCTAGATTTGGTGTCAGAAATGTTGTGGGTAGAAGCAGCATAAACCAACTCCCATCTGTAATGCTCTCGGGAAGTTTTCTCTCTAAAAAAAGAAAAAAGTTCCTTTGGGAAATCTAGTCTTGTAATGAAGTTTCTTTTAATATTGCTAATAACCTGTAACTAATTTATCTCTTTGGAATTTCTGATTTTCATACATGATGTTTACTTAGAGCATATCCCGTGCAATAATATGGCCAATAATAGCTAGAATTGATTAAATGTTTCCTACGTGCCAGGCATGATGCCAAATGCCAGCTGTTGTCATGAATTATTTCATGTTGTCCTCACAGCAACTCCACAAAGAAGGTAATGTCACAGATGGAAGAACTAAGGCTCAGAGCGGTTAAATAATTGGCCTCATAGTACCCAGTTAGAAAGGAGTGGAGCTGAAACTCTTAGGAGACATGACATGACGACGACCGGCTGCAGTGGGTTCTCTTCTTGGCCTTGGGGGCTGTAGACCTTAAGCGAAAGGTGGGTTGTCGAAGGCTCCGCAGAGGATTTCCCAGGGAGAAAGTGTCTGCAGCCGGATGCCGGCCTTGTTCTGGAGGACGACCGAGTGTGGGAAGGAAGGCACGCGGCTTCCCCTGAGCCCTGCTTGACAGACGGAGAAACCGGCCACACAGCGTGTGTGTTTGTCCAGCGCTTTACTTAGCGCTCTGTGCTTCCTGTACTGGTTTGGTTTCATTTGGAGTTTACATTCCCAGAGGCTAATTGTTGTCTCGATGTACATTCCTTCGTGCACCAGGCAGCGCGGTTGCTTGACGTCCCGTGACACCGTGGTCGTGGGCACACTCTTTGCCTCCAGTTTGCTTCTCAGTTCCTCCCTTACCTGCTGGGCGTCCTTAGTCAGAGCCTGAGTCCTTGTCTGTCATTTGGAAAAAACTGTCACCTCCACCTCCTCGGCTGATGAGACAAAGGGTGTAGGGTCCCCACTTGGTGCTCCGTAGTGGCTTGAAGAAGCCTCCTGTGCTGCTGCTGCCACTGGAACTTCGAGTATTAGCTGAAGGGTATATTTAAAGGATTCGATATGTCAGGGGTCTAAGAAGGTACAGGGTGTGTTTCAGGATTCAAGACCTTGGCAAGCCGGAGGAAAGAATGTCGGATGTTCTTTCCTTAAAGGGAGCAGGTATTGAAACTTCTCAGTGACCACATTTTCCATCACCCTCAAATTCCCCTTTTGTCCGACCTGGAGCAGCAGTGAGGCAGAGCCGCGGAAAGTGAGGGCAGACCAGAGAGTGTGACACCTCTATCAGTTAGAGCTGGCTATTGGCTCTAATTGGCCTCCCGGGGCCAGTCTCCAGAAACTTAGTTATTGGAACAGCAGTGTTGCCCTCAGTATTCTGTCCCCTGCCATCTGCTGCTAGAGGATGTGTGCTTTGTTCTGGCACAGGAGAAGAGGAAGTTGGACCCAGAGTCAGCTGAATGCAGTAAGAAACGTATGTATTGAGAATCAGGGAGACAAGGTAGAGGGGCTTACTGTGGGAATAGTTGTGTTTTGAGTTAAAACAGGTGTCTAGGAAAATGAACATTGGCTTGAGTAACTGTATCATGCCATTAAATGTATGTTTATAGTCATGGATAATATACAAAAAATGGGTTACAGAGAGCTGCATGGCCTGCACCATCCGATCCCACCTGCCTCTCTTACCTCCTCTCCCAGCACATGCTGTCCCTGCTTTTACTTGCATCAGAAAGCTCTTTCCTACCTCAGGGCCTTTGCATATCGTGTTTTGCTTTGAACCCTAATCTCCAACTGTAGAAGTCAAGTACTCTGGTTGGCCTGACCTGGGTTGTCTGTCTCTCTGTGAGCGCGGGTGGGGGTGCTGATGGTGGTACACATGGCATGGTGTGTTATCAAAAGAGATGGGGGAAGGTTCTAGGGAGCCAAAACCCAGCACCATTGTAACACGGCTCAAACATTATGTAGCTGGATCCAATCTGAAATAGTCCCTAGTCACACAGCTGTACCTAAGCAGCTCACAGGCTGCCTGTTGATACTTGTAAGGCCAAGTTCTTGCCTTTTCATCTCCTTTCCAGGTCTTTTCCTAATTGATGCCGAGCTCGCCTGCTTAGCTTTCTGCTAGAAACTATTATCCTCACCAATCTGGTGATGTGAGGCCCCTCTGACTCTAGGAATCACGGTTCCCCTCACACGAGCTCTCTCTTCATCAGCCCTGACACCCTCTCTGCCAGGCCTCTCCCCACCCTTGGTTGTTCCTTTTTTCCTCCTCTTTTTTTCTTCCTTGTCTTCTTCTTTTTCTTTTTCTTAACTTTAATGCTTATCTATATCGGGCTGTTCCTGACAGAAGAAATGTTTGGAGAGATTATAATGCTTATTTAACAGATTGAAGAAACGAGGCTCGGAGAACCTAAGGTGATTCGTTCCAGGTCACAAAGCTGGCAGTTGGCAGATTAGGAATTTTTAGTCAGAGCCTTTCTCCTAAGCTTGGGATTTTTCCCCTTCCCCGTGTCCTCTTGCCGTGTTTGCTCATGACATTGCCATCCTCCCAATGAATAGTCGCAGTTTGGAGAGGGTTTTTTTTTTTTTTCTGTGACAGTGATTTAGGGATAATTTTGGGAAGTGAATCTCGAGTTGAGTCTGGAAGGAAATCCAGATTTTTGATGGGTAGAAAGGTGAGGGGAACATGTCAGAGAACAACAGTGGCCTGAGTAAAGCAGCAGAATGAGACGTGGCTTCTGTCTGTGTCACAGAAGCAGCCCGCGAGCAGTGATAGGAAGAAATGTGACGGTGAAAAACGAGGGGCAGAGTGGGCAGCTGCTCGGCGGCAGGCCCGTCCTGAGCACACTCCCCGTCGTCTCGTTTAATTCTGAGTGACCCAGTGAGCTGTGTCAGGGTGTCATCTCCACTTTCCTGCCGAGGAAACAGGCACAAAGAGCTGAATTGACTTGCCCACGTCACACAACTGGTAGGAAGCACAGTTTGCATGCAGACTTCAGCCTGTTTGATCCCAGGTGCATTCTCCTAACTGCAGCTCCCGCTGCGGGATTGATAAGAAGCCAACCAGGCAGCCCCTGCTGGACCTTTGGATCTGAAGACGGTACGTCTTACTAGATATGAACGTTACTCATCAGTGCAGAAACATAGTCTCCTTGTGAAAGAGTCAAATAGAGGATCCGAGGCAAATGTGACAGGTTCCCATTGCTGCTCCTTCATTCTGGGCAGGTGATGGTGTATTGTAGTATCTCGCTCAGGCTGCTGCCCTGGGAGGAGCAGCTCTGCTACCACCTTGTCGAGGGACCCAGGGCGCGTCAGTTACCGTCACTGTGCCCCGTTTCTTCATCGTGAGGCTTACGTCTCTCCTGCCTCCATTCCGGGCTCGGGATTCTCGGAATCTCTCCTTCCCGGCCCCGCGGCAGGGACATCGAAGTCCCGTGGGTCATAAAGGACGTTCTGTAACAACGGGCCCTTTCCTTCGGATGGGTCGAGGCAGAAAAACGCAGCTTAGAAATGACGCTGACCGCCCGGAGGTGCGCTGTGCGAGGTGAAGACGACAGGCTCTGGAGAGAGCGGGGAACCGCAAGGGGGCGGGGCATTGGGGGCGGGGCATCGGGGGGCGGGACACCGGGGAGGGCGTCGGGGCGGGCATCGGGGGCGGGGCATCGGGGGGCGTGGCGTCGGGCGTGGCGTCGGGGGGCGGGACACGGGGGCGGGACATCGGGGGCGGGGCATAGGGGGGCGTGGCGCCGGGGGCGGGACACGGGGGCGGGACACCGGGGCGGGGCGTCGGGCGGGGTTGCTGCCTGCTGATCCCCCAGCCAACCTGGGACACAGGTGGCCATGCGTCCTGGTAGGACTTCAGAGGAAACGGTGAAGCTCTCAGGGTTTCCTGACCACGACCCAATACTGTTGTAGGTGAAAGAAATCAAATACTTGGTACCTTCCTCACAAGACAAATAGTGATGAACAGTATCTGGTGCTTGGTGTTAAAGTGGCAATGGATTCAAGTTTTCTAGATGTTCGGCTTGGGGGGCCGGCGAGGGCTGCGGTCGTGATGTCAGGGAAAGCTTCCCAGAGGCGGTGAGGTTCCAAGGACGGGATGGAGAGCTAATACACATTCAACGTGGAAAGCTCGGGTCATGTTTAAAAAGCGTGAAAGACAAAATGATCTCTTATCTCGCCAAAGATAATTGCTATTAGTAGTTTGGTACATGTGTTTCCCGTTTGTCATTTTTGCATTATATAAGCAAAATGAAATCTATAACTATAAAAATTACATATAACTATAAAAATTACAAAATGAAATCAAAACTATACGTGCTGGTTTGCAACTTTAATTTTTAGCAGTTTTTGACATCTGGCAATTTATGCCCTATTTTCCTATGTAAATAAAACTCCAAAAGCACGAAATTTTTGCAGTGGGAAGGGCTTTTTTTATTATAAAAGTGTAATGCTTGTGAAAAAACTCAGAGAATATATAAGACATTATAAGGAAGAAAAGAAAACCAAAACTCACATAACCCTATCCCCTGGCAATTACTACCATTAACGTCTGCGTGTATATATTTCCTGAATTTTTTCCAAATGTATGTGTGTATATGTATATGTATAAAATGTATTTGTATAGTACGTATTACAGTTTACTCCTGTTGATACTTGATTCATATCTCCCAGCCACCCTCCCCCCACAAACTGTAAACATCGTGAAGGCAGAGACTTGTATCTGTTCCCTTCACCAGAGCATTCCCAGCTCCTTGCACAGTGCCTGGCGCATAATAGGCAATTAGTACAACTTTATTAAATGAATGAGTGAGTGAACGGCAGGTCACATTGTAGTGGCTATTGAATTGGGAGATGATAGTGCCGTCTAGTCACGGGAAATGGGAGATGGCGATCGCGACTCTGGCGACCAGCTCGTGGCTCTTTGTTTATGTGTGGCAGTTAGCCTCGTGGCAGTTTTTAAAAAGCCAAAGCCAAAGCCAAAACAAACAAACACCAAACCCAAGCCAAGCCAAGCCAAGCCAAAACTATTTGCTGCCTTTAACTTGATGAAAATGTGCATTTTGACCATGAAGATTGATGGCCACTCCCATCGCCTCCTTCCCTCACGGTCCCCATGTCTCTGGCCAGCTCCGGGAAGGCAGGAGTAGGTCTTGTCCACTCCAGTCCTTCTGTGGGATGCCGTATGTGTCCTTGGCATCAGCTCATGTTTCCTGGGGAGTGTGATGGTGGGAGGAGGAAGCTGATGGAACATTATCCACAGAGCGGCCTGTGTTAATTCAAAGGTGTGGGACGCGGCTCTGAGGGGATCGGAGGCCACAGGACGGCTTATTTCATTAAGATTCCTTTTCCTTGTCTAGTCTCTGGACCTGATTAAAGAAGTTGTGAGAAATACGTGTGGGCAGACACGTAGCTTAACCAACTTTTTTATAGCTCTACTGTTGTAGCATAAGACTCTAGTGCACAATCTTAGAGATGTTTTAAATGCTCTGAACTCAAATGGACTAAAGAGTAATTTGGATTGGGAGGTTTTAAACTTTCATGCTGCTGGAAGGGATCCAGAGAGGTCAGGTTAGAACTGTAGACACTTTGGACAGCGGGGCCTTGCATGCCCACTAATGCTTGCTCCTCATTTCACAGACGAAGAAACTGAGCGCTAGAGGGAGAGTTGAATTCCTCAAGGTCCCGTAGGAAGTCAGTGGTACATAAAAGTGGAACTAGAACTCAGGCATTCTCAGTTCCAGGCTGATGTAGTTCCTGTCTGCTGTGAGAAAGATAAGAACGCAAATCACCCACCACCATTGGCCACCATTTGAATGTGTACATAGAGAGAGAGAAAGGAGGCAAGAGAGAGAAAAGGAGAAACAAGGACAAAGGACAAAGGAAACAAATGAAAATGAGAGCCTTTCTCGGAAATGCATTCAGTGTTTTCAGCTCCTAGGGAACAGACTGTGAGTCCCAGAATGAGTTGGAAAGTGACGTTTTCATGAACTTCTCCAGCACACGTGAAAAGCCTGGAGGGTTGCAGTTTTAGACATGAATTTGAAATGCTTTGGATATCAGGATTGGAAGCTCGCTAGCTTTTCTGCTAATCTAAATGACTTTAGCAAAGGAACTCAGTTTTAGTCACTGGAGATTAATTAAACCGTCTTACATGAACTGAAGCTGAATCCCTTTGTATGAAGCGAGAGGAGACACACACACACACACACACACACACACACACGAGCTGAACTGTAGCCTAGATGAATGAAGTATGTTCACAGAATCCATGGGGCCTCTTACTGTGTTTCCCCGAAAATAAGACCTAGCAGGACCAACAGCTCTAATGCATCTTTTGGAGCAAAAATTAATATAAGACTGGGTATTATATTAATTATATTATATTATATCTGGTATTATATTATATCATATTGTATATTATACCCGGTCTTATAGTAAAATAAGACAGGGTCTTATATTAATTTTTGCTCCAAAAGATGCATTAGAGCCGATTGTCTGGCTAGGTCTTATTTTAGGGGAAACACGGTAGTAATGGGGAATGGAACTGAGGTGAAATGAAAGAAAAATGACAGTAAGGATAGATGTTTTGTAGACGACAGAGAGGCAATTATTGTGAGTTTTATAATGCTCTTACAATTTCTCTTCTTTCTCCTGTATTTACCCTTCCTCCCGTCCTGCTTCTCAAGCGGGGCTGCTGCAATGACCCCTGGAATCCAGTCTCTTTCCACTGAAGAACAGGACCAACACTGCTTCCACCATTATCTTCTTAATTCTTTGATGGTCCTTATCTTTGGTTCCAAACATGCTGGGCTTTTCATTGCCTAAAGCAGTGGTTTTCATTAGAGCTGGTAACAGCATATGGGGGAACTGGTTAGAAATGCAGATTCCGAAATCCACTCCCAGGAGAATCAATTTCATGGATCCAGGATGATGGTCAGGAATTTATATTTTTAACAGGTTCCCAGTTTATTTCTGATGCAGATACCTTAGGAACAATACTAAGAATAGTCAGCTTATGGTGAAGTCAGGTCCTTTAGCCAGAGGAGTGACATTTAATGGTGGCAGGCCAGAGGGGGAGGAAACATGGAAGGAAAGACTGATCTCTAAAACATCCTCTGGACCTGGGTACTTTGGCGACCATGACTGTGGGAGAATTTGCATCTTATGGATGGAAAGGAATTTGTAAAATTTCATCACCATTTTTTTTTGGTTTGTACCTGCCAGACACATGGCATAGTGGAAAGGACTCTGGAATGAGGTCAGAGGATATGCATGTGGGTATCTTAGGAGGTGCATAACTTTTTGGCTAGCCACTTGACTTCCCTGAGCCTCAGCCTTCCTGATCTATAAAATGGGAATGTGAAACACCAGCTTCCTCGTTAAGTTACAAGGATCAACACTGGGAAAGTGCCTTGAAGTTTGAAAACTGTCGAATGATACAAGGCTCTATGCACTCATTTATATTAAAAGTCTGTTCTCTTCACACTTTTGTTTTCACCGTTGCCGAGTGATAAGAAGGATCTTGCTCAGGAAGGTAATTGAAGTTAAACAGGGTAAGGCTGTAGAGGGAGTGTGTGTTGACATTCATCCAGCTATAGCCATTTGCAGGAGGAAAGAAAAAAGTCACGTAGCAGCCAACAGAATGGTTTTGATTACCCCATGGATTTGGGCCGCTTGCAGACTGGCGTACTGGAGTCTGACTTCCTCTGTGAGTATGAATTTGGCTGAGTTTAATAGTGAGAAAAGCTTACGAAAACCCACACATGCTGAAACCCAAAAGGCTAATGAGGAGAATAAACAGCTTGTGTAATTAGACCTTGTGCATTTCCCTAAAAAGGGATCATGAAATATGTAGAAAATGTTGTCTCTGAAGGATTCATGGTTCCTTGGTCTAGTTTTTCATTTGGAAACTTTACTCCTTGTCTGTGGGAGTTAAGGGAACAAAAGGCTTCTGGGTGGTTATGAACCGGTGCCGTCACATGGAGTTTGATGGCTCTTCGGGCCTCGGCCCACTGCCAGCGGCCGGCACTCCTACATGCCAGTTTGCTCTGTTCCGAATGCTCGCTCACAACCTGAGGGGCTTATTGTGTGACTCTTGATGAGCCAAGGTCGGCTGCGGTGTTTTGGCTTCAAACGTGTTTTTCCTTCCCTGTATTATTTGTGCACAGAAAACAATGAAATGCTTTGTCTTAAGTAAAATTATTGTTCTTCTCAGCTGCCCCTGGTGTCTTCAATAAAAAGGACACAATTGAAGATTCCCCCTTACCCGCCAGGTTTGTCAGACTTTTGCATTTTGCCATTTTTGCTTTATGTCTTTTATTATGTTATATATATAAATAAAATGTAGACGCAGTTCAGGCTCCTGTGGAACCCTCTCCACCCATCCCTGTTTCTCTCCCTCTCTTCCCAGAAGTGACCACGAGGCTGAATGAAGTGAGCCATATAATTTTCAAGTGAATGTTCTGACTAAGGAACACGATTTCAAAGTGAAGTGCCAGCCACTGGTGCGAATGTGGAAGTCGGTGTCCAAAATCGGGCTGTATGACAACCATGCGAACTTCTGTCTCTCCGACCAGTCATTTCTCAGCTGGTATAAACCTTCACTTTTTTCCCTGCTGAATTTTGTTAGCGGGACTTGTGGCTGTACCTCATGTTTTTATGTTCTTCTTCTTTTTTAATAGGTAAGATGTTTACATGGTTCAAAAATTAAAATGATCTCCAAACAATATATATTTAGGATTCTCTATTATATATGTTTCCTTTCTCTCCCGAACCTCATGGTCAACACTTTTTATTAGTTTCTTGTTTACACTTCCAGTGTTTTATTTTGCACATTGAAGAAAATGTGAACATGTATTTTCATTTTCCTGCTTTATTTACTCAAAACGCTGTATTCCATATTCATTGTTTTACACCGTATTTTACACTTAATAGTTGTATACTGAAGATTGCTGCATATCAGCACTCAGGTATCGCCCTCATTTTTATTTTTTTACAATTTCATATTTTTAATAGCTGTGTAATGTTCACCCAGCACCCCGTACATAGGACTTTAGTTACTTCTTTTTACAGTTACAGAGCATTCCACGGCATGGATGTAAGATATTTTTCAACCAGTCCCCTGTTGCCAGACACTGGGTCATTTAAAAATGTTTCCTATTGCAAACAACGTCATGCAGATGAATCTTGTACATATGTCACTTCATGTGTGTACAGGGATGTGTGTGGAATTCCAGCAGTGAGATTGTCAAAGGGTGGATGCAGGCTCCACAGGGCTGCAACGTTCTGCCTTCCCCAGGGCACCGTTAGTTTCTGCTTCCTCACAGCTTTGCCAAGAGAACGTATTAAGTAACTGGATTTTTCCCTCTAATAGGCGAGAAACGGTATTATATCTCTAGGTGGTTTTAATCTGCATTTATCTTAAGTGATACTGAGCATCCTTACAGCGTTTTAAAATAAAATGTACACACAATAAAGTACACAAATGTTAAGTCTACAGCTCGATGAATTGTTGAATATGTAGACATCCATAACCATCTCCCAGCACCCTGGAAAATGGCCTCGCGCCCCTTGTACCCAGTACTAACCATCGTGCTGAATTCTACCCAATCAATTAGTACTCGAATTTCATATAACTGGAACTGTGCAGTATGTGCTCTTTGTGTCTGACTTCTTCACTAAACATTACGTCTGTGAGATTTGTCCTTGTTCTTGCATATAAACAGTAGCTCATTGTTTTTCTGTCATTGTTGTATATTTCCTTGTATTAATATACAACAATTTATATCAATTTTCTAAAAATAGACATTTTGGTTTCTAGATTTTGGCTGTGATGAACAAAGCTGCTCTCAATATTTTTGACATGTGTTTTAAAAAGACTTATATTGTCATTTTTTTCTTTGGGCGTGAATTCAGGCTTGGAGTTGCTGGTGTATGTTTAGCTTTAGTAGATTCACCAGTTTTCCAAAGTGGTTGTACGGTTTACACTGCCAATTGCAGTGTTTGTGAGTTCACGTTGCTCCATATCCTTGCTAAGACTTGCTGTGTTATGAGTCTTTATAATTTTCGCCAATCTGGTGGATGTGCAGGGGTATTTAATTATGGTTTTAAATTTTATTTCCCTGATAGCAAATTTTGTTGAGCACCTATTCATGTTTGTTGGTCTTTTGATTATTCTCTTTTATGAAGTGTCTTTTAAACCTTTTTCTCATTTTTAATTGGGCTGTCTGTTTCTTATTGTAGGGGATTGCTATATATTGTGTATATGACTTCAGATTTCATGTCATTTAAATATAAGTAATTATATATATTATATCTTTTGGGGTTGGTCTTTTCCGTACCCTGTTTAAGAAATCTTTGTTCATCCCAAGGTCATGAAAATGTTCTCTTCTAGAAGCTTTATTGTTTTGTCATTCACATTTAGGTCTATGACCTTTTCGAATTAATTTTTGTGCACTGTGGAATGTAAGGGTCAAGGTTCATCTTTTTTCTATAAAGACCCACCACTTACCGAGGAAAAGGCGGGATCATCCTTTCCCTTCGGAACTGCAGCGGTGGCTGTGCTGTCAACTGTGACCATATGCGTGTGGGTCTATTTCTGGGCTCTATTCTGTTCCACCCGTATACATAGCACGTTGCCGTAATTATTGTAGGTTTTTTGGTAAGTGTTGATAACTGGTCATGTAAATCCCCCAGTTTTATTCTTCAAGATTGTATTTACTTTTCCAGGTCCTTTGCAATTCCATGCAAATTTTACACTAAGTGTGGAAAATCCCAGATGGAATTTTGGTTTGGACTGTCTGTACTGAATTATGGATACATTTGGGGGAAAACTGACATTTTACTATTTTAGTTTTTCAGTCCATAAATATTTATTTAGGACTTTAATTTCTCTCAGCAACCTTTTGTAGGTTTCAGTGTAGAGGTCTTACACAAAATTTATTAGATGAATTCCTAGATATTTGATGTATTTTATTACTATTTAAATGTTTATCTTTTGAAAATTACATTTCCTATTTGGTGGTTGTTAACAGACAGTTGATTTTGATATGTTGAACAACTTTTCATGTATTTAAGGACCATTTGTGATTCTTTCTCTCTGGCAACTGGATTTTCTTTTTCTATTGCATTGTGAAAGCCTTCTTCCTGATTTTTAGGATTTCCTTATAAACTCAGAATGACATTTTATCTGTGCTGAGTTACAAAATTTTTCTCAGATTGTCATTTGTGGTAAAATTCATTTTTCTGCTTTCATCATAGATCAAATAATTCAAATATTGGAAGGATCTTAGAAATCTTCTACTCTCACTCTCTGATTTTACAATGAAGAAACTAGTTTAGGATGTTTGAGTGACTAAGGCCAAACTACCAGGTAATTACAGAAACTGAATTTGAATACAAATCTCAGTTCAGTTCTTTGTTCGCCATGGTACCTCTACATAATCTAATAGAGCTTTGTATCATAGCATGATTGACTGGTGATGTGGGATTATTTTCCTTAGATTGTAAACTCCATAAAAATAGGAAATTATACTTCCTCAAAGACAACTACAGAGCTGCATATATCATAGGTACTCAATAAATATTTATTAAATTGAATCATCAAAAGTGTAATATCCCACAAAGAAGAGGTGTGGGGACAGAGCCAGAAGTGCAGTTTCCAGGCTCTCGGCCTCATGTGGAAAAGTGCTGGCTCAGGTAGTAAATGGCCATCAACTGTGATTGGATGGCCATCAGCTGTGGCTCATTGGCCGTCAGCTGTAACCAGTGAGCCATTGGCCACTAATATAACTGCTGTGGCTACGCTAGCAGAAAATGGGGGCTAGCGAGAAGATGGTGGCTGGGCTGGCAAGCGGCGGAGAGTGGATTGCGGATTGTAGAGAAGTGGATTGCAGCTAGCAAATGGGGAGTTGGTTGGTTGGCAGAGAAACGCGGACGGCAGGTTGCGGATCGTGTGACTCCTACTTCCTGTGTCTCCAACCCAGGCACTAGCGAGAATACAGTGGTATGACTCCCCTACCTATGGCTCAGTAGGTGTTCCTTTTTGGCCTCACCATGTTCTGTGTTCTTATGTGGGGAACGGGACCAGAGATTCCGTAGGCCACCCTGCACGACACATGGCGCAGCGAGCAGGGTACAGTACCAGCCAAAACTCTCCGAAGGGCGGTGGAGCAGTTTGTGCGTATGAACACTCAGTCTCAGGAAGACCAGGAGGAGCAGCTGCCAGAGAGCTGGACCCCCGTGGAGGGGTGGGAAGATGTGGACGGTTCCCCAACCAGCAGAGGCCGGAGAAAGCGGAGGACATTGCAGCCCTGTGGGCTGGGAAGTGCTTGCCGACGCAGCCTGGATGCGGGACTTGTCCCAGGAGGAAACGCTTGCTGAGTCCTCCTTGGGAGATGAGGGTGAGGTCAAGGTCGTCCCTCACCCCCAGGACAGCCCTGGTGAATGACTATGGACTACGGGGAATGGCCTTCCATCCCTAATTCAATGGACCACTTGACTGTTTGGGAACATACCACCATGTAGTGGGACTGGCGGATGTTTGCTTTTGTGTCTTGACTGGCCGCCATTGAGAATATGTAAGCACCTTGACTGTGAGTCGCTGTTGTTCCAGCACGGTACCCCGAGAGGTCCAGAGAGAGTGGCAGTGCCCTGAGAGGCCTGGCTGAGTCCAGGAAGTCTGGCTGTGCCCAGAGAGAGTGGCTGTGCCCTGAGAACAATGGCTGAGCGCAGTAAGTCTGGCTGTGCCCAGAAGCACTGGTGGTGCCCTGAGAAAACCTGGCTGTGTCCAGAGAGCCTGGCTGTGTCTAGGATATTGCATTCACCTCTAGGCTCCTTGCACAGGGCCCCTCTCGGAAGACGCTTGTCACATAGATTGTGAGGCGAGACCCTGTAGGGGTGGAGAGTGGGGACAGAGCCCCAGAAAGCAGTTTCCAGGCCCTCAGCCTCACTTGGAAAAGTGCTGGCTCAGGTAGTAAATGGCCATCAACTGTGATTGCATGGCCATCAGCTGTGGCTAGTTGGCTGTCAGCTGTAACTAGTGAACCATTGGCCGCTAATATAACTGCCGTGGCTACGCTAGCAGAAAAATGGGGGGCTAGCAAGAAGATGGTGGTTGAGCTAGCAAGTGGCGGAGTGTGGATTGCGGATTGCTGTTAGCAAATGGGGAGTCGGTCGGTTGGCAGAGAAAAGTGGACGGCAGGTTGCGGATCGTGTGACTCCTACTTCCTGTGTCTCCAACCCAGGCACTAGCGAGAATACAGTGGTACGACTCCCCTATCTATGGTTCAGTGGGTGTTTCTCTTTGGCCTCACCATGTCCTGTGTTCTTATGTGGGGAGCGGGACCAGAGACCCCGCAGGCCGCCCCGCACAACAAGAGGCAATCAAGGTCTAGATGGTTGAACTGGAGAATTCTATAAGATATATATGGAAAATATAACACTCATTGTACACAAACTCTTTCAGAAAATAGATCTGAGAGAACTTCCCAACTCACTTAATGAAGCCATCGCTACCCTGATACCAAAGCCAGACAAAGATAGCACTAGAAAACTATTGACCAGTATCTCTCATGAACATGGAAGCAATAATCTTTCACAAAATATTAGCAACTTGAATCTAGCAACAGATAAAAGGATGACCACCATGACCAAATGGTATTTATTCTAGCAATGCCAGGCTGATGTCTCTCTCTCTTCACTTTCTGGTATTCCCTTTACATGTATGTTATACATTTTGCTATTATCCCACAGTTTTTGGATATGCTGTTCTGCTTTGTTTCCTTTTCAGTCTTTTTTCTCTTTGCCTTTCGGTTTTGGAAGTTTCTATTGTCATATCCTCAAGCTCAATGTTTCTTTCTTCCTCTGTGTCCCATCTACTAACGAGCCCATCTGAGGCAGCCTTCATTTCTGTTACAGTAGTTTTGATCTCTGGCATTTCTTTTTGATTCTTTCTTAGAATTTCCATCTCTCAGCTTATATTACCCTTGCAATGTACGTATCCATTATCCATAGTTAAAAAAATCCTGGTCTGTTAATGCCGACATTCCTGCTATATCGGACTCTGATTCTGATGCTTGTTCAACATATTCGAGCTGTGCCTTTTGCCTTTTAATGTGCCTTCTAATTTTTTGTGACAGCAGACGTGATACACTGGGTAGGAAGAACTGCGGTAAGTAGGGCTTTAGTGATGAAGTGCGAAGGTGTGGGGAGAGGGCAGTCACTCTGGAGTCCTGCGATGGGTGTCTCTTTGGTGAGCCTGGACTCTGACCCTCCCCAGGGCTTCCTAGTTCTTTCCCCTTCCTTAGGTGGGGAGCTGGAGTTTGGTACTTTCCTTCCTCCACGTAGGTTAGGCTCTGGTTAAACCTCAGCAGGTGTGTTCTGGTACAATAGATTCACCTGAGGGTAGGACTTGTTAAGAAGAACAGAATGATCTGGTCTGTTTTAAAATGGTTCCTTTTCCCCTCCCCCTGCCGGAAGCGCCAGGAGATTTGTTCCCACTACTGACAGTGAGAATGTGGTGGAACTCCGGGAAGTAAAGCTCACAGAAGTGCAGGGGCCCCTGACGACTGGGTCCCCCTGGAATTTTTACCTCTCAGCATCATCCACATGGAACTTTCAGCAGTGGTCAGTTCCGGTTCAGGTTTTCCTGCCCATGCCCTGGTTGCTGTAGAGGTCTTTCTCCGGTAAATTACAATTCTCCATAGTCACCTGCCTGTGTCTCCAGTTTGGGGACAGCAGTTTGTCTTGTGGCCTCACTTTCCGATGGATCTAAGAAAAGCTATGGTTTTTTTCAGCTTTTTACTTATTGTTAGGATGGAGTTGTGACTTCTAAGCTGCCGATACAGCAGGGTTGATTTATTATCAAAATTCAATTTGTGTAATAGACCATATTAATAGAATAAAGGACAAAAACCATATGATTATCTCAATAGACAGAAGAACACCTGAAAATATCCAACATACATTCATGGTAAAAGTTCTCAGCAAATTAGGAAGAGATGAGAATTTCCCCAACGTGGCAAAGGGCTACAGCTAACATCATGCTTAACGTGAAAAGCCTGCATGTTTTCTCTCCTTAAGATTTGAAAGGAGACAAGTGTGTCTGCTCTTGCTATTTTTGTTCAGAAATGCATTGGAGATTCTACTCAGTGCAATGAGGCAAGAATAAGAAACTAAAGATATACAGATTGGAAGGTTAGAAGTAAAATTATCTTTGTTAATAGACGGCATGATTTATATGTAGGAAGTCTTAAAGAATCTGCCAAAAAGCTATCGGAATTAAAAGGTCACAAGAATAAGGACAGTATGCAAAAGGTAGTTGTTTTCTGTATATTAGCAATTAATAATCCCAAAACAAAATTAAGAAAACAATACCATTGCCAAATTGATGTTGAAAAAAGAATACAGACCAAATCCGGGATATTTTTTTCTTTGAGGAGTTCTGCCTAAGGGTCTCACCAATTTCTTTTTAAGAAGGTATTAGGAGTTAAGACATGATCTGTATTGTGTAGATTTTATAAATGATTGTGTGGGTTTTATAATATAAAAAAATTGATGAAGTTCTATTGAAAATAGATATACCAGTCAGTGACTCCAATTGATCAAGATTCTAGCGGTTGGAAAAGATTTTTTTGCTGTTTAGGCATATAATATGGTAACATTATCTACCTATCAGACTGAACAAGATGTTACTAATCCACCTTCCTGGGCAATTTAATAAAAGTGGCAGCAATCTTAAAAGAAAAAGAAAAAGAAAGAAAGCAATATCATTTACTATGGAATAAAAAGGAACACTAAAATGCATAGGTGTAAATTTAACAAAAAAGTGTAAGAACTGTATGCAGAAAACTAAAAGAATTTTCCCCCCCAAATTAATGACCTAAATAAGTGCCAGACACAAACAAAAGAACATGTATGATTGCATTCATATGAAATTTCTATAAAAGGCAAAACTACAGAGACGGAGAGCAGGCTGTCTGGAGCTAGAGTGGGAGCAGGGTTGATGGCAACTGGACAAGGGGACTTTGGGAGGTGATGAAAATATTCTAAAGCTTGAGTATGGTGATGGTTACATAACTGTGTCAATTACTAAAAGTCATTTGATCTGTATGCTTCAAATGGGTGAATTTTATGGTATTACAAGTTATCACAAAAAGCTGTTAAAGAAGGAGAAATCTCTACAGAGGAAGTTGTATCAGATGCCAATATCTTGGAAGGTACCCTTCCTAAACGTTTCTTGTTTCTTCCTTTTCAAGTGAGAAGGGTTTTCCGTTTTCCTTTTTTGCTTTTTGAACAGGCTACTTCCTGGTGATTCTAGGGAAGGATTATTCCCCAGAGCAGATGTACATTATAGTTCGTGCTGAGTCTCTTCTTCATTGGGGACAGTTGCCAGGAGAGTGAGGCCCAGCTGGAGAGGGCTGAGTGGGGCTTCTGGGGTAGGCTCCCCCCAGTTCTCCTCTAATTACTCCAGCTGAGCACAGAAGAAAGGCAAAGCCACAGGGAGGCATATTAATTAAAACGTCTCCTTTTTCTGGTGGGCCATTGTCGTTCTCTTCCATTTTAGGAGGTTATGGTGTAGGTGTACACTTTGTTATTTCCTTCCATCTTCAGCATAGTTGTATGATGGAAGAAGTTCACATTTTAATATTCAGAACAGTCACTTGGGTGGATTAATAAGTAGGAATTTCTAATTACCAGGTGAGGTCAGGGAAGAAAAAATATCTGTTATACTTTCAAAAGTTTTGGGAACTGTCTTGAGGGGAGCTGTCTCTAGCGATTTCCTTCTGGTGCAGCTCATTGGACACAGTAGAAAGACCTTGGCCCTGGAGCTTTTTGGTGCCTGTTACTCCCAGTGAGATTTAACAAGAGACATATAATAACCCCACTTGCTGAGCTTGCTTCCCTTGTTTGTTGAGGCCTTCACTGCCAATGAGCAAGGGCAGGGGCAACCTGCCTCTTCGGGAATATGGAGAGAAGATGGCTTTGATCTTTTCTGCTGCAGTTATTGATATATTTTCCATTTCACCAGTGTCCCCATCTCTCTTCCCACCTAAAAAAAAGCCTAAAACACACAGCAAGAAACCATTAACGTAAACTGGTTGTTACTCAGGAGGCTTTTTGATTGGATGTCTTAATTTAAAGACTGCTCTGTTCCTTGTAAAATCGGAGCCTATGTTCTCGGGGACATATGCTGCGTTAGAGCCCTGAATGGTCCCCTGTGGATCTCGGTGGGGGTTAAAGCCCAGAGAGTGGCAGAACGATGCTGTCTTCCTTTTGTTGTGCAGGGCATTATTTTTCCTTGCTTTTTCTGAAGAGCGCAAGCTGTGTGTATTAAGGCAACTTGTTTGGCATAAATGTCTACTGACATTTTCAGGTAGCAAGAGCGTGTCATTTATAGGCATCTTTGTGTCGACTTGTCAGCACTAGACCTGCGAAGGTGTCTCCCACAGCAGTGGCCTTCTCCCCTATCCCCCTGGAGGCCACTGTTCTGCTTCCCGAGTCACAGCATTCTTTCTCCTGTTCTCCAGAGGACCAGGATGTTCCTTTCTCTGTCCCAGAAGCTCATTCCTTCCTCCAAACATTTCCATAGTCTATTTATTCCATCTGTCATGCCCTCTCATCTCCAAACCCGTTTCATTTCCTCTGTGAAACCAACTCCTTTCTGTTCTGAACTCCTAAGCCTGGATTTTCCCTGTTGAACTCATTTCCGAGTGATGATAGGCCCTGATGGTTAGTTGAGCAGCCCTTTTCCCTTTGTAGACACCATTCATCTAAGAGTGGCCACGTGTATCTCCGTTCAGGCCAATACGGTGGGAGAAAAGGGCTGTGGGGTCTCTGGAAGGTTTGTTTTCCTGATATAGGTGTTGAGCCGCCAGGTGTGAGGCTGTCAGGACAGTGAGCGAAACTGAAAGGAACAATCAAGTCTTTGTTTATTGTGACACTGTAAGCAAGAGGCCGGGACTGGCCCTGGCCCCCAGTGTCCACTCTCTCCCATGGAACAGCCTCGGGCAAGGGTGCAGCACAGATGGGGGAAACAATCATTCCTGAGGATCCTGCCTTTTTATGGATCTGGAGGGTCTGGGAGAGGGAGAGGGGCAAGGTCAGAGTAGAAGAGTGCTGAGTCGGAGCGGAGAAAATGCCTTGGCCAGGGCCCCTGGAGGAGGTCTTGGTGGAGGTGCCTTGGAAATGCCTGAGCCCAGGCCTCTGATGAGGGGGCCTCAGAATAGAGCCGCCTGGGCTTGGAATGCAGATAGGTGTGGCGCCTGGCCGCCAGGCGGGCTGGGGAGGGCTGAGTCCGTGACTGTGACTCCCTCCAGAAATCTGCAGTTCTGCAGGGCAAAGCCCGGTAATAGCCTATGGTTAGGCCTGAGTGATCACACACAGGAGTTTGCTTTACAGCTGAATTTTTCTTTTTTTTTTTTTTGGCTCAATTTTTCAACAGAAGCCACCTCTCCTCCTTTTTATTTTCTTTAAAAGCTGACACGTGACCTGGTGGTTGGAGCTGCAGCAGGAAACAAGGGTCCATAGGGATATAGCAAGGGAATTCAGAGGTTCTGGAGTTAACTAAAGCAGAACCAGCCACTGCATGCCTCTGGACTTCCGCCTGGGGGAGGAGGAATCAATTCCTAATATCTAAGTCACTATGGTCACATTTTCTGCTCTTCGTGGCCTCAAATATTCCTAATTGGTACACCATTTAATCATAGTGTTTTCTACTGTTATATAACTGATATTGATCTAAATTATTACATGTAGTTTGTTATATCCAAAAGGACCAATCTCAGCCATTGTCTGCTACCATACTATTTCCCTTTAATCTTATTTCAATTCAGAGTTGATGGTCAGCATGCTTTTTCAAAGCTAAGGCACTAGAGATAAAAACCATGTGATTCTTAGTGTATTTGTTGGCATTCCTAGAAGAATAATGCTGAGCAAAACTCCCAGTGTCAATGGCCGTGAAACCGAAGACCGGAGTCAGGTCCCAGTAACAAATCTGATTAAAGAAAGCACCGGCTGACGGCTGTTTGCCTTGGGAATGTTCAGTGCTCTCCGTGATGGGCTTAGGTCTTGGCCTAGTGTCACCCTATTGCCCAGGAGAGGACAAGTGCCTGGACTCACATGTAGGATGATCGTTCCCCTTCTACGTTATTCCATCTAAAAGCAGGCCAATTCCTTTTTCAATAAAGTGCAGCTCTATGTTTCTTAGGACAGTATTTCTTGGGAGGAGTCGCTGGGTTGTAGGCCCAGCTGTCGCCTTCTTGGCCAACATTATGTAAGCTTCATCAGTTTGTGAATAATGTTGAAAATGTTGATTTTATTGACCTTCCATGAGCCCGTGGCTTGTGTATACAAATTGTTTACGCCCTAGACACAGACTCCTGGCTGCTGAGACTTAGGGGAGACTCGTAGCACCACTTCCCAGATTCCAGGTGAGTAAACACAGCTTCTTGACAGGTGAGATCATTTAAAGAGAGGCAAAGCAGGTGTGTCTCAGGGTTTCCTCCTTAGGATGTACTCAGTGACTTGCTATCATTCCTGGAGGAGCCAAATTCATTTTTCTTGCTACAGACAACAGGCAGATGAGCATTTGCCCAAATGCTGATGGTGCAGTGTAGTTTTTCAGCTTCAGAGTGGCTTCCAGAGACAATGCCCCTCCAATCTAATTACTTTTCTTTAAATCAGTTCATTCACAGCCCAAGTCGTCAGTTTTGGCAGCGGGTCTCCAGCATTTAATTGGTCCAGTTCTAAAAACCCTACACAGGTCAACTCATTGACGGCTGATAGGTTATATTTCACCACCAGCTTACCTTGAACGGTTCCTCAGTGAGTAACACTTGATAATTCACTATCATACGGGCACTCTGTTGAGAGTGTTAATATCTGCTCATGTAATTTCTCAGGTTGAAATTTTACAGGCATGTTTCATGGCATAAGATGATTTAAAAAATGACGCTAAGAGAGCTAAAATTGGTTGACTGCTGTGCGGGGCCATGTGCCAGCAGTGACATGCCTTTGCTCCTCGAATCTCACCATAACCAAATAAAGTGGGTAGAACTTTGGGGCCCATTCTGGTTGTACATGGTCGTAGACTCGACTGCTTCCTGAGGAAAACCCTGTCCTTCTCTGCAGCTATTACCTTGGTCCCTCTCCGTGTGGCTGTCAGTGGGTTCTTCTCCAGGCTCAGGCCTGATGGGTCGGCTTCTTGACCTTCATAACAGCAGGTTAACCCTCCTCTTTTCTTGCTGCACATTGAACACATGAATCTGCCTTTAACGGAGAGTTAGGTGGACTGGACAGAGCTTGGCTGTCAGGAACAGTGTTCGTGAGAGGACCCACAGGGTATGGGGTCTGTCCGGTGTGCCGTTGCCTTTTCCGCTGTCCCGTAAGTGGTGACCACTAGTCTCATGTGACTATTTAAGTAAAAATAAATTAAAAATTAGAATTTTAAATCTACTTCCTCAGTCAAAATACCCATACTTGAAGAACTCAAGCACCCACGTGGCCAGTGGCTTTCGCGTTGGAAAGCACAGATATAGAACGGTGTGACGGCTGAGGGAAGTTTTATTGAACAGCAAGCGCTATGATAGAGTAGTCAGGAGTTTCACATCTGGACTGCTTTTTTTAAAAAATATTTTCATTGAGTTGTGCTTTGATGTGTTGGCAGTGGCCTATTCTAATGACGCGTCTTGAGTGTTATGTGTCAGACACTGTTTTGAACACTTTTTATGAACTGACTCACTTATTACAGCAGTTCCACACAGTAGGCGTCACTCTCAGCCCCATTTTACGCGTAGGCACATAGAGGCGCAGAGTCAGTGACTGGCTGTGGCCTCCAGACGGGAAATGGTGCAGGAGGAATGTGCGCCTCCTCACTTTGTCGCCACCCCATGCTGCTCTGCCGTGGAGCTGCCTGGGAATTTGTTGTCAGGATCTGAGGGGTGACTAGTACTTTCATCACTTCCTGTTCGGGTCCCGTCCTCCTGGCCGTGGCTCTTTATTTCATTTCTGTTACCACAGCGATGCAGTACCATTCTGATGCCAACCGTCTGGAGTTAGCAATTCCCAAAACACTGCCCTCACTTCTGACACCAGTCACAGTTTCGGGAGCCCCCAGATCACCCACACTTCTGACCATGTGGATACAAATTTGGGGGTGCCTGTGATTGAGGTCTGGTAATTTGCTAGAACAACCCATAGAATGCAGGAGAGCACTGGAGTGATTACAGTTTTGTGTCGAGGCTGTCGATCGGGACCAGCCACATGAAGGGACGATTAGGAGGGGAAGCGTCACCTCCCCACCCATGGATGTGTTCACCACGCCCAAGCTTACTCGAGTGCGGGGGTTCAGTTTTTATTGGGGTTTCATTACACAGGTGCAATGAACCGAATCGTTGGCCTTGTGATTGAACTTCGTCTTTTGTCCCCCTCTCCTTCCTGGGGTTGGGCTGGCTCACAGCGTCAAGCTCTAATCCCTGGGTTGGTCTTTCCAGTGACCCCTTCTGAGTTAGTATAAATCAGGGCTGATGCCAGGGACTCCTGAGTAACAAAGCCACTCCCGTCACTGAGGAAATTCCAAGGACTTAGAGGTTACGCCCAGGAACCAGGGACCGAGACCCGACAAAGTCTTCCTTATACACCAGCATGTATTTCTTTAACCCGCCTCAAGTCCTTTGTGAAATGAAATGGAGGATTTACGTGTGTGTGTATGTGTGTATAAATAGAAATGTAGACATTTTATGTATATGTATAAATACATATGTATTTTAACATAGGTGCAAGTGGACTAGCAACCGTAGTTTTCCAGATGCCCAGACTAAAGAGTGCCTCAGAAATAACCTGGTTTTACGTAACTCTTATTTAACTGATGAAGGTGCCGTGGCTTGCCCAGCTGCTTAGTGGCTGAGGTGGCACTGGAACTCGGGGTTTTGAATCTTACACTTAATACTCTTCTTGTCTTCACCATCTCCCGCTCCTCCTCTAACCTGAATCACATACTGGCACCTCAGGCTTTTCTCACCACCGCGCTGCCCCTGGAAGCCGCGGCTGCCCTCAGGAGACAACAGTGGCCAGTGGGCAAATCTCAGTACAAACAGTATTTTTCTGCCTCCTGCCTTTGCACACATCCATTCCTTCTGCCTCAAATGTTGTTCTCACCCATTGGCTATTTCTGAATTGTTTTTAAACGTACTAGCTAAACCTGACCTCCTCAGGGAAGTCTTCGCCGACCGGCTCTTCTCTCTTAAAGTTAATCTCTCCTTCCTCTGCGTTTTCACATTATTTAGAATATGCCTTTATCAGTGGTCATTATCACACTGTATTTTCATTCTTTTCCCACACCTCCCACCTCAGCAGAATTCTTGGTTCCCCCCCTTGTTGCCACGAAGCCTGTGCCTCTCGTCTTCCCAATCCAGATAGAGCATCATCAGGGACTCAGCTGCCCCATCTGAAATCCTAGGAGTCACGCGAGGTCCCCCTTGTTTTCATCTTGCACATCTAATGAACAGCAAGTCCTTTGTTCTCCAGCTTAAATATGTCCAAAGCTCTTCTCTCCTACCTCCAAACTCGTCTCTCTTCTTCCACTCTTGGTTTCTTTCCATCCGTTCTCCATACAGTGGCCGGGGCTCTTTCAATGTGGAAAACAACTTTTGTTACTTCTAGCTTAAAATCCTCTGTTGGCTTCTTTCCGTGACATCAAATCCAAACTTCTTATTGTGCCTGGTGAGAACCTCCGTGATGTAGCCTGTTCCTCCTCCGTTTTTCCCCAGGCTCCCTCCTCTGCTGGGTCCTGGTCTCTCTGGATTCCTTTCTGTTTTCACACACACACCACGTTTGTTCCTGCCGCAGGGCCTCCCCCGGTGTGGCTGGCGCTGTGAGTGGTGGGAAGAAGGAAGGTCGGGCTTCTGTCCCTCTCCACAGCCTCCATCAGCGTCCCCCAAACCAGTCGAAGTCCACACAGAATCTAAGTAAAAAGGGTTGGCTTGCTCCGCCGATGTAGCATCAAGATGAGTTCCTTGCTCTTTCCCTTCCACACAGATCCCGCCAGGATCTTTAGGCTCATGTCTTCTCAAGCCTCGGTGAAAATGTCATCTCCAGAGAGAGCCTTCCTCGATCCATTTCCGCTCCCGCCTCGCTCTGTGAGATTACCTTGTTTGACTGACTTTGATAGCACTCAATACATTGTCGTGTTTATTTAAAATTGTTGTCTGGCCTCCCTAGAAGACACACTCCAGGGTTGTAGGAACCTTGTCTGTCGGGCACATTGCTCGTTTCCAGCACCCGAGCTGTCGTGGGCACAGAGGAGACCCTCAACCACCGGAAGTAGCTGAGGGAAAGAATACCACTGTCGTCTGCCCCAGGCTGGGCGCTTCCCTAAGCCAGGCCTTGTGACTTCCTTTCTGGTGGCACCAGTAGCTCAGGGAGTTGTGCAAGGAAGGAAGTCAGGAAAAGTCCATTGAGTAACATTGAATACAATTTGGGTTTTATCATTTATTATCTGTGTGAACTTGGGCAAGTCCCTTAATGTCTTTTTTAAAAAGAATTTAAAAATTTCAATTACAGTTGATGTACAATATGATGTTGGTTTCAGGTGTACAGCATAGTGAAGAGACATTTATGTAGTTTACGGAGTGGTCACCCGATAAGTCTAGTACCCACCTGGCACCATACATAGTTATTATATTACAGTCGCATTGACTATATTCCTTATGCTGTACTTTAAAGCCCCTTGACTGTTTTTATAACTGGCAATTTGTATTTCTTAATCCCTTTACCTTTTCCCCCATTCTCCCAACCCCCCTTAACCTCTGTGAACCTCATTTGTAATGCTCATTTCTTAGGGAGGCTGTCAAGACGAAAGTAGTCAGTGGATACTGTATTCTACAAATGCAGGGGACAGGTAGCTGCCACTGGTCGCGTTTCTGCTGACCATGGCAGTGGGGCTTGGCCTAACCGTGCGCTCCTCAGCCTAAGCTCTGCCTCACTGGCCTCAGGCCTGAGGTGCACCTCTGGTCAATTATCGAGAGGCCGGAAGGGTGTTACCGTGACCCTTGCTCCTGTAGTGCTCACAGTAATGCAGACCTACTTGGTGACACGGCGCCTTCCGCAGGCACGTGGTGCTGCCCATACATTGGCCTTACTTCCCCGGTGCTGCTCGAGTGTCTCCGTGAGCCATGCCATGTCGTTTCTCCAGCTAAATGATTAGCGTCCAGCCGTTCCTGTGTTTTAATGCTTGTGTTCAGTTCATTTAAAAAACGCTCCCGATAAGGATTCTTAGTTCATTTAAAACCTGTTTAAAGCTCAGAGAATACTTGTTATTAAAAAAAAAAAAGAAATCATTCAGCTCAGGGCCTTTTTTCAGGGTGGGATTAAGAATCTTGACAGATATCAATGATGATTTGGCCAAGTGACATTTGAGTGTTGGTGTCTGATTCTGGGAAACACAACCCTGCAGAGCTGTGTTTGACAATGCATGCCAAAGAGGGTGGGAAAAACGGATTCTGCAGATGCCCCCATGAAAGCCGTCCTTTTATAGTAGGCAGGAAAAAGCAGTTGGAGATTATCTCAGTTTGAGGGAAGTGTGACTTTTAGACCATCCAGAGAATAGGAGTGCCCTGGGAGGGCTGAAATTGTGGAAGGTGCTACCCAGGATCCAAAGGGTCCAGAGGATGAGGGAGAGCGTGGGGCGATAGTGTCAGCCCAGGCGAGGTCGGATCATTGATTTGTAGTTTTCTCCCCCCCTTTGGTTGTTAGACATCCTGGTCTGGGATCCAGGGCTGCCTTCTGTCGTTCTGCTTTGCGTGTTTTAGCCTTTTCCATCACTTGCCTCATCTTTCCCCTCATCTATTTCATCAATGTCTGTGTGAGCTTAGCCAAGACCCTGTTTAGTGGGTACTGAGGAGCAAAGCGCCATCTTGTTCTGGTAACATGCTGGCATATTTGTCAAGAATCCTCTGGGAATATCATTCCCAACCCCAAGGTGATGACGACTGCTAGTTTGGATTTCAGGCATTTTATGATACCTAAATTTTCACAGTTCCCCTGGAGTCACTTCCATACACAGCGACCCACTGCCCAAGTGGACGAAGCCCTGAGCTGCGCCTGTGGGTGGTTAGCTATGGCTGATAACCCCTGTAGACACGTGCTGGTGTGGGGTGTTCAGGTTTCTCTCTGTCCCAATTCCAGTCTTCCCACACTGGCTTTCCTACCTCTGTCCTGAGCTCCTGGCATGATAGGGTTGTGGCATGTGCTTTATTCTAAGGGCGTTAGATGGGTGCTCCCACTTAATCCTCACAAGCACTTTTTGAGATAATGGTCCAATTCACCTTGTTTTACACATAAAGAAAAGGAGACGCAGGGAGACTAAGCAAATTAGCTGTAGTGAAATGCACCAAGAGCAGACCTGACCCTGAGGGATTTATCCCCTTAACCACTGTGCGTGTAACATCAGATACGTACGTCTGCCTATTGTACTCTCATTAGACAAATGCTTTGTTGACAAACGACTGCCCAGAATTCTGCCCTAAGTGAGGTTTTCTGGAGAGAGAAAACACGTGCATGAAAAAGTTTTATCATGAGGAGTCAAGATCAATGTCAGTACCAGAGAGCAACCTTGGGCTATCTCAAGGAAGTACGTGGGAAGGTCCAGGTGCGTGCTCAGAAGATCCTGCTAAATTAAAAGATTAGTTTTGGCCTTGTGAGGTCTGGAGGAAGTTTAAGGCAACTACCCGTGGACACTAAATTCAAAACTACAAGAAATGTATTAATCAATAAGTTTCAACTATTGTTGCACAATCACTTCTGTCCACGTACGCTGTATTATCAGTGGTTGGTGAGGATAGAGGTGTGGTTATTCACACTTGCTGCACTGGAGGCAAGTTTGGTTTTCAGTAATTGGGAAGCCCCCCACCAACAAAATTCTGTGCTCTTCAGTTTTAAGTCCCACAATTCTATTCGTTCGTTCATTCATTCATTCACTCACTAAACCCTTTCTGAGCATCTGTAATGTACCAGGCACTGGACGTTACATACCAGAAAACAGGGCATAGTCTCTGGACTTAAGAACTTCCCAGTCTTCTGAATGAGAAAAAAAATAAAATTTTATTCAATGTCTGAACAGGAAAATCAGTGTTTTAGTGCAGCACAAGGTTTAAAATTTGCAAAGGTTTACTTAGGTGTTTCTTGCTATTAAAAATCATATATCTCTCTATCTCTCTATCTCTCTATCTCTCTATCTCTCTATCTCTCTATCTCTCTATCTCTCTATCTCTCTATCTCTCTATCTCTCTATCTCTCTATCTATCTATCTATCTATCTATCTATCTATCTATCTATCTATCTGGAATAAGTGTTACCTTTCAATGGCTACAGTTGTCATTATTATTTACTCTGAAGCCGCCTTCGCTGTGTGCTTATCCCAGTTCTGTCTGCTAGGCCTGAGCCCTGGACTCACTCGGTGCCTGTGGAACACAAGACTTGAAAGCTGGTGTGGTAGTTACTGGCCAGTAGTATCTTGCATTAAGTAATTTACCAGCATATTTAGTTGTCATGAGATTCAAAGAAACAATGAAAAATAAAATAAGCCCATCATCATCTCCTGCAGCTGAGAATCATTATTCACCCATTATTGGTTATTTCATGTGTACATGCAAACATTTTGAACATAGAGAAGTCTTTTAGTGAGACGTGGTTGCAGCTGATCTTCAGATGCTCGCTTTGAAGCTTCTACGGCGATTCCTCAGTCAGCAAGGACTGCGTCTCCTGAATTCTGTGTGCATCCTGATTTCTCTAGAAAAATCCATAGACTTGTAAAAAGAGCATGATATGTAAAACTACTAACAAAATTTTACCAACAGAGTTTCCTCTGTTGACCATACTTTATTTTAAACCACAGAGAAGTTTACAGAGCATTTTACATGTGATTTTTAGAAGCATACGAAAAAGTGCCCAGCTACTTTAGACCAGGGAAAATAGTTTATTTTTTTAATTTTTTAAAAATCCTAGAGAGGTGGACTTGGATATTATGAGCTGAGAGCACAGAACATTAAAATTGAAGTGACCTTCAAAACCAACCCGAGACGGAGTCTCGCTCAGTGTGTGACTCTGCCCTCTTGCCTTTTTTTCCTACTGCCTGTTTGGATGGGGTATTCACTACTTGCAAGGCAGCCCATTGTACTGTGGAGCAACAGCCAACTGTTTGCTTTAGTTAATGAGGTCCTGTTTCCTTTTAATACCTTCCAGTTGGTTTTGGATATTTTGAATTATATAAGCAGGCTTAAAGAGAATAGGAAAATTGTACTGCTACTGATTTTCAGTCTGGACGCTAATTTTATCTTGAACCTATGTTGTCTTTAACACCGAATTCTTTCAGTGCCAAAGAAGTGAGCCTGTAACACTTTTCTCTCTAATTACGGTAGTTATAACTCTCAAACTTTGTGGAGTCTGAATCAGCGATCTGTCGTAAATACATTGCGATTATTATCTGGTGACTGATATCAATTTTCCTTCTGTCTCCGAATTAGTCCTCTATTTGTTTACGTTACCGATTCAGTAGGAGTAATTATGTAACAAGAAAATGGTGCTGCCACTTTAAATAAACCGCTCAGCGACTAAAACATCAGAACCATAATTAGTGGCATCACTCACAGCTTCCATTTTAATACATAATGGAGAAGGGTATCATTAGGTTTTAATGAACTTGCTTTTGTTTTCACTGTATGATTGTTTTATTTCACTCTGGAGGTGGTGACTTCAAAACACTGAATGTCACTAAGCATCTTTATTTCATACTTGGGGGCTGCAGTGAATGTAACTACTTGCCTCTGACATTGGGCTACCAGTTTCTAGTCTGTTTTTCAAAAGCAAACACAGTTCCTTCTCGTACCTGGACTGGAGTGTCAGTCCAAGGCCGTTCGGCGAATTGCCAGGCCCGGGTGGGGTAGAGAGGCCCAACAGTGTTAAGGAGTTTCAAAGGAAAACCTTCTCTATCTAAGGCATGAAAAGAGTGGAAAAGGAAGTGTGAGAATGAGAGAGAGAGATTGGGAATGAGCGTGAGCACGGGGGAGTCGGGATGGCTGCACGGCAGAACACAGCCCCCTGAATTTATTAATATTCTAGCTCCTTGGGATCCGAAGAATCCTTATGGTTTCATGGAAGCATATAACCGTCTCATGTCCCAAATTCACCCTGTGCACTCAACTTTCTCTTTGCCGTATGGCAAAGGGGAGGGGAGGGAACATCATACAACCAGATTTCTAACACTTTGTTAATGAGTGTTACTTGGAAGTCACATTAGATTTATGATGCACAGATCACTGACTCATGGTGCCCTGTAAACACCAGCAGAAGAACCTCAGGCCCCTAAAGCATTTGCGAATAGCATGATCTCTTATTTTTTGAGAGAAGGAAAATGGCAATTCATTTGAGACTCCAAATTAACGCACATACCCCCTGTCCACCCCACACTCGGCCACACCTTGTATCAGTATTTATACCTTGTTTTGACTGAAACTTATGGAGCTCTGACGAGCAAGACTATTGCAGGTGAATTCCTATGGCAAACTAATACTTTCAGAGCCCAGGGCAAGGATACAAATGAGAGCCTACCTACCATATATCTAAATATTTAAAAGTTGTAAATCAGGTTGAAAAGCTATTCAATAAGATATGTTCTAGCCTCCGACGTTAACAAATTCATATGGTAATGACTTGGACAGCTAGGTTCTGGACTCCGCAGAGTTTCGTGCTAGAAGTAGCAGCAGAGACAGGCAGTGGCCTTGCCCCTCCCGCAGCCCCACCTCCATTCCTGCGTGTGGACACTTGCGTGGCAGCGTGAAGCTCAGGTCATGCCCCTGCAGACAGCGGCCTTCCTGGAAGCTGGCTCAAGGCCGTCTGAGCAAAGAATTCTGGGGACCTGGACGTTGGAGCCAGGTTTAGGGGCAGGCTCATCCCTTGGGTCCTGGGCACTCTCTAAGGTATGGGTCTCAGGACAGGGGCCCCTCTTGCTTGAGTAGAAGGGGGTACTGGGAGTCTTGCAAAATCATGGAGTTCTAACATTGGAAGAGAACTTGTAGATCATTTGGTCCAAGGCCTTCATTTTGCAAACAAAGCAACTGAGATTCAGAGAGGTTATGTGACTAGCCAGGGTCACACCCCGAGCTAATGGCAGAACTCAGACTAGAGCTCAGAGCTCTCACCGTTTCCTCTCTGTCCGACCTTTCTATGTGCAGTGAGATCCCCATGTAAGTATAGTTTCCATTGCTTTTCAGTTTGAGACTGTTGCTCAGGCAGTTGAGAAAAAGCCCTGGGATAACTGGTGACGTCACCTGGAAGCCTTGGCAGCAGTGGGTCCATCCTGGCATTGTACTAACCAGGAATGAGGAAGGGATGGAGGCGGGAAAGTGGGGGCTCCCTTGAGCAAAAGCTCTACGGTAAACGGAGCTGAGGAAACCATGAGTTGAAAGTGGCCCTTTTACCGAGAATAAATTAGAGGACCACACATGGGAGCACGACAGGAAATCCTCTGGGTGGCGTGCCCATCTTCTCTTCCATTCTCTGTGTAGCAAGAAATTCCTGGGACATCTTGGGATGGGTAGCAGTTATTACATAAAATAGATTTTCGGGCCGGCCCGGTGGCTCAGGCGGTTAGAGCTCCATGCTCCTGACTACGAAGGCTGCCGGTTCGATTCCCACATGGGCCAGTGGGCTCTCAACCCCAAGGTTGCCAGTATGATTCCTTCAGTCCCGCAAGGAATGGTGGGCTCCGCCCCCTGCAACTAAGATTGAACATGGCACCTTGAGCTGAACTGCAGCTGAGCTCCCAGATGGCTCAGTTGGTTGGAGCGTGTCTTCTCAACCATAAGGTTGCCGGTTTGACTCCCGCAAGGGATGGTGGGCTGTGCCCCCTGCAACTAGCAACGGCAACTGGACCTGGAGCTGAGCTGCGCCCTCCACAACTAAGACTGAAAGGACAACAACTTGACTTGGAAAAGAAAGGCCTGGAAGTACACACTGTTCCCCAATAAAGTCCTGTTCCCCTTCCCCCCGAAAAACAACAAAAAACCCCCCAGATTTTCACTCATCTTACTTGATTCTCTAACCTCCAGAACTAAACAAATGTATTATTAGGAAATGAATGATAAGTTTATTTTTCCTTGTATACTCGAAGAGAAGTGTCTTAGCAACCACATGGGGAACCTAAGTTTGATTTCCAGACTGGGTAACCAGAATTTAATCCTGGCTGATAATAGCTAGTTATACAACTTTGGAAAATCACAGTTTTTCACTCATAGAGTGAGGGAGTTGGGCTCAATGTCTTGAGATGAAGAAAGTGGGATCTGAAACCCACTCTTAGTGGTGTGACCTAGAGCAAGTCACATAACGTCTCTGAACCTCACTTTCCTCATCTGCAAAACACAGCTAATAATAATACCTACCTTGTAGCGTTTTCTGAGGATTAAATGAGTCAGACAAGGGAAGTGAAAGGCTGCCTGGGACTCAGGCATACCTAAAATTGGTATTACTCTTGGCTGGATTTTAGGCCCTGTTTTTGAGTACATATCTAGAAAACATATACGTAGATACTGCAGATATTACAAACTCCATGTGTGCAAAATCAAGCTTATCATCT
Organism: Rhinolophus hipposideros; assembly: GCF_964194185.1. NCBI lineage: Eukaryota > Metazoa > Chordata > Mammalia > Chiroptera > Rhinolophidae > Rhinolophus > Rhinolophus hipposideros. The sequence continues at coordinate 63,967,342 of NC_138060.1, forward strand.
TTTCCCCAAACCCACTTCTCCCCTTGTGTTATTAAACCTGATACCAAATTCACCATTTGCTAAGTTCCCCAAGCCAGAAATCTGGGATCATTTAGACTATTCTTTTCCCCCCGTCTCTTAAGTCCAATCAATCACTAAATATTGTGGACAGAGTTTTTCAAATACTTCAAATCAAGCTTTAGATGTACTTTCCAATCTGTCCGTCCCCGCCCTCCGCCCCTTCCCGCACCGCCACTGTCCTGTTTGAAGTCTGTTTCCTACAGAAACCTTCTAACTGGTCCCCCACCTCCATTCTTGCCACGTTAAAACCGTCATTTTGCCTTTGGTATGATCTTTCTAAAACACACACTTGATAACATTTCTCCTCCATTTAAAGGTGCTTACAATGTAAAGTGTGCCTCCGTCAGCCTGGCACAAAGGATGCCCTGGTCTGACTACTATCCAGTTTCTTACTGCACCTTCTGGCACCTCATGTTCCACACATACAGACGAACTTGCTTTTCCCCGGACTCATCATGTGCTTTCTCTCACCTCTGAACATTCAGCATGTACTCCCCAGCCCCCAGCTCCTTTTCCTGTCCCCCTCTCCAACCCATCCATCTGCCTGGAGTGCCAGTCATTCCTCGAGACTCAGCTCAGGGTGGGGCCTTCTTTGCCTGGCGTGTCTTTGTGTTCCCACATCCCAGCCTTATCTGTTCTCCCATCTATAGTTGGGACCAGGCCTTGTGGTTGAGAGGATGTGCTCCAACCAACTGAGCCATCTGGGAGCTCAGGTTCCCCATGTGGTTGCTAAGACCAGGCCAGCAAACAGTTTATGAATTTGTTTTTGACACAATTTTCAGGTCTAATTTCGATAAAATCATGTGGCCTGAAATAGTCAGAGGATTCTTGGATCTGTTTGGCCCATGCAGATACATTAATGAAACCGAATTGTAACTGACACTTCCCCAACACCTTAAGGTCAATTTACCATTTACGCTAGCTTTCTCTCCTGTCCTGGGGACCTACTTCTTAGAAGCCCCTGTGTGCTGAGCAGCATTTTGTCAGATGCATGAGGAGGGGGCTTCCCTGTGTTTCAGAGAATCCTGGGATAGAGTGCCAGGAACCTGTGAACACTCTGCTGCTTCTTGGGCAACAGCCCTAGTAGTTGGCAAAATTCTGCCTGGTTGGGGAGTGGGAGAACTGTGTCACATGCAGCGAGTGTTCGAATACAGAGTGTCCTGTCTCGTTAAGGACGTTTGAGTAATTCCTTTTGCCACGTGTGAATTTGAGATTGAGGTCCCGTTGTTAAACCTGTAGGACTGAGCAGTCTCCCTGATCTCAGCAGGCTTCTGCCGACACGAGTACCGAGGTGAGTGTACGTACGGATCACGGCCCTCTCCTCCTGTCTCCAGGCTTCTTCTATATTTTCTCTCTTACAAAATGCTGCGTGTAGTCCACGCATCAGTGTCTGACCAAACCTGCGTCTGGGTTTAACTTTCCTGCAAACTAAGAAGAGAAAGCTCCTGCTGTACCTTTGCTGGAAGGACGATCCTTTCTTCATTGAATTACCTCTGATACAGAAACTGCTCCTTCAGAATTCAGTGACCCTTTTCTGAGAAAAGCCAGAGAGTAAATGCTTCAGGCATTGCAGGCCATATGGTCTCTGTGTCACTCAGCTCTGCCACTGTGGCATGGAAGCAGCCACGGACAGCATGTAAACAAAGGTGCACAGCTAAGTTCCAATAAAACTTTATTTACAAAAACAGGCGGTGGCTAGAGGTGGTCTTCAGGCCAGTTTGCTAACCCCTGTTGGAGTCCACTCCCACCTGTTGCACATGGGAAACCGTAGGACAGGTCCCATTGCTTTGCAGAGCGATATTCTCCATAATTTTACTCCTCTTTATTTTAAAGCCCCTCGAGGAAGACTCTCTCAGCGAATATGTGTTCTGCAGTTCTTTTAATGGGGCTGTTTCCGTGCCGGGGTGACATGTTTCACCTCGTCCCAGCTAGTTCGAATATCCACTGCTATGTAGCTACTCTATTTTACCAGCAGGCAGTTTGTCACTTAGCCTGACCTTTGAGCATGCCACCTGCATGAGCCTCACATGTTATCAGGTGCCACGGGAGCTCTTTGCCCTGTAACAGTGATTGTATTAGTTTGCCAGGGCTGCTGTAACAAAGTACCCAGGTGGGTGGCTTTAAACAACAGAAATTTGTCTCACCTGGGGGCCAGGTGTCTGAAATCAGATGTCCGCAGGGCCGTGCTGTCTCTGATGGCTGTAGGGGAAATCCAGGCTATTCTTGGTGTCATCATCCATAGATGCCTGGCTCTAGTTCCGTGGCCCCTTTGCCCTGCGTCTTCCCTTTGAGCTTGTCTGTCTGTGTCCAATTTCCCCTTTTTGTAAGGACACCAGTCATATTGGATTCAGACTCACCCTAATGACTTCATCTTACCTTGATCACCTGTAGACTTCTTGTTCCGGAGGAAGCTGGAGTCACAGGTGGGACGCGAGTGGGACTTCAGTATCTTTCAGAGGGACGCGATTCGATCCCTAACGGATGGAGGTGGCAACGGGTTTAACAGCAGCTGTGCTCCATAAGATCTTCACACATGAACTTACAAGCCTTACTGTCCCACTTGTTACAAAGCATAATATTTACCTCTGGGAAAGGGGCACAGAGTTTTCGTTGTCTTACTTCAGTAAAAGAGATGAGTCACAATTTGCTAATCTAGTTTTTTCCCCAGGAGAGAGAAAGAAAAAATTACTGTTTGTATAGCAAGTGTCAGGAGGGCTTCAAACTACGTACCCACAGGGGTTTGACGAATGAATGAGTTGTTGGCAGTGTCTCACCTGGGAGTTGACACACAGCACGTGCCCAGGAAGTGGGGGAGAGTCTGGAGTTGAAGTTCAGATCCATTCATCGGGACCTGGCCACCCTGCGTCAGGCTCTTCCTGTGGGTCTGGCTCTGTGCTCAGTGCTTCACACGTGTGTCACTGCACCCTCACCGTGACCCCGGGGCCTGTAATATCTCCTTTCTGCAGGTGAAGCGGAGAGAGATGCGGCACGAGGTGACTTGCTAATGTCATGACCAGAAAGTGACAAAGACAGGATTTGAAGCCAGTCAAACTAGGCTGAACGCTGATTAAAAATGTTTTTCTTTTGAAGTGTAATATGCACACAGAAAAGGGGACAGACAGAGGGTGCCAAAAAATGTATACACATTTTAAGAAAGGAAAACACTGTATTAAAGTCATGCTGAAGGGAAACACTTTGAGCACCTCTTGTAATTGCAGAAGTCAAATGTGCCTCATGTTCATCTTTTGTGTGTAGCTGTATATATGGAATATTTCAATTTTAATACAGTGTTTTTCCTTTCTTAAAATGTGTATGCATTTTTTTTTTTGGCATCCTCTGTATTATATGTGGAGAGAAAGCCCATCTATTGCATCGCTGTTCTCTTTTTATCTCTTCTGTAATTCATTTGCATGAAACTTCTTTTGACCGCCAACTACGCAACAGTTTAATGATGAGTAGTGCGGGGACTCACCTCGCCGCTGGGCAGAGCTTGTGCTTGAGGGCAGGTCTCCTTGTTTGCATTCAGATCCCAAAAGGCCCCGAACTCCATGCTAAGAGTTCCATATTCATCCTTGGGCAAATTGCTGTCATGAAAGGTTTTTAAGCCGGTTTGAGACATAATGAAATTAAAGTCTGTGCTTTGGGCAGGATTGGGACAGGAATAAGTGGGGATTTCATCCATGACTTCCCAAACCTGCCGCTCAGAGGCTGTGAGCATGTTTGGAAAGGCAGGCGTTCCTAACTCTTGTTAAGAATCACCTTGTTTTGATTGAAGGGATGGTCTGCCTCATTGTAAATATCCCGGAAGTAGAGGCTCTGGGTGTTGGATGATGGTCATTGCCAAGTGCCTGAGATAGTTTCAGACCTCTGTGAGCACATCAGATACTCACGTGAAAGACTGTGCAGAACGCGCGCGACGTGGTTCTCCATTGTTGGAACACTGTACTTACTGCCAGGCTTTCCTGAAGCACGTGTGAACAGACGCCTGCACTGCCTCTCCCCATATCTACAACGGACTTACCAAGAGAGTCCATTTGGTGGCTCGTCATTCCCAGGAAAATGTAAGCCAAGTCCCAGGACGTGCTTCTCTGACCTTTCTGCCCCCTGCATGAGAAAGGAGCAGGGTGCCCTGTCTGCATTGCCACTGCTGCCGTCAAGCTAGCCGTCAAAGCACCAGTGGTTCTGACAGGCCTCTGACTGCTGTTTGGCCTCCACCGGCGATTCTCGGCACTGGCTTGCGTGTGGTCCATGGGAGGGCCCTCTCAGAGGTGGAAAAAGAAGTGTGGTCATCCACTCTTTCGAAAGCAGTTCACAGAAAAACCCAGGATGATGGCTCTATCGGAAGACTGATATTAGGAATTAAGAAACAGGACTAAAGCGAACCACGTGCCTCGATCCCCATGCCTCGATCCCCATCACGATGTGAAGTGGTGGAGCCAAAAGAGCATGGACTGGCAGTCGGGAACCCGGGCTCCTGTTCTGACGCTGTCAGTTTAGACCTTGGCCAAGGAGGCCACAGACCTTCTGCAGGCCTCCCTGTCCTTCCGGGCAGAGCAGCTGGAAGCCTGTGTCTGAATAGACACGTCTGAGCACGTGAGTCCGAGAAAGGGGCCCTGGGACGTCAGTGTAGAAAAACCAAAATGTCACTAAGGAAAGGAAGATCCTGTGATAGTTCTTTAAGGGACACATGGGTCACTAGATAGATTTTAAGTTCTTCTAAAAATCTTTATAAATTCCTTCCCCTCCCCTCCTTTCCTCTTCCTTCCTTCCTTCCCTCCTCCCTTTCTCTTTCTCTCCCTGCCCCTCCCTCCCCCTCCCTCCCTCCCTCCCTCTTCCTCTTTGCCTCCCTCTCTTTCCCGATAACGGGAATGTGCATGAAAAGGAATACTAAAACAAGGCAGGAAGGAGACTGAGATTGCTTTTGCTATGATGAAAACAAAGAGAGAGAACTGGTTGCTTGAGTGTTTTCCTTCTTCTGTTCAGTGAGCTAAGTGCTGTAACCTGGCAGTCTCCTGAGGGGAAGGTGGTGGCTCCATTTTCTTGGCGGAGAGGTAGACGATGAATTTTTCCAGGCTGCTGCTTCGTTCAGTACCTAGTGCTGCATAGCAGACATTTATAAGTGTTTGATCCACCCTGGGCATCCTTCCCCCTTCAGCTGACCCTCTTGAGCTGGACAATAGTTTTGCTTTTTTAGAGGACCAGCAGCGGGCTCTAACGTGATGAGTTTGCAGTTTTGTGACACAGGCCACAGTTTTCTGTTTTCTTCCACTACCTTTTAAAGCCTTTATTTATATCTTCATTGTAACTTAGCACATTCTGCCTTGTATCTTTATGGCTATTTGTATAAACACCTGAAACATAATAAGCTCCTTAAAGGCAGAGACTGTGTTTTGGCCTCTTGGTAATTGTGAGGAATGCCTCGTATGGTACCTGGTACAGAGCACATGCTCCTTGGGTTGAGCTCAACTGGACTGAATCCCCCTGGGCTGTCTAGCAATTAGAGTGAGCTTAAATCAGACCAGTGTTTACCTGCAGTCTGTTCAGCTTCCCCGCCCAGGTAGGGGGCAGGCTGCCAGCCCAGAAAGCACCAGTGCAGAGCAGGTATGGGATACGTGACTTAAAGGCCGAGCTATCCCTGTGGGCTCAGTGCCCAGAAAGCTAAATAGGTTTTAGCTTGGTGACAGGGCAATTCTGAAGCTGAGGTCTGTTGTAGCAAAAGCAAATCCCAGGTGCCTCTCTCACTTGTGTGGGAGGGACTTCAAATCCTGATGGCCTCGTGCTAGGAGAGGGACTAGATAGAGAAATAGATGGAGATAAGAGGAGCGATACGGGAAACAGTCCTGATGATGAGAGGAGCGCAGGGGGCAGAGAAGGTCCACGCGCCAGCACTGCAGGATGTCCCAGAAGCCAACTCCTGCCCTCTGATTCTTTCTTTGCCAGTGATGCAGTGATTCTGAGAAAGTGACCCTGAGGATAAAATATCATATAACACTACGGAGAGAACTATTGATTGAAAACTGCTTTGCGGAAAGAGCAAATCGCTTCTTCCTGCACGAAAGGGGCAGAGGGTGATGCTCAGAGTGCCGATATATACCATGAGCCCACGGATAACAAAAGGCCCACCTGGAAAGCAGCCTCAGCTCACTGCCCAGGCCTAACACTGCGAGGATGGGAAGAAAGGCAAGGTGCCCTGGCCTGAAATGCCACCAGCTCCAAGAACATGATGGCGCCCCAGGAGCTGGCCTAGCAGCGTCATGTGAGGACACTGGGTTGGCAGTGTCTGCGATGCTGGGCAACCTACTACTGTTCTACTCATCATCCGCATGATAAGACAAGACCAAATACCAAGCAGTTAAATGGGGGTGGGCTCAACTAAGGGCAGGCGATGATTGACTGATGTCGTAGCCAGTAGGATGAAGGGTAAGAAAGAAGTTGGTCTCCAGACACTGGAGGATGCTTTGGCACTCAAGGATGCAGGTGAATTGTGTCCAAGCTTCCTCTCTGGATCAACTTTGAAAAATGGGAAAAGCCCTGACGTTCGTGGTTTAGCGATGGCGTGTATTGGCATGTGAAAACACATGCATTTTGTAATCAGCAGCATGAATCGCTCAAGTTCGCGCTTAGTTAACTGGGAAACTCTCATACATTGATGTGCTTCAGAATATTTATCGAGCATCTGTTCTGTGCTGGACACTGTTCTATGCACTGAAGATGCGGCGAAGAACAAAACAGAAAAGTGCCGCCCTCGTGAGCCTTCTGCAGTAAATGCACGAGCATTAGTTAGGTGCTGACTGGTGCTGCCAAGTCAAAGGGTGGCAGTGGCTGGAGACAGGGGCTGGCCAGTGCTGGCAGGAGGTGAAGGGAGGCTGCATTCTCGTCTCCCACAGCCGTGGCGCCTGGGCAAGTCTTCTCTCTGGGCCAAACCCGCAGGGCAGTTCCCCTCACTGAATGGTGTGATGTTTCTGCAGAAAAGGTGAGGGGATGCTGAGAGGATCGCACCTGCAAATGTCCATCGTGTCGGAGTCCCACCTGCAAGCGACAGAGGCGGACTGGCTGGTTAGCGTGATGGGGTTCATTACAGCAATGGTGGGGAGCACACGAATTTCCTGCAAAGCTGGGGACCAGGTTTGAAGCGGATCCCCAAATCCTGCCATTGAACTGGTCTGAAGAGCAAGCTGTGGCCGCCGCCAGTAAATCTTAAAATCTTAGAAGGTCCAGTTTGTGTAGCAGCTGTTTTTGCGCCATGGACGTGGCTTTTCAGTAATGAGCTGCTGCCGGGAGGAAAGGACAGCCCTCACCTCGTCCCTTCTGACTCTGAAGCTCCTTGGTTGCGGCGGCTCGTGTGTCCCTCGTGTGTCCGTGGCAAGGGAGTCAGGAAAAGCGTTTCTAGCACTTTTAGGAGGAGCAATGTTTGCTCCCTCCCTCCATAAAGTGCAGGCTCTCCAAACACAGAAAGGGGTCCTGACGCTGGGCAGCTCACGCAGACGCAAACACCTACCCCCCCCTTTCTGTGGCATGGGTAGTGTGGGATTTCCTTCCTCTGGCCACGAGCCCGCACCGGGCCTTCCTGGGCAGAAGTCAGCTCCTCCATCTGAAAGTGCATTTCGGCCCAGGGTTGCAGAAGGAAGGGGATGTCTCGAGAAGTTCTAGGTCCCTGATGTTTTCCTAGACAAACACCGTCGCCTCTTTGAGTGTCACCTGTGTTCTCTTCAAATAGCCTTTTTGAAGTTTGCCAACATAAAACTGCAAGGTTCATGCCCACTTCTCTGCTGAGTGTCAGAGGGCTTCTTTCCCTGCCCGAGTTCTCAATGACTTCCCTGCTGACCCCACAGTAATTCTCAGAGAAGGGCTTGCTGATGTTTCACTCATGTGTGAAAGAAACCTATCATTTGGCCATGTTCTGGGCCGCGCGTGTGGTGGGTGCCCAGCTCTTGGCAGGAGAGCATTTCACCTTTCCTTTCCACGGTGCACTTCTTAGAAAAGTCTACAGACCTGTTTTCCACAGCAATCAGTTACAAGACCAATAAGACAGTAGGCAATCAATAAATATGTTTTCGAATAGATGAATGGAGTCCTGGAAAGAGCCAGCTTTGGGGACAGGTAGACTGGATTCTGTATCAGCTACTGCCCAGAAATGCGACCTTCAACAACTCACTTAATGAGTTTTTTATTTCCATCACGGCATTTGTCGTACTGATCAACTAGACTTGCATCGCCAGCACCCCCCCCCCCCCCCCCCCCCGCCGCAGTGCCTGCGTCTTTGCAAGGTGAAGGAGTGAGGATGGATGATTGTTGTCCAGATTGTCCAATGTGGTGTGAGACCTTGGGCAAGTGTCGTAACCTAAGCTCCAGTTTTCTCGGTAGTAAGATGAGGACAGAAGTGATCTCTCTGCCTCCCATCAGAGTTTTGAGGATCAATTGATTGTGATGTAACCCAGCAGGGCCTCAAAAGAGCTGGCCTGGAGCATTTACAAGACCACGATTTGGCTAAGGACTAGGTTTTTGCTAAGCTTATGCCATACAACTAGCTGTTGGGTGGGAATTGCAAGCTAGCAGGATTTTAACTGTCTATGGGGTAAAGGTAAACTGGAGAAACAGGGACAGTTGTCAGGGAAAGAGACTAGGGATTTAGAGAGAATTCTAGAAATATTTCTTTTGTCTATCCATGAATCCATCATTAGCAGTGACATTATTCAGTGGTGATTTTGGAGTTGAGTTTCTGAGGTTTTATTTGAGGGAGTGGGGATTGGGCAGAATCAACGATTGCTGTCACTGGTCTCAGAATAGCCACGGGCCATGGGAAACATTGGCCCAGCGAGGTGTAGACAGTTTGACTTATAGATGTGGATGTGATCTGTGTTGAAACCTGTCTCTGAGGTGGGTTAGAGACTGGATCACATACGGTCACTTCTGTTTTAGGAACTGGAACACCCTGGATTTGCAGACTGTCTGGCAAGTGACCCAATGCCTTCTTGGATCCAGCCTTTCCTTCCTTGTGTCTCTTACTGATTTATCCCAGGCAAGTTTGTAAAGGAGTCTGAGTTATTTTAAGCATTCAGCTTCTTCCACTTCTGTGTTCTCTGCACTGCCCCAATTCAGTGCTTCTGTATGACCCAGTCTTTACTCACATTTATGGCCCACAGGCTGGTCTCTGGAATGATATCAGCTATTTAGATATTTAGGTGAACCTAATTTAGATATTAGGTGATGAATGTTTGCATTTTAATCACACTAATCCTTGAATTAGGGAACAAAAGGCATTGTTTCCCAGTAGCAGGGTTTCAGAAACCACCTAGCAAGTAGGGAGCCATTTGGAGGGGGACAGGTGCCAGGACTAGCTGGTTACCATGCTTCCATGGGAAGGTCAGTTATGCCTGGAATTATTCGATTCTAGTCCCAACGCATCTTTTCACAGAGCACAGAGGACTGGTATCACTGTTGCTTCATTTTTTGTTAAAAATAAAGTTGAGATAATTATAAGAGCAATTCCTACTCTATAGATATTTGTTTGGCAGTGGAATGTATTGCAGTCTTTTGTGTTTAAACGTATAAAAAAAAATCAGTAAACCAAATTTCCAGAGGCTAAATTTTAAATGACTTAAAGACATTCAAACGAAATCCACTGTATAAGCATGAGCCTGTTGAAGTGATGCGTTTCCCACAGGCAGAGCCGATGAATAAATGGTCCAGACACAGCTTCACCTGAAGCGAGCACAACTTCATTGGCCTTTCTCCATCACCACTTTGCTTCACTTCTTGGCACCAAGTAGGACTGCAAACCCACAGCAAAGGTGCAATCCTGTATGTGGGGAACTTCCAGTCTTCCTCACCCCAAATTGCAATATTGGTAAAATTTGGAGATGGTAGTTTATGGCCATAGACTTCGGTGAGGCCACGTGGGGGATGGGTGGCCACGTCCTGATTGGGGATTTTCAATACTACATCCCCACTATATACTATTTTCCTTTAGAGAGAGAGGTTTTAGTTTACAAGGAGGAAGAAATTCCTAACTGAGTGGCTCAGAGAGGGCCTGTGTCACCTCTAGAAGTCATTCGCTCCCTGTTATGGCAGGTATTTGCTCACAGGCTCGGGAGGTGTGTGGGGGTGTGGTAGCGGGGTTTCCTGCAGTGAGTAGGGCTGTGCTAGGTGCACTGGCAGTGTATCTTATCCCGAGGTACGATGATGAGGCCATTGGTCACAGTAACCCCTGCAGACCCATCATGAAGACACCGTGATGGAGAGTCACAGGCTCAGCAGGCTCAATGCTTCTCTCTTCCCCTCCAGCCTTGGGGGGTACGGCTGTTTCTTTAATTGGGCACCAGATTAAGTAATTTATGAGTGCCACAGTAAGAAAGTAATAGGGTATCCTTAAACACTACAGCTAGAGTGCCACGTGATGCAAGTTCCACAGGGTTCCCGAGGAACTCCCAAGGGGACAGTCAAGTCAGAAAAGGTGGGTGACTAAGGAAACATGGGATTTCTCCCCCTCTTAGCTCAGGTCTCCTGCGGCAGACATTGGAGCAACTGAGTAGAATGGAGGGTTGATGTTCGGCATTATTTAAGTTGTTATTTTTTTCCCCTTTCCTCTCTCTTTTTGACCTTACAGCGTGTAAGGTTGAACTTAGGGACGTAAATGCACAGTCTATGTGATTCCTGTCTGAGAGTGCTTCTAAACATGAGATTTTGTGAATCCTACTCAGTGGGTCTGTAGAGATCTAGGTGAAGAAGTTGCGACCCTTTAGCCCAGAGTTGGCAAACTTAGGCCCAGACTGCAGACCATAGTCAGCTCATTGTCTGTGTTTGTAAATAAAGTTTTATTGGCACACAGCCATGCTCATTTATAGACCTTGCGGCTGCCTTCAAGCTAAAATGGCAGAGCTCTGCAGTTGCAGTAACGAGTGAATGGCCCTCAAAGGCTGAAACACGTACTATCTGACCTTTTAAAGGAGACAGTTTGCTTACTCTCGCTCTAGGGGTGTGTGTGTGTGTGTGTGTGTGAGAGAGAGGAAACAGGCATCTACTTCCCCACTTAGACATAAAATGGCTTCCTGTAAGGAAGGAGTTTTCTAATGATTCTGGGAAATAAGCCTGAGCACTCTGACCCAGAAGATGATTAGTTCTTGCTTCTCCACCCACTAAACTGCAGCGAAGAACTTCTATTAAAAACAGGCTGTGAACCACTACTTATCACTATATCAAAGCTGTCAATAAAAATCAACCCCCATCTCGGGGGTGAGAAATTCTGCAAATGATTATGGGTTAAGAGAAAGATATTTATCTCATCGCTTGTCTCAACAGCAGCCTTTCTCTGCCTGATTAGCTAGGGTAGAATTTAATTCTGCGTTTGAAGATTCCAGATTAGATGAAAAGAAATGTTTTCTTGGAGGAGTGGCTGGGCGCTGTGAGCAGATGCTGATATTAAACTTGTGCTTCAACTTAATTTTTAAAAATGCTTTTTTTTTAGTGTGCCAAAGGAGGCTTACATTTCCTCCGACCTCAATTTCCCCGAATAGAGCTGAGTGAGATTTCCTAGCATAGTGCAGAGCTGCTTATCCTGAGTGTCGTTAGCTGATTCCTGCTGAGGCATCATATTTGGAAGGCTTAATGGTTAGGCGGCGAAGTTGTGAGCAGGGAAGGGGGAATTATTGGTTATTATAGGGCTATTTCCACCTCTGATTTGGCTCCTTATTTGATGTGATCGTTCTGCTGACTTAGGAATGTCGGGAAAGGGGGCGTAGCGCTAGCTGTTTTGATCTGTGTCCCGTGTCACAGCTGTTGGACGGAAGCGCCTGCTTCCACGTGGCAGTAAGTCAGTCACTAGATGTGGTCAGATGTGCTAAAGCCATTTTTATGCGGGTTTGGCATGTAGCTTTTGTCATTGTCAAGGAGGCCAGAGAAAGGCTGTAAATTCTGTCAGCAAACAACCTTTTGGGTGAGGCAGTTATCCTCTCAGCTCTGGTACCAGCCCGCTGCCATCTGCATCGGGAAACTCCCGTTCTCTGTCTCAGATGCCTCTCTGGTGAAAGCAAGGGGAGGCTGACGACTTCTGATCTGCCAAGAGTTGGTGCTGCGTAGGACGACCAGCTTTGCTCTTCCTCTTCTTCCTATGCTGGCAGTAGTGATTCCACGTGGAAGGCTGGAAAATGGCAGACTCCTTCACTCGCTGGTCCCCCCACCCAGCTCCATCTTTCCTCAGACTGTAGCTCCCATTTCCCTCTTCTTCCTTCACCCATTCGTTAGTCTCTGGAAGCTTCCCACTTTGGCTCCCTTCTCCATTCCCACCTTATCTCTTTATTTCACCGGGTTTTCACCATTGCCCCCTCCCTCCTGCCCCCGTCTATTTCTTTCCCCTCTGTCATGCTTCCCCTTTTCTGCAGGTTTGTTTTGAAATCCCCCCAGAGCACACTGGTGGTTGTCTCCTCTCGCAGTGCTGAGGTCGTCAGGTGAAATGCCTTCCCTGGCGTGGGTAGGCAGGATGCTAGGTGTCCAAGGACCTGTGAAGGTCAAGGCCTGTCTGCTCAATAAAGGGAGCTTCCCGGTGAGACCAGGTCCACACAGCAGGGAGACCCAGTGGGTTTCCCTTCTCTGGCAGCCTGTGGTGAAGTCAGTCAGAACACGCCGCCCTGGAACTTGGACTCGGGGAGCTGGGCTCCGTCAGGCTCTTTGTGATTGTGCCTGAAGGAGCAGGAGGGGAATGAGGGAGAGGTGAATGGTTGGCGCAGCCTTTAAGGAAAGCATCTTAAAATCTTTTTTCATTGCTGATTCATGCTGGTCCTCTGTCCCCATGGTCTTGTGTACAGGACAACTAGAAACCATTCATCATGAAACCCAAAACTCCAGACTTCTGGATTGGGATTTAAATATGTATTGCGTCAATTTTGGATGCAGTCATGAAGAAGGCATTGAAGGCTTGTGGCAAAACTGACCATGAACGTTGGGTCTCTCATGAGTCGACTGCATTCTGTACAGCGATGAACACAGGCCTAAGTAGAAGCCATGTGTGGGTCTGTTGGAAAGCACGGTGATTGCTGGCAGCTGAAGGGCGGTCATGTAGAAGAGGAAGCGGATTGTTCTCTTCTGAACCAGAGTGACTCGGTGCGAATTGCAGGAAGGCAGGATCTGGCAGAGTGTAAGGAAGGAATATCTAACAAGCATATCTTTCCACTAAAAAAAGGGTCTCTGAGTTTCCAGTTCAGGAGAAGCTGGAGGAAGACAGCTTGCAAAGGGTTTATTCATTCATTCAGCAAATATTTACCGAGTACCTGCTCAGTGTCAAGCAGGCTTCTGGGTTCGGGGACCCAGCAGTGAGCAGAACTTTCTGGACGATTCAGGCATCGCAGGTGTAACTTTCAGATCCCTTGTATCTTGAAGGTAATTCTGGGATTTGTTCTGCTTTTAGGAATGGGGGTTTTAATTAGCTAAAAATCAATGACGCCATCACGCGTGAACTATCTGTTTTTCAAGAAGTAGAGTGAAGTGAAACTTGCTTATAACTGAAATTACACTAAACACAGTGGTCAAATGAGAGTCTCTGTAGATTTTCCGTGCCATAGGGTCATCATTCTGGGTAGCAGCTACCGTCCCAGAAACAAGCCAGTCATTTGTGCTTTGGAGTGACTTGGATTGTAAGTACCCATTCACCTCCTTACTTGGTCATCTTAAAGGCCAGTATTGAAATGCAGCCCTGTGAATCACAATGTGAGCAGCAAGGGTTTGATGGATTAGGAACTAGAACTTGCTCACTTTTATACCTTGGGAAAGCTACCTGTCTCCCTGGGCCAGCCTTTCTCTTATACAAGAATGGAGACACGGGTTTCACCCAGGCTTCACACAAAGAAAACGCCTTCCTGTTTCACAGAGAGGCCTTGTGAATGCCATTGGGTCACATTTCATGTCAAAAAGATACAGACCGCGAGCCACGGACTGATCTCCCTCGCTGGAAGGCACGGGACGTCAGCGCGACCTCCCAGGGCGAGTGTAACTGCTGCCGCTCTTGATCAAAACCTCCCCCTGTGGCCTCATTACGTTTCCTAGGAACAAAGAGACTTGTGTCCTGTGAGGCACATGTGACGTGCTCATAGGCAGGGTCACCTGGGAAAAGATCTTGCCATGGAACCCACCTTCTCCATGGCTCACTCTGGGGGCAAATTTGAGCCAACTTTTCTGTGTTGGTCTGTTCTCTCTAAATTAGCATCTCTCTAAATTTAGTGGGCACTTCTGCTTTAGTGAATATCGAACAGTGTAAATATAGATGTTGTGTGGTCAGCCCTTTCCCCACAGTATTCTTCAGGGCTACTTTGTCTGCAGTGCACTCCTGAGGCAAACATGCCTTCCCTGTCTGGCCGTACACAGCAGCGGGGCTAAGCTCAGGGCATAAATGGCCCCCTAGGTAGCAGACAGACCCGACCTCCACACAGAGCAGCCTTGGTCTCGACTGACTTTCTCATTTCTATTTGTTAAGTCCCTGGGTTCCTCTTAGTTCTTGATCTTGGCAAGCATGGCCCTCCTTGTTTGGGATTGTCAGTCTTTTCAGAGCTGGAAGTCGAGACGAGCTGGTCTCATGGTTCTTAACGTGGGGTCCATGATGGCTTTGGGGAGCTTAATTTGCAAATATAACACACACACACACACACACACACACACACATTTTGGGGGATATATGGGCTGTGAGGAAGGCTCATAGCATTCATCATATTCTTACTGAATCTGTAATTCAAACAATTTTAAGAACTCCTGATCTAATTGAGATTCCCTCATTTCAAGGCACCTTGTAAATGCACAAAATGATGATTAGCCTTCACTTTAAACAAGCACCACATTTGTTGTGTGGAGTGTGCCAGGGGGTGCAGTGAGCAGTCACTGCTTTCCTATACCTTACAATATATGATTCATTTATTTATCAAGCAATTGAAAATTAAAAACGACATGGCATCCTGGGGCTCTTTGAACTGGGAATACAGAGGTAAGAGACACAGTTTCTGTGGTGAGTGACATCATGGTGTCGATGCAGAGCCGTGACCACACAGGTGTGTGTGACAATCCTCAGGGACTCATATGCCCCCCGCTTCCCAGACCACACGTGAGAAAACTACCAAAAGTCTGTGGAATCGGCTTGTGAATTGGGAAACTGACGTGACAATTTCATGTATTCTGCAACAGTACACAATCCACGTGTTTTTCCTCAAGAGGGAAAATGAAAACAGACCAAGCACCCCTGGGAAAGTTTGTGGTGGAGCTGGCAGTGTCCCAGGATTGGGGAAAACAGCCTCGTTCATCAAAAGAGTTCCCAAATTTGCCTGTCCATTACAATGCCCGGGCGAGCTTTTTCTTCTTAAATACTTGTCAGAGTAATTCACGCACACAGTTATAAATACCAAATCGCAGTCGAGGAAAAATGGTAGCCCTTGCGCCAACATTTTCCACTCCCTGGTCTTGCTTGAGCAGCTTTTCAGAGCATATGGGCCTCCCAGATCTCAAACCTAGACCCTTCCCTGATCCGCGAATTGTCTGGATGATTGGGGAAGGTCCCAGGCCTTTGTGTTGTGCTGGGGCAGCCCGGTAGCCTAGGTTTCCTGTGGACTAGCCCTGGCTGGCTGACGAGATTCACCCGGTTTGGGACCTTTCTACTCACCTAGACACTGCCAGCCTTTAATGCCCATAGTGAAAGTGCCGTGAACATGCTGTAGATGTGGCCTAAGCAAGGAGCGGTCACTTCAGTCATCTTCAGGGTCAACTTCCGGAACAAGGTGACATTTAAATGCCCCTGGATGAATAGGCCAGGTTTTGAAGCATAACCTGCTCTTCCCATCCTGGGAGGCCGGTGTTCATTGCTGGTCAGGTTATCCTCTGGAGGGTGACATGGTCACAACACACATTGCGTTTCTGGCCAGGTCTTCTTAAACATCTTCGGAAAGTTCTGGAGATTGAGATGGATTTCAATTTCTTCTCTCTCTCGACTACTCCAATGGATTTTCTGTTTACTCATATGCCTTACTCCAGTATACACCAGGCTTATCGATGGTTGCCTCCAGATGAAGGGAACATGAGATCAAAGGGCAAAGCATCCTCCCACTGCTGTGTTTCCTTGGAACAAGACTCACTGCCTTGCACAGTACAGTGAACCCAAAGGAAAGGATGCTTGTGACTAACTTGACCTATTCTCTTAACAATCTCTGAGTATTAATCTCATTATGTGATTCTCATGCCATACAGGAGGACGGGCGCTTTTAAAGGTCAGCAAGTGAATGTACTAAAACAGTCTCTGATTTATGTATCAGGTGAAAATTCAAGAAATGCAAGCTTTTTCTGTTTTCTAGGGACTTTATTCTCCTCTTCCCTCTTCCTATGCTGTTACTTTGACCTTAATGTGTACAGATTACTAATAATCTCAGTTCCTGGAATGCTTTGTGATCTTCAACAAAATGAAAACTCTTTTTGTTTTTTCCTTATAGTGGGAGTTTTTCCTTATCTGAGGGAATCCCTCAGCTTTGAGAACAATCTATACTATTCTTGGCTGAAAGAACAATAAAACTAAATATTATATGAATAATAAAATAATTTGAAATCCTTGGGAGAAATGTACTACATACAGTAGTGTCACAATTTTTCAATGGAGAATGAAGTGCAAGAGTTAGGTCAAGTCAAGGAATGGTGTAAAGAGTTACATAAGAGTATAGGAATAGAAAAATAGGAAATAGTTTATACACTGTAGGAGAAAGAAATATGCTTCTTCTTTATTTGAGTAGGAAAGGAAGCAAAGGACAGGAGATTTCAAAGTGCATTGATTTTTCATACTGGACAAAATGCTAACGTGCTTTGAAAATTGAAATAGACAAACGATGGCCGTCTAGGTTGGGAAGGAGGAAGTTACATAAGGGACAGAGTAAGGGGACGTTTTCTGACTCCTTTTAAAAATGATGTTCCAAGAAAGTTCGGTTGGGGGAAAAGAGGGAAACACCATCGGCCTTGAGAAGTCCTGCATTCATCAGATGTATACGTAGGACCTCTATTACACTGTGTTCGAAGTAGCGTCTCAATTTTGGGAGAAGCGGTGAGGTGATCGTTCTAGAAGGGGAAAGCCAGATGGGCAAGTTCATGTCCAGGTATCCTATGCAGAACTAAGTCAACTGCAATGGAAATTAGGATATATTCCAAACCAAGGCCGAGGGTCAGGATTAGAATTATGATATAGAGTCAAGGGTTTAGTCAGACGGGAACAGTAGCCTAGCACAAGCTGAGAGAAATAAGAGATTTTAGGAATCCCCAGGGGTATTTATGACTCACTCATACTGGGTTCCTGCAGAGGATGTGTGGTCCTTTGGAGTGGCTGAGTGGCTAAAAGAGAACCGTGCTTGGCATTGAGGTCCGCAGAGCGAGTGCACATGTTCAGATAGCCGCCATGAGCCCTGTCGTCTGCTGTCTGGTGTGGGCTGGCGTCATTGCAGAAGTGGCGCGTAGCATTTTTTAGGAAACAGTGGAGACCTCAGTAGTTGAAAGAGGGAATGTTTTACTTGTCAACCTAACTTTGATAACTAGAAATCATGAAAGCCAATTGTGCAATTAGACTTACTCTGCAATAGTTTGTCAAATGACTAGACCTGTTTCTTTGAGGAAGATAATACTAAAATCAGTGGCGTGCTGGTAAATGAACAACAACTGGCTTTCCAAAAAAAACACACAAGAAAACCCAGGTGTGCAAAGTGTGCATGTACTCACGTACACAAAATTAAACATTTTCCTGAAGTAAAGCACACGTAGCACACAATTTACAATTAATAATAAAATTAATTTATTAATTTTAAGGGTTCTTTCTTGTAAATTCCACACAGCCAGAATGCTGCCCTCGGTTTTCTTCCAAATTCTTACATCCGTAGCCAGCTGTGCCTGCAGCTGATGAGTGAGTGTAGTTCCGACATGAATGTTGGTTGATATTTTCATTTACCACGATGAGTGATATGAAACCGAAACACTGAGGACATGCTGGAAATTGACTCTTTCATCAATGATGTCAGCAATTTCTTTGCTGAATTGGATAGTACTTTCCAAATACTGGCAGACGAGTCCTTCAGCTTTTTGTGCTACTCACAGTGCAATGACTATTGCACAGTAAATTTTTGTTTAATCTGTATTATTAATAGTTTCAACAAAACAAGAAAGCAAGCCCTGATTCACAGCATTTGCTGATTTCTCTGGTATAAATACTCTCATCACCATGCTCAACTGCCAGGTACCAGTGTGGATTACTGCACATGACGTTGGGAAGAGACAGCCATTAGCACACTGTGATATAATAAATCCAGCGTACATGGAAAAGGCACATAAATAGCCTCAAAAGCATCAGACCAGCTGGCTACAAACTTAAGGGTTCCCACGACCTCCGGTGTCATCATTCCCCAGATCAACTCACACAAATGAGGAAAGCGCTCTACTTAGGGTTAGAGTTTGATTATAGCAAAAAGATACAAATCAGAACCAGCCAAAGGAAGAAATGCATAAGGTCAAGTCTGGGTGGTGTCCAAACATGAAGCTTCTGTTGTCCTTTCCTTGGGGAATCCTGGATGGCATTACCTCTTCCCAACTAGGATGTGTGACAATGCTCAAAACCCTCAGTATTCCCAACCAGGGAAGCCCACCTGAGCTTTTGGTGTCCCGAGTTTTTGTTGAGGCTGGATCACGTACTGCTCACATGGCTGACATTTAGTCTGCAGCCTCTCCTGGTGATTCAGGCTATTCCTTTAGTGTCCAGTTGCTCCAGAGGTTGGGACTTACATGGCATATCTCAAAGCTTCCGTCCTTCATCGCTGTTTAAGACTGTGCAGTGGTTAAAGCCCCAGGCAAACGAAGACACTTCTATCAGGCAGGACGTTCCAAGGATCTCGCCCTCCAGTAACTGAGGGCAAAGGCCAGACCTCTCTTTGGATAAATTTAATTTTTCAGTAAACAGATTTTAATAAGGATTATGTTGAAGCTGTAGATCAATTTGGATTGTATTGTCATCATAACAATATTAAGTTTTCTAAACCATGAACACAGAACAGAGTCTCTTTCCATTTACTTAGGTCTTTCGTTTCTTTTTGCCATGTTTTGTCACTTTTATTGCACAAGTCTTATACTTCTTTTGTTAAATTTATTCCTAAGTATTTTATTCTTTTTGATGGTATTACAAATGCAAGTTTTTCTTAATTTTATTTTAGGATTATTCATTTCTAGTGTACCAACATGCAATTTTCTGTATATTGAACTTGTATCCTGCAACCTTGCTGAGCTCGTTTTTTAGTTCTAACTGTGTGTGTGTGTGTGTGTGTGTGTGTGTGTTTATTCCTTAGGATTTTCTATATGCAATATAAATGACATCCTCATTTGCAGATAGAAAGGATAGTTTTACTTCCTTTCCAGTTTGGATCTTTTTATTTTTATTCTTTTCTTGCCTAGTTGCCCTGGCTAGACCTCTAGTACAATGTTGACTAGAAGTGGTGAGAGCAAATATCCTTGTCTTGTTCCTGACGTTAGGGGCAAAGTTTTAGTCTTTCGTCAGTAAGTATGATGTTACGTAGATGTGGAATTTTCATAGATGCCATTTCGTCAGGTTAAGAAAGTTCCCGTATATCTTTTCCTTGCTGAATATTTTCATACCTTCAATTTTAATAAGGCTGTGTTTAATAATAATAAGATTACAAAATTCCGAATCGTGTAACATTTGGCACTCTTGAGCCAGTACAAGCCAGCTCTAGCACCTGATGGTAAAGTTGACCCTTTCGCTTCCTTTACCATTGCCATCTCTAGTTACGGCAAACACTGGTCTCCTCGGTGTCAGCTGAATGAGTGCCAATATGGCTATAATGCTGACGAATACCTTTCAAATAGAACTACATGAAAGCATTCATTTCTGTAATAAAAATCAGTTACCACACATTTTTTTGAAAACACAATATATATTGTGTTAAATAAGAAGCTTGCTCTGAGACTATAGTCTTTCAGGTGCCTCGTATATCAATTTATGTAATTTAGTGAGATGTTTACTATGTACAATGAACATTTATTATCTAGAAGTCTGGCTGTCCTAACTCAAGTTTAATTTACAAAATACGCTATCTGTGAACATCATATCTGTTTCATCAGTGAAGTTTCTGTGGTTTTGAAAGTATTAACCACACAGCAATACTTGTAATAAGAATAAAAGCATTAGTGCTATATCTATGGAAAATACCTTATTAAAAACCACATTTCAAGGTGCACTGTCATTTTGCCTCATTACATGTGCAATTAAGTAAGAAACAATGAGAAAAAAAAAGTTTGCTACTCTCTTTTACCTCAGTCACCTTTAGGAAGTTTAATTAATTTAAGAAATTTGCAGAGGAAGTAAATTTAAATATGAAACTCTGTCATGTAGTCTGAAAGCATATTAGTGGAACTCCATACTGGTTTATACTTGCTATTATTTCCATGGAAATGGGGGGAAAATGGCATCAAGGAAGTGAGAATTGGTCATTTACAGTCTTGACTTAATCACTGTTTTCCGTGGCTAGATTTTATTATACCATCAATTTAATGATGTGAATTTGTTAGACAAAGGCATTTGGGAGTTAGTCATATTTCCTTGATCTAGCTTTTCAAGATATGTTCAGTTATTGAGACATTTGCTGCCTTTTTGTATTCTTACTGAAACTAAGTCACCCTTTTAGGCACATAGAAGGGCCGTTGGGGGAAATTCATTGATCCCTCTTAGAATTTGCAGTAGGGAAGAGAACTTTGGTCAGAGTCAGATGTGAACCCCAGAATTAAAGAAGTCAGATATCAAAAATCCTCAGTTAAAGGATTTTGAGATGCTAAAGATGGCTCAGGAGGGTTGACAGACTCAAAAAAATTTTATAATTATAATACTGTCAACAAGAAAAGGCATTAGTACCTGAAGAAAAGGGACGAACTGCAAAGAGTGCTCTCTGATCAGTTTAGGCATATTGGGACAAGGTGGATACATTTTGGGGATGTCTTTCCATCTTACAGGAATGTCCTTAGCCTTTTCTCATATCCATGAACAGGGCTTCCTTGTAATCCTCTTCACACAATGTGATTTTGCCTCTTGGGAAGAGCAAGTTGGAACTGGGAAGGGAATCTGATCCAACCATTCTTAGATTCCTTTTCCCCAGATGTTGATTTGTGAAGGAATGAATCTCTCAATGTATCTGGAACTGTAACACAGGAATGTGGGATTTCTGGGCAGCCATCTTTTCTCTGCCATAGAAAGCCAGACAGAAGGAAAGAAACATATATATGTAAAGGGAAGATGAGAAAGGGAGGAAAGCATATGCTCTTCAGAATGTCCTAAGGGCTTTTCGACATAAGATGGAACACTCATCACTGTTTGCATTTTGTTTAATGCTCAGTTGTAAACATCTTATTTATGTAGAAAACGATTTTTGTTGAGCAACATTTAGATATTGATTACAAATTTTGATTAAAGTCCTTCAAACAATTTAAACTGTAGTTACTAAGTTAGTGTGGCTGATTCTTTTCTTTACTTTAAATTCAGCACAAGAAATAACATAATCTAATGATTGTAGATCTTCTTAATACCCCTATACCAGGAATAGTTGCAAAATACTAATACCTTCTAATTAACATTGTTTCTTATTTTTTGGCCTCATCTCTTTTTATGGTTTCATCAACTACAGTTTCTTAGGGTTTCAGAAGTTCAAATCAGACTCAAGCTGTTTTTGTAATCTTACCAGAACAAAAGTAAAAGAACATTATTCCAGACAAAGTGGGGTGCAAGTTTTGTGCTTTTAATGGATTGAATCTTATAGACAAAGGTCATTCAGAATTAAGTCACAGGTCATTAGGTCAAACAACTGTAGCTTTTAAATCTTTTCATTGAAACATAGCATACATTCAGAAAACTACACAAATCATGAGTGTCCAGGCCAATTGCTTTTCACAAATTGACCACACTCATGTAGCCAGCATCCAGGCAAGAGACAACACACCTCTGGGAGTCCCCCACCAGCTATATCTCCGAGTTAACAATTGTAGTTCTTTTTAAAGCCCTTGCCGTCTGATGCCAATATCTTGATCACTCACAGGTCTTCTTTCATTGTCTATTTTTCCTTTGATTATAAGTGATATGATCTTGCTTTTTCCGTGTCTAGTAATTTCTGATAGTTCAATGGTCCAGTGCCAATTCTCTCATTCTCTGAAACCAACTGGGTATCTTATGATTCAGTTCAATTCTGACACTACCTGGAGTCAGTGCAGGCCCACAGGTCAAGGTCTCAGTCTCATAAGACTGCCTGTACTTCAGACACCAGTCCTCAGGCTCCCCATGCTTCTGCCCAGCTGACTACAAATTTGGGGGTTCCCATGACTCCCCTCAGGTATGATAATTTGTTAGAATGACTCACAGAACTTGGAAAGTGCTGTACTTATGATTATAGTTTATTATGATGGATGTGAATGAACAGTCAAATGAAGCACAGGGCAAAGTTTGGGTCAGGGGGGCACAGAGCGTCCATGCCCTCTCTGGGGGAGCCACCGCTAAAACATGGCTGTGTTCGCTACCCCAGAAGCTCTCCCAAACTTCCTGTTCCGAGCTCTTTTTTTTTACTGAGGTGTTATTATATAGGCAGGATAGACGACACCATCAGCCTTGGTGACTGAGTTTAATCACCAAGCTCTGACCCCTGGATGTCAGGATGGGGCTGAAATTTCCAACCCTCTCATTGCCTGGTTGGCTAGAAGCTATCTGGGGGCCATACCTTGAGTCTCCTCATTGGCGTAAACTCCTGTGGTCAAAAGGGGCCCGTTACGCATAACAAAAGACACTCCTATCACCTAGGGAATTCCACAGGTTTTATGAGCTCTGTGTCAGAATGGGACAGTGGTGCAAAAATAAAACATACATATTTTTATGACAGCACAGATGGTATTAGGAAGGCCATGCACAGTAGACCCCAAAAGACTAGGTGCTGCTCCCTTCCCCATGTGGGTAGAGGGCTGATCGCCTCAGTCCACACAGTCTTTTCTGAGTCTGGGCTGGGTCACAGTTTGGGGAAGACTCTCTGTTCGGCTGGTTCACCCATGTGTCTAGAGTGGCATTAATTTGAGTGCTTAACGGGTCTTTGTTTCCCCTGCCCAGAAAGACTGTGGGAAGTTCTGTTTTCAACTGAACCCTTTAGCTTCCTGCCCCATGCAGCTTCAACATTTTACAGATGTCTTGAGGGAGAGATACACCATGTGTTTCGGGACTCTCACGTATCCAATTTTATCATTCTAGCTCCACAGAAATATCCGAACTTCTGCTGCTTTCTGTTTTTTCCACGGTGGCCTTCTGCCAAGGGCCAAGCCTGGATTCTCAGCTTCTCGGTGAGCTGAGCTGATAAGTGCCGTCTGTGAAAGTGGCCATGGAGCTCAGGGTCAATTCATCACTCCTCCTGGGATTTTCATCTCTGCCTGTTTTGTTTGCAATCTCGCTCCTCCTGGTGGTTTTTCATTTCCTAAGCACTGCAGGATTTCACTCTGCCTTTTAGAGATTGTGACCTTGCTCTTTAGCTTTCCATACAAACCTCAGAAGTCAACAAGTATTATTGAGATGCATTTAGGCCCCTTAATTCTCCAGTTTCCCACTCCAGCCCTGTGCAACTGCTAAAAAATGATGTTACTTTCTTTCCCCCCAACAACAACTCTGTCTAGGCCAAACCTGGACGCTTAGTGGGTGCTCAGAATCAGCATACGCCCCCAGGGGAAAATCTATGCCCCACTCTTTAATTCACCTCTAACTAGTTCTCTTCTAGCTGGAATTGTAGTCCTTCTACTCCTTATTGGCCCTATGGTTTCATATGATTTATCTTGCTTTTTATTCGTTGCTGTCAGCAGGAGTGTTGGCCTAACACGACCTATTACACACAACCTAGAAGCAGAAATCCAGGCTGCAAAACTCTTTTTTCAGAAAAGTGCCACTGGTTCGTCACGGAACTCTTTTATCCCCATTTTTCCTACAGATTTTGATTTTTTGAGATTTGATTTATTTTTTTGACAAATGATCTGTTCTTTATTTTATATGGCATGTTTATAACTCATTGTATTGCCACTGATACACAGAGGGTGCCAAAAAATGCATACATGTTTTAAGAACTGAAATAAAGTGTTAAAATTGTAGTACAATGAATGACGCCAGCATTCATTTGGTTAACGCCATCTTTTGAGCGAACGTTATACTAGACATTGCTACCGTAATTCAATTCAACTTCGAAAAGTAATACATAGATAACAGCTCTTAGAATGTGTATACATATTTTTGGCACCCTGGTATTGTTAGATATGAAATGTGTATTTCTCATTACAATTTATTATAATTAGTACAATTTATTATAACTAGAGGTTCCATTCCCTGGGAGGTCAAGATATGATTATGTGCCCTTTTCTTGCTTCTTTCGGACATTTGGAACATAAATTGTTGCCAGAGCTAATCAACAGCAAGGTTTTCATTCCAGTTGGTCTTAAGGATAAACCACGTGGGTTAGTTTTTCCTGTTCTCGGTATAGATGTGACTTTCTCTAGTGCTGTTTGGCTCACATGTGTTAGTTCACTTTTTCCTGCTGATACACAGAGAAACTGGTATCACATATTTATATTCTATGGACAGACATATGCTTAACAGGAGCACAAAAATCCATCATCTGTAGTACTTCTTTCCTACTTGTTAAGATCAAAAGTTCATCAATCTATTATATTCACTCTAGATTTGTATCACTGCATCCTGGTATTCTTTCCATTAATTTTCCCCTTTTGAGCATCATTATGGGCTTATGGCCAATTATAGGCTTATACATCCTGCTTGTTTCAAATAATTATTATGATTTGCTCAAATAGACCCAGCTTGGTCAGTGAACGACCTAAATTGGCTCCTTTGTCCTCTGGAATTCTTGGCACAGTCCTTACTTTTTGGAAACAATGGATTTCTAAACCCATTGTAAGCTTGTTTTTCCCCAAGACATGGAATCGATTACCCTCCAGTAAGTGTTTGTGACATCTGGGGAAGAATACTAGAGATCAAAGTCTGAGTACACCTGACATGGAAGATGGATAAGAGTGCTGCTGTTTTCATTGAATCACTCTTGGTAGTGACAGGATGGAAGAATTTTGTTTTTATGATTATGAGTTGAAACACATCTTTTCAATTTAACTTATTGTTGTTTCCTACTTATACCATGAGCTTTATCAACAACTAATACTTTTGCCCTCTTTGAAATCTCATACTCTTTCTTCCTGAGAAGTGGTTGTATTCATACCCTTGTTTGGACAGGCCTATCTTTTTATGCTTTTTTTTAAAAATTAGTTTCAGGTGTACAAAACAATGTAATAGTTAGACATTTACACGTAAAGATGTTGTAGGGTGTCAGATGGGCACTTGTCTTATTAGGGAGACCACTTCATGGATGGTGTAGATGCCTGACCACTGCGGTGTACACCTGAAGCTGATGCTGAGTAAAACTGAATGTCAACTATAATTTAGTACATATATAGTCACAGGATGTGGAGTGCAGCACAGGGAATAGAGTCAAAGGTATTGTAACAGCTGTATACGATGTCAGAGGGGTAGTACATTGGGGGTGGAGGGTTATCACTTTGTGGGGGGTGTAAATGTCTAGCTATCCCTTTATTCTTAAATCCTCTTGCTCGAATGAGCTCAGGGGAGCTTCTGCTTCTTGCAGCCAAAGGTCGTAACTAACAGGCTTATTAACTAAGGAGGAACATAATGAGTCTGGCAGCTAGACAGACTAGAGGCTAAGAGTTATGGAAATCTGAAAATAAAAAGAAGTTCTGACGATAAAATGAACAAAATTCTCTTTATAGTTTTGTTTAGAAAAAGAAGATCAAGGGAGGGACTTCCAATGGTGTAACACTACAGGAAAACAGGAAAAGCTCAAGTAACAGAGAAAAGAGAAAAAGCTGTCAGGGAATCTTTTCTTAAACTTGAATAAGTAGAACATTCATGTAGAAGAAAGTGGAAATCCACAGGGACACTTCATTTTAACTGAGTTTAAAATTCTCTGGGATGGAGAAATTTGTCCATGGGCACAAAGAAATGGCTGGACTGTTGTCAGAGGTCTTTGAGGGGTCCCCAGACACAGAGAGACACTAGCAACAGCAGAGAAGTGTCTATAGTTGTGAGTTTTTTAAGTTGAAAGAGATTGATCGGCACGACACTGATTGTAGGTGTGACTGTAGAAGATGTAATTCTAGGAACGGTTCGTTCCTGCTTAGAAAAGGTGGCACGAGGGACTGGCATGGGTTTAATACTAAGTGCCCATTACAGAAGACCCTTCTAGCTCTGTTTCCTTGGACAGAGTTACAGAATATGTTACAGCAGACTATGGGCACTGGGGTTTCAGCAAGGCAGTTGATATGACTCATGACATTCTTATTCAGAAGGAGAAAGGTGGTGGGTTAATGGTGAAAAGCAGGTAGATTTGTAACTGGTTGAAAGCTGTACCCATGAGTGTTGATGTGTGCAGTGATATCTATTAGAATAATCAGTTGGAAGAATGAAAGCAACATTTCTTTAGGGCCCCATAAAGATAACACAGCCCAGTGCTTTTTTGATCCCATTATACCAGTGTTATCCAATAGAACTTTCTGTGATGATGGAAATGATGGTCTATGCTCCCAGTACAGTAATCATTGGACAGTTTTCTGAGCTTTTGGAATGTGGTCAGTGCAACTGAGGCACTGGGTTTATTTTATTTTTAATCATTTTAAATGAAAATAGCATGTGGCTAAGCGGGTACTGTATTATATAACAGACTTATAGTGTCTCCAAATTTTTAATGAAACACATGCAAAGTACAAGTATATATTTTTTATTAAGAGGTTTTTAAAAGATTCATCTTATAGAATCATAAAATGGTTTTACTGAGAGGATCTTCAACTATTTACATCTGTTTACAGCTGAGAAAAATGAGGCCCAAATGGATTTAATGATTTATTCAGAATCATACAATTAGTCACTGAACAGGGACTCAAACCAAGATCCTTTGAAGCTCCCTCAGTGCATTTTTCACGTGTGCCACATTATAGAAAATAGCCTTTCATGGGTTTATAAGTATGTCTTAGATACTGACTACCAGCGGCCAAGCAATAAAAATGTTTCCTTCTGATTTTTAAAAAAGTGTTAGGTAAAAATAAGTAGTCTTCTCAAGTCAATACATCGACTCTTTGTTGATACGGAATTTTAAAGCTAGGACTTGAGGTTGTGTTTCTCAGTGGTGAAGGCCATTGCTAAGTAATAGTAGCTTCCGATGAACAAGTGTGCATCCTTTCAGGGAAGACTATTTTTAGGCCCCTGAACATCAGAGTTGATTTTCTCTCTTTTTTTCCCCCTCCACTCAATTAAAAAATATATTATTCAGGACGGTAGCACTGTGCTAATGTATTTCTGGGAAAAGGAAGAGGTGACCTGCTGCTGTGTAAAATTGTAGCAAGAAATCAACGGGGAAGGGATTAGAACAATTAAAATCTTACATTCACAAAGGGAAGAAATGAAGTCTGATTAATAAGATTTACAGTCAACATTTACAGGAAAGGAGAACAACACCGTTTCAAATATTATTTGTATCAAACTGGACTCCATATCTCCTCCCACTCCCAAAATATAGAATTCCTTCTTCTAATATAGACTTGAATGTGTGTATATTTGTGCAATTGCAGTCTTGATGTCATTTTAAGGCAAATCTGTGTATTCTATGTCCCCAAATGCAGGGAGGTGATGTGCAAGAGCTAATTTGCTCATATGGGGGACGATTATTTTTCAGAGAAAAAAAAAACCCAAAAAGAAATTGATGTCATTTTTGACTCTGGATATTGGTATATGCCAATGTTTTATTTATCAGGTAGGAGTTGCAGATATTCTGGTAAAAATAAAGGAGGGAGGGAGCGATTTTATTTTAGAAAAGGAGCTGAATCTGAAAAGCACCAGGGAGATGCAAAGATGGGGAAAGCATTTGTGCCCCAGAGAAGTCAGCGCCTGTGTCCCTGTGGCCTGGCCACTGTCTGTGGTGCCTGGGTGCAGGCACCTCCCTCTCTGGTCCCTACTCCCCTCGTCCCGTGTGTCCTGTGGACCAGAAAGACCCCTCAGAGACTGTGTATTCCAATTGCTCTTTGTATAGAGGAAAGAGAGGTGCAATGAGTCGAAGAGACTTTCCTATGTCTGCATAGAATGTTAGGACAAAGCTGGGACCAGGCAGAGGTCTCCCAGCTCCCAGCGCAGGATTCTCTTCTCTCTACCGTGCTTCTGCTGATCTTCAAAGTTTGAAAGTGGCTCAATTCTAGCTTCCAACCATCTGATCAATATGGCAGGTATGCAAGTACAGTACACGTGTTTCACTCTGCGCCTTGTCAGACATTACATTGAAGTAGAAGAAAAGATGTTTCAGAGCCAGTGATTTGCTTCCTACAGATAAAATTGAAAACAAAACAACCCCTTTCCCCGTCATCACCACTAAGTAAACTTTTTGGATGCCACTTAGCCGATCCCTCTCATTCTGCTCTTCAGTAATGTTCGTTGTGTCCACTGTATGCAGAATATGGAGCGTAGCTCTGAAGGAGCCAGGCTGCGAGTGAAGACATCGTGCTAGCAGAGCCAGTCTCTGCTGTGTGGTGGTACATCTGCCCTCCCTCCGGTGACCCCCAGCCTCACGCGGAAGGTCGAGGTCCCACTCGTCCCTGTGATAGTGCCTTCTTTTCTTCGTAGCTCTGATCTTATCTGAATGTATCTTCTTTCTAGTCTTGTCTTCTGTGTATCTTCCTCCATATTACCGAAGTCCATGAAAACAAGGATCATCTGTGTCTTACCCACAGAGTAAAACCTGGTACAGAGGAGATGCTCGACACGCATTGGTCAAATGAAAGCGCTTGTTCGGGGAGCACACGTGCTTCCCCCGTGCCTGAGGCACAGATGTTCCGGCATCAGCCAAGCCCGCCTCCTGTCGTGGGCAGTGGTCCCCAGATGCTCCCCTCTGTGACACGCAGTTTCCCCTTTCCTCTGGGGTTCTTGCCGACCACTTAACCACGGTGGTAACCACTTTAGTTCCTCCCAGCAGGTATAAGTAGCTTTGAACTCGGGACAGATTGAGGTCTTGATAAGGACGTCAGATTCCTAAGGCCAGTTTCCTTCATCGTCATGTCCAGTGTTAGCTTTTCTCAGATCAGTAGGCATGAACTTTTTTCTTATTAAGATAAAATTCACGTAACAAAAAATTAACCATTTTAAGATGAGCATATCAGTGATGCTGCCACTTCTATCTATTTCTGAAACATTTTCATCACCCCCAAATAAAACCATGTATTTATTCAGTTAGTTCCCATTCCCCGCATACCCGCCCCCTGGCCACCACTTATCATTTTTCTGTCTCTCTGGATTTGCCTATTGCATATAAATGGAATCAGACAATATGTGGCCTTTTGTCTGGCTTGCTGCACTGCGCGTATTGTTTTTGAGGTTCCTCCGTATTTTAGCAGGTGTAAGTACTTGTCTCTTTTTATGACGGACTAAAACTCCATTGAATGGATTGTTTATCCACATATCTGTTGGTGGACACGGTTGTTTCCATGTTGTGCTGTTGTGAGTCTTGCTCCTACGAGCATACGTACAAGGACAAGTATTTGTTTGAGTTCCTGGTTTTAATTCTTCTGAGTCTATACCTTGAAATGGAATTGCTGGGTCCCACGGCAACTCTGTGTTTAAGTTTTTGAGGAGCTTGGTGTTTACTTTTAAAATTATGTGTGTAGGCTAGAAGGAGCCTGACAGGTGGTTCTTGGCTGGAAAACGATCTACCTTAAGTTGACATCGCTAACTCTACTAATTAAAAACACCTACAATTTTTAAATGATGATTATCCTTGCCAAAAAACCCCAAACAAAACAAAACAAAACAAAACAAGTAACACCCCCTGCCCTCCGCCAAATAGCTGCAGTGCCCATTATTAGAAGAGTAAGTGAGATCCAAGAGTTATACATGGAATGTACCATATGATAAGGGTTAATGTACCATCATTTCCATCTTTTGTTATTTATTGGCTACTTGACTTTGGAGAGTCATTTAATCATCTGGCCTCAATTGTTTTATTGTTAAAAAAATAATGTGATTCATGGAAGTGGGGGCCTAGAAATAAAAGTAGATGTGTGGAATCTAGAAATTTAGTGATGGCTGGAGAAACTCCTCCGCGGCCAAGTCCTGTTCCTTGAACATGTGAGCGCTCACCTCCCACAGAGCTGTGTAACGGCCCCCAGCCAGTGCTGCCACCGAGTTCGTTGGCCCGGGCTGAAGCCTGGTCCCAGTTTTCCCTCCCCTAAGGAAATCCTTCTAGTTCAGTTATTTCCTACTTGCTAACAGTGATTGATTCTCCAGGACCAGCTGGGGACTGGGCTCAGCCTCTGAGAAACGTACAGGACACCCCGTGTCCCCACAATAATCCTGCGTTTTACCAGCGAGGAAACCGAAGTTCATGGAGTCTTGGCAGTTTGCCCCTGGCCATACAATTAGTAAATGGTGGAACCAAAATTGGAAATCAAGTGTGTCTGACACCCAACTGTGGACTTCTCCTGACACCACAGTTGGGGACCTTGCTCAAGGCGGGTGGGGGGCAGTGTGGAACCAGCGGCCTGCTCAGTTTCCTTCTCCATCATGGCTGTGCCCCACCCCAAGGGACAGTGTTAGTGGCAACCGTACAGCCTGTGGGGACCCAAGAAATAAGGAGGAAGCTGCTTGACGACACGCTGCCTGCGCTCATGCTCCATGCGGCCATTCCTCTTAAGTTTTGTGTTTAGCCCTTGGCTAAACATGTTGAGAACTTAGTGGTGTGTGTGTGTGTGTGTGCGCATGTGTGTGTCCTCTTCCTGCAGCGCAGAGCCTGACATCTCAGCTAGGTCTTGAAGATTAGGGTGGGTTTCTAGTTGAAGAAGTTGAGGAGGGCATTCCAGGCAGTGTGAACAGAACGGAGTGATGAGAGGGCCTGAGGCATTTGGGGGCCAGCGGGGACTCCCCTGGGTGGCAGAGGTTGTGTGTATGTTAAAGCAACACTGACTGGAGTGTGGGTTGTGCTCAGATTGGGAAGGACTCTGAGGCCGGGAAGAGAAAATTGTGCTGATAACGAGCCCTTGAAAGGCTTTAGGCAGGAGGAAGATGTGATCCCTTGAAAGGCTTTAGGCAGGAGGAAGATGTGATCAGGTTTGGTTTTCAGGAGAGTAACGGGCAATAATGTGGAGGGTGGATTGGCATGGAGGACAGTAGTACCTGCAGAGAAACAACAGGCTTAAGATAAGCAGTGACGGTGGGGCTGAAGGGGGCCGGCCAGATGTAAAGCATTTTCTGATGTGAAGGTGAAGGGAGGAGTTGAGAAGACACGGTTTCTAACCTGGTTAAATCATTAAGCTGGACGAAAAATGGAGCAGATGGAGGAGATTTGGGTTTTGGAGGTGGAGGGAAATGGGAAAATAATGAGGTCAGTGTTTTTAGCATGTCGGGTAGAAATATAGACAGTTGGAAATACAGCTCATGAGATGGAGATTTGGCAGCCACTGGCTTACAGGTTGGCAACTGAAACTGGGCCGTGTGGTCACCCAGCAGTGTGCGGGGTACGAGGGGGATAACTCGATACTGAACCCTAAGGGGCATCGAAGTTTAATGTAATGCAGAAGAAAATCAACAATGGTGATGTGAGCTAAGAGCAGGAGAACTGCCGGAGAATGCCGTCCTAGCAGTTACGGGGGGACTGGGGGTGCTGACGTGCATGTCGGGCGTAGTTCTCCACGCGCCTGAGGACTGAAAATAGTGCAGTGGATTTAGCATTTAGAAGAGCAAGGTTGACTTAGGAAACATAGTTACTATGGGTGTTAAGGAATAAATTAGAAGTGACAGAAAGGATACAACAAGTATAAATAATACTTTAAACTTAATTTCTGTTGTTTTTCAAGGCAACATGTGTGCACATTTGAAAAAAATCAAGTACTACTAAAAGGCTCAGAGGGAAAAAACGGCAGACCCTCTTTGTGGAACTAGTACTAAACGTTGGACTTCCTGGATTCATTTTCTAATTTCTTTAACTTTTCTCTTTTATTTCCATTTCTTTGATTTTTTTTGTGGTGGGGGCGTGTTCAATTTTCTGGAAATTTCCTTGACTGAATCATTAAACTCTTATGTTGCACTTTAAATGTGGATGAATGATCACACTTTAAATCTATAAGGCTCTCCTTTGTTCTCTGATGTTTTTCTTTCATATTACCCTGTTCTTGTTTGCACATACACAATTTTCTTTTATCCTTCTGAGGAAGGAGAGGTTAGGCCAGAAGTCATGGTGCTCAGAATTCCAAAGAGAATTCAGGAGACCATTTCTGTGCCTTGTTGGGAGAGGCTGGTCCTGTTTCCTCGTGCAAATGGAATTCTCCTGGGCTGTCCTACCAGGCAGCCATTGTCCTGACATGATTGAATATTAAGGGTGGGCACCATTTAGGCTCCAGCTGAGAATTCTGCTACAAAGACACATATACATGCTCTGTTTTGTGTGCTGAACAAAATTTACACCCGTCCCAGACTCTTGGTGGGAGCTGTGTCTACTTGGGCACAGTGGGATGATTAGAAAGGCATAGCTGTTGTCAGATCCCAACTTGAATGTCACTTAGAACCAAGCAGTGCCTGGGAGTGAGATCTGAAAACCTGATTGGCTTCATATATCTATTTCTATTTCAGAGCAGAAAACCAAAGTGAAAATCTGGGTAGAAGTTCATGTTTAAGTTACGTTTTTTGATTTCTAACTCCATGCTCCACATTTTCCCAGGGAATTATCACACTAATATCATGAGTTAGGTATTTCTATCCTCATCGTTATAAAGCAATTGAGACTCAGAGACGTAGTGAATCCTTCCCAATGGAGAGTGGCTAGTAGGATAACCCAGGCCTTCTGACTCCAGTCCAAACCCCTATCTGCTTAACCACCTATTTGTTCCCAAAGCAAAAAAGAACGAGAACCAAGAAAGTCAGTTGCAGAAAACATGAGGAAGAAGCTGCCCTTAACTCTCCACTCACCTCTTTTAATTTTTTGAATATTAAATAGCATGTATCAATATTTTAATTTCTCCCCTGGAATAATTTGTCATTTGGTCCTATGTGGTCTTTTCATGTACATTTGTTTCACTCTGTAACCCTTCTCTTGTTTGAAAGATGGAAAGGGGAGGACCACAGATCTGTTAACCTTTGCTTTAGTTAACTTCCCACAGGTAGACTTTGACTTTTCCATTATTACAAGGCAAGAAAGATAGCATCATTGTAGAAAAACTAGACAGTATAAATAAAAATTAAAAAATTTAAAAACACAATCCATAATTCCTCTGCTTAGAGACAATCACAATTTCCAGACTTCCTTTTTTCCCCCCAGGGATAAAATTTAAGAATGGAGCCATACTATATACGGTTCCATAAAATGTTGTGAACATCTTGTGTTAGTAGATGGTGAGCTGTACCATTGCTTTTAATGACTGAAGAATTTTCCCTTGTATGATAAGTAAAGCTTTGTTTTGTTCACCCAGCATTCATAGGTTTCCTTTGTGTTTGCCATCCCACGTCCCTGACCTTATTTGCCTTCCAAGTAAGTAGTGACAGATTGGGACTCACGATTTTATAACTGCTAATCTCATGAGGCCTCGAACTGACTTGATAGAAATTGCTGGAGGTGTCCAGTGAGAAGTAAACAGTTGTGTAGTACTTATTTTCAGCATGAGACCCTAAGTGAAGACACTAGATAAAAAGTAATTCAAACACAGACCAAAGAGGCTCTGAGTGAAAAGCAAGGGTCACTGCTTTATTGCTTTTCATATAAAAAAGGGAATAAGAAGGAAAGACGCTCAGGGACAAAGGACAAATGAATTTGACTTGCTCACCCTTGAGAAATTTGGGATTTGAGTGATGAATCTTAAATACCTCCAGAGAATTGCTGAATTCACAATTTAATAGATCAAGCTGGGATGTAGGAGAATGAAAACCAAAGGCTTCCTCCTACCTCCATGAAATATATATATCCACACACACACACATACATATTTTTAAATTTTAGGTCATTTATGGGAAAACTTTGCAGGAAACCAACTACATGTGCTAGTGGTTGGAAACTGCTCACTCTGAGCACAGGAGAAAGGCAAACACCGGGGCGAGAGCAGCGTGGTCATGTTTCTGTGAGCCATTTGGGAGATGTGGTCCCGACACTGCGTAGTGAAGAGATGTGACTCACTTTGTGAAGGATCACATTAGCCACCGGTAGATCTGGTTCAGTCCCTGCTCTGCAAGCACTTTCCCTATTGTCTTGCACACGTCCCTGAACCGTTTTGTGTCTCAGGAGCTTCGTCTACACATGGTGTTAACTCGGGTCTGATTCACCTTGTAGCCATTGCAGGAACCAGGTGACATAATGAGTTTAAAGACACTTGGAAAAGGACCAAGCTCTGCAGATAAGGGGTTCACAAAAAGTAAGACTCACTTTCATTTACTCGTCATCAGTCACGTGCCTGGTTTTCTTGTTCCCAGAACACAATTTTTTTATGAGTTTCAGGTGTAGAAAACAAGGCAATAGTTAGACATTTCACCCCTCACAAAGTGATAACCTCCCCCAACCTACTACCCCTCTGACATCGTATGGAGCTGTTACAATTCTGTCGACTCTATTCCCTGTGCTGTCCTCCACATCCTGTAGGACTATATATATATATAAAATTATAGTTGACATTCAATATCAGCGTCAGCTTCAGGTGTACAGCACAGTTCTCAGCCATCCACACCGTCCATGACGTGGACTCCCTAGTGAGACAAGTGTCCAGGGCACAATTTCTAGGCACCGGAGCTGTTTCCCTTGACAGGGCCGTCCACTAGGAGACCTGCCAGCTCAAATAGGAAATCTGCCCAGAGGTAGATTTTTTAGCAGTATCTTTTTAAAATACAGCTTTATATCTAGAAAATCAGCATCAGGGCAGGAGACTAAAACATACGATCATGTCACTCAAAAATTAGACTCAAACTTGGAAACCATGTAGTTAGCCAAAAGAAAAACCATCCGGGAAATATAAACCACCCTCTTACCTAGTCCTGGGACTAGATAATTTCTCCCCACAAAAAGGCTGCGTATTTCAAATAAGTGGAAAAGATTTTAGAGAGGCAGTAGTTGTTCTTGTTTGTGAATGGAACTCTCTCTGTGCCGCTTCCTTCCCGTGTGTGTGTGTGTGTGTGTGTGTGCGCGCGCGCATGAGATGCATGTGGACAAATAGTTCAGTGAGGCTTGCAACTTCTGAAATTCTTGAAAGCTGTATTATTTCTTAGACCAAATTTTTGTTAGTAAACTGCTTTCCCAAATATTGCTACGTCTTGTGAAGTTAAAGCTCCCAGCTTAGTGCTTCTTACCCAGAGTAACTCCAGACCTGCTGCTGAAGTGCTTTCACTCCACTGCAGGTCTCATTAATCCTTATGTTGGCTGCTTAAGGCATCTGTAAAACATGAGAATATGGTGTGAACCGTCGTTCACACTCGTGCCATCCCGGGGCTGGACAATGAGGGCTGCACGCTAAGAACTCTGAACTCATGTGAACACTTAGACTTTATCTTTGATAAAACTGGGCTATTCTAGCATCTTCAGTTGGGAAATGACACTGTGAATGCAGAGGTCCTTTTATTACATGGGAGTCTAGACTCATTTCCCCTTTCTTTTGTCCCGGGAGTTTATCCTGTAGATTACCAGGAGGTGACAGAAAACATAAAAGCCTTGATTTCTGCCACTGAGAGCTCCGCATGGCACCTAACTCACCCCAAAGACTTAATGGCTTTCCGCGATGTGAGTACTTTTCTTTCTATTCAGTGGTAATATTTGTACTCGATTAACAAGTTCAGTACTGTCATGGAAAAGCTTGATCATGGTTTTAGGCCTTGGGACCCTCAATTTATATGTGGAACGTCTCCCAGCTCCTACCTAAGAAATGATCTTAAAAAATTCCCACCAACAATCAGCAGGTGAAGTTGGATCTGGGGAACGTCCATGCGGCATCTTTCAGAGAAGGAATAATGTTGAATCTGTTTGCCTCGGCTCTATAGGACATTTTGTAAAGTCCATATTCCAGAAGTCTAAAGAGGGCAGATGTTCTTTGTTCATCATCTCACCTTGGTGGGAGGCATTTGCACCTGCGGGGTAACTTTCAGTGGTTTGTTCCCACCCTGCTATTCCATGTCAAGGTCACGATGACCTTTTTCCGGACTATGATCTGGGAGTGGTGGTAGATCTTAGTGGTCCCACATAGAGAGACTGAGTTGTTGTTGTTGTTGTTGTTTTTAAGTAGGAAATCTTTCAGACAAACCTTTCTTAGTATTATTAATTTTAAAATCCTCTCTTTTTAATCAACTTTATGAAATACACCTTCTCAATCAGTGATGAGAACTAGAAGGAAATAAGTGGATGTGGGGTCAGAAGACCCCATGCTGCCACAAGCATTAGAAATTGTAAACTTTTATGAAGATTCACGTTCAATTAATATTTGATTGATTGAAGAAAGATCACTGCCACTTCTGTGGGCCAGCAGGCACTGTAATAGCCTTGACAATGCTTGCATTTGTGGGTAAACGTCTGCAGCTTTCAATGCATGAAAGCACAGGTTGCCGTCACTTTATGGAAGAGGGGAGAGGATAATAAGGAATCGAGCTGGTTGTTCTGCTTTCTCCAGCTGTTCCTCCTCCTGCTGGTTACAGCTCTGCCCCTCCTGGCCCCTCTCCCTTCCCAGCCCCCGAGATTAGCCTCTTCTTACCCAGACTGACTCCAAATCACTAAGGCAGCTTGATGAACAAGTTCAACTACAGGAGTCGTTAATCTTTATCTTGGTCACTTAAGATTTCTCTGTAAAGCACAGCCCAGTTTAAGCAAAATCCAAGAGGAAAACTGTAAATTGAAAAGACGTACTAGAAGAAGCTGAAGACAAACAACTCAGCATCTTCTAATGCCTCGTTGACAGTTTCCTCTCACCTTTTTAGTAACCATTATCCATTCTATCTATTCTTGACACATGCTGACTCTTTTATTGGAAAGGCCCAGGTACACTAACTAATGCTAACATGTAAATAGACAACAGATAGCATCATCTGTTATCCCTCCCACCCTCTGCGTGTGTGCACAGAAGGGGGTATGAAAAGACACATGTTTTGTTCCATCCACCAGTCACATGCACCAGAGTACGGACCTGGGGTTCTGCTCCCACTTGTGAGTTTTTATAGTACACTGGTCCCTTGCTTGCTTGGTGTGCATTTTGATTTGATTTCTTCACTAGAAGTACTGAAAGAGTCTAAGGCAAGTCTTAACTCGAGTGACTAGTAATTGCAGCATAGATCTGTTTGTCTCCAGTTAGACATGAAGACTAAAATGAGGAATGAGGACCGCATACATCTCCCTGGAAGGGCACTGTTTTCTTGTGTGCTCGTATCTTCCCTGTCTCTTACCTATGTGCACTCGTACTTTCTGTAACTATCCCCATAATATCAGGCCCACTTTCTGACCTACGTTTCCCTTAACTCTGTTATAACTATGCTCCAGGATCTCTTGCAAGTAAATTTTAATGAATGAATAATAACCTAGGGTGGTACCTTTCAAACAGTTTTTTTTTTAATTTTTATTTATTTATTTTTTTACCTTTCAAACAGTTTTGACCATGCCCCACAGTAAAACATATAGTTTATATTGTACTTGGTATACATATACTATAGATGTACTCACACATAATTAGATAGGAATAAAAGTTTCCTCAGACAATTCTTACCCTCACAAGGCATGATGCACTCTGAATTTTCTGGTCCATCTTATTTCTTATTTCATGTCATCCTATTTTCTTTCTTAACCAATTCATTAAAAAATAAAAAAAAAACACCTGCTGGCTTTGAGCAAATAAAATATTTCCTCTATGGATTGCAACCTGTGGTTTAAAAACCACCGTTCTAGCCTTTGATGTACTATTGTTTGCTCCCATACTGTTGGGCATTTGGGGAATTTTCAGTTGTTTGTCTCCCTTCCATCCATTCCTGACCTTTCTTTCCTTCTCTTGTTGTTATCGCAGAACATACCCATAGCTCATGAGTTTAGTAGTTTGCTTTGTTGAGTTATTCCCAACAATGGAATTACTAGGTCAGAGATTTTAAAAAGTGTGGTCCATTGTATTTGCACTTCAGTAAGGCATAATGTATTCTCACAGAGGGCTGAAGACCTAATCATGGAGTGTCAGGTTGTTCTGACAGGTGGTCAGAAGGCAGGTGGGATATACAACACAGAGGTCTCTACTTACAAAGATCCATTAACACCTACTAAGCGCTAGGCAGTAGTATCGTGGGGACAGGATCGGAGGCAGAGGCCCTGGATATGAGTCTCACGTTGTTATCTGACAGTGACAGTGGCAGCTCAGTGCCAGCTCCTCTCTGGGCTGTTAGGAGGAGTAAATAAAATAGTCCGTCACTGCACAGTGTTCTTGTTTATTATTACTGCCTCTTTCCCTAAGGCACGCGCTGTGCACGGCTCTCCCAAGCAAGATTCTGTTTCTCATTTAATCAGCTGGGGCATCAGCACATTCCTAATTGCTGGCCTCATTAGAAACGAGGTGGCCTTGTGCAAAGAGGGGCGGAAAATCTGGCAAATTGTCATTCCTGGGCAGCTTATTCCACGTCGACAGAATGAGGGTGACCTCAACTCAGGTTTTAGTGCCACCAGACGCTCTAGCTTCTGTCACCCATCCATGAAGCTCCTTGTTGTCCCTTTGGGGTACTGACCGGTAGAGCTGACAGAAGGATGAAACTGAGGAGAGAACAGAACAGAAAACAAAGGGAAACCCACAAAGCTCCCTAGGTAATTTTGTCCTTCCTTTCTGAATGGAATGGAGTAATGTCAGGATTTTTTTTCTTTCTCATATTTTGCCTCTGTTCTAAAACCATCGTGGAAAAATATAGTTTACCTGGTGGCATAGCTTTATAGTTAAGATTCTAATCCATAGGGCCCGTGTTTATCTAGAGTGAGTCCTAATCGATTTTACCTCCTGGAGTCACTGGGGACTCCTGAGGCAAGTTGGACATCCACAGTTAGCTGAAGAATAGATCTCTTTGCCTCAAATCAGGGAAGCCTTATTGAGAGGACAAATTAATTGTACGAGGTCCAGTCAATGCCTGACTTCTCCTGGGCTGACTGGTTTGTAGGTGATCCAGCTTCTACTTTTCCCCCCTCCTGCAAGGTACTAGTTATTTATTTGTCAGTGACTTTACTCTTTGTTTTCAATGGAAAAATGACTTTAAAAAAAGGATACACTAAAGAAAGTTGAACTTTCCTGCTTGTTAGATCATTCTGCTAAAAATTAGTAATTGTAGGGGAGTTTTAGGGCGGTGAAAATGCTCCGTATGACACTGTAATGATGGAAACACGTATATTTGTCCAAACCCATAGAATGTCATGTAAGCTATGGACTCCGGGTAATGATGATGTGTCAATGTAGGGTCACCAATGTGACAGATGTGTCATGTGTTGGATGGTGACAGTGGGGGGGGGGCTGTGTGGGTGTGTGTGGGGCACATGGGAAATCCCTGTATCTCTCTCTCAAGGTTGCTGTGAACGTAAAACTGCTCTTTAAACAAGTGTTTAAAAAGTTAGTTGTAGCAGAGATTGAAACTATTACTTAAAATGAGGCATTTGTGAATTTTGGTTATGACTTAAAGGGTAGGTGTAAAGAGTCAGGGAAATAAGATTACGTGAAATAATGATTGCAAGATTCCTGGTTTAGGGCCTGGTGAACAGTACTATTCTCAGCCGCTTGCTGAAAAAATATATAGCTGCTGCAAACGGAAATACCTTTATCTCCGTTTCTCCTTTGTTATTTTCTTTATGACTACTGCTAAATCCATTTTATCATCCAATCGTATAGTACCTCAAAGTCAAGGCATCTAAGCTCATTGCTTTTTCTTCAGACTTAGCCACATCCTAGAGAAATTTTCCTAAGGAGAGTTATTCAAGGAGATTCGCTGAAATCTTGTTTGTTGTAGTGAAAAATCCATCAATAGACGAACACACATAGAAAGTATGACACACTCATTTGATGGCTTATTGCCTAACTGTTAAATTTGTAATATGAATAGATCTCCAAAACATAATTTTGACTAAAAGTCTCGTTACCAAATGATGGAAATAGTAAATACAACACATTAAATTTTATAATTGTAGAATTATGAATAATAATGTTCTTGAGCTAGGATATAAATATAGGTATGTAAAGTATAAAAGTGGTTTGTAAGGATACATGTTAAATTCATGATAGAGATTTCTCTGGGAAATGGGGCTAGCAGAACAAAACTGGAGTGTAGAATGGCGGGTACTTCAATTTTATCTGTATTGTCTTATTTCTTTATAATAAAAACGGACTTGTAGTCCCTCAAACAAACAGACATTGCAATGAAAAGACAGATAATCACAGTAACATAAAAACTCATGACTTCCTTTATTAGTGCCCCTATTTCTATCAGTATTATCTTACCTGGGCTCAAAAATCTAAGAATGATTTTTGATATTCTTCTGTTCTATTACCTGCACCAGCCTTTCATATATCCAGGTATGTTCCTTCTTTTAGAGTGTATGCCAGATATGGACCTTTTCTTATGTTTTTAATATTACTATTTTAATTCACAAACTTATCACCTGGGTCAGTAAGGCTCCCTGCAGGAAACAGATGGAGCACTTAAGTTGTGTGATTGAGGAAAGTTTTAAAAAGGGACACTTCCTAAATGTGTGAGCATGGAAAAAGCAACAGGGTTGGTTAAGGCTGGTAACAGGAAAATCATACCTCACGCTACCCTTAGACATGAACGGTTAATGGTGGAAACTATTTCAGTGAGAGAGAAAGAGGTTGAGAATTACCCAGAGTCCTCTGTGGTTAGTAGAGGACACCCCCAGCCTTAGGGGCCCAGCAGTGAGCTGTCTGGGGAATACAGGTCCTGTATTCTTTCTGAATACAGGTCCTCTCCTTTCTGATCTCCTGGTGCTACATTCCTCTCTTAACCTCTGTGGGAAGCCAGGTGCATTGCTGCAGGTGAGCAGCTGGGCATGGAGTGGGGAGGAGGGGAAGGGTGGGGAGTGGGCCTGGAATCCAGTGTGCTGTCTCATCTTCTCATGACTGGGCTCCTGGAAACATGGATGCAGGATGTATAGACACAAGCTTAGGTTAACCAAAGTAAATTTTGCTCTGAGGTAAACTCTGTGTTATTAAAATGAAGAGTCCGTGAGGGAGTTAAAGGGTCTGTTTCTGCTTTTCTGGCTTTCTTAAGCAGCAGCG
Source organism: Rhinolophus hipposideros (assembly GCF_964194185.1). NCBI lineage: Eukaryota > Metazoa > Chordata > Mammalia > Chiroptera > Rhinolophidae > Rhinolophus > Rhinolophus hipposideros. The sequence continues at coordinate 64,008,760 of NC_138060.1, forward strand.
ACCGCTTCCTGACTGTGTGGCCTTGATAAAGAGGCCAGCATGTCTCCCAGTTGTCTTATCTGTGGGGTGGACATAATCATAGGGGTTTTCTAAGGATGAAATTACACAATTTATGTTCAGCTCTTAATGATGCCTAATAATGTATCCATTAAATATTAGGCTTTATTCTCAATTGTGATGAAAATTATTCTCCAAGTCCAAGAAAGTCATGCTGTGCTATTCAAATCAGCCGTCACTAATTACCAGTGGCAAGTACAAGAAGTGAGGTAGAGTATCAGAGAGCATTCTGGGACTGGCCACCCTTTCCTTTGCTTTCCAAGTCTCCACTTTGAATTAAAGCAAAAACCCCCACAAACAAAAACAAACAAACAAACAAACAAACAAACAAACAGACAACAACCCAAAACAGCCCCCTTCCCCTCCAAAAGCCTTCTCTGAGTTCTGCCCCACAGGCCTTTCTCTCTGAGTCTCTAGAGCACCACGTTTAGAAGCCAAGTACCAGACCGTGTGGTTATAGCCCACCTCACAGCGGTCTCGCGGTGTACACAAAGTAGGCATTTCTGTCTACCCAGGAGATCAGAAGCTTTCTGAGGACAAAATCTTTCCTTTTTTAAAAAAAACATTTATAGGGCTCCGACGCGGCTCAGACACTTTGTATGCACCATCTTATTTGATCTTCACAATAGCACCGTGAAGAGTAGAATACAATTATCTCTGTTTTACGGATGAAGAAATTTGAGCCCAGGGAAGTAGAGTTACTTCCCTAAGGTTATATTGCTGCTAACATTGACTTTCGTCTTTGGCGCCAAACCCTAGACTGGGACCCCACACCACCTCTCGTGGTATCTCACGGGGGAGGGAGTGGGGAGTGTACAGCGACAGGGAAAGTCTGCGACTGCTTGTTTCCATCCAGCTCCTGATGTGGAAGGTAGACTAGTCAAGTCATGTGACTGTCCCGGGCAGACTCATCGTTCCTGTGCCATCTAGTGACTCATGGAGAATAGGTTGGATTTTGTGTTTGCTGAGGACGGTCGTGGCCAAAGTCTGCTTCACTGTCACCACTGGGTTAAAAAAATCCATTTTCTGGGTTTCTAGTGCATGAGATGTGAAGTGAATGCCACAAATCTGCTTAATGAGTCTTGAATGTGAATGGTGTACTGGTGTATTTAAGACAAATTGCAATTGTCAGAAATTCCTTTGTGGCTTCCTCTGAGGCCTGCAAATGGAGGGCAGTTAACTCTGGTTCTCTGGCAGTTTAAATCCTTACAATTTTTTTTTTCTTTTGATGTGAACCCACGAAGGATGAATTATCTGCAGAATGCTTCTTGGTGGTTGGAGGAAATATTCTAAAATCCTTTGCTCACATGTAGCTAACATGTTCAAGCAATTGCCAGTAAAAGAGCTACTGTACGTACAAATATGGCAATATTTATTACAGAAAACACTAGTGTATGTTTGGGGCCCCAGAAAGCTGTCAGAGGAAACAACTTCCTTTGCCTTCAAAGGCCATTCAGCACAGCATTGCCACGTAAAGGATGTTTCTGGAATCTGCAGAGAGAAGAATACAAGAAACATACATTTGAGAGTCCTCTTTGAAATGAAATAGAGGATTGAAAAAACAAAACGTAGGTGGAGCGAACAAATAATGTTTTAGGCTCTGCCATGTATTAAAATTGAATGCTGTATGTCCCTGTATGTCTACACCCTTGACATGTGTACGTTTGCTGGTCCTTCACCTCCCTTAGCAGAGGCACCTCCTGTTTGGACGCGCCTGTGCTTCTGGGTGTTGACTCCATTTCACAATTCTGTTGCTCCTCTGAAGCGATGTGTCCGGAATGGCCCAAGTAAGTGAAAGACTCGGCATTTCAGCGAGCAGTACTGCACGGGGGCCTCAGTTTCCCTCTGACACTCTCCCACTGAGCTCTTCTCGTGTTCACATCTCTGTGAACATCCGCATTAAAGATGAAAGGGGTGTTAGGCAGCCTGGGAGAAGAGAAGCTTTGTCATCTCAACCCCAAGTGGAACCTAGGGTTTCTTCTAGGCGCTTTGGCAGAAGCACTGTCTCGAAGGCAAGAGGCCAGAGGAGACCTGAGAGTCTTGGTCAGGGTGTCTGATGGCACTTGGAGCATTGATCAGATAAGCGAGACCGGCAGGCTATGCTGTGAGGGAGCCCTGAGAATTTCTGGGCACATGTCTCTCTTTGTGTGTGCCCCCGCCAGACCCTGGCCCTCAGCTGTTGTCATCCTGTTGGGTGGTGGGAGCTAAAGCTTTAGGTGCAAAGACAGCTGCAGGGAGGACACGGTGACACTCCTGAGACAACCCCGGTTAATCTAGGCCTATGCTTCTTGAAGGGCACTCAGAGATTTGGGAGAAATGGTACATGTTCTCCTGGAGGGTCAATTTTACTAGGAGATATGGGGTGAAAGTCATCTTTTTGATATTAAAAGGAATGACATAAATGTATTGTGAATTGGAAGGCAAAAGTCACATGAATTTTTAAGATAAAACCAGAGATTGTAAGGAAATAATAAGCTTTTAGTAGGTTAGATTCAGGCCACTTCCTCCACTTCCATCCCAATGAGCATGTGAAAACTCTGCTTTTAAGGGCTTTGGTCGGATGTTTTTGAGCAGTTAGATACAATCTGTGTGGAACTCACAAGAGATAAAGGGCTTGTTTAAACTGGAACTTTTAAATTGAAATTTGAGGTCGAAAATTGTCAGTCTACAGGGTGAACGTGACACACAGACCAAATGTAATCAATAGATGCGTTTACTTTCATCCACACTGTGTTCATTAGTTGCTAGCATTTATAAGTCAAATTCCTCATAATCCAGTTTCTTTTAAAAAATAAAAAGGATGATTTGTTAACAGTGAGCATAGTTTCTTGTATGGGGTCTTCAGCCAGAGATACATAGCGTTGCTCCCTTCGAGCTGCGTGCTTCTCGCTCACCTCACTCATCTGCCTAATCTCTGTAGACATTTCCCTTCGTGACCCACTCTTCAGCTAAGATACCACTGGGGTTTTTCTTGTGGCCTTATCATTACAGGAGTCACCTCTCCTCCGCATTTGAGTCATGTGCCCTTCTGTCACCCGGCGATCGCTGTCATCTGTAAAGAGATTTCAATTCCTTTGCATCCTGAGGGCTGCTCCTTAACTTCCCGATTTGAGATAATTTAAGATGGCTTGTGCGACCGCTGTGCGAAGACTGAGCCTGTTGTCTGGTGTTGCTCCCTCGGTAGCGACCTCCACAAACTGCCTGTCCCCACGTTTCACACATTGCTGGACTAGGTGACGGTAACTCTAAGTTGTCGTCCTTCATTTTAACACTTAATGGGATAGAAGCATGTGCCAGTTTTGGTTCGGAGGACAAAGTGTAGAGAGCTTGGTTGCTTGTCAGCTCTGGTGTTAGAGAAAGACCCTTAGACAGGGAATTCGGGTCTTTGGGTTGTAATCCCAGCTCTGTGCTCACTCACATGGTCAGGCATGACAACCAAGTTGATGACATTTGGCTTCCTCCTTTAATTTGGATTTTGTCACCTGCCTTTTCTATCTCATAAGCTCATTGAGAAACTGAAGTGTAATAATATAAATGAACCAGCTTAGAAGACTTTAAAAACCTTACGCATTTCGACATCATAGGAACTCCTAAATTGGTGGGCTATGTCTAGGTGATTCTCTTTGCATCGCGACCAGTAGAATCCCCAATACAGTCAGTTGTATTTCCTGATGATGATGTAGTTTCCATTTTTAAAGACTGAAGAGAAAATCCAATTATAAGAAAATATATCTTTATTGGCCAAGTAAGGACTTAAAATGATAAAAGAGTATCTTGCTCTCCCTTATTCAATGAATACCAGAGTTACTTACCACTAGCTCCAAACAAGAAATAATAATGTTGTATGAAAATGTGTCTGGTTTTTATAGGCTTGGAGGTCACTGGGACCCAACTTTATATTCATTATTTGCTAACACCATTTTTTTTTTCATGCACTGTGAATTTGTCAGGGTCTTTTTTCTTTCAGACATTCAGGAATATAAATTTGTGTTATATTGATCTGCTTACAGTAGTTGGTATAACTGCATCTTGTAGCAGACATGCTGCTGGTCATATCATATTTTTCCTTTTATAACAATTTTAGTATTTCTCGTTGGTGGCGAAAAACATCAATGTTTCTTCTTCAACAATTCTGAACAAGTCATTTGATGTTTTCTGGCTTAGCTCCTAAATCTTGTGTGGTGTGGATTATAAAGAAAAGAGACATGAAGGGATTCTGCCATCAATCTCATTCTTCAGAGCTTTCAAAAGAAAACTTTGAAGGGCACTAGATTTTCTGTAGCCGAGGACGTCTCTGGCATTTACATTCACGAAGAAGGCTCGCACAATAATCCTTTTCAACAGGAAAGCAGGACACCATTTGTTCTGTTACTTGTGGTGTCCCATGGTCAGAATTTTTAAAGCCATTTTTAAGTTTGAAACCTAGAATTTAGGACCCATGGATATACTTACAGGCCGTACAAAATCATTTCTTTTTAAATGTGATAAGTATGTCTTTGCAGAAGCCAAGAATTGTGGAGAGAGTTCTGTTTTAGATAGGTTTGTCCTATGTAAGTATGTACAAATTACATTGTCGGTCACCAAGATTTATCCTAGACTCTCATATCTATAAGTACCTTACTTATGATCAATACCCCAATTAGTCTTTATTTTTCTCCTTACGATGTCCCTGCCAGCGGGTCATAGGGTCCTGTGTTCCTTGAAGTGTCTTCTGTAGAACCCTTGTTCCACGAGACGCTTCCTCAAAGTGGGGTTCACTGGTGATATCAGTGTTTGCAGTCAGTGACATACTTTGAACACAGTCCTCTAACCCACTTACGATAGTTGGCGCCCAAAGTGAGTGGATGACTTAAGGACCAAGAAGAGCAGTGTCGTTATCTACTTAGCAATAGCTATTATCTACAGCTATTATCTTGTCAACGGCTATTATCTTGTCAACCAACGTTGGTTATGAGAACAGGCTGGCACCCATTCACCGTGACTTAGGGTGACCACATCAGGCATCGCCTAAACGGAGAGGCTTGAGAGAGTGAAAGGGGTGCCATTAATGACTGTACCTGACAAAAGGTGTCATTGGGATTGTGTCAGATAAATTGGGGTGTTGGGTCACCCTGTGTTTGATGCACTTACCTCTCTTTCAAAGCCTAGCTCCATCCTAACCTCTCCATAGTAACCATTTTTGTTTCCTCAATTGGAAGTAATTTTTCACTACACCCAAATCCCTCCTTTATTAATGTATTATTTTCTACCTGGTCTTCAGAGTTACTTAGGGAGACCCTGTTAGGCTCTAAGTTCATGAGGACGTGGTGTGTACTCACACCTCTTTCTATCTCCAGTGCCTATTCGCATTACTCTGTCATAACAAATATTAAGGAACAGTTTTGAAGGAGCAAGTGAATGAATGGATGAATGAATGAGCTCAACACCAAAAATCTGATAACCTTCTCAAATGGTATCATTTTTTCCCTTCTTAAAATAAATGGTTTACACTCAGTCTGTTCCACTATCACACATCCGTCACAAACCTTACTTCCTTCTTACCATTTGGACTCCCTCATTTATTTTCTATATATAAGTCTGTTAAGGTAACTCTTGAATTTGTTTCTTCGTCATTCCCACTCGAAAAACCCGGGTCCAAAGCCTTATTGGATTATTCCTGGGTGTATGCTGCGGCCTTCTAGCTAGTTATCTTGTTTTGAATTTTTTGGAATTCCTATTTTGGAAATATATCAACCTAATCTACCTAAACTAGAATGTCAGTATTTCTGCCCCATTTTAGCACTGGGAATCCCTCGCAGTAGTCCATAGGCTAACAGTCAAACTCTGTGACCTGGCTTTTCAGGCCTTTTATTAACTGGGTATCACTTATAGATTCAACTTTGCCTTTTGAAATTTTGATTTCTTTAGGCATCTTATTCCCTGTCACCCAATTTCTTTGTCTAAAATAGTGTGGTTCAAATGTGGCTCTTTTCCAGCCTTGTCCCTCGCGCTTTTCTCCTCTCCCACCACCAAACTACTCATATGGATCTACAGTTCTCAGATCCTTTCAGCCTCCATGCCTTTGCGTGGGTTTCTCCTGCCTAGAGAAACTTCTCTCTTTGTGGCTTGTATATTCATCCTCATTCTTTTAGACTTCTCATAACCATTGCCCTCTTTGTGATATTTTTCTTCACCCTTCCCTACTCCCCAACCGCTGTCAGGCACTTATCTTCCATGCTTTTACCTGCCTAGCTCGAGTATTGTACATATCACAGTGAATTATCGACTAGTCTTGTTGTCTTTCAGATTGAGTGTTTCTGAGGCCAAGGACATAGTTTAATTTATTTGTACCTCTTGAACCTAAGACTGATTAGTATATAATAAGTTCTCAACAAATATTAATTGCAAGGGTTAGCAGTATGACTAACATTTATTGACTACTTGCCACGTGAAAGCTATTGCCTTGTTTGAGTTTATGTAATTTAATCCTTGGAAACACCTTCAGAGATAGGCACGCTTGGCATCATCATTTTACAGGAGAGGGAATTTAGAGGCTCCGAGAGGTGGAGTAACTTACCCAAGGGCAGACAACTACGTGACAGGATCAGAAATCAGGCTACCAAATGACAAAGCTCGTCCTTTTAAACACCATACAATGTGTACTCATTTCTATCTCCACACATTGGCTTGTTTGTGGAAGAACTTCCTCCTCAGTTATTTTCTTTTTTATCAAATAATTTTTATATTTCAAGACCCAGGCCAACATCTAGTTCCTACTCATTTCTTCTGGGGCTGTGTCAGCCTTACCTATTGTACTCAGTTATTTGGCTGTATGTTTCACAAAGTTCAGTACTTTAACACAAATGGCGTGACATGTATCCTTTTTTAAATCCATTTCTTGACTCTCTTTGGACTTGGATTGTGTTCTCTATTTAAATGACACCTTACACCTGCCCCTTCCCCACCATACATACACATTTATTATAGTTCTGGACACTTACTTAATAGATCTTTGATAAAAATATTTGGTTTAATACCACATATAGTTGGTTGTTTTGTTCTTCTTCCCTCTCTGAGTCTCTATAAGATTGGAGGTCGTTTGGAATCTGACAGTGTTAACCAATTTGAAGACTCATGCTTGTCAAATTCTCTTCACTAAGGAAAGGGTTAAGTATTCCCAACAAAGAGGATACATAAAGGAAAACAGGCCTGACACATCAAACAATGATCTCTCTCCCCAATTGTGTAGACTCTTGGTGCTTGAAAGGATCCTTTAAAGTCATGTAATCCACCTGCCTCTGAAAACAGAAGAGGAAACTGAGGGAGACCCTTCTTTGCTAGCAGCCGTGCTTCAAATCCCCAGCCCTCTGGAAGGAAGCAAAACCCTTCAGCTCCTGGGCTGTTTCTGCTGTGGGAAGAGGGTCTACGAGTGAACATGTGGAGATCAAGTGCAAATGCTCCCCGCGTGGGGAGCCAGACTCTGTGTGAACCCTGCTCTGTGTGGGATAGCTTTGTAGATGCCACCGGGCAGCAAAGGGGATGATGACAGTGAGCTATGGGGCAGGACAAGCAGCCAAGCTGCCCTAAGAGAGAGTGAAGGACTGATTGTTGGTAGTTGGTCTGTACGGTGCCTCAGGCCAAGTGGAGGCAGCTGGCAAGGATGGAGGGAGGGGAGGTTTTTCCAATCTCTTCTTTTATTCCTTGCTGACTTGGCCTTTTGGGAGAAGAGGTGATATCTGTACAACTAAGGAACTGAATGTATTGCCGCTGTCCTTCGAGGGGTCCAGGAATTACTTCCTTAATGGTCTTCTGACGATGTTTTCTTCTTTAAATAAAATTACATGCTCAAAAAGTACAGTCAAAATGAAATTGGAGCATCTGAATAAGGAAAAGTGTTCTGAGTAGGCTGTGAAATTTATGTCCTTGTGAGAAAATAATGGTCCCAGACAAGGGCTTCCTACAGAATCGTTATTACCAGTCAAGATGCCACACAAATTGGTCCAGCCAAGCTGCCAAGTCTGGCAGATTTATGTTTTTCTTTTAGGTTCTGGTACATGCTGTTTAATTTCAATAAAAATGAATTTTTGTTCAAGTGGCAGAGGGCTATTATCCTATTTGAATTTGTTTTAAAGGCTGCAACAGGTTCTTTGTCAACAGCATAACACATTGTAATGATTTAAATTAGTATTCAATTTTAACATAAAAAAAGAGAACTCTTCTGTAGGAAGACAAAGGCCAAAGGCAGAAAGCTTTGATGAATTTTTTTTTATTAGTTTCAGGTACACAAGATAAAGTAATACTTAGACTTTTATCATTTATATCCCTCACACTGTGTGAACCCCCTCCCCCATCCACTATCCCTCTGACATCGCACACAGCCATTACATTTCCACTGTCTTATGATGAATTTTTAAGGGTGCATTCAATTCCCTATGTAGCCTGTCTTTTCCCAGTCACATACATCTTCATGCACATAAGACAGTTTTTAGCAAAATCTATCCAATCTAGTGTTTATCGAGCAGTTATGTACAAGGCATTAAACTACATGTAGTGAGAGGTAAAAGGAGCTCATAGTCTTTAGGGGAGACACTACATGTACACAAATTACATAGCATTCACTAATTTATTCATTTAGCAAATATTAATGGAGCTCCTGCTTTGGCCAGGACCTATGCTAGTCATAGGAATACACAGGGAACAAAAATGTGGTTACTCGGCTCATGGGGGAGAGAGTCTCAAATCAAATGTTCATTTAGACAAATGTGTAACTGCCTCGATAGAACATGGTTCTGATAGAACAGTATTCTATTGATAGAACATGGTTCCATGAGTACAAGTGGTACAGGAACCGGTGCACGGGAGCAGTGGTCATCCAGGAATGAAAGGACCTGGGAGCTGACACTGAAGGGCTCCCACAAAGTGGAATGGGGTGCATATTACAAGGAAGATACTAACAGAATATCATGTGATCAAGAGGCAGGGAAATGAGATTTGGGTTGGGAAAGTCAGAAAGACTTTGGTAGGAGGTGGTGGCTGAGTTTTGAGGAATGAGTTCATGAGTTGCATAGGTTTTGAGGCCTTTAGACTCTCTGGTACATCAGTTAATGACTAACCCATCATTCTTTCTTTGTTCTGCAATTCAGTTTTCATCAGTGGTTTATTTATCCATAAAACTCTGCAGTATATAATAGACTGTGCTAGAGAGGCATTGGGGAATTGACAAAGAGGAATAAAAGCTCACATGCTAGCGAGTAAGACAGACGCAAGAGCAATGTCCTGTGTTTTCTTCTGTACCATCCAAGGGTTTTTCAATTGCTTATTACATATTTTTCTAATAGACCAAGTAACGTTCCTCATTTGTCAAGCGGCGTTCCTCACCGTGTCTCCTAGACACCATGCAGTTGTACAGGCAGAGTTAAACATTCTGGAAGGTTGCCAGCCATTGTGAGTTGTGCTGTGAATATTCAATTACCGATCACAGTGAAAGTATTAAATCTGAGGAAAAATTGGTTTTCAAAATAGAACGGATTCAAGATTACTCCTGTGGGAATACCATGTTCAATATGTCGCATTCCTGGATCCTGAGCCACAGGGTGGAGTTTCAGGAAACAGGAGGGAGAATTGCACATAACCCGCAGTTCCTTTGATTGGCACTAGAGGTCGTCACATGGCCGTGGCTTTGGAACTATCTGACAGCCGTGAATGTCATGTGTCACATGGACCAGATTGAGAGTCACGTGGACCAGATTGAGAGCTCCTTGAAAGCATAGTCCGTGATTTACTTCCTTCTTTTTCTCTCTACAGAGACAGAGTTCTATGTCCATCAGTTCGTCCACTCACTCATTCATTCACAGCACAAATGAGTTTTGTGGCACTCTCACCTTACCTCCACCTGTCCAGCATTAGAGCTTGTGGGCATTCAGGCAGGTGAGGGATCTGACTCTGGCAGCCAATTTGGAGACATGCGCTTGTCAGACTCTCTTCAGTAAGGAAGGAGCCATAAGCAGTAAGGGCAAAAATAAGTCTCTACGTGTCCGGTTCCATGCTACATGCTGGCGCCTCAACCGTGAGGGCAGCTTACAAAACGATACCTGTCTTCATGGAACCTATGATTTAGTTGGGGAGATAGGAAGTAAATAAGATGACTAAGTGAAATTTTAAATATGCTCGTGATAAATACCGTAGAAAAATAAAGGAAGAGGAGAGGGAAGTAATAGGGAAGCTGACACATTGATGGAGCTTGGAATTTTAGATGGATGGCCCCAGAAGGCCTCGCTGAGAAGTTGGTATTCGCTTTACAGCCTGAAGGAGATAAAGACACACACAGTGTTTTGTTGTTCACCAAGCATTTGTTGAGTGTACAGAAATTCTGTCAGTGTGAAGTGAGGTTTTCCTGGTGGATCGGCAGGAAAAGGAGCGCAGAACAGTGTTGCCTATTTCCTGAGGTCCAATGTCAGTTTCATGGCATCGTAAAAAGCCGACTGGCTCTGCTTGAGTATGGGGAGTGGGGGGCACGGTGAGAAGAACGGGTGGCCCGGCACAGGCGTGAGGACGGAAATGGTGGAAGTAACCACAGGTGTTCAGAGAGAATGCTCACTTCCGAATACGGAGTTCAGAGGCTACCTGGAACTCCATTTTCTCAGAGCAACCAACCTGTCTCTCCCTGCCTTCTCTGGCCTACACCTGCTGTCGGGTTTCTCCCTTAGACCATGCTTCTGCTTGGAAGGATTTGTGTTAGACCTTCTTAGAATCAAATAGGTGTGTACATTCTTTTTTCTAATCAAGCTCTCAATCACTAATTTCCTTTCAAAACCTTTTTCAGGCAGTTAACAAAAATAAATTATCAGTAATTGCTAGTATTGGTTGATTTGTCTGAGATTATCACTGAAGTATAAAATGCAATTTAGAATCTCATTATGATTATGATTCCATTTCATTCACTGAATATGGTGACCTTCTAATTTAGAAATTTAAGATGCTTATTAGATTATTGTTAAAACGGCACTGGTATAATGGTAATGATATTTTTCTAGTTTCTTTTCCACTTGTGTATATAATATTTTGTTTTATTGCCATTGGAGTTGGTGGGGTTGGGAGGTAATGGCCATTTCTCTCACTGTCTTCTATGAAGCCAGACGTTAAAGAGACTTACAAAACTGAAAGTATGTCACTCTTCTCATTATTTTTTTTCACAAAATATTTTATTAATATGTAATGGGTTTATGATTCTTATTTTTAAATGCATCCGTAAAGTTTAAATTTTTCTTAATTGTAATTTCTAATATAGTAAATACAAATAGATTAACCCTGAACAAAAGCTCTATGGGTTGGTTCCTCAGTAGTTTTCAAGAGTCCTCAGACCAAAAAGTTTGAGAGCTGTTGGTTAGAGACCTGGAGCGTGGACGCTGACGTCAGACTGACTGCCTGTTACTGAGCACCAGGTGGCCCTCAGCAAGTCACATACCTGCAGGGCCAGTTATCTCCCCTGTAAAAGGAGCATGTTCTCATTACCTGTTTCATGGCACTATCCTGAGGTATAGCTGGAAGAAGGCGTGGGAAGAGCAGCATGGGAAGTGCTGAGCGGTCAGTAACTGTTAGGCCTTGTAACCTGCCCGGTTTCTGACCTGTAGGAGCCGGAAGCTGAGGGGATCACATTACGTGCCTTGCTCGAGGTCACAGAGAATCTGTGTTGGGACTTGTCTTCTGATTCTCACCACCCCACTTCAATAACTTCATCAGCCATTGGCTTCAAAGGTGCTGAGAGCAGTAGAATCATCATTACGTTTTCCTTTTGGAAATTAAGAGGGAAAAAAAGATTGTTTTCTATTAGATGTTAAAGTGATCATAATCCTTGTACTTCATTATAATTGCATGCTGTTTATAGTTCTCTAACCACCTTCAGTCCAATTGTCTTCAGCCCTATAAGGTAGGCAGAGCCGGCCATTTTTTCCGTATAATAGGTGAGGAATTCTGGGGCTCAGGCAGGGTTAAATGACTTGCTAACATTTCAGGGCAGATCAGGCATACATGCCAGGCCTTCTAACTCCCCTGTGTTATATTACACAGCCGTTCATAATTGTAAATGTTCTCTTAACCCAACTTTGTCATTTCACAGAGGAAAACGAGTCCCAGAGAGGTGGAGTGACTCTCCCAGGGTACGACGTTCCCAAATAAAGGGAAGAAGAAGCTAAAATAGAAAATGTGATTTAGGAATTCTTGTGTTTCTTTGTTTTAGGTTGTAGTTCACATGGATTTAATGACGATTCCATTTTATTTTGATTGTGGGTTGTATAAACCCTGTGGGGGATTGTTTCCGTGTCTTAAATGTCATGGTTTGGGTAATGCATATTTTGCCTCATCAGCTGGGTCGTTGAATGGCCCTTGTTCCTGGGGTCTCTGTGTTTAAAACCTCTTTGTGCTGTAGCTCTTGTTGGAGGCAGTGACATTAACTTGCACCAAGGGACTCATCGATTACTTCACAGGACTGAGCTTTCCTTCAGACATCCTCCCGTTTTAATGTGATACACAGTTTGTGTTTGACTAGGTGGTCTGTGTATTTGTTGATTGATTTTCTGGGAGAGGAGGAGGAAAGGACATATGGATTCCAATGTCAAATCATTGGGGCATCACCTAGATTTGTAGAAAGGATGTCTAATGTAACATCCAAAAACTAATATATTTGTCCCTTTATGGGCTTTGTAGCAAAATAGCTCCATGTCTCGTATTTGTAGTTCTTTCGTTAAAAAGGAATTTAGAAGATGAAGGAGAATGAAGGGCATCAAGCCTCCTTGGCATTATTGGTTTTTCCCATGTGTTGTCACATGGCTTCATCTCGTCCAGGGCGGTCTTAGAATGGTATAAGGAACATGGACATGATTGGATGACCGAGAGAATGAACTTCCTTTTACTTATGGTTCCCAAGACTTCAAGACGGTATAGTCCTTCAAACAGGACTACTCACAATTTAGCAAAACAAGTGGGTATCTCTTGCAAGCTAATAATGTGATGCCTCTTGGAGTAGATGTCCTTTAGTGTTCATTTCGTGGGGAGTCTGAGCACCGTGTGGGGTGAGGGTGGAGCAAGACCAGTACTTGCAGCAGCCCTCAGCCTCATCTCTATTACCTAACCTCTGGCCACCAAATTTATATTTTCTAGTCAGCAGAGCCCAAACCCTGAGCTTCTCACATCACCTGCCACAGAGGGCGCTCGTTCTGGATGTGCCTTTGTGGGGGTCTCACAGCACCCAAAGCAATTTACTAAGTTATCGTCTCCAGCCACACATATTTGTTTCCTGACTTGGAGTTCTGGTACGCACGTGTTTCTTTATCTCATATGTTTATGATAATTTACTGCCCTGAGGACCTTGTTTCAGCTTCTCCTATTTGTTGGTGGCCTGATTAGTGGAGGGGTTGGTCCGTCCTAACCTGTGACCAAGTCTGTGTTACAGGGACAGACCTTCTACCTTAAAATACGTGGAGTAGGTAGGCAGTGTCTAGTTCTTGAATGAATATAGGAAGACACATAATAGAAGACATATTTTATCAACTTGTACTCACTTGAAAAGGTCTGTTTGACACCTGACCTGTTATGTTGTAAACCAAGAAAGATGTAGAATTGGCATTTCTGGAGGAAAAAAGTCCTCATCTTTAGACGTGATAACCATATGCTATGCTTTTCCAAACTCTAGACATGATAACTATAATCCCTTGCTTTTGAAAAGTACAAAGCACATCAATAAAAGCATTTACTAGTCTCTAAAATAACCTTGTTAAGTACTACGAGCCAGGTGATCGCATTCCCAACTTGCAGAGTAATGTTGCTAATTGAACTGGAGAGGCTCCTCGCATCAAAGGTTACATGTTGTCTACGTGCCGACATCTGGAAGAAATTTATGTTTTCTGTTTCTTAGTCCTGTGCTTTCTCTACTTTATCATCTTGCCTTGTTTCTGGAAAAGATTTACTTCTTCCCAGTCAGGCAATTTAAGCACACCTTGTTTTGTTGTACACGGATTCTCTGCAGCAGAGGCGACTTACTTCCTCTGAGAAGACATTATTCCATGGCTGCTATGACCACTGAGTTGGTCGCTCACAGCCACGTCAGAATCATGAGCCAGTCTTCACTGGCTGGTGTTTGCTTTTTGGCAAATCACAACATTTCTCCAAGCACTGTTTCCTGTGTGGCCTCCTCTGTAGTCATTTTGTTGGGCCTGGAGGTTTGAAAAGAGCCTTGACTTTTCCTGGAGGACAGCTATTTGCATTTTCCTGGACTTTATTGGCAGAATAATTAGGAGCAAGACGTTGGGAGACGTGAATTTGCCCAAGCCCATGGAAGAGGTGTCTTTCTTCCTGTAATGATTTCCAAAGGAGGTAGAGTGGGGGCCGGGTACCCCCAAAATTCACTATTACTCTCCCAAGTTGCATCCATTAAAAAAGTGCCATTTCCTCTTTGAAGTCTCTTCTCTTTTTGAAATAACATTGTTGTATTTCTAAAAACTTCTCATACTTGCCATCATCATGCAAACAAGCTGCACAGTACAAAGGAGGAGGCTGAAGTCATCCCAGGTCCCCCCACTCAGAGAAAACACGTTCATGTTTTGGTGAACACCCAGAAAGTCCATTGTAAGCTCCTGTTGGCTTTGGAATGACTCTGTGCCAAAGGCCATGTCATACTTGTTGCTGGTTTTTGCGTCCTCTCTCTCCCCTGGATCGTGAACTCTCTCGATGGTGAGACAGCGATGGGGCCGCGTGTGTCTGTGTGCAGTTTCTAACAAGACATCGCATGCTTGGAGGGCTTTCGAAGAATACTCTGAAACATGCAAGTCATAGATACAAGTCCTACTTTAAGGCCCTCATTTTGCCTGGTCTGTGCTCTCCTTGGAGCAGATTGCAAATGGAAGACAGTGATACAGAAGACTGCGGAAATGAGATGAAGTCACGAGGCATGTAGATTTCTCTGTTTCTCCCGGGTGTTTCACCGGCACCCTGGTGGTGCGGTCTGCTCTGCTGAAGCATCTTCCTAAGCTAATGGGACTCCTCACCCTGGGTGCTGATCCATGACAAGCAGCCTTCGGGGTCCCATTGTTGAATTTTGGTGCCTTTTAGAGTCCAGTGATTTTTAGTAATGTGTGTCTTGGTAAAAGGACAGGATGTTAGCTCAGGTGTTACGTTTAAAGGGTAGGCGGCCTGTGTTGAGCTTCCAATTCTGTAGCCGCCATCAAAGTTTGAATTACAATTTTAATGACAAGTCAGTTTGGGATCTCTTAATCAGAAGTGAGGTGTTAGAACAAACCGCGTGCCCGCCAGTGGCCTTAGGACCTCAGTCTTTTCAGTCTGGGCACAGTGACCAGTGGCTGTGCTCTGATCCAGCCCAAGGGCCGAGACCCAAGAGACAGCTCGGTGTTTTCTAAATAAACTGCTTAGCACTCTGCCTGGAGGGGTAACTTTTAAATATATGGACCCCGCTAGGCAGTGAGCCAGTCTGGTCACTTATCTGCTGGATACCTAATAGATAGACAAAGAGTTTAAATTGACGTGGATTTTATCATTGAAAGTAGGCCTACTTAACGTAGCCTGTTTCATTTGCCCGAGCGGCCCTTCTTTCCTACCTTTTGTTTTTCTCTAGTGAAATCGTACCCCTTCTCCCTCATTCTCTCCAAGCAGAACGTAATCTCTTTCTCGTTTGCAGCTCTGTTTATCAATAGTTCACCGAGATACTATTGCACAATGAAAACATGGGCAACTGAGTTGGCTGGTCAATAGTACCAGCAGCTTTAAAACAGGATACTCATCTCTTTAATTCCACATCAGCAATCCTTGCCTCAGGCCTTTGGATGTCACCAGAAATAAATCTGTTGGAAAATAAAAAATTTACTTTAATTCTATTAATTTTCATTAGTAAAACATTTTTGCTTTTTCTTTTAAAATAATTTCAGACACAAACAAAGTTGCAAGCAGAGTGCAAAGAATTCCCATATTTCATTTACCAGGTTCCACAAATGTAATATTTTCCCATATTTGCTTTATCATTATCTATCTATATACAGTTTTTCTACTTACTTGTTTAAACATTGCAGGTATGATTTCCTTCAGGAGAATTTTAGACAAAGACAAAAATATGTTCTTACACTTACAGTCTTTGTGATGAAGGGTTTTTCTACATGTCCAATAAATAATAATAAAAAAATAACAAAGGAAAACCAACACTATTAGCAGTTAACATTCATCGAACAAATGCTGTGGGCCAGGTATGAGCTTTACATATTGTCTTAATCAGGGTTCTTGCAGAAAAACAGAGGCCAAGTTTATCTGTAAAATGAGAGGAAATAAATAAGTTGATAACTGAGGTCATTGTCCCAAGAGGCTGGAAGTCGCCGTTGTATTGAAATATGTGCAGTCACTGGCTGAGTCCTTAATGTATATTAATTACCTCACCAAGTCCTCACAACTCTTATGAGGCAGTCATTATCATTCCCATTTTACAGATGAGCAAACTGAGGCAAGGCTATTTAATAACTTGCTCAAGATCACCAGCTAGAATGTGGAAGAGTCTGGCTGTGAACCCAAATAATATGGAGTTTGAGTCCAAATTCTTGGCATCCGAGTTATATTTCTCTGACATACATTGAGAAGGTCTTAGGGAAATTTGAATATGCGGCCTCTGGTTTACAAAATCAGTGTTTGAATAGTCCTTCAGCTAGGAGACTTCAAAATGTTTACAAAGTCAAGTACAAATGTGTACTTTACGACATACGTATGCTTATTATAAATATGTCTATTACGTGTGTATGCTTAGTGTTAAACTATACTTTGTTTTTCCTTTCTTTCTATACCATTGTTTGGGTTCTTAATTAGAATTTAATGCCTCTCAGAAAATGAATAAAAACCTGGATTTTGCCCAGTGTTTACATTTTGCCTTGGATTTCGAAGCAGGTCACCCATTCACTGTGCTGGACTCAATCAAAAAAAAAGAAAAAAAAGTTGGTTAACATATTATTGTAGGTCCAGTTATTTGTCAATTATACCTCAGTAAAAATAGTTTACAAAGGTATTATCATAGGCCTAGAAAGTCTGGACTTGGGGAGAGAGTTGGAGAAAGTTAAGGTGGGAGGGGAACCTCAACACCACCTTGGCTGAGACTTGGGAGGGAGGTGAAAAGCTGCTGCTGTGAGCACGTGGGGCATCGCCCACTAGACCCCTGAGGCATGCTGGGAAAATAGTTGTGCCATCTTTTGGTGCCCAGATGTGGTTTTCATTACTCCAAAACTGAATTTTGAAAGCAAAGCAAATGGAACTTGCATTCTGGGAAAGGAACTCTTGAGTGGTTGGTGAACCCCAAAGCTGTCAAACTGGAAGGGAGGAAGTGGTGTTGGCAGCACACACTGCCGTTGGGGAGAAGTGGTCCTCACCTCCTGGAAACAGACCCGCCTGCGGGTCACTGCTCGGCGGAGGTCAGTGGATCCGAATTCCTTGCTTTTACGAAGGAGGAAGTTGGGTTCCAGAGAGCAGGATGGGCCAGGGTGCCCGCAGACCGCGAGCAGAGACAGGGCAGGTGTGGGAGGGAGACAGCAAGTCACCAAATTGTCACAGCTTCGGTTTCTCTATCTGTGTGTTTAAAGATGGGGGACTAGATCAGAAATGGCACACGTGTGGCACTGTTGATGCCCTGTCTCCTCTCGGACCCATGCCAGACCCACTTACGATGTTAATATAGCGAGTGATTATATAGTATGTCAATCACACTCTATCTCAATGAGCTTCAAGAATGGCCTCCAATCCTCGTCACCATCTGGGCATCTGCCACCCATCGATCAGACCGGAGTGGGCGTGCGAGATGAACCTTTTCATTACCCCGGGGTTGGATGCTCTCTAAGGACTCTTCTGGCTCTGAGATGCTAGTATGTAATTTTAACGATTGAAGGAAGGTATTGGATAATAATATTTCCAAAAGCTGGAGCACAAGGGTGTGTGAGTTGGCTGAGCCGGTGTCCTGGGCATCTGTTTTTTGGGCTGAGTTTGAACCTCTATGGCTTGAGTGGGAAGGGCTGAAATGGGTGAAATTGCTCATCAGACACTTGCTGAAGTGGCTCAGGGAGCATTGCCTGGGGTCCAGGTGCCAAAGAATGTCCCTCGGGAGGAGGCCATTCTCCCTGAGCAGTGAGAAACCCACACCACCAAGGGCATCCAGCTGCGGCGTCTTGGGCAAACGTGATGGACAGACACCTTCTGCAGATACCCTGGCAGGGCTGGCAGTGGGCTCCCAGCTGCGTTCAGCTGCGGCTTTGCTCTGGCTCAGCAGACGCCTGGACCCCGCTTTCCTCTCATGTGGAAACGGGATAATCACAGTACCTACCTCATAACGTTGTCGTGTGGACTACATGAGCTGGTGTACACAAACCACGTCAAACAGTGTCGGGTGTATAGTAAGTGCCATGGGAGTGTTGGTCAGTTTATTAAATTACACCTTTTGTTTTTTAAAGGTTCCTTCTCTAATATAGTTAGAAAGAGCTCTAACTCGTGGACCATTTCTGTAACTAATGAGATGTGATTGAACCACCTCATTTATCAAGTTGACTTTTCTTATGGTGTTTTTTTAAATATACTTACTTTTTATTATTTTATTGGGGAAGGGGAACAGGACTTTATTGGGGAACAGTGTGTACTTCTAGGACTTTTTTCCAAGTCAAGTTGTCCTTTCAGTCTTAGTTGTGGAGGGCGCAGCTCAGCTCCAGGTCCAGTTGCAGTTGCTAGTTGCAGGAGTTGCTGCCCACCATCCCTTACGGGAGTTGAACCGGCAACCTTGTGGTTGAGAGGATGCGCTCCAACCAACTGAGCCACCTGGGAGCTCAGCTGCAGCTCAGCTCAAGGTGCCGTGTTCAATCTTAGTTGCAGAGGGCGCTGCCCACCATCCCTTGCGGGACTTGAGGAGTTGAACTGGCAACCTTGTGGTTGAGAGCCCGCTGGCCCATGTGGGAATTGAACCGGCAGCCTTTGGAGTTCGGAGCACGGAGCTCCAATTGCCTGAGCCACCGGCCAGCCCAGACTTTTGCTATGGTGTTTGATACGTGGAGAGGGGTGTGTGGGTAGTTTAGCGAGCTGGGCCCACTGTTGACCTGGTGTACACCACCAGCGTTTGCTTTACCTGGAATGCACCCTTCTCCTAGCTGCATGACTTAATTTGGGGGGATGTTCATAGATTAGCTTGTGTGTCCACTCAGGTCGCTCCTTGGAGCATGGCTTTGAGAAGGATTGTGATGTCATATTTGGGCTCAGTGGGACACAGAGCCATATTTAGTCAGTAATATCTGCCCTAAGTGGAGGGAAGGGAAGTCTGCAGGCTTGACATCAGGGCTAGCCACTTAATTTGTGAGACTTAGTACAAAATGAAAGTGTGGGGCCCCTGGTTCAAAAGCAGGAAGAAAGTGTCATTACGTGCCCTAAAATACAAATCATTTTCCTTTCCTCCACCGTGTCTCGCTTTCTCTCGTCATGCTGTTTTTATTTGCCATTTAATGTTATTCTAAATAAAGAAAAGTAAACAATTTAAATTATTAGCATGAATTTTACGATTCATCTTATATTATCCAATGCCAGTTTTAAATGCAAATATAAAAGCATTTAACTTGTATGCAGAATCACCAAAATTAGTCAATTTCTTTTTCATAGCTTGCACATACACATTCTCCTCTTACCAGAACAGTGAAAATGCTGTAAGAAACTGAATTAACTCTTGTTATTTACTTCTGATATGGACACATTCTACCAACACTTACGGATGAGTAAGAAAGGACTGAGAGGAAAAGAAACTATGATTAGCCCTACCTGTCCCTTTCCTTTTTTGTCCTCGTCCTTTTTTGTCAGCATGAGTGGGTAGCAAACACAGGGAAGTAACCAAATAAGCAAGGACGTGATGGGGTTCATTGGCGTTGGCGTTTCTTAGAATGCTGCCGTCTTTGTGCTGTGTTCTCGTGAAAACTGGGGCCTTGTGGGGCGGTCTCCTTTCTCAGTGGTGTCATCACATGCTTGCTCGGAGTCTGGCTGCACTCCTACCCGTTGTGGATGCGCTGAATTCTGCACGTGGGGCCTTGTGAAAGCAGCACGCAGTGGGGGCCACGGGACATGGAGGTGGACACTTGCTTTGTCGCTCACGTGCATTTCTTCTGCTCACGTACGTCTGTGTTGTCCCAGCACACGTCACTTAACAAACACAAGTGCAAATTGCTTCAGAATTTCAAGGCAGTGAAACCAGATCATTACACCAAGAGCAGGGCCCTTGCGAGCGCAGGGCTCTGTGTGATGACAGGTCACTCATTCCGGACGTAGACCTGCGTCCATCACTGGTTGTGTCTCCTCTCTCCCTTAGGCGACCCTCTGGGAAGACTTGCATGGCTGTGACAGCTGGTATCGCTCACCAGCCCCACAGATTTCTGTAGAGCTCGTTTTACGTGCCGGCTCCACGCCAGAAACCGCTTTTGGTGATGAGTTAGCTCTTCCCACGCGTTCTTTCTCCCCACAGCATTATAAGCTTCTTGAGGACAGAGTCATAATCATGGCTCCATTTATCATGTGAGGTCGGCCTTGCTGATGTTTGAATCACGATGCTATTAACTTCTTGGGTATTAAAATACAGCAGTCGGTAGCCGTTCTTGTTATTGCTGTTACTGTTCTTCTCATAAAAGCGTTCAGGCTCTGAGGCCAGCTTGCCGGTGCTCTAACTTACTTCCTCACTTCCTAGGGCAAGACGCTTAGTCGTCTGATATTCCTTATATTTTGTTGTAAGAATTAAGTGCCGCAAGTCCTCTGCAAGTTAGCAGTCACATGACAAATATATGTTAGCTATTTTTATTACTATTGTTATTTTATGACTATGGTTGTTATTCATTTGAGTCCCAAGAGTACCATTATCGCCATTTTTAAGATGAGGGATGAAAGCGGCACTGAAAAGACAGCCAGGTGAGCAGAAGACCTTCCTGTCTCCAGAATGGAGCCATCCAGGACAGCAGGCGGGAGCCGCGTGGCCGAGGACCTCCTGAAATGCGGCTGCTCTGAACTTCGATGTGCTCGTAGGAACCCACACTGCGCAGCGAGGGCTTCGTGGGACAGAGAATGTAAAAATCCCATGACTGTTTTTATGTTGATTACATGTTATCATGATCAGGTTAGGGACATATTGGGTTAAAGTACATTATTGTAGTGAATTTCATTTGTTTCTTTTTACTTTTAAAACGGTGGCGACTAGAAAATTTAAAGTGACTTCTGTGGCTGCATCGCAGTGCTCTGAGATGGCGCAGCTCGGGGAGCCGTGGTGGGGGCACTGGCCATGCAGGGAAAGCCATTTCTAAAAAGGTATTCCACTGAGCGAGCTCGTAAAGCTCTCCGAAGTCCTTGCTCATCATAATCGTTAAGATTGAATGTTAATGACCACACCGGGAACTGTGGATTTTACTTATCCGTTTAAAACATCTTTTTAAGCTGGTAATCGGTTTGCATCTTAGGTGAAGCTAATTCTGGACAGGAAGCAGGGAGGCTGTGTCTTCCTCCACGTGGTGTTAATGGCCTGAGGAAGAGCCCAGGCTGTAGAATGGAAGCTTTGACCTTCAGCTCCCTGGTCCAGCTGTGTGGCTCTAGGAAAAGTGGTCAGCCTTTCGGTGCCTCGGTTTCTTTATCTGAGGAAAGGAACAAGGGTACCTGCTGAGCAGGATACCTGCCTGCGCCCTCTGGATACACTGCCCATCGCTCTGCCTTTGTCCCACACTCTGGGAGGATGACCCGTGAATGACGTTGGTTGCTGCCCTTGCCCACTGGTTTCAGATTCAGTGGGAGTGGGCACCACCTGGACATTAGAGTTCTGGAGACGTATGTGGGGGACTCTCTTTGGAGTGAGTGTAGATACTTGTGTGCCATGCTAATGCCCACAGACAGTCCGGCGGTGGGCGAGCTGCCCATTCTGTGGCCGCCCCAGCGCTTGCTCACTGGGCTCCCGTCCGTGGCCGTGGCACAAGGACAGATTATTATTCATGGGTCAGCAACACAGACCCCCCTCAAAGAGGAGATGTGCCACCTGCCCACAGCAGAGGCTAATGCTAGCTTCCAGCTCCATGTCACCCTTTCCCGAAGGGAGCAGCTGGCCGCTTGGTGACAGATTCTTTCTGTTAGACCTCCTAGTTCATGGAGGGGACTTGTACTTGTCCCCATAGGACAGAGACATATTTCATGTATATGTTTGCTTTCCCTGCTCTCTGGTCTTCTGCATCAGTGTCATCCAGTGTCACCTCTGACCCAGGGTCACAGTCTCCGGCTCATACCTCGGGAATTCAGGGGTCCTATCGTGTGTGTGTCGACTAGAAGCAGCTACTTAACAGAGTCGTGGGGTGACCTGGTGAAGGCTCGGTTAGGAAGCTTGTAGGAAGCAAGTGCTCCACACACCTGGAGGGCTGTCCTTACGATGTGTGCTGTACGCCTGCAGACCAGTGGCCCAATTACGGTGTCGCCCCATGCCCGCAATGCCCAGGTCTGGGAACTCTTAAAGAAAAAAATTATTTATGATACTTGCAAAAGTTGGCCACGAGTACTTTATTCAAGGAGACTACAATATGTGTGTATTTATACATATGATATACATACACATGGACGGGATGATTCAACAGATATGGAAAAATGTTAAAAATCGGTGAGTGTGAAATATTCAGCCATCAAAATGAACGAAATCTTGCTATTTGTGACAACATGAATGGAATTTGAGGGCAGTATGCTGAGTGAAATAAGACAGAGAAAGACAAATACCGTATTATCTCACTTATATGTGGAATATAAAAAAAACAAACTCATAGATACAGAGAGCAGATTGGTAGTGGCCAGAGGCAGGGGGTGCGCGTGGGGTGTGGGCACAGTGGGTGAAGGGTCAGAATGCACAAACTTCCTGTTATACAATAAGGACGTCACGGGACGTACAGTACAGCATGGTGACTAGAGTTAAACACACTGTAGTGAATATTTGAAAGTTACTAGGAGAGTCGATCCCCAAAGTTCCCATTATAAGAAAAATAACTTTGTAACTACATGTGCTGACAGATACCACTTGACTTCTGTGGTGATCATTTTATAATATATACAAATATCAAATCATTATGTTGTACACCTGAAACTAAGGTAATGTTATAGGTCAATTATACATCAATTAAAAAAATGGTGAACATGGGGGGAAAAAAGAGAGGCTGTTACACTGGGATTTTGTAGTAGGGGAGAGAGAGATTCAAATACAACAAGTAAAAGTGGGAATTTATAGCCAAGGGGCAGGTGGGGGCCAGTGAATGGAAAACGACTAAGTGGAAAGAGTGGGGTAAGGAGCGCCTCTGGCTAAGCCGCCCTGACACAATTCCTGCTCAAGCTGCCTGGGGTGGGCGCGGTGCCGGATGAGGAACACGGTGACTAGTGAGGGTGATGAGATATGGAGGATGGGGGAGTGTGGCTAAAGTGCCGTGGCAGGGACAACGCAAGGTGAGGGTGGAAGCCCACAAGTCGGGGTCCAGCTGAGAAGAGCATTGAGGGCAGCTGGCTAAGGTTTGGTCAAGGAGAGGCTCTTTGTCATAACCAAGGGTGACAGCGGGCGTGGCCTGTCTGACCAGTGACTCAGGGAAGAGCTCATGTTTCATGAAGTTCGGGTCCCGGAGACCCTGATGCTCAAGAAAAGAACGTGTCTAAATGAGATACCCCTGCGGTTTCAGGGAGCTGGATGCTGAGTGCCCCTGGCCAATTCGAGCTCCTCATGTTGCTGGACCAGCAGGTAGAAAACGGGTCACTGTATCAGTGGGGTGGCTGGTCCTGGTCACCGTGCTGCCACACAGTGGAGTGAGGAGGGGAGTCTGGGACTGACAGTATCCAGGGGTGGTGGGGGGTGGGTGCCTCTTGTCCAGTGGTCCAGGTCTGTGGACGCCTACACAGCCCAACAGAGAGAAACCTGCTGAGGATTCAGCTTCTTCTGGAATCCGTATTCGGTCAGCCTGTCCGTCAGGCCACTGTCCAGCTGAGACGCAGGCAGAGGGCCAGGGAAACAGGCGGTACTGGTGGAGCAGTGAGGAAGTCGGGCTACTATGCTTATAAATTAGGCCTTAGGCTCGAATACAGAAGCTAAAGAGCTGTAACAGTCATGGTTTACGTTAGCTATGTAGCTACCCCCCTTTACCCCCACATCTTTTGTGAAAGCACCGATGATGGGTCTTATATTCTAGGTTTCAGGTGGGAAGATGACTGAACTGACATCATCCCATCCTGATTTGGCATCTTTTCAATTGGCTCAAAGATAAGAGGAGATGATTGGGGGATGGTAGAGAATTGTGTTGGATTTCTTGTTTTTCTTTTCAGATCCACTTTTCACCCTTTTCCACTTTGCTCTGTGTGCCAGGAGGCTCACCTGAATGGGCTGCTCCCATGGGCTCCCTTACCCACTGGTTCCACTTGTGTTCTGCCAGTGGAGGAGGGACAGGGGAAGACATGGCAGCAGATCAGAGGCAGGTGGGCACTCGGCCCTCTGCAGCCGGTTCTGCGTTTGCGGTTGTGGAGCCCCGACTCACAACTCGAGTATTTGTGGCTTTTGGTATCTGCGGGCTTCAGGGTACTGGGGGACGACTGTACACATTCCCCTGGCTGTCTTCTGAACGCATCATGAGGGCCGACTGCTGCACTCCACGGAAACCTGTGGTTCCTGCTGCCGTTTGCTGGCCCGAGTTCCCGCGTGCGGTGCTAGCTCAGGTGACTGACTGCAGCAGTGCTTGCAAGGTGACTTTAAACTCTGCTGGATGGCAATTCGGGGAACGTAATCAATAATGTTGTAAAGATTTTGTAGGGTATCCGATGGACACTTGTCTCGTTAGGGAGACCACCTCAGGGATGCTGTAGATGCCTGATCACGGCTCTACACCTGAAGCTGAAGCTGAACAATGATGAATGTCAACTACAATTTTATATACATATATAGTTATAAGAAGCGGAGTACAGCATTAGGAACACAGACAGTGGAAATGTAATGGCTCTGTGCAATGTCAGAGGGGTAGTGGATGGGGGAGGGGGGTTCACACAGTGTGAGGGATATAAATGATAAACGTCTAAGTATTACTTTATGCACCTGAAACTAATAAAAAAGTTAAAAAAAAACAACCGCCCAAAAACCTCTGCTAGAAGGGACCCTGACTGACGAGCCAGCCGCGCTGGGTCGTTTGGAGGACTGGAGATCGCGAATGCAGATTGCTCAGCACAGGGCCGAGGCAGCACGTGGCAGAAACTCAAAATGATCCTTCTCTCCTCCCAAACCCTTCGAAATCCCCCATTCCAAGGATTGCTTAAAGAATTAGCACTGTTTCAGGAAATAAGTAAAGCAATGCATGTCAAAGTGCTTTGTAAAACGTAAATCGCTATGTGGTGCAAGGGGTCCTTACACGAGACTTGCTGAACCTTGAAAGCAGCATTTTTTGGAAAAATATGGTTCTGTCTGTCTTGCCTTAATAAGATGCAATTAAGTTTCTCTCAGAACTGGAGTGGGGCAGAAACTTCAAGTGCAGATTCCCATGCAAATCTCAGTGAATGAAGCACTTTGTTCATCTCCCTCAGCTCTAGGTCTCTGGTTTTGGGTTTCCCATTCCCATTTCCTGTTCTTTCAGCCCAACAAAGCCTGAGTGTCAAGATGAGCTGACAGACAGGTAATTGCTTGTGTGTCTCATTGTAGGGGGAAAAAAAGCAATCAGAAAAGCATGTGGGCACGTGGAAGAGCCTAAGTCTGCATTCTGTGTTCCACAGAGCCTCCTGACACAGCAGGGGAAATGGTGAGGCCGGCAGACAGGCGCTTTCCTTCTGCTCTAGAACTTTCTGTGCCATCAATCAGCATTATTACCGTGTTTCCTTGAAAATAAGGCCTAGCTGGACAATCAGCTCGAATGCGTCTTTTGGAGCAAAAATTAATATAAGACCCAGTCTTATTTTACTGTAATATAAGACAGGGTCTTTAATAATAAAATATAATAAAATATAATACCAGGTATCATATCATATCATATCATATCATCATCATATCATATCATATCATATCATATCATATCATCATATAATACCCGGTCTTATATAAGACCGAGTCTTATATTAATTTTTGCTCCTAAAAACGCATTAGAGCCGATGGTCCGGCTAGGTCTTATTTTCGGGGAAACAGGGTAGGAGGCCCTGAGGGACAGCGTGGCGCACGGCTCCGTGGCCCACGTGTTGCTTTTCCTCTTACACGTGGTAAGTCATCATTAGAGTATATCTCTCTGTTCTTGCATTTGCTCCCGCAGTGTAATGAAACTCACCACTTTGTGTTGTGTCCCATGCTGTTTTATTGTCCTTCCAAATGAAATCATTTGTAGAGGTGATCTGAGCAAAGAAATCTAGCATTTGCTCATTAAAACCCTGGTTGTCACGCAGCCCTTCTCAGCATTGCAGAGACTGTGTAGAGACTGGTGGTTAAGAGCACACAATCTACATGCACAGCCCCAGGTTTGTTTGATTCCCAAGTTCCCCACTTGCCAGGTTATCGCAGCCTGTTTGCTTATCTGTCAAATAGGGCTAATAATTGTATCTTGTTGGAACAATTAAGATCAGCAGTGAGTGAACAAGCCCTTTCTAAAATGTCAAGGGTGTACTGATTTAAGGGGTTATTATTTCTAAGCTAACAATCTCTTACAAATGAATTAGACTTTCATCAAACTGTATTCGCCTTGAAATAAAGACCAAGCAACACTCAGTGACTGAATACAGAATCGGATGATAATGTACGCAGAGGCAAGCTTTCCGATTAGATAACACGTCTAAAAGTATCTAGAATCGTTCCTGCCATATGGTAAGACCTCAATAAATGTTTGTTTTCTTCTTTAATACTGCATTGAAATGCAGAATTTAACTTTTCTGGGGGCACTACCCATTGCCAGGCCATTTTTCCCATTCGGAAAGAATTTCAGTTACAAGGCAACAGGTGACCATACCGCAGCGTGTAAGGCAGCATTTGCTCGCATCACCTTGTTTGGCCCTCAGCACCTGTGTGACAAAGGCAGAAGAAGTTCTCTATTTACTTTCCTGATATTCCATATGAGGGAGCCAAGGTTCGAGCAGTCACGTTTCTGACTTTCCCAGTCACGTGGCTAGACTCCATGATTCTAACTTTGACCCTTTCCCCAATACACCTGAAGGCAGGTAGAGTGAGAAGAGCGATGGGCTTCTGTTTCCCAGGCAAGAGTTGTGCGTGACTCGGAGTTTCTTCTTTCTGGGATCTGGTGCTTCACACTGGTGATTATGGAGCTTAGGGGCCGATTGCAGCTGTGGTCAGGCGCTATGAGGAATGGGGGTGACATGGCCCTGGGGACATACAGAATGGGGTCTGAGTGCAGCAGAACTGCTCGATGGACAGAAGAGGTGTGTGTGTGTGGGGGGAGGCAGGTGTGAAATTGCTGTGGCATCATCGTTACCTGGTCAGGAGTGGATTGACCTCTGGCTTCTCCACAAAGCATCTGAAACAGACATTCTTGAAGGCATTTTGAGATCTTACGGAATTTGAGAACTGAAAGGACCACGGAGGTCATCCTTCTCATCCCTTGCATTTTATGAATTAGGAATTCCTAAATTTATGCAGCTAGTAGTTTGGTACACAAGAACTTTATTTATTTAACATGCTTCTATAGCATTTATGTGCCAGCACTGTTCTCAGGACTGAAAACGATTCCTTTATTCCTTATAACAGCCCAGGAAGAAGACACTTCAGGTCCACAGTCCTTTATTTGCAACTTTGAATATCAAAAGATTCTGAAAAATATAACTTTTTTTTTTTTTTTGAAAATTGGTGCAAACTCATTGGTTGCAAAACCTGACCAGAAATGACGGTTTTGCAACCAATTTTTATGTATCCAAGGTTCTGTTAATAATCATACATTTTTGTTTCAAAAATGTATCAATGGTTTGATTATGGGATCCTGACCAGGAAAAGTTAGCTGGAAGCCTCACAAAGTACTTAGTCTAACCTCCTAGCTTTCAAAAATCCAAAAAAGTTCTGAATTTCAGAGTGCATTCCCCCTGAAGGTTCTGGATAAGGGGCTGTGGAAGCTGTGTTGCTGTCCCTGCTTTATAGATGGAAACCTGAGGCAGAGAGCCCGCAGAACTTGTCAGGGCGCACAGAGCCGTTCCTGGGGTTCTAAGCCAGGAAGCTTAGCTGGCAGCCTGAGCGTGTGACCCACGCAGATGCCTGGTCGCCAGCCCACAGTGTTCTCCCAACAAGGCCAACCACAGCGACAGAGGCCACCATTCAATGCTCTGCCCAGGCGCTCTGTGTGCACATGACGTCACCTGAGTGTAGAAACCCCTTAACCTCCATCGAGACCCTCACCGCTTGCATTCTGCCATCATCTTCTGTCTCCACCCATTTGCTTACTACAGAGCAGCTGGGGTGATTTTGCAGAATGCAAATCTGATTCCTAGCACACCTGCTGTACCAATCTCCCCGTTGCAATTCTAAGAACCCAAAGCTTCCACTTGGCGTGGGGTGACCCCGCCTGTGTCAACTCATGCCACAGCCCGCAGGCTTTCTGCGCGCCAGGCACCCCGCCCTGCTTTGTGACTGCACTGTTGTCCCTCTTGCCGCAGGGCCTTTGCACATGCTGTCGCCTCTTCCAGGCTGCTCCTCACTCAGCACTCCCGCCTCCCTCGTGTCCTAGTGACCTCCCACTTACTTTTCAGGTCCCCACTCAAGGTTACTTCTACAGGGATGGGCTTTTTAGTCGTAACAGTTGCCACATGCACTCACTTGTGTGATTATTAGATGAGTTTCTGTCTTGGCTCTCTGTAGCAAACTCCATGAAGGCAAAAATTATTTCCATTTTTGTTCACCATCATGACTTCATATACTCCGTGCCAGTCATCTAGTAAGAGATGAATGCAGCTTTGGTGAATAAAATGAAATAATGAGCTTTGAATAGAATGCAAAGATTTATTTCTTCATTTTGTTGAGACGTCTGTAAAGGTTTCAGAGATTCGTGTATTCGTTCATGGAGCTATGCCTGCCATCTTGGGTATCACGGAGCTAGAATTTCAGACTTGTTTTTGTTTTTTAAGTAGAGGACTATGTGGAGGATTTAAGCTTTCATTTCCAGAGTTGCGATTTCTGAGCACCTCCTCGTCTGCTCCTACTGACAGAGAAGGGACAGTTGACATGGGCAGCAGTAGACAGACCGTACTCTGCTTTCCTGAAAACTCCGATGACAGCCCAGGCTGTGGGAGGGACTGGGCTGGCTGTGGCCCTCACCATCCCAGCACTGCCAGTGTTGTGAGAGGGGCGAGGGCAGCTCTCTTCTGTCCATCTGCGAGCCTTACGCTGAAATTGGAGTTCTCTGGAGGAGGTAGTGCTGCCTTTTTGTTTTCCAAATACAAGTATATTTGTGGGACTATTATAAAGGCTTCTAGGAACCTTTCACATAAAAGCTCACTGTATATTTGGAGTGATCAGCTTTTTCAATATGTCGTCCCAAATTTGGTCTTTCTCTATGGCTCATTCCCTCTAAGGAAAAGAAAGGCATTATGTATTTACAGGTTTATTGAATGCAGTAATCCATTATTTGGGAGTAATTGCTAGAGTAATCCTACCTCTTTGGTTTCCAGAAAAACCTCCCAGACTGACATCTCACAAATTGTAAATTAAATGCCTTATAAAAGCTATCAACAAGACCTGACTGCCTGGTAAAGGAGCATTAGGTTAATGATTAAAACTGAGGGTTTGGGTTTTTTTGCTTTTATTTCCTTGAATGCAATTTGCCCTCACCCCCATTGGTGGTTTCGTTTTCCACAGTTTTGGTTACCTGCAGTCCACTGCAGTCTGAAAATACTAAATTGATAATTCCAGAAATAAACAGTTTCTAAGTTTTAAATTGTTTGCCATTCTGAGTAGTGTAATGAAATCTCGTGCTCTCCCACTGTGTCCTGCCTGGGACGTGAGTCATCCCTTTGTCCATCGGATTCGTGCTGCGTATGTCCCTGCCCGTTGGTCACTGGGTAGCTGTCTCATTATCAGATCGACTCTTGTAGCACCGCAGTGCTTGTATTCAAACAACCTTTATTTTAGTCCTTGTCCCCACGACCATTCACATGACTTTCATCACAGGATAGTGTTATAATTGTTCTATTTTATTATTAGTTATTATTAATCTCTTACTGTGCCTAATTTACAAAGTAAAACTTTATCATAGGTGTGTATGTGTAGGAAAAAACATAGTACACGCAGGAGTTGGTTGTATCTGTGGTTTCAGGAATCCACTGGGGGTCCTGGAGTGTATCCCCCTTGGATGAGGGGGGACTGCTGTGAGTATTGAAAATTTTTCTTCTCCCAAAATGTCTTCCAAGGAACCATGCTTGTCCTAGTTTAGTTCCAATAATGCTACTTTTCTTCAACGTAACATTTTCTTTTATATAGTTAAAGATATTAGTTCAAAATATTATTCTGAGGATTTATCACCTAGGTGGTCACCTAAATGGCCTCCCTAACCCCACCTTTCTCTTTTGCCTGATTTGCCTCTTACCTTCCCAGATGTCTTTCAACACAGCGACTCCCCGTCCTGAGAGGATCCACCCAGTTCCCTGGTCCCTTAACCTGGGGACCTTCTTGACCACATGTCTCTTTGGTTTGCTATATCCAGTCAATGAGCCAGAATGCCTGTTTCTTTCTCCTCACTCCTTATCAGTTCCTAAATATTACTGCATTTCAAGGCCTTTTCTGAAGTTATTTAACAAATATATATATATAAATATATATATAATTTATTATATATATATATATAATTTATTGGGGTGACAACTGTTAGTGAAATTACATAGATTTCAGGTGTACAATTCTGTATTCCATCATCTATAAATCCCATTGTTGCTCACCACCCAGAGTCAGTTCTCCTTCCATCACCACAAATGAGAAACAAAAACTCATAGACACAGACAATAGTTTAGTGGTTACCAGAGGGTAAGGGATTCGGGGGAGGGAGATGAGGGTAAGAGGGATCTAATATTTAACAAATATTTAAGGAACATTTATTATACACACTTTATAAGTGGTACGAGGGTGAGGACAGCGCTTACGGGGGTGCAGGGCCGTCTGGTGGGACGTATGTGCACACCTGCTTGGGAGCCGTGTCGCCCCACAGTCACGAACGCAGATGCTGGTGGATACCGCCTGGATTCACGTCTTGGCTCTTTCATCTATTGTCTGTGTGGTCCTGGGTCTTAATTGAATTCCTTGATACCTCAGTTTTCTGATTTATAAAAATGGGGACAAAGACCTCACATGGTTATGGAAAGGATTTGATCAATTACTATTTACAGAGTGTACGTGACAGTGTGCAGCACAGAGAAAACACTCAAGTATCAATTTTGGCTCCTGAGTTTTGATAGCGGGAGTTCCAACAGCGAAAATGCAGACAGTCAGGGGTCCCTGGTGTAACAGCTTGAGATGGATGTGAATTTTCTTTTGGAGGGGTCAGAAGACAGACTTTAGTGGGCAGCATAATGACCCCCAGACGTGTTCCATCTAATCCCGCAAACCTGTGAACACGTAAGGGTCCGCAGTCTGGGAGGAGCTAGGTTGCTGATCAGCTGAATATAAAATAGAGGATCCCAGGTCGTCTGGGTGGCCCAGTGTAATCACAAGGGTCCTCAAAAGAGGAGGAGAGACTTGCAAAACAGAATCAGAGGGACAACAGTCGTGGAAGACTTGGCCAGATTGCTGGCTTTGGAGATGGGGGAAGAGGGTCAAAGCTAAAGGGTATGGGTAGCCTCTAGGAGCTGGAAAGGTCCAAGAAACAGACTCCCCCTTAGAGCCTCCAGAAGGAATGCAGCATGGCCATCACCTCGATTTGAGCCCAGGGACATCTGCCTCACGTTTCAGAACTACAGAACTGTAAGATAATACATTTAGGCTGTTTGAAGTGCTAAGTTACAGCAACCATAGGACACGAGTATACCTGGCCTAGGCACGTAAGTAGAGCTGTTGAGAGGAACCAATGATTACTACAGAGCAGTAACTCAGAAAATACCTAGATTACAGTAACCAGGAAAGGCTCACTAACGTTATTTTGCACACTTGCAATGTTCTGCAATCTGCTTTTTTCCTTTTCACATTCTTTTCGTTTTGTTATATTTCTGCTCTACCATCATTTGGACCGCAGCACTTCTTAGCCATTCCCCCAACTCTTTTTCGTTGTGTAGAGATTTCGTTCAGCTGATGGGTGCCAAGCACATGCTGAGTAAAGGAAGGTGTTCACGCTCCTCAGCCTTTGTCTGGCCAGCGCACGCTGAGGAGAAGGGAACTGGTGAAACCATGCAGTCTCTTCTCCATCAAACGCTGTTCAGAAGGTGTTGGAATCGGAAGATGCTGGTTCATATCAGTTGTGTGGTCTTGGGGATGTCCCCTAACCTTTCTGAGTCTCAGCTTTCTTCAGTGTAAAATGGGGATAATTATAAAACCTACGTCACATACTAGTGCCAGTGAAAAAGATTACAGGTATGAGCCCTCAGCACAGTGCCTGGCACACAGCCAAAGCTTAGTACCTGTTAAGAGGACTCATTATTGTTTATGTACCGATTTCTCTGGGATTCTGGGTCAAGAAAGCTGGGTATGGAATGACAGACTTTCCGTGTGAGATTTGCAATGAGCACACTCTGAGTGTCTCATAAATATCACATACTATTGGACCAGGCACACACTTGATGCTAAAAGATTGCAACAGATAAATGGAGGGCAGAGCGTAACAGGTCTTTAAAAGCAGACGAATAAGCATACTCTTGAATAAAATATTTTAACTGTTTGCTGCAGCGCATAAAGGACACATTTCAGAGGATGGGCTACCGATGCCAGCTGGCCAACAAGGGCAATGTAATTGGACGGGGTGGTGGGTTTCACGGCATTTTTGCTGCAGTCAGCAAGCTTTTCGAGTTCTACTAATCGTACGTTTCCTTTGATGATTTCTGGCTCCAACATTGACGTTTCAAAGCATTCTATCATTTACGTGATAAATTCTTTACACTGAAGCTGTGTTGTTTCAGGTGGAGGCATGGCTGCTTTGAAAGGCGTATTAGGGATCTGCCTTAAAATTATGCTCTCAGACTGTTCTATCACTACTGGCCTGCGTTCATTTATTTAACAGTTGTTTATCTTCCAGAACGTCAGCTAAACAAATGGTATTGCTGAAAAGGTCACGCTTGAGTTTCCTCTGACGTGATTAGTTTTATCGGTCTTCATTATTTTTCAGACATTCCTTTCTGAATGGGTTCCTATGGACTGTTTTGGAAATTGATTTGGCAGACACTAATTTTTGTGGAGGATGGCAGTTTTGAACCCACAGAAAAGGTAATTATAGGATTTGCAAATTACTTCAGAGCCAGTGATTGTGGTAAAACTTTACTTTTCATTGTAAGGTGTTATATTATTTCCTAAGCTTATGCATAGTTCATATTTTTCTTATATGGGAAGGTTGAAATTATTAACGGACACAGATCACATGGAGACAGTGGCAGTTATCTGATGCTTTAGTGTGCGTCTGAGGAATTGTCCTCCACTCTCCCTTCTGTACTACTTAATAAGATTCATTTTCTTCCAGTTCTGAAATCTTACGAGTGTTCCTTTTCCCAATTTCAAAGGCCATGTCACAGGTTTGGGAGGACAGTTGGGGTCTGTGGGTTGGGGGAGGGGATTTGGGATTCTAGTCCAGCTTCTAAATTGAGCTGTCAATCTGTACATTCCTCTTAGCGTCTTTGATCCTCCTTTTCTCCTTTTTCAAATAATAATAATTGCTTTGCCTATCTCTCAGAGGTATAGTGAGAGGCAGATTGTGTGCAAAAATAGTGGACTGAAAATGCAAAGAAAATGATGGATTGTTAAGTAGCAGTTTCAAGTTAGCACAGGGCGGGCATATTGCATTTGAGAGGGGAGCGTGTCTGCTTCCCCAGTAGTTGGTTAATTTGCTGGGGCGCCTCTGAAGCATTCAGGACCTGTGAGCCCCTGGGAAGCACCATCGGATGGGAGCCTGTGCACAGCAGTGGCCTGGCCTGAGACTAGCACTGGGGCAGTTCCAGAACCCATAGCTACTGGTAAACTCCTCATCTGGGCACCTGCCTTCCTCTATCTGGGATGCTCATGCTTTCACCAAGCGTGGCATTTGGAAAGGATCCAACGGGAACTCCACCTGTCCCGTCAGCCCAACCTGCTGAATCGGCAAACGGGGAGCAGTGAGGTGACCTTCACATGCCAGATCACCCACCATTCCCCATCGACTGCCTTCACATCGGTGACACCCCCGGGACACCGGGGACGTTGTATCATTTCTCTGAGTTCGTTTTCTTATGTATAGAATGAAGAGGTTGGACTATAGATGTAGAAATTTCAACCCACGAATAATAATACCTCCTGAAAACCTTATGTGTAGGGTTGTTTTATGGGGTGAGTTGTGTCCCTGCCTTGTTAGTTAAGATGAGGTCATAGCAGAGTAGGGTGGCTGGTGTTCCTATGAGAAGGTGACCATGTAAAGCCACAGACACACAGGGAGAATACCGCGTGGTGACAAGGGCAGAGATTGGAGTAAAGCTGCTGTGAACTGAGGAAGGCTAAAGGTTTCCGGCAAACCACCAGGACCTGCAAAGAGACAAACAAGGATTGCATCACAGCTTTCAGAGACAACACAGTCCTGCTGACACCTTCATCTCAGACTGTAGCCTTCAGAACCGAGAGACAGCACATGTCTCAGTGTGGGGGGCTTTGACGCGGCCGCCCTGCCACCTCCTACACGTTGCTGGGCAGATACAATGCCACAGAAGATGAAAAAACATTTTGAAAATTAAAATATCACATGGGAATGAGTTGTTTTGTATCAGTCATGATCCAAAGTGCAGCACCGACCTTACTCTGGGCCAGTTCAGCACATATGCTACAGAAAGAGAAGAGAAGGAAGAGCAAGAAAGCCAGGCCGCTTCCATGTGGGAGCACGTCCATACGCTGATCGTTCCAGCAGCAGGAAAGAGAGAGAGCAGAAGGGAGCATGTCTGCAGTGGTGCCAATGCCTGGAGGCCCCCGTCCCCTGGCAGTCACGGCTCAGGGGTCCACAGTCAGCCGTGGCCTGGAGGAGTTTCAGGCTCGGCAGAAGGGGAAACGTGGACAGCTGCCTCTCTCCGGTAGTCACACAAATCTACTTACGTATGTGGAAATAGGACTTGAGCATGTGGTGTCCTCTCGTCCCAAGAACATTTGTGTAAAATTTAGGAGGAGTGGGGTACAATAACGTTTCACTTGAGGGAATTTGCCTTCTGAGCTC
Source organism: Rhinolophus hipposideros (assembly GCF_964194185.1). Classification (NCBI taxonomy): domain Eukaryota; kingdom Metazoa; phylum Chordata; class Mammalia; order Chiroptera; family Rhinolophidae; genus Rhinolophus; species Rhinolophus hipposideros. The sequence goes on from NC_138060.1 coordinate 64,044,141, forward strand.
CGTCAGTCACACACTTGGGTGAGTGAACTGTAGGAGGGAGATGCCACTTGTTGGCCCTGGTCCTGAGTCTCAGCTCTAAGGAAGAGCTGGGGGTGTGCAGCCCTGGTCCTCCAGTGAACCCCACGTGGGGGAGGGGAGGACATATAGAGCAGGAGGTCCAGGGGTCATGGCCACCTGTCTAGCCCACTGGATGGAAGTGCTCAGGTTGGCCTGGGATGGACGGGTAGTTACTAGTTATTTTGACAGCTTTCTTCCACTGCCTTCCTTCCTCCAACCTTCATCTATGTACCACAGAATATGGTACATATAGTCCTTTTCTCAGTATTTGAGTACTTGTAGTTAAAGGGATATGTGGTGATTGAATGCAGTAAGTCATTTTAGCAGGTAGACAACCAAAAATATTAGCCACATAAAATTGTCAAGCTTAAGGGAAAGTGAGCAGTTTTGTCTTTTTCCCACATTTCAGAGATAATACTTGGATTTGAAGATTGTGTTTCCCAAAAGACTAATGTTTAGTGATTGACTGTGGCAGGCCCTTGATGGGTGCTTTTCTATGTATCATGACAGTTTACAAAGCAGCTCTGAAATCCCGTTTTTATTCCCATTTGATGGAAAGGGACACTGAGGCCCAGAGAGCAGCTGCTCAAAGCAGATGGAAAAACTATCACCTTCATCGTTTTTGTCACAATAGATTGCCTTGAGGATAGCTTTTAGGCTGAGATATCTTTTTCTGGATGATATGTCAGGTTCTAACTACGTCGTTTCTCATGGACAGGAGGGCATCTCCACATCTCTTTGAAGGTAACCAACGAAATGTGAGCAGAAGTGCTGCAGCGTTACTTCCGGGAAGAAGCCGCACGAGCTCTCGTTTTCCTTCTGCCATGGCAACCACTTAAGTTCTTTGGCTTGGGCCTGGTGTTAGGATGATGTGGAGCAATGTCCTCAGTCAGCCTGCAGTATCCGTGCAGTGAGAATGAAAAAGAAAACTGTTCTTTAAGCCACTGAGATGGCAGCATAACTGAACGCTTCCTGATTGATACCGTTGTATGACCTGGGCTTTACCTTACAGTTATTATTTTTTTCTTGGCTTTCAAACCTATACCTTTAGATGATAAACCTCCTGTAAAAGAACTATGTGCTCTTCTTACTCTGTGATTTTTGTCTAGTGCCTACTTAGGAGCTTTCGATGATGGAGGTGTTGAAATGGTACAGTCAATAAGCAAAATCCATTTCTCACATGTCCATTGCGTTCCTCCTATGTACAGAGCAGTATGAGGGATCCAGAGATGAGTTAGGAGGTAGCCGCCTCAGGGAGCTCACAGTCCGCCAGAAGCCAGCTGAACTTACACGTGAGATGCGCACAGGGAGTTACCCTCCTCCTCCCGTGTGATTGATTCCACGTGACCCGTGCAGCCTTCCACTAGACCTTTATGATGCCACGGCCCAACCCAGTGCCACGCAGACACGGCAGGGAGAGGGGAGGAGGAAGATGGCTCTGTCTGCAGGTCAGACAAGTTTTCATGGAAGAAGTGGCATTTGAGCTCACACTTGAAGAGTGGAAAAGGCTTTGATAAAAATACCGTATCTTGCTGTGTAGAATGCGCAAAGTGCACACCCACGTTTTTGGATGAAATTTTCAGAGAAACAATTAGAACGACCCACGTATAATGTGCATCCTTCTTTTCCCTCACAAGTTTGGGCAAAAACGTGTGCATTATACACGACAAAATATGGTTGTTGTGATCATATGATGAGACAATAATGATAAGAATAGGCAATATTAGTAGCTAAGATCGTGGGATTCAGAATGAGACAGACACCAACTCCAGTCTAGTTTCCATCCCTTATTAGCTCTGTGATCTTGGGCAAGATGCTACCTCTTTCTATGTGGCAGATTTCCCATCCATAATACGGGGGTGACATTAGTACCTATCCTTGAGGTTTGTCATGAAGAGAAAATGATAAAGGCATGTAAATATTGATTACAAATCCTGACAACTAAGGAAACGCTCAGTGTAATTAACGGCCAGCGTTTACTTTTACAAGCAGGGAAGGAATAACCTCTGGGTTGTGTTTTGTGGTGTTTCAGATTCAAACTCCTGATGCTTTGTCTGACCGCAAGGGACTGATGTCATTGAGTCCGGCGCGATATTGACTGTCTCCTTAGAGAGTTAATGCCACGATTTACTAGTGACAGTCACTAGACACTTAGTTCCCAATGAGCTGCATCTCCTCAGTGTGGGAAGGGCAAAGGAGCTGTGTGGTTCAGCTCACCAGACCTTCCTGCTGGTGCTCCGTGACCTCCCCACTGGGCTGGATGCCTGAGGGCTGACTGCATTTGAAAAAAACACATTTAGAAATGTCAGGGTTTGGGACGCCTGCGCTCTAAAAGCCTCCTTAGAATGTCAGAGTCAGTCACTAGTGAGCACCTCGTCTCAAGTCCTCACCTTAAAAATGGGGAAAATCGGGGTTCAGAGGGGAACGAGAAGACCAGGGTCACACTGCTGGGGAGCGTGGCAATGGCGACGTGAGGTGAGGTCCCTGCTTTTATGGAGCTAGGGATCCAGTGAGGGAGACAGCCGAAATGCAAGACAACAAATAACTCCAAAGTGAACAGGGTGTAATGATAAAGAACGATGAATTCAGGGGATAATGTTCCAAAGGTAACTGGGGAGTTCTCACTGAAGGTGTGATATTTAAGCTGAGACCGGAAATATGTCGAGGTACCAGCCATGCCGAGATGCGAGGCAGGAGTGTTCCGGACAGAAGGACTAGGAAACCGGCCATTTGTGAGGCAGGGATACCTTTGGTGTATGTGAAGCTGAGTGTGGCAGAAGCCCAGTAAGCCCGGGGAACACTGGCCACAGAGAAGAGAAGGCAGAATTTGGAGGGCTCTGGGCCACTGGAAGGAGAGCAAATTTGTCAGTACAAAAGGAGGAAGCCTACTGGAAAGTTTCAGGCAGTGGAGTGACAAAATTTGATTAATGATTAAAAGCAATCATTCTGCTGTGGAGAATACACTGTTAGATGATAAGAATAGAACCTGGGAAGCCAATTAGGAATGTATTTCAATAGTCTTAGATGAAAGATGGTGATGGAGTGAACTAAGGTAATGAATGACTGGACGAGAGGGAGGGAGATGGGCCAACTGGAGATAAATTGTGGGAGGGAATTGATAGGATGGTGGAGGGAGTGAGGTGAAGAGAATGTATAATCAGGATTGACTTTTTATTTTTGCCATGAACAACTGCATATATGGACAGTCATTTACTGAGATGAAGACGGGGAGAAGAGAAGGCATGGGGACATATGGTTAAGAGTGCAGTATTAGATAAAATCAGTGTGACACGCCAGGGTGGCAAGCGAGAGGTGTCGTCAAGTAGGCAGCTGGCTTAGTTTTTTTGTTTTGTTTTGTTTTGTTTTTGCCACTGGCTACCTGAGTAAGCCAGCGCTGTGTTTTTGTTACAACAGCATGCCAAACTTGTTAACAATTTTTGTTAGCAGGCTGACCTCACAGATAAACCCCCCAGTCTCAGTGGCTTAACACAATACCAGTTCATGTCTTGCGAACATCATAATCTGATGCAGTTGTACTCAGTCATGGCTCTCCTGGATGCCTCTCCTCCAGGCAGTGATTCAGGGACCCAGGCTCTTTGCATCTGGTGGCTTTTCCATCTTCTATAAGTGGCTCTTACAGCTTCCCTACCTTTGGGTTCCATTCCAACCAGACAGCAAGGAAAACAGCAGCAGGAGTTGTGGATGGGAGGGGTTTATGAGCCAGACCCATCAATGGGAAGCTCCACCCTCATCCCACTGGTTCACAGTCTTATAACCAGATATCACTGCAAGGGAGGCTGGGTGATAGAATTTAGCTGTGTGACCTGAAAGTAAAGGAGATGGATTTGGTGATTCTCTCTTCCACAAGGTGATACTCATCACCAGATTCTTAGATGTGAGACCTCCTGAGATTGAGGGTATTTGGCATACAACTTGGACCAGGCGTCTTCCCTTCCCAGCCTATCACCTCCCCTAGCACTGGGGGGCTGAGCCAGCCCAGATTCAAGTAAGACCTTGGCTAGTATCTGCAGCAAGCTCCCATCCCCCTACAGATTTCAGGTAACTTTTTTTTATCTTTTACCTCTGACTCTGGACTCATTCTTTATGTCAGGCTTGTCCAGGCTCCTGTTTGAACACCGAGCTTCCCCTTATGCCTTTGCCTTGACCTCTGATACCCATGCCCACAGACTCTGTTTCAAGTTCATTATCAGTCTCCTGTGAAAAGTACCACATCTTGATGCTTGTGGCTTCTAGTATGATTGTCTTAGTCTTTAAGACTGTAAACCAGAGTCTGGTAGTGTTAGAAAGCAGCCTTAGAATGTAAGCAAAAATTCACAGTATCTGGAAAACACAATGGCTTGAAAAGGCCTATTAGGAGGGTGTGGTGTTTGCATGGAATCATTAGCTGGATTGGAGTCAGTCACATCAAATGGGGATACTACATATACTTCCTTACGTTCATTTTGTGTTAAAAGACTGTTTATGCACATAATCTTATTCTCATAGCACTCCTGCAGGATAAGCATTATTATCCCTTTGTATTGGTCAGACACAACCAAAAAAATAGAACCAGTAAGATAGATAGATAGATAGATAGATAGATAGATAGATAGATAGCAAAGAAGGAATTGGTTTAGACAAGTGGGGGCTGGCCAGACAAGCCTGAAATTTGCAGGGCATCCTGTTGGGAAGGGGAGATTGGAAGTCCTGGGCATGAACTGAAAGCACAGGTCAAGTCAAATTATTTTATTCAGGAACTTCAGTTCTGCCCTTGAGGTCTTTCAATCGATTGATTCAGGCCCACCCAGATTATCTAGGGTAATCCCTTTACTTAAGTCAACTATGTATGGATTTTAAGACGCTAATGACATCTATAAAATATGTTCATAGTAATTCCTAAATTACTGTTGGAATAAATGAGGGTGGAGCCTAGCCAATTTCACTTGTAAAAGCGACTGTCACAACTCATTTTACAGATAAGGGAATAGAGGCTCAGAGAAGTAACAAGTTGCAGAGCTGGTCATTTGGGCTTTTTCTGCCCTGCTAAAATGTCTTCTTATTAAGTCCTTCATTTCATAGAATGTTTGCAGCAGGATCCAAAGAAAATATATAGACTGATTTACCGAGAGTGATCCAGTTCACACCATATTCAAAACACAACAGTGAAGAAAGTCATTCATGGCACGGCAGCCAATGAAGTATGAGAATGACTGACTTATTCTGCCCTTGTCTAAGTGTCCAATTATGAATAATTTCCAATGTGCGTAAGGCCCCGATTTTAATTCTTCATTCAGGATTGCAAGAGACCTTAACATCTATTTCCAGCCCTGAGGCTGCACAACTTACTGGCTTAATTATAGAAAGCTGAACTTTTGTCTTTCTTTAATTGAGCGTGGATAATTTGTACCTATGATCAGTAGCCAAAAGGTCCTAAAATCACTTTCGAAGGCTCATACTCTTGAACTGTAGTGAAGATACCCAGTTATTTTGTAGACCTGTACAGTTATCATTTTGTGCATCCGTTTCAATTTGTTGGTCATTATTGTCAGCTCTTCGTGACTAATGTGGTTTGGAAAGTATCACAAGAAGTACGATTTCCTTTTTGGTGACAGCCAGTCCATTAGGGGAAAGGAGGCCAGTGAGGTGGCAGATGCTAGCTTCGTGGGCCCACAGTCTGAGTGACAATCAGGGATCAACAGATCATTATTTTGCACAGCAAGGAGAGGAGGAGGGCATCAGAAACTGTGAATGAGACGTCAGGGCCCGGATGCTTTGGTTGTGCATTCTAACGTAAGGAGGCCAATGCGTTTTCATTGTTCCCTCCCCTGCAGCCACACTGAGAAGACAAAGCTATCGTTACAGGTTATGTCTAACCACCGAACTCACGGTCCTTAGTGAGAAAGCACCCCAGAGACCAAAATGACTTTTGTACCTGATTCTGCCATACATTTCTATGCTGGAAAAGAGAGTGGGGCCCCTGATGTATTGCAGCCTTGGGGGTAGTTTGCAGCCCACATGCCTAATAACAGTTGTGATCTAGTCTGAAAGAAGATGGATGAGGCTGTGCGCCAGTGTAGGAATAGTCTATCACCTCGAGGGCAAAACTGACAGGGTGGTCAATTTTTTATCCCTTTCAGGCAGAATTATGTTTTTTTTTCTTTGTAAGAATAGTTTACAAATTTAGAGGTGAAAGAAACGCATGATTTGAATACAATGTTTTCCCTGAGGTTCTCAGAAAGTGTTTTAATGCTGTTCTTCCACTTGAATCATATAGTGGGCAGGTCAACTGTGGGGAAAGAAAATATGAGACACAGGTAGAAGAGAGGCTGGGTACTTTGGGAGCCAAGGAGAGGGCTCAGCAGCCTTTCAATTAATAAGGACAATTGGGCGGGGCAGGGGGAGGCCTGTCATTGCCGGAAGAAGCATGGGGGAGGCCTGGGGCTGCCTGCGGAGTCTGGGGAAGGCAGAGTAGGGCTGAGAGAGGAGTTGGAGACAGGTGGTAAACGTTTCCTTGACAGCCTGTGAATAAGCAGTTGGGGAAAGTGGAGTTTACAAGTCAGGACCCCAGAAGAAAAGAGGAAGCATGCCTCAAGGAACTTTGTAGAGCATGTAAGGAAGGGCTGTTTAGGTATGTGTCTGCAGGGCCCAGGCTCTTGGGAATGGACACTGAGGAGCTGGAAATGGATGCTGAAGAGCTGGGCATGGACGCTGAAGAGCTGGGCATGGACGCTGAGGAGCTGGGAGTTGACACTGAGGAGCTAGGAATGGACGCTGAGGAGCTGGGAGTGGACGCTGAGGAGCTGGGAGTGGACGCTGAGGAGCTGGGAGTGGACGCTGAGGGGCTGGGAGTGGAGGCTAAGGGGCTGGGAGTGGACGCTGAGGGGCTGGGAGTGGACGCTGAGGGGCTGGGAGTGGACGCTGAGGAGCTGGGAGTGGAGGCTGAGGGGCTGGGAGTGGACGCTGAGGGGCTGGGAGTGGACGCTGAGGAGCTGGTAGTGGAGGCTGAGGAGCTGGGAGTGGAGGCTGAGGAGCTGGGAGTGGACGCTGAGGGGCTGGGAGTGGAGGCTGAGGAGCTGGGAGTGGAGGCTGAGGAGCTGGGTGTGGAGGCTGAGGAGCTGGGAGTGGAGGCTGAGGAGCTGGGAGTGGAGGCTGAGGGGCTGGGAGTGGACGCTGAGGGGCTGGGAGTGGAGGCTGAGGAGCTGGGAGTGGAGACTGAGGAGCTGGGAGTGGACGTTGAGGAGCTTGGAATAGCTTCAGTGCAGAGCTGTTATACCACGTCAAGCTGAGGAGCGAGGGGTGAGGGTGGGGTCCCGTGTTACTGGAACCGCCGGGACCTGTCCCCGTAGAAGGAGGCTCTAGACACGAGTGGTAGATGGACCCAGGCCTTGCTGGAGCCGCAGTGCTGGGGCAGGGAGACAGCGTGGAGGAAATACCCCAACCTGACTCCCTTCCCACCTCTCATCTTTCTGTTGGCCAGTTCCACCTGAAGTCAGAGGGGTAGGAGCCTGCATGATGAACAGAGGACTGAGAATGGACCTGGGGAAATGGCCCCAGAAGCCAGCAGCCCAGATGGAGCCAGGAGTTTGGGAGGTCCGTATCCTGGTCCTGGCGGGGTGACCGAGTGCTGCACACCTCCGAGGAGGCAGCTGAATCCCTTCTGCTTCTTTTTTCTCCCCATCAGTCAGTGGGGCAGCAACTCTCCTGGGAAATGACCAGGGACCTGAAAGTACAGCCTGCTGGGAAATGAAGAATCACATCAGCTTTAAGACTTGGGTGGGAAGAGTCTGCACATTGGCTCCCATTGCTAAACTCTGCCTCAGTCTACCTGAAAGCCAAGTTGCATTTCCTGAGCTGCCGAGGATTGGGGTTGGTTTCCTTACTGAAAACTCCGGTGCTTGAGGTGCTCAGCAGGTCCGTGGCTCGGACAGCGCCGATCCTTTCTGTCTCTGAAGCAGTTGTGAGCTCTAATGTTTCTGGGCCCTCGCTCTGTCCCCCTTGACTTCAGAGGGTCCCTGCTCTGTGGCTCTGGGCGTTGATAGAGAGAAAGGGTCGCATAAGTATCAACGGGCACTGAAGAAACACCCCTTGTGCTGTGTTTCTGTCTTTGGAGACTTTGTGAGTTTTCCTTCAGCTGAGAAATGTCTTATGTCCTGGTGGCTTCTGCATAACACACTCAGAGCAAGTTGTATGAGAGGAACGAACGTGTCTCCTCTGCGTTCCAATATCTTCTTGTGGAAACGGGGACGAGCTGGTCTATGTCACAGGATAATCGTGAGGGTGAGATAAAATAATGTGCTGACAGAAAGCGTCCCACACGACATCGGACCTCAGGGAGGCCTCTGCGAGTCACGCTCATCTTCACTGTCCTGGTCGTCCTGCTCAGATCAGCACCCTCTTCAAGTTGCTGCATTTTGCTTCCTGGAAACTTTGTGTCGAGCACAAGCACTCGACATTCCGAATCCCTTTTCCGTTGCTGCTGTAACATTACCACAAACTTAGCAGCTTCACACCACCCCAAGTTTCGGTCTCAGTGTGTGGGTCAGGAGTCGAACACTGGGCTCCCTGGGCTCACCTCCAGGTGCTGGGAGAGCTGCGGTCCTTTCTGGAGGCTCCTGGGGAGAACCTGTTTCCTGCTCCCCCAGCTTCTGTTCTTGGCAGAATCCAGCTCCTTGCTGGTGACAGACTGAAGTCCCCATTTCCTGGCTGGCTGTCAGCTGAAGACTGTTCTGGGCTCTGGAGGACGCCTGCGTTGCTTGGCTTGTGGCCCTTTCCCTCCATCCTCAGAGCCAACAACAGTGAATTCAGTCACCTTCACACTTACACTTCATCTCTGACCAACATTTTGCTTCCCTCTTCTCTTTTAAGGACCCATGTGATTAGATTGAGCCCTCTCAGAAAATCCAAGACAATCCCTATGTTAAGGCCTGCAACCTTAATTCCATCTGCGATATCCATTTTGCCACGTAACACAACATAGTCACAGATTCTGGATGTGGACATTTGGGGCCGGGTGAGGGACATTAGTCTGCCTACCACATATTTCATTGTCTCATTGAATTCTCCCAGTGTCTCTCTGAAGTGGATTCATTATCCCCATTTTACAGATGAGAAAAGAGAGGCTTAGCAAAGTTAAAGAACTTGCCTAAGGTCAAATCGATAGTAAGTGATGAAGCCAGGATTTATATCTAGGCACTTCGCCCCCCAGATCTGCCCCATTTACAATCATACGAGGTTGAGCTGTAAGATGGGCTCTGACTCGAAGGCCAGGGATCCTTGTGGCCCAGGAGGTCGGAGACGCAAATGAGATCTCTTATGTCTGTCTCTAGGCTGGCTGTTTGTGACCGAGTCTCGTTGACTAGGGCACAGACACCTTCCTGTAGCTCTTTTCACAGCTTTCTCCCAATTTCAGACCTTTTTCACTGTCACATTCTCACCACCAGCTCTTTCACAAGACGTTGGAGGAAACATGCGGAGAAACAACAGTGTGTCTCCGCAAATAGGTAGTATTCTTTGTGTGGGCCTCTCTACTACGTATTTACTAATTACTCTATGCAAAGTGCCAGTGTCACTTAGTGACCCTGTGAGGCAGCTACAGTCAGTAGCTGGCCATTACGGACAAGGAGACGGAGGGCTCCTTGTGAGGAGCGGGACTGAGGACTTCGGTATTGTTTAACGTGGGGTAGATGAGACTCCAGACTCCTGAGGTTTAAGTGCAGAGCCTAGAACTTTCTCTCAGTTCCAACTGGATCCTTATCATCAGTCTCAGAGCACGAGCGTTAGTGTAATAGCATTTCCTTACATTTGTGTAGCTCTTTATCATTTGCAACACATTTGGACATGTTTTCTCCTTCAGTCCTCAAAAACACCTGTGAAGTCAGCTAGGAGAAAACACCCGGTGACGATGAGGATCGTGATGATGATGATGGTGATGGAGGCTGGCCCTGTGCCAATGTCAAGCACTCTGTGCACTTTATTTTGTTTTATCCTCGCACTCATTAGAGCTGATGGTCCGGCTAGGCCTTATTTTCGGGGGAATACGGCACCTGCTTCCTCAGTTGTCAGCAGGGTGGAGACACTGTCCATAATGGTTGGCGTGTGGGGATTGTAGTCAGTATATAGTAGCTGTTATGATTGGTGAATGCCCCTTCCAGCCCACCAGCTGCTTGTCTAAATGAGAGTCCGTGCCTGGTAAGATTTGGGTCTAGAGAAATTGCGGCTGATTTGGGGCAAGTGGTCTTAGCAGTCCTCGGTCATTTTTTAATGTGCGTCATAGGATGTTAATCAGCACCAGCTTAGGGGAGGCTCAGAGATGTGTCCTCGGCCTGAGAAATCCAGAGGGAGGACACCAGATAAGGTTCCGGTTCATGTGGCAGATCTAAGGCAATCACATCTGAGGATTGGGGGCTTGTTAATAAGCTTTGTGCTTTCCTTCGCTGTTCCCCGAGATGAGCTGCTGCTAAATGTGATTTCCTATGATCTCTTCTGCTGTTTATCAGCTCCGTCCTGCAAGACGAGATTCCAAAAGCAGTTCAGGGAAGCTGAGTGAGATGTGGTATTGCAGACACGGGGGAGTACTGAACTTTGTTCTCTGTGTGGGGCTGTCTGTACGGCGTGGACCACTGAAATACACGCCGCTGGGTAGCTTTGTAAGGTTGGTCCCCTGAGTAAACATTGATGTGCCCAGAAACAGAATTCTATTCAAAATGATTTATGGCCCATGGAACTGTGGTGTGATCTGAATTTCCTTTGGAAGGAAAAGCAGACCTCGAATGAATTCAGAGGATAAGAATAGGGAGATGAGCGTGGACACAGAAATGCCCTAGGCTTCTCAGTTCCTTACAAGGAGACCTTAAGGGGCACGCCGAGGGGAGCATATTCTCTGATGCCTCCTGGCACTGAAGATTGAACTGGAGAAACTGGAGCATTCTCTGCTCCGCTGAGGTTTGTGTGTACCTCTGCCTGCTAGCGTTTCCCCTGAAAACATGAGTGGAAGAAAGCTTGAAATAGGTAGAGACGTCTCTTCTCTATTGGTGCCTGTTTCTCAAAGGACTTGAGCTAATGCACAACTGTTTATGATGTCTAGGCATTCCAGGAAAAAGAAATGACCAAGGCCGGCACTCCCGACTTGAAATTTTGCATCAAAAGGAGCTCCAAGAAAACTGTCCCAATGACAAAGTGGTATATGTACGAGCTCTAGAATCAGGGATCTAAGCTATCTTCAAATCCCACCTCTATCACTTAGTAGCTGTGTCTCAGGGAAAGTTACTTTCTCTCTGAACCTCAGTTTCCACACTGTAAAATGGCAACAATAACAGCAGCTGTGAAAGCACATAGGCTTGTTATAAAGACTAAATTAGAAACCCACGGACACGACTTAACAGTGTGCGGTCCGTAGTAAGTAAATAACACTCAGTCATGTTATTTCTTAAATGCTTCTTTGAACTGCTGCTATCCAGAGTCTATGGATCTGTTAGTGTCTGGCCACTTGCTTTCTTTTGTTAGCCAGTGTTTCATGAAAGCTCAGCCTTCACTTCAGAAGGCAGCCCTTCAAAAGACCCAGCTGGTAATTCCCCAGACGGTGTTTGTGCCAAGGAGAGATGGCTCAGCTGTGGACAAGGCCCCGAGGCGTCTCGCGCAGCTCAGTCCCCAGGGATAGCAAGCCCGGGACTCCACAGGCGGCCGCTTTCACTCCCATCCGGCCACCTGAGCAGACCGAGACGAAGCGCATCCAGCCAGACACAGTGCAAGAGCCACCGCAGGCAGAGCCTTTCCAGAGCTGCCTGGCTCAGCCGTTGGAGATGAAGGTCGGCCAAATGCATGAGGTGTCACCTCTATTTCTCTTGAAAAACAGAAGGAAAATGGATTTGAGAAAAGTTTGTGTCTGATTCAGCTCTTCAGGGTAGTCAGCCAGGATGCTCTGAAATGATAGGATTAGACAAAATGTGAGCTCCCGAGGGGGCCGCTCAGAACCGGAGAGGCCTGGGCTGGCCCAGCTGCACGGCCTTCGATGCAGTCAGGCCTGTGGCTGGGTCTCTGCACTTCTGCTTCTCTTACCACACTGCTGGCCTTGGCCTCTTGGTGATACGAGCGCAGACGCTGTCAAAAATCTCATACACTGAGTTGCTTAATAATAAATAAGGTTTTGAAAAATAACATGAAGCCACAGTGAATAAATAAATGCTTTCTGCTCTGGTCTCCTAAGTGGCCTCGATGGGTAGGATTTAGCTTGGGACCTTTTGTACCTTGAGAATGGTTGTTCTGGAAGCAAATGAGGGAAAAGGACACAATACTTTTTATAAGTTTTTGCCTTTGCTTGGCTTTTGAAACTTGTAACACGTGAGGTTTTTTTTTAACTCCTCTATTTTTAACAAAGGACGATAATATGCTTTCCTTTACATGAAAAAGTGGCACAGGTGGTGCTCTCCCCACAAAAGCTGAACTGACCTGCTTTTGGTAGTACTGATGATGGATTGGAAGCCATGCAGTAGCACTATTTTACTGGCCCCTATTGTCACCGCATGTGAACAGTTGCACAACAGCAGGCCAGGTAGGGAGTGCATCCTTGCTTCACATGGGTGTCTCGATGGGGCTTGACCCCCTAACCTTAGATTCACCAGCACCACATTCTAACAGCTGAGCTATAAGCACTCTCTTCAAGTGTCACAGCTGAACACCCACAAGCCACATCTGCAACGCTGAGTCCCTACAGATCAGCTCACAGGCACTGTTCCTGCTGGGACAGTGAAGGCTCCAGCTGCCTGAAACAGCAGGCAGGCTGACACCGCATTCTCCATCTTCCTGCTTTCAAAGCACATTGGAGGGCGAGCAAGCTGGTTTCCAGTCTCCTGAACTGAAGGGCGTTAAATGGGGCATTTATACGGTCTCTACTCAGACTTTCTTAAATGGCTTGGCAGAGTCTTTAGAGAATAAGTATATGCCCTCCAGAGCGTCACAGTCCTATAGAAATATAATGCAAGTCACACACACGAGCTACATTTGTGCTTTTACATTTTCTAGTAGCCACATTTTTTAAAGTAGAAAGAAACAGGTGAAAGTAATTTTAACAATATACCCAATAATCTGTTTTAGTTAGGCCAATATATCCAAACTATTATCATTTTACTATGTAATCAATGTAGAAATTATTCAAGCAATATCTCATTATTTTCATGCTGTCTTCAAAATCTGGTGTGTTGACACTCACCGCCTGTGTCATTTGGACTGGTCGTATGTTAGCGCTCAGTGGCTCTGTGTGGCTCATGCACTGCGCTGCACAGAGACGCTCTGGAGGCAGCGTGAAGACAAGGTCCTTCTCAGTGGAGACGCTAGAGACTTGCTAGCACCCTCCAGGCCTGACCTCTAGAAACAGTTGCTTTTCTTTGTCAGTGCAATTCAGAGCAGCAACTTGATACCAACCAAACAAGAAGCAAAACGGTGGTTTTGCAGGATTGATTCATCCAGCTTTTCTTGGGGTTTCACAGAAGGAGAACACTTTTTGTGTGGCCCACTTCGGGTGCAGTCTGGGTGCTTCAATTCACTTTTTCATATGTCTCCCAGCTGTGGCAGCAGACAATTGCATGTGCAGGTTTGGATGTAAAGGGCCTCTGTGCTTTCCTGTCGTCTCTGGCCATGCTTTTGAAGACATTATATAGATACACCTACTTTTGTAAGTGTTTGAAATGCAACTAGAGAATCATACACTTTTTCTTTGTTCCATTATCAGTCAGTTATTTTTAAGGGTGAAGCTGTTCTTTCTATTCACTATCTAAGACCCTGTGAGAAAAAGTGATCTTGTCACTCTTGACCTTGCCTAATGCTGTTTTTGCCTCCAGGCTAAGGAAAAAGGCCTGCCTTTTCTCTATGGAAGCCTCGTTTTGTGGGCAGTTACTGTTTTATTGTTGACACGCTACCTCTGTATTAGTGTTAGCACAAGGCTCATAAACCTTAGCAAGTTCATTACTCACCAGTTAGTTTCAAGTGAATTTTACTGTCTTGCATCTAATGATGCTGTTTATGGCGGAGGCCCCGTGTTCGCCAAGCGCTCACGTCTGACTGCCAGGAGGGGTGGTACAGCACTGGAGTCGCCGCCCCTGCAGTTAGGAACTCTGACTTCAGGGAGATTCCTCAAGGTCTCTGAGGACAAAATGCTTCTTGTCATTGCCTTCCTGTTCCGCGGCTTCCACCTTCGTTTTCCTGGAAGCTGTGGGCGAGTGTGACGAAGACCCTGGAAATGGGACCAGAAAACTCGTCGCTCAGTCAGAGCTCCGCCTCTGGGTATAGGATCTCAAGCAGGTTGCTTAAACTTCCCAAGTCTTAGCTTGTTCATGTAGGGAATGGACATGACAAGGCTTTTGGTGAGATTTCAGTGAGGCAGTGGACACTAAAGTGGTCTGTGAACTCTGACGAGCTCTGCAAACGTGAGGAAGGAGGGTTATGAAGCCCAGGAGGAGTGCCGAGCTGCAAAGACTATGCTCAGCCAGAGATACAGTCCAATTGGGATGCTGACGTAGGCCCCTCTTCGGAGAACCCGTGTTCTAGCTTTACAAGACAGGCACGGGAAGAGGGGGAGGCATTATGTGCAGCCCACAGGCCGTTCCCACCATCACCATGTTCTCTTTCTCCTCCCCACCCGACCCTGTGACATCACTTCCCTTCCTGCTGTCACTGAGGGACATTTCATGCTGGTGTCACCTGGATTAAAGACTGGGGAATGGCACCGTTCTTGTGTGTTCCACGTCCAGGGCGGGTAGGCTTGGCCTTATGCATTCTTAGCCCTGTGAGAGAGAAACCTTCTCCGAGTCTGGGTCACATTGCAGACTTCTGGTCACCCATGGAGACGTCGTGAATTTTATTTTTTATTATCTTGTATTTGCAGGAACCTTGTCTCAGAGCTTACTAGCTTAGTTTCTCTCCCTTTGATAGCAGGATAATATTAATAGCGTTTAATATTAAGGTGACTGACTGATTTGGGTTACATTTAATGGCTGGATTTGTTTAAGTATTAACATTAACCTCTAAGAGTTTTGACTGTTGAGACCATACCTTATTCGTGCCTCTTGTCTTTCTATTCCCCCAGAACCTAGTACCGTGTCTGGTAAATAGGAGGTGCCTAATAAGTGTCCAGTGATTGAATAGTGAATAATAATAATAATCAGTACTTTTGGAGGTCTAAAATGTGTTGGGACCCCTTTAGGGATGCTCTCACTTAATCTTTTCAGTGGCCTTATGAGGCAGATAATATCCTCATTTTATAGGTGAGAAAGCTGAATGGCAGAGCACATAAAAGATTTGCCCAAGGTCAGGCAGTAGTAAGATCTATGGACTTAAAATTAGGTTAGTCTTGCTTCAGTGCATTTTGTGCTATATTTCTGCACCTTTAAATGCCTTCTAGTATTAATATAAGTAGTTCCTTAGATAATGTAGCTTCTAAAAGAGGTAAACTGACACTAAGATAGGGCCTGTAAAAAAAATCTCTATTTAAGAAAGAGAAAGGGTCTGATGTGGAGATGAGATCCTTCTTCTCTTCCACAAATCGTATTCTACTATTAAATTTGTACTCAACTTTCCCCAAATCACCGATATTTACTAAATACTTATGTGCCAGGAACGTGATTAGTGCTGTACACACATTTGGTTCTCACAACCACCCATGAAGCAGATGCTAGTATTTCCCTCGTGTGTAGACGGGGAGCTCTTGACACCCGGAGGGAAGCACCTTGCCCCTGGGCCCACAGCAGACCCTGGCTTAGATGTAAACGTAGGTCTGTCTGACTCTAGAGCAGAGTCTCCTACCTGCTGCGTGATACTACCTTCCGCCCTTCTGCCGTTATAGTCAGAACTAGCAGTTGCAGGTCAGTTAGTCCCAGACTGCTGAGCTCTGTTCAGCTAGGGCTCGGTGCCCGTTTCATGCTTGCTGGGAGTTCTCAGCCTCAGCCAGCTGGTCAGTCGGTCTCTGAAACACTGAGAACAAGAGGAAGGTCAGTCGTGCCTCAGTGCCACCCTGGCGGCATCACGTCTCTGCTGGGGCACACGCTCTGTGTCCCATACCACGTTCCCTGACCCCCCCACGGATTTCAGCACTAGCTGTGCTGGACAGTTGCTGACGGTGGCCCACGCCTCACCTTGCTGGCCTTCCGCCTTTCTGCTCTCCTCCTCGGCTTGTTCTGAACCCGAAGCTCTTAGCCTGTTTTGGGCAGCACAGAATGGGGGTGGGGTTTAATGCCCCCAGCAAACCCCGACCCATGGAAAATTGGATAAATGCCTCAGCCCCTTGTCCTTCAGGGGAAATTCTTAGGTGCAGCCTGCATGGGCCCTGAGAGCTAATCCCCAGCGTCAGTGAGCACCAGCTGCCCACAGCAGTTGCCAGCCCCCCGTTGTTTTTCCCACCACTCTGTGTCACTCTGTCTGGTCCCTAACTGCCACCTCCTGGGAGTGTCTCCAACACGCACTGCTGGCACCCAAGTCCTTGTCTCTGGGTTTTTTCGTTTGTTCGTTTCGTTTTGTTTTGTTTTTTGAGGGGGTGGGTGGTGTGGGGAAGGGAAAAACTAAATAAGATACACGCGTATTTGTTAATGACTTGGTGCTCGAGGCCACATGTGACATCACATAATGTGAACAAACCGCATGGTCCGACTAATTAGAGAAGCCGTCTCAGAGGAGACCGAGCTCCAAGGCCTTGGAAAGATAGTTTAAGGTAAATGGAGAGACAGCTTAATTTTCAGAATTGCCCTTTCCGCCTTTCAGAGTTCACAGTGTATAACCAATTATACTGATGAAAAGATTCGGTGCTTTAAAAGGATGTAAGCATGAGTCAGTTTGCTGGAACCTAAGGTGACCACAAATTCAGTTTACTTCCATTCTCTGCGCTATCGATTTTGGTATAAAAGAGACTAATCTGCACTGCATGCCTACGTCCGTGGTCCGAGGCACTTGCCAGTTGATTGGTTTTATGACTTTTTTCTCCTTGAGCCTCTGTTAGGGCTTTGTTTTTAAATGATGCCAGGTATGATATTTATAATCACTAAGCAGTCATCCCACCAAAAAGAAAAAAAAAAGTTGAGAGAAGTACATGGCAGATGGTGACATGAAAATTATTTTGAAGAATATTTTTCATAATGATGAAGGATGAAGTGGGATGCTGGCACGCTTGTGGGAGGCAGGCAGGATTTATGCCTGGTGTGTCTGGGCTCCTATAGCTAATGTATCAACTTGTTTGAAAACTTTTTAATTAGGAGGATCAGTAGGATGTGTGGATGAGTCATGAAGAGAAGACCTTTCACTTTCGGTAAATGAGGACAAACTAACCATCAGGAGCAAGCGCTGCATTTCTTTCTGTGCCCAGAGCAAATGGTGCCACTCTAATGAAGACAAGGCCACGAGTCTGACCCCTGGATGGGCCAAGTCAGGCCGCCTGGTTCCGTGGCCCTGACTGCTCTCCTCACCCCTTAGCCGCCGTCACATGGGTCTAACGCAGAGTGCCACAAACTATACATTTCCATCTGACCTTGTCACTTGCGTGACGGAAATCATTCACTCGCTTCCCACTGCATGTATCATCAAACCAAACCCCTTACCACAGGCTGTAGGGCCCTGTACAGTTGGGCCCGTTCCTCTAAGCTTTATCACCTCATTTGGAGGGACTCTCCCCTTTGCTCCCTGGTTTAGCCAAGCTGTCATGTGACAGATAGGTCCAAGCTCTTGCCAAACATTTTCATAATACTGAATAAGCTGTAGTACTACAGCATCATAAACTATATCAATTTTAAATGAGATAATATTTGTGAAAAATGATATCCCAAACTGCAAATACTGTATTATTAATTATTGTTATTATTGTTGTTATTACTGATAACGTCATTAGCAGCTCTGGGATCTTAGAAAGCAAAGTCTCTATAAAACATTGGAATATTTAGGGGGCAGAAAGCATTTCTTTTTTTTTTTTTAAATTAAATTTATTGGGGTGACAATTGTTAGCAAATTTACATAGATTTCAGGTGTACAATTCTGTATTACATCGTCTATAAATCCCATTGAATGTTCACCACCCAGAGTCAGTTCTCCTTCCATCACCATATATTTGACCCCCTTACCCTCATCACCCACCCCCCACCCCCTTACCCTCTGGTAACCACTAAATTATTGTCTGTGTCTATGAGTTTTTCTTTCTCATTTGTTTGTCTTGTTCTTCTGTTGTTTTTGGTTTATATACCACATATCAGTGAAATCATAGGGTTCTCTGCTTTTTCTGTCTGACTTATTTCACTTAGCATTATACTCTCAAGATCCATCCATGTTGTCACAAATGCTCCTATATCATCTTTCCTTAACGCTGAATAGTATTCCATTGTGTATATGTACCACAACTTCTTTATCCATTCATCTATCGAAGGACATTTTGGTTGTTTCCATGTCTTGGCCACCGTAAACAAAGCTGCAATGAACATTGGAGTACACGTGTCTCTATAGAGAAATGCTTTTATATTTTTGGGGTAGATACCCAGGAGAGCGATTGCTGGGTCGTATGGTAATTCTATTCGTAATTTCTTGAGGAACCTCCATACTGCCTTCCATAGCGGCTGCACCAGTCTGCATTCCCACCAACAGTGTATGAGGGTTCCTTTTTCTCCACAGCCTCTCCAACACTTGTTACTATTTGTCTTGTTGATGAAAGCCATTCTGACTGGGGTGAGGTGATATCTCATTGTGGTTTTCATTTGCATTTCTCTGATGATTAGCGATGTTGAGCATTTTTTCATATGTCTATTTGCCATTTGTATATCCTCTTTGGAGAAATGTCTCTTCAGGTCCTCTGTCCATTTTTCAATTGGGTTGTTTGTTTTTTTGTTGTTGAGTTTCATGAGTTCCTTGTATATTTTGGATATTAGCCCCTTATCAGAGGAACTGTTTGCGAAAATCTTCTCCCATTCAGTTGGTTGCCTCATTATTTTGTCAATAGTTTCTTTTGCTGTGCAGAAGCTCAGAAAGCATTTCTAAGTGAAGCATTCCTTAACTGGGAATGCTCCTCACAGAGTGAGAAATATTGTGTGTTCACTAGAGTGTTCTCTGTTTGTCGCTCTACTCAGCCATGGTCAGACTTTGAGAAGACCCCAAGAAGAACAATCCAGATTTGGTGCACTGGGAGTTTGGACTACTTAATGGCCTCCTTCCCAGCACCCAACAGGCTGTGTTATTTCATCTATTTACCTGTTTGCTTATTCACTGCCTATTTCTCCCATGCAGACAATGTACATTTCACCAGAACTAGTCCAGTGCCTGACATCTAACAGGTGCCTCCTAAATATTTGTGGCTTGGGTAGTACACAAAGTAAAATGTACACTCTAAGGGTGGTGGATGAAAGTGGTATCTTTGGTACACAGGATGGACTTTCAAACCTTCAGGAAGGCTTGTAAGCTGGACTTGAAACAATCAAGAGCATTTCTAAAGGCTTTTAGTCTAAGCCTTTCAAGCATGCATGATAATTCTTATGTTAGTCCTGGCTAGAAAGCTCCAGGCTCTGTTTGGGAATTTGAGTTGACATGCTTGAGACAGGTCTGGTGTTGGGCAGAGGTATTTTGACATCGATGGACAGCTTTGTGGCCGTTGAATAGAATTCTGAGATTCCCATTGGTGCAGTAACCCCACAAAGTTGGGCCCCTTGCAAACCACATTTCTCACTCCCACTCATTTGAAATGCACTACGATTGCTAGAGTTCTTGTGACTGAGATTTACACTTTTGAATTGGTTTTACCAGGGTAACAGCCAGCGCTCCGGGAAGCATATTGCAGATGTTCAGTGGATACTTAGTGACTGGAGAAAGGGTCACACTTTCTCTCATTGAGCAATAGGCAGTCCTATGCCATTCAAGCCCTAGTGAAGCCGTCTCCCACCCTGGGTGGGCTTTGCCTGCACAACTGGTCGGATGACATGGAACCGACTGAGTGTGACTCCTGAGGCTACGGAACCCAGTAGGGTTTCCCTCTCGCTCTTGTTTGGTTCATTCATTCCGGGGGAAGTCAGCTGCCATGTTGTAGAGACACTCGGGCCCCCTCTGGAGAGGTTCCTGTGGTGACACTGAGGCTCCTGCCAACATCCATGTATGGGAACCACTGGAAATCTGCAGCCCCAGTCTAACCTTCAGATGCCTGCGGCCCTGTCACCATGGGGCTTCTAAATCCCCAGTTCACTGAAACTGTGAGATGATGCATGCTTAGTGTTTTAAGATACTAAGTTTTGAGGCAGTTTGTTACGTGACGATAAGTAAGACATATAGGGATCACAGCAAGGACCCAAAGGAAACCTCTCTAGAAAGCAGACTAATTCTATTATTTTTATCAGTGTTTTCCCATTGGTCTCTTATTGCCCTCGCTGTATATTAAACATGCTGACCTGGTGTCTACCATATGATTTGTCATTGTTTTCCCCAACTTGTTATTTGTCTCTGTTTTGGGTTTCTTTTTGGTGTTCAGAAATGTGTTCATTTGATGGTGATGTAGTCAGTCCTTTTCCTTTGTGTTTTTTCTTTTCCTTTGTGTTTTTCCAAATTGCTTCTAGTTTCCCTTTCCAAAGCTTTAATAAAAATTCAATAGTTTTTTTTAATAACTTTTTTTTTTGTATTTTTGGGTATAACCTGGCCACCTCATTACTGTAAAATCTAGATTTTTCTCTTACATCATACTATGTACTACATGGCAGAACTTAAAAGGTTACTAAATTTACAATAGATTACATACCCTTGTTTCCTTGATTTTCACAGTCTGCCACTTTGTCAAAAAAGAACATTTAAATCGGTCTGTTTTGTATAAAGTCATTTCAGTGCTACCTAATATGTTGTTTCTACAAATTCCTTGCCACTTAAATTTTAGATGGTTCTATTCTAGATTTTCTATAATCATAAAAGTCCACAGGTCTGCAACTTCATATATCTTAGTTTACTCAGAAACTTTTATTTGGAAAGTTTTCTGGCATGTAGACTATCACCTTGACCTTCTCTCGTCCTTTGGGTTGTGTTTGATCTACTAGTCTGAATTGGCAGAAATGTGAATGGTCAGTTTTCTTTTAATTAATAGCCTTATTAGAGTTGACAGTATATCGCCCTCATTTATAAGTCTATTAGTAAATTCCTCAGCAGCATTCTGAAAGAAGAAAAAAGACCCAACAATTCTCTTGATACTTTTCTCAAAGTTTCATTTAAATTCAAAACACAACATTGATTTTGTGGAAGAGATTTCAGTTGCTGCTCATAATTTCTGTGGTTACAGCTTGACCCAGGCATCCAGGAAGTCAGGTGTCTGCATTATGGATTGTTTCCAAGCAGCTACATTGGATCACCACCTGGGTGGCAGCTGTTCTGACATTTCATCTGTGCTCTGTCAAACGGGGTTGGCTTCCACTGCTAGCTCTGCAGTGGAAATTTCTGACAATTCCTGTCATTTGTTTTCCCTGAAGCCAGGCCCTTCTTTGAAACACAGTGAACCTGTATCTTTTGCTCTTTTCTGCTGGAAGCTTTTCAACTTGAAAAAAGTTCCTGCGGTGCTGTTATATTCCATGCCTGCCTTTATTAGCAAAGTATCCTAGCCACCGAACCATATCCACCAGGATTTTAATAATGACTCAGGGGGTGAGTCATATCAAATGATTTGTATACTTTTATCTACTTATTAATACAAGCATATCTTGTGCTTTAATGGTTAAATCACTGTTCTGTGCCTTAATATTATTTTGCAAGTACCCTGGAACATTCACTCCCGTGCCTAACATTTTTCAGTGGACATTTTCATTGGCCTTCTATTAGTTCTTCAAACCAGCTCTGCTTTCAGTGACCACAGGGCCTTTGAACGTGGTGCTCTTCTTGCTGGAACGTGCTTCCTCTTTGCTCCTCTCTCCTGTCACCAAATTAATGATTACCCATCCATCGAATTCAGGTTGAAACATCATTTGCTCAAGACTCAGTCAGGTACTTTTGATATATTCTCTGAAGGCATCATTATTAGCTGTCCAATTTCAACCGCTTATTTGTGTGATTATTTAATGTTTCACTTTCCTTCTAGATTTCAAATTCTATGAGAACAGGGACTAACTGGGTCTGGTTTGGCCCAACGTTGTATTTTCTGCATCTAGTACCTTGTCTGGCACATGTAGGGACTTGAATATTTGTTGGGTGAATCAGTGAATGGTTTTGAAACTATATACATGGAAACTGAGACATAGAAATTTTAACTAGCTTC
This sequence comes from Rhinolophus hipposideros, assembly GCF_964194185.1. Taxonomy (NCBI): domain Eukaryota; kingdom Metazoa; phylum Chordata; class Mammalia; order Chiroptera; family Rhinolophidae; genus Rhinolophus; species Rhinolophus hipposideros. The sequence continues at coordinate 64,066,423 of NC_138060.1, forward strand.
ACCAAAATACTACAGCAACTAAGTAGCAGACGTAGGGCTTGAATGTGGGTCTTCCATTTTCTAGTTTAGCGATCTTTCTACAAAACACAGCTACTCTGTGGCTCTGTGCTGGCCCTTTTACATTTCTCCTTTACTTAAAGCAGTCGTTTGCTCCGGGTCTTACAGGTGACTAGGCGAATCCTGATCCACACCTTGAGTGTGACTGGGGCCTCCAAGGAGATGAGAGGTGTGTATCAGTGCGCCTACATATTGAGGGTGCAGAAAAGGAGACACAAATCCTATTTCTTCCAGAGTCTTTCCCTTTTAATGAGTTATAGGTCTAGAGAAATAAACTGAACTGTGGGAGCTATCATGAAGAGACTCATCCAATGAGGGCTGTGGGGAAAGGCGGAAGCACTGCTCAGAACTCACGTCAGTGTATGTCAGCCTGAAGCGGCGAGGTCCCCGCGTATTACACTCAGTCCAGATAGGACTAAATGTTTTCATCCTGCATCTTCTGCTCATTAGCTGTGAGAGGTTGTACAGGTCCTCTCTGCCTTAGTTCCACGTCTAAAAAATGGTGGGTGTATGTGTGTGTGCGTGTGCATGGTGTGTGTTAGGAGTGATCATAAGAATTATTGGCAGAAACTCTGCAGGTCTATATAAAACTGCTCCCTTTTCCCTCACGTTTTTTGCTTAGTGAGCTAGAATGTACTTGTGACTTGGGGACCTAGGATAGACGCTTATTCCATTATATAACCCAGCTCTTCCAAGAGTTTACAGGAGCCAGTCCCATCTGTCTTTGGATTATGGCTGTTTTCTGGGGCCCATTGTTCATGATTTTCAGGCTCTTCTCTCTCTCAGACTCTCTCTCATATAATGATATACAACTATACACACACACACACACACACCACACAGACATACAATCATATATGTATATATAATTAGCTGTGCATATCACAGCATACGTAGATCTTGAATATATAGCTTGCATATATATATATATATGTATAAATGTATTTAAAATTAGATCATATTATGCATATTATTCTCACAAACGACAATTTCGCAGCAGGAAAGTAATGCTTTCCCCTTTTTCCTCCCTCCTCAACACATACTTGGTAGTCCCTCCCAGTACCTCATGGTCTCACCAGAAAGCTGAAGGGAAAATAACCATTGTGGGCTGGAAGAAATCCCCTAAACTCTGCGTGTCTTTACCTGAGTAGCTCCATTGACAATGAACTTGAGCCGAGTGAAGCAACTGCTTACAGAGCAACCAGAAAGGACTGTGGGATTGGAATTCGGTGCACTGAGCCGACCCTGTGAAACGGTGGTCACAACACTACAAAGTCTATGCAAGCTTTGTATTCAAGATCTATGTGTACTGTGATAGCCTATTTCTTTTTCTTAGCAATATTTAGGGAAGTCATGGACATCTTTCCTTGTTAGTTCATCTAATTTATTTATTTATATTTTGGATGGCTGGCAATTCATTGCATCACTATACTTTACTTAAACAATTATCTTCTCATGGGTATTTGTATTGTTTCCAGTCTTTTCCTACTTTAGGCAGCGCTGCAGTGAATATCCTTCTGCATACATCTTTGCACATTTATGTTTCTTCTTAACAAATCTGTAGAATCCGCACTTCAAGTTGGTCATAGTATTTAGGTCAAAATTGTATAAGTAAAGCAGTAGAGTTAGCCGACTCCTGCAGGAGGGCGGGAAGGAGATGTCAGGCTGAGGGTGATTTAGATACGAGGCCATGAAACGCAGCAGCCTCTCCTTGGTCAGACTTTGTAGTGTTGTGACCACCGTTTCACAGGGTCGGCTCAGTGCACCGAATTCCAATCCCACAGTCCTTTTTGGTTGCTCTGTAAGCAGTTGCTTCACTCGGCTCAAGTTCACTGCCAATGGAGCTAGTCAGGTGAAAGACCCCTAGAGTTTAGGGGATTTCTTCCAGCCCACAATGGTTATTTTCCCTTCAGCTTTCTGGTGAGACCACGAGGTGCTGGGAGGAGTGTTGAGGAGTGAGGAAAAAGGGGAAAGCATTACTTTTCTGCTGCAAAATTGTCGTTTGTGAGAAAACAAGCTGATGACGTCTCGGAGCTGGCTTCTTGCCCAGGGGACCACTAGGAAGGGAAGAGCCCACCATGGCTTGGGTTTTCTGTCCCCTTTAGTTGCTCGAGCTGTGGTCTCTCTGTGACACCTATCATATAGCCAGTGCTTTCGGAAGCATTTAGGAGCTTCCCCACGCTCTCAGCCCCAACTGAACCCCAGGTCTGCATGGGGGATTGCTTCATCTTCGGCATGAATCCAGAGACTCTGATAGGAGAAGGACGAGCGCCATCTGAAGCCATCTGGTAGGGTGACCTCTCGCCTCTGGAGTTTCTCTGGCAACACGTCTGTAAGGTCATCGTCTTTGAATGGCTTGTTGGTCCTCAGAACAAAGCTTATATTCGTAGCCTTGTGGTTAAGCCCTCTGTAACCGAGACATAGATGACCTTGTGTCCGTATTTCCTGGCTCCCCTGAACACAGCCTGTACTCCAGACAGCACTCAGCTTCTCCTGTCTGTCCTGACTTAGGCCATTTTTTGTACCTGCTCATGGCACTCATTTGTCTCAAATGTCATCACTTCCAGAGTATCTTCCTTCTTTGGAGCTCTTGTGGCATTTTAACTACTTTTCTATGACACTAATGATTTTTATTCTATATTGGAATTTTCTATGTATCTTCCTTGTATCTCCTGCTGGAATCTGAACTCTGAGAGCACAGCTCACATGACTGAATGTCAGCCTCCAGTCCCAGGACATTGTCCTGTACTCAGTAACATTGAGTATGGAGCTGGATGGACAGACTGACCCAGTCTGCAGCTGAATAGCCCTGTGCCAGGAAGGCTGGGGAGGAAATACGTCCTACTCTGGGGACGGCTTCATCTCTCAGGCCAGGCCGTCTGACTCATTGTCAGAAACCAGTGCTGTGTTCGGGGCACCTGAATATTTGCGTTCCATACCTAGAGTCACCCACTTCTGCTCACTTTGTTCCTAATACCTCACCTGATGACTTGGTCCTGTTGGAGCAGTGGGAGAAATGTTGGTAACCCAGCATCCCAAAGACAATGGAAATGATTGTCCAGCTCACATTCAAGTGAATTCCCCAGTAGGTTAACAGCACAAGTTCGTTCTCTGGTTTTGGAATTTTGCACTAAAAAACAGTCTCATAAACCCTGGCCTTTAAGAATAGATATACTTTTAAAAGCACCATAACAAACCCAGCAGTGCCTCTCTCAGGTCATTCTTCTATAATCTTTAAATTGGGGACAAGTTAGCTAACTGTACAGCTGATGTTCACCCAACCACATGTGGCTGCTGTTCCCTGACTGTCCCTGAGGCCTGTGGGCACACTTGTGTGTGGCTGTCAGAGTGTGTGCTGTCCTGCTCAGACAGGTCATTGCTTGGACGTGGGGTGCTGCTCGTGGGAGCCGTAGGCTGTGCAGGCCTGGAGGCCACACAGACCTGAGCATCAGGAAATGGGCATTTCCAGTTGGAAAGCTCTGGACCCCTCCTGGCTGCTGGAATGAAGTACTATCCCCTGGGTGCTTTAGACACCAGAAATGGATTGTCTCCCAGTTCTGGGGGCTGGAGGTCCAAGATCAAGGTGTCCTCAGAGGTAGTTTCCTTGTAGGCTGTGAAGAATGGATCTCTCTTAGGCCTCTGTCCTGGGCTTATCGTGACCATCTTCTCCCTGTGTTTCTCCTACCGCCTTCCCTCTGTGCCTGTCTGTGTCCGGATTTCCCCCTTTTATAAGGTCACTGGTTATGTTGGTTGAGGGCCCACCCTCATGAGCTCACTTTCACTTGGTGACCTGTGTAATGACCTTCTCTCCCACTAAGGTGATGTCTGAGGTGCTACAGGTCAGGACGTCAGCGTATCTTTTTGTGTGTGTGTATGTGTGGGTGAGGAGAACACAGTTTAGCCCATAACAGCTTCTAACAGATAATAAGAAACTCTGGTGAGAAAGAGCCGAGTTCAGCACCAGGAAGAGCTGTGTGAATCCAGCTCTGCTCGTTCTGGCTGGGTCCAGGCAGGGAGGAGCCTGCATCCCAGGCCCCTTTGCGGGTAGCTTGGGCTGGACTGGAAGTCAGGGCAGGCTGCAGGCGAGAAAGGATGATGAGTGTGACGGGGAAACGAGGCCGGATGCGTGTGTATGTGCGAGGCCGGTCATCTCACAGTCCCAGCAGGATGGGGCGTCTCCGTGAGACCCTGTGAACTCAGGCTTTGGAGAGGATGGGAAACGTGTGGCCGTGCAGTGTTGGGAAAAACCCCCATAAGCCTCAGGCGCAGGCCAGCCTCCCGAGCGGCTGCCCTGCTCAGCCTCTGTCACCCTCCGCCTGTCGGTCTCCACACTCGGGCTCCCACAGCCTGGTGGCTCTGGGTACCTGTGTGGGCTCTTGTGCAGAGATGGCTGAGGCTCTACCATGAAATCGCCCATGTCCAGAAATAGGAATGTAATATACAACCATGTATTTTAAAATATATAAGATATACAAACATATATTATATATAACATATATGATAGGTATTACATAAAATATATTTGTATATAAATATATATGTAATGACTAATATAATATATATCTAATATATAATAGTATACTGGTAATGCCAAAAAATGTGTACAGTGGACACTTTGGTCAACGTTGCTCAAGCAGTGGTTCCCCATAATCAGAAGTGTCTGGATGCTGATGGGAACCACTTTGAGCACCTCTTGTTATTGCAGAAGTCAAATGTGACTTGTATTCATCTTTTGTTATTAGTATATATTATTACAATTTTAATACAGTTTTCCTTCCTTAAAATGTGTATACATTTTTTTGGCACCCTCTGTATATTTTAAATATATATGTATAAGTAAATACATAAATTTATAATATGTATTTATCAACATAAATATAGAATATACAAAATATAAATATTAAAAACACCTCTCTACATATGATACATGTATATATATAAACATGTATACCTATATTTATATCTACCTATGTACCTATATTTATATTTACACAGAGAAGCATTTGAGATATGTAGAGTAAAATACATATTACATAGTATATTATATATTAAAACATATATATTTTAAAAATATGCCTACATATAATATTTTATAGATTCCTGTCTATATATGTATCTATATATCTATATCTATAAATCTATCTAGATATATAGAGAGAAGCAATTTGGAATATATGTATATTTGGAATATATATATGTATTTGGAATATATATATATATATACACATAAAACATATTACAGAGACTCATGTGATCTGAGATAGAGGAGAGACATCAGAAGTCATGGAGTAAATATATATGTATATATATATATATGTACACACATATATATATAAATTTATATATAAACGTATGTATATTTTAACCCCCTCCAAATGGGTATCAAGAAGTGTTATCCCTCCCTTGACAAGTCCTGTCAGTAGAGGGGGTGTTATGGGAACCAGGGCACATAGCCAGAGTGTGTACCCATCCGTCCCGGGGGAAACTGACAGAGGCCTGAAGAGCAGATGTGGTTTCCCCTGTGTGCATCAGATTTGGGGGCAGCGCACAGCAATCTGGCACAGCTGGAAGTCAGATTCTGGAAGAGAGACCCCCATCCTTGGCCCTGGGGGCTTTGAAGCTCCTTACTGCAGCCGGGGGCAGCCAGGATATAACAGTATTATGAGTGCGCTTCAGCTCCATGCTGCTACCTCAGCATTTAGGTTTGGGGGTAGACCAGCCCCACCCTCCCCACCCCGCCCACCCCAGAGTGATTAACAAGCTGAGTCCAGGCCTTGTGGTTACAGCTGTATGACCTGGCAAGCTATTGGCAGGATTTGCCGCACGAGCATTCAGGCTGCTAAGCTGGCACGATCGGAGGACTGGGGTCCATGACTTGCCACTGTTGACCAGGATTACTTGCCTTAGGCATTGCTGAGTATCCATGGCACTTCGCAGAAAGAGAGCTTCTTTCCTGGGAGGCCTGCCATCCGGGGACAAGTCTCGGGCATGTCAACGCTTCCCTCTGAAGGGAAATGGTAGAAGTGCAGAGAGCAGAGAGGTAGGCAGCTGGGGCATTGGTATTTGAGCAGAGATTCATCACACTGTTGCTCCAGCCCCATCTCTCTCGTCTCACATGGCCAGAGCCAAGGTTTGAATGCAGATGCTTTTATTTCAAATTCTTTGCCACATCATTCATCTCTTCCTCTGTTTTTATCAGATGGAGCCTGTGGGAGTTGGGTAGAGTACGTATGAAAGGATTATTCTTTTTGGCAATAGCTGTTGTGCCCAAATAATCAGAAAATATAGAAAAGATTTACTCCAGAATCAAGAAGTTAGCTTCCCTTCTCTGTTGGTTATGAGTGAGAATAAAGACATGTGAATACTTTATCAATTTTTATCCATATTAGGACTTCTCAATTTTACCACTTCTTTCAGTTCTTTGTCTTGGAGGAACCAGTTTTTGTTTTATGTTATGAGTTAAGAATTATACATGTTTCAGGCCACACAAGTTGTGGCTTTCCGGTTTTATTGCCCTTATTTGGTGTTTTGCTTCCCACCCATCCTGGAGAGCCACTCCCAATTCCACCAAACCATTTGTTGCAAGTGACAAGAACTACGTACACTTGTCAGTTTGGAGTAGAGAGTTATAAAACTGGATCCGAATTAAACTGCACAGTACCTGCCATTCCTGCAATTGAGATATTTATATATCTCTTAAATATGTGGAATTGTGCGGGAAGTTATCTGAAGCTGTGCTCTTGGCTGAAACACAAAATTCTTGATCCACAAGGAGTGAAAGAATCCCCAGAAACTCTGTGATTGCACTGAGGCCAGTTTCTGCTCTGTTAACCCAGACCACAGACATATGGGGCAAAACTACCATAAAAATACAATCTAAGTAAAACTACTTCTGTGTACTCTATTCCTTTTGCTTTGAATTTATTTTCCTGCAATCTTTGCCTATAAAAGTCCTACTATTCTCACCAGTTCTACTACTAAAAATAAGTAATAAGTAGCTGTTATCTGTTTTCTTGTCATCTTCATGCTAAACTGTAAGTTTATAGCCTGAAGGACAGGAAAGGTGTCCCTTATTTCTCTGTAATCATTACATCACCCCAGTGCCTTCCAAATTGTTGCAACAGAATTTGTTGAATTGGCCTTCAAGAATCCTCTCTGAGGAATAGAAAGATGCCTGGGTGTTAAGATGAAGGTGTGGCCTGGCAGGACCTCCCGAGTGTGGTCACAGCACATACACCAAGTAGGCTGCAGCATGTGACATCACAGCTTCCGGTTGGCCAGTAGCATGGAGTCCGTGTTAGTTCCAGTGGGACTCAAGCAAGTCACTCAGTTTTCTCATCTGCACAAGTGAGATAATAAGCCACAGGATGATGGGGTACAGCTCTGAGTGATCAGTACATATGCTGTAGTGTTGAAGGTGCTGTCCCAACCTCCTGGCCTCCCCCAAACAATGAGACCAGATCCAAGAGTAAGAGTGGCCGCTGTGGAGAAGGGGCAGGAGCCTGTCCCCGCTGAAGTGGGGCATTCTGTCTTCTTATACAGCGACGGTACGAGCCTGGCGCTGGGTGGAAAGTCAGGTGACAGCACTGACTCCTGCTCTGCTGACCTGCTGACTACCTATCTATGCCCGAGTTACTTTAGCTCTTTGAGAGTGAAGAACTTGTTATATTCGTCTTAATGGCAGAGAGGATGATCCATCACTTACCTATCGTCACACATAATAAGCGGCAGATCTAGTCTTTGATGGAGGTCTCGCTCCTTCCGGAGCTCATGGGAACAGAAGAAGGTGTGACTTCCTAAGAGACAGGAAACATGATTTGGGTACTTATCCCTCACTTTGTCAACATGGGAAAATGCGTTTATCTTCTGTCAGGACACGGAGGGACCCCCTTCTCAGTGCCCTTTCCCTTGACCTTCTCCGGTGCCATTTCCTGCCGTGCCATTGAAGGTGGAGTAGCGTCTGACTCTGTCCTAGGCCATGATGCAGGTGCCCCTGCTCTGGCTGTGATGACAAGGACCCATCTGATTATCCCGGGCACCATTCCCCACTAGCACTCGATGAGGCCGCGTAACGGTGCAAAGTAGTGAGGGGAGTCACTGTGTGTGTTGCGTTCAGCAGGGGAGATAACTTTACGTTTAAAATCCTCTGTTCTCCTTCTGCGTCTTCCTCTATGTACCCTGCCCCGGCTTTGCTTTTTTTGTTCATCAGCTAACTTCTGCTTTTAGTCCCATCAGTTCTTCCTTTTGTTTGTTTCATGCCCATTGGGAACCTGGGAGACAGGACAACGTACATCTGAAATAGAGATTTATTGTCTGGGAAAGATCAGAGGATGGTTTGTTTCTTCATCTTCTCCTCTTCTTCCTCCTCCTCCTTCTTTGTGATCAAATCTTGGTTCTTTGCTGATAACTTTTCCAGGGCACCAATTAAAACACTGGATAATGAGCATTTAGCTTCTGGTGATTAAGACCTCCTCTGCCTCCCGGGTCAGTGCCACCTGAATTAATTGGCACCTTCTCAGTTGGAGTTCAGTTCTGTGTCTTACCCTATCAGAGATCTCTCTACTCCATTGTCATGCAGGTTTCCTAGCCCTTCCTCACTCGGCCTGTACCTCTCATCTCTTGATGAGTGTTTGACCCTCTGCCCCCTCTTGCTCTGTGATTTGTTTCCCTGCCACTATGTTCCTTGCTCCCCTCTGCCTGGAATGGTGTTCGTACAGATGTAGACCCAGGAAATAGTCTGCTAATGGCTCTGCGGCTCTGCGATGCTGGTTGTTGAACCTCAGCTTTCTCACCTCGTAAAGGAGATGACAGTAGCTCACTCACTTTTTGGACAGTCATGAAGATGAAATAAGACAGTGAATATAAAGGGTTTGGCTGACCACCTGGCCCTTAGTAAATGCTCACTAAATATTAGCTACTGTAGGTCTCCACTTATACGTATTCAAATCTCACTGCTTCTTCAGGGCCCCCATTCAAAATACACTTCTACTAACTACACAAGAAGTCTTGATGACCATCTTCCAGTCCATGGTGACCTCTTCCTTCCAGTATTCTTCTTCTGTGACTTCTACAGAATTATTTGGTTGGCCTGAGTTTATATTCAGAGTCCACAGGTGCAGTGTTCGTGGCGACCAAGAACCAAGCCTGTAGCACAGAGCCAAGGCACATTTCTCTAGAATGGAATTGTGATCTTTTGCCCCAGAATTAAGGGGATTTCCTTTTGTCGATGTTGTCTTGGGTTCTTGAGTGCTCCACTCATTTCTCATTATGCCAAGACACTGGTATCCTGTGTGTTTTGCTTTTGAGAGTGTAATCAGTTCAGGCTGCTGAGGCGGCCTTGTGGACTCTGGTTGAAACCAAGGGCTGGGCTGTTTGGAAAGCAACGGGAAGGCCTGTTTTGCACCGCTAAGGTCGTTTGCCTTTGGAGGGCTGAAATATAGGATGTTCTGAAAGAACCTTTAGGGTCCATCACAATATCATGTGTCTGCACCCTCGGTTAGGGGAAGTTTGGGTCCTCATTTCCAGTAGCAGTATTATCAGATTCTTTTTAAACTGCAAGAAATTTCACATGTATTTTGCCTCACAAATACCTACAGTTCGATCAGAATTTTAAAAACTGGGCTTCTATTGGCACTGAATGACATTAATTCTGCATTCTCTCCTAACAAGGTTGAAAGAGGATTAATCACTTATTCATGCAAAACCAACTCCCATGAATCATTTATTTATCTTATTCTGGTAATTTTGCTGAGCTCATTTTTGCATGTCACAGGTTGCAGACAAAGTGAAAACTCAAGGGTGATTTACTCTCCACAATAAAGACATGATGGCCTTGCAAACAGGATGTTTCCTATAGGAAATCAATAGGTAACCATGGAAATGACTCTACACTGGGAAAATCTATTTCCTTATGAACAAATCATCAGAAAGACCAACTGTAAGATGGAAGGGCTGGACCCGGGCCCTAACCTTTCACAAAGGTGCTTGGTCTACCCAAAGGAGAAAACAGGCATGGTGGTGCCAGGAAAGAATTATCTGAAGCTGAGTTGAGGAGCATCACTGTTGACTTTCTGAAGTGGAGCTTGGAATTTCTTAAGCACCAACCTTGGAGGTCTCACTAAGAAACTCACATCTAATGGCAAGAAGAATGTTTGAGAGTATAGGAAGCTTGAATTCTTGACCCAGCGTAACTTCAAGCAGTGATCACATATTTGACAAGTAATTTAATCTCACTGGGCCTCACTGTCCTCATCTGTGAAATGAGTGGATCACACCAGCCCCGGGATGGCAGCTGTGATGTCTGCATCACCTGCTTTCCCTTCTTGGGAGACATTACTAATCCATTTTGGCCCTCGTTCTCATGGAGCCTGGACAGAGCCTCAGAATCCTTGCTAACATGCTTCTCCCAGCAGCTGCTTCCTGGAGATCAGAGCTGTCACGCCTGAGACATCCATTTGCTTCTGTGTGACCTTTAAGACTCATTGAGCCCTGACGTTACAAGTATTTGCAAACTTAGCTGTAAGCACGGAATGTCTGTTCATGTCCCTTCAGCTAGACTTGAGCACAGGTTCCAAACAACAACAAAACAATTAGAAATCTACTTATATTGTCTCTAGTAAGCCAAGGGAATGGTTTGGCCTCATTAATGAGTCAAAATATTTATTGCAGTGGAAAAGTTACTCTTGAGCCACTTACCGATAAAAGGGAAGCGACGTTCGCAACACTTGGCGTCTGTCCGTTTTTATTATCAGCTCAGACACAGCGTAACTAGAAATGTTTGGCCATTTGTACGTCCTCTTTGGAGAACTGACTCTGGGTGGTGAACACACAATGTGGTATATTGATGATGTATTACAGAATTGTACACCTGAAACCTATGTAACTTCACTAAAAATTGTCACCCCAATCAACTTTAATTAAAAAAAGAAAAAGAAATGGTTGCTATTTTCACCTACTCCGTTGTCAACAGCAGAGGGCGGCACAGTCACTTTCAGGTGTCTTTTTGGGGAGCTCTGTGTGAATCTACTGGGGACACACAGGATGTAAAGGTGGGCTGTGGAGGGCTGCAGGGGAAGAGGGCATTCACGTGTCAGAAGAGCCACCTTAATTCCAATCTCCAGGACTGTGGTGCTAAATTCTCCCCTTTAGGCTTTCAGCAGTTACCCTCAGACTCTCTGTACAGTATTTACATGTTTTAGCATTGGATGTTGATCCTTTTCATTTCAGTCTTTCTGTTGTTTTTCCCCCTCCTCTTGCTGCTCGTCTCACCTGAGAGGCAGTGTTACATAAGTGAGAAGAGCACAGCCTTTGGCGTCTTCTGAAGGTGTAGGCTTGAACCCCAGCTCTCTCTTGATACATGTGTGACTTTGAGCCAGTCAGTCTCTCAGATCTCAGGATTCCCTATTATTAATATTAAGCAGAGACACAAATGCACACTCTTCCAACAGGGTGGTTGTGAGTATCAAATAAAATCAGACCATGGGAAAGCATGTTTGAATACAGGTTTTAAAAATACTTTGCAACGTTTTGGATGCTGTTGTCACTCATATGAACGTAGCTTTTAATTCACGTGAATTGCAAAAGTAACTTTCAGAGTTTGTCTCTGAGTTACAGAACAGTGTCTGTAAATGGGTGGCTTTGTCCCGGCGTCCTGGGACATACTGGGTGTGGAGGCTGCCGTGTTGGGAGCACGACTGTGGGAACTGGTGTCGCTGTCCGGGCTGAGCCTTGAAAGGGTGTGTCAAAGCCCCACAGGCTTCACTGTGAATGTCCACTTGATCCTGAAAAGGGCTCGTACTGACATGTGACACCTGTCAAACCCGAACGGCTCCTCTTTGCAACAGATATTTGGTAATGCCCACTCTACCCTCAAAGATAATGTAACTCATAGGTAATAAAATCTATCTACGTATATAATTTCACACAGAAAAATCAATATAATGCCCTAATTCTAATATAAAGTGCTAGCAGATGTAAAGCAATTAAAAATAACATCGTGTGTGTTTCAATAGGTAAATTTGTGGGCCTGGTGACGCTGAAGACACCAACCCTGACGGTCACATGCTTATACCCACGTGGGTACCACAAACGCAGATTGCCCCAAGGGCTTCCTACTTGTGACTCAGGTACCAAAACTGTCCCTGTGTTATTGGCGAAGTGATTTTCATAGTAATGGACAATTCTTGGTTAAGTTCCCAACTAGAGTGTACAGTCTCCCCTTGATTTATAGACTCGAGACTGTTCTGAGTAATTTGTTGCCTATTGAACTTGCAGCAAAGTTCTACTTGAAGGTCATAAAACCAAGTTAACATCTATGCTCAGATAACTTCACAGAGGTTTTTTTTCTGCCGTATGACTGTCTGGAGGGAGACAATATAGCGGGTGCTTGTGTGGGGTCACCAGTGCATTGTGGGATTTCTGTGTACATTGGCGCCTACAGTCTAAATGTCAGTAAAAGCGGGGTGATGGTGTGGGAATAAGGGGCTTCTATTGTGACAGTTGCACACACTGGCAGCAATTTCCAAACACCGCATTGGAGGCAAAACCATTTCAATTGAGAATCAACCATCCAAGCAAGGAGTTCCGAGAGCAGCTTGGGCGTGCCAAGAGTAAGTAGCCCCACTGCTGACCGTATGTACCGGGGGTGGATGCCAGGTCTAGAGTGTTCATGGGGCAGTGGCTGGGCAGAGTGTCAGTGCCCCAGCCGAGCTGCTTAGGGTTCCAGTGAGAGCCCTGGTGGAGACCAGGAAACCCACACAGAGGTCCAGGTGAAGGGATTGGACTGGGGGTGGAGTGGGGCTGAGGTGAAGGTCGCAGCTCAACAGACACAGCTGCACTGGGCTCAGGACCCAGGAAGTGCAGGGTCTCATCCCAGACTCCCACCTGTTTATGGGGCCAGGTCTCGCGATCTTCACCAGCTGCGGTCCCCAGAGGGCTGTGGTCACACACCCGAGACACTGGGGAGTCTCCCCCTGAGAACTTGTAGAGAAGAGAGGGAGTGAAAAGTGTAGAACTAGAAACACTGGAAGAAAGTTACAGAAAAATAGGTATCAGTTCAGTATTTGGAAGCACTTCAGATGGAATGGCTGTCTTAGAACAGGGACCTTCTGTGAAATAGTAACCTCTTAGATTTACAAAGGTATTTCATGCCTGCTACCAAGTTCTCATGTACGTTCTCTTTAATCCTTCCTATCTTCTCTCGCTCAGTAGTCTCTTATGGTCCAGGATCATTAATTAGTAGCCATCTAGTGAGTTCATTCACACCGCGGTATAGAATCTTCACATATTATCTTCCAGAAGCACTGCTGCTTAGAAGGTTTATCTCAGTAGATTGAGTTGGTTTTCCACATTAGCTGTGTTTCACAGTTGTGGGGAGAGATTAAAAAAAACAATATATATAGATGCCCAGTGCTCCCCTCAGGCTATTTAGATTCAGAAGATTTGATTATGGGATATCTATTTTTAAAAGCCCAAGTGATCCTTTCTGCAATAAAGGCTGAGAACAACGTTTTTAATGTAGAGTCTTCTTTCATGTTAGAATATAAGCATTTAGGCCAATGATTCAATTATTAATAACACATTCCATAACACCTAGCTCAGTGCCAGCCACCAAGCTCCTGCTCAAGAAATATTTGTTGAATGTTTGATTAACGTAAAACTTCAGGCATGGTGGCCTGTGTGTGTGTGTGTGTGTGTGTGTGTGTGTGTGTGTGTGAGAGAGAGAGAGAGAGAGAGAGAGAGAGAGAGAGAGAGAGACACACAGATAGACAGAGAGAGTGTGCTGCAGCATTTTGGAGCACTATTGGTCTTTTCTCATACGTTTCAGTTTTTAACCTCACAGGCAATGGCTTACTTCCTGCAGATTTAAGGCAGGAAGATCTTAATCCTACCTCTTTAGCAAGTTAATGATTTCCCATTCTTCTTTCCCCTTCCTCCCTCATTTCTTCCCTCCCTTCCTCCTTTCCTCCCTTGCTTCCTTACTCCTTCTCTCTTCCCCTACTCTTGTTCTGTTCTTTCTTTTATCTATTCATCCATCCATCTGTTATGGATTGAATTGTGCCCCTCAAAATTCATATGTTGAAGTCCTCCCCTCTAATGTGAAGTATTTGTGTTTGAAGATAGCTCCTTTAAGGAGGGGACCAAGGATAAATGAGGTCATAAGGGTGGAGCCCTAGTCCCAAAGGACTGGTGTCCTTGTAAGAAGAGGAAGAGACACTAGGAGTGAGCCGCAGAGGACAGGCTGTGTGGGGACACAGTGAGAAGGAAGCCCTCTGCCAGGCAGGAAGCAAGGCCTCACTAGACATCAACCCTGTTGGAACATTGATCTTGAACTTCCAGCCTCCAAGACTGGGAGAAAATGAATTTCTGTTGCTTAAGTTACCCGGTCTGTGCTACTTCATTATGGCAATCTGAGTGGACTCGTGTACCACCTAGCACCTGTCAATCATCTCTTACCTGTGTGACACACGTGGCCTGTCAGGTATTAGTAGCTTCTTTCCCACTAACACAAAGACATCCCAGAAACGACCACGTTTTTGGAATTATTATGAACAGCAATTCCAGACCTACAGTTTACACTATTACATTGCAAAGGAAAGGGGGTGGTGTGAAGAATTGGGTGACCTGGGTAATTTTTTGGTATTGAGGCTTCAGTGACAGACAGTTGAATAACACATCTGCTGACACGAGGGAGAGGTCTGAGGTCTTTCTTTAATCCTGGAGCAGCTCGTGAGGTTCTAGGAGAAGCAGTGTCTTAGGCCCTTAGGTGCACAAAGAAGTTGAATAAAACCTGTCTTGTTATGACTGGCAGCCACGCTGCAGGCCCACAATTCATGAGAATAACAAACTGAGACAATGAGGCTGAGAAGCTGAGGATTTGTGAGGCAGTCATTTCAGTTTATTGTCTCATTGCATTTTTTGTCAGTAGACTCATTTCCTCTCATTTTCACACTTAGCAATGAGTTTAACACCTTTATAATGGATTACATGCCTGATGATGAAAGAGACCAGGCAGCCATTTTTTCCCCTTTGCACTTCTGCTTACTGTGACTAAATTCCACCCAAAGATCTCCCTTTTCAGGCCACCCTTCATGAGCTCTAAGAATGTTACAAGAAAGAGATCTGAGCTTCTGAATCCATCTAGGTGGAGTTTTAAGTCAATGCAAACACAGTTGTATGTGAAAATCTTTGGATCGCACATAGGACTTCATTGGAGAGCAAATGTTTCCCTGGGAGTTTCAATTCTGAACATTATTCTTGCACTTGTGAGTGATTTGTGTACCTGTCCATTTCCCTACGAGGACTCCTACTATGCACATTATGCCTCTGTCAACTTTAGCACCAAGCTTTCCATAGAAATTACCATTCATATTCATTCATCCATCCGTTCATTCATATGTTTATCAAATGTACAATTATGTAGAGGCCATCTGTCTTTGAGACCGTCACAGCCTTGTTCAGGAGATAGACATGTATGTAAATAGATGATTAAAATACTCTCCAGCAAAAGATACAACCATTTGAGCCTAAGGAAGGAATAATGAACCATCCCTGGGGGTGTGGAGAAGGGGTAATCCTAGAGACCCATCCACAAGGACTGGAGGGAGTTGGCATAGGGGAGGGGTGGGCGGCTTTCTGGCCGGGGGCACCACATGGGTAATGGCAGGAGAGCAGAGGGATGCCCCTTGGAAGGCCTGTGGGACACAGGGGTGGCCAGAGAGCCACAGCGGTGGGGATGCTTTCTCATCGTCGTTTGTGGAGAACAAGAAGCTGTTTCGTTTCTGATGGGGAGTGTCTTTCATGCTTTCTGCTTGCTGCTTCTCAAACATGCTCTTCACAACAATGCCTTTGTTCTCATTGTTCCTTCTGTCTGGAACACCCCCCACTCAGCCGTGGGGGGTCAACCCCTGTGAAACCTTCTATCTTCTTGGCAGAACTTATCCCCCCTCCTAGGTTCCCATAGCACTTTGCTGATACCGCTATGCAGACTCTGTAGCTCGTCATGTGTGTTGACTTTTTCTGTGCTGGACTGTGAGCTGCGCGAGTGCTGAGACTATATATTGCTTTCTCTCGGTGTTCTTACTGTAGCGTAATGCCTGGCAAAAGTGTGTGCTCAAAAAATGTAGCGTGAATAGAGGAATGACCACTAATGCTGCAGCATAATCAGTTTAGTAGGGAAGCAGCTTGGTGCAGTGAGGAGAGGCCTGTATGTGGATACTGGAAACTGAAGTCTAACTTCATGTTGCTTCTTGGTGCTAAGGAGCTGAGCCAGGAGGCCTGCCCCCTAAGCATCGGGGGCTACTTCTGTGCTCACATGGGTGGAGAAGTACTTTAGCAGCATAAAGCCTGCAGATGGGCTGAAGTGATCTTTTGAGATTACTTCTGGCTCTAATAGCTGTGATTTTAAAACATTTCTGATGAATTGATTTTATATTTACTCACATTTTCATCATTTTTCTTTGAAGTGGCAGGAGACTTTATTATTTATCTGCTTAACTGTTCTCATCAATACATGGAGGTTTTTATTATCATTAGATATTAGCAAAGGGAGCTGAAATCCAGAGTGTGTGCTCTGAATAGTCCTAGGGTCAGAAGGGATGTGGGGAGCATATTTAGAATATCTCTCTGTCACTAGATAGTTCTCAAACTATTCTCCTAAGATCTTCTGTAAAAGTAATCGTATGTTGTTTTCTCTGCCCTGGCCTATTAACATTCTATCTCCAAGACTTGGTGTGTGTGTGTGTGTGTTGAATTTTTAATAAATTTATTAGCAGACAGATGACCAGAATCTAGGACAGTGATAATAAATCATTTTATCAGTATTCACAGCCAAATTCCTTTGAAATTCTGAAGGAAAAAGAAACAACTCAGGAATTCCTTTTCGTCCAGTTGATATTATCAGGAAAACATGGTTAAACTAGTACATCAGACAGAGATGACTTTCTACCAAGGAGCTATTAAAACAAAGAAATATTTAAATTATGGCTTTTCAATAAGCACATTGATAATCTTATCTAGCTGTTCTGAGATCTGGGAAGATTATGAATCTATTCCTTTCTTGAAATGTGTTCCCCTTATTCAGTGGTATTGTGAACAGAGCCCTGCAGTAATTAACACGGGCACGAATGAGGCAGTGTCCTAATTGTCAGGGGCCATGGCATTTTGGAAAGACAATGACGATGAGAGCGCTGGCTGGGGACCTGTGGGCCAGGACATGTAGGTGCCGCTCAGAACGTTGGAGAAGCTGGTAGGCAGTGAGGCCAGCAGGCCAGCCCACAGACGGCTTCTGCAGATAGGGCGGGTGAGAGGACCACTCCCGCTTCACTGCCTGGAGAGTTAAACGGCAGGTGACCTGGCTGAGAAACCATGGTCTCTTGCATGAGAAGATCTGGGTGTTTTCCTCTCCGTCACAGCAGAGAGTAGCTGCGTCACCGATATTGCTCTTCCCTGGTCCAGGGAGAGAGGTGAACAGTCTTCGTGTGGGTGGTCCAGGGTCCTGAGGAGGGAAACAGGACTGGGCTCCTTCTCCCCGACCCCAGGCCCCTCAGCTTCACCTGCTGTCTGAACCCCTCATGACTTGGCTCAGGGTCTAGCTACTTGTCACCCCAACTGGCTCCAGTCTTTTCATATGTGTAGTTAAAAATAATATAACCTCTTCAGATTATAAAAGTAACACATTCTTATTGTAGACAATTGGGAAGTAGAAACTATAAAGCATCAACAAGAAAATAATAGCCTCCCCAAGTCAGAAACAACCACTGTTATTAGTCTCTACATTTTACCATCAATGAGGTCAGAGTTGGTATGCAACTTTTCCCACTGAACATTGCATCTTATGCACTTATTGCGCCTTTAAAGTACTTTTTAAGCATTGTTTTTAATAGCTGTTTTATATGAAAGAAGATCCACGGTTTATGTAACGTATTCCCTATTGATGCATATTTAGGTTGTTAAAAAATTCTCCTGTTTATATATTCTGTCCAGAAGATTGGCTTTCCACATAAAGTTTCTTCTACTCACTAGATCATCCTGTTAATAAATATGATTACCTCAGATTCACAACCATCCCCAGGATGATTTCCTAGAAATAGAATTATTACGTCAAAGGGTATGAATATTTTAAGCCTCCTGATACCTACTAACTCTATAGACCTGTACTGGAGCCATATCCTCTGTTTAACCTTCCAGGCTCCTCTTCTCACACTTGGCTGATAATACGCAAGATTTTCTGACACTGGGAGGAACCATGGCCACCTGCTCTGGGCCGCTGGTGCCAATCCACCCATCAGTGAGATCCTTTGACATTGATTTAAACCCTGTGAGGGATTTAATGAGGATTGAAAGTGGTGCTCGTGTGTTGTAGGAGTTTATAACCCAACTGGGATAACTGTGGGAGAAAACTGAGACATAGGGAAAAATTAAGAAGTGATTCAAGACAGAAACTCGGTAAGCCTCCTTCATAGCCGCGTCCCCATTAGGAATCTGAGGTCGCTAACGACGTAGGGGCTTCATGATCAGCCTGAGCCTGGAGCTAAGCCAGCCCCCCGCTGCTGTGGGTCCACAGAGCGACTTTGTTATCCATCTTCCCAGTGAGTGGCATCTTGACAAGTCAGCGGTTCTAATCCCACCATCTTCTCCCATTTCATGGCAGTAATGGTGGTGATGCCTGATACTTGCTGAGCAATTGACCTGCTCCAGGCAGACAGGTGAACTCTGTATGTGCATTATCTCATTTTATCTGCCCCAAACCCTCGTGAGGTGGTCGTATTACCCCTCTTTTATGAATGATAAAATGGGCTTAGAGTGGCTGAGAGATGTCCCCAAGGTCATGCAGCAGAAAGGGGCAGAGAGAGCTGTGATAACAACCCGGGTCTGTCAGTGCTGGGCCATTATCTTGAACACGTTGCCATCCAGGCTGTCCCCCGGAAGGGCCGACAGGCTGAGACTCTGCTGGGAAGTGTTCCCCAGCCGCACTCTAGCTGGAGTCTAGCTCCTCTCCGCAGAGGCAGCCCCAGACACAGGATCGTCCAGTCGCTGGCGGCCGCTACCCCAGGAGCTGTCGCCCTCGCTGTTTCTCATAGATGCCGCTGGTTGGCAGGGCTCCCGGGGCTCTGCTGTCAGTGCATCTCCTAGACTGATGCCTGCTGGGGTCTGCCCTGCTGGGCACGTGTGGCCTTGCTCTGAGCCTCGCCTCTGGAGGGCATCTTACAGTAACACCCGCAGCTCTGCAGCAGCGCACAGTTCTTGGGACGAGGGAAGGAAGCCACAGAGCCCCCTGCATGCCAGGGCTAATGTGCCCGGACCCTGGCTCATGGCGAACACTTGCCCTTCTCCAGGACGTCCTCTTATCACAAAGTTAGAGAATATTAGAGACCCCGTCACTTTCTCTGTGCAATATTGAAATCCAGCCCTCTTGTAGACTTGACAGTAACTTCAAGTTCTCATGCCCTGCAGGCAGGCTTGCAGCTCAGATGGAAATCAGACCTCAGGAATAGTTTCCGAGGCGAGATGTGCAAGCTCAGCTCTCGCCTGGATCCTGTGTAGGAGGGACTGGGTGTAAGCACCGCGGGAACTGGAAGAAGCAGCCGGTAAAGGCTGCGTCCATCAGGGCACATTCCCTACAGGAGGGGAAACTAGAGGTGAGTACGGAAAGCGGCCAGGTTAGAACAGCTGGGCTTGAGCCCGCACTCGATACGTCAGGACGGAAGACATTGTATTCACCAGAGTGAGAAAGCTGGGCTGACGGCAGATCCATGCCCTGTGCGCGGAGATGACTTAACCTTCCCTTTTGTTGCTTCTGCCCCACAGCTGCTCTGTGCGATGTACTATTTGCAAGGCCATTGCTGAGAATCTCTGGAGGTGACAGCTCCTACATTAGCTGCTGCTTCTCGGCCGATCTTGGCAGGAAATGCCTCGAAGTAGCAGCCCCCTCTTAATGTTCCTTTTGTAGGAAGGCTCACGAGCTGCCTACTCAGTGCTTGGTACTGTAGTTCCCCAAAAATAAGACCTAACTGGACAATCATCTCTAATGTGTCTTTTGGAGCAAAAATTAATATAAGATCCGGTCTTATTTTACTATAAGACCGGATCTTATATAATATAATATAGTATAATATAATATAATATATAATATAATACCTGGTCTTATTTTACTATAAGACCCGGTCTGATATCATATCATATCATATCATATCATATCATATCATATCATATCATATCATATCATATCATATCATACCGGGTCTTGTATTAATTTTTGCTCCAAAAGACACATTAGAGCTGATTGTCTGGCTAGGTCTTATTTTCAGGGAAATACAGTAGTTGCTATCGAGGCAGCCGTTTTTCAGTTTTCTTCCTTGTGATTTTGTTGTTAGTTTTGGTCATAGATATCAGAAATTCAAAATAGCTCAAATATCCAGGGGACTGTATTGGCTTGTGTAACCAACTGAAAAGTTCAGCTTAGGTTTTCAGGAATGGCCTGACTGGAACTCAGTTTCTGTTTCCATCTTGTAACTCTTCATCCTTCTGTTTTGGCTGCCGGTTCGCACAGGGCCTGGCCGTGGTGATGTCCTTGGAAGCTTCGGACATGCTTCCTCATAGGTCCAGGCATAGGAAACACGGGACTTTTTCTTGCTGATGATTTGAAAAAGTGTCGTGGGCCTGCCTCTCTGTTGGACTGAATTGCATCATATGCCCAACTCTGAACCAATGACGGGCAGAGGAGATGAGATGCTCTGATTGGTTAAGCCCGAGTCACCTGCTTGCCCTTGAGTCAGATATAAAGTACACGTGCCTCAAGCATATTGACTGAGCTCTCACCATGTGGGCTTCCCAAGGGAAAAATCGGGATGATGTTAACAGAAAGGCAGAAAATATACAGTAAGTGCTAGAAAAACACCCTCCATTTACTGTAGCATCTCTGAATCTCCACGCATCTAGCTGAAGAGTCTCATTGGCCCAATGGGCTGGGCTTTTTTTGGTGAAAGTCACTTCGGTGCGGCCTGGGTTTCCTGGCAGACCACAGAGCCGTGCTTCTCCCAGATGGATGTGCCTGCCTCTCACGGCCATTGCTGACATCCTGAAAGTCACGGAGAAGGTTGAAGAGGCCCTCTGATCTCAGTTGGGAGGGGAGAAGAATGCTCTAATGTGCCCTGGAACTGGAGAGAGGGAAAGGAGGGTGAGTTTGTGAGCTGACGTGACTTGCCTGGACGTGTACAGGTGAGGCTGCTGAGCTCTTCCTGGCACAGGCCCCCTGGTCTGAGGCAGGAAAGCACAGTTGTTAGGAAAACTGGCCTCTGAAGTCAGTCTGACCTGGTTTCTTAGCCTCAGTAGCCTCGGAGTTCTGTTTCTACACAGGGTGTCCTCAGGATTCCCTGAAATTATGTGTGTGAGGTACTTGGCACAGAGAGTGGCACACCCCTCGTCGGTACATAGTCCACATTACAAATGACCTGCACCCAGCACATAATGTCATAGCAGCTGGAGCCCAGAGCGTCCGTCTATCCAGAGGCTCGGAAAGTACAGGGCATACTTTTTGTTGTTGGACAGAAGCTCTTTCTTTCATCTCCATTTTATTTCCTGAGGGGCCAGCGCGTCTGACCCGCATCTTGCTATGTGTGCTCTGACGCCTCATGGCCTCTGGGAGTGACGACCACACGCCCTCTCTCTCCCACACCAGTCAGCCCGAGTCCTACGTGTTTGGTCTCTGACCTGTGTCTGGAGCTGACCTCCCTCTTCACTGGCCCTCCCCGCCTGGGATCTGCTTCATAAGCTCCGCTCCCTTCCTGATGAATTCAGGACTCTCACTTCTTCCCGTCTCTTGCCTTCTCCCATCGGGTCTGCTCCTTTCTTCCGTGATTTTCCCTGACCTGCAGAATAGTGTCCTAGTTCTGTAGCAAGGTGGTATTTAAAGCTCCTCCAGTCTGATTTCAGCGTGCCCTTTCATCTGCAAGTATCTTTCCCACCAAACAGCCATTCCAGCCACAGGCGCCAAGCTCCGCTATCCCCTGCCAACTGCAGGCCTCAGCATCTGTGTGTACAGGTTTCCACCCCCACGGTCCTCGCAGCCCGGCTGCCTTTCCTCTTCCCTGCTTGGCTAACTTCTGCTTGTCTTTTAAAGTTCAGCTCCGCGCCCCTGGGTCCCTGTTCCTGTGCCCCCACAGCAAGATGTACGTGCAATTCCTGGAGCATTTATCACACTGTTGAACAATTGGTTGTGTACCAATCTCTGCTCTTCTATGCACCATAAATTCCTGGAAGAAAAGGCACATATGTATGCAGGTACATATACCCAGTGCCCCCAAATCACTCAAAAAACAGCTTCTTTTCTGCACTGACCAGAAGGTTGTGCATCAGGAAGTACAAAACACAGCACTCTGCATTTTTTCCAAATGTAGCGCCATTTTTTGAATGGTGCTTTGGACTTTTTCTTTCATTTGTTTGAGTATAGATTTGACCCTTGAACAACATGGGGGCTAAGGGCAATGACCCCCCTGTGCAGTCGAAAATTTGCACATAACCTTTGATTCCCCACAACCTTAAGTACACAGTTGTCCCTCGGTGTGTGCAGAGGATTGGTTCCAGGACCCCCATGGATGCATAAATCTGTGGCTGCTCAAGCCCCTGGTATGAAATGGCTCAGACCAATGCATACAGTCAGCTCTTTGCATGCACAGATGCCCAACCACAGATCAGAAACAATATAGGTATTTACTGACAAATAACTGCGTATGAATGAACCCGCAGACTTCCAACCGGTGTTGTTCATGGGTCAGCGGTATCTTAAATTATGGAACTATTACATTGTTTTGTACAGCTGAAACTAATAAAAATAGTAATAATAATAAAAAGAAATATGGGAATCCGTTCTAATTCTTAGAAAAACATTAATCCCTTCTCCCGAAGTAACCACTGTCATTAGTTTGGTGGGTACTTTTCAAGACTTTCCAAAATTATTTATTCTTTAAATAGCTTTATTGAGATATAATCCATGTGCCATGAAATTCACTCTTTTAAAGTATATAATTCAGTGGTTCTTAGCATTTTCACAGAGTTGTGCAACCATCACCATTATCTAATTTTAGAGCATTTTAATCATCCCATTAGCTGTCACTCCCCATTTCTCTTATTCCCCAGCCCCTGGCAACCACTAATCTACTTTCTGTCTCTCTGGATTTGCCTCTTCTGGGTATTTCATATAAATGGAATGAGACATTAAGCCTTTTGTGTCTGACTTCTAGCACCTAGAATAATGTTTTCAAGGTTCATCCATGTTGCAGCATGTAATACTACCTTACCCCTTTTTACGGTGCAGTATTATTCTGTTCAACGGATGTACTGTGTTTTGTTGACCCATTCATCAGTTAATGGACATTTGGTTGTTTCCACTTTTTGGCTATTGTGAATAACACTTTATGAACATTCCCGTACAAGTTTCTGTGGGGATGTATGTTTTCAGTTCTGTTGGGTATAAGCCTAGGAGTGGAATTCTGGGTAATGTGGTAACTCTGTGTTTAACTTGCTGAGCAACTGCCAGACTGTTTTCCACAGCTGCACCATTTCACATTCTCACCAGCGATGTATGAGAATTCCAACTTCTCTACAATCTTGTCAATGCTGATTCTTTTTTTTTTCTTTTTTACTATACTTTTCTTTTTTACTATACTTTTACTTACTTGAGTGTGACAAGCTATTCTACTGTGGTTTTGACTTTGTAATAACTAACGATCTCGAGCATCTTTCCTGTGCTTATTGGCCATCTATGTATTTTCTTTAAAGGCAAATCTATTCAAATGCTTTGTCAAGTTTTAAATTGGTTATTTGGCCTTTTATTAAGTTGTAAGCATTCTTTATATATTCTGGGTATAAGTTCCTTATCAGAGATATGATTTATCAATATTGTCTTCGCAACCTTTTTATATCCATTTACATCAGTATGCATATATTTTGTGCATATATTTATATATGTAAAGACTGAAATAGATTTCTCATTTTCATACGTGTGGGATTATAATGTTTGCATTATTGTATAGCTTTCTTCTTAGGTCCTTGTACACGTAAATCTGCCTCATTATTTTCAATTTTCACAGAGATGGTCACATCACTATTCCCTTGATGGTGGGCATTTGAATGAGTCTCTGTAGTTTCAACTATTGTAAAGTGTGCTGTAGTGAGTCTCCCTGCGATGGTCCATTTCTGCACATGTGCAGATACCTCTCTAGGATACCTCGGAGAGGAATCACTGAGTATACGGGTATCTGCATTTTACAGTATAATACAATCAAAATGCCTGTTAGAAAGGCTGTAACAGTGTATGGAAATACCATTTCCTTGCATCCTGGCCAACATTCAAATTTAAGCTCTGCTCCTTAGCAGATGAACAAAAATACCACCTAATTGTTTTAACTTGCACAAAATTGTTTCAATATCATGATTTCCATTGTTTCCATTACTTGGTATTCAGAATAGAACCTGTCTCTCATCTAATTCTGTAGATCTTTCCTTCACCTGGGAGCCCTTACATGACGCGGAAGGGAGATGATAGATGGGCTGGACAAATCTGGCGTTATATTCTAGCTTTCACGTATGTTTGAGAAAAACATGGCTCTTAAAAGACTTTCCATTGTATTTGGAGCTGACCAGACTTTTAACCACAATCCAGAGACTTTTAACTTCAGAAAGACGTGGTATTTTACTTTAATCATGCTATTGAAAGTGCTCCCTTTCCCAGTGGCTTTTCAAAAGCATCTTTTGTCAGCAGAAGGCTTTTATTAGCACATGTAATCTCACTGTACTCCATATTCGCTGAGAGAGGAAAGCAATGTCCTCCGGTACCGACTGTGGAAAGTCGTGCAAACACTCTCAAGAGGAAAGAAGTTGTGCAGCTTCTTGAGGCTGCACTTGTCACTCTATGCTGTGTCCTAACGGAAAATAATGAAGTTTTCCAGTGCTCATGTCTAGAAGGTAAAGGCTTACACGATTTTGCTTCCAAACTGACAGTAGTATGGAAAGAAATCAGAGGATAATTATGGAGAGACCAGCTAAAAGTGTGGGCTTAGCAGTGAGCATGACACCTTAGATAGGCTCAGTTGTAAATGCCAGTGGTCGGAGCCCCTGAAAACCAGGGCTTAGGCAAGAAAATCCAGGACTAAGAATAATAGCCTTGGCTGTGGAATGGGGCAGCTGGCATCAGTATTGTGGTTCCAGTAACCAGTCCTGTGATGGGAGAGCTCAGTCAGTAATGGGGAGAACGAGGCCGGGGTTCGGACAGATGTCAACACACTGAAAGCCAGATCGGGATTCTGGAGAAGGTCCACTGAAGGGTGGGAGCTGATAGGCTTCAGGTCAGAGCCCTCTGATCTCGGCCAACATGGGAGGAATGGAGAAAGTGCCATCTCTCGGGGAATCTGTACAAAATCTTCAACTGAATGGCTTAGTGAAAAAAAACCATTAACAGGTAATTTGGAGCACGTATGCATCTTCTGTGTTTGGGACGGGCTCACCAACTGAGGAGGGCACTTGATGGACGTCTGTGGACTTGGTGTTGCAGTGAAGAGTTGCCAGAGAAGGCAGGATGGGTGTTCTGTCAGCACCGCCCTGCGTCCCCGGCGATCACTCGACATTTCCTCTCGTCTTTGCTGGGAACTGGTAGGTAGTAATGCTTGATGTCTATTAGACTCCAATTCAGTGTTGAGGTCCATAATTCAATGAAGATAGATATGGAAATGGTTTCTTTTTCATTAAAAGGGTAATTACCTAGTTATCAGTATGCTGGAAGGATGAGAGCTTATGGATTTTTCATAAAATCCTAGGTTTGTAAGGGGCGGGCTGAAGTCATTTCATTCTGCCTTTAAGCAGGCCTGAATTTAATTCACCTTTGATGGATGGGGTGCTGTTTCATAAGGTCTCTAGAGAACAAGGGCTGGTAACCCTCAGTATGTTAGCCACCCTCAGCTGTGACATTCCTGCCTTCATATTGAATATGCTGACTTAGAATGGGAGGCCCTGGCTTTTGTGTCCTCTTTAGGTGGAGAGAACAGTGTTATAAATGTTCGTTTTCATTAAGTCAAAGAACATGCATTGAGTACCTACTATGTGCTAGATGTGAGTGATACAATGGGCAAACACTAGGAGTGACAGATCTCATTCTTGGTGGCATTTAGCTGAAAGACACAGGATGGGTCGTAACCAATAACCACTTACATAAGTGACTACAAATTGTAATCAGTGCTTTGGAGGAAACAGTTAAGGTGCTGTAATAGAGCAGAATAGGAGGCGGTGAAGGCCTAGTTTACATGAGTGGTCAGAGGAGGCCTCTTTTAATATGTGACATTTAGTACGAGTCCTGAGGTGTAAAAAGAGAGAGGAGCATTCCTGACAGAGGGAGCATCATGTGCAAAGGCCCTGCAGCAGAAATAGCACGGTGTGTTTGAGGAATTCGAGAGGTCAACGTGGCTAGAGCGGAGTGGTCAAGGAAGAAGGTGGGATGCAATGAGGTCAGAGAAGGAAGTAAGGGGTCCAGTAATGTCTGACGTTGTAGGCAGTGATGAGGGGTTTGGATTTTATTCTAAATGGAATGTTTCTAAGAGATCACTCTGGCTGCTGTGTGGCAAATGAATTAGATGTGGGAAAATTAGAACAGAGAAATTAGAACAGTTAGGAGGCAGCTACAAGGGAAACATTGGTGGCTTGGACTGAGTTGTGGCAATGAAAATAGAGACATCTTTGAGATATGTGTAAGGGTCTTAGTAATGGATTGGATGGATTGGTAAAGGATTGGTAAAGGAAAGACATTAGATCAAGGATGACATCTTGATTTTTGGCTGTGGGAACTGCCAATGGTAGTTCCAACTAGTAGATGGAAAACTATTGAAAGGAAAGTTTTGTCATGGGAAGGACAGGAATTGAAAGTTGGCATTAGCACATGTTAAGTTTGAGATGCCTGTGGAACACTCAGGTAGAATTATTGAATCTAAGTCTAGGGTTCAGAGAAGTTGGCGCTGGAGAAAAGCATTTGGGTGACGTTAGTCTGTCAATGGTAATCAAAGGTGTGGGAAAAGAATGGAATTACGGAGGGAAAGAGAAGAGAGAAGGAAAGGGGGCTGAGGTATGAACCCTGAGAAACTCAAATATCCGCCCCGTCTTCAGAAACAAGGAGTTAAGTAGGGAGAACACCCAACTAAAAAAGGGTGTGGGTTCTGATCCTATTTTTTAAAAATGCTATGACCTTGGTCACTGCCTCTCTCTGTCTGTCAGTATCTATATTCTTAAAGTGAGGAGTTTGAGCCCTAAATTCTCTTCAATTGCCAATATTCTGTGACTAACATCTCACTTTGTATTAGACTCATTTTCCAGTTACTTTGACCGTTATCTGTAACTTTCTTTGCTTACCTAGAATTGGCATACCCAGAACACCCTTTTCTAATTCAAGATTCTAATTTTAGGTGCATCAAGTTAACATTCCTCTAAATCTTTCTCCTCCAATGGCAAGTTGTGATTCTTTGGGCAGTTTGGGCTGTTCCATTCCAATCATATGTGGGGAGGGGTCCTGTGGCACAGTATTGGCAGGCTTTCCTTTTTCATTAAAGATGAGCCTCTTTATTTTTGCCATTCCTATTCAACTCAGTTTTTCAGTTTCTTTTAAATGAGCTTTAGAGGTTTGAGGAGTGCTTGTGGCTGTCCTCTTTGACCTCACTTAAGTTTGTGTTTGGTCCAGATCTTAAAACAAACCAAATTGACTGCCTCTGTTCAGTACCCAATAGGACTTATGACCCAGGTGAATTTTGGGTTGAAAGATGTATTTCCAACTGCAACGAAAGGAATATGTTTGTAGCAAATGAAGTTTCAGAGAATTGTTTAAGGAAAATGTATACACTCACACACACACACACACATATAATTTGTTATATACATAACAAATTAACACTGGCAAATTATTCATGTTGAAATGATTTTTTAACAAAGTGCCTTTCCTGTCCTGTCATAAGGCTTTATTGCAAATTTTTCTTGAAAGATAATTCTTGCTGTTGCTTTTGCTTTTGTCTCACAATGTACCATCTGAGCCTGCTGAGAAAGTTGAAAAAAAAAATAAAAGAGTTCATGCTGAAAAACAAAGGTCATTGGTTAGTGAAAAATGATAGCTAAAATAGCAATTAGATGTCACATAATAGACTTTTTTTTTTTTTTTTAACCAAAAAAGACTGAAACTGGCATTGGGTCATCTCACCAAAAAAGGAACATAATTACTGTAGTGATGACAATCTTCCTGTCATAGGTAAGCCTTTGTCAGAAACTTATTTCTTTTATATGTCACTGTTTTTAGGATTCAAGACTCCAGTCATGACTGATATGGTTATTAGAGGAAGAAGAGTCTAGATTAAATGAAAGCAATCATCCCTTGTTGCATGTAGGGTGATTCAGCCAAATTAACAGTAATGTAAAATGCATAATGCAAAAGTGGTGAGAAAGTATGAGCCAGTAAAATGGTTATGCTCAGATGAGATGGAATATTAACAGTGTAGTTTTGCATTTTTCCTCATGGTTCTAGAGCTCTACGTGGAAACCCTTTCAAATGATCCAAAATAGACCCAGCTGGGGTTGGCCTCAATATGCGTGGTGAACATTTCTAAACTGTATTATTTGAGTTAGACTGTATTATTTGTCCTTCCCCTTTTCACCTGTAGTGAGTTGAATGTCGACCCCCGCCCCCACCTCATGCACTCCAAAGTTACATCTGAGTCCTAACGCTCAGTACCTGTGAATGCCACCCTAGGTGCCTGACTTTCAGTTTTTAATTTTGACACATCCATTTCAAAGACATCCATCTTGAATAAACAAACTGCCAGCTACACAACTAGATGAAGAGCCAGGCCACCCCACCCATGAACTTCCCCTTTTAGAAGTTCTCCCTTATGGAAAGCCCTCTGTGACCTATTTAACTGACCACTTGAGTGACACTGCATTTCCCTTTCCATGCTTTAATTCCTGCTCTTAAGTTTTAAATTCACCAGTGAAGAGTGAGCTCACAAAACCCTCAGCACCTCACCCTCAACCCCAATAAAGGCAGAACCCCAGGTTCCTCTCTCTCTCTCTCTCTCTCTCTCTCTCTCTCTCTCTCTCTCTCTCTCTCTCTCTCTCACCCCCCCCCCCCACACAACCTCATTGTGTGGCCCTGGGTGTGCTGTGTATTTTCCAGGACCTGTGAGTAATAAACTTTATTGTTTTCAAAGTTCCCTGAT
Source organism: Rhinolophus hipposideros (assembly GCF_964194185.1). Classification (NCBI taxonomy): domain Eukaryota; kingdom Metazoa; phylum Chordata; class Mammalia; order Chiroptera; family Rhinolophidae; genus Rhinolophus; species Rhinolophus hipposideros. The sequence goes on from NC_138060.1 coordinate 64,095,714, forward strand.
AGTTGTTCCTGAAGTGCATCTTGCAATCATAATAAAAAACGACAAGGGCTGCAGGGGAAATGCCTGTGGGGCTCCCGCAGTACTATCAGCCCAGATGAGTGCCTCAGGATTTCTAACTGACTATTATTATGGATTGGCAGGGACCTACACAAAACACATATGTCATTGGAGCCCCAGGAAGAAAGGATGGGACCGACACATAAGAAAAAAAAAAACACCAATGGCTGAAAAACTCCAAATTTGATGAAATCTCCAAATCTGCTTATCCAAGAAGCTCAATGAGCCCAAGCAGAATAAACATACAAAAACTAGACTAAAGATTGTCTTAATAAAATTATTGAAAACCAGTAATAAAAAACATCTTAAAAGCAGCTAAAGAAAACAAGACACCTTAACATAGAGGACCAAAATAAGAATTACCACTGATTTCTTGTTAGAAACAATGCAATCCAGAAGATAATAGATATATTTAATATGCTAGGGAGGAAAAAACCTCTCAACTTAGAATTCTACTTCTAGTGAAAATATCCTTCAAAAATCAATGTGAAATAAAAAAATTTTCAGGCAAACAAAAGCTGAGAGAATTCATCACCAGCATACTTAGACTCTCAGAAATGATAAAGGAAGTTTCAGCAAGATGGAAAATCATACCAGATGGAATCTTGCACCTAGAGAAAAGAATGAAGTGTTCAGAATATGGCAATCTGTGGGAAAATACAAGTCTTTCTTTCCTCACACATATATCTCTTTGAAAAATAATTTTCTTTATAGCAAAAATAATAATGCATTGTGGAGTTTATAACATATGTAGGAGCAAAATATAATAGCAGCACAATGGATTGGAGGGAGAAATGGATTCTGTTGTGCGGTTCTTACATTATGTGTGAGGTGGTTTTGTGTTGCTTGAAAGTAGACTGTGATAAGACGAAGGTGCATATTACAATCTCCAGAGCACCAAAGTTGTGTCACTATAATAGCGTCCTTACTCATCTCCTTGGTTTCGTCCTCGAGTTCACAGCTAAGTTTGATCATATCTCTGCTCAAAACTCTGCCGAGACTCCCCATATCAGAGCACGAGGTGAAGTTTTACAAATCTACACTTAATCCATTCCCAGACTACTTCTCTGACCTCACCTGGGACCTCTGCCCGCGCCCCCTCCACTCCAGCCAGGCCGGCCGCCTTGCTGCTCTTTGAACCCGACTGGCAAGATCTGTCCTTGGGGTCTCTGCTCTTGCTCTTTCCTTTGCCTCTAACTCTCTTCATTTCAAATATCTGGTTTACTCCCTTCTCTCCTTTAACTCTTTTCCCACATTTTACCTTCTCATTGGCATCTTTCAGTAACCCAATTTGAAATGTAAGCCGACTCCCAGCATTCCCTGTACCTCTTCCTCTCCTTGTCATTCTTGTAGTGCTTCTGTTTTCTTTGCAGTACTTCTTCTTGGCTTAGTTTTCCTTGTAGTACTTTATATTTTCTAAGGTATTATGAACTTCACTAATTTGTTTTATTTATTTTCAGTCTCTGTCCCCAGAATCCATCAGAATCTAACCTTTACATGAGTAGGTGTTCTTTTTTTTTCCTGTTCTGTTCACAGATACACCCACGAGGTCTAGAATATTGCCTGATATGTAGTAGGTGCTCAATAAATATTTCATTGAACAACAGAGTCCTCACCCCAAAGCTTAGGAACTCCAGGAGGAGCTCCACGACCCCTTCCTTTGCCAAGCTGGCCTTGCCCGCGTGGCCGTGTGCCAGCATGCAGACTACACACTTCCCTGCCCTGTTCAGCAATCTGCCGGTCGCCTCCCAGTCTTGGGTTGCTTCAAGGCTACACGGGATTGGGAAGATGTCCCTTATCACAAAAAGACAGACGTCAGAGCCCTGCTCTAGGCTTTTTCTTTGCCGTGACAAAGATGACAACCTGTTTTTGTCTTTAAAGCACTTGTGTGTCTGGAAAGTAGCCACTCTGAGAAGGCTGCTTTTTTTTTCGTCCTGTATTTCAAAGAGAACATGTGGTCTTTTGGGGGTTTTGATTTCTATCCTTTGGAAAAGTCGGCACCTGCAGCTCTTTTGCCCTGCATGTTGGGACTGTCCATGCCTGACAGCAGGAGTATGAAAGAGGGCTGACCGTGGGCTAGCCGGCAGCCTGTCTCAGTTCAGGCCTCCGCATGAAAGCAGAGGTGAGAGGACCACAAGACTCTTGCTCTTGCCTGGGACTGGAGTTGAGGAAAAGACAGAGGCCAGCTACCCTACACTAATTAATTGATTTTGCAGACACAGCCTGTGGAAGGGCATGGTGGTTTCCAGCTGGTGTCTGTTTCTGTCTGCCCTGTGCCCCACGGAGGCAGCTCTGAGGGGAGAGCACACGGCACTTTGGTCATCGCCTCAGTCCTCAATGGCCAAGCTCCTTGATGTCCGGGGCACTGAAAGGAAAGGGTGGCCCCAGACACATGGGCAGACGTGGTGTGGTCTAAGGCACCGGCCATGATGAAAGCCCACTTCACTGGCTCTCCGTATCATTATGGATAGACCATGGTGATTAAATATCTTTTAGGTAATGCTTCTGCACCATACCTGAAGGTTAAGAGATTAGGTGTCTATTTGTTGTTTCAGGCTGGCCCTGTCTTTACATGTGTCCAGACAATGAAGAGTCCTGGGTTTCATGAGGAATTTAATTTTCTTTGGGGTTGATTGGCGAGCCAGCAAGGCTTGTCCCTCCCCTGACAGGTTCCATGCAGCCAAGCCACCAGATCCATTTCCTCAGTCATGGGTAAGGCTTCCTGGGTTTGGGACTGTGAGCATCTGCTGAAGGGGGCAGGTGTTAGTTGTTGTGCACACAGGGGGCAAGTGAAATTCTACCCTCCCTTTCTTGACTCTGTCCCCAGCCTTGTGCTCATTTCCTGGCATCCTGGAGGGGTGGCCCTTTGTGAAGTAGAAATGAAAAAGACCTGTGTTGGTATGTGCTTAGAAAAGTGAAGAATGGCTTCCACCGGAAGGTAAAAGATGCAATCAGGTTGTGACTGAGGTGAAGGTATCACGTGTCTCCTTTGTTTTAACCGGGGTCTTATTTGAACATTAGAGAAGTTTTTGTCTAAAGAGATTAATTGTCCAAACAAATTACCAAAGGTCTCCAATGATTTCAATATGCCTCTACTACTCTAGTTTTATTTTTTACTCAAGACTCTTGATTGCGACCGAAAGAAATCCAACATCTATGGGCTTGAATAATAAAAGGGGGTGTGTTAGCTCACAGAACTGTGAAGTCAAGGCTTACAATGGCTTCAGGCACAGCTGTCTCCCCCTCACTTCTGTTTCTTGCTGTGGATCTTGTGTTTTCCTATAGAATATAGTGTTCTTCTGTGTAGCGTGGAAGATGGTGCCAGCAGTATTTGATTTATATCCTTGGCTCAGTGACGGGAAATCCAAGCCCTTTGTCCATCAGCTCTAGGTCCTTAGGGAGAGGACTTTGATTGACCCATTTGCATCACATGTCCAGTCCCGAGGGCAGGAAGGCAGAGCTCTGCGATCGGCAGTCCTATTAGAATCACACATTTAAATGGGGGGAGGCATTGTTAAGTTTAGGTGGTGATTTTACAGCTCATTTTTATTTATTTATTTATTTATTTATTTATTTATTTATTTATTTATTTATTTATGCATGCTTACATATGCACAAAATACCACTTTTAAAAAAGGAACGTTTTCACTGTCTGAATAAGACGGTCATGTAAATAAGTACTGACCCCAGGAGCAAGGTTTAATAATCTTATCGCATTATTATCATTTGCATGTCACAAGTCTCTTGGGGTGGGTAGGGCTCAAATCATCTCAATTTTGCATTGGAGGAAACTGAAGCTCAGAGACATTACAAAATTAGGTAGTGCCCTTAAGGCAAACTAAGCAGAAAAGCAAAAGTCATTTTGTCCATTTTGGAAGTTAACATTTTATGGGTGGGAATGAAGTATCAAAATAAAAGTACAGGTCATGCTCCACTATCCTGATGAAGGCGTAAAATTCTCTTCCGGCTTTGATTTTAAGGGTTGATTTAGGTTGTTCAATTCTAATAATAATAGTCAATTAACTATAACTTCCATTTGGTGAGGAAATGGTGTGAAAGAGCAGACGTATGTGTGTACCTATGGCTAGACAGGAGTGCATCTATAATTTGGCAAAATCACTTCATGGGTAGAGCTGTAAAGGGACACTGAGCTGGAAACAAGCATTGGAGCACATCGTAGGTGTCCAGTTTATTCTGCCGGCCTCTCCAGCTGGCTGTGGATATAGCCTGAGTGTTAGTTGATATTCACAGCAGAAAAGAAATAAGAATTAAAACAAAACTCTTCCCACTCAGATCTGTTCTTCTTGCAGTCTTACCCACCTGTGTTAATGGCTCAAGCCAGAAACACGACCCTCTCTGTCTTCCCCTAATCTTATCTAGGCCAGAAGCTGCTCATCTAAGAGCTATCTTTAAATGTACATTCCGATTTGACCTCTTGTCTCCATTTTTCTCTTATCCTAATCCAAACCTCATTATCTCTAGCCTCGATTATTGATAGCCGAACTGATACTTCCTACTTCCAATTCTGCGTCCCATTCTTCTTAGAATAGAGTCTAAATGTCTTCTCTTGGCTTACTACTCTCTGACCTTATCTGCCACTGCTCTCTTCCCTGCTATGTGGGCTCCAGACACAGTCGCCCTATTTTTATACTTCTAATACATTAAACTTGGGCTTATATTTGCCAAAATGCTTAGAAAAATGCTGTATCTTCTGTCTGAAGTTCTTTATGTTTAGTTACGTCCATCGCAACCTCATTCTTGCCCTCAAGGTCTCAGCTTGGAGAAGCTTTTCTAAACCTCCCTTGACTATGGAAGCTAAACTAGCACCCCCTACCCTAATCATTTTCTGTAACATCTTTCATAGCTTTGTAGCACTTACCATGCTGTGCATTTATTTTGGTTATGTATTTTTCATTTGTTCTCTTTTTAAAACCACCAGAGCAGTGATCTTTTGTTTCTGTGTTATTCACTTCTGTAACTATTATCACCTAGAAGGTGCCGGGTATAGCAGGTGCTTAATAAATATTAGTCGAATATTTCCAGGCACCTAACAAGACAGAAATGATCACAACCTTCATGAAACATATCCTTCTTTAGTCAGTTACACTCACATGTTTTTAAGTGTTATGACATTTTGAAAGTGTTCATTGCCAAGAATATATGAAAGTAACTTGGTATTCCCAGGTACTTGAATTAAATTCACACTTCTGTTTTCACTGATTGGTCTTCCTTCCTGCTGATTTTAGCGATTATTCTGCTGACAGGCTAGACAATGTGTTAGAACAATACAAAGGCTTTTGTATTCAGGTCCAGAGCTGTCATAGTCTATTGATGTTGGATGTGTGGATGATACTTAATACAAAATAAAAAGCTCTATAGGTTTCTCACTTTTCAAAATGTGCTTTCAGTGAGTCAGAGTAAGAGATCAGAAAGATTTTTAGATAAGCCTATTATTGAACTAATAATATGAGAGCTGAAAAGTGAGCCAATCTGTAGTTTTCTTTCTGGCTTTAAAATGGTGTTTCATTATTCACAAATAACCTTTCTGAACATTTTGATGCACTTTATAAAAATAGGGTTTGAAATAGTACTTAAACATTCAGTTTGGTGATCTGTCAGAAGTGAACAACAGTTTTTGTCTCATCATTAATGTGTGTTCATTACAACAATTTAAAATGCCTTTTTTTGACGTGATTGTAATTCTTAACAGTTCAATCTGAGGTACATTTCACATGTTTAATAGTCTTCTCTTGCCACAATTTGGTAGCAAAGTTAGAGCAATCATTTTTTTATAACTCAATGTTACTCTACTTTTTATTTTAAATTATACTTTTTTGAGGTAAAATGTGCTTAAACACTGCCATATTCTTTAATCAAAAATGTATTAAGCAAAAGAAAAATGTGTTAAGCATATCTAGGATTAAAGCTGCATTCTCTTGATTTATTCAGGGCGTTTTGGCCGAGTCACTGAAATGAAAAACTATATGACCTTGAGTGCCTCTTGGATTCCAGAAGCATTAATTCATGTCCTCACACTCTAGCACTTAAAGGTAAGCAGTTTTCCATTTCCATCTTTCAGTACCTTTTCTTTTCCTTGAAACTGTGTTGTTAATTCTTAATCTTTTATCTTAGCGCTAGCTTCTGCACCTGTCAGTTCCCGGACCCATGGCGTGCACCCTTCTATCTTCCATCCATCAATCAAGGGACTGTGGGTTCTTCCACATTCTGAGCCTGCCCTGCCGTCTCTCTTATGTCCAGTGTTTCACTTCCGTGATTTTAACCGTGGTGTCCTACCACATGAAGACGGCTCTTTAGAACAAACCATTTTAGCCTCCTAAACTATAATGTTAGCACGTGCTAAAAAGGGGGCTTGTAAGAACAAGTATAAGCTCACTCTAGCTTTGTTGATCAGAATCAATAAAGTAGTGAGCTTAAAGCGAATGCCAGTGTTAAGAACTTTGAATTGGTGAGTTTGAAAGATAGTTAAAGACAATTGACTTAGTTCTTATTCTGTTAGTTCTGTTTCTACTGGAACTGACTCAGTGGTTTGAATGGCACTTGGACATTTCTTGAGGACAGACATAAATGCTTATTTGTACTTCAGGTCAGGATACTACCTCTGGAGTTGATGCTGGAGGATAGCAGATTGAGAGGCTGTGTTATAAGTTCCACTGGTTCTTTTGGAAATAAGATTCCATAGGTAAGAATGAGGATGATAATGGTGGTGGAGCTGCCATCCTGGCAGTGTGCCTGAACCCTTTCCTGTTCTTTATTTAACCTTATGAAAAATCCATGCAGTAAATTCTACTCTTACTCTTCTTATAAGATGAGGAAACTAAGACAGTTTCAGGTACTTGTATACACCACGCAGTAAGTCATGCTGATGAGATTCCACCTTAAGTCTGTTATTTCCAGAGTTTGCTTTTAAAAAATTGTCTTAAAGTTTTAGAGCAGTTTTTGGTTCACACGCAAAATTGAGAGGGACATGCAGAGATTTCCCATATGCCCTTTGCCCCCACATGTGCACAGCCTCCCCCATTATCAAATTCCCCCCAGATGGTACGTGTGTAACAATCAGTGAACCTACACGCACACGGCGTTATCACCCAGAGTCCATAGGTTGCATTTCTGTTCATTCACCCTTGATGGTGTACAATCCATGGGTTTTAACAAATGTGTAAAGACGTGTCTAACATTACGGCATCAAGCACTGAAGCTATAGGTCAATTTGGGAAGAACTGACATCTTGACAATACTGAGACTTCCTACCCATGGACATGAATTCTCTCTCCATTTCTTTTTTCCTCTTCTTTGATTTCTTTTATCAGAGCTTGGTAGTTTTTCTTGTATAGATCTTTTTAAAACGGGCAGTAGTCTTTTATTTAGTATATAATCTAAGGACTTTTAGTATATTTACAGAGTTGTACAACCATCATCAGATTTGAAGATATTAATATCCTTTAAATTATTCCTGGGTAATAATTAGCAATAGCAGTAGTCATTAAGTACTGACCCAGGAGCAAGCATTTTACCTGTAATTTATTTCTTTCAAGTCTCTCAATAATCCTATGAGGGGGTATTACTGACCTTCTCTTATAAATGAAATACTGAGATGCAGAGGATTTGCCCAAAGTAATGGTAGTCATAGAACTAGTATTAAAACCCAGATGTTCTCTTTCTGGAACCTGCACACTTAACTACGTTATAGTAGTTCCCCTTATGTATGGGGGATACATTTCAAGACCCACAGATGCCTGAACCTGCAAATATTACCAAACCTTGTGTATACTATATTTTTTCCTATCTTGTCTAGGTATTATACATATTTTGTTAGATTTATACCTAAGTATTTCCTTTTTGGGGTGTTAATATAAATGTTGTTGCATTTTTAATTTCAAATTCCACTTGTTCATGCTGGTATATAGGAAAATGTTCAACTTTTGTGTATTAGCCTGGTATCCTGCAACCTTGCTATAATTGGTTTTTAGTTCCAGGAGTTTTTCCATCGATTCTTTCAGATTTTCTTTGTAGAGCAGGGGTGTCAAAACTTTTTTCAACATTTTTCACCAAGGGCCATATGCGGTAAAATACACAAACAGCTGGGCCACTCACTCGAGGTGAAGTACGTATTGCCTCACCTGGTTTATTTAAGTAAACTAAATATATTTTTGGAATTTGCCACGGGCCAATTAACAATGGATCGCGGGCCGCAGTTTGGACATCCCTGATGTAGACAATTATGTTATCTGAAACATAGACAGTTTTATTTCTTCCTTCCTAGTCTCTATACCTTGTCCTTTCTTGCCTTATTGAATTAGCTAGAATTTCCAGTGTAGTGTTGAAAAGAAGTGGTGAGAGGACCTTGACCTGCACCTGATCTGAATTGGAAAGCTTTGAGTTTCCCACATTAAATGATCTCACCATGATGTTAGCTGTAGGTGTTTTGTAGATATTCCTTATCAAGTTGAAGAAGTTCCCCTTTATTCCTCGTTTCCTGAGAGTTTTAATCATGAGTGAGTGATGGATTTTGCCCAATGCTTTTTATGCATCTACTGATATGAGTATGTGATGGTTTTAGTCTGTTGATGTGATGGATTGATTTTCAAATGTTGAGCCCTTCTTGCTGGAGCTTGTCATTTAGCCGCTTTACAATAAGATCCCACTGAGCTGTGTAAGAGTCAGCCTGGTTTATAAGAGACTCTATACCAAACAAAAAGTCTTTCCTTTGTACAATGTCTGAAAGACCATCACAGGGGTCTTAGATGCTTTTGATGATGTAAGTACAGAATCTCAGTACATGATATGTAAATCTCTGGAGATTGACACTGTGTGTTATTTTCAACATAACATTTCTAGGCATAAGTACTGAGGGCCATAAAAATTACTTGGAGGAGAGCCTTATGATAATTTTATCTACAGATAGCTAATCAAACTAAGATATAAACATTTCATATGTATTTCCTACTCTTTATCTCTGTCTCTGTCTTTGTCTTTCTCTCTCTCTATTTACTAATAGATTAAATAAAGTGTAATAGATTTAAACTATTTTCTAATAGATTATATATGTACAGTGTAATATATTTAAACTATAATATATAGTCAGTTTGCCAGGTTGTTGTTTACAGACATGTCCTTCATCTAGGATGTCCTTTGGCTGATCACTATTTTATTTGGTGTCAGGAGAACCTAGAATTGTTCATTTTAGGAGATTTAAAACCAACGTACCCAGGTGAACACCCACACTTAGCAAATGAACGTCATGGATATATATTGAGTACAAACTGCATTCTTGGCTTCAGCTTGCTTTCGTACACCTGTGTTCCTCATGCTCCATCTTTGTTTATTTTTCTCTTTTTGGCAATCTTTTAAAACTAAAACACAATATACATAAACAACAAAACATATATACCCGTATATGATTTCGGTATTTATTATTTATGTTTTACATTATTTATGAACTATTTAGAGATACATTTAATACTCTTAGCTTGAAAATAGTCACTGGCCCAAGTGAGTGGAAAGAATGTTCCTTGCAATTTGTTGTCTGTTTCTAGCCATGGGGTACAGTGAAATAGGGAAAAAGGGCAGAGTTGGCTTTTCATTTAAAAAATAATTTGCAAGGCTGTAAATTCTGTGGCATGTAATATTTCTAAAGCTGTTAATAGTCTGCTTAAAATGAAATTGTTTTTCATCCTTGACTATTCTGAAGAGGTGGATACAATATCTGAAAGCATTTCTATGAAAAAAACTTAGTTTTCCTTACAAATGTAGTGAGTGGGCAGCAGTGTACGAGTAGTAAATGTGTCATAATTGAGGAAGAAGAGCTAACGGCTATTTTCTGTTTCAACAAGAATTTATGAAGTGTTGGATTTTCCCTAAGGAGCTAATTATTTGCTGAGATTACTATGGCAGCAGATTTTACAAGAAGGTCAAGATCTCTGTAAATAGCCATGAAACAACTAGAGATGTTATTTCAATGCAGCACTGAAACCGTATAAACCAATGTGTTTTTAAAAATGACTGAATGCAAATGGTTGTTTTAACCATGAAGAATTTTCAAGTAAAATATTTAATAGTTCTTATGAAGAAATATTTAAAATGTTTCTGGTTCTCTGGTTCCTTGGCCTACTGTTAAAAAGACAGTAACGTAATTTTCCAATCATCATGCAGAGTTCATATTCTTCATAGAAGTTGACATCTTTATCTGTAAGCTATGAAAAATTACAGCAACGGTCGTGCATACTATACAGTATATTGATGCCTTCTTAAAATGCTGTGTTTGGGAATATTCCGTGTGTCATAGGTGTTTTCATGAGCTCATTATGTCCTTTCTAGGATGTGTGTCCTGGTAGGAGAGACATTTCTGTTCCTTGCCCGCCCCCGACCAGCATTCATTCTCTCTTCTGAGGAGAGAACCAGGTTTCTGTGTCTATATGGTTTGGGTGGGCCTGACTCCACCCTCTGACTCTAAAGGCATGAAAACCCACATTGAGCCAAAGAGAAACCCACGTGCTATGTCAGGGATGGGCGCAGGACCCAAACGGGGCATGCTGAGGGAGCGTCAGTTCTGCACATTTTGTCGGAAGGTCTGGAAAGAGGTGCTTTCTCTTCACTAGGTTGCTAAGCTGAGAAGGTCTAGGTGGGAAACTGCAATGTGGATGGAGCCCTCCTGAGAATACTGTATGGCAGAGCCCTAAAATGGAAAAAGAAGGTGTCTGGTCATCCTTTAATCACCTGGATCAGCTATGGCTGTAGCCATAGGTAGCCCTGGATTGCCTAGGTACCTGAGCGACTATTTTACCTTATTGTGCTTAAACTAGTTTGATTTGTGGTTGTGTCATTTACCAAAACCTGGAGGGTTCAGATTGGATCTGTGGGTCCTAGTAGGTGATTTAATATAAGATATAGTGTCACTAAGGTGAAGTCTATGTATAGTTTGTGGAGGGCATTATTGAGACAATTACCCCGATGATTCAAGGAAAAATATCCTTAATTATTTATTTCCCACCACGTTATTTGCATTTAAAAAATCAATTTTAAATAGGATAATCTAACTTTAATATTACTCTTGGATGAACAAAAGGAAAAGAGCAGCAAGATAAAGCATAAAGAGCACTAGGTTAAAAGTGGGAAAATGAACTCTGCTGGGTGGGTTTTCAAGGAAGTAGTTGAAAAGGATAGGGAGGGGCTGTAATGGCAGCCAGCATAAGACATGGATGTCTGCATCAGGGGACACCTGCTTTTGTGTGCCTTTGATTCCTCTCCATTCTCCTTAATATGCTTTCGCATCTTAGTGGTAACTTAATTTTTTAAACCATTAGCACAATTTCCTACAGACCTTTCTGTTTCAGAATATTTTTACGGTCTCCTTTTGTGATGAGGATTTAATAATTTAGTTAGACCTAGGAATCTTCCTTGCCTCTCTCTTTGCTCTGCAGGATTTATATAAAGTGGGAGTTATCTGTCTTTTAAGTATCGTCCCGGTACGGAGTCTCAGTGGTATCTCTGATTGACCTAGAGAGGTTGGAACTACCTGGATTCATCTGGCAATATTGTTCGGTCCTAACAGGATAGTGTTATAGAAGTGTCTTCCATAAGACAAGGTCCTTAGATCTTTGGAGAGAGATAGCAAAAGCTCTCCTTTTTTGCCTCTCTTGATAACGTCCCCAACTCTGCTTCTTTTTGTGGGATATGGTTTGTTAAAGTTATGGTTGAGGGAAGGACACAGAACTGGGAGTGGATTGGGAAGGATGTTTGTATGTGTAATAGGATTATATGTGTGTACACACACACACTCACACACACACACACTCACACATTGCACATCTTTCCATATACATACACTTATTACACCTTTATATATACTGTTACATATACATATGCATATATGTCATATGCACCTCTCTATGAGTGTGTACACACGCACACACACACCTTTTCACACACACCCCTTTCTATGTGTTACTCCTTTGCTTAGGGTTTATGATGTGACCCTGTCTGCCATATGTAATAATATGAAGGAAGTCTCTTAAGTATCTGAAGACTGTATGTGTCATTTGGGTATGTATCTGTTGCCTGCTGACCACTTGGTGGTCAAAACTACTGAGCCATGCCTGTTACTGGTAACGGGTTCTATTCTTGGCTTTTCTTTTTTTTAAAATCTGGCTCTGTGACCTTGGGCGACACACTTTACTTATCTGGATATTTGCCACAAAGATATTTTCAGTCCTAAATTTTTTATTCTCTGAGAATTTTTTTAGGTCATTCTAATATTAACACCAGAAATATTTTGGGCTGAGAAGTGTGGGTAGTAATATTATTTCACTTTCTTTAGCATCTTGCTCAGGCATCATTATCTAACGCTGTTCTCCATACTTTGGGGAAGACAGAGCATTACTTCACCACAGACGTTCTAACTCGAGAGAAAACTGAGGAATGAGCCTATCATTCTGTGTGTTTGTTAAGGAACATTCCAGTGGGTCAGAGAGCCCCTCTGAGGCATTTTGTTTACTTGTGAGAAAAGTGGTCCTTCATATAACTCCCACCTTGAATTCTCTCACCTTGGTGATCTCCAAATGTAAACAGTAACAGGTTCCTTTAATGTTGCCACATGTTAAAAGAGACAGGCCAGTTCCTGAGAATAACTTGTGCATATTGGCGACATGTTTGACAATAACATAGCATTTCCTAGAAGACTTCTGTCTTCTGGATCTCACATTGATTTTTTAAACTCCCACCATTTTGTTTCTCTGCAAGTATCCTGCAGATTTCTTCTCAATATTATCAGGGATATGTGAGAGACCCAGTATATCTCCAGTAATATTATTTGTGTTGTCTTTCTCTGAAAATGCAATGGAATAACAGGTTCTATAACTTCACACAGTCTTTCAGACAGAGTTAGAATACTAAAGAATTCTACTGTGTTTCCCCCAAAATAAGACCTCATTGGAAAATAAGCCCTAGCATGATTTTTCAGGAGGACATTCCCTGAACATAAGCCCTAATGCGTCTTTTAGAGCAAAACTTAATATAAGACCCTGTCTTATTTTCAGGGAAATGCGGTAGTACAATTCTGTGTTCTAGCTGTAAAACAACCACTTGCTAATCATCATTAATGAATAATGTTATAAATATTAAATTGTTTGAACATTCATAGTAAAAAATGTTATAAAGTGCTGAGGTCTGAGCAATCTGCTCTATGTCCACTCTCTTAACTGCATGAAAAAAAAAGTATGCCAACTTCAGTATGTCCATAATCAAGGTTTTAAATGTTTGGAAATAAATTAAAACAGGGTTGCTGATTTGTTCTGTACTAGGGACATTCTGGTACTTCTAGATTTGTAATAAATGTATATAGGATTTTTATTAAAAAATAATGTTAACTATTAAAAGAAAGAAGAGACACTTTCAAAATTGGTGCCACTAAATTGGTGTCATAAATTAGTAATTATTAGGACCTTGAGGTTGTGAATGACACACATTTCAGGACAACTGATGAACAGAATCCTTCTGTGTAACCTGTATAAGATTTAGTGTTAGCTAAGGTAATCCGTTCTCTGGAGTAGAAGCCGTAGCTTCATCGTCATTTGCTTTATACTACATAGAATGCTACAGCTAAATGGGACCTTATCAATTCCTGCATTGTACAATGATGAACTGCCCGGAGGTAAAGTGATACAGTGACGGGGGGAGATGAGCTCACAGATCTCCTAATAATCATTTACTTATTAAAAAATAACTTAAGTGAAACCCAGTTCTTCCCCTTCGTGGAACATTTTAAAGTAGGTGTCTTTGGGAGTCTCCCTTACTTAATGCTTTCGTGACAAATTGAAAACAGTGGTGTTTAATGCAAAGCTATAAAAGATCAGCTTGTAACTAAGCTGGCAGACATAGATACTTACCTAGGCTAGGTATGACTTGGTTTTTGTTTTGTTTTTTTTAATGCCTAAAGCTCATTTGTTCAAAAAGGAAAATGTTTGGTTCTTTTCATTTCTCTTCCCTATATCTGGGAAAGTTGGTCATATTTCTTCAGTTCTTTGAGACATCTGTTTTAATGATTTTATTCAACATGAAATAACGAACTAGTGGGTGAATCCTAAAAAGGGTAATTTGTAATATACAGACATAAAAAGTATGATTTAAAGGCACCTTTTTAGTGTTGTTCATTTGTTTGTTTATGTTCTGGATATTGCTAATTTGATAAGTATTTTACTTTTTAGCTTGTGAATTCGGTATGTTTAAAATCATTTTCTGTCTTCATGTGACTCTCTGTGCTTGTGTGTGTTTTGTGTAGGATCTATTTATGGTAAATGAAACAACATATATTCAAAAAGTAACATAAATATTGAAAAGGTCCAAATGTATAGTGCAATTAATTTTCAAACAGTGAACATACCCATTTCACCACCACCCAGATCAGAATAAAACATCAGCATTCTCGAAACCCTCCTCGTGTACCCTCCTAGCAGTTCTCCTGTCTACCATCATTACTAGTTTTTCCTGTTTTTGACCTTTATTTGAATGGAGTCATGCCTCAGGTACTCTTGCGTGAGTGGCTGTGTTAGTTTACATTTGTGACACGTGTCCATGTTGTCACACGTCCTTGTGACTCCTTCATTCCCGTTGTTGTGTGGTCCTCGTTCCGTGAATACCCCTCAATGTATTGACCCGTTCTATTGCTGGATGTTTAGATTGTTTGGCTATTTAGATCGTACTGTTAGGACCATCAACCACATGTCTTTTGGTGCATAAACATGTATGTATTTCTGTTGGGTAAATACATAGGCGTGAAAATGATGGGTCATAGGGCATGTGTGTGTTGGGTTGTTGTAAATACTGCTGAACAATTTTCAAATTTATATTTCCTTACAAGAGTGTGAGAGTTGTAGTTGTTCCTCAACTTCATCAGCCCTTGTCATTGTCAATGTTTAAATATTGTTGTTCTGTAATTACATAGTAGTAGTTCCTTGTGGTCTAAATTTGCAATTCCTTGAAGACTATTTAAATAAAGTTCAATGCCTTTCAGAAGTTTATTGACTGTTTAGATATCCTCTTTTGGAAAGTACCTGTTCAAATTTTGTGCCCATTTTTTTCTAATATGTTCGTTTTTCGGAGCAGAAGCCCTTTCATATAAAATCTTTGCAGATTGTACATATCCTGCAAAGAACTTTTCCTACTCTGTGGCTTGCCTTTTAAATATCTCTTTTGATGAACAGACGTGCTTGACTCTGATGTAGTCCAATTCATCAATCTTTTTCTTTATGGTTAGTGCTTCCTGTGCCCTGTTTAAAAAATCATTGCCTACTCCATAATCATGACTGTGCTTTCCTAGGATACATCCTGGAACTTTATTTAGATCCATAAACTGTTCACATTCTATTTCCTTGCTCTATTTGTCTATTCTTAGTCCAAAACACACCATTTTAATTGCTATCGTCTCTCATAGTTCTTTATGTCTATCAGTATAAGTTCTCCAGCTTTGTTCTTTTTCACCATGTTCCTGGAGGAGGATTCTGGGAAGACGGCAGAATAGGCAGCCCCAGGAAGATGACTCTTCACCTAGAAAACAATTGCACTGGTGGACTCCATCTATTCTGGAACTCTGGCATCTGTGGAAGGCTTACAACTTCCAGTGGGAAGGCCTGGATGGAGCAGTTGTGGTTAATTTGGGTCAATTTCAGCTTTTGGCATAATAGCAGCTCTCTGTCCTCCACTTCCAGCCACTGGCTGGCACGCAACCTGCACACCACTTGCTTTTGGTGGTGTCGGTGTTTTGGATTTGACCACGCAAATAGCTATGTAGTGGTATCGCATTATTGTTTTAATTTGCATTTCCCTGATGAGATACATTGTTGAGCATCTTTTCATTCCTTACTTGCTGTCTATGTATCTTCTTTGTTGAGCTGTTTATGAAGGTCTTTGGCCATTTTAAATTGGGTTGTTTGTTTTTTTATTGTTGTTTAAGAGTTGTCTGTATACTTAGGATAATAGTTCTTTATCAGATACGTCTTTTGTAAATATTTTCTTCTGGTCTGTGGCTTGTCTTCTCATTTTCTCAACAGTGTCTTTTGCAGACCATACATTTTTAATTTTAATAACCTAACTTTTCAGTGATGTCTTTCATGGATTGTTCCTTTGGTTTTTATCTAAAAAGTCATTACCATAGCCAAGGTCATCTATATTTTCTCCTATGTTATTTTCTAGGAGATTTATAGTTTTGCATTTTACATTTAAGTCTATAATCAATTTTGAGTTAATTTTTGTGAAAAGTGTAAGATCTGTGTCTAGATTAATTTTCTTTTGCATGTATATGTCTAGTTGTACCAGTAGCATTTGTTGAAAAGTTTCTCTTTTCTCTGTTGTATTACTTTTGCTCCTTTGGCAAAGATCAGTTGACTATATTTATGTGGGTCTGTTTCTGGAATCTATAGTCTCTGGCATCGATCTATTTGTTCTTTTGTCAATACCACTCTACCTTGACTACTGGGTTTTTATTGAATGTTTTTAAATGTAAGTAATTTTTGTTCTTATCTTCATTATTGTCTTTGTCACACTTTTTGTGGGGTATGATTTGATGTTTGTTTGTCTAATTTCTTCAGATGAATCTTAAGTCACTAATGTTCAGCTGTCCTTCTTTTCAAATAAGTGCATTCTAAGACTAAAACTTTTTTTGAGCACAGCTTTATCTCCATTCCACATATTTTTCTTTGTCTAGAAATATTTTTAATTTGCTTTCATTTTTGAAGGATATTTTTGCTCGAAATTGAAATAGAGGTTGTAAGTTCCTTTATTGTAGACGTCAAATATGTCATTCAGTTGTTTTTCTTGGATCCTGGCACTTATTTTGAGAAGTCACCTTTCAACATTATTGTTGTTTCTCTGACAGTAATGTGTCATCTTTCTCTAGCAGTTCTTAAGATTTTCTCTTTGCTTTTTTCCTCCTTTTATTAGCAGTTTCTCCATGATGTGCCTAGTAAGATATTCTTTGAGGTTACCCTTCTGGGAATTTTTGCACTTCTCAAATTTATGGATTGATATCTGTCATTAGTTTGGGGAAATTCTCAGCCATTATCTCTTCACATTTGGGGCTCTCCTTTCTTCTCTTTCCTCTTCCCTTCTAGGATGCAGTTACATTGTGTTAGACCTCTTCACTATGTCTCCTAGAGTGTATTAAAGGTGCCCACAGATTCTTTACTCTTCCCATCAAGGGATGGAATCTGTTTCTCTCCCTACCTACCGCCTTGGAGTCTGGACTGGCCCAGATTTTACTGTGACCACCTCATCTCTGCGGCCAGTGGTACCCAAAGTAGGATCCCTGGGCCAGCAGACGTAACCTCATCTGAAACTTGTTAAAAATGCCTGTTTTTGAATCAATCCTGGACCTACTGAAGTAGAAACTCTGGAGGTAGGGCGCAGTGAGTGTTTCTGGACAAATCCTCCAGAGGATTTTGATGCATGCTAAAGTTTTAGAATACATAACTGTCCGAGGCGGTGGTACCTGGTCCAAGGTGTGGTCAGAGAAAGTAAGCAGATCATTTGAGTCCTTCCCTATGATTGTATGAACCCCAGAAGTAAGAAGCTCTTCTTTCTTGATGGCATTGCTAAGGTGGTATAATATAACCCTGGAATTATTGGCAGCCATTGTCTTTCACTTCGTAGAAAAATCCCTCTGGAGTAGGAGAGAATGAGATTGACACACAGGCAAAATAAAGCCCAGACTACTTGGTTTGAACCCTGAATCCAACTGCGCCCAAAGCCCCATATTAGCCCTTGACTTCTTAGTAATGTGAAGTATTTTCTCAAGCAAGTTTGGTTTGGTTTGTGCACTGACAGCTACAGTCTTGACTGATACATGGGCAATTCCCCATTTCTTCTTCCACTGGAATCTCAGGCAGGGCCCCCAAGTGCAAACCAGAGGGATGGAGAACTGCTCCGAATGGAGTAGATACGTCCTCAGGTCTTCCTCTGTGGCTTCTCCTGCCTCTCTCAGCCGCTTCTGGGAATGCTGCAGGACAGCCTCGGAGCTCCAGGTGGTGCAGGTTAAATAACAGCACCTGTAGTTGACCTTTTGTCTGTGACAAACCCTTTGTTTTGCCTGATTTTAGCTGCAGCTGTGACGAGAAGTTGCTGAAAATGGCCCAACTCTAGCATCTTGCTGTGTCTGTGCTTTTCTGTCCCAGGGCTCTCTCTCCAGTCTGTAGGTTTGCTTAGCACAGACAGCCTGAAAATTCCTGGGAGATCATACTTCTGGAGGGAGGCTTCTGCAGGGAGGGGTCCAGAAGGGTCCTGGGCGTCCATCCTGGGGGCACATTTCTGAGGTGCGTCTGTATGATTCCAGGGAGCCTCAGGTAGGATGGTGTCCTCGGTACCTACAGTAGTGACCAGATCTAAACGACATCTTTTGTTTCCTTCTTCCCTGCCTCCTCTCCCTGCTTCTTGGCTCCCATTTCTCGTTATTACTTCCCAAACAGACCTGCACCCAGTGTTTTTCTCAGGCTCTGATTTTGGGGAGACCCCAACTATGACATCAGTGTTATAAAGTATAGAACATGTAACTTGGAATCTCAGCTCTGTGAGTCGGTTATGATGTGGCCGAACAGCTTCCCTTCTCTAGGCTTTATGTATGTCACTTCTAAGACGAGGAGGCAGAATTAGCTGCTTACGTAGTTCCTTCTACCTCTGACGTCTCGGGTTCCTTCTAGCTCTGACTTCCATGTAAGTCCATGTACTGTGCTGGAAACGGAACAATTACACATGAAACCAGAATGATGAGGATGGCCAATTGGAATAGCCAGGCTCTTGAGGTTTTTCCCTTTTCCTTTTTCCATATTGTCCCCCAGAAGTACCCAGGTGGTCTGCCTCATTCTCCACCTTGATTGGTCTGTATAGATACAGACCCAGAAAAACATCCATAAGGCCCTAAGCAGACCACACATAGCTATTTGACAGGCTAGATGCTGTCAGAAGCACCGACCTTCACAGCCTTCTGTTTATGTAGGACATAAAGACTGAGAGGAAAAACAATATGACCAACTGTCCGCAGAACCAAGCGCAGCATAATTGTCTGAGTATTTTAGGGCTGGAGCCAAAACTACTTAACAAAAAATGACTTCAATTTCATATCGATTAAAAAAAAATGAAACATTACACCTGGGATCCAGCTATAGATTTCAATCTTGTTTTCCTTGTTATTTGAGATAAATTGAAATCTATGCTAATGAACATAAGCACGAAGGGAAAGTCCATTCTTTTAGCCACTGGAAATGACTGCTTTGAAACTTTATTGTTGTTTTTTTACACAGTGGTGGCTTCCAGTGGGACCTTAATGCAATGATTGTGTTGCTACCTGTTGAGGAAAAGAGAGGGAAGAGATGCTTGCTGACACGTGGGGTACAAAACTGAAGGGAATAAGACAAACAAAGAAACAAAAACTCATAGATTCAGACCATTGTTTAATGGTTACCAGAGAGTAGGAAGGGGAGAGGGGTGGTAGACGAGGGTAAAGGGGGTCAAATATATGGTGATGGAAAGAGAACTGAGTCTGGGTGGTGAGCACACAATGTGATATATATAGATGATATATTACAGAATTTTACACTTGAAACCTATGTAACTTTACTAACCATTGTCATTCCAATAAACTTTAACTGGAAAAAAAAAAAAAGGAAGCAGAGGGAGGTGGAGGCTGTGGCCCAGGGGACATTCCTGCATATGATTGTCAGGGGAGAGAGGTGCCCCCTGCTCCCAAGGGCTTCTCTCCACAAAGCTGGTCTACAGGAAGAGAGGGTCAGCAGTTACCTTTCAACGCCTTTTAAGTGATGCTTCTGGGCTCCTGTCTTTCAATATGCTTTTTCAGCTTAGTCCTTGGTGTGCAAAATTTTGGGGAGACCTCCCTTTGCGAAGTAAAGAAAAACTAATGCAAAATACCTTTGGAAAGGTGGTTGGGTTGAGTCCTGAGTTGGGAGTCAGGAGACAGAGCTCTTGCTTCTGCTGTGCAGATAATAAGCTTTGTGAATCCAGGTAGATCACTTAACATTTCTGTGGCTTGGTCTCCATATCTCTAATATGAGTGGCTTCAGAACAGATGATTCCTGTCACATTTTGTAGCTCTAAAATCTGGATTACTGATGGAAATTCATGCAAATGTCTAAATGATGGATATCATATTTTTTCCTTGGAGTGGATTTGATGAGAGGAGTAGGCAAAAAGGGGTGAGTATCAGGGCGTGGAGCATCTGAAAGTGGCCAAGGATGGAGAAAGGACGCACTGGGCTTCTTTACAATTTTACCTCTCATGTTTATTACCACCCCATCTGCAACACTGAATAAAATGACATGAGTCGGAGCTTGGAATAATCTCAGACTGATGTCTTTCATTGAAAGGCAGACCGAGATTTTAGTTCTGCCTCTATCACTTCTCAGTGGCCACAGGAAGCTAGCTACCTAACAGCTCTGGGCCGCAATTTACACACCTATAAAATAGGGGTAAAAATACCTCCATTGTTAGTGTCAGATATCCCGATGAGTGATGGTCGGTAGGAAGTAGTCACAAGGGAGGAAGATTACAAGTTTCTCCAAGGCAGTTTTGTCCTCTGGATGCCACTGTGTCTCCCTAGTACAGATCTGAGAGCTCTGTAGCCCGTGGGGTGTTAGTGTGAAAGACACAGAGTCATAAGGCATGCCAGTGCTGGGGCACTCACACCAGCCATTCAGTTACATTATCTCTGCTCAATGCTGGGTCATTTCAGAGACGGCATCCAGTATTGGTATCTTTAGTGCTTGCGACTTTTCCCCAAACGGTAATGCATCATCCATCTCATCACTTTAAAGATGGGCTCATGTCTGGGTACATGAAAAGCGAAAGCAGGGCTGTGGACCATTGCTGTGCAGCAAACATAGGCTGGGATCATGCAGAAGCCTGTCTGAAATAATTGAGAATAGCCTCAACTCAGCCCCATGCTTATTATTCATGTTCATGATGTTGCCAGGGACGCTTAGAAATTCCTCGTATTCTAATTGGCTTCTTAAGTATAAAGCTTCACCATAGAGAAGAGCAAACAGCTCCAAACATAGCTTTAGTTGACTGGAAATTCATCATATCGCAATGTGCAATTAGTGCCGTGGAGATGAGTTGATGATAAAAACTCCTTTTGATAATCCCTGATATTTTATTAAAAGGCTCTTTATTCTTCTTTAGACCTGTGACTCCCAATCTTCCTAGTGATATGTGACCTTCTTCAAACCAAGAGCAGTTGGACATTCATCTTAAGTCTGAAGATGATGGATGGATTGTGAACTTCTTAAAAATTCTAGAGCAGTTTGGACGTAGTATGTGGACGAATTAAATTTAAAACACTGCAACTTTTCAGCTCTGGCTATAATAGTGTCAACAAAATGTACTCCTCCATCTATTTCTGCACAGTAGGAATAATATTCAGATTTCCTGCCACTCCTTCCTGCAAGATTGGGGATTGAAATGCCAATGACTCAGGAAAAGTTAGTGTGGGAGAACATGCAAGAGTCTAGTAATTTTCTCTTCCTCATGTAGCTATTCATAGTTCCTTTCAAATTAAATAATATGGCACATACTTTATTGGTAGTGCATGGCTATTTACTGGAACTAGGAAGGAGAGCCGTATATACAACAGACCACCTCCTTCTTGATACTTGTAGTGCATCTTCTGGTAATACTGCTAAGAAACAGACATTAAGCTCCTGTCCAAAAGGCTTTTTCCATGTGAGAATAATACATACCTCTTCACTTCTTTTGTAACTCTGAATGTCAAGTACCTACAGAAAGAAGGGAAACAATGATATCTACAGTCATCATTCAGAAGATTACTGGTGAGCGTAGCAAGAACCCAACTTGCAGCATCCACACAAAATCATTTTGTCAACAAAAATTTCATTTAGCAACAGGGGAAGCAGTGGGCCTGTATTTCTGTTTCAGTAGAAAATGTCCCAGCTTGTATTTAATAACCTCGGACTACCTTTATTCTCAGGGACGGCAGCATTATCATGGATGTACCATCAGGCAAGAAGCAGATTTATTTCCTGAGACAGAGGAGCTTTGACATGGACAGAAAGTGGGAAGTTCCTGTAAGCAGAGAATAAAAACAGATGAGGGAACTTCCCAAGGGAGAGCATGCTATTGACCGCCTATAATTGTATGCTATTTGCTAAAAGTTCAAAAAATGAGATGGTGAGAGAAGAAGACACAGCATGGGAGGAGGCAGCAGAAATGACTGCCTGTCCAGAAATGACTTGAATTCTTCCTGCTCTCCAGCTTGCTGAAGCCTTTGGACACATGGTTAAGTTGGTGTTCTGATTATGAGACATTTGGGTTCTAGTCCTGAGCTTGTCACAGGGTAACCATCTTGGTATGCGAGCATCTGCCTCGCAGAGCTCTTACCTGGTTAAGTCAGTTTTGCCTGCACACCTGTGCTTTGGCAGGATCAATTACTGAGATGTTAGTCTTTGCCTTGTTTTGGCTGATCCGAAAAACTCAGAATGACTGGCAGCTGGATGTATGATAGTCACAAAATTTTAGCCTCGTTTTTCAGAAGGGAGCCAAGTCTTTTGTGTTTGTTTTTCTCAAGGGCACTGACTAGGTCTAATGCAGAACTTGCTTAAAGGCAATATTTCTACTTGGCTTTTGTCATTGTCATTGAGGAAGAGGAGGGGGGAGAGCAAGATGAGATTCCCTAGAGTGGGAGTGGGTCAGAGGAGGTGGGTCCAAGTGTACCAGAGACCAGCACCCTCCAGCTTAGTAGCGCGTCAGGTGGAGACATATTGGGAGGGAATGGTGGTGTGTCCAGACTCTGGGATCCATAGGTCAGGCGATCAAGGGTGACTTTTTTTTTCTAGAATCACTTCCCCAGGGTTATCCCCCTGGCTTGGCCTGAACTTCACATTGGAACCTGAAAAGACTTCCAGAGCAGGGGGCACAGGGTAGGCAGAATGCCCCTAGTGGTTGAGATTCAATGTCTTCACAGTTCGGCTGGATTGGGACTTGTATTAGTTTGCTAGGACTGCTGTAACAAAATACTACGAATCAGTGGTTTTAACAACAGAAATCTATGGTCTCCCAGTTCGGGAAGATGGAAGTCTGGGATCACGGTGTTGGCAGGACTGGTTCCTTCCCTCCCTACCCCACCCCCAAGCCCTACATACACACACTTTTGTTTTGATGAGCGATATAACCATGTTTGTGTTGCTATTGAAAATAATGCAGGAGAGAGACATTAATTGCAGAAGAAAAATCTGTGAGAAGGTGAGGAGATAAGTAATTTTTTTAGGGGTAAAGACGTTTTCTTATTAACAGCAGGAAAAGCATAGAGAGAGGACAGGTATGAAAAGGTCGGTACATTTGCTGTGTCTTTTATATGTACTAAGACTTCTCCTTTCTTTCTAAGTTTTGGTTCTGTTCTGACTTCCCACCAATGGGGTACCTGGGTGGTATATTTTATGAAACTTGAATGTTTAGGAATCTTTTTTTGTTGCCTTCAGCACAAACACATAGCTAGGTCCAGAATTATTGTTTTAATCTCCAGATGTCTAGAGATATTTCTCCATTGTTGTAGTATGTTGGACTACAGAGGTGTTTGGGGGCAAGCTGTCACTGTCTTCAGGACATGGCTTGTGTGTGTTATAGCAGCTTAATACGTGCTTAGTGATGAAAGTTTTCCAACAGTTTTGCTAGGAAGTAGAGCAGAGACATACGGATGGGTAGAGGTGAATGGGGTTACATTGCAGTGACAAAAGCCAGCTAAAATCTTGGTCACCTTCCATGTCAGTAGCTAGAAGTCAGCTGTGGTCCTGCACCCTGGGTCTTGAACCCCACACATTGCATTTTTCAGGCACATTTTTAGTGGTTAATTCTTTAAGATTTTAAATGATATATATCATCTCTTTTAGCTCTGGGAGAATGAAACCCAATTCCCTTTGATAAGTACAAGGTATGAAAGAAAAGTGATCCATCGTATAAGCATGTGCTTCGAGAATGAAATCTCTAAACTGTAGACACATCAGGTACAATTAAAAACTCAGACATGGAAATTATAGCCTCTTTTTTGAGACCACGTGAGGAAAAGTTGCACATCTGTTAGGGTGATAACGCAGCGAGGCTTCCAGAGCAGGACCCGACCTTCCTTACAATGTACTCGTATAAATTAACACCCATCTTAGTAATGACTTCTACTGGATGACCAAATATGAAGGGTTTCAGCTACGCTGAAGTTTCTTCTCCTAAAGTATCCTTTTCTTTGTAGCAGTGGTGAGGGAGGAACTGACGTCATTGTCACAGAGAGTGAGACCACCCACTTAGTGTTCTCGTAGATGGCTTCCTTGCTCTCCTGGGGTACAGAGTGGAATGAGAACGGTCAGGCGTGTGGGCTCTGCAGTATGCAGTGGAATTTGCCAGCAGGTTTTGAGCCATTCAGTTGTCTCCTTTGAGAACCATGATTCTTAATTATGAGAAACCCACTTTGACAAAGATTGAGTGGCAGAGACTTAAATGGGAGAGTTTACTGTCAGAATGTCACCTGTGCCCCAGTTTTCAGAGTTTGGGAAAGTATTTGGGGACAAAGTCCCAGTTGCATAGCTCTCGCTCCTTGGCAGGTAAATTGTCAGTGATTTGAGAGGGGGGCCTCATGACATTTCTGCTCAACGATTTTTTAATCATTCCTTAAAACAAATGCCCTTGGTTCGTTTTGGAAACATAGATGTTGTTCAATGTGTAACAAGCTCAGAGACCTGCCTGGGAGACGATGAGTTTTCTACTGCCCTTTGGACACAGCTGGAACCAAGATGGGAAGCCTGCTGTGCCCTGAGTAGCTAACACTGGGCAAGTTCCTTTACTTCGCCCAGGCTGCTTTTGCTGGTCTCTGAACAGGAGTACTGGTACTTGTCTTATAATACATGGATAGTAACAGCTAACATTTCGAGTATTGACCAAGTATGTGCAAGCCTCCTAAGTATATCTCCTTGATTCCTCCCCTCAGCTTTATGAGAAAAATAGATTCCATCATGCTTGTTTATCAGAGAAGGCAGCCACACTGAGGATGAGTAAGTCATCCAAGTGGCGTAAAATAGAAAGCATGGTGACTGAATTCAAACAAGGCAGCTTTTAGCAGAGAGCGGATGTTCGTAACCACGTTGCTGTCCTGTAAATGTGCAAAGAGGTAGCCCCTGCTGTTGGTGTGGGTGCAGAGAGGAAAGGAGCAGTTACAGGAACGGGCTTGCCGAGCACCCACACACCCAGGAGGAAGAAGCCGTCACTGCCGGGGATCGGCTCTGGTTGGAAGCCTCAGACCCTGACGAGTCTACAAAGGTTCTGTCTAATGTGCTTGGATTGTTGCTGATTTCAAGGCCTCTGGCATCAGAGACACAGATACATTCTGGAATTCTGGAAATGTCAATATTATTTAAATGTCAGCTTCTCTATGAAAATTCCCGATGTCGTGGTGATAAAGGACCAGGAATTTTACCAAATGTCTGCCATTGAGGAAGTGCTTAGTCCGTGCCATCGAGTAAGAGGCCAACCGGACGATTTAAAAGATTCTGATTTTGTTAATGATTGATGCTATTATTAGGTGGGTGCAAAAGTAATTGCGGTTTAAAAGGTTAAAAATAATTGCAAAAACCGCAATTACTTTTGCACCAACCTAAATAGGAATACACTTTATGGAACACATGCTAATATTATTTGTATTAATCATATGCATATTTTAGTAAAAACTGAAACGTGATTTTTATGAGCAAATTACAGGATGTGATGTATGAACGGTGCTGTAAAGGCACCAATAAATCAGAATGAAACAAATGAAAATGGTACATGTTTAATGGCTTGAAGTTTGGGTCAGAGAGGAAATGAAACTGGAAAGTTCTGAATTAATAGCACACGGCAAGCTTGGAGACTTGCATGTCATCCAGTGCTTGTATATACTGGGTGCTTTTAACTAGAAAGCAGAAATAGCTTCTGTAAAACACGGTCTTTTGTTAATTAGACAACTTCCAGCCCTTGAACATGAATTATTAACTGCTGATCCTGCCCTACGGACAAATGTGTGTGATCTCCTGGGGCTGCTGGAGAGAAAGAAGCGGGGAAGATGACAGGAAAGGAAAGTGCTTCTCGCTCAGTTTTAGATCATCCAATTATTTCAAGAAGAGAAATAGCATTCATTGGGTCACTTAAAAGAGACTTAAGCGGAAAAATAGGAAGAAAGCATCTCCGTGGCAGGCATGGAATTTCATGACAATTATGAAAACAAATATTTAAAAATAGCTATGGATCGTTTCAGTGGTGACAGGACACACATGTGTTGCGGGTTACTGTGTGTGAGGGAAATGTGACACGGCACCAGTAACCTCTGTTGTTACCATAGACCGGGGTTTGCAGGCAAAGCCGTTGGTCATTACCGAGGAGTCTGACGGCATCCTTGGCAGAGACTGTGTAGATTGAAAGGGACATTTCATGATCTCTAAACATTTACACACTTGGGCTCACAGTTCACTAATCTAGGGTGGCCTGACTCTCATTGTCCCTCAGGCTTCTTGTATTCCCTGGGCCTTTATTGATGTTGACTTTTGCATTTATTGCATCACGTAGAGAGGACTTTGTTTTCCCTACATACCATGTTTCCCTGAAAATAAGAGCTAGCCGGACAATCAGGTCTAATGTGTCTTTTGGCAAAAATTAATATAAGACCCGGTCTTATTTTACTATAATATAAGACCAGGTATGACATGATATGATATGATATGATATAATAATGGGTCTTATATTAATTTTTGCTCCAAAAGACGCATTAGACCTGATTGTCTGGCTAGGTCTTATTTTCGGGGAAACACGGCAGGTTGGCTTTCCAGGTGCCCTTTTCGTCAGTGATGAGGAGTACTTCATACAGCAATCCAGACTGTGTGGCAGGTTTCCTGGGAACTTGTACAGGACCAGCTCTCTGAAGCGGTGGTGTCACTAGCCACTGCATGCGTGGTGGGGCAAGGGACACATCCCAATTTATTCTGCAGGACTATGTATATATATATATGACCGGGCTTAGTCGGCTTCTTTCTGCTCTTACAGCTGCTCTGGGGCCAGGCTGATGGGAAACAAAAAGGGTATAAATGAGAGGGAGTGAGGTGGGTAAGAGCAGAAGGGGGTTCATCCGCTGACATCAGAGACACAGGCACCAGAGCTCCAGGCAGTGGCCGAGGCCACGTGGAGCGTCATGGAGAAGTGGCTCTTCACCCTGTGAGATGTAACATGCTGTATTTCAAGATTGCGGGGATTATTGTTCTTCCATATTGCTTTGGCAGTTTAAATCCCCTGGGCTTTCCCCGAAATGACGCGAGGGACCAGGCTGTATTTTTCCATCTAACTCTTTTCTTCCCTTCCCTCCCTTCTCCCTGCACGTCCTGCCCCGCACCCAACAACCCGAGGCCAGGGTTGGATACTGGCGGCTGTGGCCAGAGCTCTCTGCCCTTTTGCCTGCCCCTCCCCTTCAAGTCAGGCGTGGACTGCGGGCAGCACATTTGTGTCCTTGTGCCTCACTGTTTCCCAGCAGCCCTGTGTTCAGAACCTCCCCTGTGAGTCGCCACTGGTTTCTGCTTCAGCACCCTGGCCACGAACCGGCTGCCCCCACTGTTCTCTCCCTCATTTATCATTTTGCTGTGACCTATTCCTCGCCTCCACTGGGAGGTGTTTTTCTCTTCTCTCTTTCTTTTTTTCTTTCTCTTTATGTGTTCCCTTTAAATAAAAATGGTGGCCCCTTGCACTGGTTGGTGACATTTCATGATAGTCTCCAGGCTATAAAGGAGAGAAACATATTTTTAAATGAAAGCGGCAGGCGCCACGTGCTCAGAGTGCTTTGATGGACGCAGCCAGTGTGCACGGCTGACAGCCTTCTTTGTGCATGGGTGGCTATTAGATGTTTAATGACGGCTGCTGTTAGGACTAGATGGTCTTAGATGTGGGTGAGCAGTTTGGAATCTGGCTGCAGTAGCTAAGGCCTCATTGTAGGAAGGCATATTTCTACCTCTTTCTAGAATAGAGCCCAGGCAAGGTTTAGTTTTTGGCTTGGAGAGACCATTTTGGGGGTGAAGTGGGTGTTGGGAGGGCTGTGGGTCTGTTTGATCAACAATTCTTATTAATCGTACAAAAAGCATTCACCATATAATAAGCACTTGGGTATTTAGAAAGAAAGGAGAGACAAATGTTTGGAAAGAAATAATCCTGTTTATCATTTTCTTTATGGAGGCAACATGTAGCTCCTTGATAAGAGATTTCAGGATTCTGTTACTTTCTGTTCTCCTGGAACCTCCAAAAGAGATGTGGCTCACAAGGTGCAGTCCCTAAATGTTTGCTGAATGACTGCAAAATGTAAACACAGGAAGGAAATACTCTGCAGGCAGAACCCAGGTCTGTGAATGAATCAGACTCTGTGAATGAACCATCAATCAGTGACAAGGGGTGGGGACATCTCCAGCAAACAAGGTGACTTAATACAGAGTGAGTCTTACTTTGTCTTTGTACTCTCTCTGTGCCTCAGTTTCTTCATCAGTATGTAAAATAAAGGATCTGAATTAGATCAGTATTTTTGTAACTTTACCTTTGTGCATGATAACCCCCTTGGTGACGCTCAGGGCCTGGGGGTCCCCTGCCAGGAGTCTGATCCCATCAGTATGGTTCTGGGGGGACATCAGATGTCTGCAATTCTCACAAGCCCCCAGGGGACTCTGGGGCAGGTGACCCATGGACTAGCCTCCGAACCAGCTGACCTTTGAGCCATTTATGTACCTCAGACACTCTTCTTCGAGTTGAGCCCAGGCACTGGGCTCTGCGAAAGGTTCCCGCCATCCTCATCGGGTCATCCTTCCTGGCGCTGCTCACAGCCCTGCTTACCCCCATCCATACCAGCCGTTCCCATCCTCAGCATTTCTGTTGAGCAAAGCTTTTCATGTGCAGCCACATCCAGGGGTTGATGGCGGGTCGGAGTTGGCTGCTGTTGGGTCAAGTTCAGAGAGTTGTGCCTGGAGTGAGGCCAGCGTCCCCGGTACAGGACGGCCTTGCCTGCTGCAGGAACTGCTTGCGTGGAAGGGCTGAGAGTGTGGGGACCATTGTGACCGTACACCCAGTGCCGGGCCATTGGCTTGGCCCCCAGGTGCTCACTCACCTGCTTTTGGAGACTGTGCTGCTGAAGGTCACCGACATACTTCTGACGGGTCTCGCCGGCTGAGGAGAAGTCAACATCTCCTTTGAAGTCTTTATACATCTACACATGCGGTTCGGTGTTATGTCTGCTGTTCTCACTGACACACCGACACCCTAGGTTCAGGCTGGTCCTTTGATAGCCATTCTTGGCACGTGATAGAGGAGCCAAATGAAGGAAATGAAACAGTCCCTGCCCTCCAGGATTTTAAAGTCTCATGGGAGAAGCAGGCAATAAATGCCTGGAAAGGTGAATTGGAATACAAGGAAAGTGCATGTCAAGTGTCAGCGGAACCAGAGCAATAACCAACCGTTTCCTGGACAGCTGCTCTGCGCCAGGTACCGTGTTAGGTGCTTTGCATGCGTGATTACATTGAATTTGTGCAGCAAACGTATCAGGTAGATGGTGGAGTCTCCACTTGATAGAGGAGAAAACTGAGGCTCAGAGAGATTAACCACCATGCCCAGGGTCACTCAGCTGGTCAGTGCCAGGGCTGGGCTTGGAACCCAGAGCTGTCTGTCACCTACTTCATTGTGCTTTGTACAGTAAGTGAAAGTTGTACCGACACTTTCAACCAATGAAGCCTTTTTACCATCTCATTTTGGGGTGATTGACGGTCAAAAAGAGGGTGCTGCTAAGGTAAGTGAAGTCACAGAGCTTGAAAAGAGTTGATTGTCACTCGCTGGGTTCTCAAGAAGAAGCTTCTGAAATGGAGTTTCTGATGCAAGACGATGATTAGAGATCAACACCTGGGAAAGGAAAGAGCAAACAGAGTCGAGCCAAGGAAGAAGTCAACCTGTGACGAGCCCCCCCAGGGGCTCCCCTGGGAAAGGCGGACCTCAGTGAGTCCACTCTCTGCAGACCCTGGAGACACTGCCGGTGGGAAGCTGTCTGCTGACCACACGCCTGGCAGCTGGAAGCAAGGCCTTTCATGAAAGGATCTGGGTTCTGTGTCTGTCACAGTGAGGCCAAGGGCAGGTTCTGCCTGCATCCCAGCTCTGCCCTGATTCTAGTTTGTGTCCAGTGAGTGTCACTGAAAGTCCTGACTGGCAGCCTGTTTGGCTGGAATGGGTAGGAACCTGGGGATCATCAGCCCATGGATGTCCCTTCCATGCTTGTTCAAAAGGCCCTCTTTTAGTCTGGCCTCCTTCCTTTCCCTCCGGGTCTCATTTGCTCCTCAGAGATGCAGTCTAGAAATGCATGTAGTGAAAGAGAGGAGCTCCGTTTCCCATGACAGAAGGGGATCTGGCCCAACAAGCCACCAGCTTTCATTGTTCTTCTGAAGTTGGGATTTCTAGGATTGGGCTCTACTGAGGTAATTATGGGATGGTCACAGGCTTTTGGAAGTCAAAATTCACTCCTCTCAGATGTTAATTAGCTTGACTGTAGTAACCATTTCACTATGTATATCAAACATCATCTTATATACCTTAAATAGCGATGATTTTTATTTTTAAAAGAGGCAAATATGGGCCCAGTGATAAAGCCACTCTTGGTGTGGTTAAGAAAACAGATACACAGAACGCACTAACCATAGATCCAATTTGGATTCTGCATGATCGCTTACTAGTCCTATGACCTGGGGAAAGTGCCTTAACCTCTCCAAGCCTGTGCCCATCTCAGTAGAATGAATTAGCTATTGCTACTGCTATGATCTTGGTTTCCAAACTCTTAATCCTCTTGGTTATTCTGTTCGCATTCTTAAAATTTGAACTCAGACGTGAATATCATGTGAGGGACATTGTATGATGAAAGTGGCACATACACCTAATATCCCTTGTCCCAGGCAGTACACACCTGTGAACACAGCACACGTCTGCAGCAGCACGACTGACAATTGAAGACATTGTTGGCTCAGTTGTATCAGTACGTGCAGGTCTTTTTCTCAAAAACTGCAGGTAAGTCAGGTTTTCCGTGTCCCATATGGACTCCCATCCATCATATGCAAATGAATTAATCAAAAAGTAAGAGCTTGTGTTTTTCTCAGTTAAATTCCACGCTATTCGAAAAACAAGGGAGTTGCTCTCACCTGTCACACATCCCAGCTGTCCCCGTTGTCTGTGGTTTATTGGTCCATGCAAAGCAGAAAGAAGAAAGTGTACCCCTCTTGTTTGGGGACCCTGGCCAACCCCCTGACTCAGCTGCAGAGGCCTTGGTTCCCAGAGTGACCTGGGACGCTTTCGCCTGCATTTTCTTGTCACAGTTAAGAGCTGTGATAAAACCTACCCCACACTAAGGTGCCCGTCGAAGAGGGTTCGAGGAGAAGTCTGGACTTGCCCACCTCCCTCAGGTCCCCTACGTAGTCATGCGTCACGTTGCTCTGCAATGGCCAGCCAGGTCTGGAGCCACCCTTCCTGGCCCTTTACGATGCAGGGGTAACTTTGAATGACAGGCCAAGCCCAGCACAAGTGAGTGGGGATACAGTAGTCCCCCCCCCATTCGTGGTTTTGCCTTTCACAGTTCCAGTTACCTGCGGTCAACCGCAATCCAAAAATATTAAATGAAAAACCCCAGATGTAAACGATAAGTTTTAAATTGTGCGTCATTCTGAGTGTCATTTTGAAATCTCACGTCATCGCGCCTGGACTGTGACTCATCCGTTTGTTGGGAGTCTCCACGCTGCGTCCGCCTGTCGCCCTCTAGCCACTTAGTCACCACCTCGGTTATCACATCAGTCGTCACGATATAGCAGTGTTGTTCCAGGCCCACTTATTTTACCTAATGATGGCCCCAGAGCACAAGAGGAGTGATGCTGGCGATTTGGAGACGCCACAGAGAAGCCGGAAAGTGCTTCCTTTAGGTGAAAAGGTAACAGTTGTTGACTTAATGAGGTATTTTATCATCTCACCCATCCCTAGGAGGGTGACTATAGTAAGTACACCAAGTCCTCGAATAATACTGTTTTGTTCAATGTCCTTTCATTACACTGTTAAGAAAAAATCGATTACTGGCTGGGGCCACTGTCTATGTGGAGTTTCCACATTCTGCCCACATCTTGTGGTTTTCTCCAGGACTCTGGTTTCCTCGCACATTCCAAAGATATGCATGTGACGTCAACTGGTGTCCTGTCCAGAGTGAGGTCCTGCTGGGACAGGCTCTGGCCACCCGTGGCCCTGAACTGAAATAAGCATGTTAGAAAATCATTATTTTACTTGTTGTTATTTATCTTCCTTAAATGTATGAGGTGTGATCACACAATATGGTGAATGTTTAAATAAAAAAAATTATAATAAAAGACACATTGCCATTAATCCCCCTCAGAATACTCCCCCTTGCTTCGAACACACTTATCCCATGGTTCTTTCCACTTTCTGAAGCAGTTCTGGGAGTCCTCTTTTGTGAGTGTCTTCAGTTGCACTCTCGTGGCTGCCTCGATGTCCTGAATCATTTTGACTTTGAGGAGGAACCAGAAGTCACATGGTGCCAGATCCGGTGAATAAGGTGGATGAGGACACACTGTAACGTTTTTATTTTACAGAAATTGCCATACCAGAAGTGATGTGTGACACAGAGCGTTGTCATGATGGAGGATGATTTACCATGCACTTTAAAACACACCTTTCAACTGTAGTCACACCCAACTGACTGCACTGAACACGTTGAAACTTGTCACACACTGGTACTAAGGTTGATGCACTGCTTCCTGTATTGAAGATCCCTGCCTTTCCCTTGGATGGCACTCGGCAGCAGCATTCCCCATATTTTGTGACCACAACAGGAAGGCTCTGTGTCACACATCACTTCTGGTATATGGCAATTTCTGTCAAATAAAAGCATGACAATATGTCTTCATCCACTGTATTCACAGGATCTGGCACCATGCGACTTCTGGCTCTTCCCCAAAGTCAAAATGATTCAGGACATCGAGGCAGCCACGACAGTGCAACTAAAGACACTCACGAAAGAGGACTTCCAGAACTGCTTCAGAAAGTGGCAGGAACGATGGGATAGGTGTGTTTGAAGCGAGGGGGAATATTTTGAGGGGGATTAATGGCAATGTGTCTTTTGCTGTAATAATTTTTTTTCATTTAAACATTCAGCTTATTGTTCGATCATAACTCGTGTGGAGCTCACATTTATTTCAATGTTTAACATTAGAAGTGTTCTGGATCTTTATTTAGAAGTGTGGTGATGCTTTTGTGATCAGAAATATGCCGTAGGAACTTAACTCTTGTTTATACCCATCAGTCCAAGGTACAACTGGAGTTATTATTCATCATGTGGCTTATGGTCAGTTTCCAAGAACCTCTCGGTGATGTTAAGTGAGGACTTATTGTACAATAAGATATTATGAGAGAGAGAGAGAGAGACAGAGAGAGACCGAGCATATTCACATAACTTTTATTACTGTGTATTGTTATTGTTTTATTATTGTTGTCATGAATCTCTCACTGTACCTAATTTATCAATTAAACCTATCATAGGTATGCATGGATATGAAAAAACACAGTACATACAGGGCTCGGTACTATCATAGTTTCAGGCATCTGCTAGGGGCCTTGGAACGTGTCCTCCCAAGCAAGCAGTATACACCTGTGACGGAATCTCTCCAAAGAGGCGTTCGGGCTGCCGATGGATGTTTTCAATCCCCCTCCTCCTGCCCAGGCTGTGTCCTTGTTCCTCCGGGGCCACATCAGGCTCCTGGGCTGCCCGGGTGGCCATGAGAGGCTTGATCCACCCCATCCAGGCTCTGAAGCCTCGAGCCACACGGAACCACAGCCAGCAGAGGAGAGGAGCTGGCTTTTGGCTGTTTGCCCACCAGCTCTATTGGAGTGATCATTGGAGGGGCTGTCATTAGGTACCTCTTAATGGCTTTATTAAATGTGCCGACTTAAATTTATTTAGTTCCAGGGCTTCTCTGAGCAGCCATAACTATATTTCACATAGTGATTTCTACAAATTAGAAATGTCATTTTTTTTTTCTGAGCCCAAGAATTTCAATGAACCCACGATTCACAACCAAATGTAATCAAGTACGTTTGTGTTTTTTCCCTTTGGCAAGTGTGTGTTCCTTGGGCCTGCAGAGAAACATGCTGCTGCTCTTGGATTGACTGCACAGAGCTGATCGATGGGTCGTCAGGATGTGTCGCTCGTTTGGCTGTTAAGCCCTGAAAGGACTTCACAGCGCTGGGTCCTTACATAATGATATTTAATGTCTGGTCTTGGGTTTGAAGTTAGTTTTCCCAAGTGTTGGTAAACACCCAATTTTGCTCTTCTTTTGCAGTACATCCCCTCAACTTAGTTGATGTGCTTTGGTGGAGGACGATTTGCAGGTGTGGCAGAGTGTCAGTGTGGTGTCTCTGTTCTCATTATGCGCATGTGCTGTGACGTATGTTGGGTGTGTGCTTGTGTGTGTGTTTCAAGTGACCACCTCTGACCGTGGCATTGAAAACCTAAGGAGACGGGAGAAATAAAACACCAATATCCTATTGTTACTCCCTGGGGAAAGGGCAGGAATTCTGGCCAAAGGAAAAGAATTGCAGGAGTTTGCCAGAGCAGTAGAGTAGGGGGAAAATTAGAAATTCATTTATCTTTTAGAGACCCAAAAGGTGTTAAGAGCATAAGATCGAATGTTAAGATCCCAAGATTGCCTGGGTCTGTATCCTGGCATCACTACTTACTACTTCGGTAACCGTGGGTGAATTACTTAAACTCTCTGAGCCTTAGTTTTCCCATCTTTAAAATAAGGCTGATAATACTGGGAATGCAAAATGGGAAGGATATTAATGGTTTCTCCCAGATTTCTTATGAGGAGGTAATGTCAGGTGGTGGCCCTTTGCCTGTTTAGAATGTGCTCACTTTATCTTGGCCATTGTTATGGATTCAAGGGTCACGGTACTGTCCAATGATTGTATCACATAATTCTTTTTTTTTTTAACATTTTTTTATTAGTTTCAGGTGCACAAGACAAAGTAATACTTAGACGTTTATCATTTATATCCCTCACATTGTGTCAACCTTCCTCCCCTCATCTACTACCCCTCTGACATTGCACACAGCCATTACATTTCCACTGTCTCTATTCCTAATGCTGTACTCTGCTTCTTGTAACTATATATACATATATATGTACATATATATATATATATAAAATTATAGTTGGCATTCATTATTGTTCAGCTTCAGGTGTACAGTGCAGTGATCAGGCATCTATATCTTCCCTGAGGAGGTCTCCCAAATGGGACAAGTGTCCATCAGATACCCTACAAAATCTTTACAACATTATTGATTACATTCCCCAAATTGACTTTCGTATCCCCATGGCAATCTTGTGGTTATCGACTGTACTTTTTAATCCCCTCACCTTCCCCCTTCATCCCCACCCCCCTTCCCATCTAGCAACCCTCAGTTTTTCCTCTATGTCTCTGAGACTGTTTCTGATTAGTTCATTCACTTATTCTTTTTTTTAAATTCCGCATATAAGTGAGATCATATGGTATTTGTCTTTGTCTGACTTATTTCACTTAACATAATGTTCTCTAGGTCCATCCATGTTGTGGCAGATGGTAAGATTTCATTCTTCTTTATGGCTGAGTAATACTCCATTGTGTAAATGTACCACAGCTTCTTAATCCAGTCATCTACGGATGGGCATTTCGGCTGTTTCCATATCTTGGCTATTGGCATCACAGAATTCTTAGACAAAGCTAACCCAATGTAACAATGACAGGCTTAAGGACCAAGAAGTGATTCTCTTCCCACCTTCCACAGGCACTGTGGAGTTTGACCTGTGCACAACACATGTCATGTAATAGGGTCTCTGTCCCTCTAAAAACTGAGTAATAATAATAATAATAATAATAATAATAATAATAATAATAAAGTAGCAAGACCTTGCTCTTGAGAGTTCCATAACTCAGACATGAGTAGACAAAAAGATTTCTGAGGTATTTTTCAACATTAAAGTCTGTGATTTGGTGTCTCTTCAAATTTAAAAAAATGGTGATTGTCATCTTCTAACAGCCCCCAGGGACTCTGAGATGAGTCTAATAGCTAAGTCTCCTGTTTGGGGGTTGAGGCCTGTATGTGGAGGAGTTGGGAAATGCACCCAGCACCCACCCCCCATCTCCACCTCAGGTCATCAGGAACCCCCCAGCTGTGTCCCGAAGCTGAAATGAAGTAGAGAAGGATTTCCCAGATAGATAATGACTGACTTCTCAGCAACGTGACAGGATTTGTGTCTTAGGGTGGCTCTCCGCCATGGATAATCATTAATAGCTAATATTTATCATCCTAATAGCTAATATTTATTTAGTGCCTGCTGTTGTGCTAAGTACTTTACGTGCGTGTCTTCCTCAGTCATCACACTCACCTGACAATCTGTGCATTTCGAGAATCCTTCTAATTGTCTGGGAGGAAATGGACTCTGAGTGGGGGGATGTGAGAGACGCATCTGAACCTCGTCTCCGATCGCCTGACTCCACAGCTCAGGCTCTTACCCATGTGTCCCAGGCTCCAGGCTTGGCTCCACCCAGGCCCCGCGTGGTCACGTGGACTCATCCTTTCCTGGATCTCGTTGTCACTCTTCTCATCTGTAACTTGGGGGTGCTGGGCTCCATCTCCAAGACTCTTCCAGTTACAACATTGCATGACTTTAGATGTATGGAATGCTTCATATGCAATGAAACGTTGGTAGAAGGCACGAACATGTAACTCACCTCTCTTCCTCCCTTTTCTCTCCTTTGACTTTCCCTCAAATTACCCGAGGATGGATTGTAGAGAAGAAGTAGATACATGGGTTTTACTGCATTTATTTATTTTTTAAAAATTTAAATGGACCCAAACCAGCCTCCCACACCTTACGGACATTGCTGGTTTCTGTGTCTGATTCTGTCCCCGAGGGGCACCCATCTGTGCCTCCAGTGTTGTCTGACTGCAGTTGTCTGGGGACATTCGACAAGTCTGGGGTGAAGGAAGGCAGCGGTTGTGCTCAGCAGAATATTTTCAGCCACGTTAGAACTGAGACTTGAGGAAAACAGCTAATAATAGCTGTCCCCCTATCAAGCAGAAGCATTTGCGAGTACTTGGGATTGTGTGATAGTAAATGTATGGTATAATTTTACTCAGATTTAGCCTATGGTCCTTTCAGGTTTGATCCTTCGTGGGAGGCTATGAACACTGGAGTGATAAAGCACTGCCTATTCTCTCACAAATGATAGGTGGGGTCAAATGAAGTGTAAAGACACAGCAACGAGGAAAGAAAGGTGAACTAGAAAAATTTCAAGTCCAATCCGCTGAAACGTTTAGTGGAAACCTTTAACTTCTGGGAGATTTTACTCTTTTCCTTTGAACAATGCATAATTCAAATGTAAACTTACCCAATAACTGACTATATTTATAACTAAAATAACATTACAGAGTTTTTGATCTTGACTCAACAATTAATGGCTAAAATGGGAGATAAACAAAATCATTCATCATTCATCCATATACTGCATTATCCACTCAATAATTTTAAGAATTCTCTGAACCGTCCCTCCCCCCAACCCCCACCCCCAACCCCCACCTCACTCCTTTCATTGGTCTGCTTTCAGCTGAGATGTTGCCGCTGGCTCCTTCTCCCTCCAAATCGTGTTGGTGCCTGTGCCGTGTGCTCTCAGAGGCACCCTGTGCTGCTCGGAATGGCACTTCACGCCTTCTATTGCAATTGTTTAATTCTCAGTTGAGAGCTTTGGGCATTTTGCTCAGGAGAATTCTTTGTGTTAAATTATCCCATATGTTGCTCGCTAAATGCCAGTAGGTTGTCTCAGTTATTTGACAACCAAAGGTTCCACCATTCATTTCCAAATGCCCTATATGGGGGAATGTTTTTCCTAGTTGAGAACCAACAGAAGAATGTAAGTTTCATGAAGGCAGACATTATACACGTTTTGCTCAATACTGTATTCTTTGTACCTTGCATGCTGCCTGGCACACAAACAATGGTCAATAAAAGAGCCTTTTATTGAGTGAGTACAGCTCACTCCTGCGTGGTTGGGACTGGTGACTGGTGTGGAGAGACGGGAAGAGAACAAAGCTGTTCCAGGTGCTGGGAGAAGGGAATCCAGGATGTGTGCAGCGCGGTCTGCCAACCAGTTTGCTGCTAATTTTGTTTCTTTCGATCTTTCTTCATATGATCAGGTGACAGAGAAGGGAAAAGGGTAGAGAATAACGAAATGAAGCTATACACCTAATTAGGATAGCATGGGGTCCTCTGGGTCTGTAGGTATTCTCTTGCCAATTTCATCTCATCTACCTTTTGGGAATCTGGAAATAAAATTCATAAATAGAGAAACATGA
This sequence comes from Rhinolophus hipposideros, assembly GCF_964194185.1. Lineage (NCBI taxonomy): Eukaryota > Metazoa > Chordata > Mammalia > Chiroptera > Rhinolophidae > Rhinolophus > Rhinolophus hipposideros. The sequence continues at coordinate 64,134,256 of NC_138060.1, forward strand.
GGGTGTTTTTAGGAGTCATACTAAGATGTCTCTGTAGACAGCTGTTTCTCCCACAGCAGAGAATAACATCTCTACATCAGCCTTTGAAAAGCAGGCACTAAGCCTGATACCTTTTGCAGCCCTCGCTCTGTGACTGGGTCAGAATCATTCATGTAGGATTGTGTCTGAACTTTAGACAGCTGTTTGATACTTTGCCTTCAATTTCTTTATGAGATAAATTAGAAATCAAAAACTTGGATATTTGAAGGCCACCATAAAAATGTATGAGAAGGCAGTTACACTATTTTTTGTCTAGAATGACTTGACTATCATCAGGAGAGAAACAGGTCTACAAATTCTAGAAATACATTTGATGATATAAGTTCAAGTTCACTTTTTCGTTTATAACTAAATTCTTCTCTGTCTTGATATATTTTTGTTTTATGTCCCAAAATTCTCCCTAGACCTCTTCTCAAGATGGAGATACTAGATAACTTGTAGCTCCACTTCTAATTCCCGTTTGCTTCACGGTACGGACTGTGTCCTTTCCGAATTTGTATATTGAAGCCCTGTCTTCCAGTGTGACCATATTAGATGGTGGGGCCTTTGTGGAGACGATTTGGATTAGATGCGGTCACGCAGATGACATGCTTCTGAATGGGGTTAGTGCCCTCTTAAGAGGCAGGAGAGAGCTTACTTCCTCTCTGCTTCCCAAGTCAGGGATACAATCGGAAGTTGGCAGTCTGCAACCTGGAAAAGGGTCCTCACCAGAACCCAAGCATGCTGGCGCCCTCATTTTGGACTTCCAGCCTCCAGAAATGTGAGAAACAGATTTCTACTGTTTACCAGTCACACAGTCTATAATATTTTGTTATAGCAGCCTAAATTAAATCTGCATTTGTGCGCGGATTTTCTTATTTATTGCCAGGACAAACAAGAGTGACATATCCACAGTGAAGTGGTTAGTAGCAAGAAACACATTGTATTTCCACTTGTTCAGCTTCCGACCATATTCCTGATGCCTCCTTACTCTAAGTGAAAAGAATGCAAACCGTTCCAAGGTTCCTCTTGACTTGTCTTACTGTATTATTTTCCACTTTCACCATGATTTCTGACTGTGACCTGTACTTATTTACTTGAATTTATTTACTCTGTTTAGTTTTACTAACCAACTTTGATATCTGTCTCTTTCCTTTTATAATTAGTTGCCCATCTATTGATAATATTGCCCACTCAATATGTAACAGTTACAGGAAGAACAAAGAGTTTCCTGGAATGAACTTCAAAAATAAGGTTCTAAAATAGGCTGTTATGTGGAGTTAGTAGTAGAAACGATACAAAAGTGGTGACGAGCTACACAGCCAAACAACCATGGTTTGGCTTTTGCCAACACCCAGTACTCCTGCGGAGGGAAGAGGAGTCATGAGTGAGATGAGTGAGGAGTGCATGTCCCAAGAGTGGACATGCAAGAATTCTGCTTTTTACCCTGCTTTTCTTTGTCTTGCATTTCCTATCTGTGACAGTTTTATCCCAATATTTGTCCTTTTGATTTTATTGTTCAGGATAGTTTCTCATGATGGGAAACATCAAGTCAAATAGTGTGACAGGATTTGCTGAAGGACTGAGTCAACTTTTGACCACCGAAGGCATTGCTGAATTAATGAGAAAAATTAAAACTCATTTTTCAGAGGTCAGCAGAGGCTCACTTTTGTAATTTGACTTCATGTGATTGATGACTGTTTTCCCACCCTGTATTTTAAGATCTTTGACATTGAAAATCACATGCAACGGAACACCATTTAAGATCAATGACCAGTGTCAGAAAGAAAGACACACTGTTCAGATTTGAGAGGTAGAATTTTTGAAAGAACTGGTGTCAAACAATCTGTGTTGGAATCCTAGCTGTGTGACCTTGGGCATATCATTGAACATTTTAAAGCCTTGTGTTTTTTTTTGTTTTGTTTGTTTTTAGCCTATAAAACTCAGGTCATAAAGTCTTGCTTTATTTCAGTGATCAAATAACATGATTATTGTGAAATTTTACCATCTGTAAGGCACACTGGAAATCTATTGTACTTGTACGTGACAATGTTCTTAGTTTTGTTTTGCTTAAAAGTTTCTCGCAAAACATTAGTCTGGACTAAATTTTCTTTCAAGATCTCAGTTAGTCCTATGTTGGGTCTACCTTTTACAGGTGAGTGCTGTTTAGATATATTTCCTAGGAAATAAGAGACTTCCAAACAAAAGACAAGAACATTTTCCTTTAAACAAAAAGATTCATTATATGCCAGAAAGGTTGACCAGAATTCTGAATAGATAAACATCTCTTTCAGTGATACGGCATTAGTTATTTCTTGCCATCTAGCAAAGGAGTCCAAATTCAGCAGCTTGAAACAACAAATGTTTATCCTCTCAGTTTTCTTGGGTCAAGAATTCTGCTTTATTGGCTGGTCTTGCTCAGCATCCCAGAAGGTTGTAGTCAAGATGTCGGTTGGGGTTACGGTCATCTGAAGGCTTGAGTGTGGCTGTTGGCCGGAAGCTGCAGTTCCTCACTGGCTGAATTTCACTCTATGGGCCTCTCCAGGGGGTTGCTGGAGTGTCTTCACAAAATGGCAGCTGGCGTCCCCAGAGAAGAGAGATCCAAACAGAGGAAGGAGGAAGGAATACTACGTTTTGTGACCTAGTTGCTGAGATCACACACTGCCACTTCCACTAGGGTTGCCAGCCACCACAGAAAATACCCAGTGAAATTCAAATTTCAGATACACTGCAAATAAAATTTTTAGTGTAACTATATTCCATGTATTGTTTGGGATATACTTACACTGAAAAATATTCATCATTTGTCTCAAATTTAACTGGGTATCCTATATATTTTTTCCCCCACTCATGCTACCTTCATTTTAGAAAACATACTGAATCAAACAGGCTAGAGCTACTGCTTTCTTTTCTGTGTATTTCTGTCCTCCGCTTGACACACATACAGTGAAATCTGCCTTCATGCATTCTGTCAATGACGTCGAATTCAGCAGAAAGGATCATATTCAGCAGAAACGATCACCGGTTACTTAAAAAGAACCATTTAGAGTCAAGATCCAGGAATCTCAGCCCTGTTTCCATCCCCCACCCCGAACCCAACCTTGCTTCACTTGGTAGGTCATACTCTGTCTCATTTCCTGTGCAGATTTTAGGTTTAGTAGCCATCAATCTGAGGAATTCCTTCTGCTCCTGCCACCCACTAGTTTATGTCTCTGCTGCAAGCAGGCTGGGGCTGGGCCCGAGTCCAAACCCTGACTTCCATTCACTGTGCTCTTATTGGAGTGGGCTGAGATGGGCACTGACTCCAGAAGGTCCCAAAACTTCTCACGTATCATCAGCGGGTGGGGAGAAGCAAAGGTTTTTCTCTGGGCATTATTTTGATTGTTTATTTTTGGCTTCTGAAAAGGAATTTCTTAAAAGGGGATCATATATAGCTCATAAACCTCAAAAAGAAAGAGCGGGGTGAAAAATACCGCACAAGGTTTTGTTTTCACAATCTCTACGCTCCCCAGACCCCAAACTAGGGAATTCACTGAATGAAGAGAATTTGTTTTCCCACTGTTTCTTCTTGAAAAAGAAGAGATGATTTTGGAAGTCAATGACTTCTTTCAATGCCTGTGATAACTTCTCAAAGTCTGATAAAGTGCTTCATGAAAGCACGGCTCTAGCTGGGTTTTTCTAATGTTCCAGGATAGTTTTCTTACTGATAGAATATAAAGAAAGATTTCAAAAAGTTCAGTGGGAAAAAGCCAGCAGAAATGACCAATTATAGGCACCAAAAAGAAACAACCAAAAAAATAGAACTATTAAAAATTTAAAATGGAATAGCTCATAGTTACATGTGTGTTTGTGTGTATTCCTCTTGTTATCATGGGTGACAGGAAAACAGTATCAGGAAGAATTACTTTAATTATATAATTCAGAATTAACATTTTAACAATACACAAAAATTTTACCATAATTCAGATTTTAGCATGATAATGATTATACATATTTGATAAATACGTTTTTACTTCTCATAATAACAACGAAGATTATATGAAAGTTATTAAACAATTATGAAAAAATATCTAACTTTCCAATATCTGGGCTGTTTCATTTGGCTTCTTTCAGACTGATTTTTTCTTGTTATTTATCATGATTTTTGAGGGAATCCAAAAAGTTATCCGTGTTTTGAAAGTAAATGACCATTTCTGCCCTTTTCATTCTAACACATCCTGTGTTTTTATTGGCTAAGTCTGGCCGCCTAACTTTCTTTTTTACTGTCTATTTATTAGCAAGCAGTTGCTGAGATTGGCCTTCATCTGAAAGGGGAGGGAATTAAGTTCCAACTCTTGGAGTGAGAACTATCAGATAATTGGGGATCTATTTTAAAACTACCATAATGGCTCAGTGGAACAATGTGGATTTTCAAAGCCCACATACACTGGGCTCAAAACCTTCCTCTTCCGTTCGTGAGCTGTGTCATCTTAGATAAGTCACCTGTCCTCTCAGAGCCTCTCTTTTCTTATGTGTAAATTGGGACCAGTTATCTACCTGGCAAGAGGCTACACAAAAGCCATTCCCGGCCTCCTTCCGGTTTGCTGGATCACATCACAGAGGCGACAATTTTGATACTTATATTCCCAGCTTTCTTTGCAGCGAGGGGTGGCCTTATGCCCCAGTTCTGACCTGTGGAAGAGAGTGGAAATATGCTAGAATGTGGGATTCCGAAGGAATGCATTCGCTTTCCTTATAGAAAGGCACAGATCTTTGTTGGCACCAGCACCTGATGGGCAGAATCTAGACCACGTGTCGGGAGGTTATGAAAAAAAGGGTGGGTCGCATTTTCAGCTTCTACAGGGGAGGTGGTCTTTTCTTTTATATATGTAACATTGAGCTTTATAACTAGAAATTACATATATATATATATAAATATATATATAAATATATATATATATATATATATATATATATATATATATATATATATATTTATATATATAGTCTTAATCTCCATTTCTGGTGTAGAGATTCTAAAACCCTTGGATGAGACATGATGATGACAGTGATAAAAGTGTCTTTGTTGTGTTAATTAGGTCCTTTTGGAAAGTTTCTAGGTAACTTAAGCATGGGGCTAGTTGCCAAGGGAACTAACCACGTGGTAAGAAAGGTTGGAAGTTTCAGTCCCACCCATCCACCTCCTGGGAAGGGAGAAGGGCAGGAGACTGAGTTCAGTAGGCAATGGCCAGTGATTGAATCAGTCATGCCCAGGTAACGAAGCCCCCATAAAACCCCAGAAGGATGAGGTTCTGGAGCTTGTGGGTTGGGGAACATGTGGGGTTACTAGGAGAGAAGTGCTCAAAGAGGACAGAGAAGCCCCGAGCCCTTTCCTGTCCCTTGCCCTGTGCATCTCTTCCATCTGCCTACTCCTGAGTTATATCTTTTTATCATCAACTGATAGTCTAGAACAGGGGTGTCCAAACCGCGGCCCGCAATCCGTTTTTAATTGGCCTGCAGCAAATTTCAAAAATATATTTAGTTTAGTTAAATAAACCAGGTGAGGCAATACGTACTTCACGTCGAGTGAGTGGCCTGGCTGTTTGTGTATTTTACTGCATATGGTGAAAAACGTTGAAAAAAGTTTGGACACCCCTGGTCTAGTTAGTAAAATGTTTCTGAGTTCTGTGAGCTTCTGTAACAAATTAATCAAACCCCAGGTAGTCATTGGAATCTCCACTCCACAGCCGGTTCCTAGAAGCCCAGGTGACGACCTGGGCCTGCAATTGGCATCTGAAGTGGGGCGTCTTGTAGGACTGAGCCCTTACTAACAGCAGGGATCTAATCCTATCTCCAGGTAGGTAGTGTCGGAATCAATCTGAATTGTAGGATACCCAGCTGGTGTCAGAGAATTGCTTGGCATAGGGAATAAACCCAGCCAGTGGGATTGGGTACAGACTTGTTAATATAAAATTAATCTATATTTTCAGACTTTATAGACCTTGTAGTTAAATGTCAGACAATCTAAAGAGAGAGTAAGCACAGTCAAGATGTGGAGATAATACCTGAAGCAAAAACCGTTCTGGAAGAGCAGCAGGGGGTGACGTGCATTTCTGCCTCTTAACTTGTTTGGGTAGTTCTCACAGATCACCGAAATGCAGTCCAAGTGGGGGCGGTGTAGCCCAGGTGTTAGAGGACAGCCTCTGTGGTCCCCATTCTGACTGTGATTGGGCAAATTATCTCTCAGGGCTTTGATTTCCTTATCTGTAAAATGGGGCTAATAATAGTAGCTATCTCAAAGGGGCTTTCTTCGGATCAAATACATTTTCTATATAGTAAGAGTAAGAGATCAAAAACAGTTATAATTATTCAGGAGGGACTGAAATATGAAAGTGGGTAAGAAGTGTCCCCGGTGGAGGGAAAGTCTGTCTTTGTACAGCTAATCAAAAAGAACCTTCGGCTCCAGGTGAGCTGTGCCATGCATGTGAGGAATCTGATTGGCTCATCTCTTGGGAAGCATTGGAAGATCCCCATCAGGCTGGTCCCCACAATCTGTATCTAGTAAGCCATCAGTCCGGTGAGGAAGTGAACTGCACCTTAGAAGAGCTGGGTTTGGTCTGTCTCAGTAGCTGTGGCCATAATAAGGCTGCCTGCCAAACTACCCCAACATTAGAGGCTCACAATCATACGCATCTATTTTTGACTCATGCATTTCTGGGTTGGCTGGGCTTGGCTGGGTTCAGGTTTGCTCCAGGAGTTTTACATTTTTCTTAGCTTAGCAACTGGTTACCCAGGATATGTTCTTCTCATGGCAAAAGACAGGAGTCCAAGAGAGCAAACCCGACCATGCAGACACTCAATTTAAAGCCAGTGCTCTTCTCCTGTCTGCTAACATCCCATTGGCCCAGACGAGTCACGTGGCCAAGTCCACAGTCAAAGGGCAGAGGCACACCCTCCCCCACCATGAGGCCATAGCAAGGTGTGGCTGTGCCATCCACCTGCAGGGGAGTGAAGAATGGGGGTCAGCGAGTGCGTCTACCACCCGGCCATCGCTTATCTGAGGCGTTCGCTGGGTATTCATGGGTAAATCACTGCTCCACTCTGGACCTCAGTTTCTTTATTTGCAAAGTGTGAAGAGGTTAAATTAGATCCGCAGTTCTCAGCCAAATATGTATTAGAATCACTTGCGGAAGCTTTTCAAAAACACCAGTTGCCTGGGTCTCACCTATTGGATCAGAAGGCCAATTGGATCAGAATCTCCCAGGGGTAAGTCTCCAGGCCTGATAAGTTTATAAAGCATTCTAGATGATTGTAAGGTACAACCAGGTTTGGGGAGCATTGTGTTTGATAGTTTCCAATGTTTCTTCTGTTCTAAAACTAGTTCAGGTTTTAATAGGCCTGGTTGATTGGCCATCATAACTTGTTTATGCTGATTGATGTCTTCAATAATGGCTGAGTTTCCCCCAAGTAGCAGCAACTATTGTTTTCTCTCTGTCCCTTTGCTCAGACACATCCCTGCGCTCTTGCAGCTGTCTCCCTCCTCCTCTTCCCTTCCACCTACTGCAGTTGCTGGAAAGCTTCCTGAAGTGAGAGCTCTCCCTCCCCTTCCATGTCACTTATTATCCAGATCTTGCCTAAATTGTACTTCCAATGCTACTTCCCTCCTTTGCCACTTAGAACCAGTGTCACCCACCTTCCTGTCAAGGTTGACAGTGATTAGCACACCCCACAGGCTGCCGCTCTTTCCCCACCTACCTCAGTGTCAGTCTGGGCACTGGGATTTGCATTTCCACAGGAGCAACTCTAAGAGCTGTTGTGAGAAAGGGGACTACAAACGTTAAGCATCACCTGTGAATTTCAGAGATGCTAAGAAGAGGTACTGGCATGGGGGGTGGGGCTGGAGATCAAGAAGTTCTCATTTCCCGTAAGAGCTCCACAAATAGCGTGGGGGATTTCTTATAATTCACCATGATCCGATTTTATAACTGTTGGCTCCCTCTGTCAAGTTCCTTGATTTTCTTGCTCACTAAGACGAATTATAATTTGGAATCTGTAAGCGAATGAACCATTCACAGATAGATCTGAAGTCACTGATAAATTAGTTTAATGAGAATTTTCTAATTTTCCTTTTCCTCCTCTCCCTCATCTTTTGTAGTATCTATTTAAAACTTATATTTCATCAATTCTAAGGTGCATTCCTCCCCGCCCCCATGACTTTCATCTCTTTTCAGTAGGGGTGTGTCTCGTGGTTGATGGTGTCTCACAATTCATTGGAAGAAACTTTTTTCTTTCTTGGAGGCACATGCAATAATGGATGACCTATAATTAAAGGATGACTTCTTGGAGACAATGAAATAGAGCGTGGTCAAGGCTTTGTGCTAAGTCTGCTGCATACATTTTCCCACTTAGTCCTCACAGTACTCCATTGATTACTTAATTGATCAGTACGTGTTTTTCTTATCAGCAAATGCTTACTGAGCTGACATTATTAATAATAACAGTTAACGTGTATTGAGCAAGTCCGTTACAAACACGCTCTACATGTAGTACTTGACCCTGGGAGGTAGATGTCGACACTACTCGCATTTTATAGGTCAGAGGTGAAGAGATTTGCCATAGTCCTAAGCTGGTAGGAAGCGCGGTGGAGCCCAAGCCTGGTCCTCTGCCTTCACAGCGCATGCTATATGGTATAACCACCACTCTACAACACCTCAAATGTTGGTTATTACAATTAACATCGGTAAGGTACTTTACCATTTACAATAGGCTTTCACAAACACTGCTTTAATCTTAGCCCAATAACCTGGCAAATGCAAATTCTTTTACATGTTTTGCATTTAAAGATGCAAAACACTGTTAAAACACATTTTTAAAAGCCTACTTTATTTATTTATTTATTTTTATTTTATTTATTTATTTTTTTAATTAAAGTTTATTGGGGTGACAATGGTTGGTAAAGTTATATAGGCTTCAAGTGTACAATTCTGTAATACATCATCTGTATATCACATTGTGTGTTCATAGGCTATTTCAATACAGAAGAACAAGCTCTATGTCCCTAAATACAAACCAGCAGAGCTCTCAGAGAATAACAGAAGAACTATTCTCACAGACATATCTAGCTGTTACATCTCGCTCCAGGCTCCAATAAGCCTTTCTGTGTTACCCCTTCTCTATCGGTCTCTGATACTTCCCAAATTGCATAAAAAATGAAATACCAAGTTTCTAAATATTGGGCACATCCAAAGAAAGGCTTGTTCTGAAAGCTATTTTTTTTCCTAATGATTATTTGAGATCATGTTGTTCCTATAAGAAATTATCATTTAGCTTTAGAGTTTAACCTCTTGTATCAATCTGAACTCACAGACCCGAGCTTGTCCTTTCATACGTAAAAGCCTACTTTAAAAGGTATTAACAAACCAATGAAACACACTGGGGGAAGTTAAGAAGTTGGACCTGTTTCATTTACTTCATTAGCGCCCAATAAATAAAAGCTGGGTCAGAGTTCATGCTAATTACTATGGGAAAGAGAGTTGTGTACTTGCTTATAGAAAAGCAAACTATTGCAATGTATGAGCTTTGACTCTGAAATCAAATTCTGCATTTCTAACTAATTAAGGAAAACACCATCCAAACCAAATGGATTTTAAAGAGAATGCATAATAATGTTGTAAAATGGATAGTTGGAGTTGGTAAATATGATAAATGAATTTAGGCCAACCACTCTTGTATATAGCTTTGGTTTTATAGGGAATGACCTGAAAATTCAGGATATTAATGTATTTGGGTTAAGTCTACTGTTTTGTCATTCCAGTGATTTATGGCCAACAAAGAAATCCCAACAAAAGGGACTGTGAGTGAACAGGAGAATTATAGTTAGATTGACGTTGCTTTCAAATAATTCTATTCCTTCCATCTATTAAATAACCTAGAACTATCATAAAGCCACAGAATCATAGGATTCTAGAAATAGTGAGGCCCCCAGGAGGTTGAATATTTCGCCTTACACAGGTAGAAGCATGAGCTCGCTGACAGCTGTCATTATTTCACTGCATTTCTTCTTTGCTGGGTGGCTTCTTTTTTATTAATATGTTGTATCTTGTAAATCTTCATAGGTATTTAACCTGGGTTGATCACTTTTGGAAACTCGTATTTTCTGGACTATCCCCTCTGACCCCTGGAAGTGAAAATGTGATATCTAACTTGAACAAAGGGCTAGAAATCTTGCTATTTTGAAAATGGGACATCCTTCCCCAAAGTACACCATGATTTATGCAAGAGATGAATTATGTTTGGCCCTAGACGATTGCCTTTTAATCAAGGATGTCAAGGGTGAATGAGACATGTACCAGCTGGTTAAAGAGTTAATAACTAAGATGAGTAAATTAAATCTTTTTAATCCAACCCCAGACATTTCCTTCTTCCTGTCTTTAGTCTATGTGGGATAAAAACAGATCCCCACAAAAAGCCTTTGTAGCTCAAGTGACAGGCAGTAATTCCTTACCTCTAGTTTAGAGAATAGCAACATTTCGTTAGAATCCATTGTAAAATATTTTTCTTTTTTTAATAACACAACATATTGTCATGAAATTATAATAGATTTAGGACTGGACTGTACCTCAGAGATCATCCATTCCAGTTCCTTTTTTGCAAATGAGAAATTTTGTTACTGGAGCGACTAAATACCTTCCCAAGAGCATAGAGCCAACTAGTGTCAGAGGTAAGGCTATAACCCTGGTCTCCTGAATCTTAGCTTAATTTCCCCCCGAAATCTTTCAGTTCATATTGGCAACTTCTTGCAAATAAGAATAATGTCCATGAAACTCTTTTTCTTGGGAAAATAGCAAAAGATCTGAACTAGGTAGCGAAAGAGATTTCTTTTTAATAGAAGGCTTCAAAAATGACCTTTAAGGGTATTTTCCATATTTCTGATCAGTTGGTGCAATAATCTCTAGCTGAAGAAAAGGGCATGCAAAGAGCAGAGCCATAATAGAGGAATTACTTTGGCAATTACCATTACAATTACGAGTCCACCTTTGAAAAATAGATGGAAAAATTAGTAATGGAAAGAGTCAGCATTACAGCCTATGAGAAGACCAGAAATATCAATACCAAACTTCTAGGCCATTCCATTGTATTCTCTGGTTGAAATATAATGGAAACCAAACACACAGTGCCTTTTGCCCACTGGAGAAAATAGTATTTTCTATGTAGTTACATGCTACTAAACCTGAAGAATTATTGGGTATCTTTTCAATACCATGAGCTACAGCCTTGTTATCTCCAAAATGGAAGTGATACAACCTGAGCAGCCTACCGCACACAATAAACATAAGTTTAATAAACGCCCTGACTGAGAAACCATGGGGCCAACCATGGTTGACCATGAATGAAATGTTGGAGCTCTGTTGGGACTTTCTCTTAATGAGAGTAGCTTTTATTTGCATTTCTGTAGACTGTTTTATTGAACCTGATCCCAGCCTTCCAGTTCTAAGTAGGGTATAAAGGAAGACAAAGCACATACTGCTGGAGGTGAAAAAGCTTCTGGTCACTTTCCTTTCACCTGTTCAGCTTAGGTAACTGAGCGAGAGAAATTACCACATGACCCAGAGAGCATGCCTTCAACACTTCCTCCAAAACACAGCCTTTGTTCTGACCATGATGGCACCACAAACAGAGCTCTTGGCACAGCAATACGCCCACTGGACCAGGTCAACCTTTTACTTAAGCAGGTGAAATTTGCTTTAGCTTCCATTATCTGCTAAGAATGCAATGAGAGAAAAAAATACAGTTTCTCAGGCATCCATTTTTCCAGATAGCCAAGTCCCTAACGTTTCCCAGAATCAAGAATTTGGGTTTGGGTGGAGTATCAGTGGTGAAAGGTCTTCATGGCTCTGCCTCCATTAGTTCACATTGCCACGTGGGACCGTGACAGTTGTTTCGCCCTCCTTCTCTGTTTCTCCTTGGAGGAGAAAGGCAGTGTCTCTCACAGTAATTTACCGGTTAGGGATATCTGCAGAACAAATGAAACCATTGTCTGTGGAGTTAACCCTCCAAGTAAAGAAGCTGTGAGAATCTAGGTAACATTCAGAGTTTGAATTCGTAGTCCCAGAGTTCGAACTGTAGCTCTCCTGTGCCGGGCTGCGCCTGAGGATTCTGCAGATGGAAAGGTGGCAGTTCTCTCCCTGGTTAGGCCGTGGGGCTAAGTGGACACGCCTCTTGGCTCCGCGCCAGGGCTTTTTCTACCTAAGTAGAAATTGTCATCACTGACATCTTAACCAGAGCCTTGGAACAGCTTCTCACTTCCAGTTTACAATATGACTCTACCTGGGCAGGTGATTTAAAGGCAGATCAAATAAAACTATTTATACCATGTAGCACCATTTTAGATGAAATGTATTTCTTCATTCATTAACAGAAAATTCAGCTAAAATTTTGAAGAGTGTGCTTTCCCCCAATCTGAAGTTGTCTTCATGTCAGCCCAGCTCTGCCACTCAGCATTTCTGCGTTCCAGTTCACCCTCTGCGGAGAGGGCCAGAAATGTTGTAAGAATAATGAAGCCGCCCTTGGTTCAGATAATCCCCGGGCCTAAAAAACGCCCCATGAGCTCTAAAGAATGAGTCTTTCGGTGGGCTGCGTGTTGCTGAGATTTATGCAGGAACAATTTAGTTCTGCTTCCCTGCTCACCCTGTAACGAAATTCAGTTGTTTTTGGGGTTTTCTTTTAATCATCCTCGACCACATCAGATCCTTGATTTCAGACTGAGGCTTTGAGGTTTGAGAATGCGTGCTGCTGCCTGCTATAAGTGGGGGTTCCAGTTCAATCTAAGAATATCTGAAATTGCCTTAAGCTGTAATCAGAGTACAGGAGCAAGTGTCAGAGTATTTCTGTCTGTAATGGAAATAACCAGAGAAATGCAAAAAATGTTTCTCTAGTCTGCTCTAACCAATTCCATTTTAGATTCCAAGGCAACTGTCAATTTAATAGCAGGGCCCCTTTAAGCAGAAGTTTTGACTTGCAATGAATTTAACCGGCTGCAGGCTGTTGAACGACTGACTGGATGACAGCTCCCTCTCTCCTTTGTTGAAAGCATTGAAAATGGAAATCACATAGTTTAAAATTCCTGGTTATTTTACCTCCCTAACCTCACTGCTCTAACCCATTGGGAGAAACCGTGCTTTCGGAAGAATGTCTCAATTTTGGTTTCCTTAGAAGCAGACCCTAAGAAAAGAATTTGACAGAAAGTAGCTATTTGGGAGGTGATCCCTGGAAATACCAGTCCAGGTTTGAGGAAGTGAGACAAGGAAGGAGCCAGGAAAGTGTTTGTGATCAGGCAGATCAGAACCGTGGGTGACTGGAGCCTATTCTCACTGGAGGTCTGGGGACTGGTATCTGGGGACAGGCATCCTGCCTCCTCAGGGGAGGCGGGAGAGGCCGCCGTATTTATGGAACAGCTCCAACTGACACCAGATTGTGGTTGAGAGCTGCTGTTGGGAAGAGTGTGCAACTTATTCCCCATAAGTCTGATTCTATCACTGATGTCATCTGAACTTCGTTTTCCCCTGTGCAAGGTGGAGACGACTCTGGCTTGGGAAGATTGTAGTAAGAGTTCGATGCACTAATGTACTGAAGTGCTTTGTAAGTGACAAAGTCACTCTACAGGTGTTATTTGTTATTAATTCAGATAAATACGTCCTCCATTCTCCTAGGGAGTGATAGGTCTTAGCAAGACATTAAGACATACGCAGATAAATTTCACAAGAGTGTGAGATACATGCCAGTTAGAGAGGAGCACAGTGGGTGGGGGCCACAGGTGTTGGAGCTCCAGCCATGGCTCTGCCACTTATTAGCTGTCTGACCTTGGGCAATTTACTCACCCTCCCTGAGTCTCAGTTTTCTCATGTACGAAATGGGCCTGACAGAATTGTGTGTGTCGTCATAACGCACATTAGATTAGATAATGCATGTAAAGTGCTTAGTAGTTATTAAGTGGTGGTATTGCCATCATTGCTGTCATCATTATTCTTATGTGCTCCTACTCATCGTATAATTCCCAGGAGGCAGAGGTCACAACCTACGTGGAATGTGATGGGCTCCAGGAAGAGCATCCTGAGAGGAGAGTGCCTAGGAGAACTCTTAGCAAACCCTCCTCTTGTCAGTGTTAGGAAACTCCTGCTATTCATGGATAAGGTTACGTGACTGGGCAGGACAGTGGGCAGGGCTCTGCCAGGCCGAGATGACGAGGAAGGACGTCTGTGTGGAAGGAGGAGCTGGTGGAAGCAGCCGGCGGGCACAGCAGGCGGGTGGTGGGGAAGGTGGTGTAGGAGCACGGGGTGTTCACAAGAGCGCGCTGTGGGGGGTCTGCCACGGAGGACGGGGCCGGGGGTCACCTGTGGGGTGGGAGACAGGGGCGGCTTCCCGCAGCCGATGCCCCGAGTCAGTGCCCGCTGCTCCCAGGCTGATGCTTCATCCGAGCGCGGCGGCCCCTTCGGGCCTGAGCTTCACCTCCGCCTCCTCGCGGGCCCTTCGCTCGCTCGTGTCGTCGCCGCGACCCCGGCATCCGCTGGCCGCCGCCCCTCGCTGACCCTTCTCCTGGCCCGTCTGTCCCAGCCCGCCGCCAGCGGTCCCTCCTGCCGCGGCGCCGGTGGCACCTGCTGCCGAGGAGGGAGCCACGCGGGCCCGTGGCGTGGGCCGTGCCCGCGGGTCGCTGGTGGCTTTCTCCAGGTCGCCAGCTCTGGTCAGCGGGGAAGGGGCCAGGCCGGGTCTGGCGACCTTCGCGGCGCGGGGCTGCGCTGCCCACGGACACCCGGAGCCTCCAGGTGGGGACAGTGGAAGGAAGGCTGCCCTGGTCTGCGACGCTTCGGAGGTCGCCGGCTTGCGCGCCTTCAGTTCCTTCGTGATTCACCTCCACCTCGAGCTCCAAGTCGCCAGGCACAGTTTCAGTTCCACCTTCGCCAGGAATTCGCTGTGGGACTTGGGGCGAGTCTGTTCCTCTCTCTGTGACGCCCAGGGCAACGGGCGTGGGGCAGAGGCCGCACCAGCGTTATTTCAGTCAGTGCTCACGCCAACCTGTGACGTGGGACTGTGCCGGCCCCTCTTTTCAGATGATTAAGGTGAGGCCCAGCGAGTGCGGTGGAGTCACAGGCCCAGGGCCCCAGAGCACACAAGTGACAGGTCAGCATTGCCGGGCTCCAAGGCTTTTGAGCTTAATTTCACCATTATGCTTTATTTCCGTTTCTTTAAGTCCCAGCCCCTTCGGCCTTAAATGAAGAGTTGCAATTGGGATCTCAGATGCTTTCCAAGCATGTGACCCTTCTCTGAGAACACATGTTATTTCAGGCATGAAGCTGACACCTGTAATTTGTCACCTAGCGGCAGTCAGCCTGGCCTGTAGCTAACACCACCCCAGTTTCCCTGAGTAAACTGTCTTACCACCACTCTCACCTGGCAGAATTGTGGGGGGGTAAGGGGATGGGGTATGGAGGGGCTGACCTCCCCGAGGGGTGCGCGTGTGACCCAGGACCTGGCCGAGCTCACATTTCATCCTTGGTCCACAGTGCTTGGGTCAGGCTTGGTCGCGTGACTTACTTCAGGCGGTAATTAACCATGCTCAGGACTTTTATTCTGACTTGTAGGGAAAAGACGGGCTCGGTACTCACTTGCTTTGTGATTGAACCTGGGACGATGTGGGCAGTCAGTCATCCGTGTGCTACTGTGGAACCTGGGAATCAGCCAGCGCAGGGCAGAGCTCAGCCCCAGGAGCAAAGGACTGGGTCCCTGTGACATTGTGTTACCGCATGAATCCTCCCTTACCTGAAGCCAGGCCTAAGGCTGGACTCTCCAGATAATTGAACCAATGTTTTCCCTTTTGGTGGTTTAGTTTTCTGTTACTGGCCACCAAACGATAAGATGAGATTATGGGGTTTTTTTTTCCCCCTTTTGTTACAAACTTTCTAAAATCTGAATTGAACAAGCAGTTTCTTCCTGATCAGGCCCAGCCAGAGTACATCAACCTTGAGTCATCTCTATTTATTGTAGGGAATATATTATTCGAGTGGATGAAAAGGTACCTAATTTGTCAGGTGATAAAATGCCCATTGAGTGGCACAATGAAACTTAAGGACTCCCTGCGCCCGAGGGCTCCTGATCAGAGCTTGCCTGCCGAGTGTCATTGCTGATTGTCACTGTGCATTTCAGGAAAGTTAGCGGCTGACTGTGATGTCTGTTGGCTTTACGTGACAACTCATTTCTGTCCCCTCCATGTCTTTGTAATTACATTTGAACTTTCAAAGCAAAGATCATTTCTGTTAAGACAGTATGACTTGATCGAAAGAATTATCTCTGTACTTTTATAAAAGTCATTATATTTCATTGAGCCATGGAATTTTAAGGTTGAAAGAGACCTTTAGAGATGGCTTCCCCCCACCCCCACCCCTAATTTCCTAGGTGAGGGAATGGCTGGCAGACGTCGGCAGAGTCACGCAGTAGTTAGGGGTCAGGGGCTGGAATCAAGGTCTTCTGACCTCCCCCCAGGATAATTTCCACCACCCCACCCCCCTTCTCCTGACCCTGTCCTGATAAATATATTACGTGAACACAAACTACCAAAGCCTGAGAGGCAGGGCAAGTAATTGCAAGTCTACACGATGAAAATTCATTCTCATTCATACCATCTCTGCTCTTTTTTTTTGCAACCAGAGCCAATCCAATCACAACACCTACTGGAAGTTAATGTAAGGGAGGAGACAACTTAGGCACTTTTCCCTAGAAATTAAGGAATTTGTGATGGGTTTTGGTGTTTTCTAGAAAATCACTTGCTAAGTACAGGTGATTCTTGAGTGTTCCCTATAGGAGATTTGATCCGTAACTCTGCCTGGAAATACTGTCACAACTTCAATTTGTGCCATTAACTACGCCTGAAAATTAGATTACAATTTTCCATTATATTCTGTAAGTTTATCTATTTCTCCACCTCAAAATCCCTTCATGCACCAAGGCTTTTTTCTTCTCCTTTTTTGAATTTCTTTTTTCCTCAGTTTTATTCAAAAATAATAGTTTGATTTACATATATTGTGAAATGATTACTACAATAGGTATCTGCATTTTATACAGATACAATGAAAAGAAAAAAAGCAATTTCTCTTGTGTGGAGAACTCTTAGGATCTGCTCCTCCACAACTTTCCTATTTATTACACAGCAGTGCTAGCTGTGGTCATGCTGCTGACAGTACATGCCTGGTACTTACTTATCTTATAACCAAAAGTTTGTACCTTTTGACAACCTTCCTCCAATTTCTCCTTCCCTTACCACCCCCGCCTCTGGTAACCACAAATCTGATCTCTTATTTTTTTAATGAGTCTGGGAAGTTTTTAAAAAATTAGATTCTGCATGCAGCGGAGAGATGTCTTGGCTATTATAAATAATACTGCATTGAACGTGGGGGTGTGCACCCAGATTTTAGCCATGTAATGTTTACTGGCAACGGCAGACACTCATAGTTATTTTTAGAATCACTGAGTGCATTGTAGGTTAAAGCCACTTAGCAATTAGCAAGACTGCAGCAATGTTATGGTGAGTTAATTCATCACTAAGGGTTTCCTCCCACCTAGGAACTTTATTTGTACACTGCTTTCAGTGATTTGTCAGAAATAAGAAATCAGAGGAGAATCAAAAGGGAGACCAATGGGAGACATAGAAGCCCAGATACTTCTTTGGATTTATAAGGACACGCTTTTAAAGGTTGGCCTTCACGTCAGTGACGGTAAATAAATGACAGTGCCAACAACCGTCCCTGAGGTTGGTTAACCGAGGTCACCAGCTGTCACACCGTCTCTCGGAGCGAGGAGGGACAGCTGCAGAAACTACCCTTTGAAAATGGACATGTGCATGTGCTGGCCCTTTTCCATTGTCTCTGAAAAGTGTGACATACACTGCAGTGTGTCAGCACACCGGGAAGGCGAGGCTTATGGTTCCTGAAAAGCCAAGCCCTTGATAGTCTGGTGTGACCGTGGAAAGGGAGAGCCTCAGTTCAGAATTAGAAGCTTGTAAAGCCAATTAGAGGTTGATACTAACTGAAATAATCACACCACAAATATGTGTTCAATGCTCGATCATTGTTAGCAGCATTAAGGTCACAAGAAGAAGAAGACAAGAACTTCCGGGTGCTATCAAATGAAAGCTCAGTGTCATTTTTCTTCCAGTAAGAGGACATGGCAATGATTGTCCATTTTCCTTAGACGACTATGCGAACGATACTATTCATCATGACAGACAAGGTTTTTCCGCAAAAGTCGTAAGCTCAGGGCCCAGTTCTGTTTTATGGAAAAGCTGTGGAATCCTGTAAAAACTTCTGTCTGGCGAGAAGGAAAACACCCCACTCTCAGCTCGTGGTAAAGGTACTTTATGGACTTGAAATATTGGAGGTGAACAGGCAAGTTTCCTGCCGATTTAGTGTCTGTCTCTGCTGCTTTCTAATGCTTCACACAGGGAAGAAAAGAGGGCCTGCTGTTAGCAGGAACCGCCCCCAACCCCCAGAGCCCCAGGTGGGCTGGAAGGGCGGCAGGAGGCTAGCAGGGGATGGCTGGTTCGCAGAGCTGGCAGGCCTTCTAAGGATGGCTGTGTTAGCCACACGGAAAGACCCTCCAGAGCCTGTTCCCCAAACCACTACAACAAAAGCGGCACCACAACAGAAAACCTCCCCGACAGTGGGAGAAGGGAGAGGAGCTGGATTATGGGCCCCCAGTCACATCTGACAGGTAGGCCTGATGCCAGCTCTCACTGAGAACCTGCCACCCCAAGGTCTTTTGGGACCCATAGCCCTACAGACTAAGTCATACCAGAGTTGGCCTTTAGCTGAGGTCTGTGCAGCTGTGTGGACCCTTATTTGAACCCTTCTCTAAAACCATAGAAGGTCCAAGTTAGAAGGGACCACCTCTCCCAGCTAGTTAAAACCCTTCATTTTGAAGATGACATGATCGATGCAATCTTCAACAAATACTTACTGAGCCTCTGTTGGCCGGCAGGCTTCATTGCCTCAAAACCCAGAATGGTTATTTACTGATGGAGCAACAACTGGGTGCCAGGCGTGGTGTTAAATTAATAAGATGTCTGTAGTACCAGCCCTTTGGGAGTTTTCAGTCTCTGGAGGAGACAGACAGTAAGCAAATAAATAGAGAACATATGAATTGTTGTAAGTACGAAGAAGAAAACAAGCATGGTATCAGAGAATAATAGGAGGAAGGGGAAACTGAGGCCAAGAGGTGGGTCGTGACTAGTTCTAGGCCACGTTCCAGAAGGTAATGGTTGGTAGGGATTGTTCACTGAATTGGCAGGTGATTACTGAGCTCTTACTCTGCACCAGAACTGGCCTAGGCACTGGTGGTGAACAGGGAAAACAACACAGAAGAAAGTCCCCGACGTGATGGACCTTAAATTTTAATTTGGAGGGACAGACAACAAATGAATGAGCAAATAAGATATATAGTATATCCGCTATTTCTAATTACCGTGGAGATCGTAAGAAAAAGGGAAAGGGGGTGAGGAGTACCAGGTGGGGGGTGACTTGGCTATTTTAAGTTGCTTGATCAAAGAAGACCCCCTTTCCCCGGGAAAGTGACATTTGAGCAGATACGTGAAGGAGGGGAGGGAATGAGCTATGTGGGTATGTGAAGGCAGAGCACACTAGACCTGCCCTAGGAGTAGGCTCTAGCCAGAGGTGGCTGCTCACATTTAAAGTAATTAAATACAATTAAAAATTCAATTTCTTGGTTGTGCCAGGCACATTTCAAGTGATCAAAAACTACAGCTGTCCAGAGGCTGCCATTTTGGACAGCACAGGTCTAGAACATTTCCAAAATCCAGAAAGTTCTGTTGGGTAGAGAGAGGGATGAGGTCATGTGCAAAGATTTTCAGCTGAAAGAGAGCTTGGTGTGTTTGGCCGGCAGCCTGAAGTCTGGTGTGGTAAGAATGAAAGGTCATTGTGTGCGTAGGATAGGAGGAGACCCCAAAGTTGGTTGGCAGAGTGATGGGAGCTCATTTTGCGCCTCAAAGGCAATTGTAAGAACATGAGTGAAATGGAAGGACATTGGAGGGTTTTGAGCTAAGGAATTATGTGCTCAGTCTCATATTTTAAGAGAATCATTCTAGGTACTCCATGAACAATAAATTGTTGGGTACAAGAAGACCAGTTAGGAGAGTCTTGCCCTCAGTGAAGCAAGAGATAATGGTTATTTGATCCAGGTGAGAACCATTCAGATTCTGGATATTTATAAAACAGATCCTATAGCACTCACCAATAATTCAACCTCGAGGTGATGGTGACGTGGATTGGGTTTGTGTTATTGGAGGTGGTGAAAGTAGTCAGATTCTGATTTTACGCTCAAGGTAGATCCAACAGGATTTGCCAGTAGAACCTATAAGTGGTACGAGGGGAAGAGAGGAGTCTGGGATGACTCCAAGGTTTGAGGTTTGAACAAGTGAAGGACTGAGTTCCTCTTAACAGACATGGGGGAGATTGGGGGTAGAACATGTTTTGGGGAAAGATCAGGGGCCCAGTTTTGAACATATTAACTTTGAGATACCTGTTAGACATCAGGGTAGAGATATCAAGTAAGTGGCTTTAGATCAGAGACTGGAATTGAGGAGCGCAGTCTGAACTGGGGATAGCGGTTTCGGAGCCACGAATGAGCAGATGACAGGTACAACCCTGAGACTGGAGTGAGTGTGGACAGAGAAGAGGTGTGAGAACTCAGTCTCAGGTCACTCCGTTGGGAAGCGGTCAGGGAGGTAAGGAGAAACCAGCACGGAGACTGAGAAGGACTGGTCAGTACAGTCGGAGGAAAACCAAGAGGGTGTAATGCCTTGTAAGCCAAGGAAAGAAACCATTTCCAGGAGAAGGAGATCACCTGTGCCAGGTGCTGCTCAACCTTCAAGTACAATGATGGGAACTTATAATCAACCACTTGATTTAGCAGCAGGGAAGCCATTGGTGTCTTTGTCAAAAACAGTTTCAGGAAGTGGATTTGATGGAGAGAATAGGAGGCAATAAAGTAGTAAATGGCAGCTGAGAACTGAGGTGGTAGTTGGGGGAGAAATAGGTCAAGATTGTCCAGTTGGAAGAAATCACAGCACATTTAAATGCAGACGAGGATCATTCAGTCGAGAGGGAAATTTTAATTATACATGAAAGTGAGGCAGCGATTGTAGGGCAGGATCCTAAAGGAGGCCATGGGGAGGATGTAGTGTTCCTTCCAGAGCAACGGATTAGGTCGGAGCCCGGACACTTACTCCAGGACTCACCAATAATTCAGCTGAGTAGCAGGAGGGAAGGCGCAGCATGTGGCCACAGATGCAGATGGGCCTATAGCTGTGCTGAGAATTTGTGGAATTTCTCTTCTGATTGGGTCTAATTCCCAGTGAAATAGAGAGTAAGGCCACGAGAGTGAAGGAGTGGGAGCGTTGGCAGGTTGGCGAGAGAGAAAGCGTGAAATGGTTCTCTCTCAGAGAGGAAATGATTGAGAAATGCAGTAGAATTACTGGGCACCACGGAGGCCCTTTGGAGATCAGTGGTCATGAACTTAAGAGCAAGGCGTTGTTAGTGGTCATCGTGCCCTCCCCTGCCCAGCCATGGTCAGCTGTGCACGTATAAATTCAGGGTTGTAAAAAGTTGGAGTTAGCTAGGGTGGCTTTGGTTGAGTGGACGAAAACAAGAGGGGGCAAGGAGGTGGGATTTGTATGTCTGTCAAGGAAGGGAATGATGCACCAGGAATGAAGCTGGGAAGGAAGGAAGTGAAGCCACGGTAGGTGTAACAGACAGGACAGTGGTGTGAGGACTAATGTGTTGCTCTCCTGGGTGGGTACAAAGAATAATCGGAGGGAGTGCAAATGATCAGAGGTGGGTGGTGAGTGGGATGAGTGAAAAGGGGGGTCTGGAAGGCTGTTAGGAATGCCACAGTGCAGAGTGTGGTGTGGGGTGGCTGAGGTCAGCCAGGGGACAAGGTCACTGAAAGAGCGGAAGTCAAGGAACTAAGAGGCCGGGCAATCAGAAGGGTTATCTACATGGATAGTAAAGTCACCAGGAATCATGACAGGAGTAATATTAGAGAAGGTGACAGTGAGTGGGACCTGCAGTATCCCCGAATAATGGGGAGTGACCTGGGTGGTCTGTAGAAGCCGGGAACAGGGAGGATTATGCATGCAATAGCCAGACAGAGGAGTGTTTTATGGACGTGGGAAGGAGGATGGTCTTTACGTAGAACAAAGCACAAGCCACCTATTCTCTCCCTAAACACCGTTGTCTTCTCGTATAACTAGGGTTTCTTCTAGGTGAGGGGCGAGGCCTGGGTTCTGCTCCCCACCAGAGGAAGCTGGCACTGCCCTTACCTTTGTCAGTTGAGGACAATACTGTGTGCTGGCATTCCTGGGTCCCAAGACGGAACAGACACGTAATTGTAGGAGATACTGGTGAAAGCTTCAGTTCCAGAATCAGAGATTTTTATCAGAAGGGAAAGTTCTTCCTTACAGTCAAAATCCAAATGATAAATGTAGCAGGGAGGATGGAATTACAAAATCATTATTTGGCGAACACCATAATAATAACTGATCCACGGATGGTAACACTGGGGGTGGCGGTGAAAGTTTAAGAATAACAAGAATTTACATCGTCTCAACGTATTTCCCTATGAGATCATTACAAAGAGTAAAAGAGTGACTTACCGTGGAGAAATCTGGTAGGCGTTACCTTAACCAAATGATCTCATTGGTTGATGGGACGTATTAAAAGCGCGAGCACCTACCTTCTGAGGGGATACACCAAGGGGAGCTTGGCATCATTCTTACGTATTCCTGCCCAAAGTACATGATGTGAATCTCATTATTTAGAGAGTGTGGCAGAACCAAATCAAAGGACTTTCCATAAACTAAGTGGCCTGTCCTCTTCAAATATGTCAATGTCATGCATTACGGAGAAAGAGTCAAGAACTATTTCAGATTAAAGGAGATTAAAAAGACATGTAAACTAAATGAAACACATGACCTGGGCTTTTGGATTTGCTTAAAGAACATTATTGGGGCAACTGAAAAAAAAATCCGAATAAGGGGTTTAGATTATAGTATTTTATCAGTAGTAATTGTAAATTGCTCTGTGGTCATGCACAAGACTATTCTTATTTTTTATGCTTAAAACACCTCAGAGAATATTCTTATTTTTAGGAAGTACATATTGAATTATTTAAGGATAAAAGGACATCTTATCTGAAACTTACTCTTAAGTGGGTCAAACAGTGAAAGAGAGAGAAATGCAGTAAAACGTTCTCATTTGAAGGATCTGGGTAAAAAGTATCCGGGAATTATTTGTGCTTTCTTGCAACTTTCATGCAAGTCTTAATTATGCAAAATTTTAAAAAATGTAAGGTGTTTAAGTCATTGAGTCATTACCCTGCTAAACTACTGTCGGTGTCTGAGTGTTTGTTTCTTCATTTGTTTGTCTTCATTCCTTTGTTGTTTTGTTTTATATACCATAATTAGTGAAATCAGATGGTTCTAGACTTTTCCTGTCTGACTTATATCACTTAGCATAATAATCTCGAGATCCATCCCTGTTGTTGCAAATGGCACTATGTCATCTTATGGCAGAATAGTATTCCATTGTGTGTATATATACATACCTCATCTTCTTTATCCAATCATCCATGGAAGGACACTTTGGTTGTTTCCATGTCTTGGCCACCATAAATCAAGCTGCAGTGAACATCAGAGCACATATGTCTTTACGGATAAATGTTTTCATATATTTTTGGTAGATACCCAGGAAAGGGATTGCTGGGTAATGTGGTAATTCTATTCTTAATTTGTTGAGGAACCTCCACACTGCCTTCCATAGCGGCTGCACCAACAGTGTATGAGGGTTCCTTTTTCTCCACAGTCCTCAGCGTTCTTAAGCCACATTGTCTCTCTCCACTCCATCCCAAGGATGTGTTGACTATTAAGGAGAGTTTCTAGTACCCGTAACAGAGCGCTGGGTCTAGAATCAAGAAACTGGAATCTGAATTCTGGCTCAATAGTTGTGCAGTCTTTGATAAATCATTTTCCTCTGTTTGACTGCAAACCCTGTCTGGGATGTTACAGGTTTGGACTAAGTGATCTTTCTTCATCCCTCCCAGAGCACTCTTTATGATCCTCTTATGTCCTTTGGATATTTAAGTAACTGAATCTTTCTGGCTGTGGCTCATGAAGACTCTCTGCCATATAATAAATTCCACTTGATGTGCCCACAATGAATTCACATCAGAGAAATTTTCAATGTCGGGTTCTTTGTTTGTTTGCTTGCTGTTGTTGCTGTTGTTGTAAAGGATGAAAAAGCCAAGCAAAACATTCAACAAAATTACTCAGCTTGTGATTTCGTTTACTAGCTTTCTCATACAGAAAATTTAGGTAAACAAACTTTATATTGGGAACAGTTTTCTTGGTGTAACAAATAAGCCTTAGAAGAGTTAATCACTCAGCAAATAAGCCTTTTTTGCTGAGTTTGGTTTATTTCCCAAACCTCCAGGCATGTGTGTATTCCCAGCCTGCAGGATGCAGGATGCCATGAACGGCCTAATGGAAACAGCTAGGAACGGGGGACCCGAGCTCAGCTACAGCACAAACCCCACAGCAGCTTCACGCCTTGATTTTTGCCTGGGGGTGGTTCCCTAGCCATTGCCCTCCTTCCTTCTGAAATAGAGGTAATGAGGCTTGAACCACCCTTGCCTCTCAGAAGTGCTGCTAGGGGGAGATTTAAGTAACAGAGCGTCCTCATCAGAGCACAGTCAGCTCCGGCTACAAAACCCACAGCGAGGGTCTGAGTCGTTCCGTATTAGCACAATGTAGGATGTACTGTGGAGAGATGTGAGGGGGAAGGGAATCCATTACCCTCTCTCCCCCACACCACTTGTTCTTGCCTGAGTATTGTATTTTCTTTCTAGCACTTACCCTAAGCTGCGATTAATTAACTTGTTATTTAACTTATTTATAAATCAGTTGCCCCTGGAGAACCTAAGTCCACGGAGGTCAAGGAGCAAGTCTGCTTTGGTTGCCTCTGTTCCATTGCCCAGCACAGCCTGGGAAATAGTTGGGGCTCAATGAAACCTTATTGAGTGAGGAATGAGTGATTTACATGACCCATGAAATAATCTTGCTAGCCCTTTATGACAGCATTCGACAAAATACTTATGATTGCCCGTGAGCTTTCAAATTCCAATAACCAAATAGGCAATTTCTGAGGAATGTGGTTTTAAAGGTACAAATTATGGACAACAAATGAATAAGCTGACACCTGATACCTACTATATGAGTCTCTCACACGTCAGTGGGGGCTGCTTTAGGAGCGTCAGCGTATGTATGTAGTCGGTAGCAAGCAAATGGACAATTCAGAAGGTGGATTCTTTTTAGGTTTGGAGAGTAATTTGTACATATCTTTATTTTCTGGTGAAGAACCTCTCACATTTTGTTGTGTTAAGTTGCTGTAAAAAATGCATCTGTTTTATGTCAAATTTGAAAAGCTGCCCAGCTCCCAGCACTGAAGGCAGAACGTTGGAGAGGGGCGTGCACACTGGGGTCTCTCGTTTGCTTGGACGACCCCCGTCCTGTGTGTGTCTTCTGTGGGTGATTGATTTTCGCCTCTGTACAGCTGTGAAGAATGAGGCGGTTTGTGTGTTAAACCTTCCAACAGCCACCTGTGGTTTGAGTCACCTGTCCTGCCAGCATCCTGTTTTGGTACCCAGAGCCGGGAGCAACGCGTGAAGTGGGGTGGCAACGGAGATGACGCTCTTGGCTGCATCCATTCTTCAGTGGTACTTGACATTGAAATAGACTGTTCTTGAAAGCTGTATGTCTTGTATTACTTTCTGTGTGCATTCTAGGCAGGCCTGTTTTGGATGTATTTCGGACTCTTGATCTGTGGTCATTGATCCCTTTGCCTTCCTGAAAAATGACATTGATTATGTCATTCTTATTGTTCAAAACCTTTTACTGGCTCCCCATCACTCATAGACTAAAATGAATAAAGTCTTAGGTGTTCACGCTGGCATTCATTTTTCCTCGTTATTCAAATTCCAGGATAGTGTCCTGGTTACAAGCATTACTAGGATGAAATATATGATCCTGACTCTTGGGTGACCCTGGGCAAATTGTTTAACTTTTGTAACCTTCCCCTTTCCTCCAATGTAAAAGGGAGAAAACAGTGGAACCTGTCTCATGGGTTGTTTTGAAGATGAAATGCAATTATTACAAAGCACTCACCATTGTGCCTAGGACACCACAAAAGCTCAGTAAACGTTATTTTTCCCTCCTCTCTCCTGATCCAGCAACTGAACTAATTACTGTTGCAAGCGCACCATAATTTACTAGTTCCTTCGGTCTTCTTTTGCCTCAAGCCTTTTCTCCCTCCTTCCCCGGCTTTCCCAAGGTCACGTGTTCCTCATTCTCTGACGCCCTGTCACCGTTACCTCCCGTCCAAATGCTTCCACAGCAGTGATTCCCACTTTTCTGCTCTCTGGTTCTACGTGACCTCTCTCTCCTTCCTCTCACTTCCCTTGACATTTCTTCCGAGGTGAAAGTGGCAGCCACTTGATTCAAGGGTGCTCTTCTAACTCACACTGAGGCGGCTGACCTCTGGTGACTGTTTCTTCTTTTGCCACGTGTTTCTGAGATGAGGTAGTAAGCCCCAGAGCCCTGACTGGTAAACACACCCGCCCGAGAGCCTGTCCAGCACACGGTAAATGCCCAACAAGTATTTATTCAGGGAAAGAATTGCTTTTGTCATTTAAGATGCTATGAACGTTTATTTATAACGTTCAAATTTTGCCTGAAAGTCACTGATACCCTTACCTGGGAACTTTCCTTGAAAAGGATTCATTCTAACCATAAGCCCACTGCTTATGAAGGAATAAAGTTCCCTGATGAGAAAGACCCTGGACCAGATATCAGGAGAAGAGACTCAGGGAGAGGATTTTCGCGGAGCTGCAAGGGCTGTCTGTGATTCCCATGTATATCCTCTCAGAAGGCCTGGTTTTACCCTGAATTGAAATTCCTCAGGGTGTGTATAGTGAGATTCTAGGGGCCTTAGGGCTTTGAGCCTGGGGAGACGTGGTGACATGTCAGATATATTTTATGGCGTATGAATTTAAGTTGGTTTGGGGGATTCTATATGCGAGAGGCAAATCTCTTCAGATGACTAGTTCCTTTCTCGATGGCAGATATCATTTCACTTGTGGCCCAGGTTAAAAATGATTGCATGGGAAGCAGAGTGCTTTGGGATTTAGAAACATCATGATAGGTTATTTCTGTCTTGCCATCTTTTTCCTGCACAAGATGGCAGAAAAAAGATGAAGTCCCCTATATTTTGAAAAAGAAAAAAAGAGAAAGTGACTTTTTTTCAAGAACAGCAGGAGTGGGCTGGAGGGATGACACCTGTGGTTTTGCTCAGTGGTTGACCTAGGCTGGGCTGTAAACAGAGAGGAACCTCCCCCACATGTCCTTAGAGCTAAAAGGGAGACTTCATACTCACACTATGTAGGATTGTAGGTGATTTATCCTTGGCAGACTAAAAGAAATAAGCCTTAGCCAGTTATCCTGATGACAATACAAGATAGAAATGTTTGGGGGGAAAGCTTAAGTTCTCCCATTTCTGAGATGCAGGGGACCTGAGTCTGTTTCAGCTTCTCCACTCCCTGCTAGGGAGAGCTTGGCCACGCTGATGTCCTTCTCCATCTGCAGAAGAAGGGTGTTGAGCTGAATGGTCTGTAACATTTCCTCCAACGGGCATTTATCAATCGGCCTCAATGAGATGCCGTCAGGTCAGAGGCACTCACTTGGTGATGGAGCAGAGCTCGCTATGTGTGTCACCGTGAAGAATGTTCACAAAGACCTCAGGGACATCGCCTGCAAGCCTCCCTACCACGTGGGCCTGTTAGGGGCTGAGTTGTCCTATGTTGGAGTCCTAGCCCCCAGGACCTCAGAATGTGACTGTATGAGAAGACAGGTCCTCTAACGATGTAATTAAGTTAAAATGAAGGCATTAGGGTGGACCCTAGTCCAATATGACTGGTGTCCTTCTAAGAAGAGATTAGGACACAGACACACACAGGTACCCACGTGGGGACACGGGGAGAGAAGACAGCCATCTACAAGCTGAGGAGAAAAGACAACCTTGTTGACAGCTCACACTTCCAGCCTCCAGAACGGTGACAAAATAAATTTCTACTGTTGAAGCCACCAGTTGTGGTACTTTGCTGTGGCGGCCACAAAAAAACAACACAATCTCTGTGCTCCTGAAAGAAAAGTGGAAATTCTACTGGGGGCAGGAGGGAGAATTTTTGGAAAAGTTGGGGTTAGAGGAGAGAGTGTGAAGGGCTTCTCCTAAAATTGTTTCCTGGGTACCCAGGCCTCGGGGCAAAAGGTGGGCCCATAGTTACTCATCGTCTGGGGTGGGGTGAGAAGACAAGCTCAGGAAGTTCCCTGGGTCAGGGTCTGCCTTAGGCTTGGGGATGCAGGGTGAATGACAGAACATAATCCACCCCCTTTACCCCCCAGCCGTGGATAATGTCAGCAGCCTTCATGGTTACTAAGGGGCTTACAAGAGAAGGCGTAACGGGCAAAACTAACTTAGTCTGAGGGTTCCAGGAAGCCTTGTCTAAGGAAGCAGTTAGGAAAGAATGAGGATTAAGCATGGAAAGAAGAGGTGTTCCTGGGAGAGGGTGTGTGTGAAGGTGGGGAGACGGGATTAGGATCTGAAAAGCAGCCTGGAATGGTCGCAGTGCTTAGAGAGAGAAGCAGGGGTACGAAGATGGAAGGTAGTGAATTAGAAAAGATAAGCAGCTTATTACATTTTATAGAGGAAGAGACTGAGACCAGGTCTGGGATTGCCTCAAGCAGCACATTTGGCTGAGACCGACGGCCAGTCTGCGCCCTGTCAATCACTCTGTGCTCTGAGAGGAATGGCCAAGGGACTCTGAAGTCACCCATGAGTGGTCTTACAGGATTCGTGGAAAGAGCTTCCACTCGGGATTTCCCTTCCCATAGTCCCCGGGGAACAGGCCAGGGCAATGTAAAAGGAAACTTAAACACAAGAGCCTGCGTCCACTCTTCTAGGCCCAACTTGCAGTTGTCTCCCTGGAAATGACATGGCCTACGGAGAAGAAGAGAACCCAAATGAGAGGATTTGGGAGTAGTTGTAGAAATGTCAGACAGCTTTGCTTAGAGAAAAGGAGAAAAAGAGACTGATTACAGAAGACCAGTCTGAAAGGCTCTTTCAGCAACCTTTGATTTGTCCTTTCTCCTCTCCTGCCATGATATATGTTACAGCTTTTAGGGAGAGAGCTAGATGTCTTGTCTGTTCTCTGCCCCGAGACAGACTTTTCTGTCTGACACTCACCATTGTTCAGTGTTTCTACAGTGGCAGTGTGGCTTTTGTTCCATTCTCCCCTAGAGTCATGCCTCTTCCCCGAACTCCTCTACAGCCCAGCCAGTGGTCTTGTGGACCACGAAGGAGAATGTGTATGAATTCCTGCTGGTCACCTTTGCAGTGCAAGGCTTTCTGGGAAAGGAAACAAAAAAGGATGGCTGTGCTATGTTGAATAAGGCTTCCAGAGTTTGGGGAACTGGGAAACTGTACTCCACTGAACTTTAAAATAGATGTGTCCCTCAGCATGGGGAGTATTCGTGGCTACCAAGTCCACTGACAGTTGTGATATGCCCCCCAGAAAATATGAGCTGTTGTGTCGTGTGTTCAGGATGCAAATCTGGGGGCTGAACACAAACCCCCACTATCCCAGGTCACACAAATGGCTCAGCCCAGGCAGAAGTCCTGGGTCGCACAGTTTGCACAAACTTAGATTGAAGTTAGGGCAGAATTTCCCAAGGCTCAATAGAGAAGAAGAAAAGAAAGGAAGGAAATACAAGAAATGCAGTCTGTTCCCCAAATCCACCACATGCCAGCTTCCTCTCTGCAGCAGCCCAGAAATCTCCTGCCAGACCAAACAGGATCTAACAAGGAAGATGGATCTGCTCAGAGCAAGAACTGATCATTCATTCCAACATCAAGGCTGTGAATGACTTCATTCATTCAGCAAACCTCTATTGACTCTCGGGTTGTCCAGTGTTTTTCACTGTCTACAGAACTGCTTGTCTCGATTTATATGTCTAAGGGGAAGCTAACGATAACTTACGTGTGGTCTGTCTGGCGAAATGGATTGGCATGAAGATATCTGTAGAATGGTTATTGGAATCTTTCTTCGGAGGCAGAACAACAATTCAGAGGTGGGGTTGATGGAATCTGAAAATAGCCTTGGACAAATCTCCCAATGGTGAAAACACCACGAATTGAAGGATTATGTTCACCAATTTGCTTGTCAAGAGCAGAATTAGGAAAAAGAAACTTTGCTACCAATCTCCTCTTGCAATCATGAATTTCTCTTCTCGGGAGTTAATCAGATTGAGAACCCACAGGAAATCTCACAGGAATCGATTCTAGATTCAGAGTTTTTTGTATTATGTTACATTATGATGCTTTCATGTGTTATGCTTTTGGAAACAAAGGGGGTTCAGTGTGGGATTTTGAAGGTAGAGGTATCAAAATGTGGCTTGTTCTTTAGGGTTATTCCCAGCTGAGGGAATAATCTTTAGTGTTTGTTAAAACACTGAAAAATCAGAATTGTGTCTAAGCAAGTGAACCAGAAGTATTTGTATTTAGTGGGCAAGGATTGAGTTGAACAGGGATAATTTGTGCTTTAAAAGCCCACATAGTCAGTTTCCATTTTCCAAATGCTCTTCCCATTTCCTTGACACCACAGACACCAAAAGAAACCCGTATTCACTTCCCGCTGCTGACTGGGGTGGACATAAGCAATTAGGGCAATGTCTCAGCTGCTCAAAGCTTGGGTCTAAGGATTCCCACAGCTGAGATTCCAACTGAAAGTTCAGGGCTTGGGGATTTATCAGGCTGCTCTTGCAAATTTCTCTTATCTCACCAGGAAAGCACTCCCTGAGGGATTATGGGGACCGGCTAAAAACAATTAAATTGGGTCCCATGAGTCAGCCTCTCTCTCTCATCTCTGCACAAAAACTTGCTATAACTTCTCTCCGACCTCAGCTTCCTGTGTAGTTAACCCCATATTTCTAGCGGCCCCTTCCGCTCTTCACCAGAGTGTCTCTGGAGTCGAATCCCAGCTCTTCTGGAAGCTTTCTCCCATGTCCTTGGAAGCTCTGTGGCCAGCGGGACTCACCCCCTCGCCTGGGTGTGGGCTGTTGAACACTCACCTGATCCAGTGAGACCTGAGGTCGGAGCTCCCCAAACTGACCAGGCCTCTTCCTCCCTGTCCTTTGTGCCACCATGCCATCCTCCGGGTGGCCATTTTCAGGATGTCCCTCTTCCTTTGTGACTATGTCCTGGGGAGCAAGAGCCCCTCAGGCTTATTTTTATGCCCCTGGTGCTTGACATGTGAGAGGTAAAAAAATCTCCAAAGAAGGAGCTGTTCACCACTGGACGGGCCCGTGATGGATGAGTCTACAGACTTCAACATCGTGCTTTCAGAGAGAATTTAATAATACGGGAAGATGCTTACTTTCGACAGGAAGAAAAGCAGTATACAAAACCATATACACCAGGTTTCTAATTCTATATTTATAAAGATGTATATTTGTATAATTATATGCATATGTATGTATGTAAATATGTACACAGAGGGAAGAGAGTCGAAGAAAGTACACCAAAATCTCACTTGGTTATTTTGGAGTTGTAGAATTATACACTATTTTTTCTTAATGTATTCTCCAGATTGTCTATAGTGAACATATAGTACTGTGATAATCAAAAGGGAAAAAATACCATTCTTAAATGATTGGCAGTTAGAATCCATCCTATCATGGGTTGGGGGCACACCTAAGCCAATTAGAATAAAATCTGGTGAAATAGAGCATTGTCATAAGTGTGTGATGTTCTAACCAGAGGAACATAATACGGGGGCATCTATTTTAATTACTAGTCGTGGTGGCCTTCTTTTCATAGTTCCATCAGTAGAACAGGAGATATTTAAACCAATTTGCCTCTTAGAAGATAGAAAGTCATATATTTTTAAATTAAGTTCTATTGAGATCACAAAGATGTGGGATTCGGCATAAAACTCTTCACTTTAACGGTTCTTCAGGGAGTCTATCCTCCCTGTACTCTCATCTCCTGGAATGATTTAGAGGAAAGTTTAGAACACACAGGGCATCAGAACGGGTCTTTGCTCTGGATGATATGGTAATAGCTTCACAAAATAGATCAGAGAAATGATTAAAATGTCAAACTAGCCTTACCGGTTACAAAAGAAAAGGAGCAAGGCGACATGTTCCCTGTTATCTAAACCTGTAACAGAGCTTTTGTTGAAGGTCCTCGAAAGGTCCTAGAGCGGTCACAAACACCTCCCCGTTTCCGTGCTCCCCACTCTCGGCCGAGAACTGCATGAACCCAGCACATGCGCTGCCTCTTTAGCTAGGAAACAGTTCAGTGGTTAGTGTCGGGCCCTGGAGCCTGGCGGCCAGCGATGGAATCCTGGCTTTGTCACGCGTGACTGGTAACAGCTCAGTTTCTCCATGTGCAAAATGAGGAGCTTCCCGCTTCATAAAGTTATTGAAGATTACATGAGATAACACAGGTCAGGTGCTCTGCACAAAACCTGCAGCGTGGCACGTGCTCAATATGCAGCAATACATGGCGTAGACTCTGACTTCTACCCCACCCACCCCGCCATTCATCCATCCATCCGTTCAAACTGTTTTCTTCTGCAGCGTCATAGCTTCTGGTCGTTTGTATGGAGTTCTCACAAACTTTGAGTAGTTGCCTTTCCATTCCTCCTTTTGCTGGCTGTTATTTACGTAGAATGAGCTCAGGTTTGAGTCTTACATCAGACCCTGCACTGTGCGGCCTCACTGCTGGGCAGTAACCCCCTTTGCTGCATGTCTCCTTCTGCTCCAAGAGCTAAATGTGTTTGTGAGTTTTCTTCTACACTTTTCATCCAGACCGTTTGATAATTAAAAACCACAAATGTGAGTCATATAGACCCCAGGGTTAAGCTCTGCCTCTTAGCAGCTGTGTGATTTCAGGGAGGTTGCTTACATCTCTGAGGCTGAGTATCCAGTTTTTTCATCTCTAATGGAGGGACAGTGGTCCTCACCTCTTGGGGTGACAAAAGGGGTTACATGTAAGTGACCCAGATGCAGCCCCTAGCAGGGGGCTAGATACACAATCCATGTGTTTTTTTAGTGGTGCGTTTTCCTTATTAGTTTTTATTTAAGTACAGACGGTACACAATATTATATTAGTTTCAGGTGTACAATATAGTGAATTGACATTTTTATACCTTACAATGTGATCACTCTGCTAATTCTAGTAGTCATTTGTCACTGTCCAATAAATGTTTATGGACAATATTATTGACAATAAATGGTTCTCCCTCCTTATTCCTTCAGAAGTCCCCATTGTAAATCGTTTGTTAACTTTTCCCCCACGACCACCCCTCTTTTGTTTATGAGTGAGCTGTGCTAGCTTGTACACCAATGCATTAAAATACTGCTTAATTCAGGACAGCTCCCTGTTAGGAATGAATGAAGATTCTGTTCGGGCCCAGGCTGGGATTGACCTTGTCAGTGTAAGCTTATGGGAGAGAGAGAGGGTGGCCAAGGCAGGAAGGAGAGCAATAGTTCAGTCTGGTTCCCACTGTACCCGAAGCTGCTTTTGTGAGCTGTGTGACAATGATTTTATGTCATAGTAAGTAGTGTACAACTGACAAAATGGGGCATGGCAGGAGGGCTATGGTATTTATATAAAAAAAAAATACAAAAAAACCTCTTCTTCTTCTCCTTCTCCTTCTCCTCCTTCTTCTTCTTTTTTTTCTATGTGGACTCTTTTACGGGGAGCAGAGTTTCCTGAATGTAAATATCCCACGTAGTGATTGTCTAAAAGCCATTTGTTTCCACGTATGTCAGATGTCATCCTTGCAACCTCCTGATTATATGAACTTTGCATTTCCCCATTTAAGCTTTGGAGCTAAGCATCGAGTTTGTCACTACTTTTACGTAAGTCTCCCCTGGTTACTGCTGCTAAGGAAAGAGTGAGCCTGGAATCTCCTCCACAAAACTCTCTGAAATTTTAAATTCCCTGAGTGTGTAAGAGAGAGAAGAGTATAGGGAGAATTGAAGGTTAGACTTAAAATTCAGCTTGATGTAAAGAGTTTTGCTGTGTACCTCGCAGATACCATCCCATCAAGCTTCTTAAGCGGGGAGAGAGGCGCTCCGTGTCTCCCATGGGCTCTGCTGTGTCCTACTCTGCCTTTCCCGTGGGCCTGTGACCCCAGCCTCTGCCCTTCCGCAGACGCTCCTCCTTCCACCTTGGAAAGGTGTTGGATGGAGGGAGAGGACAACGGATGTGGAGAGGACAACGGATGTGCAGGGCGCAGCATAGTCACCCACTTGCGAACTGTTATGGTGTCAGGCAAATGATTACTCCTACGGGCCTTAGTTTTCTTATCTGTAAATTGGGAAGAAGACCCAATTTACCCAGACTTTTTGGGATTAAGTTAAATCCTCAATTTCTCAGGATCTGCAGTACAGAATCGTATCGTGAGACACACCCATGGTCCAAAGGCTGTGGGAAATGCTATGTATACGTTATATTAGTCCGGTCAAGTCTTGGGGAGGGAGGTTCTGTAATATAGGAACCCCATTTAGTTCTGTTAACTTGTGCTGGCTAATGCTGAACCAGCAAGTACAAGGACTGAGTTCCTTCGCCATCTCCTTATTCTTATCATGCAAGAATACCTTCTCCTTTCATTCCCTGACACGGAGTCCAGAGAGAGGGCGCTAGTCACGGTGCATGTGGGAAACCACGTCCACTCCAGACCAGATCAAGTCCTGCAGACACTCCAAGCCCAAAGCATTCTGGGTTCTGGTGGTGACTCTAAAACCATCTTTAAAGACACATGTTTCCTCCAGCTGACCCCTTATGAATAATAATGAAAAACATTCTGTCTGCAAGCAGGGTGAGAGTGAAAGAAATGAGGTGAAGAAAGCATTTTCAGTTAGAAAGCAACAGAAGTAGTTAGATTCCCTCTTTCAATGAATAGAAAGGCAGAAAGTACGGTTTTCCTGGTAATGGGTTAGAGATATGAAATGGTCTTTTTTCCATGGTAAAAACAGTAACAAAGAAAAGAAAATGCCTTGCTAGATGAATAGAGATGGAAAGCAACCACCAAGGAAAGGACTGATTACAGTGTCCTTAGCAAATCAATGAATGACTGAGTAAATATCAGACCATGAGAGAGAAAATAATGGACGTGGATATTGTTTGTAAAAGAATGGCGATGATTCCTTTTTTAAAATGACACGAATTAGCAAAATTGATAAACATTACATTGGTTTTTATATTCATGTCATCAGTTTAATTTGTCATTAATTAAATGGCCAGATTTGGGTATGCCTATTTTGAGAAAATGCTCTAAAAATACCCGTGTAATATCAGATTAGAGACACATTATGTGGCTTGAAGGTAATAGGAAGAAAAAGGGAAATTATGAAATTAGAAAGTGACCTATAATCGTCACTTTACTGGTCAGTGTGCTGTAACCTTCATTATCACTCAGGACTTCATTTCATGTGTAATTTCACCGACTGGCTAACTTATCAAATTAAATTAAGTACGATTGAGGAAATACTTGGTTAGGGAAAGAAGTACGGTTCCATGTTGCTTCCTACCAACTGAAAACCACACCAGTTAGCACACACAAGGAAAAATAAGCTGAAATATTTTATTGGAGGAGGAAAAGTTAAAAGATATTTCCCCCAAGTGGCCGGGCAAAGGGTAGTGGACAGAAACAGTTCGATGCCCAGCTTGCTCTGTACCTAGGATAGAGAAGGGGTTGCCTGCCTCCATTTATCCCCCTAATATCTGAGTGTCAATTCTGTGCCAGGTTCAGATCAGTATTTTATGGCGTTGAGGTCCCCCCCCCCCCCAGAGCTTCCGGGTCACCTCCCCCTCACCTCCTGCAGATGAGAAGGAGTTTGTCAGGTGGTCTCACGCTCTCTGCAGACACGCAGACAAGCGTCCCCACTGGCAGCCCCCAGCGTTGCACTCAAAGCATCTCCAGTTCTGAGTTCCCATGGTACTGGCAATACTAGAGGGTAGCAGCTTTCCTCACCTCCTGTCTCCCCGTGGGCTAACATGTGACCTAAGGGAAGGGGAACTTGTGGACCTAGTGTGTCTGTGAAGCAGGGGCGGCCGAAGTTGTTGAGAACTAAAATGTGAGCTTGCCTGGGAATCTGGAAGGCTGCAGGACCCCAATAAGTGGTGGGGTGCGGAGTTCTCAGCCGGCAGGAGAGTCTGATGGGATGGTTCTCCCTGGGCCCGCCAGCCAAGGAAGGAAGGCTGTGGGAAGAGAAGCTTCTAGCTCAGATACTGGTGCTTTTGTGCTGCTCACTGGCTTGGGCATTTGGAATTCTTTTTTACCTCTTTGAAATGGGAAGGAAAGCAATGCTCTGTGTGTCTTTCTAAGCGACTCGTAAAACAGGGAATTTTACAAAGAAACCCTTCCATCTGCCTCACCTGCACTTTCTGTCTGCTCCCTTTCCCTTGGTTTTGCTCAGCTGGCACCTGCTTGCTCTCACCCCGTTTACAATCTCATGGTTCCTGGTGGCAGCAGGTGCCATCTGAACAGTCCCACTTTATTTCTCTGCTTTATCAATCTGTGTGTTCAAATGGGTCCTTTCTCTTCTAATTATACCTTTAAATCCCACCCGGCCCCAATGTGGAACTGGCCTCCTAACTAAAAATGTGCCTCCTTCTATTCTAAATTCCACACACACACATTTCCTGGGAAACACTTGATTCTACAAAAGTGTCTCTATGTATTATTTGGACGAAAAATGTCAACTGTACTGAAGTTGTTCTGTTCTCTATTAATCACTTACTTGTCCCAGCAGATATCGCCACACATATATGGACTAATATGGGTCTAAGCATATAGACCGCTGTTAAAAATGGTATAATGAGTATTACATTTTGGAATACTACCTAACTCTATGTTTTAGACTTTGAGGGAGAGGAGGATCTTACTAAAAAAATCAAATTTTAACAAAACCCTTACAGAAAACGAATGTGACATATACAATCTCTCTCTCTCTCTCTCTCTCTCTCTCTCTCTCTCTCTCTCTCTCTCTCTCTCTCTTTTCTCTTTTCCTCTCCCTATTTAGTTAAGCATGAGATACAGTAATATAACCTTTGTTCCCACATGAACTTTTCCCTCCATTAGGTCTGGTTAGTAATATTTAAAATATAGAAATCCTGTTCATTAAAATATCTTCATTAAAATAGAGATTTCGTCCCTTAGAAAAAAAGAATTCAAAACTTTTTAGGGCCTAGTTTTCAAAAGCATTGTGCTGTAGCTGATTTATTTTGGTGGTGGTTTTTAGGGATGTGAAAAATATCAGCACTGCCACACCAAGAACTATAAAGGATACATTATTGCAAATGTTCTAAAAAATCAGAACAAAACTAATTTATTATAGTTCTGTCTTCATTATACACCACACGTTGGTGAGTTAAACACAACAAAATTATTGTCTTTTCTTTTAAAAGTGTCTACTAAAGATAAAAAGAATAAGGTAACAATTAACATGTAGTTTGTTACATTAAAAAATCTGATATACATATCTCTAGTGCCTGTTAGCTTGTT
Organism: Rhinolophus hipposideros; assembly: GCF_964194185.1. Classification (NCBI taxonomy): domain Eukaryota; kingdom Metazoa; phylum Chordata; class Mammalia; order Chiroptera; family Rhinolophidae; genus Rhinolophus; species Rhinolophus hipposideros. The sequence goes on from NC_138060.1 coordinate 64,171,996, forward strand.
CTAAGCCTCTTTATCTATTACAAAAAAAGAAGAGTCATTGTTCAAAGGCAAACATTCAATTCAGTTGATACAACATTACAGTACAGTTAACTAACATCATTCAACCAAGGTAACAAGTCTAGCCTCTGCTTCTTGAGAGAAAAGTCTGTAGACCAGATTGCTACAGAAAGTTCAGTGCTGCTTCAAACTGTATTGTTAGCGTTTCAGAGGATGTGGGACTTTCTACTGATGGCTTCAGAAGAAGGGGTCATGCTACTGGTAAAAGCACAGGGGAACCCCCAACCTGTCATTCATCATTTGATTGAGCATGGGAGTTAGAACAGCATTATTGAGTTTAGCACAACTAAAACAAAATAATAATAATAATAATATCATCATCATCATTATCATAATCATAATAATGATAAGAATAAAAACCAAACACAAACTGGAAGCCCGGGGACGCTGCCAGCCGTGTCAAACTCTTGCGATACGCTATACTAAAAAAATTTGAAATATCCACCCGTCCTCTCCACTCTGCCACGAACTAGCAAAGTCAAAAATACAAAAGTCTTCAACTTGTTACTTTTGCAGAATAAAGCAAAAATGTCTTTGTGCTCCTTACTACCAGAAGCAAAACGCCCACCGCGTCACCACATGTAATAGCTTCTGGATGTGTCGACCTGGGTCGGCTTGGTGTCTGCAGAACCGTCTTTGTCTTTCTCGTTGTCACCTTCCCAGAGGTTAATGAGCGGTGGGTACAGCTCATTTAGTGGGATGGAGGAGGTCTTTTGCATGTACTTTTTTAATGAATGGTGGTAGTTTTTTCTCTTAAATCTCTTGGCAATGTAGACGGCGATGGACGCCAGGCTAATGACCGCAAACACGGAGCCCATGACCGCAGCCAGGGCCGTGCTGGTTTCTTGATCAGAAATGTCCAGTGCAAAGGCAGCGTTTTTGGTTGTGACGTTAACACATGACCTTTGGGTCTGCTGATGGATGTTGGACACCGTGAGACACACTTCGTAATCTGTGGAAGGCTGCAGGTGTGTGAGGTTGTACTCGTGGACATCCACGGGGACCCTGGCGGTGTACGTGATGTGGGGGTTGTCAATCTTCATGGTGGCAGATGACCATTTTAAGTTTGACGTCATGACGTTGGAGTTAACTTTCCAGGACACTAAGATGGAGTGAGATTCTGTCTGCTTGACATATATTTTCAGCACCTGGGTACCATCCAGAAGGGTCCCGTTCACCTTAATTGTCACCACGCGCGTGTCCGCCCCTTCGATGTTCTGGGCGACACAGGTGTACCTTCCTGAATCTTCGATTTGTATGTTGTCTATTTCCAAGGTGCCTTCACTACTTAGCTTGTATTTGTCTGAAAGCGTTTCCACAGTTACCTTGTTTCCCAGGGGCGTCACCCAGTAAATGTCTGGTTCCGGCTCGGCCATGGCCCGGCAGTCCAGGAGGACCGCTGTGCCGATCTCCACGTTTAAATGGGTTGGGAACGTGTCATGGGAGATCATGGGAAGGCACTGCTCGCTGGAGTCCTGGCCCAGCGCCTCCTTCACCTGCTGCCCGCGGTACTCGGGCGGCGTGGCGCAGAACATGGACAGCGGCTCCATGAAGCGGATGTTGGTCTTGTTGGAGTTGATCCAGTGTGTGACACAGTCACAGCGCAGCGGGTTGCTGTGGATACTGATCTCCCGCAGGTTGGGCAGGGACTCGACCGTCTTCTGGTAGACGGCGTTCAGCGCGTTGTTGTTGAGCATCAGGCTTTCCAGCGCAGGGACGCTCCGGAAAGCCAGGCGGTGGATGTAAGACAACTTGGGGTTGTTGGTGGCCTCCAGCTTTGTGAGCTCCGGCAAGTTATCCAGGGCGTAGCGGTCCACGGACACCAGCTCCCCCATGTTGTTGATGCCCAGTTCTTTCAGGCGAAGCATGTTCCTGAAGTCCCCTTCCTGGATTTTGTGGATAGGGTTTTTGTTGAGGTCTAAGAATTTCAAATTTGGAACTTTCTGCAGGGCGAGTTGCGGGACCTTGACCAGTTTGTTATCGTAAAAAGACAGGCTTTCCAGGCTCTCCAAGCCCACCAGGGCGTTCCCGGGAATGTCAGTGAGATACATTCCTGCCAGAACCAAGCTCCTCAAGTTGGAGAGCGGCCTGAAGTTCATGTCCAGGAGGCCTATCACAGGGTTTTCCCCGATCATGAGTATCTCCAGGTTGGGCGTCGAGTCAAACCAGCGGCTGTCGATGACTTTCAATTTGTTGGAGTTCAGGTGGAGCCTCAGAAGGTTTTTCAAGCCCGAGAACGCGTTTGCAGAGATAGTGCTGATCTGGTTATGGTTGATGTAGAGTTCTTGGAGGTTACTGAGGTCTTGCAGGCAGAAGTCCGTCATCTCCGTAATTTGATTCTCCTCCAGATGCAGCGTCGTGAGCTGGCTCAGGTTGGCCAGTCCCACCTCCCTGATGCTCGTAAAGTTGTTCTGGGAGAAATCGAGCTCCGTCAAGTTGAAGAGCTGCTGAAGCTCGTCCACGGTCTTGGCGATGTTATTGCTCTGTAAGAGAAGCACTTGCGTGTCGCTGGACAGGTTGCCGGGGATCCGCGTGAGGCGCAGGTCATTGCAGTCGACGGTGGTGGCTTCCCTGTATGTGGACTGGGGGGTAAACCAGGGCCTGATTTCACACACACACAGCTGGGGGCACTCGCTGCTCTGCAGGGAGGACCCCGTCCATGACGTCATCAGCAAGCCCAGCACCAGTCGGCAAGCTGCTGATGACACAAAGCTCATCTTGGCCATGCTGGCCTGGACCCCGACACTCGTGCGTTGGAACACAAGGGGCTGGGGCACTGTGGCGCCACGTGGGACAGCGCGCAGAGAAGGTAAACATTCACGCCTGTGAGTCTCGGTGGGCACGTGTAGGATGCCAGAGTCTGAAGGGATGGTTCTCTGGAGTTTTCAAAAGGGAGGAAGCACTTAGGGGTCTGTCAGCTGCGTCCCTCGATTCCAGGCATGCCCACGGGCCTGTCACAGTCCCTTCAGCCAAGTCACAGTCTGGAGATGTGCCTGCAAATGAGATGAGGACAGGTGTCATGTTTATTCCTGAGGCCTCCTACATCACAGCCTTTCTTCATCTACTAAAAAGGCATAATCGCTTGCAAAGCTAATAACAGAATGTTCAAAATAACAAAACAAGCTTTTCAATTGCAGGACAGTTCCTGCATTCCACTTCCTACACTAAAACTGGCTACCGATTTTACAATTAAATCGGGACTTCTTGTATTTATTGGGTGAAATCATACAGACACACATGCGCACACACACATAATAGGAACACTAAAAAACCCACAGATGTCATTTCTTAAAAACAAAAGTGACTTCAGAAATTACATGTATTTATAGCTCCAAAAGAATCAAATGTCAAAAGCAAAATACAAATGACAGTGTATTAAAGACTTAAAGTTCATTTTTAGTTATTTGCATTTTAATTAATATTTCATTTGTTCTCTGCAATTCTTTCTTTTCTAAATGGTACATTCTATAGACATATTCAGCTAGTGCTTTTCTAGCTCAATTATTCTAATGCAAAAAATTAATTTACCACAAGTACAAAAGGAAAATATCACTTCTTATATTCTAATAGCCACACCTGATTTTGATTGAATAAAATAGTAAAAGGACGCCATTGTACCATACCACTGGTCTCCATTAAGACACTAACACACTCACACATGTCCATACATACCACATGTATAATTTCACCCATCTCATGGGCGTGTCTCTGACCACTTAGGAGCTATAGACGACGGACATTGGATGTGTTACTGAACCTATTGAAGCCTCTGCTTCTTCAACTATAAAATAGGATTGTTCATAAAAGAACCTCTCATAGAATTATTGAGAGAATTAAAGGAACCTATGTTAAGTTCTTAGCGTAGTGCCTGACAGATATGAAATGCTCATAAAAGTTAATTATGTTTATCTTTATTATCTTATTATGGTTTTAGCTGAATAGTGGTTGTTGGAGGGACAAGGAAAAGAAGGAGAGCTGGAGAGGTTTGATGTTATTTTGCCATCATCTGTTGGTTTTAATAAGATCTTCTGAGGTCAAACGGTATTGCTCACCGGCTTCTAAAGATGACATTAGTATTTAATGATTCTAGTTTCCTGGTTTCCAGTCCTTAAAAAAAGCCACATGGATTCATTGTCTGCCTGGTTTTCTCGAGTTTAGGCGAGTCACTTGGTAAGGTATTAAAATATGGTTATACGTTTTCTTACATTTGTGTTTCCATAATGAACTTCAGCTTTGAGTACTGAAGGGACTTCCGTGACTAGTGCTTTCCCCTCATAAGATTACTGTCAGGATCCAATCAAATAGAGCATATAATGTGCTTAAAGCCTGGTGTTCCACACATAGCAAGCTTTCAATTCATATTAGCTGCTGCTTTCTCTCTTTGCAAAACAGAATTATTATCCTTGTGATTGACCAAGAAGTATAATCATACAAAGAGCTAGTCCTAAGAAGTCCATATGTGTCATATTTTAGTAGAGAGAAGGAAAAGTCCTACATGTCGTGATTATTTTAGAAAATCTGCAAACCGAGTTGCTGGTCTAACACCATAGAATTAAAAAAACAAATAACAATCAAAACATGCAGTCCATATCAGGCAGTTTGGAGGTGGGAGCAGGAAGGGGCCGTGTTGCATTGGTGCTGGCTCTGTGCTGGCTCTGTGGGGAGGGAACACACTGGCATTCCCCTCCCCCATGCTGATTATGTCACCATACATGACATATGTGCAAAACTTGGCACTATCATAAAACCACCTGCTTCTGACTGTTATCAGGACACTCTGTAAGTGAAAACATACTCAGAGAATAACATATTCTGAATATTATTACCTCCGCAAATTTATTCCACTCTTTTAGTGTCCAGTGAAAGTAATCCTAAACCAGGTACAATGACCACAATAAATGTTCAGATAAGAAAATTTCTGCCACATGTTATTCCTTCGTCTTAATTCAAAATAAGAAACAAACAAACAAAAAAATCTACTTTTTATAACTGAGATGGAATTTCAATTAATTCTTATGTTTTGATTGAATTTAAGGCCACATAGTAAAATATGTGTTAAAGTTGTGTGAGGCTCCCAAAACAATCTGGTGCCATTGAAAAATATCTTTTATGGGACAACACTTTGAATATTGTCATGAGGAATGCCTCCATTTTAGTTTAAATTACAGGATTTGAGGTAATTGTATTGCGATACTCAAATTTATCTTTGACATACACACATACCTCTTTAAACAAGCAAGCAAGCAAACAAACTACACAAGCTCAGAATATCAGCTGTCATATCAAACAGAGAGGGAAGACATTTTCCTCTCCCAAACCTGCATTTGGCTCCTTTGGAGCACAGAATGAAACTTCCTTAACACAAAAGGAAGTGTTTAAGGTGTTTCTATATGTATACCATTCTGAATTCTCTTTGGCATATTTCCCCAGCCTAAGTTTTGAATATGACATTATACATAGAACAAAGCTTCAAAGAGTTCTTAAAACATTTTATACACTTAAAACATAAGGCATGTTGCAGGAGCTATTCACTAACGATGTTTAAAAGAAATCCATTATCACAAGAGAAGAAAACTACAGACCAATATCCTGATGCAGCATATACATTTGACAAAACGTAACACCCTTTCATTATAAAAACAGCCAACAAACTAGGAATAAAAGGAAACTGCCTCAACACCATAAAAGCCATATGTGAAAGGGCCACAGTTAAAACCATATTCATTGGTGAAAGAGTGTAAGCTTTTCCTCTAAGACCAGAAACAGTGTGAGGGTGCCCACTTCTGTTCAATTTGATAGTGGAAGTACTAGCCAGAGCAATCAGACAAGGAAAAGAAATAAATGACATGCAAACTGGAAAGGAAGAAGTTAAATTATCCATTTGCAGATGATATGATCTCATATATGGAAAACCCTAAAGATGCCAGAAAAATATCCTTCAAACTATTAAGATAAATAAATGATTTCAGCAAAGTTGGGGGATACAAAATAAAAAAAAAAAATCAGTTGTGTTTCTATGCCCTAACAATGACAAATCCAAAAAGGAAAATAAAAAAGTAATCCAATTACAGTAGCACCAAAAAGAATAAAATACTTAGGAATAAACAACCAAGACCATACCTAGAAGAAATAAAACATACAAACAAATGGAAAAGACATCCCATGTTCATGGATTAGAGGCCTTAAAATTGTTAAAATGTCCTCACTACCCAAAGTGATCTACAGATTCAGTGCAATCCCTATCAAAATCCCAATGGCAATTTTTGCAGAAATGGAGGAAAAAAATCTTAAAATTCACGTGGAATCTCAAGGGGCCCCAAATAGCCAAAGCCAACTTGAAAAAACAACAAAGTTCCAGGCCTCACATTTCAAAATGTATAACAAAGCACAGTAACCAAGACGGGGTGGTACTGGCATAAAGACAGACAAATGGACCAATGGAAGAGAAAGCCCGGAAATAAATGCTTCTGTATATCATCAGATGATCTGTGACAAAAGTGTGAACCCTATGCAATGACGAAAGGATATTTTTTCAAATGGTGTTGGATATTCACATGCAAAAGAAGGAAGTTAGACCCATACCCTACACCATATGTAAACATTAACTCAAAATGGATTAAATCTCTAAATGTAAGACCTCAAACTAGAAGACTCTCAGAAGAAAACATAGGGGAGAAGCTTCAGAACATTGAACCTGGTAGCCCTTTCTTGGATAAAACGACAAAAGCAAAGAAGTCAGGCAACAAAAGCAAATACAGACAAATGGGATTAAATCAAACTTAAAAACTTCTGCACATCAAAGAAAACTCTCTATGAGTGAAAAAACAATCTTCAGAATGGGAGAAAAAATTTGCAAATCCTATATGGGTTAATGTCCAGAATGCATAAGGAACTCCTACAGCTCTAAAACAACATGACTTCCCCCCCCCCCAAATAATCTGATTAAAAATTAGGCAAGGGATTTGAATAGATAATTCTCTAAAGAAGATATATAAATGGCCAATAAGCATATGAAAAGATTCTCAATATCATTATTCATAAGAGAAATACAAATCAAAACCACAATGAGATAATCACCTCACACCTATGAGAATGGCCACCATCAAAAGAACAGAAAATAAGTGCTGGAGAGGATATAGAGAAATTGGAACTCTTGTGCACTGTTGATGGGAATGTAAAATGGAGCACCCATTATGCAAAACACCATGGAGGTTCCTCAGAAAATTAAAACAGAATTAGTATATGATCTAGCAATCCCATTTCCGGGTATCTACCCAAAAGAAGTCAAAGCAGAACCTCAAAGAGATATCTGCACCCCCGTGTTCCCTGCAGCATTATTTGTAACAGCTGAGAGATGGAAATAACCCATATGGCCATTAGTGGATAAATGGAAAAAGAAAATATGGCATATACCTAAAATGGGATATTATACAGCCTTATAAAAGACAGAAATCCTGTTACACCAATGATATGGATGAACCTCAAGTACATTCAACAGATGAAACAAGCAGTCAAGAACCATACACAAGAGGGCACATGCTATGTGCTTCCACTCATAGGAAGCAGCTGACGTAGTGAAAAGCATAGAAACCATAGAATGGCAGTTGCCAAGGGCTGCAGGAAAGGAAGTGGGGAATTACTGTTTAATGGGTATAGTGTCAGTTTTGCAATATGCCCAGGTCTGAGATCTGTTACGCAAAATGTGAATATATTGAACACTGCTGAACTGTACAGTTAAAAATGGAAGGTGGACCCTCCACACTGCCTTCCATAGCGGCTGCACCAGTCTGCATTCCCACCAACAGTGTATGAGGGTTCCTTTTTCTCCACAGCCTCTCCAACACTTGTTACTATTTGTCTTGTTGATGATAGCCATTCTGACTGGGGTGAGGTGATATCTCATTGTGGTTTTCATTTGCATTTCTCTGATGATTAGCGATGTTGAGCATTTTTTCCTATGTCTATTTGCAGTGTGGAGGTTCCTCAAAAAATTACGAACAGAATTACCCTATGACTCAGCAATCCCTCTCCTGGGTATCTACCCCAAAAAATCTGAAAACATTTATACATAAAGACACGTGTACTCCAATGTTCATTGCAGCTTTGTTTACGGTGGCCAAGACATGGAAACAACCAAAATGTCCTTCGATAGATGAATGGATAAAGAAGTTGTGGTATATATATACCATGGAATACTATTTGGTGGTAAGAAAAGATGATATAAGAACATTTGTGACAACATGGATGGATCTTGAGAGTATAATGCTAAGAGAAATAAGTCAGAAAGAAAAAGCAGAGAACCCTATGATTTCACTGACACGTGGTATATAAACCAAAAACAACAAAATAGCAAGACAAACAAATGAGAAAGAAAAACTCATAGACACAGACAATAGTTTAGTGGTTACCAGAGGGTAAGGGGGGAGGGGGGTGGGAGATGAAGGTAAGGGGGATCAAATATATGGTGATGGAAGGAGAACTGACTCTGGGTGGTGAACACACAATGGGATTTATGGATGATGTAATACAGAATTGTACACCTGAAATCTATGTAATTTCACTAACAATTGTCACCCCAATAAATTTAATATAAAAAAAAATGGAAGGTGGTAAATATAATGTGTTTGTTTCATCATAAAAAAAGGAAATCATAATTCAGGCCAACTTTTGTCACAAACATACAAATTAATTATCTTAAATTCGGCAACAAATAAAAAATGGCTGGCATAGAGTTTTTAAAAAATGAAATTGCTTTTATCTAGGGCTGACTGCATTAAGTCGATCAAATGTGAGAAAAAAAAATGTCCTGCTAATTGTCAGCATGATGTTCCACAAACAAGTCTGGCAGTTTAAAGAAACAATCCCTTAAAATACACACCGTGGCTTTACAGCTCCGGAATTGGCAAGGGACACGTTTCAAGGAGGCTGACAATTATATAGTTACATTTGAGGCTTCTTTTTCCAACAAGATATATTTGGGACACTGCTCTGAACATAAAATTCCAAAGGAAATGGACCACAGGGTCATCCCCAACAGTGAACTTGGCACTGAACACCCCCCCCCCCCCCGTTTCCCCACGTAATCAGGTCAGGGGGGATGTTAGTTTAACAAAATCACAATACTTGGTAGGACTTCAGGCTTGTATCAGGCTAGGATCCTCATGCATGAAGTTCTTATGGAGTTGGGAGAAAGAAGCAGTTACAATAACACGACGGTTAGGAAAATTCTCGTTAAACTAAAAACTGGGAAGCTCTCAGCTTGCAGACAGAATTTTTCCTTGTGGGATCAAGTGATCTGATTTCAGATTCTGACTTCTTCACTTATTAGTACAAACTATGTCAATGCTGTGTGTCTCGTTTTCCAAAGCTGAAACAAAGGCTAATTATACATACTTCATGTATGAAATGGATGAAAGCTTAATAAAATAATCTCTGTGAAAGTATTCAGCTCGGAACCTGGGAAGAAGCCCAGCAGAGTGAGCACTCCAACACTTATTTATAAATTTATCTGGAACCTCATCAAGTTAGCCATTAAATTTCATTCCACCCCGCAGGCCATGGGGAGGTGAATAAGCAAATCTCTTTAAGACCCTTGGCCATGACTGGTGTTTGGGAAAAGCCATCATTTTGATTGTGTACCATTTCCATTATATTTTCAACCAGTGTTATTGGAATTAACAGTGTGAGAAACTCATAGACCAACTATCGCTCCGTGGCTACGTTAAAACCCTGTGCAGGCAAGCAAATTATGAAATACAAAACTCCATCCTGGAAATCAACATCATCGCATAGACATTGTGGTCACAGCAATGAAGAACTAAAATTTTGATCTCCCAAATATGAAGAAAAAAATACCTGCTTAGGACATGTGCTTTCGTATACTTTCTTTGGCAGTCAAATTCATACCACGTACATAAAGTTTAGAAAAATCGTTCTGTTAGCTCTGTCGGTCTCCAAATAGATCCAGGGCTAATGCAGCATTCAGATTTGCTTCTTTTCTTGTGGGGGTGGCTTGAATAATGGGGAAATGGGTTTTTCTGTTTGCATAAGATTTTCTTCTAGTCAGAAAATGCATTGTCTCCATAGGAATTCTCCCTGTAGACTCTCACGGGTGGGGGCGGTGGATGAGGGCAAGGGGGGAGGCACAGCAAGGTGAAGCCAGACTCCACTCTGTGGGCTGATCTCTGCCTGTGCCTGAAGGTCAAGCTGACTTCTGCTGCAGGTCCAAGTGGCTGATTGTTAGACTCCACAGTCTGTAAGCTTTTGGAAAGTGCGGTTTAGCACAGAGATGAGTGTGGATGCTGGAGAAAGATCCAGTTTTCAGACTCAGTTCTGTGACCTTGAGCAAATCATCAAAGCTTGCTGTCTGAGGCTCAGTTTCCTTTCTGTTTGGAAAGTGCATATCATAAAACCTACTTTGCAAGGGCGGTGAGAATTCGAATGAGAAATGTAAAGTTTTGGCAGAGGGCCTGGCACGTAGCAAATGCCCAATAAATGTCAGTTACTGTTATTGACAGGTTTGAAGTCTCATATTGGATGTGAGCATTGAGAATGGGCGTTGAGGATGACAGAAAGGAGGGGGAGTTGGAATCAGTAGAGGGTGTCTTTTGTAGTCTGAGGCCTGGCCGGAGGCCTTCTAACAATGGAGGCAGCTCGTGCAGGCAGAGCCAGAGAGAGAGAGGTAACAGCAAATTCTTTATGCAGGGCATATTTTATTTCCTTTAGGGAGGGAAAGAAGGTCTTGCCAATGCATTCAGAACTCTGAGTCCACATGGACTATTTTTGAAGACATTAGTTTCTTGGACTTTTACCTGGCCCGACTCTTTCTGACTCTTAGATTTCTTTCTCCAGTCACTTTCCAAAATGATGTTCTCTGTTCACACGTTATCCAAAGTGAAACACCCTGCAGGGAGTGAGTGATCCCAGGTGGAGGCTGCGTGTGGGAGGAAGCGCTGCAATCACATTTAGGAAACAATAAAGTGATCCCCTTGCGAGGACATCGTGGAGCTTGCTGAGGCTCTTTTGCATCAGGAACGGTCCCTGAGAGTCCCCCACTCATCACGAGCAGCGTAGCAGCATGGCCGAGGCATGGCCGAGCTGGCCAGGCCACAGAATGAGGACACTGGGGAGGGATTCTTCATTTTGGCTTCACTACGAACTTCATCGTTGGCCTTGAGCAAGGCTAGTAACTGTGTCCTGTGTTAGTTCTGCTAGAGTAAGTAGGTCGAGAAGAAAGATAGTCACAGCACCTCAGGCCGCAAGGAACCTCAGGAAGTCATGTTATTGACACATTCTCCTGGTGTCATGAAAACCTGTTCTTCTACCCATTTTCAGGAGGCAGTCCTTCCCCTCCTTCTTACCGCCTCTTCCTCTCTCCCTCCATCCCTCCCTTCCTGTTTTCCTTTTTTGTTATTAAAATGTTATGGAGCCATGGAGTTTGTGCCAAGGATCTCAAACTCCAATGCCTTCAAAGGCGAGGCCGGTGAAATCAGTTGAATCCAGCGCAGTCACGTAAAAAGCTGGAGTGTGCATGCAGTCCAGAAGCCATCCAAACATGTTTGAACCGCGCAGGCCAAACAAAACGCATCTGCCTTCTAAGGCCTTTTATGGCTTGTGGCCAGTTTGCTACGTCTGAATTACAGAAGTATAGTAGTAATAATATCACCTGTAATGCTTAGCTAATGGGAGTATTTGGTAACGAGATGATTAGATAGAAATTTTTAAAAATATTACTGGCAAATAACGCATATGTGAAAATTTATAATTAGAAACTTGGTGCATTACAGTGTGAATCTTTTCTCTGAAGAAAGCTTCTTTACTGCTTTTAACAAGAGCATTACATTTACAAAAATTCATTTTATGCTCCTTTCTTTTGGAAGACCTACTTGTAAAGGCAGGCAGAACCTTCGAGATCCCTCGAGATGACCCGTTGATTGGCAGGGGAACAAAATGAAACTCAAAGACCTTGAGCCCCATTCAGCATTTCCTGATCTGACCACCTGAAATTTCTGGGTTGGTTTTCCTGGTTCCCAGAGAAAAATTTGATTGTGTTTCCCTAATTTTATTTTTTTTCTTGTATTTATTATTATTAGTAATTGACAAAGTCTCAACAATTCTCTGGATGGTATAAACACACTCATGTACACCGAGGGGATGACACAAGTGACCTTTTCGTTGCTCCCCCATTTTCCTTTCTCTTTTGGGCCAGGGCACATCCATCACACGGCAGGCTCATTTTCCGCCAGCCTCTCTGGGAGACGCCCAGAGGCACAGCTGGTCTCCACGCTGAGCATAAAAGTTGGGGTCACAATTCACTCAGCTTCGAAAGGGAACTGGGCCCACAGAGCACATTATCCTTGCAGGAGGGATGGCCAGGCATGGTAAACAGGGCAGGGCTGTACTGGTGGGCTGAGAATTACAAAAGAAAATTAAAAAGGAGAAAAGAAACACGAAAAGCCAAAAGCACAGACGGAGCCAGCTGGCACGAACCCAGATCCAAGCGGGTGGTGTGGCACGGCGGGGAAAGGTGCTTCTGGAAGAGTCCTGGGGAATAACATCTGCTTCTCGTCCTGGTTTGGCCTCAGCTGAGAAAAGGCAAGCAGGCTGGCACCCCTGTGAAATATGAGGAACGCTAACTGGGGGAGTTGCATCAGGTCTCAGAGGTCACCTGGCACCTTTAACACCACCTCTCATAGGGGAGGACACGTATTTGGAGGCCGCGCCTGACTCCGATCGAACTCTCAAACACAGGATCCTTTTTGTCTGTGGAACCCCACCCTGCTTCACTTTGCGTCGGGTTAGCTGGAATTCATATTCCTGAGCGAGAGGGCTGGGTCTAACACTCTGAAGGACGTTGGTCTCTCATGCTCCACTACATGTACCCCTTATTAGAAGCACAGGAGAACAGTGTCATCCAATGTAGAGAGAGGGCACTGGTTTATTTGGTGACCTCCACCTTGACCTTTGCTTAGGTGGCTCAAGGGTAGCGTGGACGGCTCAATCAATCATGCCGATGGCCAACATCTTCCAAAAAATGAAGTCGGGTCAGCTAAACAGTGTTCACTGATTTATTTATTTTTTTAAACATGGCGGTGAATCATAATGGCTGATCTAGTCTACATAAGCATGGCTAAATTGCAAGTTTAATTTGTAAACTGTAGAGATTAAATTTCTCTCAATTTGATGATTATGTGTTGCAAACTCTGTAAGGGCACAGACATTTAAATGTAAGAAGTGTAAAGTGGGTATGAAAAATGAATAGGAGTTGGAAGTGGGCACTGAAGGCAGAGGTCTCTTGAATAACACAACAATAATATGAATGTAGCTAACTTAACTTAGTAAGAGACTGACTGCGTAGTAACCACGTTGTGATGACTTCCGTGGAAAGTCTGAGCATCCTTGTGTTCATGGAGGAGTCGTCACTTGTCCAAGGTCTCAAACGAGACAGTGAGTCCAGGACAGAGGCCCCTGCTCTCCGGCTGTCTAGCTCTGAATCCTGCCTGGTTGGCTGGTAGTTCTGAGACTGCAGCCTGGACCACGGGGCAGGGGACCCTGGTCCTTACCTCCGGTTTTGCCTCCAGCTCAGATCATGCGGCTGGGCCGTCTCTCTGCCTGGAAGTGATAAGTCTGAGCTAAATCCAGGTGAGGTCTTAGGGCTCCTCTGGCTCCAGGATTTTAGGTATTTGATCCTTTCTCTTCTGGGTTTTTTCTCTTAAAGACATCCACGTAAGCAGCACTGTTTATGACTGGAAGTACAACACTTGATCCTGGCTTTTTAAGAGAAACTGTATTTAATATATAGACTGGGGGTGCCAAAAACATGTATACACATGACTTGTATTCATCTTTTGTTATCAGTATTTATTATTACAATTTTAATAGTTTTTTTTCCTTTTTAAAAATGTGTATGCATTTTTTGGCACCCTCTGTATATATTTTAAGAAAGGCACAGTTTCAAGAGGCAGACAGAGCCAAGTCCAATCCTGGCATATATATGGCACCTTGCACAAGGTTGTCCACCTCTCCGGGCCTTGGTTTCCCCATCTGTCAGGAAGGAGTAGTTGTACGAGTATATCTGTTTTGTGTTGGCGGTGTGAACATTAAATGAGAGAATGTGTCTTGAGCAGCAAGCACCTGGGAAATAGAATCTCAACAATCATACGTATCCTGTGGAGTCCTCAACTTAGAAAATTAGTCAGGTACTGAAAACCTAAGTTAATGTTTACTCTTCCAGCAAGGAAAATAATGTGTTTCCTGAAAATTATCTGGAACAGATTTCTTTATTCTCCTTCCATGATTAAGTAACCCAACCTTCCTTGGTGCTTTACTTTTTCCTCACAACACCCCCGTGGGTTAAACAGTATGATTGTCCCTTTTGACACTGAGGAAAACGAAGCATAACGATATTTGGAAACTTGCCCAAGAGACATGGCTAGAACGTGACGGAGCAGGATGTGACTGAGAAAGCCTGGTCCAAAGCCTGTGCCCTAACCCCTGCCTCCCACCTGGCACCTGATCACCCCAAAGAATGCCCGATTCGATTCTGAATCAGATGAATGGGACTGTCGGGGAGGTTTCAGAAGTGCAGACTGCCTGGCAGGGAACATTTATAGCTCTTAAGGTCAATACCGATTCCTCCCAAATGACTGGAGCTCAACAAATCAGAGTCAAGATCTAGGGATGGGTCGTCTCTGCCAAGTATCTTGGGTACCACTGAGAGAGCGTCTGTCCCTCGGGCAAGGACAGAAGAGACACACACTAGACAAGCTTGAAAGAAAGGCACAGGGGTATTTCTGCAGTTTGCTTTGCACTGAATCTTGTGGGAGAACCTGGTAGGTTCCAAGATGTTTTACTTTACTTAGTATGATGCACAGGGAGATAAGCAGGTGTCCTCCCTCAGACCAAACCAGGAGCAGGACTCGGAAAAGCTGGCGGGCAAACTCCCCAAGGATCACGTGACTTCAGGTTCAGTCTCCCCCTTTCCCAGCTCATTTCCAGACTGTATTTTCAAAGGCTATATCGTTTTCAGAAATAAGAGAAAAGCCACACATTTATTTTAATCAGACAATGCTAATTAAATCTTGACATGTTAGTTACCTGGATTTCCATTTCTCAGGTTAATGGTAAGCCTCTAGAGGATTCTTTGCAAGCGCTGCATACCTGTCTATGCTAAGAGGGGCTGAATGACACCCAAAGCATTTCCATCCCTAATTATCTGGGAAAGCAGTGTTCCAAACAGTGAAATCCTTCACCAAACAAAGAAACAAAAACAAAAAACAAGAGATGGCCATTTACCAACACACTTATATATTGACCTTAGTTGTTCCAGGTGCAAAGATAGAAACAGTAAGCAAAGGGAATCAAATTGTTAGCCCAAGAAAGACAAGAAGTGTCCTTTCCAAATAATGCAGCATTTTCTAGCCGTATATACACTTTCCAGTTTTCACATGTAATGTTTGTGGCGGGGTCATTTGGCTGCGCTGGAGCCCTGAGTACTTAAGATGGCAGTTAGTTCTTCCTTGACATAAATGATTTCACTTAATGCTCACAGCCCTACGAGGAGGCAGCCATTACTTTTCTTATTTTTATGGGTGGGTGATGGAATGGAGTCTCAGAAAAAGTAAGCGACCTGGTCAGCCTCTCTGAGCCCGTAGAGTGAGAGAAATTCTACGTGAATCCGGGCATCAGAAGCCTGAGCCCAAATCATACCTCCTCTTTCCCAACCTGTCTGGGAAGGGGGAGTCTTCGCCAATATTTTCATGTGCCAGGGCTAGCGTGAGTGTCACGGGGCAGGGACCCACGTTTCTGTGTATTCACCAGGAGCCATTCAGGGCTAAGGACTGGGCTGGTACACAAATACTTGCTCACAAATACTTGCAGTCCTGCTGAATCTCTTCTACATTTGGGCTGGTACAAACCCTGTGCTTTAAAAAGCCATAATCTTATTTAAGTAATAATAATAATAAAGCTTGCAATTTAGCATATATCTGCTCCCCATTCATCCTAATGGTTTGCGATTTCAGAAAAACATGCTGATTCCTTTTCTCCAGACCTGATGAAATCAGGATTCAGTCTAAATGCAAAAGAGGTCCAATAAACTGGTGCCCAATTTAATTAGATCGATTTAATGAAATTAAACAAATAGTCATCGGGTGTTTACTGTGTCGCAAGGCCAAAGAGAACAGACTCTGCCTTAAAGAGTTTATAGTCCTAAGGGGTAAAAATAAGACAAATACACGTGACTCCGTAAGAGAAGATCCATGTCAAAAGGGAGAGACGAGGGAGTAGCCATGTGGATCCTGGGAAGGAAGATGAGGGCTGCCAACCTCTGCCACCCCGTTGGCGCTGCCCAGCACAGTGCCCACTAGCGTAGCTCTTGAGAACTTGAAATGTGGCTGGTGTGAAAGAGAAACGAAATTTCCCATTTTCATTTCATTTCAGTGACATTTAGACAGTCAGATATGGCCAGTGGCCACCACCACGGGCAGCACAACCGTAGGTCCCCAAACTTAGCTGTTCATTAACCCAGGGAGTTTTTCGGAACGCAGATTTTCATGCCTTATGGAGATTCTGATGCAGTAGATCTGGGATAGGATCTGGGAGTGAATGGAATTTTTAAAAGCTGTACAGAGGGCCGTAATGCAGACCACGATTACACAGTCCAGCCTTCGGCCTCGGGCTCGGCTGTACCCTGTCACCATTCACAGTTCACAGGTCTCGCACGCACGTGTGGCCTGGGCCTGACTGCTGCAAAGACGCGGCTTGGCTTTGCTCTGAGCCACTGTTTCCTTCCTCTCCCCACTCATCCTGATGTTCTCAGGGGTGACCCAACTGCAAGCTCACGTATGACTGAGGTCCAAGGTTACGTTCCATTGAGCGTCATGGGCGCAGTGCCTGGCCGAGGGTTTAATGAGCGCCTGGCTGTTGGCTGAACAACCAAGCGATGTCACAGGACACGTTTTAGATAGTCTCTCACCAGAGGACAAAGGCCACCTGACAGGTGGAGGGACAGTGGAGCGCAGCAGCAAGCACGCCCCTAAAAGTGCCCGTGATCTGAATTCAGAAGCAAAGTCCTAAGGAGACAGTGCTTTTGTTCAGAATCTCAGGAGGAGGCAAAGAAAGGTTTCCATCAGAAGAGATCACATATGTTCAAACCAGGTATGGCTGCGCACCATTCTTCTCCTTACCACCGTCTACTAACACCGTTAGTAGTTGGCTAAGAGCATTTTGCATAGAAAATCACCTAAACAAAAGATGTTTAACCCCGTTCCAGATGCCAGGATACTTAGCATATTTCGTAAAGGAAAGGATGATTGTCTCAAACTTTGTAGAAATGAAGCCTTTTGGATGGCACGTTTGGTACACAGAGCCCAGTGGAGTGCCAGGTATAGAGTGGACAATCAGAGATGGTTGCTGATGATTAAGCCTTTTTACATGATAATATACCTATTTGTCTTGTATTTTAGGCATTTTAGTTGCCTCCCACCAAAAACATTTATCATTTCTGGATCATATCTTTGGGCAAGATAATTGCAGACAATATGAGATAAAAGCAATTGTAACAGTTAGCTAAGCCAATTCGTATTATTGTGGGAAAGGTAGAAATGGTTTTTGAGAACTCAGGAAATTCTCTCCATATTTCCCCACGAGAAGAGAAGAGGAGGAGAAAAATGGCACCCGAGAAGGCAGTTCTTTAGAACAGGAGAAGAGCTCAGGCTCTGGAGCCGACAGACAAATGAAAATCCAGCTCTGCATGCACGCGCCTCACTTTTCTAGTCTCCGGTCTTCCTCTGAGAGCAGGGTCAGCGGCCTGGGGTTGTTCCAAGGCTCAAAAGGTTAACGCGTATAAAATGCCCAGGGTACTTACCGTGGGTCCTGTGATCTGGAACCAAGTACTGCCTTCGGGTTGAGTTGGTCCTACCCCAAAAGATGTGCTGAAGTCCTAATGCCCAGGACGCCAGAATGTGACCCGGTTTTGGAAATGGGGTTGTTGCAGGTGTAATTAGTTAGATGAGGTCATCCTGGAGGGAGGGGGTGTTAATCCTTATAAGAGGGAAGATGACGTGAAGACCGAGGCCCAGAGCAGATGGCCTTGTGAAGACAGGGACACACGGGTAGAACGTGCCACGTGTCAATGAAGGGAGAGGGATTGGACTCATGCAGCTGCGAGCCAGAGAACACGAGAGTTTGCTAGGAAAGCGGCAGAAGCGAGGAAGGGGCAGGAGGGAGCGTTTTGCAGGCCTCAGAGGAAGCATGGCCCTGCTGCTGGTGGCTTCAGGCCTTGGTTTCAGACCTCTGCACTCCAGAACTGTGAAGCGACACAGCTGTGTTGTTGAAGCCGCCTGGTGTTTGGAGCTTTGCTACGGCACTCCTAGGACAGACACAGAGCCAGTCTGCCAGAGCCTCAGCGCGCGTCCTGATTATCCCTGATGGAGGCTCATTTGAAATACCTCGCCCTCCTCCTCCCCCCTGCACACCGTCTGCACAGAAGAACTGCTTCCGAAGGGGGCCGTTGCCTACCCCTGCCTGTCAATCTTAGGGAGAGGGCCATAGCCATTTCTTCATTTGAAAAGAAACTTGTAAACTTGGTGATCTTTATAGCTCCTGCTTCTAGGACCTAGCAAAGCAAGACTAATACTTATTCATGAGCTATGCCAGCTCTGTGCCCAAATCAGTTTTTCTCCAATATTATGGAAGTCATACACCAGATACAGTTTGAAGAATTCTTCAACCTCTGGTCTTTCAAATCCCTTTTAAACCTGAGATGCTGTGACAGGCAAAGGAAGTAGGACCGGGGGAAGGGGAGGGATATATATATATATATATATATAATCTCTACTGTTTGAATCACTTGTAGGATTAGGAAAGTTTGTTTTGTCTTTCTTTGTGAGAAATGAGCTATTTGCATAGCTGGAATCATAAAGTAGCAATTTAACATTACTGAACTGAAAAGCTAAGCAGAACAAAACACGAACCAACAACTGGGCTCTTTCATTGCTCCTTTTTTAGTACCGGCAAGTACGGTGACATAAAAACTACCATGAAATCAATTAATTTTAGCTCGTTTACAAGTTGTTTTAAGTCTCCTCCCATAATACGTCTCTATGAAATAACTGCTTTGTGATGACCGACCTGATTAAATGTTAAATAAATGTGAATCCTTAGTTTGGCAGCCTTTGCCTTGCTTTGAAGTTTTTGTTTCATTACTTCCTCTTCGGTACTTCACAGTACATTGCTGAATATTTTCACTGTAGACATGGATTTCCTCGTGCCTTGCTAATGGGTGTTGCATAGCAGCCAGTTGCTACAATGGCTCTTGATGATACATTTGAAACTGCAGATAGACGATTGGAAAAACAGACTCATCATGGTTGGGACGGAAAGTGCCAATTTGTCTGTCGGCTGCTGCTACCGGTAGCCTAGAGTTTTGGATACAAATCAAGCCAAGCAGTTCCATTAGACTGTATCAGCTTTGCCTTTCTGTCAGACCGAACTACAGTTACTGGGACTGTGAAAATAACTTCTCATCAAGAAAATGGCAAACGTTTTAACATCCATTTCAGAATATTTATTGCAATTTTCTTTGCTCAACGAGAGTGCCGGACCCTTTTTGTTATATTTTTAATCCAATAATAATCTTTATGAACTATCTGGCATTTAAATGAAATTTTGTTGTTTTAAAAAAAATCCAGTGTCTTGAAGGTAGGAGCCCATCCCTTTAGCTCTGATCTAGTGATATTTCTCTAGAGTCTGACTGCCTAGAATTTCAGAAAACTAAGTGCTGTTTAAACTTTAGACTGAGAAAGACGTCACGCACGTAGCCCGTGCACATTAAAATGTCCCTCTACAATCTGGAGACCGGTATTTGGGGGTGTGCGGATCTTCAGCGGAGAAGTTCTACTCCAGCTGTCTTTTAACAGCAGCGTCGGGGGAATGACAGCATCTGCCCTTCAACTTGAGAGACCTCAAGCATATTGTATTTCTATCGAATGCCATCTTTTTTTAAAGAAGCAAAATAAAGCCATCTGTCCCTGAACTCTTAAAATAAACTTGGCTTCCAGTTCCTTTCCTAAATGATTTTTATACAACTGCTTGTGCTAATAAGGACTTCAAGAAGTTTATTTTCTTCATCATTCATATAGGAAAGAATGACTATAGTAAAAAGTGTGCCTGCCTGCTCAGACCTTCCCTCTGGAGGCGTGTCAGTCCCACCCCCCGCGCCCCATGTCTCTAAGGAGTGTCACAGCGGCCACAGGACAGGAGGCAGAGCACAAGGTGCTTTACTCGTCTATGTTCTCACAGCACGCAGGGGAGGTGGAGGCGATTACTCTCATTTCACAAATGGTGTTCCAGCTCAGACGTTAAGTGACCTGTCAGAGTTTCCACAGCTCGTTGGTGCAAAGCTGAGATGAAACCCGAGTTTGGGGATTTCTTTTTTTTTTCTTTTTTTTATAAATTTTATTGAGGAATATTGGGAGACAGTGTGTTTCTCCAGGGAGTTGTCCTTCACTCTAGTTGTGGAAGGAGCAGCTCAGCTCCAAGTCCAGTCACCGTTTTCAATCTTAGTTGCAGGGGGCACAGCCCACCATCCCATGTGGGAATTGAACTGGGAACCTTGTTGTTGAGAGCTCGTGCTCTAACCAGCTGAGCCATCCGACTGCCCCCGAGTTTGGTGATTTCTGAAGTCAGGGCCCGTTCTGTAATACCACCTGCCTTAATTGCCTTCCTGGACCTGCAGTAAAGACTGAGAGTGCATTGCAACCCTCTCTTATGTACATACAAGAAAACTAACTTGTAGGATAAAACCTTGGTTAACCAGAAGATTAGGCTCAGGGGATTTGCAAATTTAATTTTCTGGAAAGTTTTTCATTTCAATCCTTAATTCCCACTTTCTTGCCTTTGATAAGGAAGGTTCTCTCTCTCTCTCTCTCTCTCTCTCTCTCTCTCTCTCTCTCTCTCTCTCTCTCTCTCACACACACACACACACACACACACACACACACACATTTTACTCCCAGCCCTTGATAATGAACTCATTTTGGATTTTTTCCCCCAAATCTGAAGTCTTGGTTATTAACTTATTTTCTTCCAATTCTTCCTTTTCTGCTAACAGTAGACTCCAAAGGGAAAAAATTCTAGTTAATTAAGATTTCTGGTAATCAGGTTTTTAAAATTGTGTTGGTAAATTAAAATCAGGTGAAAGCTGCCTCCCTGAATTTGAAATCGTCCCTCGTCACAGATTCTCCTGGTGCCAGTGTCCCCTGTGTTACTGTGCACTTGAGACGGATGGTCCAGGACTCAGTGTTCTGATTGTGGATGACCTGGACACCGTAATTCCTCCAGGGCACATAGCCGGATGGCCCTTAATTACCGTTTAGGCTTTGTGTAATCAAATGGTGCAAAGGAACAGCTGAGAACATTAAAATGTCAGCACACATTATCAATCATAGGGCTTTCTATAGTCACTCTTCACTTCACATGTTTTATTAAATTAAAAGTAAAAATAACTTTAGTTGAATATCCATATTGTCATTCATAACCATTAAAATATAAAATATTACAATGCTATTATAAGATCATCTTTATGACCTTACCTCCTAGTTTTCTAATAGAAATTGTAGTTACTTTTTGAACTTTGAATATGGGAATCATTTTTTTTTAATGAAGCAAAATTAAAGTTATCTCTTAGAAAGGCTGACTAAATAAAAAGGTTATTTCTTAATAAAATACATTTTAGAATAAATTGCATTGCGATCTTATCTATCTACTTGTAGAACTAACAGGCACCTTTAAAGTTGTATGCAGAGTTTTAGGTTTTAGGGGAGATAATTTAAATTTAGAATGTTCAAATGGTCATAATAGAGAGGAACTATATTTTAATGGTGGTTTATTATTACTTCAAATTATATTTCAATGAAGATAACGGGGATGTAATTTGAAAACAAGACCAGTAAATGAGAATTCTTTTCTTGAAAAACCAAGCAACTTTAAGTAATAAGCTTTGGCAACTTGGCATAAAAACATACAGGTAGCTTATTTTTGCTTCAAGGCTTTTATGTCTCAAAACTGTAACTAGCAGCCATGTTAGCACTCATGAAAAAATCCTGGGTTAAGAAATAGTACCATGAACATGTGGCTGGTGATTCGGTACTGTTCCAAATGCCCACAAGATTGCTGGGGATGGATTAACTTACAGAGCAGCAATTCTGTGTAAGGCCCTGGCACGGGGTGGGGGGTGGGGGGTGGACAGGGCAAGTGGGGGGAGGGGGAAGTTCTATGCAGACCAGTGCCCTGAGTTACTGTGAGCATTTTTGTAAAATAAATTTTATTCGGGAATATTGGGGGACGGTGTGTTTCTCTAGGGCCCATCAGTTCAAAGTCATTGTCCCTCAGTCTAGATGTGTCTAGTTGTGGTGGGCGCAGCTCAGCTCCAAGTCCAGTAGCCATTTTCAATCTTAGTTGCAGGGGGTGCAGCCCACCATCCCATGTGGGAATTGAACCAGTAGCCCTATTATTGAGAGCTCGCCCTCCAACCAACTGAGCCATCTGGCCTCCCCATGTGAGCATTTCTTTACAAGTCCAAGTTCAGAGACATCATGTTAGTAGCTTAAGATTGCTTACACCACAGCAATTGGCCAACTGTATAAAGCAGGGCTTATCTTTTTGGAGAACCAGCTGTTACACATTTACCGGCATGCCACTGGTGTAAAGGCACCAGGGCAGCACAGTGGGAACAGGTACACGGAGTGGGGGCTACCTCACTTTGAATGGGCTTTAAAGTCCGCCAACATAGGCATGGAAATCAAGACAGAAAGGTAGGATGGAGCCGCGGTATAGCCGGCCTTACGCGCTCCACTATTTCTCTCGTTTACTATACTTGTCAGAGGCCTAGCAGGAAACAGATGGCACATTCAAAGGGGAGTGAATAACGAAGGTTTTAAAAAGGGGCCATTTACAAGGCATGGGCAAAGTGAAGGTGAACTCACAAAGGACGGAGAAACACCCCTGAGCCGGCTGCTGCAGGAAGCAGAAGCGAAGCATGAAAACAGATGGCCCAGGACCCACTGACACAGACCATGCGAGTCTGATTCCCAGAATTCCAAGCAACGCGGAAAAGGACAGGGTGGACCTGGAGGGGTATGGGAACTATCCAGCAGTCTCATAGCCAGTGGGGACCCCCAAATGTCTTTGCACAAAGAACTGTGAGATGGTTTCTATAATTCAGAAAGATGGATCCGCCAGCTGTGTGTAAGAGAGGCTGGAGAGGGGACGTAACTCATGGGTCAACCCCAAAGGAAGCACTTACAGTGAAGGAAGTAAGAGGTCATGGGGGCTGGAATTGGGGGTGTGGTGAGAGGAACAGAGAGGGCTCTTTAGGAGACATCAGAGAACTACAAGTAGAGAGGCATTTGTTAGATATTACCGCTGACTAGATGTGCGGAGAGGGTAGGAAAGCGTTAAAATAACACCAAGGCATTGAGTGTGGATGACTCTGAGGAGAGAGGTTTCCAGAACAAGAAGGGCATGCAAGAGCTGATTTTGAAAGTGGGATGGACTTCCATTTGTGTGATTAGAGGATAGGAAGAGAGAGAAGGGAGAGTATTTTCCCCTCCGGTTCCCCTCCTGCCGGGCCAGTTTGGAGTGGCTTTGTTCCTCTGCAGAAGCTCATTTTGGATTCTAGAAACCACTGCCTCCTCATGACCCTTCAGCGATGTTGTGACTTTTACGGTGAACATACCCAGCAGCCATTTAGAACTGTAAGACTAGACTTTGGCAGTGACGTCGTGGCCAGACTGAAATTTGGATGTTTTTCACATAAAGCCTAGTATAGAAGATGTACGATCTTAAGAGGCACAGAGAGAAAAGCAGGTTAGGAATGCTGGGGTTCCCAGGAGGCCGAGAGACACTGCCCCAAAGCTCAGGCCAAGTACGAAGGACAGCACTGCGTGTCACTGAGAAATAAGGGACTCTGTCTCCATCATCTGCTCTGGTAATCATTTGGCAACAGTGTCTGAAGGTGGTTCCATGTCAACACAAAGAAGGAGCTAAGTCACCACAGGGCCGCACTGCTATAATAATTCAGTGATCTCTGTAGTATGAACCATAATCATTGCGATCCGGCAGAAAAGATCTCTCCACAGAGGACAAATCAATGCCCTCCAGGTTTTACGGTCGTTAGCGCCCTAATGCAGTTAATTATTCACCATCTAAATCTTCAGGAGAGTCCTGCACACCCAACACCAGTCCCCTTTCATATTGACACCAGCCAGACGTGGCCAAGTGCAAGTCACAGAATGGAGATTGTGCGACCTTCCACACACGAAGCATTGGCGTGCCAAGCAGGAGGGAGTTTTTGAGATATTCCCAAACTCCTATTAATAAAATTTACAACTATGGGCAACATACATGGTGTGCCGTCAGTTAGCCAGAGTCTGAACCAGGGGTTCATCTACAATGAAAGGAAAATGGGTTACAGGGGGAAAAGCAGTGGAAAGCAGGGAACAGAAGGCAGGAAACTAAACCAGACAGACTGTGCACCCACTTCATGTACATTGTACCTTTAACCAGGAGTCCAGAAGTTCAGCCATATACCCAAGCCCACACAGAGGGGAAGGAAAGGCTCTATCCCTAGGGTGGCCAAGGCGTTTGGAACTTGCCACTCAGCCAGCCCAGGCCCCCCAGCCCTTGTTCCTGCGATTGGTCTCCAGGAATTCAAGCCTTCTGTTGTCTCCCCCCTTCCATGACTAGATTCCACACATCCCATCTCGTCCGTACAGATGGCAAACTCTCCCTTCGGGAAACAGCTTATGAGTTCTGTCTTCTCTGAACCCCACGTGTACTTTGGAGGAAGGGGGGCAGAAGGTGTGAGATTAATGATCCCTCTTTTTTCCTCTTCTAAGCCACATTGCGTTCTCTCGGCCCTCAAACCCATCAAGCTCTTTGCCCCTCCAGGCCTTGGCTTCAGCTCTCCTCCTGCACCCTGTGCCTGGGTAACTCTCACTTTGAGATTCTGGCTGGAATGTCTTCGCTGAGAAGCCTCCCTGTAACATTCTCTTCGGGCCTTGTGTACGCTTTCACTGGCCTTAGTACAGCCACCGTCACACTTACTTGTGTGATAACTGGATTCATGAAGGGAGCGCATTTCATCTGTTTTGCACCCCACTATACCCCCAGCTCACAGACAAAGCCCTGCATGGGGGTGGTGCTGCCGCTATTTGCCAAATGACTAAAGGGAAGGGCTGTCATGTGTGTCTTAAGCATTGTATCATGTGCTGTCCCTACTTCTTGGCCCATGAGGGCAGCCAGAGGTGACTAGCTGGGTGGTACTGACTGTCCCTAACGGGTAAGAGTAATGATATCTTCAGTTTCCTGTAAAGGCAGCCACCGACCCACTGGGAAGCTCTGATTAGGGAGATGAAGCAGGGCAATGAATATGAAGTTCTTTGTAAATAATTATGACTTCCTGCTCCTAAAGAAGTCAAAGAAAATGAGGCACTTACTTTAGAGTATTCTCAGCCCTCTGTTTCATGTGTAGATGAAAACCTGCTAGCAGAAACAAGGTTGGGCCATCAGGCTGTCATACAAACTGTCCCGGGGTCATTATACCAGGGGTCTCCTCAAGGTCACCCAATGTGACTTTGTCTTGTTTTGTAACTGACCCTGGTCCCAGGACCATTGGTCACCCTGCTTTGAGTTCACCCAGGAGCCTTGCAGTGGGGTGAGGAAGCAAGGTGATGACGTGATGAAGGGGTGACACTAAGAGTGAGCAGTAGCAGAGGTACAGCGTGGTTTACTGAGCACGGACATCATGCCAGCGTTGTCCTAAGAGTCCTACGTGGCGCTGTTATGTCACAAGGGATCTACAGAGCTGAAGCCGCTTGTTCTCGTAGTCTGATACTCTCTGAATTCAGTTCTACTTTGGGGAACGGCAGCTCTGAACCAAACCTGTTCTCTTTGGTTAGAAAAGACGATTCCGTGAAATCCAATTTAGGGGCATGGTGATATGTTCAGAGGGAGAGAAGAGAGTGAACACGGAACAGAATCGAGAAACCAAAAGGCTCCCATGTGTTCACGCGCGCCACTTCTCTCAGAACACATCAGCTGACTGCAGATGTCTTGCATGTCTGGGCAAAATCAAGCTCTCTTGGGGTCTGCCACTAAGGGTGACACCCATGTGAACTGCTGACTTCACAGACGGCTAGTCTGAATCCCATTGTCTCCTAACGTCCCTCCACTTGCCTCTGAATGAGCGCCCTTGGAATGCAGACCCCAAGGTCATCAGAAGTGCCAGAATTCAGCAGAAAAGCACCCCTTCCACCCATTGATTACCACAGACTAGCCTTGGCCCAGAGCTGCAGAGGCCTTTGTATGCAGGATCTCACTGAAAGAGGCCGATAACAGGAGAAGGCGGGTCCTGCTGTCGTCATCCCCATTTCACAGGTGAGCATACTGAGGCCCACTGCAATCTCTCGGTACCACAGAGCTAAGCGGCACTTTTGGAACTAATTCTTCCCAACTCTAAGACCTGTCTAATTACCCACTGTCTGCGCTGCTGTGGGCTGGGCATCTCGTGACACTGGCAGTCACCTGCCTGGTTCTGCTGCACCACTTGCATGTCAGAGGGACCCCTTAAAGCAAAACAGTCCTCAGAAGCAAATCTCAAGTAGCTTTTAATCTTGGTAGCAATTCTAAGCTCCTGTAAAAATCATTCGACATCTTTCATAAGATTCAGCAATCTCTTTATCTCTGCAAATATCAAAGACAGCATCTTTTTTCACAATTGATCATTTTACTTCTGTCTTTTTTCTGTGTAACAGAAAGATCCTTTTCACTCTTTAGAAATTGTCTCAATGTATACAATGATGATGTAACTTGACAGGCAGTATGATGGTGATTGTTAGAATGAAATATTTAAGTATGCATTTTCCTCCATTTAAAATTATATGTCTTAAATACCATTTTAAAATGCTCGTCATAATTCCAGTATCATTTTAAAGGATAATTCAATGATGATTGGTTCAATAAAAATACCAGGCTAAATTTCAAAATTTTAAGTAACAAAGAAAATACATCATGTTTTATTTTCCATAAAGCTTACTTTAATCATGGAATTATGGAGTTTTTAGAGCTGGATGGGCGGAGAGCTGGTCCAGTCCAATCCTTTTGTTTTATAGCTGCAATTAAAAAGGAAGACACATGGCCCAGTGCTTTACCAGTGCAGGCTCGGAGTCAGACAGACGCACGTTCACATCCCGGCTCTGCCACCTACCAGCTCTGGGACTGCATCTGTCACCCACAGTCACAGAGCCGGCACTTAAAAGGTATCTTCCTAGAAAGCTTGCTCTAAACACAATTTGATTAAAGGACTCTCACCTCTCAAACATGTACATTCATTCAGTCAACAAACATTTATTGAGTACATACTAGCTGTGTGACCTTGGGCAAGTTACTCACTGGCTTTGTGCCTTAGTTTCCTGAGCTGTAAAGGGGTAGCTACCTTAGAGTTGGTGTCAGGATTAAATGAGTTCATGCATATAGTGTGAGGGACGGTGCCTGGCACGTTGGAAAGACACAATATCATTGGACGTCATTTGTCCCCCTGCTATCACACTGTGTTAGGGAACATGGTGGGCCCTGGGGAGGAGACTCGGGAGCCCTTCTTAAGATTTTCCTGTTGATCACCTGGAGCAAATATCTCATCCATTGCTCACCCCGAGGGTGATGTGTTTGGAAACTTTCTCACTAGGCTTGTTTTGACTGCTGCCCTGAATGCATGAGAACGTATCTCACCAGCGTCTGCCCACGTGCTTTGTGTTTTCCCTTCGGATGGCTGTGAAGAGACCTAGGTGTCTCACCTGGCCTCCCCGGTGGGAAATGAGTTGATGAGTGTGAGGGGAGGTTGGCTGGGATTCCAGGGGTCGGCCGTCCCTGTGGGGCACAGCAGAGCTAACTGGTCCTGCGGGGCGCTGCATGTTGTCTCACCGCTCAGAACTGTGGTCCGCTGGAAGCCCAGTGGGCAAATCCAGTTAAGTGCCCCTCCCGCGTCTCTGTGGTTCTATCATGTGCTGAGGAGTTCCCGTAGATTGTATCCTCAGGGCGCTAGGACAGGCCTGACGTCGTGTGTAACTCTCGCTCATGATCTTGGCAATCACAGAATTATGACGATGAAAAGGACTTTAGCGGCCAGTCATCTGCTTCTCGGTCCACCTCCTCACAGGAAACATGACACAGTCCCAGAGGAGTGAGGCAGAAAGACGCAAAAGTCACACCCCCAAACCACACACTGTTGAATCTCTTCCAGGCATAACATCCCCAGTTCCTTCCACACGTCCTGGCTGATCTCATTTTCTTACCCTGGCTTCACTCCCCCGTGAACCTTTCTCCCCAGCTGGTCACGGATATCTTTTAGGCTTTAAGGTCTGCCAGCTTAAAATACGATATTAGAATGTCCGAGTAGTCCTGAGTATCTAGGAGACCCAACCTAAATTTCCGTGCATGACACATTTTAGTTGCTGCCTCCCAGGTCCTTGCTCTCTGGTAACCCAAGAGCTACAAAGCCGAGTCTGCGTCATGTTACTACCTGTTCCGAGAACATGGTTCAGGAAGCAGCCGCGAGGAGTGGGAAAGGCCCTGGTCCGAGCAGCAGGGAACCTTGGGTCTCATGGCGGCTCCAGCCTCTCACTAGACATGTGACCTACACACATTCAGTGCCAGGAGGAGGACGCCTGCAGCCTCTCTTCTTTCACAGCTCAACCTTAAGGATGTGGTAGGTGACTTCTCAAGGTCACACTGAACCTCTCCATGGCTCTGATCCTTTGGTTCTTGGAAAAGGGGAGAAGGGAGGATGTATGTGGTGTCTCAGGATGTCACAAGTCCAAGTAGACGCATATGCGCTTTAAGGAATCTGCCAGCTTTGAAGTTCTGAAACATGAAGTGTGATGAGTGGTGTCAGCTGGTCCGTCTTCTCTTTATGTGGCTTTGCCGCCCGCGTCTCTCGTGACTGAGTTTGGTTCGGTCTCCAGCCTCCTCTCCTGCCTCCTTAAGATACTCTGGACTCTCACCGCATCCTACAAGGAGTTAACAACTCCATCCCCAGTTTAGAGCTCAGGACAAACTTAAGGGGTCCACCTTTTCTCAACCAGCCATCTAACTCGCCATGTGCAGTGAGATTAGGTCTAAAACGGTCTCCTGAATGCCTTATTTCAGCTGATGGCCTGTTCTGTGAACGAACCGGCCATTTTTCAAAGCCGCTGCTGCAGCCAGAATGGGAACGAAGGCTCGGTCCGTCCTCCTGCAGCTCACACTTTCACCACCGCGGCACGTCCCTGCCGGTCTCCTCTCTGGAACCCCTGGACTTACACTCACTGAGGGCGGAGCCAGGGTGACGGGGGAAGCTTTCTCAGCCTCGACTCCACTGCCATGTGGGGCCTGTCCTGTGCATTGCAGCACGTTGGACCTCATCCCTGGCTTCTACCCACGAGGGGCCAGCAGCACCCTCGCCCTCAGTTGTGACAGTAACTGACAAAAATGTCTCCCAATATTGTCAAATGTCCCACCAGGGGGCAAACTCACCCCTGGTTGGAAACCTCTGTGGTAGAGCTAGCTGAGTGCCTTTCCACACTGGGCCCCCAATAAATATTTGTAGAAGAATCCATGATTGATGGAAACGTAATGCTTATGATGGACTCAATGTACAGGCTGCAGAAAAATCAAGCTAATTTCTTTTGGCTTGAGTGGCTCCTGTAATGCCTGGCACACAGCTGGCGCTCAGTATGGATTTAGTGGGTGGATAAGTGTTCCATGACCATAAGCGACTTCCTTTATCCCAGGTAACATTCTTCCCCTCGGGAGGGCCCAGGTGAGGTGGTGGGAAATTGTCATATTAGGGGGAGAAATCTTTTTTAAGAACCACCACCACAACAAAATCTCTTAGCTGTGGGATTAGGAATCATAAAAATACCTGGCTGAAAAGAGGTCCCCACAACCTTTACTTCTCCATTTAATCATGGCATTTGGGGCAGAGATCAAATTCTTTGTAGTGGAAATACTCAAAACTACTAGAAATGTCTCCCAGCACGCCGGGATCCTTCCAAACACAGTTCGGACGGGATGGGAAGCCCAGGAGGGTGCGGACACCTCAAAGGTCACACATTCGGTCACGGGTGTCAGAGCTGGGAAATGGGTCTGTGCCTTCTGACTCCCTGTATGTACTTGGTTACAGTGACTATTATGGATGCAAATGAAGACTTATTACTATTGTGAGATAACAATGCAGGTCAATGATATTCTTTGTTGCCATGCTAACATTTTTTTTCTAGAGGGGAAAATTATAGGCATGAAAGCAATTAAGCAACCTTTCCTTCTTTGTCAAGTTTTAGTTTGCCCAAAGTAAGATTCTCTCTGTGCTTACTACTTAATAGTGCAAACTGATTTTTTGGCTTCCTGGGTCACACTGAGGTGGAATTCAGTGTGGGTGTTGCCCAGTTTTTCCTGTATGAATGGAAATTGGCTATGCTGATACGTTATCTCACCAAGCACAGCCATAAATAGGAAGAGCAAATATTTTGAAATGCACATTTAAGGAGCACCCTCCTGCGGAGGCTAGGCACGATGGAAAGGTCACCCTCGTGATCTTTGTCTGCCAAAGGCTTGCGGTTGCTCCTTCCTGGTCACCCTTGTAGGATGGCTGTCCCCCCATGATTGAAGCGGTGGCTCCAGAAAACGGCAGATGAATTTATGTGTTCTCTCAACTTTTAACAGTTGTCCTTTACTCCCGGATCTACAAAATATCTGTCACAAAAACCTTTCATGTAGAAGGATGTCATATCACATGGATATTGTTAATGTCACTACAGTAACCCGAAAATGCCACCAGTGTGTTTGTTTCAGACACAAATGAGGGGAGAGCTGTAGAATCCACATGGCGGCCAGTGTTATAATAGATGTGAGCCAGGATGACCTGGGTCAGAAAATGACAACTCATTTATATGAATCAGACCTTTCAAATAACAGGTCTGAGCTATAAAGAGTGTAAATGGAAGGTAATAAGCCACTGGAAGAGCAGTTTTCAGTCCTCAGATTTCAGAACCGAACGTTGGAAGTAAATGCAGTGGCATCTTTGGAGGAGGAGACCCCCGAGCCAGAGTTGACAGACCTTTGGTGCTATTGTTGCCAAGTTTAAGCCTAGTCTCTCTGCATCTCAGGGATGGTTTTCAGTGTATTAAGTATATATTGGTTCCCTGCAAGCTAAATGTTTAGGTTCCTTGTGGGGCTGGAGGCACAGCTCCCACAAACCTTTTAGCAACCGTACTGTTAATGTAATTAGTCCTTCCCATCCCATTCACCCAACCCTGTCATGTTA
This sequence comes from Rhinolophus hipposideros, assembly GCF_964194185.1. Lineage (NCBI taxonomy): Eukaryota > Metazoa > Chordata > Mammalia > Chiroptera > Rhinolophidae > Rhinolophus > Rhinolophus hipposideros. The sequence goes on from NC_138060.1 coordinate 64,203,413, forward strand.
CAAATGAGGAAACTGAGGGAGTGAGGGCGGGGAGGGGTGTTAAGAAACTGATTCCAGATCACCTAGCTATGACTAGATAGTAGTTTGCTTACTGACCAAGTAACTGACATCATGCCTAAGAGTATCCTCTCTTTGCTAGACCTTTTGGAAATAGCCAAAAAGTAAAAAATATAATATGTAAGCCTACAGATTGTTTCCTTTAGAAAAACACTGTAACATAAAATGGTACATGCTTTAATTATAGAATAATATATTTAACAGTCCTATAGGGTGGCCATAACATCTGGAAATAAAGTCTCTATTATTTTCCCATATATTAATTATAGTTGCAATGTCAATAAGCCATTTATTATACATTTGCCTACACTTTGAGGCATGAAGGCTGTGGCCTGGAACATGCCTATAAACTAGAAGTGAACGTTAATGGTCTAAAAGAAGAAAAATTTAAAAGCAAGCTAAATTTAAGAAGATCTGTAGGATGAATGCTTCCCGTGGTCACTAAAGCATTGGATTTTACAGATAGGTTTATCTTTTGCCTCTATTCTGCACTCTGAGCCAAAATAAGAGAGAATGCATGTTTTCCTGACTTCATCTATATAATTATAATTTCATCCTGAATAAAATATTAATCAAAGCTCTATTCATGAGTTGAAGCTACTTCCATTGTTCCCAGAAACCAAAATATGATTCTAAAATGGAATATGCTTTATCTCCAGATTGGCTTAACCCAAAATAGATGTTCAGCATCATAATTTTGGAAAATTAAACACAATATTTGAGCAGCCTTACATTAGTGCTCAATTGAATCATTCGAAGAATATTATTTTGTAGCTTAAAAATAAATGATAAGACAGCATTAGGAAAGCCTAGTAAAAAAAAAAATGGCATCCAGTTCCTGTAATTGAACATATTTTATTTATGGCTTATTGATGGTGGCATAAAAAAACCTACCTTTCTGATTATTTATAGTCATATCCAACTGGCTTAGGAAGGAGCAAGGCAACGCTGCAGAGGCCGACTGTCTCTGGTACCTACCAGGTTTCTTCCCGTCAGTGTCACTGCGTTAGGATACGTGGTAATTTCTCCATCAGTGCAGCCAACCTTCCGAGATTCTAACCAGAGAGGTCAATGGTGGCTCTACCCTTGCTTTTGTGGGAATCCAGACACCACCCGGAACTACCTGTGTTGCTGTCTCCCACCAGAGTCTGCAGTTGGATCGGGTCTAAGATTTCATTGAGCAGATTACTCCTTTTCTAATAATCAGTCCTCTCTTAGTCCTTTTGTAATAATAAGTTCTATTCCTCATTGACCAAAGGATGAACGCTAATTTTCCCTTCCATTAGACATGCAGAATAAAGGTTTCATGCAGGCAGGATGATGATCAAAGATAAGTTCTCACAAATGTGAGGCTTTGGTCATTTTCAAGTTACAAGGTTTGTTTAAAAAAACACCTAGGTGATAACTTCACGATAAAATGGTTTCTAACCTAGTTGAGAAATGTCAGGTGTATTTTCCAGTTAGCCTCCAATCCACACTGAAGACAGGATCCCAGGCTCAAGTCACAGAAGACTTTATGCTCATGATTCGGTACTTTCTGGGTTCTCAGCAGCTCTAAGACAGAGAAACTGTAATCTTAGCTATCTAACATTTTCTTCCTTAAATGTGACTTAATTTTTCACCTCCTGGGAAAGTCCTGCCTTATGTGTAAAAGTCACTGAACCAGCAAAAATAACTTAAGGACACATGTACAATGGCGAGTAACATCTGTCACCCACCCCGCCCTCCCAAACCCTGTGCCCTCAAACAATGTTGTCTTTTTTTTGGTTGTATTTTAATGTCCCTTTCAGTGAATATATAGAATACAGCGACGGAATCTGTTCAGTGAATAGGTTCTTTTTCCCTTCCACAGTGTTTGAGACGGACAAAAGAGGCCCCTAGGCTGGCTTGTCAGTAGGTGTAACCCCCGCCTCACGGCTCACGTGCGGCCCACCTTTTGTTCAGCGGCCCCACAGCCCAGGAGGTGGGCAGTGGTCTATTAGCTAATGCTAGAGGAGGCAGACTTGTCCCTGCTTTGAGGTCTGTTGTATGACTGCCTGCCCAGTCGTTCTGTCCTGTGGCCTGAGAACCTCTCAGGTGACTGGAACTCGGTGGTTTCATCACTTGCATTTCTGCAAGTTTGGTGCCTTCACAACTAAAAGAAATCTGACTCGACAGTGAACACTCTAGTGAGAACTTCATCTAGGTCAATGACAACTTTTCCCTCCTCGATTGTCCATCTCCAAGGACGGAGAGCAAATGTGAGTGGGAGGTGGAATTACTAAAAGAAAAACTCAACTCTAACTAAAAGTTGAAGGGTCCATTCAGAGATCACCCCAAACCATCTGAAGTGGATGAAAGGTACTGCCTGCTTCACAGAAACATTTTCCTCACCAGCTCAGAACATCCAGCCTGACTGTTGCACAAAAACACACAACCAGGTAACCAGCAAGCAGTACTTGAAGTTTCCAATACAATAGCTCGGAGAACTTGGCTCCTGAAAAAAGGTGTCAGAAGCGATGGAATTCCCAAACAGAAACCCTCACCCTGCCCCCTATTCCATTTTCTTAAGGTCTATTGTTAACTAAGGACGCCTTGTCTTTTCAAATTCCTTCAAGTGAATGGAAGGGGCCAGACATCTGCCAGGATTCGCTCACATTTGCATGCAAATCAGAGACTTGGGGACACACAAGGCCCCAGAGCCAACACCACCACTTCTACTCTAGACTTAACACTGATCCAAGCACCTTCCTGAACTTTCCACCCCTCTGGTCCTCGCTTGTGAAAGTGAAGCCACCAGCGTATTCCAGCGGTAGTCAGTGTTTAGACTCCCATGGCAAAGCAAATGGCAAAAACAAAACAACATACTGTCTTTCGGGAAACCCTACCCGCTGAAGCCCACTCAGCAATACCTGCTCGAGGAATCCCACGTCTCCTTTATCGTCTGCGACCGGGAATGAGAACGCTAGTGGTGCCATGAGAGCTCCAGAAGGGTCCGTTTCCCTGCGCTCTTGGCCTTGACCCATGTGGTTCAAAAGCCTCAACACCATTTATCCCCGCAGGTCGCTCATTTACTCACTCACTCAGTGCCTGTTCCTGGCGCCCCGGCTACAGCGAGCCCCGCAGGGGAAGGTCCCCCGCCCCAGGGCAGGTACCACGGCCGACTCCCCCACGCAGCGCACCCAGGCCGGGTCCCTGGCCACCCACCATCCCGGGACCTGTTTGAGCACCTCTCCGGCTGCGCGGCGCCCCTCTCGCGGCCGGACATTCCCGCCCGCCACGCAAGGACTCCCTGGGGGGCGCCGAGTCGGCGGCTGCCCACACCCCTCTCCACGCAGCACAAAGGACGCTCGCTGGCAAACTTTCCTGGCTACCCACGCCGGCCGCGCGGGGACCCGGGCGCGGGCTCGCTCCCCGGAGCGGACGGCGGCGTCCCTGACGTTTCATCATCCCTGGCAGCCTTCTGGGCTGCAAACGTGTAGGGTGAGGTCCGTCTCCACTGAGACCGCCGACGCGCAGGTGGACGCTGCTGAAGGCTCGGGCTCCAATGCACTCAGCGCCCCGCCAGTGAGCCCCCTGGCCCCCTGCTTTCCCCACCAGGCCACCGCCAGCATCGTCCGTTTGCTCCCCACAAGCAGCCCCCTTCCTCTCCCTTCGCTCGGCCCTCTCCCCCACTCCCGGGGCCTCTTTCCGCGCTTGTCCCCAGCGCGGCCGCCTTCCCAGTTCACCCCCCAGCAGCCCCCCTAACTCGCGGTCCCCGCTGCACCCTCCCCTGCGTCGGTCCCCGAAATCCAGCCGGCCCGCCGCCTTTTGCTATTTCTGCCTGGCCTTCCCTGCGAACTGTCGCTCTCCCCACCCCGTGTGCGTTTTACATGTTCGGGGGGTGGGTGGGAGAAGCGGGTGGCCGGATTCCCGTTTCCCCGACTTGGTCCTTTTCTCAGCTCCACGAGCCGCGCCCCCTTCTTCCCCTCAGGCCCACAATATGCCCCGCGGTTCCCAGACCCCCCCGGTGTCGCCACGCTGCCAAGTTTTGGCCACGACTCGCCCTCCCCGCAGCCCACAGCGCCCGCGGACCAGAGCACTTACCCCGAGGCCCGGCCGCGGGGATGTCGGGGCGGCGCGGCAGCAGCGGGCGGAGGAGACCCCCGGAGGAGCGGCGCCTCCTCCCCAGCGCGGCGCGCGGGCTCCCTGGGGGCCCGGCAGGGCACCGCCACAGTAGGCGAGGCGGCGACACCCGCAACAGCTGCCGCGCCGGCCTGGGCTCGGGCCAGCTCCCGGGGGCCGGCAGAGGCGGCAGGCGTGGGGAGGCGGGTGGGCTAAGTGGGTGCAGAGGGCGGGGCAGCGCGGCCGGGTCCCGGGAAGGCGCCGGGGGCTCCGAGCGAGGCCGCCGCGAGGATGCCGACGCCCGGGCCGACGCCGCGGGTCCCGTCCCCTCCCGGAGGCGCTGCGGGCGCGGGCGCTCGGCCTCCCAGCTCCCAGCTCCCGGCTCCCGGCTCCCGGGCTCGCGGCCGGCGCCTCGGTGCGCCCGCTTTGTGCTCCGCGCAGCCGGCGTGCACCTGGTGTAAGCAAGGCGGTCAGCTGATGGGCCGCGCGCTGATTGGCTGCTCCGCCGGGCCCCCCCCCCGGGCCCCCCCCCCCCGGCCCCCGCCCGCCGCCCCCGCCCCCCACACACCCGCCCCCGCCCCGCTCCGCCGCGTGCTGGGCACCATCTGTAGCCCGCGCGACAAAGGCGCAGCGCCGAGCTCTCCGGTGGCCCCGCCGCCCTGCGCCACCGCCGCTTTCTGTCTGGGGGCGACAGGCTGCGGCTGGGTTAGCGAGGCAAAGCACACGGCCGTGTGTCAGCCAAAGACAAACCCCAAAAAAAGAAGCCGGTGCTAGGAGGGCCGCCAGGCACAGCGGGAACCGGTCCCTGCGCAGCCTAGAACTTGGGCTCGGAGGCTGAGAAACAGACAGAATTCAACCCGGGAGAGAGTCGTTTCTGAGATCTAACCCTTGTCTTACAAACGCACGGGGGTCCTTGGGCTGTGGGCACATGCCTGGGTGTGCGACACGCGTGACTGTGGAACTGGCCCGCACCCTCGCCGCCGGAAGGAGTATTCCGACACGACGCTAATGGGGGAGCCTGCAGATGTTTCTGAAAGTTTGTAATCACAGCCTTTCGATTTGTTGGGTGTGAAAGTTGTGTTCCAATAAGCGGAGGATTGAGACTGCAGCCTGTTTGAAGAGGGAGGATGTCGCAGCCAGGGGTGGAATGGGTCTTCAACCTGAGCCTCAGTTTCCAAGTGGCCAGTTCAGAGCCACACTCCAGAGAAGACCTGGGTACTTACTGGACAATCTGCTTCAAGCTAAAGCATTTATTATTAACCCCTTAGCACTGAACGACTTTGGGTAAAAGAACATGGTGACGTTTCCTGATGTCCAAGCTTTGAACTTCTGGGGAATTTGGAAGGATACGTTATTACTACATGCAACCATCTTTGAATTCCTTGAATACCGTATAAATTTAATCCAGTCAATTATCTTATTATGTCTGGAGCCCTATAGCATTTCTTAGTTTCTTTCATTGATACTGATAAACATTTAATGCTCCCATATTTCCATCTCCTTCATGTTATCCTGATACCGTCATGTAGATACCAGTGGGTCACAGTGGGCCATAGACGGTTCTAGGGAAAGAAGACACTATGATTCAGGGTAGAAGGCAGACAAAGAGTGGAACGACAGTTCTTCAAAAAGGCCCATTGCCCCTAGGGTCCTGCATATAGCCCAACAAGAGTTAAGAACGGTCAAAGCAATTTGAGTCTAGAACCTTTCCTATGAGTCATACTTTTATCTGCTTCCCCCTTTTTCATGCTGATGATATGTAGCTTGGAGTTTGTCTGAAAGAAGGTGGGCCTGCGGTGGAAATACAGAACTTGAATGATCCCGGAAGGATAGAACGCAACCTCCTTCGGGAGTCTCATTTAGGTTTTCCAGCCCATCTATCTGGGAATGGCAGGGAGAGGATGCTGTACCCTGCACAGTAGGACTTCACAGAGGCAGCTCTGGGGCAGTTGACGCCATTAGTGGTCGTGGGCAGTTACTCCTTCTAGAGACGCGATGTGTAACAGCCTCCAGCTTTGGAAGAGACTTCGCAAGAATGGTCTGAAGCCCAGCTAAGAAGAAGCCAGGTCAGGCCTGAGCATCTGAGCTTCGAGGCCAGCCAGCACTGCAGTCTGTGAGCTGTGTCTCTCAGGGCAAGTCCCTTTCCCTCCTTAAGTCCTGGTTTCCTTGGCGCTGAAGCAGGTTGATAGCAATAACCATCTCGAAGCATTGTGCTGGCTACGTGAGAGTAAGTGTGTACCGTGGTGCCATTCTCGGGGTATAGTAATGGAAGTTCTGGCCCCTATCAGCCAGGTGGTCAAGACCACAGCAGGACATCAGGCCAACAGGTGGGACGACCCTTTCACAATCTGACACCGCTCACCAAAGATTGTAAGGCGCTGGCAGCGCCAGTGAGAGGAGCAGACTCGATCCCTCCACTGTTTGATGCGTTTCTTTTCGAATCAGCATGTCTTTCATTTAAACTTATTTCCCTCTGCCCCCACGTAAGCATGAGAAAGGAAGCTCTGCCTATTTCTACTTGACCACTGCATTTATTTTGCTCGAGACAGAAGGAGCATTATCATCAGGAAGAAATGAATGTGTCAGAGAGAGGAGGGGGTTTGGGCGGGAGGATGGGGATTGCTGTGTGTGGGGAAGATTGCTGTGGGACAGACAGAGACAAATGTAGGCAGGCATAGCATTTACAAAGATGTCTGCAATTGGATCCCGCTTTTGGAAATTTGATGCATTGCCTGACTGATTCATGGGTCCAAATTTTAGGAACTGCCATTTTATAACTCTGCGAAGGCGTTTCAGAATTATTTTTATCAACTGGCCCTTAAAAAAGTGCTTTGTCATTTGGATCCATGAAGGGGAAACGCCCAGTCAATGGACAAGGACATCTAACTCAAAGTCACTTGTTTCTTTTCAGAATCCTCAAGTCTGAATCACTATTGTTGCGCTCACGCAGTCCTAGGGTCCTAAATTTATTCGTAGAAAAGGACTTTATCTTAATACTTATTTATTTCGGTTATTGCAGATGTCAGAGGCTTTGAAGGACAATGGAAGTGGGTAGAAGGGCCCAAAAGCCCCCCCAGAAAGCCAGGTCTCACTGTGGGTGTAAGGAGCTTGGTGGTACTTGTTTTAAAACTACATTAATTCAGAGGCCGGAAAGAATACAACCAGTGCTCTATTAATATTTCAATTAGAGAGAGGTGTATTTTTAACTTTTAAAAACTGTGGTTTTAAATGACATATTGTCAGTTTGTTTTCAAAATGGAGATGTTCCTTGTCTGGGACTCCCTGGACCTGGCCATGTGGAGACCCTACAAATCCCTGGTCCCCCCACCTCCGCTTGAGGTTTTTTAGCTTGTTTGAAGAAACATTATAACGGGTATTAGCCTAACTTTACTGATCTGTGTGGTAAATGAGGGAAAAACAAGCAAAATGGTACTTTAGAGGATGATCGCATTAGAATAATCTTTAAAAGCACATCTGATATTTTGAGAACAAAGATACAATATGCCATTTAAAACCACAAGTTTTAAAAGTTAAAAATATGTCTCTCTCTAATTGAAATATTAGCAGAGATTGTCAGTGTGCTTTCCGGCCTCCGAATTAATGTAGTTTTAAAACGAGCTCCACCAGCTCTCCGAGAATGATGACTCCACTGCTGCTAATTATGTGACTGCTGTGATCATTGTTAACTTCACACCACACGTGTTGTCTTCCTAAACCTTTCTGACAATCGAGTGGGGTTTCGACATACGCATAGTTCCTGTTCTTCCAGTTTCATAATGCGCACGAAATCATTCCAACCCCACAAAAGGGGTCCTTGAGGTTTCTGTAATTAAAATGACATTAGCGTCTAAGTCTGAGAGATTGACTTGGAAGTAAGGTGACCAAGCCCCTGGGTTTGCCTGGGACTCTGGGTTTTAGTCTGCACACTCTCATACCTCAGGCAGCGCCTCAGTCTAGGACAACCTAAGAGGGTCCATGGCTCTAACTGGAACTCACATGAATAGGTTTAGGGTACTGCTGTATTTCAGTTGAGTTACAACCTTGCAGACCCACCAAAGAACGTCCTTATGCTGGACTGGATGAGAATCCGGCTTCCACTCATAGAACTGAATTGCTGCAGAACCTTGACAATAATCTAATCCAGCCTCCTTTTTTTATAGATAAGAACACTAAGCCCCGGAAGGGGACTCTGTCGGTGTGTTGACAAAGCCTGCCCTCAAAAGCTAGACTATACAGCAGTCCCTTCTATCCTGAGGGGACATGTCCCAACACCCCCAGTGGATGTCTGAAACCGCCGATAGTACCAAACCCTATATATACGGTTTTTGCCTATCCATGCATGCCTATGATAAAGCTTAATTTATAAATTAGGCACAGTAAGAGATTAACAACAATAAATAATAATAAAATAGAACAATTATAACAATTTGCTGTATTCAAAGGTATGTGAATGCGGTCTCTTTCTCTCTGTCATAATATCTTATTGTACCGTACTAATCTTTTTACTTAAAGGAAGCACTTTACAGCCTCTCTTTGGCTTGTCCGAATTGCCTGTATCACTATTCTTGTACTTTGGGGACATTAGGAAGTAAAATACGGTCAGTTGAGCACAAGCACTGCGATACTGTGACAACTGGTATCTGATAAACAGGCAGGGAGTGTATAAACAGGTAGGTACAGTGTGCAGAACTGGACAAAGGGGTGAGTCACATCCCAGATGGGACAGAGCGAGACAGGGAGAGATTTCATCACACTACTCCAACAGTGGGCAATTAAGCTTTATGAATTGTTTATTTCTGGCATTTCCCTTTTAATGTTTTTGGACCATGGTTGGCCGCGGGTCACTGAAACAAGGAGACCAAAATCATGCATGAGAGGGGCACTGATGTGTGTTACTTGAAGGCAGAGACCAGACGGCCAGCTCCTAGCCCCACCCCCAGCACCCAGCACCCAGCAAGTAATAGGTACTCAGTAAACATCTTTTAAATGAATTAAGGAATCAATTAATAAATGAGCATATTTATGTAACAACACATTATATCATGAGCATCTTTATAGCATTGAAAAGTCTTGAAACTATAGTGCTTATTGGCTGTACAATTCCATCAGTCTTCTGATGGTGAGAAATAAGGCCTTTGCCAATTATTTTCTATAACATTGCAATAAACATGCTTTTAGAAGTTCCCATTTTGAATATTGAACTCTATGTACATCAACTACAATTTGGATCATCAATTTAACATATTCAATTTTTTCTGTATTCATTGTTGTTTACCTTTAGACAGCCAGATCTTACTAAAAAATAAAAAGTTATTTAGGCTCTTTTTGCGTTTATATTGTAAAGATTTTAGTGAAGAAGAGAGTTTTAGAATTAAGTTTCTTTGTTTTTAGTGATTTACTCTGCATTCTGACTTCTCTGTTGGCCGTGTCATAACAGCTAACAGAAATACTTCCTCTGCCAGGTACAATGCTTAGTAATGTTTTCTATATTGTGAGAGACAGTATAGTAAAATGGTGATGAGCTAGGGCTCTTGATTTAAGCTGCCAGCTAAAGCCTGTGCTGTCAGCTAAAGCCTGTACCCTGCCCGAGTCCACCTGGCATGAATCACCAAGTGATCCTATGCTGGGCTTAGAGGTATCTAGGAGAGGCTAAGTTGCGAACTGAGACTAGCTGCCACCAATTCCAGCTTAACAGTGCTGTGTGAATTTGAACAAGTAACTTAATAAGCTCTCTGTGTGTATAACAGTTATCTACATCGTGGGGTGTGTGAGGATTAAAAAGATGTATAGTTAGCACTCACTAAATATTAGTGTATTAGTTCATATAATGCCAGCTGCTGGAACCAATAAACCAGAGAACCCCAGGGGCTTATGTAAGACACGTCTTCTCCACACTCGTGTAGCAGAGTGTGTTCCTAGCTGGGTGGCCTCCACGTGGTCACTCAGGGCTCAGGCTGCTTCTATTTCCGGCTCTTCCTCCTCCACGTCTGCAGATGCCTTTCCATACAAACAGAGGATGAGGAAAGAGAAGAAAGGATCACGTGGGGAGATGTTGTGGACCAGGATAAGAAATGGTTTACATTGCCTGCACCTACATTCTATTGGCAAGAGCTCAGGTGTATAGCTGCACCTAATAGCAGAGAAATATGAGGAATGTAGACCAGGTGTGTGCCTAAACGGGAGAGGAAGAAATTTTGCAACATACAGTGATCTGTATTAAAAACACAGCAATATAGATTAGAAATACCCAATCTCACCTACCTTGGCTCTCATCTTTCTTAGTCCTCATAACAAGTTTGATAAGGGAGGGAGGAAATGGCTGGGTTGGATCATACAGCAAGTGAGAGACCATCATTACAGCAAACAAAATGTATATGAAACAGCCACTAGGCAGGGCTTTCTGATTCTTCTTAAAACTGTGCTTAGGTGACCGCTGACCTGATTCTCACCACGTGTCGCTTTCCGAAGTTCTCAGAGACCTCAGGCAGAGAGAGAAAGACTGTCCCTTGCCCCATCAGCAGTTTACACAACTTTTTCTTTCAGCAACATCCTTTTTGTTTCAGTAACCATAAAACTTTAAGGAAGTTCAGAATCCTTCCTCGTAAGAAAATGCTCAGAGACTAGTGCACTGGAATTCAGTGCTCCTATTATCATAAATTTAATATCCACATTTACTTACAGTCCTTCGGGCCCATCAGGCTATGAAAGAAAGATTGGCAGGTAGAGTCGACACAAATGGTTTATACACATTTCGCAGAAACACTGAAGCTCATAGAATTTTCCCTACGTTTCATCTAACACCTTCCTCTGTCAAGCTTGTCTCCATTGTGCCTGCATTTCATTTTATTTGTATAATAGAGACGCTCACGCTTTTGATCTCAGAGCATGTTAACAGTCTCTTCTGAGTAAAACATTGGCCATATTCCATTTTCATGGATAACTGAGTTCCTGTACCACGTACCATTGTGGTCATGATAATGTAGATATGCTTGTTGGGAAAAATTTTTTAATGAAAATAACAAATCAGATTGAAGTGATGTCCCAGGAACTGTCCTCAAATACCTTAGTACTTTCAGAAAGAAGGAGTCTGAGGAATATGACTCTCATTTTATTAGAATAGCAGCGATATCCACAAAATAATATGATTCAAAGGTCCATAGCTGGGGGTTTAAAAACTTTAGAACTATAAAAGGCAAGGGAGTTTCAGCTGATAACACGGGAGCTTTCTGATGGGTGCACTCGCAGGGCCAGCTGTGGGTCACCCAGTTGATTCTTCAGGGCTGAGCAATTGTATGGGATGTGGTTTGCCAAGACTGGTCAGTACTGATCACCCTAGGACCATCGCTTGTGGGGCCTGTGGTGAGACCTGGATGCGACACTCAGCTTGACCACTGATGGCTTCACTTCTCTGAACCCTAAGTTCTTTTTGTGTAACGTGAGGTAGCGGATGGAATCTGTGTTTTTTACATGTTCTTCCTCCCAGAATTCCTTGGTTAAATAAATCATAAGGAAAGACCGCATCAAGACACAGAAGCAAATTTGTCTGGGTTCTTGGTTGCAGCCAGCAAGTCTCCTCTAGGTAGGAAGAGATATACTAGAAGGCCCTAGTTAGCCTGTGCGGTGTCTGGAGGGCTGCACAGCTGGGCATTTTTGTGGTCCAGCTGGGAACAAAGCAGCTAGAGAACACCATGGGCCTATCGTGATGCAAGTCGCACTGTCACTGGTGCCCATCACTGTGGACCTGCCACACTGTGGACCGCGATCCTGAACCTCTACACAGGTCTCCCCGGTGATGCTCCATTGTCCTCGACAGCAATCTGAGCCCCTGGCTGTGGCTGCCTTTCCAGGTGGCCTTCTTGTATCTGTGTGCGGCTTGCCCGTACCCAGGCCCTCTGCAGGGCAGGAGACCAGGAAGAGAGGGGTGGGACTGGGTGCTGGGGGCGCCACCTCACAACATCTGCCATCAGCGCTCCTTGAAGACGGCCGGAGCACAGCCCCTACCCGGCCTTCACCCATCACTGTGCCTTGACGACGATGGAGCCCTATTGGCTGGTCACTCGCTAAACGGGTCCCCACGGCTTTGCAGACCCAACTTAGAAAACGACCAAACTGGATTATTTCTGAGGTTCTCTCTACTGTAGAAATTCCTGGATTCTATGCGTGTCCAAGGTTAAATTAAAGTAGAGGTGTTTAAAGAAGTATTTTTCTGAGGGCTTGGCTAATTCCAATACGTTCTCTGTAATTATCAGCGGTTAAGAATATTACACCCAAGGAGTATGCATTTTGCATTTTGGTTGCATTTTGGTTGACTGCCTCAGCGAGCCATGTCCGTACAAGAACATCCAATTTGCACAAAGGAAAAGGGAAGGGAAGGGGAGGAAAGGGAAACATTTGACAAAGACGTGCGTCAGATTCTTTGCAGAAGGGTATACTGTGTTTCCCCGAAAATAAGACCTAGCTGGACAATCATCTCTAATGCATCTTTTGGAGCAAAAATTGTAGTAAAATAAGACTGGGTCTTATGTAATGTAATGTAATGTAATGTAATGTAATGTAATGTAATGTAATGTAATGTAATAGGACTGGGTCTTGTATTTATTTTTGCTCCAAAGACGCATTCAAGCTGATTGTCTGGCTAGGTCTTATTTTCGGGGAAACAGGGCATTTTGAACCTTTCAAGGGAAGTGTTTCTAGCTTGTGAGTACTTGCAGATGCAATTACAGGAAAACTGCTCACAGTGTTTGGCGCTGGTTCAGATCTACAACCTCCAAGCACCAAGCTCCCAAAACCAAAAGAAAGCCCAGGCAAACTTCAGTTACCTTAAATTATAAAGAGATCACTGACGTTATCTTTTGCTCTCTTACATCTCTCAATGACCAGAAAATAACAATTCCAGTTATCATCAAGCTACCCCAGAAATCGGAACTCAGTGTGGTGCCATGTGATGAGGCATGGCATGCCTGTCAACGGCTTAATCACTAGGACGTGCTGTGTCATTGTGCCTAAGAGCTTGGACTCTGGATGCAATCCCTTCGGAAGCTTTAGTCATCTTATCCATAAAATGGGAATAATAATAGTAACTGTGTCAGATTGTTGCCAGTATTAGATGGAATAATGCAGGTTAAATTATTAGCACGTAAGAAATGTTGTCTGGTCCAGTCATTGGGGCAGCTACCTTGGCCTTTGCTCCTTTGGAAGCCCCAGTGGTGTTGGCAGCTAAGCCCGAGAAGAGGCTCTACCTGTCGACCTTCCAGAGGAGAGAATTGGGATGTTCATAACTGTGTGTCCTCCGCCGTCACCAGCTGGTATATACAGTTGCCCCTGTTCCTTGGAGCCGTTTTGAACTTTCTAAGTTCACCTTGCTGTTTGTTATGGACTGATTCCATCTCTATTTGATTCAGTAAACAATGGTGAACATGGAGTGCGTGAAAAGTACCATGGCCCACGAACTGGGAGCCTGGACAAACATGAACTCTAGTTTGTTGAATTTCTACTATATTCTGTGGTGTCTTTTTGGCCCTGAGCTTTAGCTGGCCATAGAGGATCAGATGTGGGCTGTGGTGCGGACAGGGGGAATGGTATTAAAGAAGCAGTTATTAGGATCTTCCCTGCATATGTGGGAAAACCACAAGTAGGGTGACCACCCGCCCCACTTTGCCTGAGACTGACTGGTGTCCCAGGAAGCTTCTGGGACAGACTGGTCATGCTAACAGGTTTTCTGTTCCTTATTGGACAGCCTGTCTACCTTTGAGGAATTTAATTCCTGCATTCAAAGTGAGAAACTCTGTACTGGGTGCAGTTGTGATATGGTGCAAAGGGGTGTAGAGTGTGATTGAAGAGAGCAGCTGACACCGGTCTTAACTCTCGATCTCATGGGGACCCTTGACAAATGACCTCTCTGAGCCATCGCTCCCTCCTCAGGGGTACCTACACCCTGGGTGTTGGAGTCAGTTAAATGAGAGAGTGCCTGGCACAGAGAGGAAGTGCAATAAGTTGTTCATTTTCTATTTTCAAATAAGAAAATATACTACACTGGCTTAAAAATAAGAAGTTCCTTCTACATATGCTTGTCCACATTAACCTTCCATCATTTGTGTGTCAGGTATTGCCCTGGAGAAGCTCTTTAGATGTTTCTATTGGGTGTATTCCAAGTTAGTAGCAAAACTGCAAACTCTCCAAGTGCAACCATGATCTTTGCATGTCTTGAGTGTCTCCTGAGAGCTTCCAGAACAAGCATGGTCAAATCTGAGGAACTCAAAGTGCTGAGGTTGGTTTGTAATGCCCTGGGGCTTCAATATGCAGCAAAAATAGTGCCTTTAGGTTTCTATCTGCATTTTAAAATGCAGGTCTACCAGCAGGAATGTTATTTCTATATAGGTAAAAGGAGCCAGCTCAGATCATATCCTTTCGAAGCCTCCTCCTTACCTAATTAGTGCATTTTAATCCTTTACCTGCGTGAGTTCCTTACCATATGCAAATAAGGAAGAGAAAGGTAGCAGAGACAGGACAGGTGACACCTTGCTGTACTAAGTGGGCAGAACTCCTTCTGTGCCCGTGAGCCTGAGAAAACAGCTGAAGTGTCAAAGCTGATAGTGTGGGTTCTGGAGTTTATAAGCAGCAACCAGCCAGCACATACAGGCGTGTTAACCCAATGGAGATGAACTTCCTTGTAATTTCTAGTTTTCTGTTAACATAATAGCTTCGTGGGTCTGCTCATTAGAAAACCCTAAAGAGCTTTCTTTAAAAGTACCAGCCAGGAGAGCAAATGTCACCCATTGGCAGCCAGCCTGACTTTCTTCCTATGTTAATTCCCCAGATCTCTTTTTACAACTTCCCTCATCTTTTTCACATCGGGCAGTTTCTGCCACTGATTTTATGCCAAATGTTCATCCAGCATCTTGACGTATGTTGTTGCGTGATGGCAGCATTGGTCTCTACATTAGGTCTTGTCTCCCGATGATTGAATCAGCTGGGCCAGATGTCCTTAAGGGTAAACGCACCGCAGAGATGCTGAAAGGGGGTCATCACCGGGTGATTGGGGTCGTCCCCTAAACAGGGCTGTAGGCCCAGCCCCTTCTAATGCTTGGAGGACCTTCCTGAGTCTGTGCCCACAGATCACAAGGGGTCATTCCCAATGTTTGATTTTAGGTGGGAGAAGGGGGCAGGAGGGTTCCACAGAATGTTTATAATTCCTGAAAGAGCTAATGTGGCCTCAGGCTTTTTTAAAGGGAGAATTGTGCTGGAAACAGGAGGAGAAGTTTTAGCAGGATATGAGTAGCTGTCTCCAAATTAGATTATTCATTTATCCCACCGGAATGTATGACATGTCTTCTGTGAAAGGCACTGGTCTGTGAAAGATACAAATAGAACCAGTAAGCACTCTTGGGCGGCTCTCAGCCGAATGCAATGATTGCTCTGGGAGGGGCCTGCTGCTTTTCTGGAAGGGGGCTGCTGCTTTTCCTGTTAGGCTCACGAGACTGCCAGAGCCCTACCCCCGCAGTCACCAAGAGAGGCTGGCTGCTCTGCTGCCAGTGAAGGGGCCTGGTGGGGAGTGCCAAACTGGGGAGAACACGCCGTTTAAAGTGAGTGCCTGCTATTCAGCACTATTAGCCTGTCACCTCGTGAGAATGTGGGTCTGGTTTTGCCAAGAGAAACTGGAGATCCAGAATGTTATGGGAATTATTTCACTTAAGAATATTGTCAAGATGGTAGCTAATTCAAGTGCTTAATAGCTCTGTAGAAACCCTGCATGCTCTTGGGCTCATCCTGCTCTTGGTCTTCCAGTTCATAATTCCTGCTCTAATCAGTAGGATTCACCCAGTGAAAGGGGATTTGCCCGTATTTACGGGGGTCTTTAACTTGAGACTTCACATGAGGAGCCGATTGGTGGAGGTTGCCAGGAGTTCGTGATGAGAATGAGTCAGTTCACTTAATCAGTAGCTGAAGATAAATGGGTAACGTGTGCATTTCCAGGTGCTTTTGGTGTGGGGGTTGGTTTTCCGCTCACAGTGGAGAGTTTTAGCATCTTGAGATGCCTGTGACCTGGAAGCATTTCACACTTCCAAGGGGATGGTAATGGGAATAAGGCCTCCTGGACTCAACTTGCAAACTTGAGGGTGATGGAAGCTACTTCCCAAGGTTTCTGAGTATGGATTTATGGCGGCCTCAGGCGAAATTCTCTGTTGTTGCTTTGAACTTCTCTCCAGCGTATCAGATCCATGACCAAGAAGCTTGCCTTCTCTGTGTCCTGGGGAAAGAAATGCATGCTGCCCACTCCTGGGCGGGTGGCCCTGAGTAACTTCTGGAATTGCCTGGATGGAACCTCTGTTCCTCAACAAAATTTCATGTCATTATCTCCTGCCTATATCAAGCCAAGTGTGGAAATGCCCCACTAAACCATGTACATGAACTTGCCCCATTAACAAGGAAGCAGTGGGCCATTTTCTCCTCAGTTATTAGTTATGTCCCATATTTGCAATACCAAATGTGATAGTGGTTACCACTTTATCCATTAGGCTGGAGTGGTGAAGGCAGATGGTGTATGCTTCGGGTTTGTTTTTCTGTAGAATAAATGGAGAAATGGTTGCCATTTTCAGCGAGGGGTGATTACACACCAGTTGTAAAGGCATGAAGATTTTGGCTGGTGAATTTGTTTAGATTTGTCTTTCTTAGAGTGGGAAGTGGGACAGCTGGAATTCAGGCAGAATGTGCTCCCCACACAGACTGAAGTGAAGTGATTTACCCCTGATTCACCCAGACTGGGCTGTCTCCTTAGCCAGGCTTCCGCACATTAGCAGAGGGAGACCATGATCCGGATGCTTTGGGGGTTCTGGGGGAGCAAGGAACACGTTTTATACTCGGTCACGAGATGAGCAATTGAAACGCTATCAGCTGTGGAGTCTTTGTTTTAATTTTCTTAATGAAAAAAATGGTGATTTTTACATTTTTAACATAATAAGCAGAAGAGTAAGTTATGTTTCTCAGTTACTTATGGGCAATGTAATGTACTTTTGACAAGTCTGTCACAGTTTCAACATTTAGAAGTTTCTTCCAATGGGGAGTTAAAGTTGTTGTGCCTTTTGAATCTATGTATATGCATATATGTTGTGTGTGTGTGTGTGTGTATGTGTGTGTACTTTCTAAGTGCTGAACACTTTACTAAGCTCAACCCATTATTCATCCCACAGTCTCATGAGATAGATGTCACTATGCTGTTTTCCTTTGCAAGAGCTACCACTCACAGTAATTACAACTTGCTTGAAATCTTGCCGTTAATAACTTAAACAGGTAGAATTTGAACCCAGTTTTGTCTTAATCTCTCTCATAGTAACTCCATTGCCAGCTATAAAATATCCACAGCCTGTTTAGGTCTCAGAAAAATTACTTTTATGTTTTCTTTTACCCAGAGTGTACTGTGTTTTCCTGAAAATAAGACCTAGCCAGACAATCAGCTCTAATGCATCTTTTGGAACAAAAATTAATATAAGACCCGGCTTGATATTATATTATGTTAAATAAGACCCGGTCCTATATTATAGTAAAATAACACCGGGTCTTATATTAATTTTTGCTCCAAAAGACACATTAGAGCTAATGGTCTGGCTAGGTCTTATTTTCGGGGAAACACGGTAACTGAGTCCAGATATTTTCAGCAAATGCATTTAAACTGGGGAGTGAACACTGAAGAGATAAAGAGCTGGCACAAACCCAGTTTTGTGTCAAATTTAAGCTTGAACAGGAAACGGTTGACACCTGGGTCTTTAGTCAAAGTAACTGATGTCACTAAGTAGAAATTACTCTCTTCCATCTGGAGACAGAGCAGTTGGAGCCCAGATTGAGGCAGGAGTAAATAAGCCTCCTGGGTACCTGGGCCATGGGACTTTCAAAGTCATTCAGATCTTATAAGAGTGGCTGTGTTGAAATGTCCACAACCCAAATAAAAGCTGGTGTCCATAGGACAGTCCTTGGGCAGTGTTGCCTTAGGAAATAAACATAACCCATCAATCAAAACTAACTTAGACAATCGGAATCTTTACTAGACTCTCTCGGATAATGTTCAAAGTCGATGTAATCTGAAACTCTTTTTTATGAAAATTACCTTTCCCTAGTTCTCTCAAACACAACATCTCTCAGATGAGTAGCTGACCTTAAATTTTTCTCTTTCCTCATGGTCAACACTCCAACTTTTTTTCTTTTATAGCTTGAGCAAATGTTTGTTTTCAATACCTCCTTCTTTTTCCTTCCACCACTTGTTTCTTTTCATTCATGAGTAACTCATGACTTTTTTTTTTTAATACTGTTTCTCTGTAGCCATTGCATTGCTCAGGTTCCCCATGATAGAAATCCAGGAACCAAGTTTTCAGAGACAGAATTCCCCTTAGAGAATGGATGAAGGTGGTGTAGAATCGTCACACTCTCATCATTTTTGCTCTGTCACAGGTGACAATACTACAGTATATGGAATGATGAAAGATTGTACATGACAGGTAGACCTGGGCATACTTTATCCCTGACCCATCCCTGTAACACCCACCACCCACCCCTCACCATGGACAAAACTGAGGAGCAGCATGAGGTTCAGGGACAGTATGAGAGTCAAGAATGGTGAGAGATTCAAGGATGTGCTGAGAGGTGAGGTCAGGATCACAGGAGGATGGAGTGCCAGGCCTGGTGGAAATTCAGCACTGGGGTTTTTACAATAACATTTGATGACTCTGGGAGTAGCACCAAATAGTCCCGTGGCAGAATGTCATTTTCTCCACCTCTGATGCACACTGATGCTCTCATCTTTCTCTTTTCCACATGTGTCTGTCTTTCCCAATTCTTGGGGACCAGGTGAAATGTCAGCTTGGGCACGTTGAATGTCAGGCTTGGAAAGATGGAGCCATGGAGTTTAGCAGTTCCCAGCGGTTCATACCTCGGCTGTTTTTCAGAATTCACATCCTTGTATCCCACCCTCAGAGTCTCACATCTGTAAGTTTTCTGTAGCGTTCTGGAAAAAACAAACATACATACATACATACATACATACATACATACATACATACATACATACATATATATATATATATATATATATATATATATATATATATATATATATATATATAAGCCTTCCCTGTGTTTTTATGAACAATCCAGGTTTGGGAAACCCTGATCTCATCCACCTCCTTCCATCCTTCCTGACACTTGAATTTCCTCCTGGTGGTCAGCCTAGGGAAGGTTGCTTTTGGCGATGGTAAAGCAAGCTCAAATGTACTTTGTGCTTACTGATTGGTAGGCCCTGAAGTAAGGGCTCTATCTTATTTGTCCCATGTCACACATGTGGCAATACTTATTTTACCCCAAGTCTTTGAATTCACTGTGAGCTCAAGCTCTCTTAGCTTTTGGCACCTGGATTCCTGCTCGGCCAGGCCCTCCCTCCCTTGGTACCAAAGCCTGGATCACCCACCTCTGCACTCTCCTCTCTTCTTCCATATTTTATTGGGAACACAATAGAGTTTGACATGTTAAGAGTGTGGACTCTGGAACCAGACTCTGTGTTGCAACCCAGCTCTATCACTTTCTGGCATATGGCTCCAGACAAGCTAACCTCATGTTGCAGTTTCCAAAAATGATCTACTGAAATCCTAGCCCCCAGGACCTCAGAATGTGACCTTATTGGATATAGGGTCACTCCAGATGTAACTGGCTAAGGTTGGGGTTATACTGGAGTAGGGTGGGCCCCTGTGACTAAGGCCGTATAAGAAAAGGAAAGAGGGAGACACAGGGAGAAGAAAGTCAAGTGATGACGGAAGCAGAGATTGATGATGGAGCTGCAACCCCAGCGCACGAAGGATGATGGCCGGCCCCGGAAGCTGGGAAGGATTCTACCCCAACTCTTGGAGGGAACATGGCCCTGACTGCACCTTTACTTCAGACCTCCGGCCTCCACGGTGGTGAGATGATAGATTTTGAATTGTTATGGCAGCCCTAGGAAATGGATCTAATACTACGCTCACGTTGATGACCGCGGCTTTTCAAGGTCAGTCTAGAGAAAAGGGAACACTTATGTGAGACTCACTTATAAAAATGAGCAGATTGAGGTTTTCCACAGATGCCAGATTTTTCCATCCTAAAAATGATTATAACTACAGAATGACTGTCAGACTTCCGGAGGGCAGGAAGAAACAAATCCTTCATCTACCACACTCTTCAGAGGCTTTTGGTTTTTTATTTTCCCCTTGAACTTTCCAACTTTGCTTAAAGAAGTTTGGGTCCCCAGAGGACCACAAATCTTTCAGTTGAGAAAGGTAAGAAACTCCTGTTTGCATTTACTATTTATGAGCTGTGGCTTCCTATGGTCACGTGGCCCCACGGTGCTTTTAAGGACCTACAAATGAGGCTGGAGTCATTATTTTTTAATGTAAAGAGGATGATGGCATACT
The DNA here is from genome assembly GCF_964194185.1 of Rhinolophus hipposideros. Lineage (NCBI taxonomy): Eukaryota > Metazoa > Chordata > Mammalia > Chiroptera > Rhinolophidae > Rhinolophus > Rhinolophus hipposideros. Next base: position 64,223,980 of record NC_138060.1, read on the forward strand.
TTGCGGTGTAATATACAACCAGCTGTCACATTCACCCTAGATTTGTATTAACACTGTTCGTTTAGAAATTAGTCACCTACGCACCATATGTACAAACATCGTGTTTGACATAAAAGCAATATTTGTTGGACGCAGCGTTTGTGTGTTTAATTGCAGTGTGTGATTCATAGGAACATCTTCACATCTAAGTAATTCCGTGATACTAAAATTTGGGAGCAAGTGAGGCACACATCTACGTTTCCATGTAAAGTTCTCATCTAATAAGGAAACCCATTAGCTGTGCACTCATCTTCCTCCCTCAACAAGGGGGCAGCTGCCCTCGTGGCTGCTAAGTTTCAGTCAACCTCCAAGTACCAGGAGAATGACAGTAAAACAGTCAAAATTCAAAGTGTTCTAGAAGAGAATTTGCTTTGTATTTGTTTCTGAAAAGCCTTTCTCCCAGGGAGAGAAGTGTTGTGTTGCGAGTCTGATGCAATGTAACTGGGAATCCAGTCCTGTCTTCCTCATAAAGGAAGCTGTTCTCTGTTTTATGTGTGTGTTCAACTGTCAGGTACCACTCCACTCCCCACCACCACCCCGACCTCAGCTTCAAGGAAGGTCTTTAGCTACGGAATGATGACATTCCTCTTTTGAAGGAAGTGGTTCCACATTTCCAGGGCTGAATTCTTTCACCCAGGTTACTGCCACACAGTTGTGATTTTTCAGTTTTTTTTAGAGATTAGCATTTCCTCGCTGCCCAAGAATTTTCTTAAAATAGCTGGATTATCATCATATTATTTTCTCCTCTTGAAGCTCATCTTCCGTTGCTTCTGGTGTTATCTGTCTCTGCTCCCTAAAACACTAATAAATCTCCAGTCATTTTCATCCATTTGTTCATTCGACTGTACCCTACCATTGGAGTTGATGAACTAAGCCTCGCTGCCTCTAGTTGTACTACTTACAAGCTAAGAACTTTTTTTACATTTTTAAATGGTTGAAACAAACAAACCAAAAAACAGCAAAAGGAGACCATTTTGTGACACGTGGAAATTACATAAAATTCAAACCTCAGTGTCCAAATAAAGTTATATTGGAAGATAGCCCCAGTCACCAGATTACTTATTCTCTGTGGTGGGTCGTGGCCTGCAAACACCCCGTGGCCACAGTGGCGCCTCTGTCTCGTGCTTCCAGATCCCCGAGTGCTGCTGTGAGACCCTTATTCCTGTCACTTCCCGCTACCCTGCGTCTATTTTGTCTGCTCTCCCCACCCCTTTTGTGTGACACTCCCATGATGCTCTGTGTGGCTGGATCCCCAATTAGTTCCCTTCAAACAGCTCGGCAGCCATGACCTGGCCCCACTCCGCCCTGATTGCAGCTCACCTGCCTGTGTGACATCCGTCTCAGGCTGCTCCAGCTGCTACAACAAAATACCACAGATGAAGAGCTTGACCAATCAGCATGTATTTCTCACAGTTCTATAGGCTGGAAGTCCAAGGTCAGGGCCCTGGTAGATTCAACGTCAGCGGAGGGTCTACTTCCTGGTTCGTAGACAGACAGTCATCTTCTCACTCGGTCCTCTGACGGTGGGAAGGGGGCGGAGAGCTCTCCGGGGTCTCTGTTATAAGGGCACTAGTCTCATTCATGAGATGCCATCCTCATGCCCTACTCTGCTCCCAAAGGCCCCTCTTACTTGTATATCACACAGGGAATTGGGTTTCAACACGTGAATTTGGGGTGGGGGACACAAATGTTCACTCCATAACAGCACCCCAAGTGCTCTCTTGTCTGAACAGGAGCTTAGATAGTGAAGACATAAAAGTCATGAATTTCTTTTAAAGGAATGGATCTCAAGTTAGACCTCTCTCATCTTGTACTTGTTTGTTTGCTTGTTTGTTGAAGCATAAATATAGGAATCTACTTTCAAACTTGTTAAATTTCTTCTAATTGGTGGCAGCCCAGCACTGCTGTTGACAGAGAAGGTTTTGAAACTTCATTTCATCAGTCATTGTACTGCCACCTTTCCCAGAGTTGTGTGTTCTAAAGGTGTGTTTTTTTTGCAGACACACATTCTATAGCTTAATCTAATGCACTGATTAAAATATTCAAGAGAACTGGACCTCAAACAGAGCTTTGTGGTACTATCCTGGAGACTTCTCGCCAATCCAGTATTGATCCATTAAGCAGCACCCATTGGAAATGGTTCAAATAATTACTAATCCCCATGACAGCAGATGATTATAGGAGACTGTGTGAAGTGCTTTGCTGGAATGGAAATGGACTGTATCTAAGCTGCTCCCCTCACTCAGTAGCTTTGAGGTTCCCACCAGGCTATCTGTAAGTATGGCAAGGTCAAAGAAGAAATTTGGAGAGTCACAGAGACCTGAATTCAAATGCTGTGGCTGCCGCTTGACCTGGGAAAGGGCTTCCTGTGGGTCAGTGTGGTGGCGAGGATCCATGAATTGAGGCATGCCCTCCTAAAGCAAGTGGAACACAGCGCCACGTACACTCCCCCTCAATGGTAGCTTTCATTCCTAGCAGCTATGAAACGACTGCGAAAGGAATGAGATTACTTTAGGATGACGTGCTCTCAGTAAATTGACAATGGCACCCAGTGAAGAAGACATGTGTTTCTAAACATCTACATAGACTTTGTGGATCTTCGTTTCTTGTGGTTTTCATGCGTCTGATGTTAAATATACTCTCCTGGGGATTCTGCAGTCTCTTCTTGGCTGAATTTTATTCTTATATATCTGACTCCAATATTTTTTGGCACATTTCCTATATATATAAGAGGCATCCGAGTAATTATTAAATATCACCGGTGGCCTTTTCCTTTTCAGACCCCTGGTACATAGTTTGCTTGAACACGTGGATATGACTGTGTGATACAGCCAGGCATTTCCGCACCATCTCGTTTCCGCAAGGACTCTCTTCCGCTGAAAAGCTTGACTAGGGACAGAACCACGTCGATACTGGTGCCCCATCTGTCCGGTAATCAGCTATGTGACCTCTGACATGCTATCTAGCCTCTCATCGCATTAGTTCATTCCCCTGTAAATAGCGGGTTCTCCCAGTTCCTGGTTCTTGGATATCGTGACCGTAGGGACCTCAGAAGCATGCACAGGAACGCTCAGACACGTGTACAGGGAGGGAAGAAGCATGGGACACTCAGGAAGTACACGAGTTTCATAGGATGACAGCGACAGTGAGGGTGCCACATGCACTTTGCAGGGATTCAGAGAAGAGAGGGACCTGAGGGTGTCAGGCTGTGAGGGGAAGATTCCATGGATGGAGCTCAAACGAAAGGGAGAATAGAGATGGTAAAGGGTTGTTATCAGAGATGCTTTGTATTCTTATTTTATGTTGATGTGTTAATTCTCTCCAAGGTCAATGTCAGTGCAAGATATCTGCCCACTATTGTTTGGAATACTGCCTTGACTCCTAATCAGGTGTTCTAATGTCCACTTTGATTTCAGAAATGGACAGGATAGTCCCAGTGATTTCCAAGCACACTGTTTTGAGGTGGTGTGTCATTTTAGTTGGAGTGAAATAACATTCAACACTTAAGGATTCGTGAAGATAGGCAGAGCAATTTAGAAATTGTCTCCTGGCCCCAGCAGCGTTTGAAGGCAAACAACTCAGATAATTGCTACTAAATGTTTGCTTCCTCATGCTGAATAAAAGAAAAAGCAGGGCACTAGTCCGTGGCGTCAGTTTAGCTCGCTCTGTTCGGGGTGCAGTGCACTGTGGTGATGAAGGACATGGGCTCAGGAGCCAGACTCTGGATCTAACACTCGTGTTTGGATGAGGTTGGGGAAGTTGTTTCACCTTTTGTACCTGAGTTTATTCATTCATAAAATGAGCATAATAAGACTTCTATTTTGTTTGGGTGAAATGCGTTATCACATAAAGAGCGCAGACTACTCATTGGGTTAAAGTAAATGTCCACTAGATGTCATTTAGTATTCTTCCATAAATGTGTATACATATTATTAAAAGGACTATTGGATGGAAACAGGACTGAAATGGAAAAGAGATATGTGAAAAATTCTGAGTCTTTCTAAAGGCATCCATTGTAACAGATGGGGCCTTAGTTACTAGAAATTCTCCTTAAAAATTCATGCCTCTTCTGAGTTAAGAGTTATTACAAAATTAAAAAAAAAAAAAGATCTTAGAATTCTGAGTGATCTCTCTGGACCTGAGAAATCATCAAGTCATATGACTAATCTGTGATTTTATCATTTAAGATTCATTTTTTTCTTATCATCAAAATGCCATTAAACGTGGCAGGAATGAAACAAATATCAAAATGTAAGTATTGCTTTGCCTAATCTGTGAATTCATTTTATTTGTTAACTGTGTAGAATTTAATCATACACTAAATTGGAAAAAAATGTGTTGAAAATTGTTAAAATGAATAAACAAAGATACATTCTTTAGGAATTTTTGGCAGAAAAAAAATTATTCCTAACTGTCAAATAGGTATAATGGATACTGCTCTTTCCAAATTTCCATGATTCTTTTGTGCTGAGTTAACTCCTTTTTGGGAGCCAACACCCAGACAGTGTAGCAGGGTGAGACAGCATGTAGAAATGAAGAAAGCATAACTGGGCATTACAAACTGGGGACACTGAGTAGGAAATTTATCTGCTACTCCAGGGGTCCACATGCTGATGATCATAGAGCACTTCATGAATTCTTCATTCTGTAGCAAATTTAAGAACTGTTTCTTCAACTCTGTGTATGTTTTCTTTTCAAAGTTCTGACAATCACTGGTTTGTCTCTCTCTCTTTCCGTGCCTACCTTTGTTGGGGACAAAATGGTACTGGTGTGAAGCAGTAAAATGATACAATGGGATGACATAGTCCAGTGCACATTGGAAGGTGAGAAAGGACGCCTCTTGAACAATGGGAACTTCTTGATTGATATGTTTAAAGCCCGACTAAGCGAAGCACCAGAAAATCCCTGCCAAGCAAGGCTCTCATTTTGGCAGGAAGATGGGTTAGAGCCTCGGTAGAGTTTCTCCATCTTGAAGTTCTTTATTTTGATAACAGAAGACATTAGTTCATCATGTCATGTACTGAGACAATTGTTAGCATGCACAGAATGGTTGGATTTGAGCAATTGAAAACACAGCCAATGAAGAGCTGCAAGGCAGTGGCTTGTGCCCAAAACCTAATGACCTTGGCTTCACACGGAGCCCCATGCTGAAGGCAGGCCTTCATTTTTTCCAGGTAGGAGATCACCTGTGAATCTATTAAAACGTGGAGAGATTTGACTTTCCTCAAAGCGTTGGACTGGACCATAAAGAAGACACATGCAGCGTTTGCCACCTGAGTATTTCTTTTTCACTCATTCTCTATCATCTCCATTGTCTTTGCTCATGTCACACAAGTTGACTCTTGTCTGCAACACCAAGCTTTTGACTTGAAAGGAGGAATCATAGTTGAAATGGCACCATGCATGCTTGTGCACTCCTCTTGCAAAAGAATTGAAAACCGCTGAGTATCATGGAAAATCATCCATCATCACCTTGACAGGGAAATCGTGTCCTCTTTTGTGATCTTCTCTCTTAAGATTAGGATGAAAAATGAAAGCCACTTGTTGCCATTTAGAGGGATGGTTTTCCACCAAACCCACTCGACATTTCAGGGCTGCACATCTGCTACTTTGTGATAACATGTTCCTTAATTGACCGTGTGGTTTCTCCAGTGATGCCACATGAGTCAAAACCTAGCTAGGAATGGTGTTTAAAATCCCTAAACTGCAGGGTGTTGCAGGATTCCATTCCCTTCGGGGCAGGTGATCATACCGTGCCGTTACCTGAAATACACGAAGCACGTTTCTTTTGTGCCCGTTTCGATCAGTTGGAAGTGACTGCTTGGACTACTGGGTAGAGGAGAGCATCCTCCCCCATTTGGGATGGGTGTTGTAGGTGAGGGATTGGGTAGTGTCCCGTACTGGCTGTTCCTTCTTTCGAGGCTTCTTACAGGTGAGGAAAGGAAGTCACTTCTGACCCAAACACACTTGGTTCCTGGCTGAGACAGCAGGAGGGCCGGGCACGTGGCAGCAAACATTTGCCCTCCTCTACTCCCTTTCCCATCCTCTCTGAGCTTGACTGATGTTCAATTCCTGTGAGTTTTCTGAACAAAGAAGGACGATGACTGGCCTGGGTTCAAAGGCCCAGGCAGTGTGATGTGTGCTCATCAGATAACGCTTATCTGCAGCCCTCCTCTCTGGGCCTCTGGGGGTCGTAATTCCCAGAAGTCCAGGCAGCAGCAGTATTCGCCCTTGCTGCGTTCTCAGAGGTGGGCAGGCTAGTTCCAGGGCCTGCACAGGAAGATAAGAGGCCCATGCAGACCGGGCCTCTTATCCGTGGCCCGCAGATCAGTTCAGGATATTCACTGCCGGGGTTAATGGGAATTGTCAGTGAGTTGCTGATTTTTCCAATCGTTTGTCCCCATTCTGACAGACGATGTGGCCTGAGCCAAACATGGGATCCTGTTTCCAAGAATACCTGTCGCTTCGTGGATCAAATGTAAGGGACACTTCTTGGGAACTTCTGTGTCCCCGTATGCCACGTCTCTTTATCATATGCTGTCTGCATTCCTGGCATAGGCTTTCCTCTGACTGCCGTCTGCTGCCAAATGGCCACTCCTCTCTTTGCTGCACATTGTTTTCTTGCGAAGCCTTAAAAATATTCCTCCATTTCTTTCTTTTTTGTTTCTGAGCAGGGTACATAAGTGACAGAAATATATTTCAACTCAGCACTTAAATATCTCTGTCAACTTTAGCAGTGAGCTCTGGGTACTGATAATCCGCCAAGGAGTCAAAGGTAAACTTTGCTTTCATATGTGCGTTTAGGATGCAGTCAGTCAGACACATACAAACACTCCCACTCAGTCCCCAGGGCTCCTCTCTCTGGGGCTGACTTCACATGTGAATCCAAACTCAGGGAAATCCAGCCCCTAGAAGTGTAGGTGGTTTGGACCCAGTAACTAAATGACTAGCATTCATTTTCAGTGGCTTATTTTCCCTTCTGCTTACCTGAATAGCTGCAAATGGGTTCTATAATTTTAAAAATGAGAATATTTAGTGGACGAATCTATAATATGACATGTACCATTTACGAGCCTAAAGAAAGCAGGTTACAATAATCAGGTTGTTTCACCTGGAAGAAAGAAGGGACAGCTTGAGAAAATATAAAAGTCTCATTGGCTGTGTTTTGGAGGCCTTGTCATTGTGTTACGTGGTACCTACGGTCGTGATGCCACATTTATTAAGTGGTCACCACGTGCTGAGCCCTGAGTTAATTCTGCACATATGTTCCCATGTATCCCCACTGGGAACTTTCTGAGGCAGGCACAGAACGCTGCGTGATGGATGAGGGTGCTGACCTCGAGTGATGAAGCCACTTGCCTGAGGTCACCCAGCGAAGGTGACATTGATCTTGGATCTTTCTGCCTCCATTGGCCATGTTCTTTCTTGTCTCCCAGTAAAACAACAGACCTGTTTCAACAAACAGTGCCAAAGATCTCTTTCCAATCTCTTAGTTTCTCAGGCCTTCTCCTTTTTCTAGACTTGCCCGAGATCTTGAATAGAAGGGTCCCAAACAAAGGTGAGTCCTTGCTGAGAAGGACGTAGCCAGAGCCCACGTCTCCTGGCCTCCAGCCCAGAGCTCTGTGTCAGTTTCCCTACCCCCTTTTTGGGGATGACACTGACAAACCGTTTCCACAGCCCTTCTTCCTTCACTTGCCCCCTCTCTTCCCTCCATGCTACAGCCCCTCGGCTTCTGTTCTGTACTCATCTTCAGAGACCTACCCCTCCTTGACATTTTACAGCATGTTTATTGATTCTTTCTTTATAATGTTTCCCCATAATAGAACATGTGCCCTAGGACAAGAGCGCAGGTATTTCACTCACTGCAGCGTCCTCACTACCTAGAACGGGCTCTGGCCCTCGGAGAAGACTTGTGGGTGAAGGAACGGAACAGAGACCTTCACAAGCCTTCATTCGGCAAGACTCTTCTCTTGAACTCATTGGTGTTTGAAGTTTAGCCCAAACCCCTGTCCTTCACATAGTATATTTGAAAAGCTGTGGACACATTTTTATGTACTCTAGAAATAGTGCATTTGTTGTTTTGTAAGAATGACTTAATACAACATTAATATGTAATGTTTTATATTCAGGACACACCTCGCTACAAGCTTTGTCCTTTTCAAAAGCTCAAGCCAAACTGTAATTAAATACACTTCAGAAATATGGCTTTAATTTATCACCATATCATAGCCCTTGAAAACATTTGACGTTTCTTTCTCTTTTACCCTTTCCATATGCAAAAGACAAAACAAAACAAAACAACCCCCAGACAACCACCACCACAAAAGCCTGCTCTGTTATTGCATGGCTTCAACTTTCTGTGAAACCTTTCAAATGCTCATTAAATTTAAACAGAGTGTGTGCATACTATCTCATGTTAATGGGTCCAGAGTTCCTAGCTCTGCAACACGTGGAGGAAAGTCAAGCTTTGGTGAGGTTTTCGCGGTCCCTGAAGGAGAGAGGAATGAGAATTCCAGGATTTCCTGAGGATTTCCATTCCTGCCCTGGGCTGCTCCCCACGCATGCAGGGTATGGAAGCACTGGGATTCGGCTGTATTGCACAATTTCCCAAGAATCAGTATTCACAAAGGTACGAGTGTCAGAGGGCTAAGAAAGGGCATGGGGGCTGGTCCTGGATGGAAAGCTGGGAAGAAGCTCGTTTCATGCTTCTGATGGTAACCTGGGAACAATCTCCCTTGCGCCTGGGAATGGGGACGCTGTCTCCTTATTTCTTAATGCAACTGCATGAAAACTAGTCTCTCTCGCCCCCGGAAATGACGCATTCTGAAAGAAAGGGTTTTCTTGGCCAAGGTTATCAGCCTTTTCGCTTTTCCTTCAGCCCTACCAGGGGCTCTTCGCTTCCTCTTTCCTCACCTCCCCACAGGAAGCTCACGCCATACCATGTTTTCTGAAAGCTCCGAATTCCTGTTGACTCCTTTTACTTGATTTACTTAACAGCAAACCATCTGTGTTGAGCCAAACAGGGAACAACTCGTCTGTAGAGTTACATTTCTTTATATCTCTCAGCACTTGTTCACGTGTTTTAAATGCAAACACGGCATGTTCTGGGTGCATTGTGTTCATCGTTTTACAACATAAAGTGGAGATACTCTGGCTTTCTGGGATTGGCTCCCGCACCGAGTATCCTAACTCATACTTGTCCTTAATAAAAAGGCGTCTCGGGAGGATCGTGCTTGTTCTTGCGGGATAAACTCTTTACTATAAAAGTGTATTAAACTACATTGACATTTATTCTTCTGGGAGAAACTGCTCGTGTGTGTGTGTGTGTGTGTGTGTGTGTGTGTGTGTATTTAATATGCATCTATTTACCATGCAAACTGGTCTATTAGAAACATGTATGGTTTCTCTATAAGAAAGTCAAGGGTGCGGGTCTGGCTAGTGAAGAAATGCAGATCTGGTCTTGGGTTTCGGCGTGAGTTTCTCAGCTCTGCCAAGCACTTCATTCCTCTGTGCTCTGTTTGTTCCCCAGCCACACAATGCCCACAGTAAGGACATCGGTCTTAAAACAGAATTGAGATGAGGGTTGAATAGTTGATCTGTCACCACACAGATCCTTGGCTTATATTAACTACTGTTATTATTTATTCAGTTGGCAAGGGAACACACAGTGAAGCAGACGGGTTTAGGAAGGGATGGTCAGTGGCCAATGGGTCCTAATTAATTAATGTCATGTCCTCAGGGAAACCTGCCTGGAGTCCCTAAATTAAGATAGGCGAGCCCTGGTATATGCTTTCAGAGCAACCTTGACTCTTTTTTTTTTAAAAATTACGTTTACCAGTTTTCATTATTTGTATGATTATCCACGTAGGGTCTGATAGGTGATGGAAGAAGAAATCCGAGGTACTCGATTCACTGCTACATATTCAGTGTATATCTCACAGCTCTTGGAACAAAGGGGTGCTGAAAACCCCTCGGTGAATGACTGAGGAATTTAGGAAAGAGTTACGAGGTACCGTGTACCTGGCAGGTGGCTTGTGTGGTAGACGGATGGGTGGTGGATGGACTTTTTTGGTTTCATCCGACTTCTTGGGCTGCTCTTTCTCGGGGTTCTCTGCTGGCTCTCTCTGCTTTGCTCAATGTCTGATTGTATTTATATATACTCGGCATATCCAATTCCATGTCAGGAGGACTTACTGCTGGTTCCATCCCCATTCTAGAGTCTGCAGTTGAGAACTAGAGAAACATGGTCCTTGAGGTCTTGCAATAGGTCCACCCCTGCCCTGGGCCTGGTCATGTCAGAATTCCCCGGGGACGATGGCTTCTACAAGCACGCAGTGACTCAACGGTCTGTGTACGGTTGATTTCAGTACCTCAGCTCTGCAGTGGAAATGGCGCCTTACGTCATGGAGACTCGCGGGGCTGGCTACACGGGGATAGTGGTGACCTGGATTTGACAGGTACCCCAGTTCAGGGGCAGCCCTCGCTCAGCTCCTGTTCATTTTTGTCACCCCAGAGCCCCATTTTGCCAGATCTGCTAATGTTTCAAGAGAAGCTAGACATCTGCATTTACATGGTCAATACCTCTCTTTAAAAATATTATCAGCTAATTGTTTTATTTTTATTAAAAAATTATGACCAAACCCATAGTTCTAATGGCTGAATTCATGGGGATCTTAGTTGAACGCCTGTTTCGGTACAACCCCAAATCATTTATTGTCAAGTGAAAAACTTAGTGCCCTAAATAATGTGAGAAAAGCCACTCCCAAAAATGTCTACAGAGAGTCGGGGTGCAGTTCCTACAGCCCTAGGTTTGCAGTGGGAGCTTCGGCAGATTGCTTAGCCTTTGGAGAATGTTTCCACTGATAAGATCCTTGGATTTCCGGGGGGGTTATTTAACAGAGAGGAACATAAACATCTGTGCGTACGTTGTAATGTGCTTTATTTATTAAATGTACACACTGCACAGAGAAAACATGAAACATCAGATTGAGCATTTGGCATTTATTTCAAATGCAAGTTATTAAACTCTCACAGGAAGTGCAAATTACAGTTACAATTGAATGCAACTGAAACTTTTGGACACTACAAATACTTTAAGGACTAGACAAAACACTGTAGTTACAGTGTTTACTGAACTCCTTGCTGCGATTACACTTAAAACTCTTCACAATTAGCAATGCTCCGATGTATTTCTTTATTAGTTATGTATTCTTCAATACCTTTGTGGGTATTTGGATATGAAACAATATTTGTTTTATTTCATTTAGAAATTATAGCAGGATTTATATTGATGTCATCCCACGATTACAAAATCTTTACTGGTTCAAAAAAACAAAACAAAAAACAAAACAAAACCAAACAGCCCAGTATCTCCCCAGGCCACCTCCCTTCCAGGATCTGGGTCCTCAACCAGCCGATTTCTGTGTGTAATGGGACTGGCTGCTTCTCCCAAGTCGACTTCCACGTGAGCCACGGACCATTTCGCACGGTCCCTTATAAAACTATACTTTATTTGTTTGATTAGTGTCATGGTTTTTATCCGGCGTCTTTCCCACAGCTGTAGCTCCTTGCAATGGACATGTTTCCCCAGAATGGAGAGTTCTTTAGGTTCTGCATGGCCAGCACCTGTCACTCATTATCCTGCCTCTGCCCTGTCCTGTGAGTACCATTACCAGCTCATCTCTGCCTCGTTAGTGTTTGAATCCGTTGGGCCACCTAGCTTTCTGAGGACATTTGGCTAACCAGTCGTCTCAAAATTCTCTCTTGAAGCCTCTTTCTATTTGGTCATTGAGTGTGACCACTGATTGAACCTTGCTCTACCTGGCTACCACCCACGACCATAACCAGTCTTTCCTATTTGGGGGTTTAGTTCCAAAGTTCCTTGGAGATACTTGGCTGACTCATATTCCTTTTTCTTCCGTTCTCTGCTTAGACAGAGCATATACCTACACTTACGAACAGGTGTACAGAAGGATAAATAGAAGAGACAACACCCCTACCTGTTCTCTCTTATACGTTATAACCAATTACAAAGCAAATATATGTATTTATAGCTACTGCTCTTTTTGCATTAGAACTACCTTTTAGTTCACGCTGTGTTAACTTTCCTTGTTTGTTACCAGGATGGAATCACCGCCTTGCATGGACTCAGACTTGTTCCATTTGGCCATAATTCTTTTTCTGATGCTCCAGTTGCTTTAACTTTGTCGGTCTGCGTCTATTTATGTCAATATGCTGCCGTCTGTCCTGATGTCCTCAAAAGCGTCACTGTTCTTTAGCAAACTTCGGAGGTTCAGGCTCTCCTGATATTACCCAGTTCCAAGGCAGGGGATTAGTTACCCGCTGAGAGTCCCAGGCCTCTTCTTAGGAGAAACATTAGAAATGAATGTCTGGGTCCTAGAGACCCACATAAAGAGATGAGGAGACCAAGTGTTGCTGACATTGTTGGGTCACTTTTAGAGAAAAAACTGAAAAACTATATATTTCCTTCTAGGAAACTGAGTTCATATTAATTTTTCCAATTTAGCTATTATGTCACTTAGTCTCCCCTTAAATATGATTGTTAAGTAATTTTCTCCATATTAAAAAAAGGATATCCCTTTAACCATACTGTGTAATCTGTTACAATCCTTATACAGTCTTATACTCCACTGATCTGTAGTCAGTTTGGGGTTTCCTTCTGTGAAATAACAAGAAAGCTACATGTGTGTATATATATTCTTGTCGCAGAACTTCTAAGTCTGTTGGAATTTCCTGGGCAATAGGAGCATCTTTTGTCCTAAGGAGGTGACTCCTGGTGGCTCCTGGATGGGCGCTGGCCTCCAGAAAGACCCAGCCGTGATGAGAAGCTTGTAGCTTTCACCCTCCATTCTACGGAAATGGAAGGAATAATTAATCATGGCTCTGTGAGGAAGGCTCCATAGAAACCCCCCGAATCTGGGCTCCAGAGCCCGTGGTGGTTAGTGAGCGTGTGCACGTACCAGGAGGGCGTTGGCTCACTAGAGCTCTGTGGGGACAGCAGCTGCTGTACTTGGGACCCTCCAGAGCTCACCCTCCATACTTCTTCACCTCACTGTTTGTTTGTAGCCTTTAAAATATCCTTTATAATAAACCAGCGGTAGCAAGGAAACTGTGTTCCTGGGTTCTGTGAGCTGCTCTAGCAAATTGAACCCAAGGGAGGGGGTGGTGGGAACCCCGCATTTGTAGCTAAGTCAGACAGAAGTGTGAGTAGGGGGCCTGCTATTTACGATGGGCATCTGAAGTGGGGGGATGTCTTAACCTGTGAGGTCTGCACTAACTCCAGGCAGCGAGTGTCCCAGTTGCGTGGTGGGGAAACCCACACGCCTCCCCAGGAGCGTGACAGGAATGACACGCAGCTCGCAGGGTTGCTGTGAGGAGGGAAGGAATTCCCCCACACGCAGCGCACAGAGCACACGTGTGACAAAAGGGTACTGCTGTGTGACTAAGCATGCATAACCCAAACGCACCTCCACCTGCCACGCAAGCTACCTTTAGCTTAGACAGTGCAGTCCATGTGTAAGCTGCAGAAGCTCCATTTAAAATGTACGAGGGATCCCCAGACAAAATTACTTTTCCAAAAATGAATGCCTTCTATCTCTTTTGTGTTGCTAATCCTCCATGTGACATTCTGTAGTCTTTTAAATATTTTGGTATTAACACTGAAATAATCCATCTGGGTGGTTTCTGCATCTGCTCGGGTATTGGGAGTTTGTTCGGATCTGTCTCCGTTTATGCAGGGACTGTTGTACCATCAAGAGTTGGATGCTTTGGCCTGAAACCATTAGGAACAAGCAGATCTGAAGATTAGCGTGCTCACATGCTTTTGGAGAAGCCGTGGCCAAATCACAGGCAATTCTTTTCGTAGTTGTCTTTTCGACTGAAACATTACCATAGATTAACATTTACCACCATAACAGATGAATCCCCACTCCTTTTGCATTTCTGATGAAGCTGATTTGGGGAGAAGCTTCATTTCATTCATTGATCAGAAATCCGTCTTTCCGCACACGCGTACCCACTCAAGTCCTACGGTGTGATCCAAGCTGACTGGGACACACAGACGCATGCTTGTCAAGGCTCTTGTGTGAAAACCTTTCACTGTTGTGGAGAAAGAACACTTGTCTTGGCGTCAAACGTCCTCATTTTAAACAGCTATTTCTCACGAGCTGTGCCACCTCAGGGGAATCGGCTTCCTTTTCTGGGCTTCCATTTTCTCCTCTGTGCAAAGGTGAGGAAATACGTCTTAGATGGTCGTGAGAACTACATTTAATGAGATGAGCTTCTCGGAATGCTTTATAGACTGCAAACGTATGCACACACGTTTCACTGGTGCCGAGTGGAGTATAAGGCGTGTTGCTCGGATGCCTTAGACAGACACGTAATGCATTCACTACCTGCAAAGCAATACGCTGTCATTGCCACAGTGGTTTTGTATTCATCAGGTACCTTATGAGTTCTGAGGAGAAAGAGCGTGTGAAACCTGGGGTGGTCAGGCAGTGCTATCAGAGATACCATGAAAATTAGGCTTGAAACAATTGCTAAGAACTTAGGAAGAAAACAAAGCAACGGAAGGAAGTGATCCCGGAAAATGGGTTCTTGGTATCATCACTGGAAAGAATTTGAGGACACGCCGAAGAAGCCAAGCAAACAACGCTAAGCAAGCAGTGGATTTATTAAAAGAAAGGAAGAGAGTACAATCCCCAAATACCAGGAGTAGGCAGGCCAGGAGGAGAGCAACTGCCCAGAGAACAAAGAGGCTTAGGAGTTTACTAGAATGAGGACGGGAATCTCATTCTCAAGGTTGAGGGGAATCTCATTCTCAAGGTTGAGGGGCGGCGTCACAGGGGTTCCCAGGCGGGTCCTCACTGACCACTCCTTCCCGTGGGAGGTAGGGTTCCCTTGTCCTTACTTGGCCCTTGGCCGAACAGTCATGGTGGCGCAGGCAGTGGAGATGTTTCCCTTCTCACAAGGCTAATAGTGTGATAATCTGTTAGAGTTTGCTGTGGCTGCACCTTTTCTTAAGAATGATCTCGTCTTCCTCCTTCTCCTGTTCACACACGGGTAACTGCTTTATTTGATGATGGAGTGCTATTTGCCTTGATTCTGTTTCCCATGATTGTCATATAATTCTTTTCATGGCCCTTGAAGGTGGTTCTAAGAAATATGTTTCTCTTTATTTACAAAGGCAAAATTTCTGGATGAAATTCATACCCAGTGTGTTGGTTCCCTAAGGCTATCCCTTCATCCCCCCTTTCTTCTTGCAGACAAATATTGTGGTCTGTTTCCCACACCTTTCTGTTTGTAGACCCTCCCCCTGCTCCAATGCTGCCCTGCAGCCATGTCAGTAGTGTCCCGTTGCCTCACGAGCATAGAGACCCTCTCTGTCTGAACCGCTGGACCCCCAACCCCTGCCAACATGCCAGGCGCTGTGTAAGCTCTCAGGAGAAGTTTGTTGAACACATAAAGGAAGGAAGGAGAAAAGGATACAATGAAGGAAGGAAGAAGGGAAGCAAGATTACCTAGGAAATGGCGGGCAGCCTCATTCGAACACAGCAAATTGTAAGCCCAAGTGTTGGACCACTTACCACCTCAGTTCTTTGTGATTGGGGCATTAAAGCATGAAATCAATAACAGAGATTTATCTTGCAAAATAGCAGAATGTGTGGAGAGGCGCCTGGTTGTAGCAAGCCAATAGGGAATTTCTAATGGACCATATATTCTTGGCTCTTTTTCCCATCTATCAACTCCGTATGATGTAATTTAAAAGGGCTTGGGGAGCTTAAAGCAGATTTAAAGGAACTCTGAGTGGTGACATGAAAAATAGGGGTGATGGGTAATAGTTGCTGTGTTGGTTGATTACAGTTACATATTGACAAAACCAAGTGGCAAGTCTATTTTGTTCTCTATTGTCTTCCAACGTTTTTCTTCCATCAAAGAGGATGTCTTTATGTCTAAAATGTGGTGATATTTGAAGGAGAAAATGAATCCACAGGCCCAAGTAATAAATAATGCTAATCTATTATTTAGAGAGTTCTCCTGTGTACAAATGGCTTTGAATAGGAAAAAAGGGGGCAGAAAATAGCATCAGAAGATTGCGATGCAGAGGGACCTTTGAAATACCTTCAGTGCATTTCTGCTCTCCTGTGGGGCTAAAACTGATTGGGAAGGAGGGGTTCGTTTAACTGAAGAAGAACCCCTTTCTATTTTACCCTTAATATCCTCTAGAACTGCAGCATGCATTATGGGAGCCAAAGCCATCTATGTGCCTAATCAAATTTAAATTAAATGAATTAAAATGACATACAGTTTAAAATGCAGGGCTTCAGTCATATTGCCACATTCCTAGTGCTCAGTAGACACCTGTGGCTGGTGACAATGGTCCCAGACATAGAGAACGGTCCATCACCACAGAATATCCTGTGGGACGGAGCTGCTTTGGAGCCAGCTTCATCTATTTTCTCGAAAACAAGACTTTGGGCACAACCAGCCAGTGTTATCTGACCCGGATCTCACGGTGTCTCTAGGCCTTTTACTTCAGGTTGTTTTTTTTTAATTTGTAGCTGTTTTCATTTCCATCAGATGTACGGACAGTGAAGATTGTACTGAGACTGTTGGGAATGCCTAGAATGGTTTGTTGGGAGCAGCAATGGAGAAGCTTCTGTTCATCACACTTAAGTATTTGTTTCTTGCTGCAAGAGAGTGGAAAAATTATTATTAACTAATTACTTGCTTCTTTAAAACTCCTAATATCATATTTCCCAAAATGTGCTGGGAGAGGCAGTCTAGAGATAGACCCTGAGACAAAGCAGCTTTCTACTCAAAGAAGTGTGGGGAATGTTCCAGACTGTTTTCCACACAGCCGTCAAAGGGAACTTGTAAAATCACTATGGATAGTGCACTTCCTCATCAGGCAAAACAAAAATAATCTTTAAATGATTCCTTTCCAAATCCCAACTCCCTACTAGGAGGCCCAAAGCCATGCAGGTGGCCCCTGCTTACCTGGGCGAGTTCATCTCTTGCTGTTCCTCCCGCCTCCCCCTGCCCTTTGGTGGCCTTTCCTTTAAAATAACATATTCTCTGCAGTCTGGTGTTTTTGCACAGGCTCTTCCTCATGTCTGCAACGTTTCCCCTCCTTCTCCTTGGACAGACTTCTGCAAATAAGTCAGTTCTCAGCTCAAACATCCTTTTTTGGGGGGACTCCTGTGACCCTCCACCCAGTTTCCAGTGTCTCTCTGTCACCCCCTTTACGAGTCAGCCTTACAGAGTGGCTTGTTAACTTGCTGCTTTTCTGTTGTCTCCCTTAGGCTGTCAGTTCTACAAGGGGAGACACCATGGCTGTTTTCTTCATCATTTGTTAGTACCCTGTTTACTGAAGCCAGCTTGACCTGTTGGAAAGGGCTGAGCGTGTACATTTTGTCCCTACTGTGAGTCCAGGGATGTCACATTGATAGCTTGAACCGACCCAAGTGAGAATATATACGTTATAGAAATTGGCAAGCACCTCAAGTTGGGGGGTTTGTTTGTTTGTTTGTTTTTCTTTCCCTTAGAGAGCTGGTTTTTAAAAAGTTGCCATCTGTTAGCATGTGCCTGGCATATTGTAAATTCTTAATATTTGCTAACTGAGTAAATTAATGTCTCTTGGACAATCTAAGTACCCACTGATAGGTTAATGCTCTGAGAAGTTCAGCGAATCGAATTCATACATCACTTGATATTCCCAAACACATGGCCCAGGCACATCTTTTCAAGGAATGTTTTTGGAGATCACTCGGAAGTAGTGTGGAGTGCATTTTAGAAAATGCTGCCTGAAAACATTAGGGAGGAGGAGACACCCCCAGCCCCCAACTTGGCTTCTCCATTATGCAGACTCCTAACAGAAGATTCCACAGCCTCTGCTCTAAGGAAACCGAACCTCACAATCACTGGAATTCCTGGTGTGCCTACCACATGGAACACAGTTATACAGCCGCCATCTGGCATTCAGAGGAAGGAACAGAAACGTGTGCTGTCCACTGGGAAGTCACAGTGTCACTGAGGAGACAGAGCCATTGTCGGAGGAGATGCTAAGTGGCTGTGCGTTGGTCCGTGGAGTCATTTTATGGACCACGATGGAGCTGGCGCGGAGAGTAGCATGTTCCAGGTGGAGGCAGAAGGGTGGGGAAATGGGTCACATGACCAGTTGTTTCTGCAGGAGTGCTGGGCTCCCATCAAGAAGTCATCAGAGACACGTCTGAAAAGGAAAGTCAAACTCGGAGGACGTCGCCTGGCAAGCTAAATGGTTTGGACTTGACTGATGGGGGCGGGAGGCAAATCACTGATCGGGCCTACAGAGCCCCCCGTGGTCGGGCCTGCTCCCCTCTGCAGCATCACAGGCCACGGGATTCTCCCATGACCAGCACTGTGTGGTCCAGACCCCCGGCCTCGCCTCTGATCCCTCAGCCGTTCTGTGTTTCCCGGTCCCCCAGACCCTGTGCTCTGGCTGGAAAGCTCTGCCCTACCCCTTCCCCCCAATCCAGCCAACTGCTACTTGTCTGTACATCTTAGCTCAACCATCACCTATCTAGGGAAGCCTTCCCGACCACTCTGTGCCGGCCCCACTCGGATTATAGCCGCTTGCTTACAGTCACCAGTACAATTATATTGTTGAAATTTCAGAATAGTTGTATCAGTTTGTAGTTACACGTTCATGAGTCTGATCAGTTATAATCTGTCATTCCCAGGACACCATGCATTTCCTAAAAACAGGGACCGATACTTGCTATGGATCCCCAGAGCCTAGCCCAGAACCTGACACTGTAACTGACACGTCACACTTAAGGGTTGAATTCAGGAATTAAATGCAATTGATCAAAATCACAAATACCATAAAACCGGGTGAGTATGCTGATACTTGGAATAGCAGATACAGTTTCCAAAACTATCTTGACAGGTAAATACAATGGGCCAAAAAATGTAGCAGGAGGAAATTCAAGAGGGAAAATAAGAAGACGTGAGGGGCAGAGTAGAGCCAGTTTCAGCCGCTGGTCTCAGAGTAATGTGCAGACGGGCCCCAATTGGCAGGCGTTGTCCACGTCAGGGAGAGCTGCGTCCCTCCGCGTCATGGAGGATTGTACCCAGTTCTGAAGAGAACAACATAGCTGTAAAGAAGCATGTCCAGACGAGGGTGGCAGAATGAGGTGGGGCACTCAGAATCGTGTCGTGAGAGCAAAGGAATCAGCAATGCTCGTCTGGGAGGAAGAATGATCTGTGAGCCGCCATGGTGGAGGCCTGAAAGTCTCTGGCTGTTGTGACTATTTTAAGAGAATAAATTGCAAATGTGGATGAAAAAAAGTAATAAAACTAACAAACAATTTTATTACTTTTTTCTTTAAACAATCGGAAAAAAACCTGAGATTTTAATTAAAAAGTACACTTGGAAAAGCCCCTGGAAAAGAACTAGGCCTATTGTGAGAGGCGTAGAAAAAGGTCCATCATGAAGAAGAGCTGTTTAATCATAATTAGAGATAATCCTGCCATGGAGGGGCTGCCTTATGACAATGCTGGCTTCCCGGTTAGAGGAGGAAGCCAGCCAAGCCGGTCGGACAGGCTGCTGGGCTTGTTGTCCAGAGGAATTCATACATCGGTTAGGAGTTTGGCTGTATCAATCTCTGAAATTCAATGAGGAAATAAAGACAGACCTCAGATGGGTCCTCTTTAAAACTGGAGTTTAAAAACGGATTGTTGAATTTGAAGAATGACCAAAATGTCCTTCGGTAGATGAATGGATAAGTAAACTGTGGTCCATTCAGACAATGGAACATTAGCGCTAAAAAGAAATGAGCTACCCAGGCATGAGAAGCCGTGGGGGAAACTGAGGTGCACGTGACGCCGTGGAAGAAACCAATCTGGAAAGGCTGCACAGCGTATGACTCCAACTACGTGATGTTCTGGGACAGGCAAAGCTGTGACACAGTGAAAGGGGCAGCGGTTGTCTGTCCAGGGATGGGGGGCAGGGAGGGGTGAATGGTGGAGCCCAGAGGCTGTTTAGGGAGTGGAACTGCTCTGTATGACGCGGTCATGGTGGGCACGTTTATCCAAACGCATAGAATGTAGGGCAGCGAGAGTGACCTCTGATGTGAACTGGGAGATGAAGCATGTCAGCGTAACGAGTATCACACCCAGGTGGGCGCTGTGAGCCTCCGCACGGCTGTGCATGTGTGTGGGGAGGGGCTGGGGGCCAGCAGGTGGGAACGCCGTTCTCCCTGCTCAGCTGTGCCCTGACCCTCTAACTAACTCTAAAAGTAAAGTCTTTAAAAAAACTGTTGCACCAATCCATAGAATTGTGGATCTGTCATCTTTTGTTTTGCAATGTCAGACTTAGAGCTTTTATTTTCAAATGGTGACCATGTCTCTAAATTTCATCAGAACGCGTTTCTTGTAGGTTGACTGAAAATGTAGAAATGCTTGTCTTGAGTATTGATTGGTACCCAAATCACGTAAGCCCCCAAGTACCAGTTACACAAAAATCTAAATTTAGTCACAAAACTGTTTGCGATTTCTCCCATAGTAGATGCAAAATCTTGTCCTGAATAATATGGTGCTTTGCTATTGAGAACAATAAAAAGAGGGAAAAAATAGGCAAGTGTAAGACTTCAGCGTGTTTGTTTTTTCCTTCTTTAATACATGGAAATTAAGAATCAGATTCCACAAGGGCGCTGTCAGTACTTGGGGCAATGAAGTAGAATGCTTCATTCTCCCTGGCTGCCAATATATCTCAGACTCTAGAACATTGATTCAGAAATTCCAAAGGATATTTGCTCTTGATTTCCATTGTTTCTGAAGTATATCTTTTCCCAGTAACCTGTGGTCTACATACAGCAAATGGGGCTGTCGATTTCCTGGGGTTTTCCCTGTGACCAGAGCAATGCAGGCAGCCTACGGCTCCTGGGACAACGCCCACGTTTGGTTTTTGTCAACTAAAAGATTTTAAAACCTGAAATTTGGGAGATTATTGATATCTGTCTGTCGTCTATCTGTCTATCTGTCTGTCTGTCTGTCTATCTATCTATCTATCTATCTATCTATCTATCTATCTAATAATCTATCCATCCTCTATCCATCCATCCATCCATCGTTAGAAGCAGTGGTGAGAATTCTGAGGCCTTTCCTATCACATTTTATTATAATTCCAGTCTGCCTTAAGTCAGCATTTTCATTTTCTGTGCTTGTTTAATTCTAGTGGCTGTTCATATAGGAAAGGAAAGGGGATAGCAGGAAGTCTCTCCCTTATAGTCTGCATTTTGACTCAAAATCTAAAGAACCCTCCTTCCCCCAGAGAAAATCTCAGTATCTGTGCTGGTCTACAAGTATAGCATTTTCTGACGTTTGTAAGATTATGGGTGCAGAAGTGAATTTTCTCATTAAATAGAACCAGTAAGTGGAGTGTCTCACTACGGAAAGTCTTGAACTCCGACCACCTGAAGGCCCTGAGCTGAGGCTTGGGGACCAGGCCTGCTGGAGGCTGGGGCACTCAGCCCAGGGCACCCAGCACCTGTTTTAGGTTGGCCCTGGGGAGTTGGCAGACTAGGGTTTCCTACCAGGCCCTTTCAGCACAGTGCCTTCTGCCAACCTGTTCTGCGTCTCAGAAGCCCGTCAGGGACTCATGTTTTTCAGTCGACAACCTCGTTGTTTTCTTCTGTGACTTTTTTATGGTGACATTCATTCAGGGGTGAAACGTCCCCTCCTTTTTCCTCTGAGCAATTTTCTTTCCTCTTTCTCTCTGCTTACTCCATGGATCACTTGTAACTATGGATTATAGAAGTCTAGGGCCTCATGGGAGTGTCCCTTGGAGGTTCTCTAGGATGGGACGAAACGGAACAGGCAGGCGAGGGAAGGAAGAAGTGGGGGAGCCCTCCCCATGCACACACTCACCGTGTTCCTACCCCCTTTGCGTTGTGCCTCCTGCCACATGCAGCCGTTTCTCACATGTCCCCCTGCTTTGGTGATGCCTGATGGCACTGTCCCCAACACTGGCCTGCCAGTTCACCTTCCCTTCTGCAGGAAGCCTTCCCTGCTTCCTCTCAGCTGGTTCGGTGCTGCTGTAACGTTCTGTGCACAGTCCTGCTTGCGTTTCCCACAGTTCCTCACAGATTTGGTGAAACACGTCTTCATACCAGACAGCGAGTGACCTGTGTATAGAAGCTGTGTCTGATCCATCTTTTTATCTGTCCTCAGATAAAAAGGACAGTGTCCTCAGTGTCCTTTTTATCTGTCCTCAGTGCTTACCAATTGCCTGGAATACAGGTGATGGTAAGGAAATGTTTTAAAATGAATGAATGAACTTCTTTTCCTGCCGTGCCGTTTCTGCAGCGAGGGTCCCTTCAGGACCACAATCATTCATTTATATCTTGATTAAGCAAGTGCCAAACTCTGGGGTTGGGGTAGGTGTCAGGCGCTGATGCTTTCTTTCCCTTCTATTCATAATTCTCTTCATGAAAACAGATGGAAATGCCTCCTCTAAGGTCCACTTAAACATTTCTTACAATAAATGTTAGATGGATTGTAGGGCTTAGACTAGTCAAGCTCTACCATTATTGATTAAGTCCCAACTGACTGCACTGAGCGGGCATTTACATGTCCTTATAGAGTGAGGCATTGATTTTCAAACTCACCTGCCGGAGTATGAACACAGGTGTCTTCAGAGGGCTCTGGGCAGGCCCAGGGGACAAGGGGGAGGGACTCAGATGGGGGGAGGGGTTAGAACCCCCCAGCTTGTACTCCATTTCTTATAGTCATTTTCTCAGAAAACTTCCTTTGAAGAATGGATTTGCTGTCTAAAAATACTTTGCAGACCATTGGTACTGTTTTAGAGAAGTGAGGTTAATGAAAGAAAATGGTGTGCCCATATTCTTTTTTTTATTATTGTTGTGGTAAGAAAATGTACCATTTTTAAGTGCACAGTACAATGTGCCATTTTTAACTATATGTATGTTGTGCAATAGACCTCTAAAACATTTTCATTTTGCAAAAGTATATATTTTTAAATAAAGTACCATTTGAACAGTATGACATTTTGCTTTTAATTGCTCATTTCAGCCTGTTTTCAAAACTAGTTCCCTCCCTTTGGTGAATTTACCATGCCAGCGTGATAGAAGATATTTGTTTCCCCTCTCACCCCCACCTTTTTTTTTTTTTTTTTTTTTTTTGCATGAACAGGACATACTGGCCTGCTAAGCTATGACCCTTTATTCTTAAGTACCAGGTCTTGGCTTCATTTACATAATGAAAGCCTCTGAGGCCCAGGATCTCCTGTGGAGGATCTAGTGCATGTCCCTTATTTGACAGATGAGAAAGTAGGTTCAAAGAAGCTAAGTGACGTGCTCAGTCACAGAACCAGATAATAGCAGCCTAAGGACCAGCTTTTCATATCTCCAGACCCACTGTCATTTGCCTACTTAATTAGCTGCATTCCAAAACCAAGGGTTAGTGGGTTGTCTGCGATTTACATTGAATCCTTGGCTATATGCACTCTTTGCAGGTACTGGTGGTGGGGAGGAAGGAGGAAATTCATCATGGAATGTGTCTCATTGCTACCTGCCGCACGCCAGGCGCTAATAAGGGGCTTTATGTAGGCTGTCTCACTTTTTTTAACTTAAAAAAAATTATTGTTAAATTTCATTTAGAGCATTGTAAGGAACTCATAGCATAAAAATTACCTTCTGAACACCTGTTTGAGTGTGCGGTTTGGTGGTATTAACTACATTCACATTGTTGTGTCACCATCACTACCACCCGTCCCCAGAACTCTTTTAGTCTTGTAGAATGGAAACTCTGTCCCCATTAAGCAATTACTCCCCCACTCTCCTCTTCCCCAACCCTGGCAACCACCCTTCTCCTTCTGTCTCTAGGAGTTTGACGACTCTAGGAACCTCATGTAAGTGGAATCATACAGTATGTACTTGTCGTTTTGTGGCTGGCTTATTTCACTTGATAAGATATCCTCAAGTTTCATTCAGGTTATAGCATGTGTCAGAATCTCCCTTTTGAAGGTTGACTAATATTCCATTGTGTGTGTACAACACATCTCGGTTATCCGTCGGTGGGTAGCCTGTCTCACTTCTGAGGGAGCACGATTATCTTCCTTTCATTTTACGAATCCCAGCACCCAAATGAAAAAGGTTGAGTAGCCCCTGGCTGGCCACAGGGCCTAAGCAGTGGAGTTACGGGCTGAAATGATACTCTTGGATCTGAAAGCTGTGCTCCTTCTGCCTGCCCATATCTGCAATATATTTTACCTACATCCGCGTGCTTGGGGGGTGGGGATTCTTAATATCTCATTTTAGGGCCTTTATTTCTTTTATTTTAGAGATAATCTAGAAGAAGCATTTACTAACCTTTTAAAAGCTGATCAGGTTTTTAACCTTTAAGGTTTATTTACTTGCTGGGAGTAAGGTATTTATTCAAAGTGATTTTCTCATAGTGTGAATAGACAGCAATATTCAAATAAAAAGGTGGATTTTCTTTTTCCTTCTCAAACACATCGTTCCTTGGTAATATACTAGGTGTAAAAATCAACTCACACTGTTGAGAAAAATCATTATGCCCTTTCGAGGTGCAGGAAAATATCACTGGTGCGAAGCAAGCGAAAGCCACGGAGCCTTGCAGCTCTGTCCCTCTTTCATGATGGTAACAGCTGCCCTCGCTGCCTTCCAGCTGTGTGCCAGGCATTATGCTAAACACTCGATACACTCTACACACCCTCATTTGCCCTCATTCGCCCTCTCAGCAGGCCCGGGAGGTGAGTGCCCTTGGGTGCCTCATCCTATGGAGGGTAAGTGAGCTCAGGAGAGACGTGAGGTAAATGTTACCAGAAGAAAGGTGCCCCCATCCCCATAAAGAGATGTTGAGGTCCCCACTATTTGTGTGTCAGAATGTGACCTTATTTGGAAATAGCGTCTTTACAGAGGTCATCAAGTTAAGATGAGGTCATTAGCTTGGGCCCTAATGCGGGGGAGTTTGGACACAGACGGGGTGACAGCAAGAAAGCGGCCACGTGACGGGAGTAATGCTTCTACAAACCATAGAGCAGCAGGGATAATCGGAGCTGGAAGAGGGCCGGCAGGCTTCTCTGGAGAGCCAGCAGGGAGGGCCGGCTCTGCTGACACCCTGAGCTCAGACTGCCAGGCTCCAGAGCTGCCAGACAATGTACTTCTGTTGTTTCAGCCGCCGCTTTTAGGAGCCTTGTGACAGCAGCCGCAGGAGATGAAGCCAGTCGATTTCCTAGGTCCAAGTGGCAGCCGATGATGCAGTGGTGTTTGGACACAGGCACCTATGAAGAGCTCCGTACATGTTATCTGCTATTATTATTCACAGTCCTGTTAGTGGTGATATTTCATATGGTTATTGTTAGTAATAAGATATAGGCCTATTGTCGTTTCCTTTCCCCTAGGCTTGTGCTCGTCTCCGTTTACTGTGCTACAGTTGGGGGTTACCTGTCACAGACTCAAAAACCTGCCAATGTCACTCAAAACTGAAGACTGAACTCGAGCAGCTTGCCAGGTTCATCCAGGTAGCCCCCACTTGAAGGAAATGTGCCCTTCCCGGCGGCACGTCTCTGGGACTTTGTGAGAGAACATTTGCGAAGTGATCACTCCGTTTAGGCCACGTTTAGGACATCCTCCTAAACCTGAAACCCTCCCTCCTGAGCCATGGAGAGAGCAGGAGGCTGAACTCCTGTGTGATGAGGCTTTACCTGGAGAGAATTATTACAGCTCAGCTCTGCGCTAACAGCCAGCATCTGAACCTGCATCCACGGAAACGTAATTCAGCCTCTTAGTTTTCTAGAGCTGAGATAATTGGTTCCATAGAGACACAGGACTGGTGCTCTTAACACAGCGTTGGACACACTGCCTCCCAGTAACCAGAGGGCCAGGTCCTTCTGAAGTTAGAGACGTGCGTGTGTGTGTGTGTGTGTGTGTGCGCGCACGCGCGTGCAGGCTTGTGGGTGTGGGCAGAGAATCATTGCTGTGTTCTTTGTCATAATTACGGTGGGTGATGATTTTTTCTGAAGGTAAAGTGAATTTAGCAGAACCAGACCAAAATTTGTCACCCTCTCCCTGCTCTGTACTTCAGTTGATGTCCCGGGTGGTTTGCCATACTACAGAGTGCATTGGAATTTAGTAGAAAACGAAGCAAGCCATGTTTTTCTAGTTTCACAAATGAGCCCCACCCTCATCTTTGGGGGAAATTGTGAACAGCTCAGTGAGCGCAGAGCTGGCCATGTGGAGAAAGCCACAGATAGGACATTTGAAGATGTGGTTTCTAATTTAGGTTCTGTCGCTGGCTCGCTTTGATTCTCTGGGAAGTCACGTGATTCCCGTGACCTTGGTCGGGTTACTTGTGAAATACGAGAAACACACAGCCCAGAGCTGCAACACGGACCTCCTGAGAGGGCTCCTGGGGTGGCTTTGTAGAGCTGATGGCCTTCCAAAGGGAGGCCCTGCCACAAGCTCTAGGTGGAGCTTGTTTGCATGACATAATGCAGCCCATCCTTAGGATAGCTGAGAGGAGAGTGTGATGGTTGATATGGCAGAGGTTCATACCTCCTTTCTCACGTAGCCTTTTATCACAGCTTTGGAGTCAAAATAATTTCACAAATCTTCATTACATTCCAGGTATGCTAAGTGACTCCGGCTGTCTCCAAGGGTGACAGGGTTAGGGCCAGGCAGTCACAAGCCACCGGCCGCAATCGACTCAGGCGCGGGCTCTGTCTCTTAGAGCGGTCAGCACCTGTCCTGGATCCTGAACTCCAGCTCTGAACTGTGTGCCCTGTAGTCAGCTGCATGCATTTTAGATTATTTGGTTTTGATCCCTCTGGTGTGGCATTTGATGGTAGATTGATGGTTCCATTACCTCGGAGACCCACCTCTGGCATTTGCCCCTTGCTTGAGAAACTTAGATCCAAAAAAGCAGATCTCACCGTAGCTGAGAACAGTAGCTGTAGATGGCAAATCCACGATATAGTCCAGTGTTCCTGTGTGCAGCCCACCCCAGTCTCAGTTCAGAGAAGGGAGAGCCTGCTCCTGCTGGGGAGCAGCTGGAGCAGTTGCTTTCTAAACCCTGCACACTATGTCCACATTCATCTGAGAGCCTCAGTTATGCCCCCTTCCCACCTCCATAGCGCTGCCACCCAGGCGAAGGAGACGCACAGGACGGTACGTGCTCACTGATGTCTGCGTCACCCCTTCCTGCCCCAAATTGCAGGCACCCAGAAACCTTGGCGCCGTGCCCTGCATCACTCCTGCTTCTAAGGAAGTGCCTGGAATATGGATTCTCCCGAAATCTTTAGACGTGGGTTCTGGGTGTGCCACTTACTGGCCTCATGTGTGGGATCCAGGCCTGCTCCTTTCTGCACCTCCATGTCTCATGCTGTAAAAAGGAGGGGCTGGTTGGGATGACCTGTACGTTTTTCTTGGTTTAAAAACGACAGGTTCGGAGTCAGAGGGTCTGGTCTGGTTGAGAGTCTCCAGTTGTGTGAACGTGGGCCAGCCCTTGACTTACCCACATGGGGATCATGAAATCCCCTGGGCGCAGGCAGCACGGAGAAGGGGTCAGTGTGAGTGGAGCATCTTAGGGGGCCGCCTGGAGGGACAGACCTTGTCGGATGCTGCGACCCAGGACCCAGGCATCATGTCCACCCCACTTGAATTTCAGTCAGTGTTTCCTTTCTTTGGGGGCCGCTGTCCAAAGGAAGGACTTGAGGGGCTTTCTGTGCTCCCTGCAGAGCATGCCCCTTGGGTAGACGCCTATTCCGACAATCTCTAAAACGTGTTTTGTGTGGAGTAACCAGGTAGTGAGGCCAGGACGATGGTGTTTTCTGCAGAGGTTCTCTGTGGAGCCCCAGGGAGGGCACCCCCACAGTGAGGTGTCAGTTTGAGGGTGTGTGTGTTGGGAGGGTAAGGTGGAGGAACCTGGCTGAGGTGCCAGCTCAGCCCAGGTCTGGCTTTTCCTTCTTAGAATTTAAAAAGGCTTCCTTGGGCTTCTGCTTCCTCTAGGCTCTGTGTGGTGCCATTCTTATTCAAATCAGACGCCATCAGAGGGGCAAACATCAGTCACTCAGAGGTGAGCTCTCATTACCTGTGTGTTCCACTTGTCACCATCACTCCACGACCTGGACTTTTTTCTCCAAGGGAACATTCGGTGTCTAGAAAGTACAAAAGCTGTGAAATACGATGGAAGTTGGCATGACCTGAGACGGGCGAGCCCTGGAACCTCCGGGAGGTGACAGTTGGGACCCAGCAGAGCACTCGGAGCCCACACCTACTGAAGACACTACCTTTGTCAGGAGTCTCCTGATAAATATATTTGCTTGTGATCTGTTAGCGACCACATGCAGAGGCTTCTAGAGAGGAGCACAGCTTCCTGTGATAAACAGGGACCCTAACGGCGCACGGTCTCAGCATCCACCTGATGTCTGCGTCCCCGACTGGGCCTCTTCTGCACACAGTCTGCTCCTCTCCGCCAGAACGGCTCCCTCAGCGAATACTTACCTGGTCCAGGCCATCTTTGTTCAGGTGTCTTAGAAATTTCCTCCATAGTGAAGTGTTCTTCCAGAAGCTTCCATCTTTTGCTTCTAGAACCACTGTGGACCCTTCGGCGCATATATCTCAATGTTTCCAACATTCAGTCATGCATGCCCCACCTTGAGAATTGTTCTATATCTGTGCGTTACCTACAATATCATCAACTTAATATTTTCCTTTCAATTGACTTGTTTTTTGTAACTTAAATACTTTAATATTGTCCTAAGCAAAATTATCCGCGGCTCCATGGGTATGAAGGGTGAGTATTATTTTTTAGAATACATATAAAAATAAACGCATGGACTAGCTAAAACTGTCTGTGTGCCACCAAGGGAAGCACACTGTACACCTGCATTCTAAGTAACGGTGCTTTCTCTTATTTAATTAAACGAAATAAGTTGGGGAGATGTTTGCTGAGCAGTTAATATGTGCCAGACACACAGTAGGTGCTTCATATATTCTCTCAATGGAGATGGCAGTACTCACAGTAGCCGTCTGAGCTCAGTGTTGTTTTTGTACTTGTTTTACAGATTTAAAAAGTGGAAGCTCAGAGAGGGGAAGTACTTAACTAAAGTTACACAATTAATGACAGAAATTCAGGACTTGAATTCGTGACTTCTGGGCTCAAATGGCAAGTTTGCGCCCCAAAAAAGGTGCTTCCAGGCGCTTGGTGCCTTTGCCGTGTGTCTCAGCCAGGGTGGAAGATGCTCTCTTTGTCTCCAGACAGCTTTTGGCTGGTCAGAACCTGTGTTCATTCTCCAGCGAGCGCTCTGAAAGGCTACCCTTAGACATGAAGGTGACAGGCAGAAATGTGAAACGTGAGTCTCGGGCACGATTCCGTCCTTCTGAGAAGCATCTCAGTGTGTAATCGAGTCCCAGGCGTGCTCCACACAAACAGCAGCTGTTGATATGAAGGTCTGGGATGGGGTGGAGAAAGAAGGGACAAGAGTAGTTTCTCCCCGACATCTGGATCTAATCCTTTCAACCCTTCACGTGCTACTTTGAAAATGTGCTGTGTCCCACATAGTGGTAGGAAGGTGGGGCTGCCAGGAAAGGTGAGGAGAAGTTGCAGAAAACTGGTGGAGCTGTTTGCTCGTGCGGGCGTGATGTCCTCCTGCCCTGTCCTCTGTTAGCCCCGGAAGCTCCCAGTGCTCACGTGCAGGTGCCCCAAGTGGCTTTCCAGAACAGCGATGTTTTATCATATCTCAGAAAAGGGGCCTCATGAGCAAAGAAATCTGGAAAAGCTTCATACCATGTTCTCTTCTTGTTGCTTCGAAATATTTGTTACTCAAGAAAGAATCTGAGAAAGGGTAACTGATAACTTGGTTTAGCCCAGTGTTTCTCAAAATTATTTGATCCCTTTCAGGAAAAGCTGAAAGTCTTTGACACCCAGAGAGATTTCAGGGTGTCCTTTCAGTGACCACGAGGCACTCCCTGCCTCCTCCTTTTGGATGTGTAGGAGTCCTGGCCTTTGATTGCCTCTGACCATGCTACTTTACAGATCTGTGAGTTGCAGATCACTGATAGTGACGCGGGGGATCCTTGCTCCCGAGACTGCAAGCACCCTTCTCCTGGTGGGGTCGCACGGACGCATGCGCCAGCAAGTCTGTGTCAGCGTCCCAGTCACCCAGGTGGTCTGTTCTTTACATTCTTCTTTGTACTTTTTTTTTTTTATCTTGTTGCCTCATTAATGCCCTGAATTGACATCTTTGACACACCTTAATTTCATATTTGTGGGAGAAATTTATTTTATTTTTCTCTTTTAAAAAAATCACCCTTTCATACCCAGAAACTCATTTTGTTTCCAGCCTATTATGAGTTTCGTCTCTTCACATACTGGTGGCCCACCAATGCCGGTCCCTAGCTTCTCTCTGTCTTCCAGCTTAGCACTGTTAAGTCTGAACCCCAGCGTACCCAGCTACGTTCTGGTCTCAGACTCCGTCTTCTGCAGGGTCTGTCGGCCAGTGAGCCTGGGGAGGACGCTGTTCAGCATGGCTTCTCTGCTGGCCCTTCCCAGAACATACTTTTTGTTTCCCCATCTTCACTTCTGGCATCATTTTCTATTTTCCTTGAGCTGCCATCCTCCAATCTTCACCAAATCCTTCCTATCCTCCCCAGCCCAACCCCGTCCTCCATGCAGCCTTCCTTGGTTATTCCAGCCTGAATTGCTTTCTTCCTGCTCTGAAGTGTCTCAATATTTTGTATCACTCCTATGCCCTTCTTTATATACATCCTGATGTTGTTTGTGGACATTTTTAAAATCTCGACAAATTTCAGAAGGAACAGCCTGATTCTTTACATTTTTTTGGTGGAAGAATCCTGGTATATGGATTTGTTCTTGCTGACTTGGTCAAAATGGGAATAGTAATGGTGTGTGTGTGTGTGTGTGTGTGTGTGTGTGTGTGTCCATGTGCACAAGCAATTTATCAACAAAAGGCTCCCCAGGGAGACTGGTAAGCACGACAAGGAACCAGGGTGAGGGAGGGAGCCAGGCAAAGGTGCGATCTCGTGCAAAGTCCGTCAGAGGCCCAGTTCAGCCTGACCCCACAGGGACCTCTGGAGCAGAAGCTGTGCCTTAGAGTTGTCTTCACCTGTGGGTCATACACGAAGGGCCACCAAGGTACTTCCTGGTCATCTGTGTGTGCACAGTGGCTCGAGTCCCTGAGGGAAGTCCACCAAAAGTGAGCTGTGGGTACTGGGCGTTAGAATCAAAACCACACAGGAAAGGTCCACAAATGTGCTGAACAGAAATCCGGTGGGACCCAGGTGGAGCGGCGACGTTGCCCGTGACCTTGCTATATAGGAAATTTTTTAACATTGTGATAAAAAAAAACACACAACACAAAATGGCCCGTTTTAACCATTTGTAAGTGTCCCGTTCAGTGGCAGTAAGGGCATCCGCGCTGTGCCGCCGTCACCATTGGCCATCCATGTTGCATCTTGGGGAACTGACACTCTGTGCCGACGAAACCCAGGCCCTGTCCATCACTGCCTTTCACCAGCTCCTGCAACCGCTGTCTTTGTGACTGGGGACGCCTCTCGGTACCTCGTGTAAGTGGAATCTTATGGTACTTTCCCTTTTGGGGAGCTGTCATGTTTTTAAAGCAACACCCATGACCTTTTTAAAAATAATGCCCTGAAAAGTTTCCATCATAGCAGTGGCCTCTCCAGCCACTTTTCTTACAGGGTACTAGAGACTTCTCCCGCTTCTGCCAACAGTTTCAAATAATCTGTTTAGAATGTGCCCAGGACGATTCTGATTGCCCATAGTTGTATGACACCTAATCTTGAGGACAGGTCAAGCCACTGAGATACCTCTTCAAATACTGATTACAAGTTCCCTTCTGTAGGACTCGGGCTCCCCCACACCGGGTGTCCATGT
Source organism: Rhinolophus hipposideros (assembly GCF_964194185.1). Taxonomy (NCBI): domain Eukaryota; kingdom Metazoa; phylum Chordata; class Mammalia; order Chiroptera; family Rhinolophidae; genus Rhinolophus; species Rhinolophus hipposideros. The sequence goes on from NC_138060.1 coordinate 64,255,981, forward strand.
CCTGTGCAACAGAACTTCTTTTCCACATGAATTTAGTGTCACCAAAAACGCTTTCCAGAACCCCAATCTTGCACATCGGTTTCCCGCCTTGTTTTTAAGCCACTGAATCCTTCCTTGAAATGACATTTCTCACAAGACCCCATTTCCCAAAACAGCACCAAGCAGAGCTGTCCCTGGTGACCGTGGAGAAAGTGGTCTCCAGAATGGTCCCAGCTTACCCTTCTTTGCCGTCCCCGTTCTGCTACCTCAGAGCCACACTGCTTGGTGCAAACAGCTTGGAAAAATGTCCCCCAACCCACAGAAGATATCCACATCAAGGCCCTAGAGCCTGTGAATGGGACCTTATTGAAAGAAAGGTCTTTGCAGATATGATTAAGTTAAGGGCTTAGAAATGAGGACATTTCCCTGCATTTCTCCTGCTGGCCCCGAAGGCCATCACAAATGTCCTTACAAGAGGGAAGAGAGGGAGGTTCCGGGGTGGAGAGGAGAAGGCACAGTCACACAGAGGACTAGGCAATGTGACGACAGTACCAGAGATGCGTGTAATGTGCCACCACCCAGAACTGCAGGGGCAGCCATGGGCGGCTGCGAGAGGCAAGGAACTGATTCTTCTCTAAAGCCCCAGAGCGAGCAGCCCAACGTATCGGGGGCTTGTAGCCCCCACAGCTTTGAGAGAGTAAATCTCTGTTGTTTTGGCCATTAAATTAGTGGTAACTTGTTACAGCAGCCACAGGAAATGAATCCACCATGCAATTAAAACAATAATGCTTTCCACAGCTACTCCATGAAAACGATTGTTGGTTATTGTCACCCCCTCCCTGGGCAGAAGACAGGCCCACCTGGGATCAGAAAGCTTCCCGTGTCTCTCCTCCTGATGGAGACATCACGAATCTATCATTTCAACCAGTTTCATTTCAAGGGTTCCTCTGTAACATAGGCTTTGGAGAAACTCTTATGAGAGAAGATTCAGGTAGTTTCAGAGTATAAGCCCTTTTTCCAGTTAGATGTTTCCCTGCAAGGACTGTATTTTGTGTCTGTGCTGCTAATCCATTTACATAAACTCTGCTTGGGGAGATGGGCTGTAAATGCTTGGAAAGAAAGGACCCTATCTGTGGTAAGAGGTAATGCACCCCTTTGGTTCGTGGAAACTGAGCTATTACCGAGTCCACATAATATAAATATTTAAGCCGTTAATTCTCAATAACTGAGAAGGAAACAGCACTTGCAGACACATAAATGAACTTGTCTAGAAGTGGCCAAGCCACTTCTTCTAGGTAGATCTACGTGCAGGATCGTCCGCGGACGGTTGTGTGCCGTAAGTCTCAAAGTTCACACTATAAAAGCCTTGTAAGTCATCACCATTCCTGTGTTTGGGTAGTACTTTACAGTTTGCAAAATGCGTTGGCATTTATTCTCACTCACATCGACTTGGCAAGTTGATAAAACAGGGATTACCCGTTGTTTTGGGTTGGGCTTTTTGGCCCCTCCAATTCTATACCGAAGTCCTAACCCCCTCGACCTCAGAATGTGGCATTATTTAGAGTCACGGTAGATGTGGTTAGTGGAGACGAGAGGTCATACCGGAGTCAGGTGGGCCCTGCTCCAATGTGAGCGGTGTCTTTATACAACAGGAAACATGGGACACACACATACATAGAACATGGTATAAAGAGACACACGGAGATGGTTACCTGTGAGCAGAGGAACACCTGAGGAACACCAGAAGCTAGAAGAGAGTCCAGAACAGACCCTCCCTCACAGCCTTGCGAGGGACCAGCCCTGCTGACACCTTGATCTTGGACCGCCTGCTTCCAGAACTGGCAGACGATAGATTTGCATTCTGTAAGCCACCCAGCCTGTGGCGCTTTGTTTGTTTGTTTGTTTGTTTGTTATGGCAGCCCTGGCAAGCTCAGTCATCAGTGGAGTTCAGGAAGTGACTTCATGTGAAAAGACTGTTACCAAGACCGGATAAGAATGAATCCAGGGCTAACACCTGGGCTTTCTGATTCCTAGTACAGGGAGGTGAGTGTCACACTGTCTTGAGTGTCGGGGGCAGAGCTGGGTCAGAGGCTGTGAGCCTTTGTCGGCAGCTGATGAGTATCCAAAGCGAGAGTTAAGGGAATGTCGTCCTGTTCTAGAGCTGAGATAAGGGGGCGGAGGGGCCTGGGTGGGTAGCAACTACGCACACACAGTCATGAGCTCTGAGTCGCAGGAAGCAGCTGGGTGCTGGGGTTTGCAGGCCCGGCCTGAGCCTAACACTGCAGCGTTTGGTTGCATGTGACTCAAGGGTCGGAAGCTGGGGTTAATGGCGGAAGGAGTCATAGTGATGGTGAGGTAAGCCAAGTGCTTGGATTGTTGGCTTTTCTGGGTGTGTGCAAAGTCTTCCCGGCACCTCACCATTGTGAGCTACCGCCAGGTGCAGCAAGACCTAAAGCTCTGTGCCAGGAAGCTGGGGAACATCCAGTTTCCAAAGACAGCCCCAGAAGGAGGGCTTACAGCCTCGTGTGAGTGAATCGTGACCGTGACTGTGGAGGAGGTACCATTGTTATCGTCACGTCATAAAAGAGAAGACTGCACAGCAAGGTTTAGTTACCTTCCCCAGGCCACACAGCTGCCGACAGACGAGGTTTGATGCCTTCGCTTGGGTGACAAAACCTGCGCTTGTAACCAGTGGGCTATTTATACCACTTAGAAACATTTGCCTGTTAGGAGGTATCTAATGCAGTAAGAGAAAATAACTCTTTAACATCTCCCGTTAACTTTCCACTTGGCTTAAAGAATCCAACTCCCCTTTGGTCTTTATAAGTGTTCAGTGGGGTTGGTGGTAATGTGACCTGGCACTGTGGTTGCCCACGGTCATCATGGGGACACCAAGTATGTCTGCTTCCTCCTCCAAGAGCGGGTATAACAACAAAAGCAAAGGGAAAAATGGCATCTTAACAGAACTGCTTCCAGAGATGCTTCTGTTTGGGGCTGAGACTTGACTTCGTAATATGTTATGACTGAGAGAAAGCGAGGCTGAAAGGTGGCTGTTTTTGAGGTAATGCAGGAGCCTGAAATGCTTACGTGATTTGCAGTGAAATTACCAACAGAAACGGAAAACAGATTCTGTTTAGAACGCTTAAGCAAATCCATCTTGACTTTGGACTGGACAGCCATTGCGCGTGTGGCCTGGTGGCTAATGTTAAGCTTCTTGAGAGGCTTGCATTCCCCAGGTTGGTGGGAGGGAGGAATTCAGGGTCAAATTCTATCTGTGGTGGAGTCCGTGTGTTGGACTCAAACACTCACAAAACTAGCTTTTAATTTGCTTCTTGTAAGCAAATTACATAGAATTTTACTTCCTGAGCATCTTCTAATCCAGCCACTGTCAGGAGAACTGTTGGAGGAAGGGAGCCGGTCAGGTCCTGCCAAGCTGAGTAAGGGGGCTCCCTTTGACCTTAGCGGCCTCGGAAGCCTGGAGCACTTTCTCTAGATGAATTTTGCTTTAAATTCTGAAAAACCTAGAGATATTGCACATCTACCTGACTTTGATAACAGAGGACTCCTGTGGGATGTTTGTTTCTTTCATAACCACAAGATGAATTGATTGTGTGTGTGCTGGGAGAGAGGAAACACACAGACCATTTCCGAATGCTTTTGCAATGAATATAACGAAACTGCCTTGAAAAAGCCAGACTAGTCAAAATAAGTGCAATTGGTTTTAAAAATAAGTCGTCCATATAGGAGAAACAGTCCGGAAGTGTAAGCTGGAGAAAGCAGTGTGTGTGTGTGGTTGGGTGTCAGTTTTCACAAGCTGCAGTTATCTGACAGTGCTCGCTTAAATTCTTCAGAGGGTTTTTCACTGCAGTGTATCTCAAATGAAGGAGGAGGAGAATAAAGGCCAGCAGACCACTGTACCATTCAGCGTTCTCATGATGAAAACCATTCATTTCCCTTAGGGTTTTGGAACCTAAATGTCTATTCTGAGCTTTGTAGGAATGCATTTTTATTTATTTATTATATTCATAAAACCCACTTGGTCCCATTTAGCCTCAGGGGGCACCAATATCATTTTATAATATTCAGAATTAACAACCATTCAGAAATCCCTCAGAAATCGAAAATTATCAGTTTTTACATCCTTCAAAAGGAAGCCCAGGCAGGAAGGCAGGATGGAAGAATGGAAGATAGAAAAAGGAAAGCAGATCAAACTGACTGGCTGGTGTGGTGGCTTGAATGCCAACTCCCCCTTCCCTCCTCTCATAAAATGACCTGTGTCACCAGGTAATGTCTTCTGAACACAGTGGCTGGTCATTCAATATTTGTCTTTGTTTGAAACTGTTGGAAGAAGAAACCTACCAATTGACTAGTAATGACCATAACATTAAGTATTATGTATACGTAGTACTTTAGAGACTACAAGACAAATATCGCACCATTACACCCTAGAGGCCATTGCGATTTGTCAAGTAAAATGTGAGCGGAGGTTGGGGTGGGATGGAGAGGTGGGGAGGGGAGAAGGGTAGCCCGGTGTTTATCATAACTACGGGTTTACCCTTTGATTTCAATCACGGTTCTTTTACTATTGGTTGTTGACTTTTAAAGTTAAGAATTGGAGAAATGAAGGGAAGCTATGAACCCGTCTCTTAGAAGAGTAAACACACAAATAACCCCAACTCTGTACTTTCAGGTTAATGGATGCCTCAGAGGCCAGCCATGGGCCTGCCCTGGAGAACTTGGCCTCTCAGGACCAAGTGGACCATGCAGAGCAGACAGCTAAGAGACGGCAGGTAGGATCTTGCTCTCCTATTTACAACAGGATGTCCAAGGCCTAGCACTTCCCTCTGGTGGTACCGAGAAGGTGTTTAGTAGACAACTATTTAATGAATGAATGACACTGAGACTTTGAATTTGTATAATGTGCCTTTCCACCAAGCATCTCAACGTGTAACGTAGTCATCCTATGATTGTTTAAGTCTAGTTTTAGTTTTGAGGATCATCAGCACAAATCCTCAGTTTGGGTCCGTTTGTTTCCCTGCTGTGCCCTCCTGTGTTATTTCTAACCAAGTGAGGACTTACGGAAAACAGCTGGTTCTCATTATCTGTAAGTTGCTTTGTGAACTTGAGCAAATGGTGTCGTTGCTGAAGTTGAGATGCTGACATAATCCCTTCTCTCCCAATCCTTCTGGGATGTTGGAGAAAAGAAGCGATATGATATAAGTATACATTTTCCTTAAATAGGGCCCGGTATTTTCCATACTATTCTAGCTTATCATGCATGTGGTGCCAGGACAATCGGTGCACTGATCAGAGCGGGAGAGAGGTGACGTGTGCTGTGACATACTTAGTGACCGAGGTCTGGCCTGCCACATACATGATGCTGCAGGGCGACATTTTATAAGGGGATTTTCTCAGGCAGAACTAGAAACAATAAATTAACTGGGTGGGCTACTTGTCTGCCTGATATTCACAATGCCCCACCCACTTCCTTCTCTTCTTCCGTCCCCGACCCGCATATGTCATCACCATTGTCCCAAACGCATGAGTCCAGATTTTCTTACCAGGAAAGCGAGGTTGACCTTTGTCTCACCCAAGGCACTCTAAAGCCTTTTTGCAGCATCTGTGTTGCTGATTTGGAAGTTTAACCTTCACTCCATTTTCAGGGAGGCCATTTAAATGAGGAAAACTGTTCTTAACACCTAGCAGGCTCTTGTAAGTCACCACACCCACGGAGATGCCCCGCCTCCCTTCCTTGTCTGTCTTGTGTTTAAGGACCTGCGTCCCCTTTGTAAGCAGCCCTGGGCTTAGCTCCACGCTCTGCCATTTACCAGTTGTCCGTTCCTAGTTTTAACCTCCTGATACCCAGTCTGTGAGCTGAGACTCAGAGGATGTTCTCAGAATTCCCGTAAGAAAATGTCTGCACCACACTGAGTGTCGGCCTGATCTGCGCTGTGCAGTCCTTCGCTGCTGTCACGGATGCGGTGACATTTGCTGGTGGACACTGCTGTCCTGAGCGTGTTCCCCGGTCTCTTGCTGAGAGTTGAGGGCGCTGCCTGCAGGGATTCCGGCTGGGCTTCAGTCAGGGAGGGAGGCCCCGCTGTCTGCCCCGTGCCCCTGGCCTGACACTCGAGACGTTCTTCAGGATGCGTCAGGCATCTGTCTCTGATCAGGACGGACAGAAGCTTCGTCAGAGGCTCAGTCTCCCAATATTGAAGGAGCGGATGAAGCAAGCTGTTTCTTCAAGTAGAATTTACCAAGAGCTCCAGAGCTTGTGACCCAGCCTCTGGTAGAGACCCCAGAACGGCAGCTCTGTGACGAGGCTGCTTTGGGTCCACCATTCTGCCAGCCCCAGTCCCTTTGTGCTGGTAGTTGAGCGCTTCTCTCTTAGACGGAGGGCTGCGTTCAACTCCTGACCAATCTCTTCCTACCCATTCCATCAACCAGAGCTCTCTACCCCTAGTGGAGACCGCATTGCCGAATGCCCAGAATGCGATTGCTCCCAACTGATGGCTGCTCTCTTTTCAGCCTCGTTCTTCTGTGCCTGTCAGGGAGGTTCCGTACTTGCCAAGAGTCAGCTGTGCGGCTGCCCATATCTAGTGAGGGCAGGTCTATGTGCTACGTAATTGCGTATTTCACGTAAATGCTTTACAATTGATTTCGTAGAAGTGCAAAAAGCGTTGTGCATTCAGTGAATGTTTTGTCAAGAGAACTAGGACGTCCAGGTCTGCTTCCTACGAAGCAGTGTGAAGATGTGAACACCGCTGAAAAACAATCTGAGTGCAGACTCTCTCTGACTTGTATGATTCTATGCATCCCCAAGGCTGTAAGACTTTCCTCACCCACCATCTAATTCAACAGCACTTTCAGCGACTTGAACTTCCTCTCCTGGATTGGATGCGCTCCAATCTCTGCCTCCATCGCCACATGGCTTTCTCCCTGTGAATCTGTGTCCCTTCTCTTTGTATCAGGACACTGGTCATGTGGCACTAAAGCCCATCCTGTCAGGAGTGACTCCTCTTAATTTGATTACATCTGTAAAGGTCCTATTTCCAAATAAGCCACCCGTACAGGTCCTGGCGGTGAGGACTGACGCATCTTTTAGGGGACACAACTCAGCCTAACAACGTCCGACACATTTGCTGACAAGATCTTTGTATCAGTGGAGACAATACAAGTTCTACATCCTAATGAGAGGACGTTAGCAGGATTTATGACTGTGAGAAATACGTATTTAGCTCAAACTAGAGATACTATTTTTTATTTCATAATAACTATTTGAAATTCTGAAACCTTATTTAAAGTATTCTCTCAGCCATTGAAACCTCCTTCACGTAAAGAACTCTTGAATTTTCAGTTGTTTAAAGTAGTTTTTCTACTAACTACAAGATAGTAGTGAATTTCACGTCTTTGTAATTTATTCTAAAAAAAGATGTTATTTCCTATTAATCTCCTCCATTTATTCATCAAAAAGAATGTATTATACCCTATCATACACTCTGGATACTATTTTAGGCCCTGAACGTAGAAAAACAAATGATACAGAGGCTTTTGTATTGTAGCATAAAAATATTGTGTTTTTCTCCTTAGGAATTTTATTTTTTCTCCCTTGCTGAGACTTATTTATTAATATCACATTTTCTGTTCACATGTTTTTTTCCAGCTTTATTGAGATGTAATTGACATACGAGGTCTGATGATTAAGTTCGTGAACTTGTTGCAACGATGTTGCTCACCTTTTTTGGTACCAGAGGGATTACTCATTATGTAACCACCACGGCATAGCAAGCAGGCATCTCAGAAAGGAAAGCATGCACTCACAGGAACTAGGGAAAGGGGAGATGACTGCTGTTCAGGGGCGTGGTTCCGAGAAAGGCACCTCAAAGCTTTAAGGATGGGCGAATCCCAACTGGCAGGGATATCAGAGGACTTCCTTCCAAACCAGCCAGCATGGCAGCAAAAAGTGTTGGGATGGGAAGGCGTGGGTAAGCTGGCGAGCCAGGTGGCTGAGGGGCAAGGAAGAGGTAGGGGAAGGCCAGAGAGCCCTGGCAGGAAGGTAAGGCAGGATTCCTAAAGGACTGTCGCTGAACAGTGGTCCTTAACGCACCAGGGAGTCGTTGAAGTCCTTCAGCGTGAGAGAGCAGACAGAAGACGAGGGGTGTGCGAGAGAAAGTGACCCTGTGCAGCGTGGACAGAGGGAAGACAGGAGGTGGCGTGGTCACTACCGCCCGCGGTTGCATTGTCACAGTGACAATGACTAGAAACATCTCCCTGCATAGAGCATCTACTGTTACATTGCTTTCTGGTTACCATTTGAGGAAGCGGCCCATTTGAGGCCGAGCAGCCCTACGTCTTCCATGGTTGATAAACGAGTCAGCAATGAAACCGTTGCCTTTGAGTCCTACTCACCCACAGGGCAAGTTTGTCTCTTGACACACGTGATGAACTTGGCAGCATTCAAATCTTCTGCGAAGGAATAAGGCAAAACGGAGGGAAATGTGCAAGGGACTCTGCCGTGAGGAAGCGTGTCCGCTGCACATGCGTCTGCCGGGCACATGCTGGTCCCCTGTCCTGGGCGCCAGGGGGACGTTCGCAGGAGACGCGGGGTTCAGGACAGAAAGTTCCTTCCCCCTGCAGTTGCAAGCAGGACATAGACTTAGCATACATAAATCAAGTACTTCCTGAAAACTGCCTCGTTGTTGTCATCAAAGCAAAGGTCAGCGAGGGGCGAGAGGTGGCTTTGCAAAGCGTGCAGAGAAGAGCAGTGAAACTCAAAGGAAAGCGGCGCAACCATTCCCGCGGCCCCGTTGCCTCCCTGGGTACGTGAACTTGCTGCATCTAGAGAGGCTGCACTGTGTCTTTTCAAGTCGATTGGTTCATTGCTTACGTTGTATTATGTACAGGTAATTCCTTACGCCTTTCTTTTTGTATTCGTTGAACACATGTTTACTGAAAACCTACGTGTGCTGAGCGTTGTTCTGAGGCCCACGAGATGTTCATGGGTCTGTCATAGGGCGCTTTATTGTTTGCAGTTACTCTGCTGGCAGCGTCAGAACTGGATGAGGAGGCAGGTAGACAAGGGCGGAAAGGCCCCCGGGAGTCTTCCTGTACCTGTCCAGCCAAGGCTTTGTTTGAGCAGGTGGTGCCCTCTCGTGCATAACAAGTGATCAGGGCCTCAGCTGCCTGCGACACACATTCAGTGAACGTCCTGCAGCGCTTGTTATTACCTCACACTCCCTCCGGAGTCCAGGAAGGCCTTAGCTGAGTCCTCTCTTAGTGGGATTCAGGTCTCTCCGCAGGTCTGCAGTCAAGGTGTTGGGCAGGTGGCCCCCTCTTCTGGAGAAGAATTGCCAGAGCATTTTACTTTTAGCTGTAGTTCTGAGAGCTTCAGGGTATTTGTGAGCTGTCTGCCCTCAGCTCCCTGGCCCGTGGACTTCTCTGTAGGCGGTTTACAACCTCTGAGCTCACTTCTATAAGACCAGCAAGGCAGAGAGAGACTCTAGAGCAAATCTGCCAGGTGTCTCATTCAGTGCTAACTAATCGCCAAGTGAACCAATGTTGCTGTATTATACTGGTTACAAGCAGTTTACACACACACCCCCACACACACACTGGAGGAGGAGATTACAGAAGTGAAAATCAGTGCGGGTTACCTTAGAGTTTGCCCACCAGAGAGGGCAGTAGAAGACATAGTCAAGGCAGGCCCCGAACGGGTCTTATTTAACTTTCTGTCCTCAGTGCCTGGTGCCCAGTGACGAAGGAAGAAAGTAAACTTGACTTGGCTTCTTTAAGAGTGTGATGGAGTAAGTACACACGGAGGAAGCTTCGAGGAGGACTCACATTTCCATCCAGGGTGAACCGAATGCCGAGGCCACTCCACACGACAGGAAAACACGCAGAAGAAATGATGAAGGTTAAGGGGATACTAGGTTAGCTCGGAGACATTGACCACGTGAGGGGACCTTGCAGAGCAGTTCTTACAGCTTTGCCAGGACATGCTTCACATGGGGCTCTTCTAATCAGAAGCAGGAAAGTGACCCGAGGTGGGGCTTGCTGTCTGTGTTTCTTGCCAGGTCCTGGGAAACGGTGATGGAGTCCATGCACCCCTTTGAGTAGGGAGGTTCAAGAGCGAAGGACTTCAAGCATTTTTGTTTCTGAGACATCTAAAGAATTTCGAAAGTTGACTTTCTTGCACATATGTCAGTTGACATCTAATATTTTCATTGTTTAAGCAAAATAGATGATTCTAGTATGTTGTCACATTATTCATATTTTAAAATCAGTTGTTACATCTCTCTTGTAAGTGTATCCTGAGGCCTGTAAACCATAGTGATTTAATCATCATCTATTTTAACAATATACTTGAAGAAGTTTCTGCTGCAGAGTCCAAAAATTATACACTATTCCTGTTTGTCATTGAACTCACATTTCCATTCCACTTTTAAAAAATTAAATTTCTCATGACCATAAGGTCTAAATGTTAAAAATTTTTTCTGGATTAAATTACTTGTTACAATTAGTTGACAACTGATCAAAATAACACATAATAAAAATTTCAGTAAACACTAAATAGAATTGTGCTGGAAATGCATTTTTAGTGAGATAATGGATGTTGGTTTTCTTTTTTAATTAGCTCCTGTATCAAGGATAAAAATTAATTGTTCTTAGAATGAGGCCAGATGCAACATCAACTCTTTCTGTCACTTCTCCTTTTTTTAAATAGCTATGGTACTCAATGCTATGAGCTCCTTGAAAGATATATGGCAAAAATCACATAATAATCTGTCACCAAACTTATCCTTAATGATATATTAGTGGATATGTTCATTAAATGTTCCTTCAAATGTACTGAGAGCAAAAAATTGAAACCACCTCATGTGTCTTGTAAGAGTAAAAATTAGGGTAGGTGAGACCTATGCTTTTCTTTTGTAAAAGGGGGAAATGGGGATGGGGGAGATGGAAAGGAAATTGGCATAATGCTGACTACAGATAATTTCTCAGGCAAGTAAGTTTTAGGGAGAGGTCTACATGGAAACTGGGGATGGGGAACGTATTCCCTAGAAACTGTGAGTGCCCACTGGGCCTTTGGAAAGTCTGTGTCTGGCAAGGTACAGCCTCGGAACGTGGGCAGCCCAGGACGGAGGCTGGGCTGAAGGCAAATTCAGGGACAGAAGACAAAGATTCAAGCATATTAAAACCCACATGTGCAGACCCCGTTAATTCATAGTTTTAGGAGTAGAGTGTGGATTAAGGAGATTTTGTCCTATATACAGAAATAAGAAAAATGGTTAGCAAACTCAGGGGTAGGTAGACTTTAGGGAGAGTGAAAAAAAACAAGTGCTCTCAAATCCTTTAGGACATTCTAAATCCACCTGCCCAGGAGTAATCCATACAGGATTATAACCCCTTCCCCTTATCTATCCTTAGAGTTGATTTTCTGCTCTTCTTAATTTTAGTTATGCTGTGAGCACAGTGTGCCTTAGCTAATGAACCTCATTACAAGGAAGTGGGGGTAGAGAGGGAGGGAAGGGAGGGAGAAAAGGACGGAGGGAAGGAGGGGGGAGAGAGGGAGGAGAGGGGAAGGAAGGAAGGGAGGGAGAGAGCGGAGGGGAGGGGAGGGAGGAAGGTAAAGAAGGAAAAGGAAGGGAGGAAGAGGGAAGGGAGGGAGGGAGGGAGGAAGGAAGGAAAATAGGGAAAGAGAGAGCCAGGGAGGGAGGGAGGCGAGCCTAATTGCTCAATATGACTATCCTGCTGCATCTAAAGTGGCTAAAGCCAGGTGACTTTCAAAGTTTCTTTCAGTAACAAGGTGTTTTGTGTCTATAAATCAGTTACATTTTTAATATCTCAAAAACAGACTGAGTTATACTTTTTTTGTTTACTTTTATTTTGAACAGATCCTTGGAAAGGTGTCGTCAGATACGCAGAATTTATTTTTATAGGGAGGCCAGGTGGGAGCGAGAGGCTGAGAACTTATACTACCAAGTGGGTGCGGGAACTCTATTATTTGCAAGTTCATCAAATAAATTGTTCAGGAAATGCTATAAGGCCATGCTGGGGAATGGCTGCCTTAGCAGAACAAGCTAAAGGAGGGCAACTGCAGGGCTGCCAGCCACCTCGTAAAGCTAAGTAACCCTCCTAAAAAAGAGTGCATTATCCGTCTCTGACGTCCCAGATCTCTTTTGTTCCCACCTCGGCCATTTCTTTGTGCCCTTTTCTTTCTGGGCTGTAGGCTTTTGCCTGCCCTGTTGGTATCTGTGATCCAATACCTCGTGACATTTAGCTTAAGCAGCAAGATATTTCTGAGAACAACTGTGGTTCAATATTTTCCATAGAACTAATAATAATCTGCTGCCTTGATAACTAAGAAGAACAGCTGATGCCTCATGGAAAATGCAGAGGGCACTGAATTTTCTCGGTAGAGACTCACAAGGCTGGAGGAGACCTCTCTTCTTTGTTCTATAAATCCATCCAGAGTTGTTTTTTCCCCACTTATGATGTGAGAAAGTTGTAGGGAGCCTAATAAAAGGTTCTAGATTCTTGCCTACCAAATTGCTACGTCTCCTCCCCAAACTTCTGTCCTATGTCTCCACTTCTGGCTTCATATTCCTTTGCACACTTACCCGTTAAATAAGTTAGAGGAGATGAAGCAGCCAGTCAGCAGGGAGAAAAATCTAGGATCAAAACTCCACTCTGCTGCACATCTTAAATGCACGAAGCCAGTGGAGCTGTTTGCACCTAACACGTCTTTTACCTTCTTTTCATCTGCCAAAGTGTGCTTGGCACCTTGGAGGGGCTTGATTCTCAAAAGTGGATGCAAAATGAGGCCTGTTTGTGAATTTTTCTTCGTAGCTGTCATCAGAGTCTTGAAGAGGCTAATTTCTCCCTAGCACTAACGACCCATTAATATGATAGGTTGCTTTTCTCCAGGGTATTGAGGGACGCTTAGGGGGACCCTAGTGAAGTGCAGAATTCAAGGCACCTCCCATCCCCCAAGCATTTGAGACCCGGAACTTCAGCTAAATAAATTTCAAAGCTTCGCCTCTGGTGTGTCCTCGTAGAATGACTCTCCTTCCGAGCTCCAGACCATCTCAATTGCTTTTTCATCCAGAACTTAGTGGAGATCATGAACCTATTCTGTCAAGATCTGCTAAGCATCTGGGAAATGCTGTTGCTACAATCTGATAGTGATTCACCAGCACCCCCACAACATTTTGGGGTCTTCACTGTGTGTCGGGCACCACTTCATGACCCCTGTTGTGTTTCATATTCATACCAGCCTTTTTGGGGAGGCATTGTTGTGATCCCCATGTTGGATAAGGAAACTGGGGCACAGAGAAGTCAGCCTTGCTTCTAGGCACACAGCCAACGAGTGATGAAACCGGACTCCTACCCACACAGCCTGTCTGTGGAACCTGAGCTCTGGTGCACCAGGCTGTTCCTGTCATTTAGGTGACACCCATATGGTGTGAGCCGTGTCCCTACCACGTGGGAAAGTGCAGAGAGGTTGGTGCATCAGAAGGCTGGTGAAGGGAGGAAGCCCGGGGGCTTCTGGGAAGCTGCTTCTTAACATCCCCTTGGCCCCCAACTCTGGAGCAATACTAGGGCGGTTATCTAGTGTTGCTGTGCTGTTTCTTCTGTGAAATGGAAAATGATTATTAAAAAGTTTCATTTATTTGTCACTGAGGTCAAAATACTAGATGCCAAGGACTTTATAAAGGAAACAATAATGGTGTGAAAAGAACAATAATGACTCACTGTAGATTCAGATCAGAGGCCTGAGTCGGGAAGTCCTCAGGTTCCCTTGGTGGGTGAGCTCCCTCGGTCAGTGTTTTCCTGAACTTGGTTCTTACTGGCGAGAAGTGCATTCTGATCTTTTCTCCATGTTTCTCCTGTTTCTCGCTCTCGTCTCCCATTCTTCTTCCCTCCCTCCCCTCTCCCCCCATACGCCCCTCCTTTCTTGCCTCCCTCCTTCTCCCCTTGGATTACAAAGACAGCACTGTGCCTGGGAGAGTGCTGAAGGGGTGCAGTGCGAGAGGAAAACGAGGCCAGATAAGTTTTAACAAACTCAGTCTCTTTTTGCAGCTGCTGTGTGGGAAGCAGGCTCCGTGCCATTCTGGGGCAGGACCTGCCAACTGCCTGATCCTGGGCTGAGCCCCAGGACCTCGGCCACAGAAGACTGTCTATGGCGTTTCCAAATGCAGTCCCTCAGCTGTGCTGCAGGCGATAAATATCTCTTTCTGTCATGGAGCAACGGCGGTGGAATCCTTCTGTTCCTCCTTCCCAGCCTCCCCTCGGCCGCCTCTTTTTCACCCAAATTGCATTATTGCTCTTTAAGATAGAATCTGGAGACATTTATCAAGTGCCTGTGTGCCAGAGTTCTGGGTATTAGAATATTCTCAAATTCTCCAAGGGAGGGATCAGTAGAAAATTGTAGTCAGAGGAATGACTGGCAAGATAGGGTGGAAGATATTTTTCTTCCTAGAAACTGTAGCCAGCTCCACTCAGATCATTTAAATTTCTTAGCTCCTTGTTAATAAAGACAGAAACTCCAGGTCTTAAAGTTTAGAAACCTTAGATTTATTCTCTTCACATTAAAGAATATAACTGGCACCACTACATGGAGCTAATTTAATATGACATTCAACCAAATGATAATAATATCAATTATGATTATTTGCTCATACACGTTTGTGGGCCAGACTGCACGTGAAATTTCTCCCTGAGGCATGTCACCTAACATCCAAAAGAGCCTTGCAAAAGAGACACTGTTAACTGACTTTTGAAAATAAGGAGAGCAAAGCTGAGAGAGTTTGGCCATAAGTTTTTCTTCTTCATACGCTACATCTTAAATTTACAAGCTGAAAATAGACTTCTCTATTACAAGCTGAAAATAGAATTCTCGTCCACTGTTGGTAGGGATGTAATGTAGTAGATGGTTTTGTAACATGAATGAAAATTAAATCTAAGCATAACATGGCTTTTAGTTTTTCAAAAAGACAATATATGTCTATGCTCATGTGTGTGTGTAGTATGTGCACAAACACAATTATATTTATATCTACTTTTGATGTGGGCAAAAGTTATGGAAGGACACATATGGTTGTTCCAAAGATCTTGGAGGATTGTGGAGAGAAAGAGGACTTTTATTTATAACTTTATGCTCATCTGAACTTTCAATTGATTATTTTTTGCTACGATCATATGTTACCTTTATATTATATATAAAAAAATACTAGCTTAAAATGAAAATGTATATGGTCTTTGACTCAGCAATTATATTTTTAGGAAATTATCCTGAGGAAATAATTAGGCAATTGTACAAAAATATTTGAAGAAAGGTATTCATTGCAGTGTCATTAGAAACACCTAAATATCTATCAGTAGATGTGCAGTTTAAATATGCTACATTTGTACAACAGAATGCCATACAATGATTTTTTTAACATAACTGAATAGATACATGCATATTGACATGAAATTTCCCCCAGGTAATGCCCTCCAGGGACACACTTATTGTTGAACTTATCGAGATTGTTCTTCATTGCAGGGAGGAGAACCTCATTGTGGGGAATGGCGGGGCATCTCAGTGAGTAGGGGGCATCAGGAAGGACTTATAGGGATTTGGCCTCGTGTCAGGTGGCGTTGGGGAGGGTTTACGGCAGAGTGCTTTGCTGTGGGTTGCATGTTGGTAAGCAGTGGAGTAAGTCCATGAATGTATATCTTCATAAATCTTTTCTAGAAGGAAGACAGAACAGAAAAAACTTAAAGGGGCAACTGACAAAGAAGCAGCAGTCAGTCCTACCAGTCAGGAAAAGGGAATGTCTGGTTATTTTTGTGGTGTCTTGGACACTATTCATGTTGTGTCTGTGTTCAGGCGTGCGTGCAGGTTGTCGTGTTTCTGTTTTGCTCCGTCGTGTTCGCAGAGTGGCCTGGTCTGATGCTGGTGTTCTATGAAGTTGTTTATGTTTGACAGGAGAACATCACGTTCTAGCCGGTAGTACCAGGCCTGCTCTCGGATGTTGGAGGCTGCTCTTCTCTTTCTCCAAAGACACCCACAGTAAAATAGTCGGTAAAACTAAAAAAGCAAGTTACAGAGCAGTACTTATGATGTAATCACATTTAAAAAATATGAACTCAAAGGTTTGTTCAGACATAGGAAAAAGTTTGGGAGAATATAATCTTTGTTATCAACGAAGACTCCATGAAAGAGTGTGAGATTATGGGAGATTTTTTTTTTCTCAGTACAGTTTGCTTCTCTGTTTTGTTTGAAAAATTTTAAAATAATGAGCATATAGTATTATTACAATAAAAATTAAAATATTTCTAAATTAAAATAAAAACTGGGATGCCTGTCCAACTAAGCATGCATTTATTCCTCTCCACCCAGTGTCCCCAAGGCAGGCATATTCTCTTTTCCATGCTGGTTCTCTTTCATGGAAAAATTTGGAGGTAAAGTCACATTTTCGTTTTGTTAAACACATAGTGGTCGTACTCGATCATTAGAGGAATAGGGATGGGGAGGTGATTTGAGTTTCAATAAGCTCAGCAGTCTCTAACCCTCTTCCTCATCCCTACTTTCTCATCCCTCGGGATAGAGAGCTATGCACCTGTGTGAGCTACTATGAATGCATAGAATGGGAGGGTCCCAAGTTAACCTTTGACAACACTCTAGTTCTGAAAAGCATCCTGGCTTGGGTGACAGATTCCATAGTCACCCTAAGAAAGGCTTCCCAGAGAAAGACCAGGCTGAGTGAGCTGACCAGTGTGGAGGGGGTTGCCTAGGAAGGCAGAGGGATGATACATACACAAGCCTGTGGTGGGTGGGGGTGGGGCACATCAGGGGCACGGGAAGGCCAGGGTGGCTGGAGCTCAGGAGGAATCAAGGGAATGTGGTCAAAGATAGAGCTGGAAAGGAGATGTGAGAACTGGGTACACGGGGCATGTTGACCTGGTTAAGGAGTCTGGACTTGTCTTGAGAGCCATGGGAAGCCACTGGGTTGTTTTAAGCAAAGTTTGACAAGATGGGTTTAGGATTTTGAAATAAATCCTTTATTGGCGGTGAGGAGAGGGCCAGAAGGGTAAGAGCTGGTGCAGGGAGGCTGGTATGGAAGTTGTTGGCTAAGTGAGAAGTGATGGTGATTTGCCCCTAATTATGGCAGTGCCGATGGTGACAAAGGGACCGATAGGGTGGATATACAGAAGTTCCCAGAGCAATCTAACAAAAATTACAAACTGTATCCATCACTCCAAGTCTAGACAGAAACTATACACACAAGAGAGCCGAGGGGCAAATCAGGAGAATGGCTGGTGGAAAACCGAGCCTTAGTATCAGCCGACGAAGGTTGGCCCAGGGTGATTACATCATCGTCTTCTCCAGCGTGTTCCACCAGCCACCACACTGCATCCCACGGCCCTCCTGTTTCTGCACCTATGGAAGGCATCACTACTCACTCTCTACTACTGAGCCCCGACAGGGTGAAGGAACCGTTTTCAGCTCACTTCCAAAATCAACATTCAAGCAGCCTCTCAGAATTGTTCCGGATTACTATACATGAAAATGTCTGTCTGCCATCCTGCTTGTTTAGGAGACAATGTGCTGCACGAGTGCCGTGGCTGATTAAGCAAGTCCTCTCCCACTCTGTCTTTCTCCCCTGAGTAGCAGGATGGCAGAGTTAGGGATGAGAAGAAGCTCTGTGGGCGCTGCACTGTTTGGATCCGGATGGACGTATGCTTACCTTAGGAGAGTAAAATGAGAGAAACCCAGGGGGAAATGAAGCATGGTCATTTGGATTGGCGGCACGTTTGCCGTTATAATACACCTCAGGTTTGGTGTTGCCATGAAGGGTGTTTTCAAATGTTGTTCTCTGCTTAAAAGGACATGTTGACTAGGAGAAGAACGGAGTAGGGAAAGCACCCCTCCATTTCTGGTGTGCTTGTGAATGTCTCATATGCTAATAGCCCCAGTGGGTGGAATGAAACTGCTCTTCAATAAGTCAAAAACTTAGCATTCAATTACCTGAAAAAATGGGCTTAATTTAGAGAATTCCATTAAATACGTTGTGGGCAAAATCTCATATATATATATATTTTTAATTTTCCTTTCCTAATGTAAGGTAGAGGGGTTTAGTGGGCTCAATACATAGACAAAGATCTCAGAGGGGAAGCTCAGAGATCTGGGGTTCTCAGATTTTGGAGAAAGTGATTTAATTTTTCTAAGATTTCTTTTTCTTTCTTTTATTTTTAAATGGAGAAAATGGTGATACTGTCAGCCAGCCACCCCCCTGGGCAGGCCCAGTAGGATTCACAACATTTTGCAATTGTTCCAAGAAGAAAACACCCCTTCCCACCCACCATACCCACCCAAAGAGGCTCTCCTCGGACTAGCTTCTTACACGGATTGCTTCCGACAGCTCCCTTTTCCTCAGACTTTCTGTATTTCCTTTGCTGTTTCATGTCCGTGGATGTACCTCTGCGGAGGAAGCTCTTCGTGTCACGTAGGGGCTGAGGGCGAGGACCCTGAAGCCACATGGGCCTCCAGGCAAATCCAGACGCTACTATTTCTGAACAGTCTGATCTTGACTATTCACTGATCCCCTCTGAGTCTTATTTTTCTCATGTACTTCATGGGGACACTCATAGTTCCTACCCACTAGAGTTGTTTGAGGATGGATTTTGTGCACATGGCAAGCGTTAGTAGGTATTAGCAGTTGTCGTTATTGTTGCTATTATTATTATTTTCATCTGTAAGGGTTTGGTCCAAGCTCGGGGAATCACGCCCAAGTCCGCTTCCAGAGCTGTGCCAGCTGTGCCACTGGGCACTGTGGGAATGGTGCTGACAGTGGAGGAGGGGTGGAGGTCGAGGGGGAGCAGTGGGGTTGGGATTCAGGAAGCATCACGTAGCTGAAACCGTGACTCCTGAATGCACCGATTGGAAGTACTTCTGACCCACAGTGCAATGTAAGTGTTGAGTAATAACCCAAATCATGAAATTCTCTTATAATGCCTATTCACGCTTGAAACACAGTCTGACAAGGAGCTTCTGCCCTTGGCATTTAGAATAGTTAAAGGGTTTAGTAGTAAGAACAACCATTTGGAACAATGGTGCTTGGGCCACTCGAAAAGAGATGTTGCAAACAGCCCGCCCAGTCGGAATGCAGGACGTGGTTTCACTCAGGCACAGAGAATGTCAACTCGCTGAGATGACCACGCCACACCTGGCACAGCACTTATCTCCACGGGTCTGATTAGACAATTGTAGGTGTTTGGTTTGTCAAATATACCTGGATTCTTAGTGAACACCCTGATTTGTGTCTGTTGGGACTCAGAATAGAATGAACTTCAAATCAGGATAGAGCTGTGGACAGAGAAAAATGGGTCGTTTTTTAGGCATGGAATCATCACAAATAACCACTCTGAGGTCCTATGTGCCATGAGGTTGCATGCAGCTATATTTAACAGGCATGACCCCTGATTTCAAAGAAGTGATCATCTTGCCAGGCCAGTTGGAATGGTTACTCGGCAGCCTCATGGCTCTGCCATTTGTTAGCTTTTTTATCTGGAAAATATCACTTATCTCTCTGTGCCTCCGAGGCAATAATGAAAGTATCTACCTGACAGGGTTGTTGAAAAGAATAAATAAGTTAATATGTGTAAGCGGTTTGCAGGCAGGGGTGCGGGCATGCCCAGTTTGTGGAGTGTTTAAGAAGAATAAAACCAACTAGAAGTTGGGATGCTGTTTACTCTTATTGTGTTCCTGCAATTCTAAACAACACCCATCCTGGGGTGACTGTCCTTCTGCCCCATCCATGGCTACGCCCCGGGGGACAGGTTGAGCACAGCGCCAGGCACAGAAAGCTCTAGGTACCCTGTCACCTGCTGTCATTTTTCTGGAAGTTCCAGCTCTCATCACCTGCTCAGAAACCTGCCATGCTCCCACAGAAAGGTGGTTTCGACCCAGCCTGCCCTTCACAGCCTCCCTACCTGATTCCCACATATTGTTTTCCCAATTGTATCCTCATTAAACACTGTCTTTTTCCTTACAAGGAAACCGACAGAAATGTTTTTCCCCGAAGCCTTGTGGCGTATGCATACAGCTTATTCTTTCTCTTATCTCTTCATGACCAGAGAACCTGTGTTCTTTAAAACCTAATTCATCAAAATTACTGCTCTCGCTTAGAACTCGCCTAGCATTTCATCTCCGTTTCTCTAAGCGTTCTCTTTCCCACTTTCCCCTAGTCACATCAATACCCTATCTCTCCCACTGCACTCTAAATTCCTTGGGACGGAAACTAAGTCAGTTTGACCTTTGATTTCTCATAAAGCCTTGTATTGCGGTTTACTCCTGGTGAATATTAATATAGGCATGATGAATGAGTGAATTCCAGGAGTGAATTCTGTGGAGTAAAATCCAAAGCCAGCCTTTCTCAGGACGGGGGACTCAGACCTTGCCACCACGGCCATCATTTAACAGAAGCCCTGTACAGGGCTATTAGCCACACTGGGTGTTTTATTGGGCTCCTTCTAGAAATTTATAATCGGCTAACATGATGGAGATGACTGAGTTTATAATTTGATATATGAAAACTTGGTTAAAGATGGTCATTCAAGTTTCAGATATTGGTGCCTGTTGTATGTAGAGCAAACATACACTAGAGATGATTCTAGAAGTACAGATATCACCCATGGCCCTAAGGAGCTTATAGTCTTGTTGGTGAGGAAAAACGTTATGCTAGAGACAATTATTAAGCTCTGTGTAAACGCGTATACAGGCATATGCACAATTGCTGAAAAAATGTCCATCTATTTGTGGAGAAAAGAAGTCACCTGAAGGGTTAGAGTCGTTCCAGGCCCTTTTGAAAAGAGGAGGCAGTGGTGCAGGGAGGCGATCGTGCTGATAGCCCCTGTTCACCCCACGGACATGCCCACCCCACTCTGTGGCCTGAGGGTGACCTCGGTGGACGGCAGGACACTCCACGCTTCTGGTAGTGGAGCCACAGGCGGGAGAGGAAGGACTTGAAGGTCGGGGGAGAGTCAGGTCGGGGTGGGGTAGTGTCCCCGATTCCTGCCCTTCTCCAGAAGGTTCCAGCTCCTGCCAGGTAGCTCTGTGTCCCTCCATACCTGTGGCTTCGGCTCCTTTCTCAGGGTTCCTGTAACAGTGCTCTCCCCTGACTCCTTCAGGGCCGAGGGGGTAGTAATTCTTTGCTGTTGTCGCCCTGGGGGCGAGGGTTCACCATTCCTTGGTGGTGAGTTTACCCACTTGACCTAGACCTTGTAAAGAGTCCCTTCAGACAACTGCTCAGCTACCTGGTGAGTGGGCATCTGGTTCAGCCGAGACCCTGACTAACACAGTTAGGAGGTTAGTGCAGACATTCGGGTCCAGAAACACCTGTTAAACATCATCTCATGTCAGGCGCGCTAAGCATTGGGGATAAAATGAGATTAACACAAAATCTCTGCCAGTAAGGAACTTCTAGGCTAGCAGGGAAGACAAGTGTACCGGATGGTTTTGAACTGAGAGTGGGTATTAGAAGAATGTATTGTAAGAGGGTAACGAGGCAGGCACTTATGGAGAGATGAACAAAGCTAGACGCAGCTGTTGGCATTTTGTCATGGAGATACGTTCAGGGTTTCCAGAACCAGAATGGGTAACAGCTGTTTATCCAGACCAGGGCCTTTATTTCACAGAGGAGGGATCGCAGGATCCATTGCATTAAGGCGACCCGCCCTCACCCGTGAGTAGTGAAAAGAATGGAGTGACACCCCAGCATTGACACTTCTAGGGTCGCTTCTGGTTCACTGTCCTCTCTCCCTTCCCCTCTAGACTGTTCTAACTTCCACCTCTGCCCTCCCTTCCTCTGCCTTGGCTCCTTCCCCCTGAACCATTTTTCATTTCAAAGCAGTCGAGTGTTTGGAACAAGGCGAGTGCACTTATTGATTTCAGTATTCTCATTGTCGCAGTCAGAGGGAAAGGTGAAGAGGGCTGACACATGGAGGTGACGTGTGTCCGCGGGGGCGGACAGACCACCGATTCTAAACCACCTGCCGCCAGAAGCCATGTGAGTGTCCGCAGTGTTTGAAGTGTGTCCAAGCCTCCTCGCTGTGCTCGGAAGCTGACGGACGCCCAGCCCCACCCGCTGCTGCTACACATGCTGGTGGGGCTGCCTCAGCCCTCCTGCAGCAGCGCCAGTAAACCCCCCCCTCCCCCCCCGTGGCACTGGAGGTGGTGGGAAAGAAGCTCCTTTGTATAAAATGACTTTGAAGGTTACACCTTAGTCTGCTTGAGAGCTGAAAGACTAGCGTTATTCATACAAGTGACTGAATGACGTGGAGTTATTGTAATTATCAGCGTTTGAAGAATCATAACAACTTCTACCTATGGTTCCATGACTGTGTGATAGAGGCTGTCCTGAGGCCTCATGCGTGTTGAATAGTTTAATCCTACGCAGTAAACACTATTATGAGTCTTATGAATGTGAGTATTATTATTATTGCTACCATCAAGAGGAGGAGACAGAGGCACATAGAGAGGAAGTGCCTTGACCAAGTTCACACATCTTGTAAGGGGTGGAGCAGTGGTGCAACCGACGTACCTGGCCCGGAGCTAGTGTTGTACGTGATGTTAGGACGGTTGTCTCAAAGCTAGTATGCTCTTGAGTTGGCTTTTCTCTGCTTTCCTTTCCTTTCTTTTCCTTTCCTTTCCTTTCCTTTCCTTTCCTTTCCTTTCCTTTCCTTTCCTTTCCTTTCCTTTCCTTTCCTTTCCTTTCCTGTCCTGTCCTGTCCTGTCCTGTCCTGTCCTGTCCTGTCCTGTCCTTTTTTCTTTTCTTGAATTCCTCCATTTCCAGGGACAAGGGTGAGGGAACGTGGGGTACAAGCTCTGGGAGGACCTTCAGTAGGACCGAATGAGCTTTTACACATCAGATCTTACCTCAGTCAGCACCCCAGGTTTGACTCCAGAAAGGAGTAAGAAGAAGTGTGTGTGGGGAGTAGAACTGTTGGTGCCACACGGGTCTGCAGGGATGCATGGAACTGGGCTGCGGTGCTTACGTCTTCAGTGAGCTCCTGACATAACGGGACTTCTCTTCATGCAGGGGGCCAACTGTCCCAGTATATCTGGGACTATTTCTTGGGATATGGGACTTTCCGTGCGAAAACTGGGAAAGTTCTGTGTAGATTGGGACAAATTACTCACGCAACTTCATGCATTGTTAGGGCCGTTGAAGCCCAATCCTTTCTCGGACCCTGGAGCTAATGTGTCCTTAATTCAGTATCTTGTCACGTCCTCCACAGACCACCTGCCTCTGAGTCACTTGGGACCTTGTTAAAAAGGCTGATTCCTGGACTTTGCTCCAAACTAGGGAACTATGTTATGTGGGCAGGGTTGGGTTAAAGCTCAGGGAACCTGCACATTTAAAACACAAGCCACCAGATGGTTCTTACGCTCATGAATGTTCCCAAACTACTGACTATCAGGAAATGAAGAAATCGTACTTTCACAGCTTAGGGGACTTGGATCTGTTACTCTCTCTGCTACTCTTATTCTGACTTAGTTCCTCTGTTCTAATTAGTAGGATCTTGATTTGTTTCTCGGTCCCTATTTGGTCCTTAGTTCCAAAAACTGTGTTTCTGGTCTCCACTGCCCACTTTACAGCCTAGTGGCTGCCTTGAAAGCTGACCCGGGTCCCATTTTCTATGAGATCACTGCCTCGCCCTGCCCTCTTCTCTTCTCCTGGATCTTAGATTCTCTTCTGACCCCCTCAGAATTCCCTTGTCTGCCTCCAGCTTCCCAAGTCACCCTCATGTATTTTGGTCAAAGTCAAGGGGAGAAATAAAGCAATTATTTCCATAATTCTTGTTAGAAAGTGTTGGTCTAGCGTGAAGCATGTGCATTGACTCTGAACTCTGGCAGCATTGGAGCCTATATCTGCCTAAGCAAGAGCACATATATATTTATTTGAGCAGTAATTCGATTACAGCTTATGCATAGGAATGATCCCATGACCCCCGACCTCTGTCTAACCTGGTATTCCAGTAAATGTATCTGCAATGAAGTAGCAGTCCTCCATGCCTCTCCCCTGCATTTGCCCAAAGAACATTTACTCAGCTTAGGCGTCTGTTGTCCTCTGAAGTCTTCCTGAGCCCCCACGTAGACCTGATGCCTTCCTCTCCTGCGTCCCTACTCAGCAATCGACGTCGTGGCCTTATCTGTAGCACAGGCTGATGGTACCACGTCCCACACTCTCCTGGCTATTTCAGTCTACTTGCAACTGTGCTGGACAGGTTCCCCTGTATGCCAGTGGCTTTCTACCTCGAGAGCCTGCATCTCTGCTGCTCTGCCTAAGGGTGTTTTCCAGCCGACAGCCCAGAGATTCCAGAGAACATCTCCAGGCAGCGAGGAAGAGCATGATGGGAAACTCAGCTTGCACATCCCTCACCAATTTGATTCGGAGGCATGCTGTACCCGGTTCCTCACAAGGCCCCGTGGGTTGGAGCCCCAGCTGCCACATAGTAGCCTGCTCACCTGTGATCCTAGCAGGACCTGCGAATGAACTGCATGTACCTATGTCTTCGTAACAGAGTCTACTTTTGGAGAAATCCAAATTAAGCTACCACATTTTGCATATTACTAGATAGGTAATTATATGTGTGTCTCCTCCTCTCAGACTCGGAGCTTCTCTACAGAAGGCTCATGTCTCACATATCTTTGTATCCTCACATGTTACCTGACTCCCAGTAAACCCTCAGTCAATATTCGTTATGTGAAGGAGTCAGTTCATCTACATTTCCGCGCCATAATGATGCTTGCGAGGCACTGCAGAATCTTAAAGTGTGTCCTGAAGCAGCCATTGTAGTCCTTCCGATAGGGATTTTTAACGTAGTAAAATTCTTTAAGAAATTGAAAATCTAGTACTAGGATTTTACAGCTCTCCTAATAGTGTTAACCAGAATGCCACATTTTTTTTTTTTCTTGAACCAGATTAGAGTGACTTTTCTAATTGTTTTACTACATTTTGCCTCAACCAGGATGCAATCTGGTCTCTTTTTCTTGGCCTATAATAAATCTTAAGCCTATTTTGAAAGTAAGTCTTTCATCTATAAATGATGTAAGTACTGATGATTGATATGGGAACATGGTTAATAAATTGAGGATTCCCTTTTTACTGTTTTACATAATTGTTGTTTTAAAAATGAATTAGCCTCTGAGAATAATTCAGATTTGTTTATCCTCAAGGGACTACAGTCTTTAACTGTCTCCAACTGGAGAGAGAACTCACTCTGGAAATTGTATGTCATTTTGTTTATATTTTCAGAAAGCTGGCAGTTGTTGAGCAATATGGTTAAGCTAACACTTTATTCCAATTTTTATCTGGAATCAGTTAGACATTTGTCATCAGTAAGCTCTTCCTCCATCATTTAATTTTCTTCCTTCAAAGTTATCCACATTCAGTGGTTCCAGAAGTTTAAAAAAAAAAAAAAAAGCCTACATAATTCTGACTATGTCACTTTGCAAAAGTACTAGAAAAGATTGAAAGGAAAGATGTGAACCAAAATAGGGAAAGGTGCATAGATTGAGCAGGAACAAGTTCTAATGAATATTTATGGTGTAAAATATAATAATATCCTATTTATCATCCTTGCTCTACACCAAAGTAAGTCATATGATGGTCACATGAGCAATGAAAAGCTTACAAGAGGGTTTTTTTTAAAATCATTTGTATCAGAAACATGGCTGTCATGAGATATTATTTTTAATAAATCAGTAGTAATTACACATTATTGAGCTTGGGTACCCCATTTTTCATTGAAATATATGATGAGTCAAATGTAGAAAAACGTGATGCATTTCCTACAGCTAGAGATCTAATCATGAAAGACTTTTCAGGAAGAACATAAATGTGGATAGGAGACTTCTCAACCAACAATAAAAAATAGCAAGAAACTCATTATTTTATATTACAGGTCCAAAAAGAAAAGGCTACCACCACAATAACATTACCAATTAGATTCAAGAATTAGCTATTAAAGAATGTTGTGGTCGATATATATTATTCCAATTTTGATTGACCTTAACATTGCTCCTTATTTTCTTATAAGCTTCTCAAGAGTAAGATCTTTACATTCCCTTGATGAAAGCACATGATAGAATTTCAGTTATTTGTTGAATTGATATTTTCCCTTTATATATATATATGTATATATATGTGTATATATATATACATATATATATGTATATATATATGTATATATATATATATAAAGGAGTTGTGTAAATCCTTATGAAAGGACAAAAATAGAAATGAGACATTGTGATTTATTCCAACAACTCAAACAAACTATCTTCTAAAGAAATGAAAACATGTCATAGATGTTTGGCTTTCCCCTAAGAACAATAGATTGTTCTATACTAACAGATGGTAGAGCTTGAGCAAGCAAAGACAATATACTCTGAAAGTCTAGATTTGCCAATGGTTCCAAAGGCAATATAATAAAAAGAATAATTGTCTTCTCTGAAAGAGCTATCCTCTTCCTTCCTGTAAAGTTCTTGAAAAGTTTAATTCGTGTACGATTTAATCGCCATGTTAACCTTCAGCCCATGACAATCTTAGTATACGCTGAGCCCATTGAGAGTCCGGCATCAGGAAGGAAAGTGAACCCTCTGTGAAGGACATTGTTTTCTAAACCCTGTGTAGCCAGATGATATTTTGATCGTGTTTTGAGGTTTCTAACCGGAGTTCCCTTTTAAGGGACCCTTTCATCGTCCATTTTCTTGAACCAATTGCCCTTCCCTTGTTTAATCATAAGCATTTATTGCCCCGGATAAGGGGGAAATGTGGCAGAAAAACAGGGAAATTACTTCTGAGTACCCAAAACTAAGGCTTTTGAGTAACAAGAATCTGGAATTAGTTTCAGAAGTTGAAGCCCTTGAAGGTTCCAGAGACTAAAATTTTTGCAACCCACAAGAGATTGGAGGCACTGGAATACAGAATGCCTCCAGCACATTTCGCTTTAGGATGGGATTACGCCGTGTGAGCTGGGCTCTGGAGGGGGACTAAACTTGAGCAAAGCATTTGATAACGTTTTACATAACATCCTTGAGAAAACTATCTGCCAACTAAATGACAGTGATTTATGGGGACTCAGGAGTGGAATGGTGTTATCATATCAACTTGGAGCTGGGTTGCCAGGGGCGGACTGTGAGGCTCTGTTTTGGTCAAAACTTTAATAATTCGCGTATCATGTGATGGTTGGCCAGTTGGGTTTGTGGGAGGCTAGAGTTAGGAGGCTAGAAATCATGTTAGAATCCACTTGGGAGATTTAAAGAAAACCAACCAGGTAGGCAAATTGGACAAATATACAAATATATAAATGTAAAGACCTGTGTTTAGAAAGTAAAAATAGCAACAAAGACACAAATGAGAGATTGGCAAGATCTTCCCGAAAAACAAACAAACAAAAAAACCTGTATGTATTTATGTCAGCAAGACTGGGGGCTCTGAATTAACTTCATGCGCAAGCAGAAAGGGGGCATTTTTGCCAGAAAAGATGCTGTTTTCTTGGGTTGTATGAGGGGCTCACTGTTCACACAATCCCTAGCCGTGTGCTCCATTGTGATTTGTATCTTCTGGGTTGGATATCAGTGAACTGCATGACACTTAGGAGAGGTGGTTAAGACGTTATGTTCAGCAAAAATGTCTCTGAATTCCTCTTATGTGTTAGACACTGTCCTAGGTGCCAGGCGTATCGTGGCAAAGAAGACTGACCCAGGCTGGAGTTTCTAGAAAGGGGACAATTAATCTGGAGGTGACATGGGAGTCCTTGTTCGTTGACATCAATTGAACAGCTGAGATGTGGAAAAGGAACTTGCTGGATACTCTGTGGCTCCAGGGGGATTAGGCACAAGTTACAGGGATGAGGATTTCTGTGACAACATATGTTCACAGGCGGCGGGTGTGGCCTTGGGGTGGAAGGTGCCCTGTCACTTTCCAGCAGAGGCACAAATGCACCTGTCGGGGTCAATGACAGAAAGCAGAAAACAGCACAGTACCCAGGCATGTCACAGGCCTCAGTCAGTGGAACAAAAGCATTGCACAGGGTTTTCTTCTATCTTTTGGGACAATGTGATAGATGATTCTAGAAGTCTAGACTACAGGGGCTTTCACCTATATTTTTATCCCTTGGGCCCACCACAGAGTTGGGCATGTGGTAGGTGGTCTTCAGATGTCCAATAAAACAAATACATGAAGGAGAGACTTTTCCCCCTCTCCAGGATGATACATTGATAATTATATTGAGGAGTGGCATTTAGGGTTCAGACCATTGCTTCCTGTTCTGTTTTCGGTGACAGTGTGATTGGACATTACTTCTTTTTGGCCTGTTACTTAAAGGAAAATCTCCGTCATTTTCAGGAGCACACAGACCTCTTTGTCTGCTTGCAGAAGGTCAACATGCATTGGCTTGTGGATTTACTGAGAATTTGCAGAGGACCCATAATTTCATTCTCCCTCCAAGTCAAGTAGGATCCTTTCAAAGCCCAGCTCATCCTGTTACAACCTGTATTATTCCGAACGTCTTTCTCCTCCTTTATGAAGTCCTCTTGCTTCCAGAAGGTTCTCTCTGTTTATCCTCTTTCTTTCCAAAATGAACATTACTGTTCTCAATGCCCTTTCCAAACCCTCTTCTCTCACCCTAAACTCATTCTAGAAATAGTGGACTTTGTAGTCCTCTCACGGCTGCACAATGTCTATCAAATATCCCAACTCCTCTGCCATCTCTTCACTGCCTCCTATGTACCAGGCCTCATACATCTTACCTCACTTCCTGTTGTCATGTCTGTGTTCTTATTCCCACATTCCCACAGATGAAGAGGTGGAAGTTCAGACAAAGCAGGTAATTCCCCCAGTGCCACACAGCTCATTGGTGAAGGAGCCAGGGTTTGGACACACGGCTTTCTCTTAACCCCACAGTCTATGGACTCTTCCTGCCAACTAGAATGTTTGATTGAAACTGTAAACGTGTAAAAAAGAGAAATGGAAAATTGGGCTTTGTTTTGAGTGGGGTTTCTCTTTGTCCAGTCAATTGCATTGCTCCTTCGCACAACTAACCACAAACAAGGAGATTCAAGAGGCTGATACATGCAAAGGGTCCTCATGGCTTCAGGGGGAGGTGAGTCCCTATGGATCAGAGGAGAAAGCTTCTTCCAGAGGTTTCAGGCCAGACTCCTAGTGTCAGGACTCAGGCTGGCACACTGATTTGGTGACCTAACAGCACAGAAGGGACCCACTGCCAGGCTTCTAGGTCTCGAGGTTATCAGACTATCCCTGCGGAAGTTTCAGTGAAATCCTGGATATTTTCTCCTGCACAGGACCTCTCCCCAGACATGAGATACGACAGAAGAGATATGTTTTGACAGTTTCAGGATTTTTTTTGGTGTTTTTGTTTTTAAATCTTGATTTAAGATCAACGAGTGTTTAATAACGCATTTCTGAACCCCTTGGAGAAAGGCACTTTCTAAATGAAACTTTCACTAGATCATTTTGAAATGTTTATTTTAGGCAAGCATCCTTTTCATAAAATATTTATCCGTGTTCTAATAGCAAGCATTCGCATTAGTATGGACCACAGATTTGAAATTTACTTAACCAAATTTGTTTGCTTTTCTGGGTCCAACTAGCAGGATTTCCCGAAATCCAAAAGAGATCAAGGGATTTCCTTCCAAAGCCTGTGAGCGCATCAGATAGGAATTTGGAAAGGGCAATCTGAATAAGGCTCATTTAGAAGAAGAATTTCCTTGGGATCTTGACTTAAAAATTCTACACTAGCTCGAACACCTGCAAAATGAGCAAATAAGGCATCATTTCCCTAAGATATGATGCCAAAGCTAAACTCTTTTCACTGCCAAGGATTCAGTTAATGTTTCAAAGAATGAAGCCCAGCAGGTTTTAGCAGTTTTTCTGGATTTGGGGATGAGAGAATAAATTCTGAGAATTGCCTGCTTACTGAAAGAAAAGCAATAAGGAGTCAAGTTTTGCCTCTATGCAAGGTGATTCGGGAGGCGTCAAAATATCCCGTGCGTTGGCAGCAAGCCCCTGGTAGGTGTATTTTGGATGGAAAGCAACCCCACTTTGATCTCATTTTGAATAAATCTCCTAGGAAATCATAAAGAATAAGGTCTTTCTGACGAAAAGGAAGTCACTGCCGAGAGCCCAGTGATGGAGCAGAAACACCAAGGGACAAAGTGGCAGGAATTCTAAACTTGTGCCCTTGGGTAAGTCACTTACCCTACCTGGGCCTCAGTTTCTCCCTCTGGAACAAGGAAGCCGTTGGACAATTTCTAAGGCTTCGCTAGCATTCCTCTCACCCACGTCCTTTTCTGTGGTTCTTCCCCAGGCTTCTCATGGGCTCCCTGCTCAGAAGCATGGCGCCCCATGAGCTGCGGCTTCTGGCTCCCATTGCAAATGGGTAGGAGGCACACAAACCAGTTCCTCACCTTTCTAATCACTTTTTCTACATGTTGAAAACTGTACCCAGTAAAACTTCCTTTGTTGTGATCTCATCAAAGTTTTTCTTTGCTCTCTTTTCAGAAAAAAATAGGGCAGGAACTTAAGTAAACTGCGTAAGCCAGGATTATAAGGGGAATGTTTGACTTCCTCAAGAAACTAACCCTCTAGGCCTGGCCGCCAGGGAGCGCCAGTGATGAGATGACACCCTAGATGGAGCGGGTTTGGCAAGGGTTGCAGTCTGGGAGCCTCGGTTGATTGAAAGTAATGAGGCCCATTTCTTGAAGAGTCTGTGGCTGACACTTTCACTGTTTGTGGCTGTACACATAGAACTAATTAGGTCTTTGGATCCAAGTTGGCCTATCAAATGGAGTGTGTGTGTGGGGGACACCAATTAGTTATATTTTTCAAAGTACAGTCAGCC